>NW_024881273.1:8130718-9330718 GCF_018691265.1 Tyto alba
AACACCAGGTTGCACTTTAGCTAAGTTCAGCTGTCTGAAAAAACAAGTTGGATGGATAGATGCTGGGGTGGGAATGTTAGATTAAATGCTCTGATTCTTTGCAATATTGAAGCTACACCAATTTGATACTGAATATGGGAACTCTCCTATTTCAGTGAAATAGAAAAGACCAAGGCAAATCATTAGCCACCACTAGCCAAGGTCTTTAGCTGAGGACCTAAAGCTCTTTTCTGCCTCTCACCTATTTTGGGGAAAATTTGGATCCAAGTTGATACATATGGGAAGCAGTTTCCTCACATTCCAAAATCAGAGCATATAGTTATTCTTAGATGATGCGGGGTACTTAAAGACAGGAAGAAAATTGTATTCAGTGCAGACTGCTTTCCTGAAGAAGAACAAGGATTCGCTTAGTCCTGTGATCTTGCTGAGGCTTCATAGCTGAGTTAGTGTTGCCCAGGGGGTATGAGTGCTAACAGCATGTAACACACGTATACACAGATATATCTAAAAGACAGCAGTCTCTTGTGGCTAGAAATATGGTCAGGTGAAGGCAGACTTTGTACATGACCTATGTGTCTTCCTTCACTCAGTTGTGAGTTTCATCCTCAAAACTCCTCCATGAGATAGGGCAGTGCTACTGCCACTGTTTCACAGCAGGAGAATGGAGACATGGAGAGACTCCTTGACTTGCCTAAAATCATAATTGTGGCTTCTGGGGGATTGGAGGAGGCAGCAGCTGGGCAAAGAACTGATCACAAACCTTCTGAGAGTGCCACGATGATTAGAATAGCCTGCTTTATCTGCAGATAGGTGTAATTCCATTCTTTTTACCCGGCCTTTTGTCTGCCTTGTCTTTGGAGATAGCAGGCTCTTTAGAATAGGTGCCATCTGATATTTTATATAGCACTTAGCAAAATATAGTCCCAATCTCACTGAGCCTCTAGGCATTACCATAATCAGTGCATTAGGGGTCATTTTTTCAGACAGAGATTTGAAAATAACTTTGAGGAGCCTTTTGTAATGAAAGTTTTCGTTTGCCACTCTTTGGAGAGGAGGTGGAGAGGGGGAATTTACATTCGCTCTCTCACACACAGAGTTGCACATCTATATCGAATCTTGAAGAAGATGCAAGTCCCCAGCTCCCACAAAAGTGGAGCATTCTGGGTATTTTGGAGAAGAAAAAAAAATGTTTTGAAAGAGCCAAGATATTTAGCTTTGAAAATTATCTACTCAGCAGGCCAGCATTAAAATTAATTTAATGGAGTGTAAATTAACATACTTGACACTTTTTTGATCATTTTTCATAGACAGTGCTGACCGATAGAAATAAAAGCTTTTTTCCCCATGAGGTTAAGCCAAGAAAATTCACAAATTTACTACTCCCACCCCATAAGGTGCTTTCCTCTTCAGGAGCCAATGTAGTACATCAAATTTAAGTCTTTAAATATTAAGCATTGGCACATGATTTTGCATATAATAAACCAAATTTTCAAAAAAATGTTTCATTCACTGACACTGGAATGTGTAAAGAATTTTCCTTTCAAATAAACTGTGGAAGTTAATTAAGTTCACCCAGAGTTTATAGCAAGGATTCTCTGAAAAGTACAGAGGAATATTTATAACCTAGTCCAAAAATGCAACACAGTGAAACTTTTGATATGTTGATAAGCGATAAGAATGTCATTTGAGGTTTATTTTTTTTAATAATAATTTAATTGTCATTGTAAAATGCCTCATAGTTGGGACAGATTAAATTGCCACAAAACCCATTACTGAAATTCATAATCCCCCATAAATGTAAAGTGTTTGCTGCTGTGCCATAAATAACCACACTCGTTCCAGGAAAATGAGGTGCAGGAAATAAATTAACAAAATCCAAACACATAGGACATTAGGTTGCAACAATTTGCTGTAGAGGCTGCTGACGGGAATTCAGCTGAGCCCAGAGGAGAGGCAAATTCAATGTTTAATTATGGCCTCAGTAAATCATGCCCCCTCTGTGTGTTTTGCCATATTGACGAGGTTCAAAGATTATTTCACAGTCCAGTTCAATAGCACTGGTAGAGTATGTACATTTCAGATGTCATTATACTTGAAAAGGTCTGAAGAGCACAATATTTCTCCAAAGATGTGTAGGATCCACTCATGGTTAAATGAAAGGAGGTAAATCAAATTTTGTTAGTCCCATGCAAAAGACTCGTGGTCTGATTTTCCATCATTTGCACTCTCGGTGGTCAGTTTACTTTGTGTTTGGTGGGAGTGAAAATATAGTAATATTTCAGAACTTCTCATCAGTTTAAATGGCTCCACAATGTTCAGACCTCTGGCAGATTTGATCTTTTAGCTGGAGTGTAGCATCAGCCTGGAAAAAGAATCAGGTTGCAGTGATGCGTGTTGGAAAGGAGATGGGAAGGCTTGGGAGGGACATAGCGGGTGGGAAAAAGAGATTTTAAACAACTTAATTGTCACACAGAAATGGCATCTGTAGTAAACATATTGAACTGATAAACAATGCAGCTGCTACAGATTTCACACAGAGAAGTAAATGCCGTGGCCATATGCAATTCATTACCTGCGTTAATTAGGGAATAAAAAAAAAGGAAGGAAAGAAATTATAAGAAAAGGGGACAAATTGGATCACCAGAGAGACTCTGTGTGTGCGAACTGCACATCTGTCCTGTCTCAGGACCATGCAAGAGATCCTCTGCTCACACTTCTGGCCAAGGCAAGAAGGTGCCAGCATCTTTTCTGCTCCTGGATAATGCACTGGGCACTGCTATATTCACTTGTTAACATTTTATGGGGGAAAAAAAAAAAAAAAAGAAAAGAAAGAAAGCCTTCCAAATGCCTGCTCTGGGTGCATATGCTCACCCCATTTTTCCAGCCAGGTCCCTCTCTGCTGACCTGAAGTAAAATTCCATCAGTTCAAAGTAAGATTGGACTTCTCGGTATGACACTTTGATTACAGTGCATCCCCAAAACACAGCTGATCCCTGGTTCTGGAGCTGGAATAGACTCCAGCGCTGATTACAGACATTGAAGGCACTTTGGAGTGTAGAGGGCTACAGGGATGGAACATTTCTGCTTTGCAGCCAATTACCATCTTGAACCCACCAAGATGGTCTCCCTTCCACATTTAACAAAAGCAGCAGGAACTCACCTCGAAGAGACTTTGGATTCACTCCTGCAGACATGAAATAAAACTAAAGACTCCTCAGTAGTCAGTTGGAAACTCGGGGACAGCCGCTGAAAAATAAAAAGTTACAAAACCTCTCAGCTTTTAAATAGGTTTTCATGTTGGTACTGTAAATTAATGTAAATGTCACTTTAAAAGAGAATATGGAATAAAAACCTAATAAAACTGCACAGCACTGCAGGGGTGGTGAGTAAATTGAGGGAATATTTGATTAGATTTCAAAAACTGCTCTTTAATTTGTATGTTCTCACTTATTTCCCCCCCCTTCCACTCCCCATGCTTTCCTCATCTATTATATCTGCTGGTGCACAGTGAATTTTACAGTCCTACCTAAAAGGTCTCTCGTGTTGCTCCATGAAAACCCACACTAGCTAGGACCCGTGTAGTGACAGCTCCCTCCAGACTGTGCTCCAGCAGCAGACGGGGAGACGCGAACAGCGCGAATTCCCTCCCAGCGATGCCGTGCCTGTGACACTCTCTGACGCCAGCAACGGGAACTTGTTCAACCCCGTGCCCTTGGTGTGCTCAAAATCAGAGAGCATCCGCAGCCCAAACCCCCCAGAGCCACACTCCTGTGATGGGAGGGCAGGTTGGCAGAGGGGACTCCTTCGGGCAGTTGCATCTCCCTCCCTAGAGCACAGCCACGCTGGGATTAAATAAGGCTGTTAGCTTCCAGGGTGAACTGCGTCAGTTGACACCTGGAACCCTAGAAGCGAGATGTTTTTGGATTAAATTGAAGAGTTTTAGGGAAATGGAATCAACGAGACTTGGTGAAAGCTCCTCCGTGTTGTCTATCTGTAATTCCAGAAGTGCAGGTACCCTGCTAATTGTATTAGTGCTACTGGCCAGGAACAAGGACAGACTGCAGCTCATGCCCACAGTGACCCAATTACATGCACTGAGAAGATTCCCTAGGTCTCTTTTCCTGACCCCTGAAATTTTCCAGTAATTTGGGGCCTTCTGGAATAACAGTACCAAGATACAAATGCAAGGCAGAGTCTCCTGGTAGAGGCATATTTTCCTGCTTTTAAAAGCTCTTACCCTGGCAGAAAGCTCTGCTCTGGTTTAGCAACAGCAACCTTGTAGTAGAGATAATGATCTGAAATCTCTAAGGCCTTTAGCTACTTCTCTTTTGCCTCAGTGAACTGCTATTGTGGACTCACTGCGGCTGCAGACTAGTCTTCTCTGCGCCGGTCAGGCTCTTATCTTCATTCCCTGAGCTTTGGCCAGACTTGCAGAAGAAATGTGCTTAAAGGCTCTTCTGTCTCAGCCAGAGTGTTATCTTGGCATTGCTGAGCCTTTGCTACTCTCTTCTCAGGTGACATCAGTCACGTCCTTGCAGTTTGAAGCTAGAAACTATCTATCTCCTTCATCCTTATACATATTATTTCTTGAGTTGAGCAAAGATTGACCTCTCTGTGTCCTTTCTATTCCCCTGCTGCTTAACAAACTGTCAGGACTCTCTGCTTTTCTCTTAGAGATCTGAGGGCCAGTCATAGTGTGTCTATTAGCCTGAGCTGTCTATTTGTGTGTTCATGCTTTCTCAGATAATAATAGAAACAGCAAAATGCATGTGTTTCTCATTTCTCATTTTCAAATCCATCCCTTCCGGGAAGCCAGGGAATGGTGGGACAGTGGAGATTAGACTAGTCAAGGTGAGGGTTCTCAGTAGAATTTCATTATTCCTTACCAATTTCCTTAACCATCAGAAAGTAATGAAGCAACACGTAAGAGTGCCTTCAAAATCAGGCTGACTGTATTGAGTAGCTAAAACTGCATCCGGATGGGTAGAAAAACAAGCAAAGATGGAGGAAACTCCCATTAGGAAAATACCTAGTCTTAGTGAGACAGCAAACTTGCCTCCCTTTCTGCAAGGCAGTATCACTTAACCTCAGTGCCTATGAGGGATTTTAGTTTTAGTGTTTGTTTCTGTTGCTGTCTTAAATGTCTAGGGACAGATAAGAATGACAAGCAACATAAATTAATGATGCATGGGCTCTGTTCTGCTTGAGTGGGAGAAGAGATGGAAACAGGGAATGGGACAATTGCTGCAATGCAAAGTTTGGCCATATGACACATCAGTTTTGCCTTATCAGACTGCTATAAGAGTTTTGATAAGACAGTGATTCAGCTAAACAAAGATGAGACTGACACTTTCCTTAAGCCCTTACCCACACAAAGCGAACAAGAGATATCGGACACTGCCAGGTGATCTGACTCTGTCCAGGGAGATAACTAAAATTGCTGAAATGGCCAGTTGACTGCTAACACATTTTTTTGTAGGTATTACACCTTTTTCACCCAAAATGGTATGTAGCGTTCATGATACAAGACATTTGGTCATGACTCACTGTTCTTTTACAGATCCTGTCCTAAAGCTAAATATATAACAAATGAGAAAGGGTCAGGACTTTAAACAGAAACAGACTGAAGAGGAAGCTTTTAGTGAGTTTGTATTGGAGATCATAAAACCATCAAAAGAATCCCCCCAAAAATCAACTGGAAAAACAAAACTTGTCTTTCCTTTGATGTTATCCTCTACATGGCTGTTTTGAGGAGTCTCGAGAAGTTCAAAGGGAAGATCATTGAGGAATGGCAATATCTAGCTCCTCTTCCCTCCCATCTCAAAGGATGGAGCTGCCTTTGCTGGACACCTGCACCCTTGAGGAGTGTGTAGAAAGCACGTTGGGCAAAAGTGCAAATGTCTCAGCTCAACAGTGTGGCACTGTGTTTGCAGAGGAGGACTTCAGGCTCAGGGAGGCTCCTTATATTATATATGCAGGCAATCAGCTTGAACTCCAGGGAGCTCTTCTTGGTGACGCTGCAGCTGTGTAGCACCACCGTGTGCACTGTGTTGGCTGGGTCCTCTTTTATATCTCTTGACACACTTAAATTTCCTAGCACTGGCCAGGACGTGAGTAGTAGTTACTACACAGCCTCTAACCTCCCTCCTTTCATCTCTTTCCACCTCTCTGGGGCACTTGTCTTCCTCGTTGAAAATGATCTCTGCCTTTGTCCTCCATTGGCTGTTATTTCCAAGGACTCTTACTCCTTATCTCTTTCTTATCTCTTACTCCTTTCACTCTTCTCTGAAAACTCGTCAATCAATCCAAATTGTTGCAACAACCAGGGGGAAGCCTCTAACCTTGTTGTCATTGATTTGAATAATGCAAATATTAATGAGTGGAAAACTCATTAAGAGGAAGCAGGAGAATTCTCACTGACAATCCACCTCTACTGTAATGCCATGTAGATCCTGCTACAAACAGGAGAAAAATGACCAAGCTTTTAATTCCCGCTCCACTGGCATGCTTATATCTGCCCCACAGCCTAGACACTCTGTCATACATGTGGCCGTATTTTTAAGAGTGATGCTCTGCTTGCATGTTCTAATACAATATGTTTTGAAACTTATTAATCAAGAATTATCCAATCTCTTTATGCTGAAGCATCAGTAAAACAATTAGTTCAAGGCTAAATAGGTCAACTGAAGAATCACTTGATTAAAGTGAGAATTTACAATAAATAAATATTTCTAATATTTCATTATTTATGCTCCAGGGGGAAAACAACTCTGATTAAGTCAAAGAAGGGAAAAAATATATACATTTGATAAAGTATGATGGACTGGCTATTGTATTGGTGTAAGTCAGCATAACTCCAGTGAATTCACTATGTCTCTGTCAGTTTGAGTAAGCTGAGTATTGGATATAATGTATTACTTCTCACTGGTTTCAATGGGGATATTGTCTAAAAGGAACTGGAAAGAAAACGTTTGCATGCCATTCACTGCTCTGATATTTTCTTGCTGTGCTCCTTTTTGGAGGATCACTCCACATGTCTCTTATTCAGATACCCATTTTTAATTTAGGGCTCATAAGATTTATATGTATCACAAGGTGCTTGTGAATCTTAATGAGGAGTATTCAGGAAATGTCATTTCTTGAAAGTTGATGCCCAGGTGCAATGGATCATGCAATATAGCAGAAGTATTTTCAATTTCTTATTAACACTGTATGGAAGAGATAAGGAGTAATCATTAAACACAAACATTTTTTTAAATGCAGAGTTGAGGTGAATGCTGTAAACACACAAAAGCCAGAACATTTCACAAGATGAAGGGTCAACATTTCTAAGCTTGGAAGTTTAGGTCTCTAAATCCCAGTTCATAGACCAAATACATTGTGATTCAAATAACATAATATCTATGTTAGGCACCCCCAGGATCCCTTTTCCATTATGTGTTTCTAGTCATTGTACTGTTTCTCACACACATGTAATCCAGTGTAATACGGCATCAGAAAGAGGTAGGGTAGCATTTGCAGAGTTTAATGTCTTGCCTGTGACCTGCCAAAAGGCTCTAAATGAGCCATGTATTGTCTCTGCACCTCTTGATTGCCTTCCAACCCTATCTGCTTTTCCTCTGCAGCATTCATCCTACTGGGGACAAGGACTGGGTCTTACAAGGTTTTGTTTTGTGTCTGGCATGGTAGGGTCTCAGTCTTGATTGGAACCTCTTGTCATAAGTCTTAGCAGAATCAGAGAAAATACAGACAGGAAAAATTGGAGAATTACAATTGCAGGATATAACAGCACAGGAAATTGTAATTCAAGACAGCATGACATCTATAGGTTGGAAAAGCAACACTTTTCAGGGTATACATCTGCAGTCAGTAAACTGGGGATCTAATTTTTTCACCTTTCTTTGTAGTGAAAGTGCATCACTGTCCAAAAATTGTGTTAAATCAAAACATTGGGCCTTTATACCGTGATAGCACTGCATAATAGCAAAGACAAGTATATCTTAAACCATTAAGTGTATGAAAATCGGTTAGTACTCTGTCACCAAAAAAATACACAAAACATCAGAAGAATTTTTCAATGTCTGAATAAATTCAGCTCTTCATTTCATTCACAGCTACCCTTAAAGTGGTCCAGTACCCATATATTTATTAAGAAGGGTGTTTCTTCCCCTACAAAAATTAAAAAGGAAATCTCCTAATTTGCAGGGAAAAATCTTGAAAAATTTTACTCATAAGAGTATTTTAAAAGAAAAAGTTTTAATCTTTTATAATTAGGGAATGGAATTAGAATGCATCTTCTACCATAATTCAAGGCAAGGTTCTCCATAGTAGAAAAACATAAGCCTCAATACTGATGTTCACTATAAAGTACCTAAACTGGATAAATATGCCTTGGTGTCATTGCAGTAATCTTATATGTTGCTTACCAAATGAACTGATGCTCTTTTTGTGTTTTTCATAGCAACAGAGGTATATTACATTCATGCTTTCAACACTGGTTGAAAGCAATTGCATTTTTTTACTAGTTATGTGGCAAAGAGAGGCCATATAACTGAACTAGAGATGCCAGCTGGAAATGAATGATAATTTAAAGTTTTTTCCATGTTTTTTCTCTTAGGAAGATGTGTATAAGACAGAACTTTCAAATGGACTGAGTTGAGACTTTTCAAATAAATGAAAAAAGAAGTTAGTATAAATTAATAGCCAAACTTCTGCTGAAACATAGTCCCTGGAAAAAGAGAGAATCCTCAAAGTTCACTATGAGTCTGCACTGATGCATTTCAGCTTAATAGTCAAATAGAAACAATTAAATTTTCTGTGTATTTCATAAAATCACAGAAGAAAACCTGAACCCCCCCAAACATTTATTTTAAAATTAGAATGAAGGTATTTTCAAAATATTTCAAAGTCTTAAGCGATAAAATCCCTTCCATTTACATTTAGAAGAAATTGGTAAAAGAGCCTTTCTCAGGCTAGCAGACATTGTAGCAACATTACTGAAACAGAACTGAATTGACTGGAAAATGAAGGATGTGTTTTGTTTTGTTTTGTTTTGTTTTGTCTTGTTTTTTTCAAAAAAAGTATTAATTAATTACTAGAACATCTACCATGGTGTGTAGAGAATTTGCTGTTTCTTACTGTCTTTCTCTCCAGCCTGGATGTCTAAGACAGTCCTAAGGTACTGAACTATTTGTTGCAGTACCTACCACTAGAGTACTGTTGACTAAATCCCTTTCTATCGATGGAAGCTATGAATCTTTGACATTCTCTGTCTCAAGCAAATAAGGGCAAGGTCTGTGGTTTGGAACATAACATCTAATGTCAGATTCAGTGGCTTGAGATACACTGAAATATCTCATGAGGATAATGATTTTATATAGAAGCAAATTAGTCTGACAGCTGAAGTAAGGTTGTCTCTGTAATGGCTCACAACCAATTGTATATATTTTTCTCTATATAAGCAGTGGTTACATACCATGAGTAAGATATCTCACTAAAGGAATAATGCAGGCAGGAACAAAAAGTAGTCCAGTCTCCAATGTGTGTGTGTGTGTGTCCGTCCCATGAAATGCTCCTTCCTTTCTGCTTCATAAACTAGTGCCCATCTCTCTCAAACGTTTATGGATGCGATACATAGCAATCACCCCCCTCCTCCCCCCTATGCATTTTCAGTGTTAGTGGCTCATCCTGGGCCTTTCTTATCATAATGCAAGCAGCAGAAATCGTGTCCCGTGGCAGGAGATTAGGATTCAGTGTAGGACTGAACTGCCCATGGTTAGGCCATGCTGATTCTGGCTTTATTCCAAAGATTGTCTGCCAACACACTCAGGGGTTCGAGGTCTCCCCTCTGCCCCTTTGACTCGGCTGAGCCTTCCAGAGCTCCATGGCTGTTGCCCCGGGATATGTTTCTATTTTATTTGTAATCCTTTGAAAGCAATAGCCAGTCCTGGCAGATGAATTATATTCTGTCGGGAAGCAGCAGGGGATAGCTGGGACCGTCTCTCTCTCCCTCTCTCCCTGAATTCTAATTTAAAGAGAAGAAACAAGATTTCATTGAATTTTAACAAATTAACCATTAATCACTTATGAAAACCTCCTGATGAGGACATGGATCGCCTGGGTTATGAATGGGAACAGCTTCATTTTGCTGTGATTGTTCGACCAAGTTAATCCCCAGCTCTCTTACTTTGCCTCCATCATGCTACTCACCTTGTTCCCTGTCTCCCTCATCGTTGTGTGCTCTTGTCTTCTTTCCCCCACCTCCACCCAACACATATACCTTGCCCTCTTGTCCTCTTCCCTGGATGCACAGCCCCTGCTGAACCCATCTCTGAATCATTTTTGATGTCATGCTGAATATGGAAATTAAGGAAAAAACAATGTCTTCCGCTGGCTGTGTGGTGTGAATATTTATGAGGGAGCCAGCAAGGAAGCTAAATAGGATCTATGAGCAAGGCAGCCAGCGAGGATGGCAGCTGACAAGGGCTCATTCAGCAGCACATCCTTGGCTGCCGGCAGCATCCCAGCAGAGTGGGGGCTGTGTGAGTGACAGGGTGGCAGCATCCTTGCCTGGGCAACACAAAAAATGAAGTTGCAGCTGTTTCTCTGCTTCCTTTTTATTCCTCCCTTCTCCAGCTGATCAATTTCAGCTACAAAAATAATAATAATAAAAAAAAATCCTTGGATGTTGTTCAGCTGCAGCAGACGATTAGGCCTTAAAAATCAATGTTTATGTTCAACAGGGCTATAAAAACCAATTCTCCCCTCCACTTATCAAATCAGAATTGGAATCAGAAAAGGCCCTTGGCTCATCGTACAGAGGGTCACGGATGGTGGCACATGGTGATGAAACCTCTGTAAGTCAAGTCTCTCCTGTGCTGATGCTCCTCCTGCTGCCATGTTCCCATACTCAATAGCAGAGTCTTTCCCACAGGGAGACATCACTGCTAAACACCACACAAGGGCCCAAAGTGCAGATGGGTACCAGAGACCCAGGGGACATCGGGGGAAGATGGCATATGTCTATCTGTTGGAGTCAGACCCAGATGGAGCTCTGAAAAATGTCATCTTTATTTTTTCCCTTAAGGATAAAGCAGACCTAAGAAGGAAACCAACCTGGAGCTGGGTTGGGCATGGGCCAACTGGAGTAAAACAAAAGTCCTGAAGTGAATCATCAATCTTTTTGCTTCCCTTGAGGTCTGTAGAACCTCTGTAAGGTGATTATTTTGTTAGTTGGTCTGGGGGGATGGTGCTATTTCTGCTGCCAGGTACAGGATGTATGTAAAGCAAAGAGATAAACTCTACCTCTTCAAGTCACAGTCTTTAATGTAATAATTCCTGATCCTGCCAGGGAGATGCTGATGGTTTCTAACTTACCTAGTGTCTGAAGTTAATACAAAATAGACCAGCTTTTTGACTGTGGCATGTGCAAATCCCACTGATTGAGCTCTGCTGCTTTCCTGAAGAACATCTTAATTTCTCTTCCTTGGCTGGATGGCATCACTTTTAAGTGTCTTGAGAATGGCAGGTCCTCCCAGAAAGCATGTTTTAAATGATCTAGTAATTAACTGCCAAAAGAACAGGTGCTCATGAGAATCAGTGCCCAGATGACACCAAATAGATTCAGACACAGACCAGGCTATTAACTTTTTGCAATGATGGACCACTCAGACACCACTCCACTGTGGGTGCACAGAAGTGTCTTCTTCTGTAGTTAATTTTCCTAGCCCAGACCCAGGATTTTCACCATCCAGTATCTTTTACCAGTTCCTCTTCAGAGTGTTCTGGACTGACCCTTCTCATGGCTGCTTGCAAACCAAAACACACGCCTTCTTGTAATGATGTAGGACTGTGAAGATCCCTCCTTAATTATAATCTTTCTGCAATGATATATAGCCTTGTCTGACTCAGCTGGAAAATCTTTTCACTTCTAGACACATACTGTGGGCTGTACATATAAGTGGACTAGAAATTGTTTGGTCCATATGGGTAATCCTGTTAATCCTTCTCGCATACACATTTCTGATCATATAGTTGGTGTTTTCTGCCGGTTTTCATCCTTTTCCCACCAAGACTTCAAAAGAGAAAGCTGAAGCCTACAGTGAGCCACAGGCCAATGGATGGACTTGATAGCAGAAAACAATCTGAAATATAAAATAAAAGAGGAAGAAGGTGAATCTAATAAACTGGATGAAAATACTGATGTATAAATCCCATGGGATAATATGCTGGAATATATCACTGGTGTCATAAGAAAAAATGGTTCTACTGTCTGGCATTGCAGCAAATAAGATGTCTGGAACATGCTGTAAACTTAGGGAACCAAATCACTGCAATATAGGAGACTTTTAAATTAAAATTGATTAGGCTATTTGTCTCCATTGATAAATGGCACTGAAATCCTTATAGGCAACATCACCCTAAGGACACGCCTAAATTTTGTACTTTGCTCATCTTCCAGTTCATACAGACATTTATATTAATTTTGTGGGCAAAAATAAACTTGAAAAGACAAATCTCACTTCTCTTATATCCAGGGGCACTCGGGTACGGCTGCAACATAAAATGCTTTAAAGAAACCTGGATATCTCTGTGTCCCCAGATGTATCGCTCTTTGGTTATTAGTCATGATTAGTAATTTTCTCAGTTGTTAAGTCACTTGCAAGATCTTTCCTCAATCATAGCTTGTATCAAGCTCCACTTATTTACTCATTGCAATCCATCAGTTATTTTTATAGTAAGAAGATCAAAAAGCTTGAGGAGAGCAAAAGGCTTATTCCAGATTTGGCTTCAGTTAAATGAGTAAAGCTACACCAAAAATATTTTACAAGATACGTGCAATGTCTGAATTAGCTCACATTGTATGCATGTTGTCCCCAGCTTTGGACCAGAAACACATAGTTTCATTAAAAAGATTCATGGGGAAAGTACAGCTAATTGAGATGATAGTTAACTATCTAATGTACAAAGTCATTTAAAGCTCAATATTTTACTTCATTATAGCTGTTTAATAAATACAAAAAACAGCCACTATCATATTTTTAATTCTACAATAGAAACTTCTAAGCAATGAATACACTCTTTCTTATTATCATTTGTGCAACTGCAGATAAATAGGCAAGCAGCTTCCCAGGTAGATTGTAACTCACTAAAATATATTAATGGTTTGGCTACATGGCTGCAGAAATGGTGTAACATCATGACAGCAACTTACTGCTTCTGGATATATCTGTAACAAAAAAAAAACCAAACACCCAAGCTCAGAAGAGGCCATTATTTAAATAGCTGTCTCATTTCATGTAATTTCAAGTTCAATGGTGCGGCAATTCTGCAGTATTAGATCTACTGAATGATTATTAAAATCACACCTATTCAAGATTAACTATGAATTAATTATGAGAAGAATTCAGAAATTCACATACCTTCTGCGATAGGCTCTGGGGTAAAGCTAGCATAAGTGTCAAAATCTGGCACAGGCTTAACCTGTTGTAAATTTTTCCAAGTGTATGTTCCTCTTCATTGCAGCAACTCTACAGGGCAGGTTATTACTTGCACCCTGGATGTGCATAAGGGACACATCTAATAAGTCAGATGAGTCATGCCCTAAATGTGTTATTTCTCTCCCTTGATGATGAAGGGAGTCCAGATGATTAACTCAGATGTAGAGAATGACACCTACATCTAGTCAGAATGAGTCCCCACTGGAGAAGTCTAAAGCACTCGATCACTGAAGGAGATAATAAGTTCATTGAGGGCTTGAGCCCTTGATGTCCCATCAAACCTGAATTTGCAAGGTAAATTGCAGAGAATTTGTTAAGAGTTCAGATGTTGAGTTATATTCTATGGATAGAGAAAATCAGGGCCTGGCATACCTGTGAGATAGTGAGGCTTCAGCAGCTTGGTACTATATTGCAGCCTAACTCATCCAGGCCACCTCTGTTCCTCCTTTCCTTTATCTCTCAAGTCTGTTGGGACTTCTTTTCTCCTGTCAGTTTTAAACAGGAGTCACTCAGGTATTATGGCAGTAGGTAGTTTTATGTAGACATAAGGTAGCTTGACAGACAGGCAAATGGTGGAATAGGTCCAGATGCTTCTGTGCACAGCAAAGAAAGAGAACAAATCATTCATGTTTCTCTGTCTACAAAAGGTTGTAAGAAGGCAGCCACTATATGTCAGACAACCTGGCTCAAAGAAGGGTCTCTGGCAATGTGAGGGACATCAGTCATTTCTAATAGAGGAAATGCTCCTTTGTAGACCTCTACTTTGCTCTGTATTCTGAAAAAGGAAGTTACATATATTTGTGGCATATTGGTCACAGTTTCCTTGGCTTCTTGCAATAATTCAGCCATACAGCTTCTTGTGGATAGTGAGCACCTCTGCTCTGTCTCCATTCTATTCCAGTTTCTCAGCATGATAAAGGATAGAGTGAGCTCTGACAAGAAAATGTGGGTTAGAAGCTGCTGGTGACTCCTACCAGTGGCAGCTAAGCAAGCCTGGAGGGATCTAAAGTGGTGAAACCCTTTTCATGTTAACTTCATCCCCAAAGTAATTTCTGAAGTTACAAGATCTTGGGGAGAGAAGGAGGGCCACACTGTCAAAAAATCCCCCATGGATAAAAGTTCAGTCTGTTCCTTTATCAAGAAAATTTGGTGGCAGAGCTGTTAAAATCTGGACCTGCATTTTCTTGCTCTGTTATGTGGGCCAAGAAAGAAAATCCAGCTTTTTCAAAAAATAGCGAATTTATCTTTTAAAAAAGAAAGCCACAGTGTGACTGTGAACCAACAACAGGAGTGGACAGTGCTGTGTGTATTCAGTCCCCTCTCTTCTAGCAACAGATAACCAAACCTCTCACTGGTTGCAAAAATTTTATTCACTACAATGACAGTCACATAGACATGGAAGGAATGAGGGCATGGCATAGACTCGGAGTTGTTAGATTGCCAAACCTTCTTTTCTGCCAAGGTCTTGTGTATGTACATCCATTCTTTCACCTCTGTCTACAGAATCAATTACCGTCATGTCCAGCTACCAAAAGCATTATAGAGCATTAGATCTAAATGATATAGAAGATGCTCTTCAATGATATGGCTGAACATCTCTGGAGTTAGCTGTGATGTATAGGCATTACTCAGGTAGAGCACAGCTTGCTGCACGATAGCACTTTTTGCTTGCAGTAGGGCCATGATAGTCCTCTTTACCCCAAACTTATTGCACTTCACCTGCTTGCCCAAAGATGCCCAAGACCCACACCAAACCACATCCATTAAAAAAACCCCAACCAGCTGACAAAAATTTAGGCTTGGTCCCATATCTCACCACCTGATATCCCCACCCACCCATGGGGAAGAAGAGTCCACTGGTGAGCACTCTGAATTTTTCTCTTGGGGGCCATCCTCTCATTGCTGCCCCGATTCAACTCAGCCCTCTGGGAGTGTGCAGGGTTTGTGACAGGGTGTGAACAGCATGTGGCTGCTTTAAACCTGTACCTGGGAAGAACATATGCAAATCCACTCAGGTGGCTGCAGGATGAAGTGCAGCATCCAACCATGAACAAATATGATAAGAAAGGATACTTACACATGGGCATTTTACAGGGAAACAGACTGTACTGGGGGGCTGGTACTAAGAAAAGGCCACCACTCTGGAGACATTAATTAATTTATATTGTAACCACTATTATTTTTTCAGCATTTTTTTTTTTTACTTCCTCACTTGTGAAATGGCCCTGAAAGAAGCCCAGCTGGAGATGCATGTACTATATTTTCTCATTAGAGTTTGGCTGTCCCCTCCAAGTCCTCCTTACTGTTTCAAATTGTCTCCTAAGCAAAATGCGAAGCCACCAGTGTTCCAGTGGGTTCAGCATTTGGCAGGATGAATTTGTTCATTGCTAATTAAAACAAAAGATTTCTGAGGCGCTTTCCACTTTGGTTTATTAGCTTTCCTGTGTGATAGCAAATCAGAGCCCTTGTTACACTGTCAGCAGAACTATTATTATTATTATTATTTATTATTTACAGTACAACTTGTGACTCACTTCCTATGTTGGTGGATCTTTCACCATCTGTTAAAAAAATAATAGCAGTCATTTTCTGAAATATTATTCTAATCCAAATGTTAAAATAGAACCATATGAAGCCAATTAAATAGAGTGTGTGTTGTTAATCTGAGTTACTTCAGCTCAGCTAAAGAAAAAAACCAAAAAAATAAAAGGATTGAGAAAGGCCTAAATGTAAAGCAAAGATGCAGACTTCAGAAATCTGTAGAGATTCTGCCAACGTTTTCTTGGAATTTTAAATTTCAAGAGAAAAAAACTGTAAACATGTCATCTTCTTGGCTAAGTTTAGGAGCGGATATGGATCCAAATCTGGATGTAAGATTGCAACTCCAGACCAGGCTTTATGTGAATCCTTAAAAGATCAGAAAATTTCAGTTTTAATCCCTTTAATATTTAGTGCTTTTAGCTGATTTTGTTCTTACTCTGAGTGAAAAAAAAAAAATACTTGATCTGGTTTGGTTGCCTCCACCTGAGAGTTTTATGTAAGCTTATGACTAATTAAAATGAAGTTCCCAGGTGGTGCTTCTAAAGACATTGGCCCTGCCTGCAGAAGTCAAGGAGAGATGAAGCAAATACATCATGAGGAAATTATGGTGGTCAAGCATGAGTATGCTATCCCTACGGCTTGGTGATCAATAGCAGCTTCACTTCAAACATGTACGTGTGAGCATTTCTTTGGGCTTTAGATCTCTGAGTTTGGGTCAAAGCATATTTGAAACAGGCAGAGTTTTACCTGATTTCAATACTGAAGGCTTTTTCCTATAATACCTCTGATCAGGGTGTGCACTGGGGTTCTTGTTTAACTGAATTTGGGCCAAACATGACAAATTATGAGCCAGTCTTTGGAGAAGGGCATGAGTTTGAGGGATATGGGCTTATCTTACCCAAAGGGGCAGTGATAAGATCACTCCACATGTCCTATGTATAAGGGGGAGTCATCCATCTCATAGGTAAATAAGATCACTGAAAATTTGAATCATATACTGGAAGTGTCTGCCTTTCTCTATCAACACCTTAGAGAGAGCTCTGATAACTATAGCCCAAATCACAGTACCTCCCCAAAGGGCCCAACATGTAAACATCATAAATGCATGAAAATTGATCTATTTTTTAAGGCTTTTTCATCAGTTTTTCATGTCAGGATGGAAAGGCCCCTTGAAAACCAGTCTCCAGTGGGATATCTTGAGCTTCTTGTGCTGCGGATGGAGGCAGAAAGGTTGGGGTGCAGCAGCATCCTCCATTTTGGGGACTGGAGCTGGGTTGTCCCCTCAGCAGTGTGCTCCAGCCCTGCAGCAGCAACTGGGGGATGCTGCCGAGCTCCTGAGCCCGAGCAGCCGAACTGCATTCCTGGCTGCAGTTATTTATATTCCCCGAACAGCGTTGTTTACACAAACTGCATGAATGCAAATCAACATGAGGAAGTGCAGGAGTCGGTGAGGTGTGCAGCAGTAACAGGCTCCTGGGATTGGTTTTAGTAATGTAGTGTTAACACAGCTACACATGGCTACACACACTTTCATATCCAAGCGAGGGAGAGGGAGAGGGAACACTCATTACCTGGGACACTGGCCGAGTCCTTGTACCTCGACAAGAGATAAAAAATAAAAATGGACTTCATTATCACAGGCTGCCTGTCAATCACCTGCCATTGCACCAAGCCTGCTTTACATTTCTCCGACTGAAAGGTTTTTGTCACCATTGGCCGGGAAGGAAAGCTGGATATGTGAAAGGAGACAGAGCAGGGAACACGATGACTAGTGTTAGTCTGCTGACTACTCTCTTGCCCTGCAGCACACATGCACTCAAACACAGCCTGACAAGAAAGGGTTTTTCTGAGAAATGCCCATACATAACGAATGTGATGTAGATATGAGGCGGTGGTCTATGCCTTCCTCTGAGCAAGGGATGTCCGATGGGTAACACATGGGTTACCCTGTGGAGCTCACACTTCTCCAGATCATGCAGGTGGTGGTGAGGGTGGCATCAGCCAGCTTCCCCCTAAATGTTCTCATAATTTCTGGTGCCAGAGTATCCCTATACTTTTGAATTCACCAGTTCCAGTTTGCAAATTAGAAGCAACCACGCGAGACAAAATTTTCTGATATTTAGCTACTGAATTTCCTCCACCAGGGATCCCAGATACTGTCTTTGGAGATCTTTAGGGCTACTCCCTGCCTCTGTTTTTCTCATCAGTAAAATGGGGTTAATGATGCTTCAAAGCAGGTTTACCAATGTGTTGCCAAGATCTCTCGAGTGCCAGTGACCTTTTATTTAACCCATCAGCATCAAGCTGTCTTTCATTACATCACGATATATTCTCAGGAGGTTTTGCTGGCAGTTCAGTCTTTCTTTTCTCTGCACTTACATTTTTTCACAGTACAATAAAACAATAATAATAAAAATCTATTAAAACAAGTTCCTTGCTAGTTTATGGTAATTAAAAGCAATAAACGTTCCTGCATGAAATGCTGTAGACCTTGACTCATCAGTGGGTCAATACTGCTTTCCTGGTGAGGCTAGGTAATAAATCTTTATTCCTTTTTGAATTGAAATAAGGATGGGATTTTATTTATGAATTCTGTGACCCGTTGAAGTGACATTTTCAAAACAAACACTCCAGAAATGAGGAGTTTTCTCTGCAGAGTGGGTTAATCTGCTCTCTTCTCAGCTTGTCTCTTTCATACCGATGATTTGCCCGATGCCTTTTTAATCCCAGCAGCAACTTCTCAGTGAGCAGGAAGAAAACTAAAATAAAACAAAATAGCTTTGAGAGAACTGAGACACATGTGCCGGAGGGAGGCTACAGGGGAAGGGGGCACGGGGTGGAAGAGATGGTCGGGAAGAAGTCTCTGAAGATCTGACTTGCTCGGCACTGCTGGCACCACAGATTCACTGTCCAGTCACACTTTCGCTTGCACTGAAGCTGGGGGTGGCCTTGGAGTCCCAGCCCTGCACAGCTACATTGCTCCTGCCTCCTGAGCTGTCGGCCTTCATTAGCTTCTATTACTAGATGGAGGGTGTTTCTCTGAACCCAGATCAAACAGCAGCTTTTTGTGCTCGTCTGCAATTGACTTCATTTGGTTATGTAATCTAATTGGCTTGGGATGCTCTGTGAGCTGGGGAATGAAGCTGGGGGTTTATAAACCAAACTTGCAATGCGAAGCATGCCAGTTCCCACTGAGTCCTGCTCCTTCTGAGCACTGCATAGTGCAAGTCAAACACCTGGATGAAGTCTTTGGGTTATTTTTCTCTCTCTAAGAGGCTGGTCTTTCTTTGGAGGAGGCTGAAAATAGCAAGAGACCCCTTCTACAACAGAAAGTATTAATCGTCAGTTGAGTCGCTGCTTGTCATTAAACTGTGTTCTGAAATACACTCGGGGCCAGGTTCGCCGTGAACGTGAGTGGGTGTAGCTGTTGTCTGCAGTGGAGTGGCAGGGAGAAGGAGCTTTCCTTTCTCTGGTACATGTGGATCAGTGCTGTTTCTGAGCAGTGGTTTCTCTTCCCTGCTTAACTTGTTTTTTTTTTCTGAGGTCACCTTCCATTCCCATCAATAAGACATCATCCAAAGACAAGCAGTTTGGCCTGGTTTGGATATTTCACAAGCCGAAATTCAGAGCTTAACCACTTTCCTAAAGAGCTGAGTGCTGCCAGATGGTCAAGTGTGTGGATCATCTGCAGAAGTTTCTTGTTCACCTCTTTCCTCCCCCTGTCATCCCTTCACCACTTGGTTTATCAATCAGACCTTACGGGTCCGGTATTTGCTTAGGTGTGCTGAGAATGTGCTCCACTGTGACTGCAGAAAGGTGGGCCTGTGTCAGCTGAGCTATGTCTGCCCATGCTATTTTGGTTGGAGAAACACAACATACCTCAAGCAGTGCCTACTCCAAAATGTGAAGATTTTATAAACATCACCTAAGATTTCTGGATGTGGTGCTAATAAGAATCTGTTCAGCCCACATTGATGAGATGAACCAAGAGGGTTCATCCCTCTTCTCTGTCATGGGATCACCCAGGAAGCTCATGCATTGGTTGGGAGCAACTTTGCCACCACCCACTTCCTTAGCATTTTTTTTTTTTTTTTCATTTTGCTGAATATGATACACATTTAGGCCTCACAGAGAGGAAATGTGAGGCATTTTGACCTACTACAGTGGCTGGAGGGATGCAGATGCTATAGTGACCAGAAAAGCCTCCTTTCAGATGGGATGGGACAGTTGTCTGGTGGTCCTCATTCAAGCTGACATTTGAAACAAAAGAGGCTGGAGTAAAATGACGCTTTCCCCTTATACTCAGAGCACTGAAGTGGCAGGAGCACTCACCAAGATTAATTTGAGTTATTTTAATTATGATTCTCTCCCCTCTCTCTCTCTTCCCTCCTCCTCTCTCACATACACTGTCTGGACAGGGAACTGCAGGTTTTCTTCCACTTAGGATTAATTAAAAAGGAAAAGTCAATAAGTTTCTCAGCAATTACTGTCTTTTCCATTTGGTCATTTGAGACAGTAAGGGGCTCAGAAATTGAATTTCCAGAGAGAAAAACATGTCTTATGCATCCTAGCACAAGGTTCTTGGAGGGAGAAATATCTGCATTTTTCTTTGACCTGCCACCGTGTCTGAGAGAGGGCAAGCGTCAACACAGATGGGAGACTGGAGGCGATAATGACAAACTTTGACTGCCCAGGGTTTTATTGATGTTTTCTTTACCAGATAAGGTGACTGGTCATTATCACAACCTTAATCCAAAGCCCACATCCACAGCCCTCATAAGTCAATGGAAATCTTTCTACTGACATCAGTGATCTTTGGATCAGACTTCACTTGATGCATGTGAACACAACAAACTTAATTCAGCAGTAAGGTATGGCTGATTTCCAGATTTCTACTGTGGATCTCAGCCCCTGTTCCTTTTATTTCAGACAGGCTGTGTAAGGACTGTACAACACACCACAGGTTTTCTAGAGCTGAAATGGAGAAAGGGTGCAAATCCAGAATGTGGGAAAGTAAATAAAATAAGCAGAGGCTAAAAGAGAAGGATAGAGGAGGGAAAAACTAGAAAAAAAAAACCAAGAAGCCATCTCATTTGGTTTTGATTTACAGTAGGGCTACCCCACACTACTCCATATGGGAGTGAGTGCAGAATCACTCCCTCTCCTCTCAGTTTAAATTCAGCGGAAGCAGAGCTTCTGGTTTATTTCCACATTCCCATTGAGTTACTTTCTGCAAGTATTTCTTGGAATGAAAGAGAAGAAAAAGGAAAAAAAAAAACACAACAAAACACAACCTTACAAACTCTGTGCGTGCTCTTTTGCTAACAAACCTGCTTTGCCCCAGAGACCCTGCTGGGTGTGCAGCCATGCTCCCTGCAGCTTTGTTTAGGGAAGGTACATTTGCTTCTCCCTCAGTGAAGCTATTAACGGCCTTTTCCCAGAAGAGAGTCTCCTTTTGTTTACCTGAAATTGCTGGGGAACAAAATAAATCTAGGTTCAATGAGTAAATAAATAAATTATTAGATAAAGGGGGGAGAATCAGAGAGAGTTTTACTGGGAAAATAAAATTTCAAAGAAATAAACCTAAAACTTGGGAGGCTGGGTGCCTCATACAGGGCTCTCTGCAGCTCCTGGCTGGTTGGAGCCTGGCTCCCAGCAAGACTGATTACACTGTCACCACAAACAGCATGTAAAAAATTGTGCCTCATTTTATTAGCTGGAAAACAGTGTTTAATGCAGCTGGAGCTGCAGCTCAGGGTAAACGATGGCAGTTTCCTCCTGGAAAACCGTCAGGGCTGGTAATGACATCATTTCTCCATGAGTTCCATCCAGTTAGGACCGTGGCTCTCTGTGTTTGTTGTCAGTCTTCTCTCTCTTACCTGACAAACATGCCATTCTCAGAGAGTTCAAGGGCTTTAAGCCTGTTCTGCGACAGAAGAGAAAACATGGATGGTAAGCGACAGACACCAGCTTCAGTCAACCTGTCACTGAAGGGCAGGTAAGGATTTCCCTCATGGCATGGCAAATCCATACTGGTGACACTGAAAACTGGAATTGATTCGCATGTCATAACAGCAGCAAATGTCTTCTGATAACGTTTAAAAGCTCTCTCTCCACCCCGTCAATGCGAAATGTGGAGGAGCCCAAACTTCCCTGACTTGAGTCTTTTTGCGCAAGGATCATGAAACCCTCTGCCTCAGAAAATATTGTGTGGTAAATCTGTGGTCATTGATGTTTCATTTCCATCCATTAGATTAGTATTATAATTTCTAGGTGTGATAGCACATGACATAAAACCTACGATAAGGAATAGCAACTGTGGAAAAAAATGATGGAAAGGTGATGTGAGGAGTGAGATGTGCCAGCATTAGAAACCATTTGCTACTAACTACCCCTGTATGACAATATACCGACAGGGCAGCAGCCTTAGGCTGAAGGCACAAGAGCAACATGGATAGGATTGCTTGTTTAGCTAAGTGATTCATGGTCGGCTGTTTCTCTCAAGGAAAGGCTGCAAGGTGAGTCCTCTGTTCCCATCAGAGATGGGGTAAATCTCTGCACATGCCAATCAACAGCACAGAGCGAACACAAATTTTCAGCTGACTTCAGTGGAAAATGTGACTTACTACTGGTTTTCTGTCTATAGAGTTGGAGTATTGAGCTTCCTGACATTCAGAGCTAGACAGCTAACCAGAGATTCATTAGAAAAATCCAGTCTTCCTCTCCTCCTGCAAGTTGGTCACTCACAGACTGCAAAATTCCCAACTACTATTCATTGCTAAAATGGCTATTTACAAATGTCTTCAGAGCATGGGAGTCAAGGCTGCTAAGCTGTTCACAAACAGTTCATTGAAAATATCCAACATCCAAAGTTTGAAAACCAAGCTGCATGGATAGTCACATGAGCTGTATTGTATTATTTCTGATCTCTGATTGGGCAAGTGTTGTAACTAATCACATCAGAACCAGCATCCATTTTGAACTGCATGTTCATGTGTGTAATTTGGAATAAGCTTTTGGAAAATATTAAGCTATTTGAGTTCCAAATTGACTTTTGATGAGTATTCACACTAGTAAAGCTCATTTGCTAGAGTATTTGTGGAAAGCAGCCATAGAAACCGACCAGGAGATTCAAAGCAAATTTGTTCAGGACTTCAAATGAATATACACAGACATCCTTCTGCAGTATTCACTCACCATTAGTCATGTTGCAGTAATACCTGCAGTACATACTTACAACTGAGTTAGACTTTCCACTGTAAAGCTGTGTTTGTGAGATTTATTAGCTCAGTGGTTTCAGAATGGATTTGACTGAGATTTTTAATACCAAGTTCCCAGCTTGGAGGGACACTTTTTAATTCCATCCCCTCATGCCCCCCTCCTCCTTCCCTCTGCAAACCATTACAATAATTTAAGCAATTGATCACTTCTATAGCTCAAAAGCCTGAGCACAGAAAAAAAGTAGTAGCTGGGGGGACGGTCAGAGGATTTTAAACACTGAAGCGGAGAAGGCCCACGTTCTCTGTAAGTCGACTTTCTCATGCTCAGTGAGAATCCCCAGAAGCGTGAGTAATAAAAGAAAATGCTCTAGAGGTAAAACTTAAAGGACAATATGTGAAATCTCATTTACAAGTGGTAAGCAAATGAGGCAGAATCCAAATGCTATATAGCAAAGCAGGCTCTAAATCAACATTTATAACAGTGACTTGGCAGGTGGGTTTTACCTCTCACCAACCTGTATGTGCGTTGAAGTCAACAGGCCAAAATGTGTTCTTTGTTACATTCAATCAACTCTGAGCTAAATTTACTGAATTTAACGAGTTAAGCAGTCATAACTATGAACAGAATGTGCCTCAAAATGATCTGGTAGGGAAATTTAACTTCTCAGAAATCTTACCTAAAACAAAATCTCTCCACGAGGGTTGCGTTTAC
The DNA here is from genome assembly GCF_018691265.1 of Tyto alba. Taxonomy (NCBI): domain Eukaryota; kingdom Metazoa; phylum Chordata; class Aves; order Strigiformes; family Tytonidae; genus Tyto; species Tyto alba. The sequence goes on from NW_024881273.1 coordinate 8,154,691, forward strand.
AGAACCATCAGATTCTGTAAATCTGAATATCAAAATGTCTTCCCAGTGAGATATCCAGTTGTGGTGTCACTGGAATTGTCTATGTCATTGCTTCATAGCTTTCAATTTTCTCTAAGTCATTCTGCTCCACCCCATCCCCAGTACTTGCTTTGTGCCTGTGTTTTTCACACCCAGTTTGGACTTACTTGGGGCAAGCTGACTGGCACCAGGAATTTTTGTCCGCCTGCACCTGGCATCAGAGACTGGTGATTCAGCTAATCAAAATTCAGGAGACACATCCAGAGTCATGGGCCTGCTCTGGGACTGTAATTTGTTAAGGCTATAGCAGGTAAGTCTGTTCAGAAGATCCCATGGTGATGGTGGTCTCGCACATGTGAACCCATCCACGCCATGCTTGGCCACTGGCTTCGTCTCTCGCCGTTTGCCCACGCTGCTCAGGGGATCACTGCTTGGCTGCAAAGAGTCCAAAGCAAAGGCCCTTGAGCTCACAGGAGGAGAGGAGCTGCTTTTGTCACTAGAGAACAGTATCTCAGCACATTGTTTGCTATAACCACATGCTGATTGAGTCATGTAGTAACAAAACACCTGCCCTATAAACATAAAACAAGCTGTCAAGGCATATCAACACATGAAGAGGCAAAGCAATATTGGAACAGGGTACCAGAATTACGTGCTGGCTTCCAGTATCATTGTGGAAAATAGCTGTTCCTACCCAGACAAAGAAGGCTTTGCATTTTCTGTTTGAAAATGCCGGTACATTTTGTAAGAGTTAGTTCCATCATTTTCTAGAACGGAGAGACAGAGGCATTAACAAGTTAAATCATGCATGCTAAGAAGGGAACAGAGTTCACCTGAGGCAGAAATAGGACTCAAACCAAAGGCATTTAATATGTATTTTTCTCTCACCACTCGTCCATTCTGCCATACAGGAAGGTAAAAATTAAAAGAGACCACCTCAGCAAGCGCCCTGTGCCATTTTCCCTGATCGCAACCAGGCAGAGAAGAAATGTACATACCAATCACAGAGCATGCCTGAATGTCTGATTTGAAAAAATTAAACCCTTTAGCAGAAAATAAATTTCAAAGGTCAATCAACCTGCTTTTTTCCCCTGCAAGAACGCTCCCTTCCACTGCAGAATGCTGGAGACAGATCTCGGCAGCTGCCCAGCATTCCCTGAGCACCTCTGATCCCTATTCTCCACAGAGCCTCCCACGTGAGCAGATTGAGCAAGAAGACTTGGCCACAGAGCCAGTATGTGCCCTGCCAGGGACACAGGCTGTGTGCACCCAGACATCTAAAGGTATAACTCTGACCTTAGATGTCTCTTCCCTCTTTGGCGTTTTCTGCAATTACCCCTGTTGCCTGACCTAATGTAGTTGTTGCATTATTTGCTTTTCATTTTACCTGCTCACACTGGACACAATTCACAGCAGTTCTTATTCAGTTAATAGAATAGAAAACCAACACAGTGATGTGAAGGCGCTTACATGTACACTTCTGCTTTGCAGGAAATTTTTAGAAAACATCCTTCTCCAGATAGTTTTTGAGCTGTGGTTCTTCATTGGACACAGCCTTGCAAACCAAAATCCCATACCAAACCACAGTAAAGAGAAGAGAGCCTGTCGTTGGCTGATCAAAGGGATTTTTGCAGTGTTTAATTGTACATTCCTCTCTGCAACCCAGAGATTGATCAAGGTATAAGGCATTGCATGATACAGATTAGCTCATGGTCTGGGTTTACTGCTCCTGTGTGAAACTCACCCTCTTCCAAAGTAACCTGCCTCCTCTTCTGATATGTGATGCATTATCTAGGTATTTCCTGGGGCTGAGACAACTAAAGGGAGGGAGGGTTTATTCTGGCATGAAGCCTTTTTCACATTTGGTCCTACACAAATGCTATTTTTTTTTTTTTTAGTTTTTCATGAGACTCTATAGTGTGCTTTGCTCTTACACACAGAAGCTAATTTTGGTCAGGTTGAGTTATTGCTGTTCAGTCTTTAGAGATGGTTCTGGAAAGGCTCTGGGCTGGGTGTGGGATGTTCTCCGCAGAGTTCTTCCCTGGAGAGAGAAGGGAACATCTGGGAATGGGAACGCACTACAGCTTTCCTTTCACCTTCTCTCTCTTCACTCTGGATGCAGAATCTCAGGAAGGAGACTTTCCACTGTTGCAATGACAGGATATCTCTCCAATGGCACTGGCAGCTCAGAATAGACACTCTACTATCACTATGTAAGATAAAATCCAGATGTTTAATTTCTTTTGATGCAAAGTCCAGGTCTAGAATAGTTTGGGGTGATTTAAGCAAAGCCAACTTGCACATCTGAACAAGGAACAAAACAATAACTTGGATTAACCCGACCCCTGAGGCTTCATAGCTTCCAGGACTGCAATTCAAAACATTTCAACCAAGTATTCTTATTCTCATTGAAATATATACCTGCAAGTATTTCCAATGCTACAGCTTTCTCTTTGAGCAAAGAACTTGGGAATCAAATTCTAAGTGAACAAAAATACATTGCAAAATGACATCATTCATAATGCAGTTTTAATACTATTTGCTTCTGAAAAAATATGCATTTAGAATAATGGTGAACCTCATTGATGGGCTATACCGTGTAGTCTGTAACTCCTTGAAGCAGGCATTGTTTTTTTGTTCAGTGCTTAGACATTCCCAGCACAACGGGGTCTTGGTCCAGGGCTGAGGGTTCCTCTGTGTTGCTGGAATACAGATCAATATTGGGAAGAAGGTCTTTAGTATTCAGTTTCATGCTTCTAAGTGTCCCAGTTTTGAACATGGAATGCAATTATCATAATATTACAAACTGGCAAAATTATAGCTGTGGATGAAAATGCATTTTTTGTATGGTAGTAGGATTTTTCAGGTTAAAGCAGAGCAAAATTTTATTTTCTTTACTTAAAAAAAAAAAAAAGTGAATGAAGATCTGACCCACAATTTTTTTTAAATGTTAAATTAATGGGATAGATAAGTCACCAGATTGTTATTAAAATGAGAGAACTGCATGGTTGACCGTGCTAATAATACCCCCTTGGAAGCTCAGCTGCGTTTAATATGCACCTGAGCGACTATGCACATTTGCTCTGCAGCTAAGGAAGCCAGGAACACAGATTTGAAACTCAGCCTTGCCTCACCTCAAGGTCCAGAGAATATGGACATAGTCCCATCCTCTTCCTCCAGTTGATAGTGAGGGGATAACCAGAACTTGTCCACCAGCTTGTTTTGCTGTTTGTTGGTATAACAAGCTTTTGTATGTCTTGGTGGCTTGTATTTAATCCTAGACCTTTAGAGCCTAGGCCTCTAACACTCTAAGAATTAGAGGGATATTTGTTTTTAGCTGTACTAGTTTGATATCTCTTAATGGATTGATCACAAGAAGAAAGTGTGAAACAAAAATACGGGTCCTGTGAGTATTTCTTTGGTAACAAAGGGAGGGGACATCTCAGTGTCTCTTCCTTCAGCCATCTCCTTCCTCAGTCCTCTGCTCAAAATGTTGGCCTGGTGCCCTGTAAATCCTGCTCTTTAGGGTCTTATGTTGAATCTCACCTAGATCATTCTTTTTGACTTAACAGGGGCTGAAATTTCTCTGCTTAGACATGCATACATGGAGCCCGGGGCTGCTGTTTCACCCACACTTGACGTAGGTGGCATTTGGGTGCATCAGAAAAGGGCTGCCTGGAAGACCTTTTGGTCCTCGAATTAGAAATACATGCCAGGTAAACATCTGAGGCCTTAGCATTGCCCTTTGAAAAGGATGTGCTTGGCTTTGAGTCAATCTCCCAAAAGCAAAGAGGAAAATCCTGTTGTGCCCCTTTTCTCCACCCTCTCCATGTATCTGTGTCCTCATGGATTTAGCTTTGCAAAAGAGCCAGCAAAGCACAGTGGACTCTGTAAACCTGGATACATAATAACCCCCAGGTTGATCGTTTACCGCACAACTAATTATAACTTTTTCAAGGCTCCCTTTTGTGCCCTCTTCCTTCCCTGTCTCCTTTTCATTTCCTGTGTCCAGGGCCTTGAAATCCTTGGTCTTGACACAATAATTGATGGCTTCTGGCTGTACAAATATAAAGGTCTGGAGTCTAAATAGAGCCAGATGGAGCTTGTATTGTATTGTGTGTTTTTCTTAAATAAGGGAAAGATTTATAAATTGATGAAATTTATTGTAAATAAGAGAATGTTGTCCCTTTATAATAGTCTATTGTAATTGAAAACCACCTATGAATAGTGTGCTCTTGGGTCACATTAATGCTTTGTTTTTCATTTGTTGCTCTCCTGAAGAGCTCACACAGATGCTTTGTGTCTCCTGTACCCGGCTGGGCTCTGTATGTCACATTCACTCTCACTGCATGCTGCCGAGCTCACAAATACCAGTATTCTGCAGCCAAAATTTCTGTTCTGGGTAAGCCTTATCTAAACTAAATGAGGCCGAGACCCTCAGGCTAGGGAAGGTCAAAACCTGTCTGGAAACTTTAGTAACTCTTGGAACTATGAGATATGGGGAAAGAGATAGCTCTTTTGGGGTCCTCTGTAATAAGGTGGGAGCTCTGAGAGGTGCAGGGACCCAGATTTAGGGATGATTACCCCTTAGCAATAAAAGGTACATCATCCACCCTGGTTGCCTGAGGGAGGTCAAAGACTTGTTTACATCTTATGCTTCATTACAGGAGCAGGCTCAGGTTTCATGGTTTGCATAGGAAACCACTTCACTGGAATGGGAACAGGTTGGTCAGGAGAGCTGGTAATGTCCCCAGAAGAAGGGAAGTGTATTGCAGCTGTGTTTCTACTTGGCTTTTACTCTATAAATCTCTGCAGAGAGACTCCTTCAGTAGTACCTTCTGCTCCTTGGAGGCCTTAAAGAAAGATAGATGATGCCTGAGTCTTCTTATGTTTCAGTCCTTGACATGTTTAGGTTTTTTTCCATTTGTTAAACCGTAGAATTAGTATAAACTTATTTCGGTGTCTAGCTAGCTTTCATAGTTCCATTTTTTTAGTTTTGGATATACTCTATGGTATAGAAAATGAGAGGTCTGGAATCTGCAGGGCCTCATTTTTATTCCTCCTCAAACTGCTAAACATCATCTAGAAGCTTACTTGGCTTCTCTGTGCCTCAGTTTCTTTAGCAAGAACAAAATAAGAGACCTTCTTGGTAAAGTGTTTGCAGATCTGCTGATGGTCTAGCAATTTAGGACAAGCAGTGAATGCTCTCCTCTAGCTCTAGTTATTTAAGGAGCCTGATTTGATGCAACTGAGTAGAGAGCCTAGAGGAGCAGTGTTTCCACCTTAAATTGCACAGCAAAATCAGGTTCTCAGCCTTTGAGGTTTCACAGAGCACCCACCTCTATGTACTGGGGCACAGGTTCTTGCTGACTGGCACAAAACAATTGCTGCTTTCACAGCTGTGGCTGTGTCACATCCAAACACTGGCTGTACTGTTCAAAGTCAATCAAGCTCAGAAATCGGGATATTGTTGCTTATTGATTGTTCCAATTAACCCTTCCAACTGGGAAGAATTTCCAAGGTTGTTCATCTTAGTTATCTGCTTCCCCGAGGAGCTGTAAAACACACAGCATAAGAAACAGAGCAGTCCTGCTATTGTCTGCTAGGGAGACCCAGCTAAACCCAGAAAGGATATAGAAGCTGAAGCACTCTGATGTCTCTGAAACCAAAAGCCTCTCAGACATGACTTACAAATTCTCCTTGAAATCATCAGTTGTCAAACTCATGACTTCCTAAGGGCACCCTTCTTCTTAAATCTCCCCTCCACCTTTTTTTTTTTTTTTTTTTTTTTTTTTTTTTTTAGTATCAAGGTGGTTTTAGGTTGTAGGCATCTACTGATCTTAACTGCAGCACAAGGACAGGGAAGATCTCCCAGATCTGACAGTTTAACACCCGAAGCTCAAGAGAAGGTGACAAGGAAGGAAGAGTTTCTAAGGAAGGGTCTTCCAGAGGATGTATCCCATCCAGCTGACAAACACTGCCCCAGCTCTAGGTTCTGCATTCACCCAAGTGCCAAGCTTAACCAGGCAGCATCATCCCTATAGAAGATGTGAGGATTTTATACAAAGAAAGCCCAGATCCTTAGGGCAGGGCCAATGGAACAAATTCACACACCTGGTCTCGAGATCTTGCAAACACTTGTGTCATGTATAATCCCAGACAGCTCCTACAAACCCTAGCCTTCCTCACCTGAAGAGTCCCTTGGCTCGCCTCCACTGCCAGCATTGGCTGACCTTGTGTTTCATTGCAGCTGCCTCTTGCTGGCTCTGGAGGGGCAGCCCATGGGAATCAGGAAAGGCCTGTCAGACTCCTGTTGCTCTTTTGCTCACTGCATGACAAAGCCCACTGTAAATTCTGCCCTAAAAATTCTTTATAGAGTCCACCTGTCCACAGCAAATAAATCAATTGCTCTAAATTAAATTCAGTAAAAGCTGAGTGGCATAGGGTACCATGTCTGGATTTATTCACGAGCCTGAAAGACTGTAATTTTCTAAGTCAACACTCTGACCCTGCTTTATTCATTTGCTGTTCATGATAAAAGTGGATCTCTCCCTATATTTTTGGCTGGTTGTTTCTTCTCTCTGAGATAGCTGTAATAAGTGTGTCCCTGAGAAGGGGGTAGTGGGGAGGCGGCACAGAGGGCTGTCATCCAAAGGAGAGAATTAAATCAGGATGTATCTGCTCACGCTGGCTCCTGTTTTCACACAGCCTTCTGCTTATATTTTGCCTGCATTAACTTTTCACAAGCAAAGCTGAAGTGCCAGGCAAAGGCCTCGTTAGACACACATCTTGGGGAACTCTGATGTGCCATTAATTAAGCTCTTTCACTGCCTCTTTCCTGCTGGTTTCAAGGACCAGCCTGTGTGCCTTAACTCTTTTCTTTTCTTTCATTTCCCTTTCTCCTCAGCAGTGCTCTGAAAAGAGCAGTGGAGGGCTCTTTTGCAGATGGGGATGGGATGGTGTAGTGCCCTCTAAGTGAACTCTCAAGTCTTCTCTAGCAGAGGGAAAGCCCTTGCCAATTTTGTCAGACACTGGCGCACAGAGCTGCTCTCTGTCAATGGATTTGTTGGGCAAAATCAGGCTTTGACAAAGAAGAAGTAGATGCCAGCACATCCTGGCACAGCAGAATCAGTATGGCACTGTCCCCCTGCCGTTACCCTTCAGCAGATGGCGGTGGGAGCCTTCCCATTAGAAGGGCTTGCACTGTCAGCTTGATTGATTCACCCAGCTAAAGATTCAAACAACAATTCACCCTGTTTGGCTCCTGGTGTTGCTTTTCTTTCATTTTATTATTTTTCTCCCTCTGTTGTCCCCTCCAGCAAAGTTTAGGGGTTATTTAAATCATGGAGGCATGTTCTCAGAAACACAGGGTGCTCTGGCTGCCTGAGCTGTTCCCCATCACCCTTACCCTCTGTACTACAAAACCACTCTACCAGGTCAAGATCCCACTAGGGAGCTGGTCCCCTCTATGACCCCACTAAGTAATGTCTTATACAGACAAGGCATATTCCTATGCATCTAAAGGCATCTCATCATGCAGTAGACATGATTACAGACATATAAATATATACTTCAATACTGAATATGTCTGTTCTAAATATATTTTATGCAAAGAGTTGAGCAGTCAGGGGTAAACCTGACTTCTGAAGGGATATTTTAATGTCTATTTATCGATTAGAAGAAAAGGAAATGTAACACTATATATCTCCTTTGCTAAGAAGCTATGAGGTGGAGATGATACTAATATTTTGATCTTTGTCTTCCCTTGACAGCTCAATCTTCTTTTCACACATTTTGGAGGAAAACTGGGTGCCACTTTCTGCTGAGTCTACCGTCTACTTGGTCCTTAATGACTCACTTTTTTCCTGTAACTGAAATCCCAAGCATGGAAGGCTTTAGCAATGAATCTTTGGGTTCCTGAATAATCCCTTCCCTTGTAGCTGCCACCACTGCCCTTCCTTCATCCCTCAGCCCATGTCCACGTGTTAAGCTGCACAGAGGTCTGGTTTGCAGGCAGGGAAGTTAGTGCCAGTGAGCATGTCAGAGGCATCAATGAAATCCCTTTGCTGGCTCCTCCTGTCCTGCCGTTTCGCAGGTATTGGGGCCAACCTCTGCTCTGTGTGAGAGCCGAAGCAGAGCTCTGCTGGTGACGCAGAGGAGGTGACAGCTCAGCAGGAAGACTTCTCACTCAAGGCAGCTCCTCTCCACTCTCTGCCTGCTGTAATTAATATCCTTTTCCCCGCAGGCTGTGAGGCTCTGACAGGCTTTATTTTTAACTCCACTTAATGACAGAGTATTAAGACAAAATGCAACTTTTGTGAGCTCCAGGCCTCAGGGAGGCGTGAGGGCCTTGGAGCGTTTCTGTACCTGGCAAGAAAGCTTTGGTTTGCAGGCGTGTGTGAAACACAGCGAGGTCCATGTGCGGGGATCAGAGACCCTTCAGAGCAGACTGTGGAGACCATCTGACACACATTCAGTGGGTAGTAACTCAAGAAGATACTCTTCACTGGCCTGAACTTACTCAATAAACCTATGGGGTTTCCATATAAATGATAATATCTCTACCAGCATCTTCAAAGGGGGGGGTAGTGGGCATATGGTATCAAGAGACAGACAGAGGTTTAGGTTATTAAGCTTCCAGAAGTGGATGAAGGAAGTGAATGATAGAAGGGGAAAGACTTGAAGATTTCTGCATATCTGGAAGACAGTAGGCAAATTCATGGAAGACATAGAGTGAAAAAAGACAATAAATGATGCTTTCTGTTTAACCAGCAGGCATGGCAAGGCAAGTTATCAGAGTGGTTGAAGTCACCACGGAGTGAGCACATAGAGGATTAGTTCTAAGCAAAATATTGGCCATAGCTTATATATCCGTCATATATAGATTAAAAAACCAAGGAAGAGCATCATATGGAAGCAAAGTGTGGAAAAGTAAAAAATACATTGATGTTCTTCCTGGAAATAAAAATCCTGGGCATTCTTCATACAATTTTTTTAGAGCCTGGAAAGTTAGTAATATGAGGAAAAGGATTTCTTTGTGCTTTTTCTTCTCCCAGGTGTAAGTGAAGGAAAAAGTGAAAAAAGTACTCTGTAACTGTTATACATTGACAGTTATTGTCTCCAAAGTTACCAGAAGTTACATTTCAAACACCACAGATTGCATTTTTCAACTGTCCTTCAGAAATGACGAAGATGATAAAGGCTTATCTTTATTTCACACCAGCTGGTCTTCCCTGATGACAGCTTTTCAGGAATTGTTCTTAAGGCAAAATTTCAGATCAAACATGAAATTTCTAGGCTGGGAAAAGAGCAATATGGAAAATTTTGGCGCAATCTCTGTCTCCTCTGCTGCAGGTGAGCATGAGTGTGTACAGTTATGAGTGACTGGAGGCATGATAGAGATGCACATTTCTCAGTGTTAGATTTATAGAGCTGAAAAAGAGATTCCTTTTCTTTGGGAAAGAAACAGCTCAAACATTACAGAGCTATGCACTTACCAGGTTAACAACACTACTTCTAAGATGAAGATAGTAAGATATTCCCCAGTAAATTTCACAGGATTTTTATCTCTTCTTCCTTCCCTGAAGGAAGTGTGGGCAGTGTGAATTAAAGAGGAAAATGTTTGTGTTATTAACTCTCCAAGCATCTTAATTTCTATGATACCAATATAGCATTGTGATTAGAGTGTTGCCAGGCATGATTTTAAGTGAGTGATATCAAAACTTAGTGTCAATAAGCAAGAAAATTAAACAAAGTCTCAAATCTGACTCTTATTGCAGCTTTATTTACAGTGGAACAGTACTTCAACTGTACTTCCAGAACATCCTCAGTCTAATGCTTACCCTTCCAGGACTGAAAAATCCTGTGGAATTCATTAAATGTTTTCCCCTACGGTCAAGGTGTCTTCTATTGATGAGGAATCAGGACCTCTTAATCATGACTTGTAGTATTTGTAATTACTTTTTTGCATGATCTTCCCTCCCAATTTGCATCCTGCCAGCAAAACATTGCCAGTGGACCAAGCTGAGAGCAAGCACATCACTGACTTACTTTACCTAATGTTCATCTAGTCAGCAGCAAGAGGCAGGTGTTTCTCTTTTAGGATATTAGACTCTCTCTCAGCTGCATATTCACAGTGATCTAGTTAGATGAATTCTTTTGCATATTGATCCTTTTTTGTAATCTTCTGCCCATCCTCCAGTGGAGGAGAAGCTCCCCTATAATTAGTACCACTGGCTCTGTCGATGGATTCCAGGCCAATGCTCAGAGTAATTGCTGCTCAAGATTACTTATGACACAAATGTTGACATTCTGTTGGCATAACTTGCAATAATGTATGCAGATTGCATCCTTCTAGTGCCTTAATTATTACTTCTCTGCAAGAAATAGTCAGGTTACCCTCTGCTTTGATTTGAAGGAGATCATTCCCCCTTCAGAAGAACGGTTATTTAGAGAAAGGGGAAGGGCAAAAGGAGAGGAGAGGAATGGACTGAGATGCCGTATTGTGGATTTTCCTCTACATGGGAGGCATCTGTAGCTCAGCCTTGTCTATGTTTTCCTCCTCTTTTCTGCCTGTACTATGGGAGTGGGTAGGTCTTTCTGAAGGTGAAACTTTCCCTGGAAAAAAAGAGGAGTGCTGCATTTAATGAGCCAAGACAGATGTCCTATTCAACACCCACCAGCATGCATGAAAGTACTTAGTATTTAGCATCTGTAGAGTAATAGTGTCTCGAGGCCACAACCAAGGTTGAGGTCTTGTTGGGCTAGGCCATGTATAAAACACCTAGTTAGATAAAATTCCTGACCCACAAAGTCTAAGCTATAAATTAAACAGGAAGCTGAGCGAGGAGAGAGGAAAAAGAGATCCATTTGCAAAGCACAGATCAGTGTGAAAGCCAGCAACAGAAATCCAGTGAATTTGACAACACCTTATGCTTATAGTTTTTATTTTCTCTCTATCTAGAAGAGTTCTGGGAAAGCTGAAAAATTATTACACAGAAATACTGTATTCAGACAAATTTATGGAAAGAGAAGAGCAACAGAGAGCTCTAGAAATCCAGTCTAGGAAAGAAAACACAAGGCTCAGATTCCCTACCTTGTTTAATATTATTATTTTATTTTTATAAACTGTCAGGCACCTGGAGACATTTAGAATAGAAAATGAGACACAAGAAAATATCTTGCAAAGTATATCCTTGGAGAATACAGCTGCACAGCAACAGAAGATGCATTTCTGGAACTTTGGAAATAAAATCACTAGGGACTCATGTTTTAGACATGGGAGGAGGTGACTACTCCATGTCTTTGCAAAGGAGGGCAAAAGTCTCTTCAGGAGCACATGCCACTGTTTTGATGTGCAGATAAATATTTTTCCTGATCAAAGCTCCTTCATATCTTTGAGTTACACCAAGGTTTACTCTGTCCTGTTATACTGACCATTTATTTTGACTCATTTATTTTGATATCCTGCATGAGTATACAATGGTTTGGAGAAATCGTGTCAGTCAATCATTCACCTGTACCAGGTTCTTAAATATTGCATTACATATGTAACTAGCTGTACATAGCTTACGCTGGAGAAGGAAAAAAAAACCCAACATTTTCAGGACTAGCTGACTGAGCTGAGATCTCATTCTCTGGCTTACATGGCAGTTGATACTTTTGTTTCATGGGGAAATAACTAAGCTTCTTAAAAAAAAGGGAGCCTGGTGGACTTCTTGTCTCGATAACCTCCCTGAGGCACTGATCTGTGAATGTCACCCATATGCTGGGTGCATTTCCCTGAGATGCCTTTTTGGTTTCACTAATTGTGTCCATGTTCTTGCACTGTCTGATAGAAAAAGAACAGATCTGCTAAGATTTGACTGAAAGAGTTTGTGAGAAATGGGTCTCCTGAGATAATTGGTGGAGGATAATTGACGTAATTGGGAGTGTTCGCTTTCTTTAAGTCCTTTTTGGTCAGGAGGGATCGTTTTTCCAGGATTTAGATAAAAATGGACACCCTCCCCAAAATACTTTTCTATTATTGTCCCAGAAACCAATTAACACAAGGAACTGTGGCCATTCTTTCCTCCTGGGGACTAACTGAATGAAAACTTTAGAGTATATTTGAGTAATAGACCTAGATACTATAGTTATCAAGTTCTCCAGCAATTCTAGGCACAATAAATGAATAATAAATCATCCAGTTTTTGGAGGGATTGAACTCTGACTTTTCCAAAGCACACTGAGAGAAGCTTTAGAACAGATAGATTTGTTAGATCTAATTAGATCTAAGAGAACTTGGTGGTAGTATCCCAACAGCTTAGCCACAGCTGCAGGTTTGGGTTGCAGAGCATCCCTCAATGTTCATACTTTTGTGTGCTGGATTGGAGCCAACAGCCCAGCAGTAAAATTTCAGTTGAACAGGATCGTGTTGTGGTGAGTGTTTTATCCCTTTTTTGGAACCGAAGCTGATCTGGCAGGACACTCCTTCATGAACAAATTTAATTCTACTTTATTCAACAAATGTGTAAACTGCTGCCCAAAGTGTGTGTGTGTATATATATCTCTGTGATAGCATGGGTTTGTGCTACATGAACTTTCCTCTACATAGGAGCATGGCTAACCTCTGGGCCAAGACCTTGTGTGCATATTCCAGGAATATCTTACTCTCACTTCCTCACAGATTTGGGAAATTTTGCATACAAGTTGACTTCTCCCTTTTTTTCCCCCTTCAGCCTGCTGCCCCTTTCTTCTCTGTTTTCCCCCTGAAAACCTTATTCTCCCTCCTCACCAAATTGCCTTTCCTTTGCCTTCCATCTCAACCAGACAGGAGCAAGCATGGTGGACCCTGGCCCTTGCACACTGGGGTCTCTCCCACAGGACCTGCCCCATCTCTGCCTGCCCTAATTCCTGCTGATACCACCTGTATTTGAAGTGGGGGAGTAAGACATGAGGGGTCACACTATGGGAAAGCTGCATCCCCTCCAGGATGAAAAAACACATGGGGAGAAAGGAGAGGATGGAGCGGGGACAAGGGCAGAAGGGTGAAGAGCTGGGGGAGGTACAGAAAGCAGTGATGAGAGCCTCAGAACAGCGGTCAAATCCCTCTCTGTCACTCCAAGCAGACACTTGAGCAGCTGCTGTTGCTTCGGAGGAGAGCTGACCCCTTCCCCTTGCTCCTGGCTCAAATCCTTCCCTCCCAGCCAGCCTCTCCAGGGCAGGGGCCAAGAATGGCAGCACCACCCCAGCCCCTGTCCAGAGGGATGGGGAAGCTCTCCCCGCTAAGCAACCCATCACCATCCCTTCCCATCCTCCCTGCTCTCTCCTCTGATGAAACACAGCCCAGGTTTGTTTAGTCAACTTCAAGTGAAATGTGGTGTGCTGGCCAAAACCCTCCATGAAAATCCTGTTAATTTGTTTGATGAGCTGACTCCAGCTGCAGCCAGACGAATAAACGCTGATTGGCTCTTTTGCTTAAACTCTCCATAATGAAATGAGCCAGCTTTGTGCCTCTGCTGAGCATGCCAGCCAGGCTCGGCGCAAGAGGTGGATGTGTGGGGAGGCGTGGGGAGGTGGGGGGGAGCAGGAGGCAGGGGGAGATGCGTCTAATGGCATCATTTCCATTTCACAATAGCTAATCCTGCCTAAATCAATGAATCCCTGGCATCCTAATGATATTGGGTTGGAACTTGTTCAGTTTATGATGAGCTTTTTAACCTCGGCTTCTTAATTAGCCTGGTGCGGGGTTGAAATGGGAAAAAATGGAACGTTTTTCTCCCCAGCCCATCTTTCATCGGCAGCGTAGAAATGGTGAAATTAGATGCTAATCTGCTGGTTGGGTTTAAAAATAATCTCTGCATTTAACTCTCCTTGGGGGGTGTGGAGGGAAAATAGATCGGAGTTTTCATGTTTATGAGGTTGGCACCTTCCTGGGTTGTGCAGGTGTTTCCCAGGCAGGAGAGAAAGGGGCCTCAGAGGGTCCTACAGAAGCGGGGAGTGGGGACTATCCCCTCATACAGACTGGGGATGAAGGTAGAGGGGAGGAAGGGATGAAAGAGAAATCTCATCCCTGTTTGTGAAATCAGCATGAACAGAAATGTTGCAGTTTCTTCACAGAAATTACACTGTTTGGAACCAGGTGGGATGTTTTGACTTAGGCAGGTGTCTTGAAAAGCATTTTGGTGAATATCTGAGAAGGAAGAATATTTGTGGCTACCCAAGTGCAAGGGAATGAACCAGATTGAAGGAGACCAAGACACTCCAGAGAGGAAAGGCTGAACTCTCCCCTGGCAGAAGTGCTCCAGGTCAGGCAATTAGTTATGTTTCCTTGGATGCAAAGCCTGTTTTCACAGCAGGGGCAAGAAAACCTCTCTGCAACCCCTTGGGTCCATCCTTCCAAGGGAAAGGAAGGCAAGACATCCATTTTTTTTTCACACCCAGGAATAATGGCTTAGTGAAGTATCATAATACTAGGGAAAACCGGGAGGTCACTGGGAGCCATTTAGGTAAATAAGAATTTCTTCTTCCTCTGTAGATTTTCTCCCCACAGAGAGAGGGAAGAAAATGTCCCTTATTTTCCCCATTACATTCTCCAGCAGAATAAAATGTGACTTTTTCCCTAAATAATTTACAGCCTGTCTTCTTCCTGAAAGTTTTGGTTAGTACAAAATTACACTTCTTACCCTTTAATGCTCTGATGAAATATCCTTCCATATATAATTTAGGAACTGGCAGCTGGTAGTATCAGGGCAGGTGTAGTGCTGGCATTTGTAGGCAGATCCCTTGGTACTAGTATGCTCCTGGGCCATGGGTGGAGACAGTGCAGGAAGAACTGAGGACAGGATCAGTGCAGAGACATCCCTGCCAAATGTGTTTTCTAAAAGGGTAAAGAATCACTGGGAAACCAGCCCTGGTACAACTTGGAGGGATATCTCAGCAGAGGCAGATTGGATCTTTGGTTGAGATATGAGCCTAAGGAAGGGGAAATAAGGTCAAAGCCTAGCTCTGCTGCAGGCTTCCTTTGTGGCTTTTGTCAGTAGTGTAGGCTTGGATCAGGAAACTTGTATATGATATTTGTAGTCTGTGCTTAAGTTCAAATAAACTCCAGTTTTCACAAAGTGGGGCTTCACATCTTTGTGCTTTAAACAGGGAGAAATAATTACATCTTTTTTAGAGAGACATTTTGAAATTCAACAGGTGTTTTATTGCTCCTGTAGCATTATCACTGTGTTTTGAGTTCAATTTTCAAAACCTTAAAACCAGTTACAATCAGAAGCACTCAGGTTTCATCCCACATAAGCTCTCCCTTGTGAAATCTACCATTACATTTTGAGAACATTTGTTTTGTCTTGTCATTTTCTGCTGGTCAGAGCTTCTCTTGGCCAAAACACAGAGACAACAGCCGACTACCTTATCCCAGATCAGCTTTTTTTTAACAATTACAATGGCACAACTTTATCCCACCACTACAGTGACATGAAAGAAGCTCAGGGTACACCCAAGTATGGACATATTGAGTTCAGTAGCAGGAGCATTTCTCAACCTGTACAATAGATGATACCAGGCAAAGGCAAATGAGGAAGGTATCCACCTGGGTGCAAACTAGTGGTAGTACTTTTGACTTTTGCCCTTCTCTCGCTGCCCATGGCCTTGCCTGCGAGGCATAGTTAGCCCTGAGCTCCTGTATCTCCCCTGTGCGATGACGGTGCAGTGCTGGAGTGCCTCTGGCCAGGGGCTTTTCACAGATATTTCATTAATGTTCAGAAATGGCACTTACTTGCTAATAATCTACCAACATTTAATAAACACAGCCCAAGAGTTTTATAACCTGTTAACTTCCAAGTGGCAATAATTAAACAAAAATGATAAATAATTAAGGCCTAATTACATGGTATCAGTCATTTCATTTTCCAGCAGGCATGTTAAGTGCATTTGCCACTACTGATTGGGGGCCCATTCTGCAAGCTCTCGGCACTTTCTCTACGCGCCTGGATGGAGAGTCAGGTTCCATGCAGCTTTATGGTGGAGAAGAAAAAGGAAAATGTGCTTCATTAGCTGGGTAATTGTCCCCTTCCACCACTGAAGATAATTCCCACAGAGGCTGTTGCATGACTTTGGGAAGACAGCAAATAGAGCCATTTGTGTCTCATGTTTCTATGATAGACTGAGTTGTAGGAAATGGGACAGATGCAGAAGAACAGCCCTGTGCCACACGCAGAGATACCTCTTTTCACTCTCCTTCACTTTGGATCTGGATCCCAAACTGACATTTGTACATTGGGTCCTACATAATGGGATGAAATAAAACCCAGTGAATAGACAGATGGCAGGCGTTTTAAACAGTTATATCAGGATCCAAACTCATCATGAGATCCACAACTGATGTAAATCAGCAAAGCCCTACTGTAGCACCAATTTACAGCATCTGAAAATATCTGCTTCTGAAGTATTTCGGCTGGATATTGAGGACTATCCTGAGGACAGAGCCATAGCTGGAAGGGCTCTCCACAGCCTGTCAGCTGGAAAACACAGAAGGGCAGAGCATGCATGGAGCTGGCAAAAAAGGGAAGGAGTGGACAGCGCTATAGCTCTGTGAGGGTCAGAGTATGCAGCAGGCACAAGTGCAGGGCACTGAAGTCCTCTGTGCTCTTAATGGACAAGGATAGATAACACAGTCTGATACAGGTTAATAAAAGGGGAGATGAGCTGACAGTACAGAAGACTGAAGCTCTCAGTCTGGCCAGAGTGCAGGGATAGTACAGGGCTGGTGAAAGGATCAGGAGGGAAAGCATGCACTAAATCCACTTAGTTATCTGCTGCCAGGGCAGCATTTGTCTGCTACAGGGAATAAATGGCCTCCATAGCTTTGAAATCAGGGAATTGGTTTAATTGATCTCTAGTGGACCTTTAGTCAAGGAGGAGCCTTGCACATGCTTTAGCTTGCTTCCCTGAAGCTGTACATCGAGCTGGTTTTCTTCAGTTAATTTCCAAATGGTTGCAAAAATATTCCCGGTATTCAGGCAGCAAATTCCACTATTTTTCTTTAGCATGTTCCATTTCATCCCCTTCAGATAGAGGACATTTGATTTTCCCCAATGAATCTATTTCCTTACTTTACTCAGCCCCACTGTTGCAAGTTTTATTTATGTCTGACAGTCCATCGGTACTCCTCAACATCCCAGTGCTGTCACCTTCATCACTGTGGTCATAGATTACACAAATATACTGCAATATGGGATGGGGTGAGATGCAAATGCAGTCCTGAAAGTTTGCTGTTCCTCTGTTTTTCCATTTGACTCCATTATGGTCTACTGGGTAAGGGCTAGAGACCTTTATACTGCAGAAGAATAATCTGTTTAAGTCAGAAAGCATTAGCCATGCAGATGATCATGCTAAATAGTTTTGACTACTTCTAGGGGTTAAGGAAGGACTGTGCATTGTAGGACTTTCCTATCCACCTTGCAATAGTATATCACCAGCTGCTTAATGAGCTTTTATGTTTGGATTCCAAGGCAGCTATGGACTTTACTTTTCAATTTGTGTTTCTTCCCCCAGATGGAAAGAGAATGAGGCTCAGATACAGGGCCAATTTGTGGCCATTAAGTTATCAAGTTAGCTCTTCAGCAGGAACTATGCGTGACTTGAGTCCACTGCAAATGCAGTGCAACACAGCTTTTTTACTAGAGGATAAGCTTGGTTGAATTACCTTACATTTGCCATAGTGAAGGAGTCCATATCATATCAGGCATGGGGCCTCAGCTGAAAAGTGGTAACTCTTAATGTGTGGTCTCTGAGTGCACATTTTCACTTTTAATTGCACACCATGGGCACTAAGAAAGAAGCCTAAACCAGCATCCCAATACAACATTCTTCCTTTCAGCTCTCACCAGCCAGCCCTACACAAAAAATAACACTCACACTCCTGGCCACTCACTCATCTTTCAGCTGAGATTCCAAACTGCTTGGGGAAATGCAGACTGCCTTTCTAGCAAAATCTATCCTGCGAATCACAGAGAACCCTCAACATCCACAGAGAGCTCAATATTCCCACTTCAGCAGCTGGGGACTCAATCAGGCAAGGTGTTTCTTTACCACCCGGAGCATTACATAATGAAATGCTGAGGAAACCACCTCACATGGCTAGAAAGTAAATTCTCCACGGGGGAGAATATAGCGAGAGAAGCAAGTGGAGATGCATTAGCAGAACAATGCAGATCCTCACAGAAATGGGGGCACATGTCAGCTGCATCCCACTGTGAATGATGTGTGGTGCTACGTTCAAGTAACGGAAGCATCTTCAAGCACACTGGATTGCACAGAATTGCGGGACTGCTGTTAAGTAAGTGGCAAGCCCAGATTGCTGGATAAGTCCATGTGCCGGGCTTCATGTGCCATTTGGTATGTAAAGGCTTATTCTGACCTAAACCAAAAGCAGATGTTCTGGTGAGGGTAAGCTAATTCAGGGGATTTGGGGTTTGACTTGAGGTTTGATGGCATTCACAAGTGTGGTTTTTGAATCTGTGGATCTGTTAGAAGATCCACCTTGGAAGGGGAGGATAAAAAAGTACAGTGGCTGCTCCCTGTCTTCCAGGCACCAGCTGCTTCTAGCATAGAGTGTTTGCAAAATGAGGCTGTGGGAATGTTTTCTCTTCAAATGACACCACCTTAGGTGATGCCTTTCTCCACTGTAAGGAGAAGGTAGATTGCTCCATTCTGTCCAAGACAAAATTTCTTCCAATTACGGTTGTTTCAAGGGCTATTTCCACACTCAAGATCCCCTCTAGTGAGAAACACTGAGCTATTTAGAAATGTCATAAGTGCTGATTTCAAAGAATCCAGTCAGGACTGCCAGTGTAGCCTGTTCAGAATAAAAAAAAATAGACCTTCTCTACTAAAAGCTGGAGAAATAACTACATTTCTCCATTTTCCAGTTGCCCTGAGGTAGCTGTGTTATTTCAGCATCCATACTTAGTCTGACCATCAGAGCGCACCACTGTGTTGGGTGATTTCACCCTGGGTTAATGCAGCATCAAGGAAAATGGATGCCTCTTTAGCACAGTAGTAGTTCACAGAGCTATTGCTGGAAAGGCTGGATGCTCTATCTGTGAGAGAAAAGGATCTGCAGAACATGTTTGTTAAGCCATGTTCTCCAGCAGCATCAGAGAGATGATACAGAAAGTGTGGACATTACAGCAGTGGGAATACAGAGATCTGACCTATGGAAAAGGTCTTTTTCAGGGTTGGGAAGACAGATGCAGAGAGGGTAGTGTTAAATCTCTGAGTGGGTCTGTTCATGGACAGATGCTTCCTGAGATGTTACCAGTCAGCCTTGCACCTGCTGCTTGGACATGACAAATGTGCTTTTCACCAGGAGCCTAGCCCTCAAATAGCAACTCTTTGGCACAAGACAAAAAAGCACGAAGTTGCTAGAAGCTATGCTAGGCTTATTTCCACAGAAGCCACTCTCCTGCTTGCGCTGCGAAGAGCTTACAAGTATCCAAAACACCCTCACTGTGACAAGGTCCTTTTCTTTCTGCCACATCCCAATTTGCATTGCCAGGTCCTCTCAACAGCCACTATTGTACAAACTCAATTGCTTTAAATTACTAGAGGCCCTGGTCTGCTCTGTCATATATGTTGGTGCCTGGGCATTAAATATTTATTGAAAGATTCATTATTTGGGCATTAAATATTAATTCATATGAGGGAATGAATTGGATGATTTGTATTTGTTTTTTACGAATTGTCTTGGAATCAGAAATGCCTGGTTTCTAAAGGGTGGTGCTTGGGTGCAGCTGTTTTTTCACTCCTGGCTTTTCTGTGGAAGTGCTTATTGCCTGTCCTTCAGACATTCTTTGCTCCATGGTTCTGGGTGCCTGTGCTCTGGAGATTAACATTGCTTTCAACGTTTGTGTTTTGCCTACAAACTATACAGTTCAAGACAACTTCCTTCTGCCTCCCCATCCCAATCACAAGTCTCTCTCGCACACACACACTGAAGAGACTTATGATGCTCAAGCATCAATATAATTGCTTTTGTTACCAGGAGATGTCTGGTGGTGTTCTGTCTCTTTAAGTGAAGTTTATGGCCTGAAAGGTAATTGATTTGCAATGGTATTTAAGACAAGAGCTGGAGGATACTGCTGTGCTCTTCTGCAATACAGTAGCCTGGAGAAAACCATTGCTAAAGCAAAAACATTGACTTTTTTTGTGATGTGGTCTCTTCTGATGCACTCAGCAGGGATGAAGCTTGCTCTATTTTTACAGAATTGTCTGCTATTTTTACAAAAGTAGTTTGGATACTGTAAAATCTTGCAAGTTGTGCTGTGATTTAGGCAGTGGGTACGGGAAGGGAGGGCAGGACACTCCATGCTTTTGATTGCTGCTCCCTCCTCTATCTTTTGCCTTGTATTAGGTTTTAGCTTGTTTTTCCAAGGAAAGGTAGTTTTACGAAGGAGTCAGGCAGAGCTGGAGAATGTGCTGAGGTTTAGGTACATGGTGTATAATGGCACAATAGGAGAGATAAATACATTGATGATTATGGGTAGGGACAGTGCCAAGATAATATTAGGGGGTAGGATTATAGAAGGTAGATGGGCAGATTTTCCTAATACACTTAAGCCATTTGTACAATCGATCTATCAGAAAAACTGTAAATTGGAGTCGGCTGAAGAGATGGGAGAACATAAAAGTCCCAAAGTTGATGGCAAATCTATTTCTCTTTTCAGTAGGGTTTGAATTTCACCTACCCTCTATGGAGCAAGCATACAACAGCAGCTGGGTATTTTAGCTTTAATTAAAAAAAAAAAAAAAAAAAAAAAATCAGAGATAATTTCAGTAATATACCAATATACTTGAGCAACCTTATGTGGCAAATTCTTATTGCCGTTCACAAGGTAGAGTCCCCTTCCTAGTAACTTCAGAGAACAGCCATTTCCCTGGGCTGAAATTATGAAGGGACTGGGATTAGTTACTACTGCAGTATGAACAGTAATAGGCAAGCTGATCGTAGTAATAGTCAAATAGATCATTTTGTGCAGACTTCTGTCAGCAGCTAGTAGATCTTCTCAGGGATAGACAAACTGCCAGAATTTAGTGTTTATGAGCTTTCCAGAAATTCACCTACACATTTAATCAAGTCTCTGGATATAGATGCCCACAGTGAGGTGTACATGGTGGCTTCCCATTGTTGCACACTGTGAGGAATCTTTTCCTGGGAAAAGTGGTGCTGATGCATCAAAAATGGGAGTGCAACAAGGACAGGGTAACAGTGAGAGTTAGAAACTTTTTCTCTTCTCTGACAAAGCTTTCCAAGGAAATGTCTACCACGTGCCTTGACTCAAGTGAATTTTCCTTCTTACGCTAGGCAACTTAAAATTAAGGAATTTGACACATTAGAGTTTTGTCACCTCCAGTGGAAACTGAATGCCTTCTGTGAGTCAGCTCACCTCAGAAATCCCGCTCAGACACAAAGCTACTGCTTCATTTCACCACATCAGAGGTCAAGCCCAGACTGGAAAGTTTACCAAAGATTGTAACAAAATGGAAAGCAAGTAAGTGCCTTGTTCTGACTGCCTGAAGAGATTGGCTCCCTATCGCACAAAGCTTGCATATTCTGCAAAATCTCTCCAGTGTGGTGCTGTGGAAGAAGCTGAAGCTCCACAGAAGCAGGTAGTGGGGGCAAGGAGATGCACACAGTTGTGACCCTTGCTTCCCATGGCCTGGTATTCAGGAAGATTTGCCTTCCCAGGACATCCAGAACTCTTAGTGTCTTTCCCTGTTTCTACAACAGTGAACAGAGAGGCTTCAGGAAGCAAAGGTGTCTGGAACACCTTTGTTGGACTTTCTGCTCTGTTTGCATATATTAATTATTTATAATGATTTTGCAAACCAACACCTGAAAGCTGTCCTTTCTCCTGCTACAGGGAGTGACAGATTCTCCGCATTCCCCTTCCTTCTCCATCTTAAAGGGAGTCAACTCCTCCTCACCTTAAACTTTTGTATACTCACTGAATAATAACCTTTTCTGGTCATTTACTCAGCACGGATTTGTCATTCCAATATTTCATTAATCCTATAACATAAAACCCAAAAGATGTGTACGTGGCTGAGCAGCAGCATATAATTCCTTTGGTGGCATTCACAGTTTAAATATAATGCACACAGTGTAAGAGCAAATGTTTTGAAGGAAGGCATCAAAACCACTATCTTCCACCACTTTTGGGGACCACTGGCTTTTGTCATCAGAGTCTTAATTATGCATTAGGAGAAGACAAGAGGATTACAGAGGATCAAAACTACTCTATCTCAGGGTAACCCCTAGCTGAATCAGCCACTACAGCAATGATGTAAATCCAGGCTAATGCAATTTATTAATGAAATTTTGGTCCATCTCTGTGCCAGTGACTCCACATTGATCAAGGGACTGTTCTGAAAGTTGCCAGAGATACTCTCTGCCTGCTGCTCAGGGCACTGTCCCTGTTACACATGGTTTTCTTAGGAATGTGCCCACTCTCTCAAACGCCCAGGGAGCGCTGCTTTTGTGGGATTATTACAGAACCTCCTGGGGAAAAGACAAATCAGACTTTTTATCTGCTTTTCTGCTTGCCACAAGCTAGTTCCAGCTTCCAACCACTAAAGGCACTTCTGCTCCTCTCTTCTCTGTCAAAGGACTTAAGATGATCAATTTATAATGTCTACAGAGTGCTAGGATGAAAAGATGTTCTGAAAATGCCTTGGATGAAAAGATGCTGTAAAAAAAATAATCTTTACCCTGATAGACTGATTACAATCTATTGTGCCATGGATTAGTGGGTGAGTATTTATTCAGCTTATTTTTTATTCTTATGTACAGATGGTCTGGACCACAATGACCCCTTTGAAGTCATTATTGGTTCTTGCATCCATGAGTAGCATAGAGGGCACATTAATAAGTTGTGTATAGAAAAAGACAATGAAGTTCCCAAGAAGTCATTAAGAGTCTATTGTGTCAGTCTGACTGTAGTCCACAAAAGATACTGAATCTGTAAGCTAAAAATATCCTTCAGAAATGCTGTTGACACAGTTATTTTACATTGGCAGCAACATCCTCCCCACACATACACATGCTACTCTTGCTAGTCCTGCTCAGAGCAATGTATGTTCTGGGAAGAATCTGACTTTTCTTGGGATTCAGCGATCTCCAAGTGGCTCTGCACCGGCATCTTCCAGCTTTGATAGTAAAGTGCAAGGGAAAACAGGAACTTAAACATGAACTCTGTCCTAGAATCCCCAGTGTAGTGAAATGCTACACAAATACCCAGCTAGTGACTGCTGTTATGTCAAAGGGCTGGCAGCAGATAAAAACAGAACAGGAAAAGACAGGAAGGTGCCAGGAACCCGCTGTGTTTCTGTCCTTTTTGGACCCAGAGGTGCTCTAACCTCACAAAAGCACTGTTTCCTATGCCTAAGCAAATCTTCGAGAGGGAAACTTCATCTTACTCCAGTAGCAGAGGAGCCAACCTTATATTTTTCTTGTGATACCACCCCTGGCACTCTGCTTCCTATGTGTTGGCTGGGACACTCGGAGGAGCCGGTCCCGAAGGTAAAAATCCTTTGCAATGGATGGAGCAGCTCAGCTGATGCAGAGATATTGCTCTGGGCTGTCTGCAGGCGCAAGCAGACATCACCACATTTTCAAGGTATTCTTCACAATTTCTGAGCCTAGGGACAATGTTTCTTTTTTTTTTAATGGAAGCTGAAATGTGGTTGTTACTAGTCAAAATCAACACATGGAGAACAACATATGTTCAGTCCTTATTCTAGTCTGAAGAAGCCCTAAACTAAGAGGAGAATTCACATCATCCTTAGCGTAGTTATCACTGTTGACATAACAAAATAACACAACTCCCTCCAATTGCCCAGTTGTATTGTAAAAAACCTAAACAATACCAACACATCAGACTTACCCAGACACCCAAAACTGCTCTAATCCATTCCTGGAAATGTGTAAACTATGACAGATATTTCAATTGAGGGTTTGAAAAGTCCTTTAATGGGGAACCATCTCACCCTAACCTGCTCTGATCCTACAAGAAGATGTTGCAGGATATAAACCACCACTGAAACAAGTAAAGAGAAAGATAAGAATTGATGTAAAATCCAGTTCTGCCTTTCCCTTTCCTGCTTAAAAAGGATAAGGAACAAGATTATTCCCTGCTTTACCTGGCTGTGGAGTCTTCAATATTGTGTCTAACTCATGCTGAGTAATGCGTATTGATTGCTTTGTTACAAGCTTTATTGTTCAGTCCACCACCAATAAAAAGTTTATGTAAAACAAGAGCTGAAGAAAGCAAGTGAGAGAAAGTGAGCTGAAGAGTGGGAATGCACACAAGGAGTAAATATTAATTTTACTTCTACACAGATACTACACCCAAATCATAGCAGCAGGAATTTATTTTTCACCGCCCTGTTTTAAAGCCTTTGGAGGAAGGGTTTTCACTTTTTTTTTTTTTTTTTTTTTTTTTCCTACTTGCTCATGTTCAAGTTTTCTTAGGGAAATAAAATACAAGAAGAGGAAAACCAGGTAAAGATGCTAAATTTGCATATGAAAAGTAGTGGCTGAGCATTTTTCTGCATTTAAAACAAGCGAAAAAAAAAGAATGAGCATTTACAGCAGGAAACTTGAGTTGTCATGACGGTCTTTAGGGCTGGGTTTCTCTAAACACAGTACAAGTCATGTGGCCAGCATAACTACCAGAACTTCTCTTTGCTTCTCAGTGGCTTCTGGGATGAAAATAATTTTATTTCCATGGCCAAATATTATTGCATGCTATGGCCTTCACTAGGGTGAGAAATGAAATGGGGTTAGTGATAATGATACTTTATTTATAAAGGGGAATGCTCCCCTCTACTAGCAGCTGGACTGAGAGCCACCCAATTTGCTTCTTAAGCACTGGGACTATCCTAACCAGTAAGCAGGTGTGGACATACAAAGGACAAAGAATGATTTTTGATGATCCACCAAGATCCACCCCAGGATCCCGTTATGGCCCAGTACCAACATAGTGACACAGCTGTGGTGCTGGCGAAGGGCTGTAGTGCTCCCCGGTTGGTGCCAGGGCTCGCAGAGGGGATCCCTGTGTGCGCTCCTTGCTGAGCCCAGCCCTCCTTGCAAGCTGTCGTTGTGCTGGGTTTCCCTGCAAAGCATCACAAGGACATTTATCAGTCTTGGTTCTTGCGGTTCCATTAACTTTTCTTGGCCTCAGACAATAAAGCTGTGGAGTTAATTTCATTCATTTAACCAGTGGGAAGAGGGTGGGGGTGAAAAAATAGACAGAATGCATTTTCTTTTAATCTGATGGATACGGGATGCCGTGCTCGCATCCCCAATACAGTCAGCAGTGTCAGCACTCACTAGCTTCTTGAGCTCTGCAAATAATGACTCACTTGGTTCAGTGGTCAAACTGAAGCAAAATCATGGAGTAAAAAAGTACCTCAAGGTTATTCAACAAGATGTTTTGACCTAAACCTGAAAGTTTACTTTATTTGATGACATTTATTCCTGTCTCTTTTTTTTCTGTTTTCTTCTTTAAGTAGCAGAGGATAAAGAGGCCGGTTTCAAAAGAAAGTCTTATTTCAGAAGGGAAAGTGGAACCATTCTGTTAGGAAACAGAAATGTGGGAAAATGTTTCAACATCTCTTTTTGTTTCTTAGTTTTATCTTTGTATTTTTGTCCTAGCTGAAATTCTTCACATGATGAATCTGAACCAAAAAGTACTGCTAATCACTTCCCCCAGATGCCATATATTGGTAAATTAGATATTTTCACAAAGAATGTTACTTTCATTTCTTCCCACAATCCTGGTTTTGCCCAGATGAAATGTGAGCAAAAACTGTTGTAGCAGACAACAGAGAAGTGTCTGTTGGAACACTGACATCACTTTTTAAGAGTGGAATTGGAGAAGGAGCAAACATGGAACATCCTTTCACTTCCCCCCCCTCCATATAACCACTCTTTCTCCAGTTTGAAGGCTGCCTGCCTGGGCCTGTTTAACACCACTGTGTTTGGTACAGAGGATGGTCCTCTGTGTTCCAGGAAAATTAGAGATTGTGGATCAAAAGCATAACCCTGGGTCACTAGAGCGGGATGCCAGATGGAAAGCAGAGAACAGTGCCTAGCAGATGTGAGAGTAGTGAAAACAAGAAACAAAACCCTATTACCCACTGTTATTACTAGCCTCCTTCCTCTTGGAATTAAAAATTATTTAGCCCACTCAAGTACAATTTTGGTTAAGAAGCTGCAAATTGCCATTGATAACTTGCTAGTAAACCCAGATAGGGAGCTTTCTCAAATAAATCCTTTTTACCAACAAAATATAGGATTTGGTTATTTGAGTTACTCTCCATCAACCATGCTGTTTTAAGGTAAGAAGACACTGTCTCCATATATTGTGATCCTGTTTGAAAACTTTGGGTATGTGTCACAACATGATTAAATCACCTGCTCTACAAAGATGCTATTTAATAAATTACAAGGGAATCCAAATTCTGAAACGAAAGAAAAAGGAAGAAAATGGCCCCAGGGACACCCATGACAATAAAAAATTACTTCAGCTAAGCATGGCATTGGAGGGATACAACTTGCTATTGATGTTATGCATCCTCTGTTATGTTCTGTACGTGCTGGATGAACAGCCCTGTTGGTCATTTGTGGTGAGCAAGACCAAAAGCAGTGACAGGGTTGAACTGGTGTTGCTTCACCACTGGCATGCAGCCACCTCTGGGCACTAACAAGACAGAACTACAGAAGACTGTATGCATGAAAGAGAAGAGAGAGAAAAGAGAGGGTAAGCAAAAAAACCCCACATCTGTTTGAAAGCTGGGAGATTTGGTACAAAATAACCTCAGACTACCCTGGCAGAGCAGGTCTTTTGTGTTCTGTAGCTTGTCATCCACAGAAGTTTCTTGGTCCATCTTTGCTCGGGGTTTGCTGTTGGTCTGAGGTAGCTGCTCCGTGCAGACAGCTGTGGTCAGGCTGGTGCTTCGCACACAGCTGGCCGAGCCGCGGCTGCACCCGGGAAAGGTTTCTGAATCTCTTAGAAATAGGAGTTCAAGAGCCAGATAATCCTTGCCAAAGCCTGACAACTTCCTGTGGCAGATGTCACTTTGGACAGGAGCAATGAGTTATTTAATCTCAACTACAGAATCCAACTTGTGATGGCTTTAACCTGTCCTATATCCACTCACAGCACCCTTATTTTGATAGGTACAACAAATTCCTTTCATTGAATCAGGAACAAGAGGTTTTTGCTGTGTTTGAGTGAGTGAAAACCCAAATGATTCTCTTCCTAATTAGCCTAATGAGCCTTTTGGCTCTCACATGATGACAAGTAAATGAATTTGCCCTTTCCTTGACAAGTTCTTATGGGAATGATCTGAAGTCTTTTGTAACAATGCATCAAAAGCACAAAGTCATTAAAAACAGTTGTCCAACTATGAAATTAGTTATTGATTAATATTGCTTCCAGACAGTCATACTGTTCATTCAAAAAAAAAAAAAAAAAAAAGAAAAAAGAATTCCAATGTTCATATTTCTTCATGAAAGTAGGTTACTGAAATATGCAAAACATTTGAGATCCTGAGGTCATATATGTCTGTATTTCCACACTCAGACACACTCACTTTTTTTGTTTGGAGCTCAACAGGGGTATTGCAATTAGAAAAGGTAATCATCTTAACTAATTTCATCTTGATATGCCCATTTCCAGCTGCAGAGATCAGCTTCTCCTGGAAGAAGCCTTTCTAAAATGAGCAGAACTAGTCCTCCTGTGAGTCACAGGAGGGCTGTGAAGCATAGTTAAAAAAAAGAACAGAGGGCTCCTAAAAGTAGCTGAAAGGCCCATGGTTTGTGAATAGAGCCAGGAAATAACTGAGTCATATCAAGTGTTATTAAAGGCCAAAAGAGTGGCATTAGAGTGAACAAGAGTGAATAACTGGCTGTGAGCAATGGCTCCATCTCCACAAGGATGATTTCCATGGTCACACAGGCAGGTCAAGAGATGTGTGTCTGTGCTTTTATACCATTCGGCCTCCATAATCCCTCAGTCTTTGAATGGAGAAGGAGGAAAGTTATGTAGGGGGGAAAAAAATGGGTATCAATGAAACAATACTTGGAATCACACTAGCCAGAAAGTCTGTGCTTTTTTAAGATGGTAGTAGTCAACAATGGGAAATGACTGGCTTACCACAGTGTTATAACTTGGTATGTTTAAAACCATAATGCATTTTGTAATCCTCTCCCTTATGTAGAAGTCACATTTGTCAGAGTTTCAAAAAATTTCAAGTGCAGTTTGGGTTTCATTTCACTCTGAGGTAATTGCCAGTCAGCATTCATTTGTGGGCTGAGCTGATCAGAAATTTTCAGAAATATAGCAGGCTTTTTCCACATAAATATCTACTTACCAAAACCAACATGTCTGGCAAAAAAAAAAAAAAAAAAAAAAAAAAAAAAAGCATATTTCCCTGAACTTTCAGTTCTCAGAGGAGTCTGGCCCAGCAAATGGCACAGTTATAATGTTTTTCCTCCATTACAATTGCTTCAGAATGATTACTCTTTGATTTCATCCTCAGCTGATTAGTCCCTAGGCTCAATTGCTTTCAAATGAATAAAATAGCATCTATTTGTGTTTTCGCTTCTGTGGGAAAAATCCTACTTATTGTGATAAACTAAATAGATTGTTTTTGTCTGTGTGGGGTTTTGTTTTGAAGAATGAAATAATTTTGCTGGAACTGAAATCCTGATTTTTGAGTATCTCCAATGCTACTCTTCTACTGTCTGCTGATTTGAGAAACAGTATGCATACCTGATACAAACAGCTCTGGACGATTAAAATGAATTTTGGAAAACATAATAGAAATTTTTTCCCGTCTTCTTCCTCTCTGGAAAGATACTGCTGGAGTGCCCCACACATGCCTTCATACCCATACCCACAAGAATGCTAGTATTTATGCTTTTCCCATTATACATATAAGGATAAGCAATCGTTCAAGAAATGCTGTACTTAAAAGATATATAGCTCTTACCCTCTTTTTTTTTTTTTTTTCATGTAAGGTGTTCAGATAGTTTGGAAAATTTTTAGATAGCCATCCAAAATGAACCTTATTAGGTTTGCCTATTATTTCTTATCAAATCTGAAACATGCCAAGCATAATTTAGATTGAGATATTTGTCATTTCACAAACCCTTGTTAAATGTCACTCAAATCCAAGTGATGGGCACTTCAAAGGAAACCAAGGTGCAGTTTTGAGCACTTCTTTGTAACTTTCTTTGGACCAAAATTTCTTACTTGGAAGCCTTCTAGTTAAGGCTTGCATTTCTGATCAATTTCCATGCGTTATTAACCTAATTGGACCCAACATATATTCTAAGATTCTCATTAATATTTTTTAACATGTTATGGCATCTTTACCCTTGAGCAGTCAACCGAGTTTTCATCTCCATAAAAATGAGTTTCTCATAATCAGACAATATCCAATCATTTCCAGTCCATAAGGTAAATTTCCTCTATATTCTTTCAATTTTGCAGTTTTCTAACCAATCAGCACAATACATTTCACCCTATGGATTATTTCTCCCTAAACTTTGCCACTATTGCCAGAAGCTACTAACTGAAAGGTTACTAACTCAGATTGGAGGACACGTCAAAGAGATGACCTCAGGCTAAATGAAAGAGGACACAACTCCAAGCATTTTAGCAGATTTGCTGCACTTATTCTTGTAATTTAGACCCTTTACTGATCATCTTCAAAATGAATAAAATACTAATGGTATTTTTGTAAAAAGTTAATAACATAACAATGATATATTATTTACCAATATTTACTGGTAAACAAATGGTGTTAGAGCCCACTGATTGTTAAGGTACTTATTAATTTATCTGTATAGTAATAACATTTTGGAGTCCAACACCTGAATACAGCAGTCTGAGGTGATACAAAAAAAAACATGAAAAGAATGACTCAAAGCTAAAATGATTGGTATTTGTCAGGCAGTATGGCTGCAATAGTAACAATAACCAGCCAGAACAATTATTGGGTAAAACCAGATTTTTTACATATATAAAATCAGAAGTTTTTTATTGTTATTATCTAAAATTGAACTATGTAAATTATTTTAAGTGGGTAGATTTTTGTTTTGTATCCATGAAATTGCTACCGTATTAACAAGATTTTACAGGCATTAATGGATTGATTTCTGTATAATTATAACTATATTAATTCATCCCAATTACCTCTAAGTAAAATTTAAATTAAGTTAAAATGGAGAAATTAAAAATGTTTGAAAACCCTGCATGGAAACCTTGAGGCATCATAAGATTGTCATTTCTCATCTTTAATATCAT
This sequence comes from Tyto alba, assembly GCF_018691265.1. NCBI lineage: Eukaryota > Metazoa > Chordata > Aves > Strigiformes > Tytonidae > Tyto > Tyto alba. Next base: position 8,185,074 of record NW_024881273.1, read on the forward strand.
TCATTCTGCAACATAAGCAGTCTCAGTTCTCCTAAGACCTGTAAACTGTTATTTTCTGTGTATTTCAAAACCAACTTAAAGGTCTCTTCATAAAGCCAATACAATTATTTTTTTTTCCCCCACTGATGGAAAAAGTGTCTCTGTTTCTTCATTTCCATTGGTTTCTTATTGACAAAGCTGATGCATAGATGATCCATTTATAATGTGAAGATGTTCAACCGTAAATACTGGTTTAAATATATAGTGGAAGCACTGGTATTGGTCTGAAAGAGAGAGAGCAGTTGTGATAGGCATAGAGGATTCTTACAGCACCAGAGACACTCAGCAACAATCCACAGCTCGTTGTGTGTACCGTTGCTCCAAAAGGCAAAAATACACTGCTCACCAAGGTCATGGCTAGGATGAGCCCTCTGCAGGGCTTGGTGGCAGGTCCAGGCCGCGATAACTTTTATCTGGTCTTGGAGAACACAACTGTATTCTGGCTTGGTCAAGATCTGCACTGGTTATGTTGCACTAGAAGAGCTTACATTGAAACTGGCTTCAAGTGGAAGCTCTTCATGACCAAAGTCTGTCATCACCAGAGTCAGAGGAGCTGTGCTGAAGTTTACATGCAAACAAGAACAGGGAATAGAAGTGTTGCACATCTGGGAGCGTTCAACACTGGAAATGTTACTGCATCTGGACAGTGTGATAAAGCAGGCATATACGTGCCAACTTCGCATATGTTTTTCTACTGTGTTTTTAGGATCTCAGCACCTGATATCTCAAGGTATTTCAGCTCACTTGCATCTTGTTTGCTCATCTAATGACTGACTATCTCTTCCAAAAGACCCCTTCAAAACCACATTTCTCCAGCTCCTGATTTCTAGATACAGACTGGGTTAGGAAGGGCCCTGGGGCTCCATCTCTGTTAAGGTGGTTGATAAACTGCATTGATATGGAGATCAAGATTTATTAATAGAGGCTGTCATGTTGTCACTGCTAGCATATCTTGTCTTCAGCTAATATACTCGGTTTAGATCATCTGTGCTCTACTAGAATTAGACAGATGCAGGTTGCACTGAGGAGAACCAACAAAAGCCATCCCCCTCCCTGCAGCAGAGTCATTCATACGGAGAGAAAGCTGCTCACAGGAAAGAGATAGCTTGCAGAAAGGTGTTTCTTAATTGCATTTTGGCTCTGGACCCTCTGGTGAGCAGAGACACACTGGGAACAAATGAAAGTTTCTGGTGTTGGGAAAAAAAAAGGAGGAAAAAGTTTTGCCTCTTAGAGCAGGGAAATAGTTTGAGGCTATGTTTTAATTAAAATGAATATCTGCGCTATCTTAATGTTATTGCCAGTTAAGTGTAGCAGGGTGATTTAGAGTTCTATAACACAATTATACTCCGGTAATGAAGCTCCGCAGAATTATCCCAGGAATTCAAAATGCAGAGGGGAGCAGTTGCTCTCATTTGTAACCATGTTACAACCTTTATTGTTACAGTATTTTCTGTTTTCCTCAAAGATTAACTCAGTCATATTTAAGTCTCTGGTTACATTACAGAGAGATTGGGAACGGGTGACAGGAGCTGTTTTACCGTCCCTGCAGCAATTTGGTTCAAATTCTCTTCTACCATCAGAGAGCTGTCTGCCTTAACCTGTTCATGCTCTTGGTCTTTCTACTGGGGGACAGGATGCATGTAATTAACTGGAAGTATCACACACAATGTGGTTTTGCAAGTGAGGCCTCAAATAAATGAATATTCTAGCAGGAAAATCTCAACTGAAGATGCCTTGACCAGTGGCAGGGAGTCTTTCTGTATGCCTTACCATGTGAGCCAGAAACATTCACGCTTTCTGTAAGGAAAACACTCAAATTCAGACTCACCTATCTGTCCATGCACATGTAACAAACGCCTCCTTTCTCCACCCCAACAATTAATTTGGTCAGTCCAGAACTGAGCCCGAGCACAAACCATTCAAGCCCCCCAAAAGTCTAGGCTTGAGCAAGATGCTGAGTTACAGAGTTAATGTGGAAGCATAGACACACCAAAATCTGCTCTCCCCAAAGGACCCTTCACCTCTGACTGAGAAAGGCCCAAGTTTTTGTTTCCAGAAACGGGAAAACAATTTGGAGAAAGCAAGAAGCCCTGTCAATCTTCATTATTGTTAGGAAACAAATATGTTTGGCATTGAGGAAAGAAGAAAACTGGAATGGAGCTAACTTCACTTGAGTTTTTGATTTGCAGCAAACAGATTAAAAGCAGAAAAGAATCAATACGATAATAAGAGCAATCCTCAGGAACACCTCCAAACCCCTGTGGCAGACCCCAGAAGTCTGATTAATCCAAGAAAACAGCTTGTGGATGCTCTCTTTCTGCCTCTGTATTTTTCTGCACAATTTCATGTCATAACTAGGGTCCAGAGTGCTCAAATGAGGCATATCTGTCAACCTTACAGGATTTTCAGTGTTCAAACCTAGCATCATATTCCTGCATATACAGAGATTCTAGCTCCAACCAGGTGACATTTGAGGGGGGGGGGGAAATAAAAAAAAAAAAAAAAAAAGAAGATTGGACAATAAAAGCCTGTGTTATAAATTTCTTACTGTTTTATTCTATAGTTCAGTTTGAAATAAATTGGGATGAAAGAAATGATTCAAATCTGAAATCTGCGATGTGTGGGGTTTCTTACGTTTTCAAAATGGAATGTTTCTATTTGCTTGCTTGAAACTAATTTTAGTTTGTCCATTTCCTTCCAGTGGAGCCTTTTGCAACCATGTTTCCTACATCTTAGCAATAAGAACAGCTCTTTCTTTCAGGCCTTGGTCTATTCACACTGAGATGTGCTTTTCTGCCTTTGGGCTTTCTAAAATATTATCCAATGGGGCAAAATGCTGCTCAACATGTGTAAAGACCTTGCCTTTCACCTTTAGGTCAATTCCACCTCTACAGCCCAAAAAGTACAATTCTTCCATTGTTAAGCGTTACCTGAGGAGTAAAGGCTGTCACCTCACAGCTGTGTGAAAACCCACAGCTTAAATTTCAACTCAAGGAAGAAGCACACTGTTAGCATAAAAAATAGGTCAGTCCATTTTCTGCAGAAAACATCCCTTCTGCAAATTTTTGGTCCCTCTCCAATCGCTTGCTAAAAGCTCATGACCATGGAATAAAGGCTAAGGTCAAATGTCCTGGAGCTATGAGACAATATCTCAGGATGCAGGTGTCCTTGGGCTCTGATTTAGGTTTTCATGTGTCTTACTGCATTTGCTTAATGATTTTCTAGGCACCCATGGCCACAGCATCTGGGCTGCTGCCACAAATTAAATGCAATCAGACATTAAATCAAGCTGTCTCCAGCAGGCTGCAGAAACAGGCCTCCTCCTCCTGCTACCACAATCAGGTATAAGTGACCCAGAAATGGTTCAAATTCATGCAAAGGCATTGCTGAAAGCATGTATCTTGTGGTGCTTTTGGAAGGTTGGGACTGACTGTGGATTACCAGGAAATCCATGCTCCTGAGTTGGAATTCTTCCACCCTGAATATCAGAGAAAATGGGGATGGAAAGTATCTCAAATCGCTTAAATATTCTACAGCTTCACTATACAGAGAATCTGCCCTTGGTCTCCCTTTTGGGCAAAATCTCAGGTATCATTTGTGCAGCACAAGACCCTGAGGTTCAGACACTGAGACTTTGGTGGTTTATGGTTTGTTATTAGATATTTATTCTCCCAGCATGACTACCTGAATTTGCAATAGTACATGTTGAGGGAGATGCATACCTATTAGGAGCCACTGCCCACTGTGAGTGTTCATGCCAGCACTTGTATTTGATCTCATTTGGGATTTTATATTCTGTATGTTACTATTGGACCCAAACACATATATGACCGTTACCTGCATGAGTGCTAACAGCTGGAATGTATAAATTGTCTGATATGTAGAAAGAATTACCAAGAATCTTTCCAAACAGTGTAACATAAATTCAGCCCTGTTTTGAGGTATGAAAAAAATGTCATATCTAGCACTATAACAATATATTATATCTGAATCATTGACTCAGTGATAGTTTGTCAGAATAGCCAAAATAGCCAGATACTCATTCAGTTTAATCCCCTTCATTGTAAGAGCATGAGGGAGGATCTCAGGGCATGTAAAAATCTGTCTGCATGTGCCCATCTGCTTGAAATAGCTTTGTATCACAGCTTGTTTGGAAAGTATTATTAGTTCTTCACATGGGAAGGAAAGGTCACTGTCTCTGAAGGACAAATTCCGCCTCTCTGTCCAACAAACTCCAGGAGTCATTGGTCACCCTTCGATGACAGCTCTGAATTGCAGGGCAATGCTTGCTGCATTTATTTCTCAGAGTAATTCAGTGGGCGTGTGCAAGTGGAGGAGGGTGTCACGCATTTGGCCGAGTTCATGGTGTGAAAGAGGCAGTAGGCCACGGTCACCTCAAAAACACAGAGAGATATTTACAGAACAGAAAAAATAATCAGAAGCTGTTTACTGATTAAACTTGAAGCAAGCCCAGTCCCTCCAAAAGAGCAATCATCTGCTATTCATCACAGATTCCTGCAAGTCTGGATGCAAGAGCTATTGCAAAGCTCTGAAAGTCCTTCATGTTCAAAGTCACTTTCTGTTGTTAGTAGTAATGATACAGTAGCCCTTAGGAACTTTGACTGAGCTTTGCTTTAGCTTCTGGACAGAGAAGAAAAGAAATCAAATACAGGCAATGAACAGAGATGAAGTAACACCCCTTCTGTCAGCCAGCAAGTCAGTGGCATGGCTAGGAAGTGAACCCAGACTTCCAGAGCCATGTGGTAACACCTCACTTACAGGGCCATACACCACCTATGACTGGAGCCCAAATCTGGGCCAACTACATCTTGAACCAACCTTTAGGACTGAGGTTAATGAGATGCAAACTTGCTGGAAAAATAAAAACTCTCGAGTGAAAAACAACTGAGGTTTCAAGTTCATTTGCATCTGAATGAAAATTAGACCTTTTCCTATCTTATTTTTAAATAGGCATCCTAAATAAACAGGTTTGTGCAATTGGATTGTCCCTCTCTGCAGACTTTGGGTCCTGTTGGCCAAAGTTGACCATACTTGGCAAACGGAGACAGGGAAACCCACCAGCTTTGTGAACACAGACAGGGTGACAAGAAGAGAGCTCAAGTGGTATTTTATGGCCCCAACCAATACATTCATTGTTTCGTGCCCAAAACAGTGGAGTTCTTTCTTTGGTTACTGAGAGCGGGAAGACCATTTTTAAAAATGGTCTGTGTAGCTGCACCAAGTCAGCAGTCTCCTCGGAGTGTTAGGGCCTCTTCCTTGTGACATGGTATGTATCTTCTGGACTGATAATTGTCTTCACAGAGTTGTAGAACAAATGGTGCCATTGGACAGTAACCATCAGCTATTAGTGTTTGTGCTCATAATTCACTGAGCACTTCCAAATACAGCAGCACTGCCATCTGAATGGCAAGAAAGAAGAGGCAACAAGTTTCACCAGCAGTTACCTTTCCTCTGGCTTGAAGATCAGTTTTCAGTGATACCACAGCCTGAAGGGTTAAATCTGATCTATTTTCCACAACAGAAACCCAGATCACCATGATATTTTCTCCTCTTTTAGATAGTCATCTTTCATTAGGAAAAAGAAATCAATTGCCAAGAATTTTGTCTTGCTTTTAGTAGAGCTGCTGTGTAGGTGGAACTGTCACATATTAAAACTGCTTCCAATCATCAGCAAAACTCAAAAAGCACCAGCTTGCTTCCTCTGCTTTACTCTCAGACTGATTTTCGAATACACCTGTAACTTTGCTTGGGAAATGTCTCATACCTTAAACACAAGCAAGAAGGGAAAGGAAGACCAGCTTAGTACTGAGCATATAAAGATTCTTAAAGAGAAAATGAAGCAGAAATCCTTGGGAAAGGTATATCTGATGGAATAGATTCTGTGCTTGACCAAATCACACTGTGCAGCACCGGACTCAGAGAGATCATAAGGCAGAAATCGTTCCCTGTGCGGGGGGTGAGGCGCTGGCCCAGGGTGCCCAGAGCAGCTGTGGCTGCCCCCTCCCTGGAAGGGTTCAAGGCCAGGTTGGACGGGGCTGGGAGCCCCCTGGGCTGGGGGAAGGGGGCCCTGCCCGGGGCAGGGGGGCTGGAACTAGATGGGCTTTAAGGTCCCTTCCAGCCCAAAACAGTCTATGATTCTATGATTCTATGAACATAAGCTAAGGGACTGGATGTCACCAGGACTGTATAATGCCACATACAGAGTCCTCAACTCAGAGACATCACTTCAAATATTACCTGGGTCACACAGTTACACTCTCTAGCCATGAGAGTGCTTTGCTTATTGAAACACAGAATGAGCTATTAGGGGACATGGTTTTTAAACCAACTTGATCAATGACTCTCTGTGCATTTTGCAGCAAGTCTTTTCATCTCCCTGTGCTTCTCTCCTCCGAGTAGTGAGGACAATACTTATCAAAGGTACTAGGACACTGTAAAGCTTCATCTGCTGAAATTATTGTTGCTTTTTGTAACTACAGACTGTTATGAGAAGAGATAATGGAAGCACAAGTGAATTTCACATTTGAGTGGTAGCCATTAAGCCTTGCAAGAGTCCTCTGACTTTGAAGACATTATATCTCTCCACTTCAGTGAAAGATTAGCCTTCTAGGATTCACCTTGCATCTAAACTTAGGGAGGCCTTATTTTTGGCCATGTTTTCTCCACTGTTGTTGTTTACTCCAGAGAAGAGAGAGTATTATTTAGACCTGCTTCCTAGTTTGAAATGTCTTCCTAAAAATACATTCTTCTCCCACTTTCTATCATTTGTAACGCCATCAGCATGCATTACACTGCTAGTTGCCAGAAGTCACAAATGTGCATCTGAAATCTTCTGCAGTTTCATTGGAAACCAGTACAGTCCGATCTCCTCATCTCCAATTGTTTTTTCTTTATCGATGTTTGATACTTCTTGTGTTGTTTGTGTAGATATTTATACATCCCTAGCTGACTGTAAGATGCACCACATTAGCACATCAGTGGTATAATCAGTTAATATCTTCTATTATAGGAAAATGTCAATCCTTCTGTTTACAGATGGGTGAATGCAAATTAAGTGTAAGGGTTGTCACAGGTCTGTGCAGGAGTTCGTCTGTGCACATGGATGAGCATAGGGTGCACACGTGGAACAGTGAGATCACTGTGATTTATTGTATGGGCACACATCAGCTGCAGTTCACGCATACAGCAAGGCACAAAACTTCCTTGAACTCACTGCATGTTTTTTGTAGAGCTGATCTCATCTGTCCAGTGGATACAGATATCTCCTACCCAGGTGTCTACCCTGTCAAAACGGCAGGTTGGACAAGGAAGACATGCGCCAGAAAATCTGGATAGGGCAAAAGGTACCAGGAAAGAGGACAGGGAAAGTCCACATGAGAACCAGGGGCTGAGTCCAAACTCTCCCAACACCCAGCCAAGAGTTCATGCGTTACAATCTTCATTCTAGCAGAGAGGACCATCCTCATCCAAAGCAACAAAGCCACAATACAGATTTTGTAGTTTCTCAGCTAGGATGAGTCATGGACCTTTCCCTTGTGGCACAGTTCAAGCACTGTGGTGGGGTTAGAAGGACCAGTTTGTCTTGACACTTCACTTTGTGGGCTAGTAGTGGGATTTTCAGATCTAGAGTTGTCAGTCAATCTTGTCCCAGTGCTAAAAGTCAACAAAAAATAAATTCTTTGAAATGGAAATCAGAGTTTTGCAGGGAGCCAGGGCTGTAAGAATTGTGACAAAAAAATGTCTTTTTTATTCATTAAAATTCAAATGCAGATAAATAACCAACAACTCCAGTGAGGATTATGGAACTCCTGTATTTATGAGGAAGCAGAAATTTTATAAATATTGAGATTGGCTATTTTCTACCTACATATCTTTTTTTTTTTTTTTTTTTTTTTTTTTTTTTAAAGAAGAGTAATAACATTTGCTAGTCCAGCAATAATACTATGCATTTATGCAGCGGCTTTCATCCAGAGAACTCCAAGCATTGGTTAGATGAAGCTTCACAGGGCTCTTACAGAGGCAAATAATGAATTATTATTCCCAGTTTACAAATTGAGAAATATTTACACAAAAAGATCAAGGAATTTTGTCCAGAGGCAAAGGCTGACAACATGGCAAAGCTTTGGCAGAGTCTGGGACCTGTGATTACAGATATTATTCTCCTTCTGAGGGACTTCGCCAGTTTAAAAATGTGGTTAGAGGAACAAAAGTTACCTCAATAACTGATGGTTTGAACTTAAAACACGTCTGTCACTTCATAATAACTGCCTATGTGCATATTGTAGGTTACAGTAAATAAGAGTAACTTATTCTTATAGATCAGTATCAATACTGTATGAATTAAATACAATCTCAAAAGGGCAGATCAACTCAGAGTTGTGCGCTAAATAGCTATGCTGCCTCATGTATTCAGTTAGTTTAGGAATCTCTACATAGCTCTGAATTATCCCATGTAAATGTCACTTTTATGGATAAGGTCAATTTAAAATATGTTCCTAACAGCAGCAGCAGCAGCCACAACAATGACAACAATCTGAAAGATGTTTTAAAGGTTTTCAAAACTTCTCCTCTACAAGACTTTTTAATGAAATTTGCACCTGCTTTAGAAAGAAATTCAATCATAAATATTATGTGAAGGAAAAAAGAAAGCATAAAAATCAAAGCAAAAATTAATATGGACTGAATAGAACATGTGTTTTTATCAACTTTAACCATTTTAAAAAGATAAAAAAATAGATTTCCAAATAGATGTTTCCTGTTTTCAAAAGGAAAATTCTTCCATTGTCTCAAAATATGGAACAGGAGACTTGGGTCTTCCCCTGCCTGAACCTACTCTTCAGAATACACCTCTACCAGTATCACAAACTACCTCTGACAATTAAGAGGTCTTATTTATTAGATTCAGTCATTCAGTACTTTCATCTGGTTTTTCTTCCTTTCTCTCCCCTCTCCCTCCCCCCCCCTCCCCTTTTCCTTTTTGCTGTCTTCATGACATGTCTTTAAGTGATCAAGATTACTGGACCAGATAATCTCTAATCTCCAAGCAATTAATTGTCTAAACTGTGGCTAAGGTGATGAAGAAATTTTAATGGCTGAAGCATGTTGATAATGAAGATGAGGATGATGATGATAAAGATTTGATTTGTGGATTCCTAAATTTATGTTACTTGTCACCATCACTGGACATTTTGATATAGTAGTTTCTGGCTCCAAGTTACAACCTGAGTATGTGCAGCAGGTGGCATTACACTGTCCTGGAAATATTCACGCGACATTTTGCAGTAGATTTCACATCACCATTGATGTATGTATTGCTGCCTGGGAACTTCTTACTTAATCTAATGTCTTGTCTTTCACTCACTAATTTATATCAAACCCTTTCTTTCCATTTACACTGTAACACCTCTTTAAATCAAGCATGGATGTCTTTTTAAGGGCTTTAAGAGACAGGGAATCCACAGCATTTAGCTGTTGTAGTGATTAATTACCACTGCTATGTAAAGTCACACCTCCATCTAAGTTTGAACATGTCTTTGAAGTTTGCCTCCATTGGGCTTTGTTGGAACATTTTCATTGCAATTTAAGAGCATTTTGCTTAAAAATCTCTTCCCCATGTAAGTACCGAATGACCATGATAAAGTCATTGCTGTTCTTTATTGCATGTAATACAACCAACGTCTTCTGTTGAAAACTGTCATTTCAACTCCCTCATCAAGGAATGAAAAATATACAGTCTTAGAATGGTTTGGGTTGGAAGGGACCTTAAAGATCACCTAGTTCCAACCCCCCTGCCCCAGGCAGGGCCCCCTTCCCCCAGCCCAGGGGGCTCCCAGCCCCGTCCAACCTGGCCTTGAACCCTTCCAGGGAGGGGGCAGCCACAGCTGCTCTGGGCACCCTGGGCCAGCGCCTCACCCCCCGCACAGGGAAGAATTTCTTCCTTACATCTAATCTAAATCTACTCTCTTTCAATTTAAAACTTTTACTCCTCGTCCTACCCCCACCCCCTCATCCAGAGTCCCTCCCCACCTTTCCCATCCCCCCTTTAAGCCCTGGGAGGCCGCTCGAAGGTCTCCCTGGAGCCTTCTCTTCTCCAGGCTGAACCCCCCCAACTCTCAAGGCAGGATGGGGGAGGGCAGTGCTTGGAGGTTTTCAGATGAACACAGAATCTGTTTGTGTCTAGATTCATACAAATGGCAAAGCCATCACTTCTTAAAATCCCCTTTAAGCAATTCTCTTTGGTGGCCTGAATCTACTGAACTCTCTGTCCAGATTCCCAGACAAAGAAGAAAGCTGAAAGAGTTTCTTGTTTTCTTGTCCCTGGTGAACCAATACCTGCTATGCTGCTTTTCTACCACTGGCCCTAGCCTGATGGATCTGGCAGCATCTGAGGGGAAGGTTCATAGTCCAATGGATTAATGATGTTTTGATTGACTTGGTGTTGTTTGATGTGTTGTAGATATGCTCAGTCTGTGTCTCCTGTCTCTTTATCTTTCCTCTGCAGTTATGTTGACAGCTTCGCCACATCCCTCTTGAGCTAGCTTTACAGCACAAGAAGTTTCTCAGTAGGAATTCTTGCCTTTGTTTCCTGGATTCTCTCTGCCATCCATACACCAGTCCATCTGCTTTATGTAGCAAAGGGGCTCATTAATTTGATAAACCACTTATAAAGGAAAGTGGTTAACTTGCTCTTTAAGAAGAGAAAGATTCAAATCAAAAACCCTGGTCTCAAAGCTTTAGGAGTGCAAAAAAAATAAACTGCTGCTCTGAAAAATCTGAATTCATCCTGACTGCTGATACCAAAGACATCTTTCCCATGCACATTGCTTAGTGTGCCTAAACACTGACATGTTCCATGAGTGTAAATGGCTTCCTACTGCCTGAGAGTCACACGGTGGAGAAATCCTCACTCAAAACTGCCAGCCAGAGACTGTATTTTCCACCAATGTTTTGTACCATGTGTGGCCCTATCAAAATGCGCAGTCCAAGCTACAGCACAGTTCTGGGATCTTTTCCCAAGCTTGTGAATCTGAGAGATGCTGGAGGTGCGAAGAGGGAGGTAGGAGCTTGGGGTACATGAGTCTTGGCACATCTGATGAGGACAACAGATTACCTCTAGAAAATACTTAAACACAGAAAGAGAAAGAAGAATCTGACTGTAGCAACACTTGGAATCTAAACATATGATGGCTCCAGAGAAAAATAAGGTGTGTTGCACTGGGGTCTTAATCCCCAGGACTTGATAGACTATAAGAGGTCCCCTTTATCCCTGGTGTATTCTGTTCTTTCACTTAGTTTTAAGTGCAGCTCTCTTCATCTTTCCATTTAGTTGTTCAAGCTTTCCAGAAAAATGCCAGAATTTCTTACAAGGTATGCTAAAACTTGAAGAAGCTATAGTCTTGTGTAAAATGCCAATAAGAAAAAATATTATTGGATGGACTTCAAAATTATCCCACTGAAAAATTAAAATGTCTTTTAAAATTTTTCCTCCCTTTCCCAATTGAAATATAAATCAAAAGAACTCCCATGGTTTGAATCATGACTGTGTGTGTGTATGACTAACTCAGACTTCATCCTACATGGAGTTCTTGACTCACTGAGACCATTTTTGATGCTCTGGAGATAAGCCTCACTACAAAGAAAGTGGAACTACATAAAATCACAGAAAACAAATTTGAAAATAAGCAACCTCAGGAGGTCACCTAGTCCACCCCTGCCCCAAGTCTCAGTCAGCTACATCTAAATCTTTCTTGACAGATGTTTGTTTAACCTGCTCTTAAAAACCTTTGGTGATTCCAATCTCACAACATTCTATTCCAGTCCTTAACTGTCTTTACTGTTGTATTTTTTTTCTTCATACCAAATCTAAAACAAACAATTATCTGTATTTTTTTTTTCACCTCTTTGGAGACATGAAAAATATGCTTTCAGATGATGAGACCATACTTTTCAACTGAGAAAGTATCATTCTCCAATCAGGCTGTACAGGCAGCAGGTCTATCCTTTGAATTCAGACATTCCTGTGTTTGTCATTGTATGCTTACACGTTTTTCTTTACCATACACAAATCCCCTTTCACTTTTCTACCCTTTCTTTTGTATTCTCTCCCTCATCATGTCATATCATTCCTTTTCTGTAAGTCCACTGCTTTCCATCTCTCTTGGTTTTGCCTATGTTTGCAATACTTCCTTTCTCACCTCCCAACACAGCAGGTGAGAGCCCAGTTTAAGCAGCTGCAGTTCCATCAGTTGATGTTGTTGGTGGCTGAACTGGCATATCTGATGTCAAGGATAGCTCTCCATTTTGTCCTACTGCCCTGCTCTGAACTACTGATGTAAATATGTGACGAAAATGTCCCTCATGCAGGCTGTTACTCTCAAATGAAAACGTGACATGTCCATAAAATGTGATCTATGTGTAATCATCATACACATGCCTTCAGACAGGAGAGAGAAGTGACTTGCTAATTAAGTTTTACAATCCAGCGGTTGTGAGAAAGATAAAAACATGTCCCCGGTCAATCCATTACAAAGAGAACAGAACATCTGACCTTTTCATCCTGCCTTCCGTTTGCACTCGCTAGATCCATAACCTTTTCCAGCTGGAACAGAAAGTTCAATTAAGTTTTGTTGGCTCAGAAAACTGCCCATGTCCTGGAGAGTAGATTAGGCACTCAGGGGCTGCAATTATCCATCTGGTGCCACTTCAGCTATAATATCTATATATTTATATACATACTGCCTTCACTTGCAAGGATAAACACTGTACTGAGTTTCTCAGAGGAGGGTCACAAGCCTTATCGCTAGGGACTCTTCTGGTCCCCAGGATTCAAACCACCAGGCTCTGTGCAGGGTAAACTCAATGTCAACAAAACTTCTGCCACTCATACCCTCAGAGGGAATGTGTCAAAATGGAAGGGATACATCACATACCAAGCAACCTTTCAGGTTTCCATCTGTGTCAATCCACTGATTTATGGATCTGCACTTCCCCACAGTCTTCAGGAGGCATACAGAACCTTTGGAAATAATTTAACCTCTGTTGAGAAAGAAATTTTATAAATACAGACACATGTATATATTATATAGTTAACACTTTTGAGGACAAAAAGTGCTTGTCCATGGCAAAGAATTCATGCAATTATATCAAAGATGAGGCACTGACAGCAACCAACACATCAATCATCTGGTTGATCGATAATGCCTGCAGTATATGCAATCAAACCTAATCAGACTCACATAGCCTCAGGATGAGAGAACATCTGAGATCCTCACCACACACAGAGAGGTTGTAGCTTCAAGGGCTCATCTGAGTTTGCTGAGCAGAATTTTCCCTTTGGGGCTGTTTTTACCCTGTTTGCAGATCTCCAACTCTCTCTAAAAGAGGAACAAACACATCTTAGATCATCACACGTAAGGTATAATGGAGTCCTTAAGAAAGGGGATGCAACATTCACATTTGTTCCCAGTAAATCATAAGGTCAGTCGGCATTTCAACTCATAACGCAAGGCTCTGCCTTTTCCAGAATGTTATTAAAAGAGCAACGTAGTTTTTACCTCATCCACTGGACTCTGAGAAATCTAGCACACAAGCATGCATTTGTATTACTACAGGTAGTCTACTGTGGTGCAAGTTGCTAATAACTTAGGATAGTACTGTGAAAAGATAGGTTGTCCTGCTCAAAATAACAGAAGACTGCCTCACCTTATCATCCTCAACAACAAAGGAATGCTGGGCTTCCTGCTTCAGAAGTTTTCAAATTTGGGATGTGTAATTTCTGACCTCCTTCAGGAGTCTTCCTCCAGGGGTTGGTGAGCACAGCTTTTTCTCAAGTGGTGGCCGCAGTCATCAAGTCCTACAGTTGCAGAAGCTAGACATACCTGCTAGTCTTAGGACATAGGAACACCCATCATGTATCCTGGACAGCAACCTGTTAATGACCTCTCTTAGCATCAGAATAACCATTTTACCTGGATACTCTGACTGCTCTGATGACCAGATCTCTACTACTAGAGCAAAATCTGCTTCTCTCAGCAGAAAAAAAAAAATTCTGAGGCATGTACAGGAAATCTGTCACTGAGTTACCCTCTCCCCTTACTTTCAGACTTGCATTTGTTCCTGGGGAAATAAAGACTATGAGAGAGTCCTAGGTCACAGATTTACAGTGGCTACTCTGGTATCTGAGGGAACATTTTGTAATCTACACCAAAAGTTGCTTCTTCCATTCCCCACCGCTCTGATGACCACCTCCACCTCGATTCCAGCATCCCTCAGTTTCTTCTTATTTTTTCCTCCTTACTCTTCCTACAACATGTGAAAGAATTCATAAACTCCATCCTGACATAATAATGTCCAGTAGTGAAAAACTGGTTGCACCGCAGGCCAGGAAGGGTGTAGGCATGACTATTTCCACTTCAGTCTCCTGGAGCAGGAATCTTGGCTTGTCTGCCCATTCCCCACAGCTTGCTTGGTGGCATGGCTACCACCCAGATGTGCCCCTCTTTGCCCGAGGGGCTGGGAAGGATCCCACCCTGGCACAGTCCAATCTCCCTCTGCTTCACCACCAGAGAGGGCTGAGTTTGCAATTCTTTGGAAATCTCCCGCCTTTCCCCTGCTGGTTTTTGTTCTGTGCCTCATTAGCTGCTCAGCTCTCTTCAGCTGGGAGACAGGAATCTGGCAGGAAGGTGTAAACAGCCGGTTTAATTGGGTGTTTAGAACAAAAGAAGCAGTGGCAGTGCTGTCATTTTCGAGCTAGCTTACAAACAGGCAGTTTGAAAATCATTTCCTCCCATCTGCACAGAGTTAAATCTCCCAACACTTGTGAGTGAGCATCTCTCTGAACGTGGGTGAAGCAAACAAACAAAAAGGTGTCTTTTCAGAACGTGAGACAATGTTTCTGTCCTGGCTTATATCCTGTCCTGTGCAATTGTTTATCATCTCCCTTTATGATCTGCAAGGTTGGGACTACACTGTTTTTTCTCCCCACCCATCTTGCACTTGTGCATGATCATGATTTGCACCTCTCTGCCTTTTATCATCTTCCTCATAGTGACTTTTGTGTCCTGGGTAGTCAATGGCAGGTGCCAAAATGTCCAGATGTGACAACAACAGACAGATCTGCAGCCACATCACACCAGGCCGGGAAATGGAGACTCCTTTTCTGCTGCCCTTCATTGAGTCCCCTACAATTATCAATCCCCAGGAAAGAAGGCTATTTGCTTATTATTTTTCTTTCTGGTGGTCTGTATTTAAATTCCGTGTCTCTGAAAGGAAGGAGAAGAAAAAAAAAACTTACTAAAAAATGCCCAGAGATGTCCTGTCTGCACCTATAAACGCAGATGTGGATTTATTTGTGTTGCTTAGAAACATACATCTGTGGCCTGTCTGGTCCCTTCATGTTTATTTAAAATCACATCTAATAGAAAAAGACACAGCCATAAGGCTCAAGAGTGGAAGTTTACCAGGGTCACTGGTTCTGCCACCTGAACTATTCTCTGATCAGTCCTCCCAAACCAAATAAACCATTTCCATACAAATTGGATCCTGGTTACAGAAACACAGGATTTCAGCTCTGGTATCTCCCATCCAAGGTTTGTCCCCTACCCCAAGAAAGTAATCCTTGTGTGTGATGGGGGCAGCAGTATTTCAGGCTGACACACATCTTAGTTTCCCTAGAAGTGTCCCCTTTTTCCCTTCCTACTTGTAGGTTGTGTCCAAAGGGAAGGAGTAAGCAGAAATAAACAGATTTTAATGGGGATGCTAAATATCTAGAAGCGCTGGACAAATGGTTGTTGTGCATGTGTGCATAAACCAGGCATGCCTTGGCACAGGTAGCCTGACATGCCTGGAGTATATCAGGTTTACTGTGCAAATTGTTCAGGTAAATCTGCATGGCTGGACACTGGATGCCTTCTCAGATACCTTCAGGGCCTTGGAGTGTACACGTACGGGAGAGCTGTTCCTGGAGTGTTCGGGATGTCCACATGACTACACGTGTCCCTTTGCTGCTGCTGGAGATTTCCCTACTGGGTGCACAGACCTTGCTATCACTCTGTGGGGCATGATATGATAGGTGACACAGATTTTTGTAGAATAAACTCATACACTTAATTTTTGCTTGTTCCTTTGTTCCTTGATGTGCCTTGTTTTCTTACAGAGCAACTGGGGAGAACATCCTATTCAATATGCCAGCTATGTATCTTAGTCTAGAGAATCTTTATGTTTGATCTGGGGATTGGGTCCATTCTTGGAGGAAAACTGCACGAAGCTAATTCCTACACAAATACCTTCTAGAAAGGGATTCAGGCTTCTAGTCCTATGCTGGTAACAAGGCTAAGGAGCATTGAAGTCTAGATTCAGATATGATTTCCACCCCAGTTTGACAGTGTCTTAATTTACATTTAAGCACAATACCAAAATCCTTACTGTTCTCTTTTCTTTTCTTGAAATAAAAATGATCTAAATCCAAAACCCGAAATCTAACAAATTCTGAATGTAATGGCTTCGTAAATTTCAACCATGAGACAACTGTGATTTACTGCTCTGCTTTTTTGTATAACCAAGGCCATAGATTTCTTCCACTGACTGGTTTCTGCATGAACCTCAATTGAGTTATGGTTTAAGCAGGGACATGCAGTCTTTAACACCAGTCGCAGGATGAGCAATCTAACCACATTCCCTGAAAAGGATTTTCCAGTGATTCATCACTTTCACTGGAAACCAGGTGACACCTTAATTCAGGTTTGAACTTCTCTAGCTCCACTTCTGAATGAAGTTAGAATTTCTATAGAAAGGCAGACAGAAAGTAAAGAAAAGGAAATAGCATGTTGTGTCTCTGTCTTTTTGCATATCTCATTTCCCATCACAGGATGATAATGCAACAGCTGAAACGCTGAAATGAAAGGCAGTTTTGAGGATCTATTTAGCATAGCCATAAGCAGAACATACAAGAAATGTCATGAGTTGGATTCTGCTGATGTTTCCTGTCTGAATTGGAGATTCACAGTATCCCGTTTGAGAGGAAACAAACTTTCAGTGTGTTAGAACCACACTTCTGATATTTTTGAAGTTTACTGCCTATAAATAAGGCTTTTTTAACTGAAAGTCTGGGCACAAAGCACAGCCATGAGGGTTTAGAGTGCTGTCTAATTTTTCAGCTTCCTGCACTGGGACTTGATTGTTTTCCATGGCCTTTTGTGCTCTTAGTTTATGAAAAATCAATACTTTAATATAGAAAACGAATATCCCAGCCATCTATTTAGAGCAGTATTACCTCCAGCTCTGTCGCTCCTGCTTTTCTGTTCACTACACTCCAAGAAACTGGAAGGGTTTGCATGTGTTAACTGGGCAGGATGGGATCCCCTCACTAAGGCAGTGTAGGGTGCAGGATGTGTGTGGAAAGGCATCATATCACCTCCAGCAAGGAGTTCGATCCCTCCTCTGAGCTTCATCAACATGGATTTTGAATAACCAAATGTGTGGAATATGGACACCAACTGCTACTAAGGGCAATGTGGCTAACTGGGAATTTTCAGGTTTAATAACCTTTTCCTTCCCTTATCTAATTATAAGGCAAAGAACTATTAAAATAAAGGGGAGAAACATTTTACTGTATTCTTTTCCAGTTCAAAAATAAATAAAAAACAACCCAAAACACAAAAAGAGATGGCTTGCAAAAAATAAGGCTGTCAATATTTATTTTGACATTCATGGGAGAAAAAAAGGCTTGAGATGTCATTCTTTTTCACTAAAAGAAAAGTCACGATTCAGAAGGAAAGAGTTGGAAAATAACATATTCTGACTGATTCATTTCAGCTGTGTTTTAGGTTTGTTATCCTGGACAGTTTGGTTTGGGGTGAAAATTATAACATATGTCATCTAGCATAGAGTGGTACAGCACAGCTGGTTCTTGGGACGTCTCTCAGGGAACAGTCAGGTCTCCTTGTGCAGGTGATTCTGGATGAGCAGGGGGTTAGCAGGCACGATGGAGAATTTTTTTTTTGCTTGAATTTTTGTTGAACAGCTGATTCCTGCTCTGAGCCCACATGTCCCCATGCAGAGTCTGGAGACCAGCCACTGCTGCCAGAACTGCATCTACCCCGGAGGAGGGGGGAGGCAAGTGGGGAATGGCTATGGCAGTGGTGACACAGGCACCAGAGACATGGTACAGCTCTCCATTTTCTGCTCTTGCTCCATTTCTGAAACGAAGAGCTGCTGTGACAAAACCCATCACTTCGAGCCATTGGTCCCCAGCCCTCCTGCTGAGGGCATGAGGACCTCACACTGGGCTCAGTGGGGGCCCTCCCTTGGCAGTGTGTTGGAGTAAATCAATTTGATTTTCCCTAGGGCACTTCTAATGCCCTCCAATGATTGCTCAACATTAAATATTTTCTTTCCTCCGACACTTTCCATACCTTTTCTTTTCAAACACCAGCCTGCTTGGTTCTGGGAGATGTTGCCTTTGATTTGCTTCTCCTCTCCCGTGGCATGGCAA
This sequence comes from Tyto alba, assembly GCF_018691265.1. Taxonomy (NCBI): domain Eukaryota; kingdom Metazoa; phylum Chordata; class Aves; order Strigiformes; family Tytonidae; genus Tyto; species Tyto alba. The sequence goes on from NW_024881273.1 coordinate 8,203,624, forward strand.
AGGGAGAGGGAGGAAAACATGAGGAATATCTATTTGAAAAAACAGAAACATGTCATGCTGCTTTTCCTCATCCCTCAGGTTTCAAACCCAGCAGTTCTTCACCATCTCCCTCCATCCTGTCATTCCCAGAAATCCCCCTAAAAAAAAACCCAACCCAAAAGTGATGGGAATAAGTGGTCTCTGCAGGTAGATAAGCAGCTCCTGTGTGCAGGGAGTTATTTTTGGCTAAGTATGAAGTACCACATGACACAATCTTCACAAAATGCCAAGCAGTCAAAGCCAGAGCCACGTGCTCCTAACCTCTTGCGCTGAGGTAAAAATAAACCTTAATAAAAGGGCTGAGGAGGCTTAATGGGAAGTGGAAATGCAAAAAGAAAAAAACCACCTCTGTTAGGATGAGTCTCGGCAGATCCGAAGGGACACAATGGGATGTCTCTGCATTGACGGTCTCTCTTTTCATTGCAGGTCCTCGGTCCTCAAGGCCAGGGCTATGGCAGGCTGCCTGTCCACACTGGAAGGGCTTGCAAGTGTTTGGTTCCTGCTGAACAAAAGGTTCAGGCAGTGTCAGACAGGATGAGCTTGCCCGCAAAAGGCAGCCATGAAGACAAGACACCATGTGTGGCTTGTTACTGATTACTGACATCCGCAGTGGCTTTGTCAGGGACCACCGGCGATTTACTTTCCCATACTTTATCCCGCAGTTTTACTTACATGAATGGGATTTTAATGACTACAGAAAAATGCTCTGCAAAAGATGGGCATATCAGCCACGGCAGTGGTGTCCTATGTCTTCAGTACATTGAACCTCAGTCTGCATGTAATAAGCCTCTCATGCTTGATATGTGGATGCTTGCAAGTTATACCAGGCTCAGAAACTATACTACAAAATCTTTTTGAGCCCTTTGAAAACCTTAGTAGGGGTTTCCATCTCTGGCTCTGTAATTTCAGACACTGCATAGTTGGCCCACCAAGCTGACTTCACTTTAATGTGAGCTTCTCCTGAGGAAGTCTATCTCAGAGGGCTAGAGCAGTTTACAAGGCACCCTGGCTGCCCTTCATGTTCTCACTTCCATTTCACTCCCTATTTTCTTATATTTTTCCAGATTTTTTTCATCTGTTTTGTCAAAGCTTTCCACAAAATGGCTGGCTCTGAAAGAAAAAAAATTGTCCAACACACAACATACCCAAACTCCAACGTTGCAGGAGGTCTCTATGTATTATCTTTAAAACAAAGGGAATACTAACAGTGTGTCTTCCCAGCCATGACATACTTCCCTTTCTATTTATGTATATATCTGTCCCAAACAGTGCTGAGCAAAGCTAATCAGCTAGAGGGTGAAAGTCCTCCTGGTGGGACTGTGGCTGTCTGATAGGAACAGCATTGCAGTTCTGGAGAGTCGCCTCTCTCCTGGGGTGCCCTATCAAAGGAAGATTAAGTCCGCCTGCTAGTCTGGGACTGCGGCTGTTGTCAGGGGTCCTGGGAAGGTCAGGATGTTTGCATTTTCCATTTGCCTAACAAATTAGGGCTCCTGGAGGCAGGATCTATAGACAGCACTGCCAAGATGGAGCAGACCTTGGCTGGCCCATGTCTCAGCTCTGTTCACTGGCTCTCTGCTGCCGCCTCCAGTGTCCTGGGCACTGAGCAGCCCTGGGCTCCGAGGAGCAGCACCGTGACCTAAGTGTTGCAGAAGAGATTTTAGAGGGGCCTCGGGAGGTGGCATATGTAGTCTGGACATGCTAGTGTCCTGAATCATAGCACAGCCCATCCATGTCCTGTGGCTCCTGCTCATGCAGGATTGATGCTTAAGCAACAGGACCCAGCAACAAGAGATAAAGCTCTGGCATCAAAATGGGGAAGAAGCAATGGGAAGACTCAGTGGTTTAAGGTTGGAAACAGCTCAAAGGAGAAGACACAAATGTTCTGGCTGCTGTATGGCTCTACAGCTTCTTCTTTGCATGGTAACTGCCTACCATATCCCATTGGCTGCCAGACTGATCAGCCATGTCTGAGATGGAGGAGATGGATGTGCCATGGCCCTGGGATGTCCTGAGCTCCCCCTGCCCCATAGAAGATGCAGAGGAGAAATGTAAGGGGGAAAGTTGGGATGAAAACATTTTTATCCCAATTTAAATTGTGTCCTTGCTGTGCAAATATTGCCAGTGATACCAGAAGGGTACCAGTCAGTGGTAGTAGAAGGGTATGCAAACCCTTCCCCACAGAAAAATGAGGTCCCAGCATCAGGGAACATGCGATAGTGAGGGGAAACGAGTGCATGGCTTTGCTCAGGGCTGGCCCAAGAGCAATGGTAGTAGAAAAACACAAGGTGGCATGTTTGAAGGTCACGAGTGATTTATCCTACTTTTATATCTGCAGACAACATTTTTCAAATGAAACTAAGAGAGCAGGGATAAAAAAATCTAGTGAGAAATAATAATTAAAAATCCCAGAGCAGAAACAGAGCAGGGAGCACAGGCAGCCTGACAGTTTCAATTTTCACTTAGACAGTGTTTCTCGGGACTGATAACCTTCTCCTTCTGCTGACGAGCATCCTTTCCCTGCCATCAATCCAAACCCCAGCAGCTGCTGCTCACCTTTCCACCCTCACCCCAGCCCCAGCAAGATTTTGTGAGGCTTCCCAGGGCTGTGGGAAGGCTGAATTTCATACAGGGAGGGGATGATGATAATGTTGCCCCATGGTAGAGGGAACAAGTGAAGCTGGAGGAGACAGTAGTGTGAGATGGGTAGGAGCAAAAATCCAGCATCATAGATGCCTTTTTTATTGGGTTAAAATGTCTGAGTGGGGGGGTTGGACTAGAGGATCACCAGAGGTCCCTTCCCACCTCAGCTATTCTGTCCTGTGACCACTGGGATACTTCTCAGGAAAGAAAACATAGACAAGCTACTGAGATGCAGGAGACAGGATGAGATCATCATGTCTCTGCAAAATAAACAAACAAATAAAGTAAATGGGCTATGGTGGCAAAGTAAAAAATGGGGGATTGGTATTGAAACTGGCATCTTCCCTATTTCTCTCTGCATTTTTAGCTTCAGGACTGATGAATGTTGACCAACACCACTGCTCAGGGGACACCTTAAAATTTTAACCTCTCATGTTAAGGAGTGTTGAGAGCACTACTGCTGGAGCAGGAGAGAGACACCAAAACTAAAAACAAAATAAGTGAAAAATCCCATACCAAGCCTCAGAAACTATCACCCCACCCTGATCTCATGTCAAATGTTCAAACCCTGGCATTGCCTGCCTTTGCCTGACAATGCCTCCCCGTTCATTATTATTCAGAGTTAAACCTGGGGGAGTGCAGGAAAAGTCAAGGATCACAGAGGGAGTGAACTCAGAATTAGAGATGGACCTGAACCAAACCCCTGGGTCAGACCAGAACTTCACTAAAGGACAAGTATGGGGGTTGAATTTTGCAGCTCAGCCCAATCTATAATTCATTATGTATCTCTGATATTTCTAAGAAGGCTACAGCTGTGATATTTAAATGCCAAACCTTTGTGCATTTTTAGATTCATACTTCTGTTGTTGTTTTTGAGGATCTGAAATAGTTTCTGCTCCTCCCTGCTTCCTAATGAAACTGGAGAGGGAGACAGTGCTGGCAGAATCCTAGATAGGTTTGATTCTTGTTATTGTAGTATCAAGGACATTTTGAATTAGGGAGTCTGGAACTCAGAGCCATATGATGGTTGGTTTACCCTTAATTTCAAGGTGGTCCTTCACTGGGCAGAGAAAAATTGCAATATCCGTCCCCAACACACACACACCTTAACAGGCCAAACTGTGTGATTTCCATGGCTTATGATTTTTAAGACATTTTTTCCCTATGGATGAACAGAACAAAGAGGCATGAACTGATAATACCAACTGAGCAGATAAAGAGACTTCTGCAATAAATAACATGAAACAGTATAAGGGGGAAAAACAAAATCAGAGCAGGAGAAGGTGGCGGCGGTGAAGGGAAAGCTAAATGACGAGAAGTGTTTCAACCACATGAGGATCAAGAGGCCAGCAAAGGCGTTAGTCAGGTCCCCGGGAAATAGCAAAGACAAGGTGGTTGTGAGAGGAATGCTGCAAACACAGCTACCAAATCATCTGCACGGTCTGGGCTCTCTTTCCCCCGGTGCAGAGGCAGGGGCCGGCTGTGCTCAGAGCCAGCAAAGCTGCTGAATGCTGCCACAGTGAGAAACACCGCTGAGGTGTATATGGAGGACCAAGGAGAGCGTTGTTTAAAGCAATGCAACAACTTCACGGAACTGGTCTGAATTCCCAGACTTCCCATTTGATTTGGGAGGTCTAATCTGGGGCTGTAACTCCCCAGCTGCTTTAAGGGGACACGGGCAGGGCTGCTGCCTCCTCTGCCCCAACCAGGAGGTCCTGCCCCTGTTCTGTGTCAAAAGTGGCCTCTGCCCAGGGAAGACTTTGTTATCTCCATGATCCTTTAGAGCCTCACAAATAGGGAACAGCCATGGGACCACATACGGAGTCCTCAGATCCCATCTCTAAAGTAAAGTGGTTTTTTGTTGTTTTGTTTCTCATCCATTGTCAGGTTTGTCAAAGAAATTCATGAACATTCTGGGGGCTGATAACTTTTTATATATAAAAATATGCATATATGCAACAATTAGTTGAAATTCTTCTCATAAAAGCTAGAGCAATGTATTCATTGACATTTAACCTCCTCCTTCCCCTGCAATCAAAGTCTTTTAAATAGAAATTGCATCAAATTTGGTTCCATTTTGGCAGTTATATCTTTTGAAAGAAAAAAAAATGATGGAAGCAGGAGAAAAATTTCTGAAGTAAAACACTCTGACAAAGCAATATGTATCTGCAGAGGAGGAGAAAAATCTTCTAAAAACTGATCCTGTGGAGCCCTAGAATTAAGATGTTAAAGGAAGGAACACAAGGAAAGAAGTGGAAGAGGGAAAGAAATATATCAAGAGAAATACCTATGAGGTTAAAACACAGTGATAATGTCCTTCATAATGCCCTGAGCCATGGTCCTGCTATAACCTAATTAGCATCAGCCACAGCTGATGGAGGGCTGGGGCAGGCTACAAAGCCTGTGGTGCTGCGGGAGGTGAGGTGAGTGATTCAGTAATTGATGCTTTTCCTTCAGACACGGCATTAAACAAAGAGTTGCAGCAGGGTACAAGGTGGGGACAGGCTGAATCAGAAAAGGATTGGCCTTTCAGAGGAAAATGTATGGTGAAAGGCTGTATTCAGGCAAGACTGGGGGGTACTTAGTTCAACTGAAGAGGGACGTCAGTTGTATTAACCAGGGCTGCTCTGCCAAACCCTTATGGCAATCTCCTCTTCACTTGTGCAAAAGCAGCTTGTGAGAATAAGAGCAATAGCCAATGCTTTTTGTATTTTGATTCATACACCTGACACGAGCTTCACCCGATGGCACAAGCTGGCTGGGTGTGTTTGCAGTGGGATCACAGCACGAGGATCCTTTTGCTTTTGAGAGAGAAGCCATTTCTGTCGTGCAATGCTCCCACCACGGGACACGGGCTGCATTTCTCCACAGACAGCAGCTTTTTGCAAGGTGCTGAGTGGATAGCCTATCTCCCTTCATGGTCTGAAAAGCCCTTTGGGTCCCAAAGGAATGAGAAGCTCCATATGATGTTTTTATCTTTATCAATGGTAACACTTGTATTTAGAGAGAGATGGAGAAGAGATTTGGGAAACATGAGACCTGTAAGTCTTGATTCCAGCAGTGGGGGGGTTATAGTTACAGGGTACACTAATCAGCAACAGAAGAAGGAAACCAGCTAGGGAATTATGATTTAATTAAAGATAGCTGCCATGGATTCACAAAGAAAAAAACCAATCCCAACAATTCGTTTGAAGGAGCACACAAAACCGAAAAGATGCCAAGGCTGAGGAAGGGAACACTGTTAACTTTGGCAGGAGGAAAGCTGTGAATAGGCATCATGATGCCTCTGCCGAACATATTCTCCCAACCGTCATGGTGGAAAACAGTGGCATATCTGAGCAGAAAGCACATCTTGACTGAGAAACCAGGTTACAGGATTTGTGGAAAGTCTTGGACAAGCACTGGCAGACACACGGAGGGCAGACAACCCACGCCAGCTCCCTCAACTGAACCATGTATACAGAGAAGCAAAACCATAACTAGACTCCAACCCTGGTTTCCTCCTGACAGTACCTAAATGGGAGTAGAGCTCTGACACTGAGACAGTTCTGCAGTCATCAAGGTCAATGGTAGAGAAAGCACAAGCTCACTGTGGGCTAGGGAAGAGGATAAAACTGATCCCCTATTCCTGAATATTTTCTTCATCTTCTCTCCTTAATTTTTTCCTGCTCCTACTTAGAGAGATGTTTGAGGGCAAGATTTTTTACGTGCAGAGAGTAAAATCCATCACTGTCAGAAACAAAGGGGAGGTTAGAGCAATATTGCATGGAGTAGAGCTTCCAGCTAATTTTCCCAACCTTAGGAAATAAATCTAAAAGTTTGAGAAGGTCTGTACTGTACACCTCTATTATCAAGGAAAATCTCAGGAAAGGATGAGTTCTTTATTTTTCTGATATATTTTTTCCATCCTTTTTTTCACCCCTAAATAAACATATGTGTAAGGAGGATCTAGAGAGCATTGCTTGTGTGCATTTGTGACATGAACAGAACTAATATTCATGCCAGGCCACTCAAATTTGGAAAGACTCAATCTTCTTAATATTTGGAAGCCTCAGGCCCCAGTGGACTGGCCAGGAGGGCTGCTCCGTGTTTTCAGGCTAGTGCCCAGATACCAAAAGTTTTGCTCTGTTGTCTGAACAGGGACAACATACACATTTTGGTCACCTTATTGTATAAAGAATATTGTAGAAATCAAGAGAACACAGCAAGGTGCAAACACCAGTAATTTAAGAGCTCAGCTTTTCTCAAAATGGGAAAGAAACAAAGTGTGTTTGAAAAAAAGAAAGGACCTGGCCAGATCAGGCATCAAAAGGAAGAGGCAGAATAGATATACATTTAAGTGTCGTGTAAGAGAGAGGTGACTTCACATTGAACTTGTTTGCTAATCCACGACAACCCTTCATTTCAAGTGTAGGGCTCCTTTCATGATACTGGAAGTCCCAGATAAGATCATGAGATCTGGATCATTGTTCCACTGGATGTATTTGAACATTTCTTCCCTCACAGCGTAGCGTCCCTTGCCCTCTAATCCCATCATTGGTTAACAAGCTTTGGTGCTTCCAGAAGCTCCAAGGGAAGCCAGGGCTGTGGAGCAGTGACGCCTTTTCTCAGCAGGTATTTTTGTTGTCACTCATCCACAACACAATCCCAGCACAAACAAGCACCTAACAGGGGAGAAGTGCGCATGTTGCCAGCACTGCACTCCTGGCAGGTTAGATGTACTGCTTCATTTTACTTCTGGGCTCCAGGCAATATTAATTTTTTAAGGCAAGGTTAGATCTCAAACATTTGTCAAAGGCATCAGTTGTGAAGCTGAGATCCATCTCCTTCCTCTTGCCACTCCCTTGCTCTTTTTTTTTCTGCTTCCCTCTTCTTAAACTACTGTAACCTGTCCCAGAAATCACAGCTTTCTGCTTTGTCTGCCCCCTTGGCTAAACCATCAGTCACTGTTGATTATCCTTTGCTATAGAAAAGGAGATGACTTTTCCAGTCAGTCCTGGAAATGCCTGAGTATGATCCTGGGCAGAGACAGCCACATCCTTGCCACCAGAAGCACGGGGGGTGGTGTCCCATTCGCCAGAGGGAGATGCCACCGTGAGCCAGCCTCTGAGGGAAAGAGCTCTGCTGGAGGGACCATAATAAATGAACCTCGAGCCCAGTCCTTGATGGGAACAACCCCAGGATGATATCTCCAGGGAATCAGTCTAAAGAAGCAGGCTAGCAAAACCAAACCTTTTCATGAACGCATATCAGAAGATGGTTGTTGAATTTGTTTTTTTTTTTTTTGTTTGTTTGTTTTTTTTTTTTGTTGTTGTTTGTTTGTTTGGTTTTTTTTTTTTTTTTTTTTTTTTACTTTCTCTTTTCTTCCCCTCTCCCTTAAAGGGAGAATAAATTAAGAGTTTATCTCTAATTTTCTCAGCAGGACAACTGCATTGAAGTGCCAGGCAAGATCCCCTATTGTATAAATCAATGCGTTTTATCACAAGCTTGGGCCTTCTGGTAACAAACTAAACAAGAGCTGCTGCTTTCTTCATGGATGTAATCAGCAAACAGGTGAGCATAAGAGCTTTCCTCATACTAGTGGTGGGGAGGAGGGAGGCAGTTAATTTGACCTGGATTGTGGATTTAGTTTCTTCTGCAGCGGAGCTGTTTCTGCAGTTATCTCTCCAAGACCAGCCTCTGTGGCATTCTGTCTTATTTCCAGTCCAGACATGCTCTGGAAACCATTACCATATTTATAAAGCTACCTGGACTCACTGAGCATGCATGAAAGGGTTAGAAAGACCTATCTATTTTACCAGCTGTGCAGCCAGCATCTGTAAGTGAGAAAAGGAGGAGAAGGAGGAAGGAGGAAAAAGGAGAGGTTATTCTATATTTGCTGTGTAGGAAAACTGTATATGGTCCTTCAAAGGTAGCACCCATTAACACTAGAAAGCAGAACTACCCATCTTGGCCAGACAAATCTGCCCTTGATGGCAAGTAGCAGGTTACCACATGCCTCTACGTAGATTTACCACAGTGCTAGGACAAATTTCCACAAGCATGCCTGTTTTCTTGCATTATAGGGCAGATAAGTAGAGAGCATGGGCTGCAGATAAGGAGATTTAAGGGACAGGGAGCAGGAGACGTTTGTGTTGAAGGTTCTAATTCTGGGGTCAGGCATGGGTTTAATATGCAATTTTAGCTAAGCAAGAGGATTGTGATGATTATAACACAACACATCTTCTTTACCAGCTAATGACCATTGGTAAGAGGCCTTAAATCCTTGGACAGGAGATGTCCAGGATCTAAAATGCATGTTCACAGCTATTCTAAATAAAAGGTTCCTGGTATATTTTCTCTGTTATCTCTGTTATCGCTCATCTAATTGCTTAGTGGTTTAGTAATCCTGAAGACAAAGGCAGTGGAAAATAGTCTTGAATAAAATTGTATGAATTATACGAATATAATGTATTATTGTGAAGAGTCCACTGCTTGGCCTGGGGAACCGAGGACTCACTATTTTCCAGCAAGGACATTTGGAGACCGTGTCTTTTTGGGGAAGCCTGCAGAGGATTCCCATTCCTCCTGAGTTTGCACACACAGGTTTTAACTAGAGCATCTCTTTCAGCTGCTGGGAACATGCTGTTTCATCTTCATCTTTGAAGAGATGATGATAGAGTGATTATAACACTGTCCTTCGCGTGTTAGGTGGAAGAAGCAGCTACACAAGCCACAGCGATGGTTTCCTGTAGAGAGAACAGGTCATATTTGCTAAGCATTTAGTGGGCTGAAAAAAAACACTGTAAAGGTTAGGGGAATAAAATCTTTGGGTTTTTTGGACTTGTCTTTCTGTAGTAACACAGACTTGAAGAAGATAACACTGAGACATGATTCACTTTGCTTGCTCCAGTGAGAGCGGATCAGCAGCTACTTACACCCTATATAAGAGAAAAGAAAAAAATATTGATCCAGAGTTCCCACATCTATGATCTACATCCTTGTGCTTCCCCTAAAGAAAATTTATTGCTCCCCATCAGCAATAAATCAGAAGACCAACTTTCCTGCTCCCTCTCAGACAGATACACTGTTGTACAGCATGAGAGAAACTCCCCGAAGTGAAGGATATGAGGGTTTAACACACGGGCAAGTTTAGATAACTGTTCAGAGCCAGGAAAGACAGATCAACTGCAAATATGATGGAAAATAATAGGCTTTTAATTATATTTAATTCATTTAATAGCTGTATTTCTTTAGTATACTGATGTATAAAAAGGTATTTATTTATACTAATATTTATAAATGTATGTATAAATATGTCTTTGTAAATATATATTTATTAAAGCAAACTAAATAGATACATATTTATAAGGGAATATTTAGTGTATTTAATAAACATACACAACTTGCTGCCATGCTGGAGGATAAAACAAGGTGAAGAAAATTGGAAGCAAACCTAAGCAAAAAATAACCTTAGATTGACACTTTCTCCCTAATGGATCCCAAAGCTCTGTTTTACTCTAATTTACACACCAGCAAGAGATTTGGTTTTGATGTGCAGCAGTCTCTGAGATGAGATACAGTAATTGTGTAACCAGAATAGCAACAGCACAGCTGAGTGCAGTCTGGGAAGGAAAAGACTGTTTTTCCAATGAAACTTGGACAAACTCCTCATCTTGGGTGAAATTATTCCTAGTTTATAGTGAGTAAAGTCCTAACCACAGTATCCAGCTGAGAGGATGTCTGTATTAAAGGGCTGTATAGAGGGGAAACATAAGCTTTCTAGAGTTAGATAACAGCAAGTCAGAGGTCAGTGAGGACGACAAAGCCCTGAAAAAAAAAAAAAAAAGTAGAATAAATTTGCCCACTCTGAGCAAAGTACTGCTAGTTTAAAGCTAGTTTGGGTACTTTCACAGCAATACTGCTGTACAGCCACTGAATCCTGGAGGAGTTCACAGAGGCTGGCATTTGGCTTTGACCCCAGGGTTAATTTAGCTGTTCTTGCAAAATGAGAAATAGGAACCCAGGTTCTCGTCTCCTTTGCTATTGAGTCAATTGAGTGACACGAAGGTAAAACTGGCATGAACGAGAATTGGGATCTCTAATGAACAGGAACCGCTGGGAGATCTCCAATACTTGCAGGAGATGTCAAGATGATGACTGTTCAAAGCAGACTGGCAGAGGAGGGTGGAGAACATTGTTCCGGGTTGTTTCCCAAACTTGTTCTGGAAAGAGCTGGAATATTTACTGCAGGAATTCAACCCTGGGATAATAGTCCTTGGGATCCACAGGTACTGTAATTTCTCCTACATGCTTTCTTCCAAAGGATATTCTCTAAGACCCAGTGACAGAGATGAGTCTGGGAGAGTTCTCTGTGTGATGTAGAGAAGTCCCCTCCGGTGTGACACCTCAGACACAGCCACACAGGGTGTTGCTGTGGTCATTTCCCACCTCTTCCTCACAAACAGAAGATTTCCTCACTCCCATCACTTCTTGAGGTGATTATTCCTCTGCAGCTGTAGATTACTTCTGTCAAAACCTTGTCCACAGCTTCATCAAAGAGTTCAAAGCTGCTCTCAACCTAAAGCTGCTGGATTAACACCAGGTCTTGACTTAATTCTGCTCAGGCAGTTCATCCTAGTTCCTCTCGTAGCCCCCTCTTCTAATCCTGCAGTTATTTTTATAGTCCTTAAGCTTCCCAGGCCCTTTTGTCTTTCCCCAGGCACTGCGGCCAGCAGTCTGTGGTTGCAGACACAGGACTCGATGCAAGACAGACATGTACTTTGCTCAGGTGGAAAACAACTACAGAGATAAAACTTTATTTTTTTTTTTACTTTTAAAAACCTAGCCTTTGGAGGAGTGCCAGCTGATTTTAATACCCAGGGGACTCAACTATAATTGCCAAAGAAGGGGATGCAGCCAGCTTTGCTATTACCTTCACCACAGACAGGAAGCCATTCAGCCAGACGCCTTTTGAGGGAGAGATCAGGTCATCTCAGCACTGACTCAAAAGCAACCAACCCCTCTCTTATGACTTAGATTTAAATCGTAGCTCTTTTCCCCACTTCAAGGTCTCGTTAATGCTCCTGAACTCATGATTGGAACAGTAGAAATGTAGAATCCTTGCCAGCTTGGGATTGTTATTTCCGTCATACTTGGCATGAAAACAGAGCACTGCTTGGTTTAGTAACTGGATTAAAACAAACTGCAGCACAAGTTTTGATTTCAAACATCCTACTTTTCAGCAGTGTGATTTAACCTGAGTCCATCTTCTCTCTCAATACAAGAAAAACATCATGGTATCAACATCTGTCTTCAGCACTCACTGCTCTGGGCCTGTTTCACATTCTGGATGGATCTGTGACTGAACACTTTTCAAATGCTATAAATATTTTATGAATTTCTATCCACTTACTTTAATGGGGGATTGTAAAAGCATTTAACCATATTACACCCAATCTCTCAGACACTGCATTATTTCAGCAGAGCTATTTTATTAGAAGAAACTGGCACAGTTGCTGTGATATTGCTTAAATATATATATATAATATACATATATTTCTCAAACCAGATAAAATCAGATAGCAAGGAAGAGGAAACAGCCATGGAAACTCTGTGTCTCAGATTTGTTCTGAAGCACCTGAAAGGTTTCATTTGCTGTGTTTTGCATGACTGCATGCAGACTTTTTAAGTGACTGTTTTTATAGACTGGGCTGAAACTGGATTCTGGTCTTTCTCCTCTCCCCCAATACTAAATCCAGATGCAAACATGTGGCATTGCCTAGAAACACAGCCGGGAAGAGTCCCTGCTGCTCAGCCTGAGACATCCCTCACTGAGGACACCTCAAAGTCCCCTATCTGACTGGGACTCAGCTGTGAGATTATTTCCTATTTTGCTTTTGATGGAGACCAGCAGAATCAGGCAGAACAGACAGTTTGTATCAGCCATGCCAAGCAGGATTCTTTCATCTCTAGTTAAGGCTTTTGCCAAGAGACCCAAAAGTCCTTACTCCAAGTCCATCTCTGCTTTAGCAGTGAGATGCTTGTGACACAGCTCTTGAAGACCCAGCCCCTGCCTCACAAAGCCCCTCAGCACCAAGTAGCAAAGAAAGGCCACCCTACATCAGACCACCAGTACCTCACCCAGCAGAAGATAAAGATGCCACGTTCTTCTTCCCCTCACGCCCTCTCCATCCATTGTTTATTTCCAGCATTGCACAAAGGCCTTTAAAATCCCACTGAGCTGCTTCTCACTGTGTCTCTGTTGGGTAAATGAATTTATAGTCTGCCAGCCTGATTTATGAATGCCCATTCTACTTCGAACAGGAGGGCTGGTGATTTTATACCTTCAGCCATGTGGGACAGTGAGCTGTTCTGATCAAAGAAGCACTGATTTTGCTGGCATGATTGATTCAAGCCTGAAGAATTACAACAGGATCGCACACACACAACACGGTCATCACAGGTCAGAGGCATCTTCTGCCATCAAAGACACCAAGTCTGAAGCCTGGGATACTGGAAGATTTTTACCCTTACTAATACCTCCTATTACCCTCAAAATCAAGCAGCTGTTCGGTCATATTGAAATCTCTAAAATCCATTGGTGCTAAAACAGTAACGTGCAAGTTGGGACCTCCTGGGTCTCAGCTGTTGACACACCAGAAAGAGCAACTCTGCAGTGCTACAGATATTCCGGCCCCAGTGTGCAGGTACTTACTGCTGATGGACTAAGGAACCTCAGGGAGTTAGTCCTCCAGGATTTATGCGGTCAAGGAGTCTAGCTACCTCACTGATTCTTAGCATCAGATATTAAAATATTGGACATGTCTGTCTGCAGATGACAAACTGAATTTTATATAAAATTCCACATATAGTGGTTCAAATAATTTTTTGAAAACTTTCCAATCAAATACCTCTAAATCACAAATAAAACATCATAGATATTGTTTGGGGTTTTTTTTGTGGGACAGGTAACAAAAAAAAAAAAAAGCTTTTCCTCCTGTGGATTTGGTTTTATTCTTATTTTTTTTTGGTGACAAATGCTACAGTTTTCAGCCAAACACTCTTCTCCTCCATGCCAATATCCAGCGAAGTTTTTTTCCAAATCTTCTCTGTGTTGTGACTCCTACTCAAAGTCAAAGAAGTATAAAGTATAAGAAATTCAGAACTTCTCCTTCCATCTGTCCAGAAAGGAAGGTCACAAACTACAGTAACTTCTGGACCTATTCATCAAACTCTTGGAAGTCACAACTCCCAGATTAAAAGAGCAGTGATTGATGATACCTTTTCCAGGGGTTACATTGGAAAAATGTGCTCCTTATAATGGAAACAGAGAAGAAATTAGTTCTGCTATCTCTCTTGAGTCTTAGTGAAAGTGGAAAACTGCAGATAAGAAGCTAAATCCTGAAGTCTTTCCTACAAAACCCTGCCCACTGAGCTTAAAAGTTCTTTAATCATCTTCCTCTCTATGTTTTCTCTAGATGCTCCTTGCTTTAGAGGGAGTCATAATGTACCCTTGGATAGTGGTGTCTCATCCCGATTATTTTAGCTACATGAAAATAGGATGCTTTAAGCATAAGCATTAGCTAAGCTCTTTTAAGATTTATTGGTCCAGGACCAATAAAACCTATCATTCAGGTTTCACAGACAACTTTCCTGACTTTTAACAAAAACTGCATATTTTCCATATGCCTTTAGTTTCACACTTCCTTGTCATGCTTTGGTCCCATGAGGTGGTCAGGCACTGCAATGATAAAATTTAGGGAAAATAAGGAAATATTCACAATATGATTCATAAATACCACATGCCCCTCAGTACACCCGTGTAGAGTTACCTTGCTGGAACTCATCACTTTAGCAAAAGAGAGAAAAAGAAAGAGTGGCCCAGGTAAGAATTAAACTCTCAAAAGTAGCAGGGAGGTTTATATCTGTGAAGGACTCCTCATTCCCAATCCCAGTGGCAGGGTTGTTTTGACAAGGCTGTTTTGACAATGGTGAGAGGAGTGAGATCAAAAGACACTGATCTGTTAAAGGGCTGGACCTGCAAAGAAGGAGGACAAAGCTGTCAAGGGCCTAAAGCTGGGGGCTGCAGCAAGTGTGCTGTAGTGATTCCCCAGGAGAGCAGATGACACCAAGGTAAAGTAAATGCAGAGGATAGACATTATGGGCACAGAGTTTTTCTTTTAGCTTTTTCTCCAAGCACAGGGTATTTTCAAAACAAAATATGACTTTCATTGTCAAGAGAAGCTGATTCTAAGTTATTGCTCACTGTTATTTGCCAGGGGCTCTGGAAGGTGGGGTGGAAGAGTACAAACTCTGGCTGCCACCTGCTCTGTTGATGTTTTTAAGAAATATGGTTGGGAAGGATCTAATCAGGATCCACTGAGAGATCCCACTATTGAGAAGTCAGGTTGTGTGGCCCTTAACACATGAAAATGAAGACATAGACTGGACCCTTGAGAAAGGTTTGGTCACAGGGTTTGTATCTAGGGTTAAAGGAGAATCAAACAGGCTCTCCTACTCCTACGTTTACAGAGATGTTATACCCCACACTGTGGAAATCTCTTTCTCTGCCTGCAGGAAAAAAAAAAAAAAATCTGTTCCTATTATAAACAAATACTGAATAATGAAAAACAGAGAAATAAAAGGCACAGATCATCAAGCAATGTAGTGACAGCTGTCAGCATCTGCAGAGAGTAAAACTCATCCTCACAGCCACAGCCAAGTCCAGGTTGGCTCCTGGGGGCTGGGACAGAATCACATCTCCTAGCAATACTGTCATGGCATCCCTGTTTCAGACTCACCCACCACTTGCAGAAGAAAACCCTATACATACCATGTGCCTACATGAAAGCCAAGACATGTGAAATATGAAAATGATCACAGCTTAGACGGGGGATGCCAAAGCTAGTCTGAGGAGTCCTGGGTGTTAGCCAACAAGAAACTTACAACGCATAAGATGAACAATTATCCAAAGACAAATCAGTGCCATGCAATTTCTAGTAAGGCATCAGGCCGTCATTTCTACACTGGATAAACACCACCTGCATTGTTTCTCCAGGATAACAGTGGTTTCCCTAATTCTATCAATTTACTAGGAAATGTCTGACATCTACTTAGGGCTGCCAAACCATCACTTTAGGGTCGTAAAGGCTAGTGAAAAAATTTTAATTTTACCCCACTGCTTTCCTGCTGCCTCTTAGCTCCTGCAATGTGTGTATCCCCAAGCTGGCCCCGTAACCTTGGGCATCAGCCCAGATTACAGTCTGAAGACTCACATCCAGGCTATGCCTCCAGAAGCCTTTTCTGTCATAACATTTCTAAATAGATGTGACCTTTCTTCTACTGCCTTGCAGCCAAAACTTTTGTCCAGCCTCTCACTTCATATCTCATAATGACTGCAGGGTCTGCCCTTTCCTCTGGTATTAACAAATGCAGCCTGGCTCCACTCACACATTGTTCCAGGATATGGATGCAGAGGTCCCTTTCCCATCCCACTGCTGTCAGCATCTCATCCCTCCATATCCTCCCCTCTGGTGGCACCCTTTCTCTATCACTTTAAGCATATGTTGCACATACTTGCTTTCACAGTCCATCTTCACCCACCCTCTCCCTCATCTGTCACTCAGCTTGGAGAGGTTGGTTCTCACCTTCAGCTGGCCCCTGGTGCCAGTCTTCCCTCGCCCGCTTCTTCCATCTTCAAACAATTTATCCTTGTGTTCATCCCATACTGTTCCTCATGCTCTCTTAAACATCTACAAGGCCATCTCATCATACTCCCCGCAAACACTTCCTAAATGAAACTCACCATTGTGATGTCTGCAAAAAACATGACAATTACTTTTCTGCCTCTGGTGTCTCCTTCTGACCCAACATCATCTTAGTATTTCCCTACATTCCTGTCTCTCTTATGTTTTTCTCACTTTATACCTAGATGGAAAGATCTTTAAAGCAATGTCTAATTTTTATTCTTTATGTACAGAATCTAGAATATTTATCACCCAGTCCCAGCTTAAGATTGGTAGTGACATGGAAATGACAAAAGACAATTGTATGTCCCTTTTCCTAACTGGAAAAATACCACTTTAAATTTCTGTGAAATTAGATTCTCATTTACCCTCACACTGTGGTCAGAATTGTGCCTATATAACAATGATGCTCCAGTCCTCAGCAATGGCTCTGGGATGTTACTGGCACATGCAGCATTGCATGAATATCTCTGTATTTGTGTGTATTTTTGTAGAAAAACTGTACTTCCCTGTTTATGTCTTGTAAGAACTACAGAAAAGACTTGAGCCTGCTACCCAAGAGGAAAACTAGAAATAGATAGCAGGGGATGTGCCAGGGGCAAATGAGAATAAATAGTAAGAAATTACCTTTGGATATTAGAACACATCATCCCATATTCCTAAAAATGAGAGCATTTTTGCTTAGCCATATGACTGGTAGCAGCATCTGTCACTTCACCAGAATAGCAGCCTTCTCTTGGTTGAGGCAGGGAGAAAACAATTTACAGGAGGAAGCTTGTTCTTTCGACATGTGCTCAGGACAAATCAGCCATCAGTCACTCACTTCTCCTGCTAATGTTTTTTCTCAATTCAGCAGTAACTGCAACATCTTGTCCCACGCTTCCCAGCCCTGGCTGATGCTGTATGCCTTTGTCCATACCATAACCAGCAAGCAGGAGTGAATTTGGCTGCTGACCTATTTAACTCTCCCCCCCACCTTCGACTGGTCCGAGTAGGACCTTTGCAGGGGAGAGACTTTTCTCAGAGCGTTATTTCTCATTCAAGACAGCAAACATTTCAGCTTGTGACAGCCTCTTGTCACTCCAGCCACCTGGTGTCTTGCATCTGAAATGCTAACCAAGCTGGGGAATCAGGCTCCGCTTCCTCTGCTGACTGTTCTGCCCTGAAATAACAGGTCTGGGATGGCAGGGAAGGGTAGGGGAAATAATAACCCTCTCCTCTGTCATTTAACGGAACCCCCACTGTTCACATGTCCATCGGCTTCCCAGCAGGCAATCACAAGGTATTTAAGGCCTTTGGTCCACGCTTTCACTGTAAACTTAATCTGTGTAAAGCACTTCCTGAACTCCCAGAGCCCGAAGGCCTTTTTGACAGCTCCCTGTGAGGATGCAGGGAGAAAATTCAGCAGGCAGAGCTGAGGTGAACGTCAGACTTGCTGAAAGCCCAGTACTGGAAACAAGAGGGGCTGCTAAGGAAATGTGACTGTGGATCTGGTTCTGGATCCTTGCTAAGACCAGCAAAGTGATCTGAGGGAATGTGGTGGGTTGACCCAGGCTGGATGTCAGGTGCCCACTAAAGCCACTCTGTCACATCCCTCCTCAACTAGACAGGGGAGGGAAAATATAATGAGAGGCTCGTGGGTCGAGATGAGGACAGGGAGAGATCACTTAACAATTACTGTCACGGGCAAAACAGACTCAGGTTGGGGAAATTAGTTTAATCTATTACCAATCAAATCAGAGTAGGATAATGAGAAATAAAAACAGATCTTAAAAACAACTTCCCCTTACCCGTCCCTTCTTCCCAGGCTCAGCTTCACTCCTGATTTCTCTCCCTCCTCCCCACCAGTGGGACAGGGATGGGGATTGTGGTCGCTCATCACCCGTTGTTTCTGCTGTTCCTTCCTCCTCAGAGGGAGGACTCCTCACACTCTTCCCCTGCTCCAGCGTGGGGTCCCTCTCACAGGAGACAGTCCTACACAAACTTCTCCAATGTGAGTCCTTCCCATGGGCTGCAGCTCTTCACAGGCTGCTCCAGCGTGGGTGTCTCCCACGGGGTGCAGTGCCTCAGGAACAGGCTGCTCCAGCGTGGGTCCCCCAAGGGGCTCTGTCAGACATGGGGGAAGCTGCTGGCAACTTCTCACAGAAGTCACCCCTGTAGCCCCTCTGCTACCAAAGCCTTGCCATGCATACCCAGTACAGGGCATAAATAAACTGTGAAGTAAAACTTTAAACACGCAGCAGTATGCACTTGAGCAGTGCCCATCTAACCTTTGAAACACTGTCATTTCCCTGTACCACATTTTCTATTTGTGCTAAAGTCACATTTAGGGTGGGTTAATGCCACTGAGCAGAAGAAAGGTGAATTTAAAATGAAAGTGGACACCTGAGAAATCAAAATTACTGTGTTTTGTACTGAAAAAAAAAAAATTAAAATATGTTTTGCAGAAGGATCTGGGGACAGTTGTTCGTTGATGTTTTACACTTCTGTTCTTCCCTATGATTTACATTCCTCAGCTGGACTGCAATTCCCATCATACACTATGGTCCTCCACTGGGTCAGATGACTATCGTATTAACATCCCCTGATTCAAGATGAAGCTATTTTTTGAAAGGCTGGAGTTTCCTAATGGATGGAAAATCTTATTTGAAACAAAACCTTATTATTCAGTCTATACTTGTCATTCCAAAAGGAATTGGCGTAGAGATTGATTTTATGCACTGATAGCCAGGGAATATGAGAATTTCTGGTGCATAGCTCTTTTTCTGGAGATAGAAAAGTACATATTGTTTACCTAGTATATAAATAAGATATTAACATCTCTCCAGGAAATCGCTGGACTTAATACAGTTATGAGCAAACAGCAGAAAATAGTGAAATACCTCTTGTCCCTAGAAAACAAAGTTTGGGATATCTTTGCATTTCACAAAAACACATCAATAAATTTTAAAATAGCTGTAGAGCCTTCTCATGAATTTTTGCCCTGGAGTTGTAAAGGAGCCCTTGCCTCCAACCTGCCTGATGTGTTTGTTAGTTTCTGTAACTGGATTCTGAATATATATTTCCCCTTTATTTGTTTGCAGTTGTAATCCCCAACAGCATCTAAATTGGATCCCAAGGGTCCAAAACATTGTCTGATTCTAGAATTAAGTCAAGTCTGGACAATCCTAGTAGATATACACATGGGTACCACATATATAGTCTTTGAAGCAGTTTTTGGAAACATTTTGAATGTATTTCATACAGGAATAACAGAGCTATCTGTTTGAGAGATGGGGACATTCCATGTAAGTACTCAGTGTTCAAAAATTAATGAATGCCATTGATTGAGTTTATCCTAGTAAATTAAAGAAAATTCTTGCAGTTTTAGGATAGAAAAGGTACATTTCCTCATATGTACATTACCATCTGGTGTGGAGATGTATTAATATCTTGCAATATTTAGGTCATAAATCAAATCTAAGCCCTTATTGCACATTCAGAGAAAATTACTTTCTAGTGACATATGGCATAACCTTCAACTTATATAAATTAATAAAATTCTAGCAAATCTACTCAAATTCAGATATTTTGTACCCACATTTTATTTTTATGGATGCTGTTAACCACTTGTAATGTTGGAGGTCTTAGGTCAATACAGAGAGTTTATTGCAAAGCTAAAGGAAATTACCTTTCAGTGACCCAAGGCATGAACTTCAACTCCCACCAGTCAATGAGGAGTTCTGATCTTACTGGCTGCTGATACACACAGGACACCAAAATTATATGCTGTGTCTTATTAAAGGGTTTTTAGAAGGGACACAGTTATAGCTGGTTACAGAAACTCTTGTCAAGGAAATTAAGTTTGTTGAATTGTGTGGATTTAACATATGTTTTGACAGAACTCACCTGTTACAATTCCTGTTCTTGATAGACTCTTTGTGACTTCAGAATTCATCATACAAAAATCAGAATATATGGGCAATTTGTCTTTGATTAGTACCAGTATTCTTATACAGATGAGTAATAAACTGCTCAGAAGGGGGGGAAAAATCTTGCTTTACAGTGTCTTGGTTAAGTTTTACTTTTTAAATTTGGTCTTATTTGTTAATTTTTGCAAAAACCATGTTTGTCTGAATCATATTTCTCTGTTATTGTGCAAAACAACACTGAAATTGCTGCTTTCAAGTTAGCCTGTCAGGATTTAGGTCTACTAGTTAGAAGCGTAGAATTAGAGACAGAAGATGCCACATAACAAATCTAGGTTTTTTTCTGGCTCCTTGTCCACACTTGCAAATTATTCACCAGTCTGTATATTTTCATTTATTACAATGTTTGATTTACCATTTCTGCCCAAATCTCTTAATCTGTCCAGTTTTGCACTCGAGTCCATATTACTGTGCCATCTCCCCTTGATTTTGCTGCTGCTCTCTCAAAACCCCCACCTCCTTGCCTAGGCTTTCCCTACATCTCAGTATCTTTCTCATCACTGCTCTGTTCCTTCCAACCCCCTTCAGTTCCCTGAGGAATGCAAGGTAGAGATTGTTTTTGACTTCCCATTCCCCAAAAGATCATGAAATCCAAATGATCCTAACCTAAATCTCTCCCTTCCTCTTTCAGCAATGCCCTAATAATATGCCTGCCTTGGTCACCATGTTGCATGCTTTCATTTTTTTTCCTGTCTCAATGGATTACCTTTCACTCAGTCCGCAGTTTACAAGAAAAACATTTTATAGAAAGACTTAGCTTTTTTTTTTTTTTTTTTTTTTTTCCTCTTTCTTTTGCACACACCCACTTCTTCAGTTCCTTCTAGCAGAGAAAAGACCAAGATGAGGTGGCTGGAATTTGAGGTTGTCAGTGTTGATGTCACAAATTAGAAGCTCGTTTTTAACAATAAGAGCAATTAGTCATCAGAGCAGGTTCCTAAGAGTATGGTGAGTCAGCCTTTTGTGAAGCTGACTAACTTTTCCAAAGGCAGTATTTTTGAATTAAAATCACAAGTTCTTAAGCTTGATGAGAGAATCACTGAGTGAACTCCTGCCATTTGTGTTTTGCAGCAAGTCAAGCTGCAATCATCCTAATGGCCTTCTTTGGTCTTCAGAAGATACGTGACTTCTGTCCTGGGTGGATTTCAAGTTCAACTTCAAGGATTTTCATCTTTCCTTCTGCCCAACTTCATCTTGCTTTTTCTCCTCTGCTCTTTCCATGTTCTATGTACAGTTTGCTCCTCCCAAGCAATTTTCTTCACAGATTTTTTTCAGTAGTCCACATAGTTCAGTAGATTATTGTATGGAGATCTTTATGTCTGACTTCTTTTGATGTGAATTTATAGCTGTCTGAGATCACAAAATAACTCATGATATTTCCCTTTGGGTTCAACATTGGCAACTCCAGTCAGCATTAAAGTGGGCAACACAGAAGATTTTCGATCTGTTCACCTGATCTTCAGTGTGCCTGCCACCCAGTCTAATCAGAGGTAGGAAAGAAGATTACAAGGACTTGCAGTCTGGAAAATGCATGTATGAAAGGGAGAAAGAATTGCTTAGGATGGTCTGTGGGGAACAGCAAAAGTTTCTGTGCTCTTCCCTGGAATCATTAATAACTTCTAGAGACAAGATAGCAGCCTAGGTGGTCTTCTCACCCGACTAGTCTGGCATTTACAGCAGTACAGGAATATGGATCGGTTCAATAGCAAAATGGTCCACATAAATAATCATAACCAGTTCCACATGATTTTAAAATTCTTTACAAAATATATATAAATTTAACCCCAAACTTGTGTCTTAATGACAACCTTTTTTCCAGTGTAGAAAGTATTTGATATGTCTCCTGTTGGGCTCAGGTTCTTCTAAATGATGATTCTTTTCCTTTCTTTTTCTTACAAAGCACTCTGGATAAATATATTTTCTATAAAATCTATGGCTGCAATAGAAAGTCAGGCCTCAGGAGGAAATTTTTGCACATTTCTTTAGTAGGTTGGCAATTTATCTTATCTGGCCTCCCCTCCCCTTCCCTCTCCTCTCTCTCTAACCCCTAACTCCTGGCTTTAAGTACTTCATCCAATCAAAGCATAAAAAGTTTAAACAAAACAAAAAAGAAAACTTAAGTTGGATGTCAGGAAAAGATTCCTATCACTGAGTATAGAATAATCTCCTGTTGGGAGCAGTGGGAGTCCATCACTGGGATGGACTAAAACTAGATGAAACTAAAATCAAAATCAATATCATCATTAAGGGAAACAGCCTGAAAGGCTGAGGGATGGACAGGAAAATTTGATGCCCCTAGAGTTTAAGAAAATGGCTCTGACCTGCTGTCTAGCATTTAACCAGGGTTTTGATCGGAATGATACATGGAAGACGAAGGAGTTTTTTGCAGCACAATGTTTTTTTGTGTGTATGTGCTTAGTTTTCGAGTAGTTTTCTGCTTTGGGGGAGATTGGTCTTTGGGTATAGAAAAGACACCATATTCAATATGGTATTTTTAAAAAAATACGTGAGGAGTATGACTGATAAAGTAATTTATTAACTGTGATGTTTTACAATGAGGAAACAGCTCAAGATCTGGCACTGGCCACTGATTATGCTGTCTAATAATCCGAACAAACAGACTGTATGGGGCTGTCTGCTTTTTCTTGCAGTCAGCTGGAGTGCAGCTGTGTGCACCAGCTTGCAGGATCTGGACCTTAGTTAGCTTTCAGGCTCTGTCCCTGATATCTCCTGGCTCAAGTACATCTATTTAAGGTCAGATTTTTCCAAAACCAAAAATAAATTGGACCAGATGTATAAAAAATAAGAAAAAATCATTCTGGTTTCTGAGCATGGGGAAGTTTGGCCTTTGGTATGGGCATCTGCTTACTGCTTTGTTTTCACATTTTCACATCTTTGGAAGAAACACTCTGCTAATGGGGTATTTGTAGAGGACTGCAATGCTCCCATTTAACTAGATGCAGAAACTTATACAGAAATAAACAGCATTTCAAAACCCAAAGGCCTGGTAGCAGTACAAAACATTGCTGCTAAACATTTTTCATTAAGAAATTCTCTAGTTACTGGACTCATGCAAACTTTGATCAAAAGACACTTTATATCAAGTCTCCTTAACAGGATTGTGGTTTCCATTGGGAAATACCCAATAACATACCCAGCTTCAAAAAGCAAAGCAAAAAACCTGTTCCCTGATAAGAATAACACAGTTCTCCTCTCCAAAACAAGCCAGAGCCCTGTTCTTTGTGTCATAAACCTTCCAAACTTAAACAAAAAGAACAACAACACCCCCTCTCCCCTAACCTGTTAGAAATGCACCCCTTAATTTCTCCTGGAATGTCCCACTGACACTAATAATTCCTGATCCTCCCCATCTAGCTCCTTGCAGTACCCCACCTTGCTTTCTCCTCAGGAACTGGCT
Source organism: Tyto alba (assembly GCF_018691265.1). Classification (NCBI taxonomy): domain Eukaryota; kingdom Metazoa; phylum Chordata; class Aves; order Strigiformes; family Tytonidae; genus Tyto; species Tyto alba. Next base: position 8,227,413 of record NW_024881273.1, read on the forward strand.
TTTGACAGCCTTTATAAAGGATAGCAGAGAGTGTGTGTTAGCTGCAAAATAAAGGCATGCTTTATTGTTCTGACCTCTGTAATGCCAGATGTAAATCAGCCAATTGCCTTTATTAATGGTTTGTAGACAGCACTGTTTGAATGGAACAGTTTTGTTTTATCCCAGGGAGAAAAAAAAAAAAAAAGAAAAAAAAGAAAAAGATCTCAACTCCTGGAGATTGATTCCTGCTGTCAGGAATCATTAGGTATTGGTACTTCTGGAGTTGTTGGGCTGTGGGCCCATGTTGGATAATCCCTCAATCCCTAAATCATTTCACTGTAAACATAATCTTTGAGTAACAAAGTCGGTCTTGGGTATCTGCCAACATCTTGGGATGAAGCTTGTCAAACGATTTCTCCAATTGCCTTTGGATGTAAATGGTTTGAAAGCCTGAATGCTTGGCAAGGCTGGGGCTGCTGAATCAGCATTGAAAAAGCGATATGCACTTGTTCTGCCCCAGTACCTCTTCTGCTTCCATCTGGGAAGCCCCAGCTGAAATCCCCCTTGGGGTCACACCAGCCTCCAAGGAACTTGTGCTCACCCACTGCCTGAGCCATCTTCTTCCAAGCAGCAGACAAATAGTCCATCTCAATTACAGTGGTTGCCTTTGGCTTGGGAGCTGCATGCTGACTTGTTATTGATGTCTTCCTCCAAGATCCTGCTGTGGGTCTGAGGTTTTTTTCTGGAAGTTAAAACTCTGCTTTGCAAACCTCTCATTTTTCCAAGCCGCAGACTGCAACTCCATAGTCCTTGTGTCTGTTTATTTCCAAAACATTGAACAGAGGGAGATTTCTCCCAGCATCTCTCTAATGCAGCCTGGGGGGTGCTGGGTAGGAGATGAAGTTTGCCTGCATTTTTATGGCATAGAAGAAATAGCTGCTTGGTATTGTACATGGCTTATGTTAAGATTTACTGTGATCTGAAAATATAACAGATCTCTTTTTGAAATATGTTTTATTACTTTTCTGTGTATCCCAGACTAGTCAGGACTTGTCAAAAACATCCTTTACTTATTGGGCATTAGTGAGATTGAGAAGACTACCCATGCAGCACTCAATGTCAAGAGAATGGACCATATTTTTCTCATGTGAAAGTCTCTTTTAGGGATTATACCAAAGGAGACTTTGATGCAATACAGATTACATGTTTATGGAAGGATTTATAGAAAGGTTGCTTATTTGGACACACAGATGACAAAGGACACCAGTCTAGACCAACTTGTTGAAAAATAAAGGAAGGAGAGATATTCAGGTACGTTCAGAGTTGCTTCAGTTCCTTGGGTTGCAGAGGGCTGACATCAGAGCAGGCAGCAGCCCTGGCTGACTTTTGCCTTGGCAGGGAGCATGGGAGATAACGTAGCTGAGCAAGAGATCTTAATTTTCTTAGAGGATAGGCTGGAAAAGACACCTTTGCTTAGCCTTAGCCACACTATGTATCATCCATAAGGTGATGAAGGATGGTCAAGATTGCTTGTTGCTTTTCATGTCATTGGTCTGTTTATCAGGCACCTCCCTCCAGTTTCTCTACTTTACTGGGTCTATGTATGCCTGCTAGATTTCATTCTGGTACTTTTTTTACCATTCACTGTTTACTGGGTATTTAGCTCCCTTGCACAAGAGAGATATCAGCTCTCCTCAGCCATTATATCCAAAAAAAGCTAAACTCTTCTAGTCATGTTTCTAAAACTGAGTGAAGGGGAGCCTTTCAAATGATCCCTCTGCATCCATCCATGTTGCATTTATCTTTTCTGACCCTGGGTGACCACAGGTGTCATGCTGTATTCCTGATAAAAGAACATTAGGGCTTTGCATAATGGCATTAATATCTCCCTATCTCTTTGGGGAATTCTTCGCCTGGTACATCCTAGGATATCACTTGACATTTTCATGGACAAAACTCATCGGTGATTCACAGTCCTCCTTTGATCAGCTTGTACACCCTGATGTTTCTCCTCTTGTGACATTTGCAGAGGATGTGTTCCCAGTCCCAACATATGTAACAGTGTGAATTACAGCATCACACGCCAGCCCCTTACTCTGGCCTCTGAGATCATCCAAATCTTCCTCTGTGCAACCCCTGTATGCTTCTGTGAAACCTTGCCTCCCAACTCCCAATAAGCAAACACTTGATCAGAGCTGAAAAATTGCAATCCAAGGTCATTCATGAAGAAAAAACTTATTACCTTCCAAAAACCCAAATCCTTTTTCAGTTTGTTATTATCTCTCCTTTAACTACAAGCAGAAACTAGTTTACAAGTCTTATGTTAATTCTCAACAAAACTAATGAAACTGATATGACTCTGTCTAAATACTAGGCTGGAATCAGGACTGGTTAAATACATCAGTGTTCCTTTATCTCTTTCAAAAAAAATATAATTTCCTCGGAGAAATGAGGTTAGTCTGGAACCATCTATCTTTGGAAATTGAGCTGATGAGAATGATTTCAGAATGTCTGGATATTTGCTGACAGCAATGGATCTATTTTAGGTATTTACGTAGTTCATATCATTGTAGCATGTGAGTACATCATGGCTTGCAAAATATTTATTTTCTACAGAATCCTGAAAGAAGTGAGATGATGCCCATTTTAGTGATAGCAACATACTTGTAGCCATGTAAGATGTATCAGTGACAGAACTAAGTCCAAGTCTTGGCTCACAGAAGTAGAATTTCCTAGTGGCTGTGACCCCAGCCCAAGAATTTTAAATCATTTGCCTCAGCATTTATCTTCCTTTTAGACTTCTTTCCCTAGGCACCCTTACATTTTTCAACTAAAGTGAGTTCACAGCAAGTAAATGCTATTTGGTTCTGAGTGCTGCCATAGACATAGTACTCACCTTCCTGCCACTGAGCTGGGACTTGGTCTCTACCAGGGAAAAGAAAGGTCACATTGACTTCTTTCCAAATGGCAAAGTCTTCCTTTTTTTTTTTTTTTTTTTTTTTTTTTTTCTCCAGGTGCCATAATATTTTACTTTCATGCAACACCTCTCCTTCTGCTAGGTCCTTAAGCACTCTGAAGATGATCTGTCCAAAGCATTGTTTCATCTACCACTGAAACACAGCTTTTTCTGCATGGAAATAAAAAGCAGTTTGCACCTATGCTGCTGGGATTTTTGAGAGGCAATGGGAGGAACGAGTGAAATTGCAGAAGGAATCAAAGCAGGGAAAATTAATTTCATCAGAGACCTTCACCACCTTTCCTCCTTGCAATAAAATAGCACAGAAATCTGCATGGTAGGCAAGCAAGCAACTTGGGACTATATTATGCCTTGCTCAAAATCCCTGTCTCTAATGTCTCCAAGCTGTCATTCCTGCCACAAGATCCTGACGCACTACATTCTATATTTCAGAAGATAGCTGCCCTGCAGAGAAGAACTTGGGGGTATTAGTGGATGGAAAACTGCCTGTGAGCCAGCACCGTGCGCTCGCAGCCCAGAACCCACCCGTGCCCTGGGCTGCAGCCAGAGCAGGGGGGGCAGCAGGGCCAGGGAGGGGATTGTCCCCCTCTGCTCCGCTCTGGGGAGACCCCCCTGCAGTGCTGGGGCCAGCTCGGGGGCCCCCAACAGCAGAAGGACACGGAGCTGCTCGAGCGGGGCCAGAGGAGGCCACGGAGATGCTGGGGGGGCTGGAGCAGCTCCCCTGGGGGGCCGGGCTGAGAGAGTTGGGGGGGTTCAGCCTGGAGAAGAGAAGGCTCCGGGGAGACCTTCGAGTGGCCTCCCAGGGCTTAAAGGGGGGACAGGGAAGGGGGGGAGGGACTCTGGATCAGGGGGTGTGGGGATGGGACAAGGGATAATGGTTTTAAACTGACAGAGGGGAGATTTAGATGAGATCTAAGGCAGAAATTTTTCCCTGTGCGGGGGGTGAGGCGCTGGCCCAGGGTGCCCAGAGCAGCTGTGGCTGCCCCCTCCCTGGAAGGGTTCAAGGCCAGGTTGGACGGGGCTGGGAGCACCCTGGAAGGGGTCCCTGCCTGGGGCAGGGGGGCTGTAACTAGGTGATCTTTAAAGTCCCTCCCAACTCAAACCATTCCATGATTCTATGATTCTGTGAAGACGATAAAAATATTGTGGGCTTCTTCAAGAGGTAAACACAACCTGAGGGGTCAGTCCAAATGTTCAATTATGAATTCTTTGGGGTGAACCCCCCCCAAAATAAATCATTGAACAGTTTGATGGCTGCCCTGTGCTACAGGAGCTTGGCCTATTCCTGTTGGGCACTGCAGCAATGCTAATGGCAGAGGCAGTTATGATCATGAACCAGAGATGAGTATTTTGGCCTAGATGCTTTTATCACAGCCTCTTTCAAAGCAGAGAAAGGCAGGCTTTGCAATCACTAACGTGACATCTCTTGGCCCTGCCAACTTCAATGGGGAAGGATTTACCCTAGTGTCCCGAGGGATCTGTCAGATCCATCTGATTTATTTCTAAACCCAACTCATGTCAGCTGTAGCTACGATATGCCCTGTCACAACTTTGACCCTGACCTGGCTGGAGGCTACAAATATCCCTCTGAGAGGCTCCATTTAGGAAGTGACTTTACCAATTTGGACACCATTGCTGCGTTCTGGCTGCTCCTTATTGATGCTGCATCCAGGTCCCTTAATGGTCCCACTAAAACACACTGATTAAATCATGCCTCTAATTGGTTTCCTCATTGCACAGACGTAAAATTCCTTTCCCTAACAGAGCCGAACTATTTCAGCCTGCACGTCTCCAGCTCACTGCTGAACTTTCTCCAGCAGCTAAAGCAGCTTCCCCACTGCCCGCTCGCCTCTGCGGCTGCACCCTGCAGCCTGCTCCACTGCAGCCCCCCAGCAGCCCCGCCTGCTGCTTCCCCCTGGTCCCTCCATCCCCCTCTTTTTTTGGGAGGTTTGGGGTCGGCTCCCTCCCTCGGGCTGCCCTCCGGTGGCCGCATGGGAAAAATGCAGCATCAGCTCTCCCTGCAGGATACCAGGGACATCAGAGGGGGAAATCCCCTTTTCCTCATGCCCATACTGCCTCCGTAGGTGTCTTTTTCCTCTGAAATATTCCTCTATTTTATACCTGTCCTTGGCCACCTACATGTGCTAGTTAGCAAGAAGATCTGTAATGCACAGAACTGTCTCACTATTCCACTCTGTCACATCATACCCAGAAGCAGGGAAGGGAGATGGACAATATGAGATGCTCTCACATGATCTGAAATACAGTAGAAATTAGGGGCATGCCTCTCAGGATCAGGACTTGGTAACTTCTGCAAAGGCTGAACTGGGAGAGGACTAAACTGAGATCACATCCAAATCCACATCTCCAAATAGAGAGCTCTAAAGGCTGCGGACAACATTGTCTTTCTCCCCCAGGCCTTCTGGGTGCACTTTTCTTGCATCCCCATGCCACAGGGCCATCTCACTGCAGTGGCAGAGCAACTCCAAGGCTGGTGGGTGCCATGTTCATGCATCTCCACCTCTTGTCTTCTTCGCTCATCCAGCCACGACCAGCTCTTGACGCTGTTATTGTCATAGCATCAGACCAAGGCCAAGGAGCCAGCTGGACCTCATTACTGGCACTGCCAGACCCAAGTTCTTCCTGCTGGGGCTGCTGGAAGTTTCCAGTCAGGACCTCAGGTTGAAAAGATGGCACGGAGCCACCATCTTGATAACTGTCCATGGAAATAGCCATTTCCCTTCTGGAGTCAAAGCCTTCTTCCCCTCAGGCCTCTCTGTTGGAAGCGGGACGGCCATTAACAAGTCCAGCTGAGCAGCCACATGGCTCTGCACTTGTCTGAACCTCCTGAAGGTCATGGTTCTGCGAAAGGACAGGGAGAAGCCTGTAGGCCTCAGACCTTTTTATATACTAGAAAGTTACTTTGGATCATTACTGGGAAAAAAATGCACACAGGCAATCACGACGGCTCTCCCTGCTGCTCAGGATGATGCTCTGTATGATGCTGTGTGTTAATTCATCACTGGAGGGAAGGACATGAGCAGTGATGAAGCTACTGCTGGGCGAACTGTGATCTCCGCATGCAGGTGAAGGCCAGTGTGTGGAGAGGGCCAAACACCATGAGACGTTGCTTAAAATAGCCCTTTTCAGAAGTCAGAGCTATCTCACAGCTTGAAAGAGATCATGATGTGCAAGCCCAGAACGTGTCAGGTTTTTTGTATTGGACCATTTGTAGCTTTCCTCCTGCACTTCACACTTCCATCTGCTACTGCTGAGTTGGCTGCCAAAGACTGCCTCTGTGTCTTTACAGCCAAAAGACCTGCTCCTGGGAGTAGCCACAGCAGAAAGACAACAGCAAGACTTGCAGAAAGCTATAACATGGATCTGGACTGGTGGGGAGGACAGGAGCCCAGAGCTCCCTTGCAAGGAGGGATGAAAGACCATGAAGTTTTCAGCCATCAGAGAACACAATCATTTAAGTGCAATTGGCAGGAGAGACAGATCAGGAGAAATCCCAGAGGAGCTCAGTGAGAAACCCAGTGATATTTTTAGACCACATTTGATGTGTCAGAGCACAGGTAACAGGCACTGTTCTTATGGAGATGAGTGTGTGCTGGTGAGTAAGCCCACCAGATGCAAAGCTAAATCAGACACTGCTCAAGGCCTGTGTCCCATTTAATTACCATCTCAAGGAACAGGTTGTGCCTGGAAACCTGGTGGACAAGAAACAGGAGATCTGAGTCCTGCTCCCACCTCAGCCACTGAACTAGGAGGTGAATATGGGCAACTCATCTCTCCATGCTGTGTCTCTTCTCCCCTTTGCAATGTGTCTTGGTTATTTAGATCTGCTATTCAGCTGAGGAAATTTTAGCACTGAGCATATTTGTGCAGCATTCATCACCAAACTCTGATAATTTTTTAATTACTTTTTTGCAATGGTAAAGTCCTCCTACAAACACCTTGGAAGTTGCTCTAGGAACAGCATCCAATCACAGAAAAAAGGGGAATGACATCTGCCATCAGTTCCCTAGGTGGCACCTACTGTCACCTCCCAGGATGCAAGGGGAGATGATCTCCCTTCTTTCCAGAGCTATTATTTCTTCTGCATGGCATGGGCTGACCCTGCTGTCAGATCCAACACTGCACAGGAGGAGGGGACATATTCTAATGTCTAGGCAGGAGTTGTGAAGGTTTTTTGGTGCTGAGTTGCCTTCCCTTCCCCGCAGACTCAGCTTGTCACTTTAGATTCACTCTGATGTCACTCATTTAACTGAAGTGGCTCCATTCCCCCCAATGCACAGGACTGGGAGGACAGATCTTGCTGATGAAGCCAGCATGTCTGCTAGCACAGAGGACAGCCAGCACAAGCCAAGGGTATCTTTGCTCAGCACCATTTCTGAAGGGCACAGCTTGGATGCATGCACAGACCAAGCCAGCTGAAGACCTTTTTCACAAGAAGGCTTCATTTTCCTCTGGAAAGTGAAGACCACATAGCCAAGGAAGTTACCTATATCTGAGGATGCTCCTTTGAGAAATCTCCAGCAGCATCAGTCTGGTTGGGAGCTGGTTCCTGGCAAGGGGTGAAGAAGATGTACCACCATATCTTCCCAAGAGGGTTTCAAGGCACCATGCTTGGCTGGCCCTTGTTGTCTGTCTGTCTGTCTCCCCTTACCTTGTCTGCTGCACGCTGGCATTGTGGTGACTCATTCATGCCTGCTGGCTCCCTGCAGTAATTACCAGCAGAGCTTTCTGTCGTCACAGCTCTTAAGGTGGGCTCATGCTGTGATAAATAAGCTGCTTAGCAGCATGGAAAGAAATGGTATTTAAAGTTTAATATCTTTTTTTAGCCCCTTTTCAAAGGATGCTGATTTTGTGATCTGTTTGGGAAGATGCAGTAGGCTTTGTTTCTTTCTTTTTGCAGTGGGGAGAGGCACAAAGAGAAGGAGAAATGGGTGTGTGCCTGTAGATGTGCATGACAGAGCCAGGCTGTCTCCCTTCCCTCTCACCTCCCTAAGCTTTACAAAAGTGACTGACACCCTCATTATACAGTTTAATTCAGACTGGCAGCTTAACTTGGTATTGCGGCTCTGGCTATATCAGTGCTTTGCACCCATGCCCCATCCATTCCTTCTTCAGGAGTAGAAAAAAAATATATGACCTGACAGCAGTAGGCAAAGATTGCTGCACACATTCCCAGGGGAACTTTGGTCCCTGCTGTGGACTTACGTGGTCTGTGGGTCTTGGCTTTCTGTACTGAATACCCTGAGATCCAGAGCAATTCATGGGGCAGCTCATGAAGGAGTGCAACAGCTCAGCTTTGTGCAGCTGTTGAGATTTCTCTCTATAACCCTGCTCTAAATCTTGCAGGAAGGGGTTAATAATAAGCTATGAAGCTCTCTTTCTCAGTCATGCTGAGCCCTCACAAAGCTTAGCCCTCCCATGACACTTTCTGTCCAGGTCCTGGAAGCAAGGATTGCAGCTCATTATGGACTTTAGCCAACACTTAATTTTCTCCCAGCCTTCAAGAGGGGGATCTAAATAATTTAATGTTAATCCTCCCAATACCTCCCCCCCATGCATTGGGAAGACTGTCCACTGCCTCACACTTCTGATGGGGAAACAGACGTGGGGAGGGGTGATGCAGCCCTTCACCCAAAGGAGGTTTAAAACATCAGCAAAGCAGCAAAGGGAAACCTGGACCTTCCTCAAGCCAAGTCCTTTTGCTTCAATCACTAGGCAATATTGCACCTTTTGGAGTAGGCAACATCTATACTAAACCAGGGTAGTTGGGATTCAAAGGCAATAAGGAAAAATTTTAAGCCCTGCTACAGGGTTTTCTCCCTGATTTGGTCACTCGAAGCAGATGCAAGGCAGGCACCCTCAGCCAGTGGGTGTGCAGGGACAAGGAGGTTGTGGTAGGCACAACTCAGTCACCTCTACCTGGTGAGGTGGCAGACAGCATTAAGTAAAAGGGGTTGTTGCTGTTGCTGTGAATTATGCCTTCAGATTTCATACCTCCAGAAAAGCTGGCAGACTCCAAACAAGCTCTCTGAATTCAGATCCCCATGCATCAAGTTACCAGGAACATGTGAGTGATTCCAAAGGCTTGTACTGCTTTGAGTAACAATTTATAACAACAAAAGCCTCATTTAAGACAGGGACCCCTGTGGGAATGTTCCTATTCATTTCTCTCTTCTGTGGGTAATTGCAGAAAGATGACATTTAAGTTGTTTTACAAAAGTGGCAAGGAAAAAAAAAAAATGAAAGAGGGGAAAAATCAGAGAAAGATGGTATGGTGGGATAGGGTGAAAGAGAAGATAGCCTGGATTAGATTCCCAGAGGCCAGGGATTTTACGAGTAACTGGAGAAAGGTTTGTCCTGAATAGCAGTCTCAACTCACAGCAGGGTAACATCAGCTACATTTACTCAGGACAGTGGAAATAAGACAAAAAGGTAGAAAAGCAACACTGGGCTTGAGAGCATAGATCATCCCTTGGGCTGATGGGCAGATATAAAGTGTGGGTGGGTGACAGACCTTAGATACCACTGCCCAAAGTAGTGGATTGTGGTTTGGCCATGAACAGGAAAGCCCCGGCTGCCTGAATACCTCAGGGCTGAGAGCAGACTGACCAACCCCTGGATGCAAGTAGCCAAAGAGGCAAAGGAGTGTATGGTCAGTGACAGGGAGCTTCAAACCTCTTCCAACATCCTGACATATAATGAAGAAGACCAAAACCCAAAGGTTGGTAGAAAATCCCTCTCTATACACTAGAGAAGTCTCTCTGGAAAGAAAGAGCTACATTCCCCCTAGCTTGTGTGAAGGTGATGAACCCGCTTCTGTTCTGCAGATTTTCAGAGATTTACTACCTTTTAGAGGAGTTTAAATGAATTCAGTGTAATTAAACCCAGGGGGAAACACAAGCCTTTAATATCTCATTATTTCTAAAATAGAAAAAAAGTACATCTTTCCCTGCCATTCTACAGTAGTACTGCCCATGGTGACAGGTTTGAGGAACCCACAACTGGGACTGGCTTAATCCACTGAGCTGAGCAGCTGCACGTGTATGCATGTGTGTGTGTGTGTTTGTGTGTGCAAAATCATTTTAATGATCCAGAGCGGAAGGGCAAGTGGCTGAGGAAGGAGGGGTGCCAACTGGGGCATGTTCCTGCAATGCAGGGATAATTGGCCCTGCAATGGTAATGGCAAGCTGCTGTCAGCCCGTAACAAAGTGTGCGAGAGATGAAGTGACACCCTGACAGGTCCTGCCAACGTCCTGGCCTGCCCTGCCTCTGCCAAACAAATGATTACAGCCTTCTTGCTGACATTCCGGAAACTAAATTGGAGGTAATGACTCTCCTGAGGGGCCTCGAATAGGGATGGTGAGAGGGAGCCTCACAGCTTTGCACCTCATCTGGGACATCTTTTTCCACACTTTTCCCAACAAGCACAGAAGCTTTTCCCATAAGAGCACACATGTGGATGTGCCAAGGTGACGTCCTCCCAATTTCCCTTCCCCAGTACAGACCGTGGTCATTCACCCATGCCAGCTCTGACCACCCGGTAAACCCTGGGCACTGAAATGGGATAGAGGTGACGACCCTTCAACATCATCTGGGAGAATTCACCCAGTCTTCAGTTTTCCTTTTACTTTTCATAGGAATGCTACATCGCAAGCTCCCTTTCCCACTCTACTTGCTTGATCTCCATGTATTTGCAGCTTTGTCTCCTATACAGAAGCAAGGGGCCCAGGTTAGGCACATGCAGAAAGGATAGCAAAAGTACAATATAAAGCACTTGCCTAGTTCCTACTACAGCTGCCTGCTTAACTCCAGGTCTGCCTTAAATCTGAATCTTGTATCGTCAGTTACATCTATATATTGCCATACAAGAACAAAATGAGGAGAATCTCTGTAGGTATCTAGCAGGCTCCATTCCTGCTGAAATGATTTAGTGCAGCTGGAATGTTATGTCAGTGATGGCGGTATGTTCCAATGTAAATCCAGACAGGTTATTGGGAAATTCTCCTGTATCCTGTTTTTCAGAAAAGTCACATTGTTATGACATTGAATGGCTTATGCCTAAACTTATATTATAATGACCATACAAGGAATTGCATTTACTGTGACTGGAAGGAAGTAAGAGAGAGGGAGAGAAAAAATGAAATTTGTTAGCTGGAAAGCGTCTACTATAGTATGGAACAGCTCCACCTCCTTATGATATTCAAGTTCTTCGTAGCTAAATAAATATGCTTGGAAATTGTCCATCACAAGGCAAAACAGTCATCTCAAGGGTACTGTTGAAAGAATATGTCAAAGGTAACAGCATGGGCATGTAAATTGATTCAGAATACTTAATTGGAAGTGTTTTCTTTAGTACACTAATGTCATTCTAGAACAATCCCAACTGCCAGCACGTTAATGTCAGGTCATATTCTGAGCCCATTTACTTCACAAGGTTATTTCCTTTGACTCCAATGGATTAACCAGTTCTACATTGCAACAGAGAGAGGTCAGATGTGGATCTCTCCACTTACATTTAATTTAATTGATTTTTTTGTATCTGTTTAAAAACTTCTAAAATAGAACATAACAGAAAATAAATTTTCATTACTCTAAGCCTCCCAAACACAGTATAGAGCCTGATATGCCAGGTGGTGTATGCACACTGACAGAACAAAAACTTCCTGGTTCATGGGCAATATACCCAAAGAGGGAACAGCTTCCACTTCTAAATTAGTCAGATAGCCATTTTACACCCCAAAACCACAGCCTTTCAATAAACTCAGTTGCTTTCCTGGATAATCCCTCATCTTTTCTAATCCTTCCTGAAGATCTCTTAGCTCAATGACTAGCAGTATTTAGAATCCCTTTTTCTTTCTTTAGGTAATTGCCCTCTTTGGATGCTACTGATCCACAGTCAGATAAATATCCCAAGGCAAAACCCTATCCCTGCCCCAACAGAGTCTGTCATACAGTGACCCAGCCCTGCTCTCCTCAGTAATTACCCTGACTAGTACCAGCTGCTCATCATCATCAAGGCCTCTTCAGCCAGGTGGTTCAAATTTGTCAGACCCTTCTTGAGCTCCGTTAGCGCTTTGTTTGCCACTAAATTTTGGGAAGGTGAAAGAAGTTACTGCAGTCACCACAAGGTATTTTCCCATGATTATTTGCCGTTGTAAATCTTTTGGGGGCTCTGGTTTCTTTTCAGCTTGGATAGCAACGTGTTTAGAAATGGTATATTTCTATGCATTTTTTCATGTTCTGCTTAGTCCTTTAGAGTTCAGTGAAGTGACCACCATAGCAAGTTCCCCCTCCATGGGCACCATGTGGTTACCACTTCAAGTAGTAACACCTGCTAAGATCCATAGCCAAGTCCTCAACTCCTTGAGGGTTTTCAGGTGCTTTTTTCCCATCAGTGCAGCTGACAGAAACTAAGCTCAGTTCTGCGCTGAGTTCCCTGTCTGAACATTATTATATTATTTACTGCAGCAGCTATAGGACCCAGATAAGAGCAGGTTTGATTTTGTGCTTCGTGATGCACAAAGATAGTAAGGGCTTCTCTTGCCTTCAAGAGCTCACAGTTCACAGCCACAATTCTTCATGTCATACTGTGTTGTATGATGACCTGCTCTCTCTTTTTCATGACAGTCTAGCAACTGGTGTCACCTCATCTCTATCTGCCCAAATATCAGACGTGATATGAAATCATGGCAGTTTAAGGATTTGCTCAGCTGGCAAGTTCACATCCATGACTTTCCAAAGGCTCTGCTTCAGAGCCATTGCCAGGAAAGAGGACTTTCATAATGTATTTTGGGGAATTTCTGTGTTGTTGCCGTAGAAAGATATCTCTGAAGGAATCTAAGTGTCCAAAGCAACTGCAGTGCTGGTATTGGGATACATCCTCGAAAGCTGTGGACACTTATGTTGTGTTGCCACTGCAGACCAATTTCTCTGGTGAAGGGCCTAACTTTCTGTAGAAATAGCCATTAATAGTCAACAGGCTATTGAGACCATTGGGATGAACCTCTAAACTGAAGTCCTGGTTTGGAGCATGGACTTGAAACTGCATCTCCTACCTCTCTACCTTAATCATTTCTGGTAATCAGTATATGTTTCTGTCCAGAAATTATACCTTGCACAAAAACTTTAGATAAATGACGTGTTTAAATGAAAAGACTGGGATTAAACAAATGCCTGTTTTGAATTGAAAGCAGGTTTGGTCCAGCTGCACTGGCTTTTTCAAGCACCTTGTGGCTCCCTCTGTAAGAATATTGCTGGTGGCCCGTGAAGGACTTTGGACAAGTCTTCCTTCATTGTCATGCATCGATCTTGTATATCACAAATCCAGCCAGTGGCTGAGGAGTGGGCATCTCTGCTAATTGGTTACATCTGCCTCTAAGTCCTGGCTACCAGCTGGCAGAGGTGATGGTGTTTGCAATGCTGCCTTGGCAGAGAAGCAATATGACTACCATCTGTTGGCTTCCAGACTCACATTTCCTAGATAAACATGGCCTCCCCACAGGAAATATGACTTTGCATCTGTGACGGATGGAACATAAAAGGCCCCCCCAGCTTTCATGGGATCCCCAGGAAACTGCTGGGCCATTATCAAATGTGAAGCCATTATTTTATAATGGCCATAATCCTTCTTCCTGCATCTCATGTAAGAGGAACATGCTCCATTTCCAAAGAATCTATAAGGAATTCTACCTTGCCATCAAAGATTTCTGTGTTTGAACAGAATCAGGAAATAAATGAAGCTTTGCTTTTTTGTTTTGGTTTTCCCATTGGTGATGCTGAATATTTAATCACAGCTTCACAAGGACATGAATTTCTCTTTGGATTCCTCCCTGAGTTGCAGTGGCTGATCCTGGCTCAGGAACAGATCTCAGGCTGGTCCCAGTGGACTCTCTTGTTTTATCCAGACTTGGCTGTTCTTGCTAGTTTGCTGAAAGGCCTTCAGGTACTCAGAAGAAAAACTTCTGCACATATGTATGTACGTGTGTGTGTGTGTGTGTGCAAAATATATATATATTCCCAGAGGTTTTATAACAATTCCTTTGTAATGGAAATCTTGTATTGGAGAAAAAAAATAATAAAATACGAGTTTTCTTCTGAACTATTGTCAGGGAAAGCTGTTTGGGCTCCCTGGATGCAAAAGGATATCTGGAATTACATCATGAATTTCTAGCAATTTTATACTTGTGTCCACTGAAATCCACAAAAGTCAGTCAGATCTTTCCATGGAGTTCTTCTAACAAATGAATAGCTAATGATTATGGTATATGCTCCAGAAGGTTGGTTACTTCTTCTAAAATTTGAATAGCAGAGTTCAAAACTTTAGAAGATGAGTATTATCCGGAGGAATCTATATTGTCTTTGCTGACATAACCAATTCTGACAGACTGGTTAATAAATATAACACCAGTACTCATGGCACCAGGATCACACAGGAACAGGTACATCAGTTAATAAATAATGCTGGTCATAGCTTCTCTCTTAAAAAAAAATTAATATTCAACCTTTTAAAAAAACAACTATTTGGGAAAGATTACTTTAAAAAAACAGCCTGTTTGAAGTATCCTAACCAAAGCAAGGCTTATTGTCTTTCTTTCTTATATTTAAAACCAGATTGACAATTTCAAAACAATAAAAAGTATCTCTTAGGTAATACTGTAAAATGGAAGTTCCTTACAAGGCTCTGTCTACTCTGTGCACTTAAACACATTCTCAAGGGCCAGAAGGCTCTGGGGGTCTCAGATCAAATACTAAAGTGGATATGCTGGACAAAGCACCCGAAGCGTTTCCTCTGAACCATTAACTCCCCCAGGGCTGATGGATTCGTGCGTTGACTTCTCATAACGGAGCCTTCCAGTTGATTTTTCCAGGACAGGCTGCCTGTGTAACTGCAGAACCAGGAATTACTGTTACTGGGATCCTGGCTTCAGTGCCCCAGGGCTAAACAAGCTCAGATCTGTGTTTTACCAGTCCAAAGAGACATTTCATGAGTTTCAACCAGCATCACAAATATGCTGGGTAGGAAACATAATCTAGGCTGCCCCAGTTGTCAACACAGACTCTGAGTGCTGCACTAGAGCAGGGAAACCTTTGAATTATATGAAAAACAAATACAGAAATGTTATGGGTTTTTTCTGTTGGGTTTTGTTTTGTTTTGGTTTGTTTGTTTGTTTTTCTCTTACTATTCTTCCAAAGATTAAACATTGGGTATTGGTCTTATTAAGAAGTATGGGACTATTTGTTGTAAGCAATTTCATTAAGACACCAGGCTCTGAATCAACAAGTTACTTAACATTTTAACCACTTAATTACATGCACAAATGAAAATCCTGATGACTCCAGCACGTGCTTAATGCTCTGTTGAACCAGAGTCTTAGTCCAGTTAGCAAACTTGTCATGAACTGATCCTGATTTATACAAATGGGTTTATTATTTGTAAGTATTCACCAAATAGGTTGGACAAATAATTTTTCAACCTATCGGCTTTTACTGTTTGCCTTAGACTGTTTGCTAGTAATTCATTATTCATTATGGTTGGTCAAGTGCAACACATGATGGTTCTGAACAGGAAAGGTGGGGGGTAAAGGAAAAAGATTAATGAATAATGAATAACATACTTCCTGGTATGAATCTTCATGCTGAATTGAGTGAAACATTCAGAATTTGCAAACATTTTTGTAAATTCTCTGTTGCTGCCTGGATACCCGAGAAAAGAAATAATATGATTTCAAGAATCATTGTTAACCCAATAGGACATTTTCATATACTCAGGGTAGATACTCAATGGCAGTAAGTACCAAAAAACGCCAATGGACACCCACTAAGACTTTCAAAGGTGCTTAAGCTGGCAGTATGCCTAAGTTGCATCACAAGCAGATGATCTAGGGCATCTGAAATTCCCACTTAGTGCTTATCTGCATCCTTTGAAACTCTTCTGCTCAGCCCCACCCAGTGATCTCACCATGAAGCTACAAAAGCATCTCCTGAAATCATTACTTATGAAGCAAAAAGCTTATCACATGTTTGACCTGAAGCACATGCTTGAATCCTGCCGGAGGTTGAAGTTATACCAAGAATGTGAGTCCACCAAGGAGACAAAAAAGTAAGGAAGACAGAGAAGCTGCTGTGATCCTTCCTGGGTTGCTCAGTGGTCTGCAGGTCAATGAAATAACTCCTTCAAGAAGTCAGTGGAGGAATAGACCTGGCTGGGGGGAAAAGGTTTTATTTGTTTGTTTTCCAATGTGAAGTAATAATATTTTGGGGTTTTTTATTTTAGAAAAAGAACACCAAGATGTTTTCACTTTTCAGCTGAAAAGCTTTTGGCTTGAGCAGTCTAACAATGAATATAAAAATCACTATTTTTTTTTGAAAACACGGAAATACGTTCAACAGAAAACACCATTGGTATTTACTGAAAACCCCCTTCCACTGAATCTTCTGGAGAAGGTTGGATAGATTTTGTTGCTAGGATTTTGCACTCAGGGAGGTGAAATCAAATGAAACCGAGGGCACTGTGCTTTGGGTTTAGCTAGCAAGGCACAGCTGAGTCATTTCCATTTGAAAAAAAACAACCCCCATCCTTCTCTCCATAGAAATTTCTACATCTCACAGGCCATGAGAGATACTTTCTCTCCTTCACACGCTGAGGTGTTTTGAGCAGAGCTCACTGGGGGCTGCGCAGGGGCATTTGCCTCCCACCCCACTCCTCTCTCGCGCCGTCCTCCGGGCGCGGGAGCCAAGTGTCAGAACGGATCGATGTACAAGCTCGCCACCAGCCACGGTGCCCCACTCATTAGAAACAATTTGCATGCTGAACGTCAGTATGACAGCCCTAGCGAGGGATTTGTTTAGCTAATTTAGAGTAATGGAGAAGAGAAATTAATCACTTTAACACTGATGCTCCCTGGCACCGCAAGGCTGGTAGTCATCCCCCTCCACCTGTCAGCAAGGCACCCCCAATTCTCCCCCTATTTCTGTGTGTGTTTGCCCCCGAACAGGGAGTTCAGGGATATAATAACAGGCCTGGAGTACCAGGCCAGAAGCTGTCAGCATGGAGAAAAAACAAGGCAACTACCGAGCGCTTACAGCAAGGTTAAAGCAAACAGGATTATCTGTTCAAAGCACTCGAGAGTGCTGATGCTCTCAAAACAAAGGACGGGGCAGGAGCCTCAGCCATCGAGCTGTGCTCAGCTGTCCCCAGCCCACTCTGCCTCGGCTGGGGAGAAACCCGATCGCGAGCTACCGATTCATTAATGATTGATTAAGGGAATAGTGCTGGGGTGGAGGAATCCTGCACGTGGTGAGCACCGCGCCTCTCCAGGTGTTTCGCTCCCCTGGGAAGCGGGGGGCTGCGAGGTGGGAGCTCCCAGACGACAGCGCCCAGGGCTGGGGTGACAAGGGCTGGGCTCAGGGGTCTGGAGGAGAAAGTCTCACCTAGGAAGAAAGTCGGAAATACATTAATTTTAGCTCCGTTTTGTTTTTGTTTTTTTGTTTTTTTGTTTTTTTTTTTTCTTTTTTAGTGTCTTTTAACAAAAACCTTTTGGTTTTTCATACTCAACTCCAGAAAAAATATCTATATTAAAATATTCTTCTCAGCTAAATAGTGAAAACATTCTCTTTAGAAAAAAACCCCACAACCCTTTTAAATCTATCCTATGTGCTTTGCCACTCCCAGGTATACTTAGCATGCTTTAGGCATATGCCCTTTTCAAATAAATGAAGATATAAGTTCATGACAGCTGTGACATGAATAGAATCCATATTGTGAACTCAAACAAATATCACTATAATTTGTTGTTTGTTTAACATTTATGATCACTCTACTCTCAGACATTGTCATGCGTGGCAGTCTGTACTCCTTCTCCCACACTCTTGTTTACAAGTCTAACGTGAGTATTGTTCCCTGGCTAGACCTCCTCAGCATATTTAATTTTCCATGTATTGTTCCCTAATCCTCCTCTAATGCCTGGAACAGGCAGGACTGTTTTCACGTGGAGTCTGTTGTCTCCCATTTCTCTGCTACAAATGCACCCAGAAGAAAGCTTTTCTGACCTTCACTATCAATCCAGAGCACGGGTGCAGGTTGTTTTCTGTGAAGTTCTTCTAATGCAGGACTTCTAGTCACTGAAAAGCATTAGAAACCCACATATCATCATTTATAGGTGCAATCCAAAACTCATCTCCTTTTATAGGCCCTAGCTTAATAATTGTGGCTGGAGAATGGCCGCCGGTATTATTCCCAGAATAAGAACTACTGAACTTAAACAAGTGTAATGCAATAAGGGAGAGATGGAAGTACCAAAGCTTTTATGTACGGAAATGATGCCAGATTGTAAAAATGTGAATGCTGTAAAATAATGTCTTTAATTATACACATAGAAAGAAGGTTTTCAGCAGCAGATGTCTAAAGATAGGCTCTCAAAACACAGACCCGTCAGTGAACTCTATGGAAAAAAATAATTGAGACGATATTTAGATATGGACAGACAGGGATTGTTTCGGTTTTCCTTAGATGAATTTGTGTGTGTGTTTGTGTGCAAATCCAGAGTAGGGTATTTAATTGCAGTCATTATAATCGATAGGAAGATTTAAAAGAAAGATTTGGTACAAGAAATAAGAGCAGGAAGAGCGGACCATGAATGATGCACAGTGATAATCCTGAACTCTGCTCTCAACTCTAAATTGCAGAGTGACAAGGGCACCCCGGGGAGCCCAGAGACCTACGCCAAGTGTGCACCGTGTGGGTACAACCCTGAGCAGCACAGGTAAGGGCTGTGCCACCACTTCCAGAGCCTCGCTTCAGTTATTAGTATTTTCCCTAGCAGTGCAGATGTAGCAATAGCGGATGGGGACCTTAAGGCATCAGCTATTCTATGTCTGTTATCAGAAGATGTTAAGGGATGACTAGCAGGGAAGCAGTGAGGATTTTCTGATGATGAGGCTAGGACATAAAAGTATCTTTTTCTAATGAATGTGTCCTAATTGTCTTTCTTGAGGTATATGATGAAATTCCTTTGACACAGATTGGAAGAGGCTGATCCTAACAGAGACCAGACTCGTGGCCCTCGGGGCAGGTTGGGTCTGGGGCTTTCCCAGAGCACTTCCACAGTTAAGGAGAACGCAACTGAGCGGCTCATCAGCGGCTCTCAACACACTTCCCACTGCAAAATTTGAAAAAAAAAAAAAAAAAAAAAAAAAAGCCAATTACAACCCTGGATGACTTTTTTCTTGATTTCATCAGGATTTCTATCACACCCGAACAAAGGTATTTTTGTCCAAGTCTTTTCAGTAATTGGAGATGTATGGGGAGTTTCACCCAGCACTTAAATCAGAACAATTGCCATATTTTTAAAAGATTATCCTAATGTTGAGCTTTCTTTTTTTAATGTTTTATAATAAAGTCCCAGAAATAAAGGCTGCAATGTAGTTTCAATAGAATTTACATTAGCATATTTGGAGAGTTTTTTGATCATTTTTGCATGCATTAGAATGAAATATTCTGTAAAAATTAAACATTATATGCAAATGAGTGCAACAAACCTACATTTTGAATAATAATAATTCATTATCTCCCTATAATATATGTAAGTGGCTTCCTCTTTTTTTTTTTTTTTTAAAAAAAGGAAATGCACTGTAGACATTAATTCAGCACAGCAGAAGTTTACAGAGGAGATCCACTGAAATTATAATAGAACACATTCCTCATTTGCATAAATCCCAGAATCCTACCTGCCAACACCCTCCAGCTATTAATAGGTGATATGAATGTCACTTGATGCTCATTTATAATATCGTCGCTGTAATATAATGCATATTTAGGGCAGATTTTAAGAATCATTGTAATTAACAAAGCACACCATTACCAGCAAGTGTTTATTTGTGTTATAGGATAAAGATGTTGCATTTGGAAACAATTATAACTCTAGAGGTGTTGAATTACCCCCTTTGGAAGTATTGCCTTCTTTTAGTGAGTGCAGTAGATTTCCACAGGCTAGCTGCATGTAAAAAAAAAGGTTTAAAGAAATGGCACGTCTGTGTATCTGTAATGATAATAATCATTCATGTGGCAGGCCATGTGTGTATGACATGTATTTATTCATCACCCCAGGGCTGTCTATGTTTGAAAGCTTTTTTCTCCCTTTGTAGTTCTTTATGGGGAAACTGAGTTACCAGTCTGTGGGGCTAGGCTCTTTGAAATAGCTTAGCAGTGTTAAATGCACATTTACAGGTGAGTTGCTGTGTGTTCTTCTGTTTTCACCATTTTGAGTCCTGTTATCATACTGTAGATATGTCCAGGACAGAGTGTGACTTGGTCAAAACTTTCTGGAAGTAAAATGGTTTTCTGGTAGAAATTATGCAGAAGGACTGCATTGTTCAGTTGATACTGAATTCCCTTCATAGTAATTCTTCAGCTTATTCCAGCACGAATAAGGCCTCACTAAATGCCCCACTATTTCGCCAAAAATAAGTTACTTAAAATTTGGTCATCCACACCCTGCAGCAGAGCCGTGGCAGCCACCATCAGAGCTGCAGGCTGATGAAGCACGTCCTGCAGTTTCTGCACCCCTAGATACAGGCAGTGAGCCCTCAAGTCTCTCCCTTGCTGGGGAGGTGGTGGGAGGCAATGGGAGGCTGAACCAGAAGGGAAGAAATGCTCTCAGATACAAGAAAGGCACCGTGCACCATGTTTTCAGCCTGGTGCTTGCCAGCAAGCCTGCGTGCCTGGGGCTTGCATTACTCTGTGTGTGTGTATATTCAGAGGGTGGATTTAATGAACTGGCTCTCGGCTTCCTGAAAATTGCTCTAGAAGGATAAATCACCATGAATCTCCATGCTCAGCCTTGCTGTACAGTCTTTCTCCTTCAACCCACTAGGGTTTTACCCTCCGTTTACGTACGTCCCGCTCAGCAGATGGTACCAGGACAGAGACCCTTCCTCGGGGCACCGGCTGTCCCCTCTGCCAGGGCTCTAATGAAGCACCATAAACTCATCAGGGACTGCACACAGTCCCTCCTTGCTGCTGAATTAACCTCCTCTGCTGCTACAGATGTCATCATGTGTCCCACCTTGGGGAACAGCCCCCACGACCCAGCAGAGAAGTGCTAGAATAAAATCTGTTCCAGCAATAGCAGAGCTGTAGGTAAAGAGGAGGCAAAAACCTCATGTCTTTTATACGAGTGGATTTATTCATTCAAATTTGAATTTTTAATGCAAATCTCTTTAAAATTTCATTTTTTTGAACATTTCTACCTCTTTCTTTGTAAAACTTGTTATAATCCGCCTACAGTGCAGGGTTGATTGAGGCAGATGTAGCCATAGATTTAGTAGTCTCCAGGCTCTGCTTAGGACAGATTTCAGTTTAGATTTTAACTAACTGACATGGCAAGAAAATACTATGGCTTTCCCTCCCCACCTCCTTTTCTCTCTTTCTTTCTCTCTTTTGAAATATTTCAACAACATTGAAAAATAATCTTCAGCACT
Organism: Tyto alba; assembly: GCF_018691265.1. Classification (NCBI taxonomy): domain Eukaryota; kingdom Metazoa; phylum Chordata; class Aves; order Strigiformes; family Tytonidae; genus Tyto; species Tyto alba. The sequence goes on from NW_024881273.1 coordinate 8,248,867, forward strand.
TTCCACAGGGAAAAAAAGAAAAAAAGCAACATTTTTTTTTTGTCAGAAAAACCTAACCAAATTTGATAGAGATACATCTGTTCAGAGACTCCAGAAAAAAACAAAAGACAAATGGAAACTCTCCCAGTGCTTGCCTGAACACTGCTGAGAACAGAGACTTGTTGATCCTCAGGCTTTCTGGTTGCCTGAGGAAAAGAAATAATTAAAAACATTAAGTGAACAAAACACTCTGTGAAAAAGAGAGCCAATCTCTTTAGTTGAAAACTCATCTTGTCTTTTAAAGACCTTCAGATGGCAATCAGCTGACCGGTTCCCACACCCAGGCCCCTGAACAGACCCTTCCAGCAGCAGCATGTTTCGCCACCGCAATTATTTTGGAGTCCCTGCTCCTCCAGCTGTGGCCAGTTTTTATGTGTCACCCTCAGCTTAGGAAGAGCAGAGTATTATATGAGACCACAAGTTTGATATGATCAAATCCATCTCAGTTTATGCTCTTTCTCAGCTCAGCTGTGGCAATCCTTTGTAACGGATGTTACTAGTCGCAGTCATTGGAAAGTCACCCCGGGTCATATGGGGGTTCAGATGCACTTGATCAGATTGATGCCACTCCTTTTCCTTGACACATCCTCTATCAGCTTTCTTGTTTTGATGCCTTCATCTAAGTTCCCCACCGGAGATCACCCACCCCCGGAAGGGCTGGGGGGAAAATATCCCTCTTACAGAGTGATCAGAGTGCAATAGCAGAAGAGAAGCCTTTGAGCTTTCTGTGTTTCCAATGAAGTGGCTTATGAAGCAATTGCAGTGCTTTAGCCTTGTGCCTGCCCTGGTGTCCTGCAGGCCACCCCTCCTGACTCCCAGGCATGACTTTGGAAAAAAGAAAATTAAATTAAAAAAAAAAAAAAAAAAGAAAGAAAGAAAACAGCAAACCAGACTATCCCTTAGAGAACTGGTCTGACTGGGCCAGGAATTAGGCATGCAGGCTGCAAGGGGCAAGTACAACTCATGTAGAACAGCAGTGCTTTGCACGGCAGGTATTTTGCTATTGCAGGTATTTTCCTGCTCTCAGGCAGCTTTGACACGTGAAGGCAGAGCCTTGGAGCTGGCTCTGTCTCCCCATGGCAGCTTTCCCCAGCCCAGGGTGCTGTGTCACTGTTCCCGCTCCGTGTCCGGGCAGATGTGGCATTGCAGGTGTCAGCATTTCCCCGTGTCAAACTGCGTGGCTGGCTGCACGCGGAGCCGATCCCAGCAGTGCATTCCCGTGCCTGCCTTCTGCCTTCCTCTAGCGCGGGCAAAAATTGCAGAGGTTTGGCTGCAGCTCCCGCCAGCCCAGGCGCACACACACACACACACACACACACACACGCTCCCCCACCCCTCACAGCCACAGCTTGGCGGGCAAGTGGAAATCCAGCCTGCCCACACCTACGGACCCAGGCACACACGTGTAGCGAGCCCACAGCGAAACGCCGGCACGCAGCCACCCACAAACACTTTGCGCCTCCCCTGCTGCGCTGAGGTTCCTATCGCACGCCAACTGCACACAGCTGCCTATAAATAAACACACCAATATAGCACCAGCCTCAATGTCAGCTCCCCTCAGCCTTTTGGTTTAAATATAGGCATTGGCTCTGCTCCAGAAGGAGGTACAAGTGGTTTCAGACTCAAACAATTTGTTATGAATCCCATTTGCAGTGTGAATAGGCTTAGTGAGTGTTTCTTTCTCTAATGAGACAAAATAGCAATTAATAGGAGTCCTAATGCTACAGTTCCTGAGAAATTTACACATATATATTTTTATCCTTAACATTATTGTCACCTGGCTTCAAATGCAAAAGCCATCTTGTCTAAACATGTATGTCACACATCACACCTATGTCTGCACCTTCCTATTTCACACTTGGGCATGGTCAGCTTGAGATGTACAGGGGAAAAATATTGGCTTTGAATCACAACAGATCCAAATCCTGATTGCTGGTAAATCCCAGCACCTTTCTTCTTTCCTGGTTTTGTTTTTCTCATCTTGAAGATGATACAGAAACAGAGCTTTTTCTCCCCGCTTCTTTGCTTGCTGCATTCAGGTTTTCCTATCAGGGTTTTCTTTCTTTTTTTTTTTTTTTTTATCCTTCTTCTCATTTTTTTTTTTCTTTCCCTACAGCCAACAGAGTGGTTGGTGAATACAGAATTAGCCAATTCAGACAGAGGCCGAACATCCCAAGAGAGCTGGAGAGAAAGAGAGAGAGACATGATCAGCTCTTGCCAAATAAGCTCTCGCGACTCCACCGTGCATTTCTCCCTTTCTCTGAAAATCACATGAAACAAATGAGAATTACGGGCAATGCAAATTCCCAGTATATTCAGGGACTGGCCACCAGTGACCCTCCTGCCCGCAGTGTTTCCCTGCTCTGCCCATGCACTGCCGCAGTACAGAGCATTTACATCCCAGGCAGCCTTCTGCCTACTGCTGCCTTCCCTGAAACACCTGCAGACAAAAGGGCATTTTCTTATTTTTTTCCAAATGAACTAGCAAGTCTGAGCAAAACCCTCTGGGATGGAGCCACACTGGCAAATGCCCCTCCTGCTAATTCCACTCATTAAAGCTGTATGTAGGTCTTACTTGTCCTCCTAGGGGGGATGCTTTGGCCTGAATCCCTAGTGGGAGGAACACTTGAGATCACCCCTGGGTTTTGGCACTGGGGACTGCCAGGCGGTGTCTGTGCTGTGAGATGGAGGTGATTTTCGATGCTTCCTGCTCTCCTGGCTTCCAGCCTGCCCACACTAAGCACCTGCTGCAGAGTAATAATGAAAATCATGGGGTTCAGAGGCAGATTTTATCCTGATCCAGATCTGGGACACATCTTGGGGCTTCCAGCTGCGATTGCACCAGGAAGCCCCTCGGTGAAACAGAGGAGGCAATGCTCGCAGTGCAAGCGTGATGGGGCTGCACTTGCAGACCTGTGAGCTTCATAGGGAGACCTTGCTTCTCTGAGGAGCCAGGGAATGGTTTGCTCTCCTTAGCTTATTAGTATTTGCTTAATGCTTTGAGACTACTGAGACTCTGTGTGGTGGCATAAAAGATGATTTTAAACATTTTGCTTGGCCATTTCTAGTTTTGGGAGGAATTGATGACGATATTATGAATAATGGCCTCCATAAAGTGGTCAGTCAGCTTGCAAACATCAAGACTGCTCTGGAATATCCTTTTCCTGTATTGCATCCTTTGAGTAGGGGGAGCAAAGAACTTTAAATAGAAGGGGAATCTTGAGGAGATGATCTACATTGACTTTCTGCAATAACCTTTCAAGGTCCTCATAAGTGCCAGGGCATCCCGTCCATAGAGTATCATGTAAGGCCAAGTCAATAACATTATTGACTAGTATCAGAAAGAGTTCCTCAGGTGTGTAGTGCTGGGACTTTGGTGTAAGAAGGGGAAATAAATCCATCTTAAGCAGGTATCTGCAGCTGCATGTCTAGAATAACAATATGATTAGCAGCAGCAGTAGCGCATAGGTGCAAGGCTACCAGACATCACTGGAGCTCACAGGAATGGGGTTTTAGCTGGGCTGGTTTCCAGTTACCTGTTGTGCAAATTCATTTAGCCTTGCCAGAGCCCCTGACTTTTGCCCATCACCCCTTCTCTCACATTTCTCCTCTCCCCTTTCACCCAGCTATATCTCTCAAGAATGGCTGATTTCCAAAGAGCCAGCGAGTGCCTGAGAATTGCGTAATTGCAATATAATTAATGAATTAAAAGAATGAGATGTTTTAAGTGCTTTCAATATGCCATTCCCTATAATTATCTACAGAAAACGTGTTCATTAACAATCTCAGAGTGCGAGGCTGTGGCTCCTGCCTCTGAGTGCTTCTTTCACTCGTGGGGTTAGAAGTGGAGGTGGGAGCAGGGAAAGGGCTTTTTCAAATCTTTAGAAAGCTTTGCTTTCTCCCTGGATTTAGAGCAAGTCAGAAGAGGAGAGTCTGCAGAATATCTGACAGTTCTCAGCAGATGTGGAGGCAGCATGATTTGCTAGACCAGGGTCATAGGACCTGTGTCCAAATCCTGGCTCTGCCGTGTGAGTCCTGTGCATGAACTTGGATGGATGTGTGCATTTTAGAAAAAGAGCATTTATCCCTTGCCCCAGACAGCCCCATGCCATGGATGGAAAGTGCAGCCACTTCTGCTAGAATAGAAGAGGATTGTGTATAAATAGCTGTACACTATTTTGCAATGTAATATCATGGCTGTTGCCGAACCTAGCAAGGGAACTGCCAGGTCTCACTTGTACTGGTGGGGAAATGCTGAGTATTCCCTCTCCTGGATTTGATGAGCAGGATAGAGGAGAAGGGAGGCTTGGTCTTGCTGGAGCACTGGTCAGAGGAAAGCTCTCGTGAGGAGGTTTGCAGTGCTTTTGTCAGGACATGGCAGTATGCTTGAAGAGCTTGATTTTTCTTACATGGGTGTAAAGCAAGAGCAATTCCTTTGATGCCAATGGAGTGGTTGACATAAGTGAGAGGTGAACATGGCCTATTGGTATTGAAAGCACTTAAAACATCTCTTGAGGGCACTCTTATGAGGGCGCTTGCTCTGTGAGACTGATTGACAGGGTACAGCTCTGCTCAATGTCTGTCCTTCCTGAGATCCTAAATTGTAAATTAACTCAGCCATAGATGTGACTAACACATTCTCCGTCTGGAACATTTTAGCTGCATAGTGAACTGCAGGCTCCGTAAATTGTTTTCTGTTAAACGTGGGGAATAAATGGCCAGTTCATTTGAAAGGGTTGAGCAGGCAATACACAGATATTGGCCCACTGTCCAGTTTAGGGAAATTACAAAGGACAAATTACAGGGTTATCTCTGCACTTTAAACAAATCCCCATGTTTCCACTGCAATAACCCGGTTTTGCTGAAAAGGCATTATCCTCCAGCAGACAGGGGTTAAACATCCAGCGGCTGAGGGAGAAGCTGAAAGCGTCAAAGAACTACAGTGAGGGCAAGTGTTAATGAAGGAAGAACTTTGCTGGAAAAAAAAAAAAAAACGTAGTCACTGGTTGACAGGGTTGGGCCCTGGCAGGCAGGGAAGCCTTGACATTTTCATTCAGAGGGACCTATGTCCAGAGCACGTGCTCCTCTCCTTGGACATAGCTTTCAGCATCCTTAAGCACTGCCACCAAGGGAAGAGCCAAGATTTGATGTGATTGTACTTTTTAAGCTTAATGGGACAGAATTAACTGAAGGAACACAATTACAGCAAGAGCTGGTTCCTGTTACTGTTTTCACATGGGAGCAGGTGGTAGCAACAGCCCAGCTTTCTGCAATTATAGCTGCACATCCCAACCTCCAAAAATAATGGATTTGACTTTCAAAGCCTGGGAGCCAAAGGAGCCTGTTCCTGTCCTGTATGTGAAGGATTAATCAGTCATTTAGTATAATAAGAAGTATAACATTTCAGTGGAATAGGGAGAAAATGGTTTCCTTGTCTTGCAAACCTGTTTTTTTACCTTACTCTGTCTCATCCTCAGTCAGAATCAGAAGACAGAATTGTGAAAATGTTCACAAAGCTGAGATCTGGAAAATATAATCTAAATAATTTTGAAATATCATGCTTTGATTTGGGCATTTTCTAAAAAAATACTTCAGTTTGTAACAGACAAGTGATTTTAAAGGGGAGATCTGGAAGGTTTTGTTTCAAAGTGAGAAAATGGAAATTTTGGCAATCTAAAATGGAATAATGTTTTTGCTTCTTGTAAAAAAGTCATGAAAACTGTCTCTTTACTGAAAATATTTTCATTTTTGACAGTTTGCTATTTTTCAACAGAAAAGTGTTATTAGAAACATCTGAAAATAAACACAGAAGGAAAGAACTCCTCTATGGTAGAAAAGACAGGTACATTTCTATGAATTAAAATGAGTTTCCTGATGTCTGCTGAGCACTTAGTCTAAATCATTAGCCTAGATAGACTAATACAGACTGAGCTCTTAGATGAAATCATGAGCATAGAAAACATGGCTTATTGGTTTGTTTTTTTTTTTTTTTTTTTTTTTTCCACCGTATCAGGAAGTCAGGCCATAAGACTGCTTGTAGTGTTTCAGTGTTCCCGAAATTCAGCAAATATATCCCGAATACAAAATACATATTAATATATAATGAGCATAGAGACCAACCTTTAACGGGGCTGATTTACCCATGGGATGAATCAAGTCCGCCGTGTCAACCCAACTATTCACCCTCTTTGCACTTTAATTGTATTTCCAGCTTTTGTGTCCATCTGCCAGCAATGAGCCAAGCGCTGCCCCGGCATTGCCAGCGCAGGGTCCCTGGCAGAGACGAGCCATCTGGCCACCCCCGTCCCCGCTGCCGGCAACAACAGCAGTGTGGGAGGAAGCCAAGTTTGGCTTTCGCTGCAGCATAAGGCAGGAGTCGGCGGGTGGCTCTCCACTGGACATCGGCTCTTCTTAAAATCTTCAGCCAGTCTGTGAATTTTCAGGGCGGTGAGCCATGTCCTAAAAAGCCAGGACATCATCTGAGAATTTCAGTGCATATCAGAGAAGAGCAGTCGTTTGTTGTTGTTTTTATTTATATCCTGTGATGGCTGCGACTGTTGTGTTTGTGGTAATATCTGCAGGAAGAGCAGCTTGTGGCAAGGGAAAAGCTGGAGGATAATCCAGAAGAATTTAAGGGCACACAATGTTACAACATAAAACATCTTCTACATCCAGTAGCACTTTTGATTCTGGATTAGGAAGAAAAAAATGGACCATGGACAGGACATCTATATCTATTCCTTCTTCTGCTGCAGTTTCAAAGCATAGCTTTGAAGAAGAATTTTAACCAAACCATGTCTTGTGTTCCTTATTTGAAGAATATAAATTATCACACTTTGCTTCCAGACATAGTTCTCAGCAAGCACAATTCATTAACTTTCCTGAAGTGCTTTTAAATCTCCTGTTTCAGGCACTACACAGGTATTCAAAATAGAGTTCATAGAGCTAGCTAAAACCACTTAAAATGAAAATAAAATGCCGTAATTCCAAATTATGATAAATCACACTCAGAAAAGTTCTGGTGACAAGTTTATTGGTTTTTCTGTGTTTGTGGGTGCTGAAGGAGTCCTAGAAGATATAAAAAAGCAAATTTTTGGACAATCATTCTGAAATTGAAAATTCCACAACATTTTTAGAATTTAAAATTTCAGCTCCCTGTTGCAGAGCTGCGAAAGGATGAAGGAGGAGTTGGGAAGATGGAGAAAAAAAGAAGTGAGTGCTGTTCAGGTTCTCTATCTTTCCTGATCTCCAGGAAAGCTTCTGACACTTTGAAAATCAGGCCTAAAAACTTTAGGGACAAGGTCTGCCCAGGCACGAGAGATGAAGAACTGATTCTGCCCTGGGGACCTAGGTGGGACTGACCCATGCCCCATTCCTAAAGTTGCCAGGGAAGACACCTGAGAGGGACTGAGCTGTAGGTGATCTGGCAGTCAACTGGCTAATATTGAAGGGATAGGCAAGCTGCCCTTTTAATATGTGAGCATGTCTGACTCGCTCTCTCTGTTCTCCCTGTGTTCAATAATGTAAATAAAGTATTTAAGAAGCCCATTACTTTCATCTGCAGTTCTGAGAGAATTGCTCAGATTCTCCCTTGGCAGTTCTGTTTGCGCATAATAACAATGCTAATAAAAAACCTTGGGAAAACAACCAAACCAAAACAAAAAAAGACAATAATAGTAAGAGTAGTAATAAAATCAACTTTTGCCTTTTAAAAATGTTTCCCCCACTTGAAAGAAAAGAAAAAAAAATGCGAAGGCTTTATTGGTATCAAGCTCCTCTGTCTGCCCTTGCAAGTTTAAAGAAGGGCAGGATTTGCCTGTTTGGAGACAGGGGTGCCCGAAGTGTGCGGCAGAGCCGGCAGCAGTGAGGCACGCGGGCTGGGCTCCAAGTGCCTCAGGACCAGTCCCTCGGCCTTTGCAGCATCCATGGGACAGCCAAGCAGGCTGGATTATTTCCTCCTTTTCGCACTAATTTCAATCTGCCTTTCAAATCTTAGCAGGATTTTTTTTCTTTTCCCTTTCACTCTCTAGGATTCTCTTCTTGCCTTTCATGCTGGTTCCTTTGTCCTCTCATCCAGCCTCTCTCTGCCACCCACGTCTCTTTCCTTTTGGCCTTGAGCTGGTCACTCGAATCACAGGCGATGGAAATGCGCTTCCCCGCTGTGCACTTGTTCTCCCAAAAAGCCTCTGAAGGTCTAAGCCTGATGCTAGTGAGCTCCTTGTGATGCTCTCCTGAATAGCACATGAAGGACACAGCTACAATTTTTCCTCACTTGAAAGGAGTCGGTAAGGTGCCTATCCCCATGAATTTAACCATGGTAGACCCCCATTGCTTGGCCAGAACGTACCTCACTAATGCTTATCAGGGCTGACTAGAACAAATGGGAGGGACCCAGGCTTTGCTGGATCTTTGATTAAGTTAAAATCTTTTCTGAAGTTGTATTACTTTGCTAGAATGTTGTTTTGGGAAGAGAATGTAGTATGGGAAAACTGGAGGAAACTAAGCAATATCAAATTGGCTCTTTCAACATTTTCATTGTATCACATTTTTGTTAGAGTTTTTTAAAGCCTTTCCACTTTAAATTGCATTATTACTGCACAGGTTTTTTTTTATTGGAGAATAGAAACAAATCATTTTATAGAAATAAGACACCCATCCAACTTCAGATGTGTTACATAGGTGGGATTTTTTTCTTTGTTGTAACACTTCTATTCTGTGGAGAATTTTCAAACACTTGTTATTTTCATGCAGTTTGGTCAGGTTTAAAAATATAGATGGGCTTTGCAAAACTGAGCTCTCCCAATCCACCACTTGTATCGTGAGACCCCAAGAGGACAAAACCTCTCTTCCCTCAAAAGGTGTTCCTTCAACTCAATATCATACTCCTATGCCTATCCTGAAAGCCTTACTTTTCCTCTGCCTAAACACCATGTTTTTAAAGGTGTCATTCTGAGGTCAAGTTTGTTCTGTTACATTTTTCCTGTGTAAATTGAACCAGTCTCATTGTGGTCCTCACACTGCTCGCTCTCTGGTTTACTCAGCTTATCACCTTGGTCTCTCTTCCCTGGGCCAACCTATTTCCCAGAGGAGGAACCTATAAATATTTTATTGTCCGTTTTTGTGAGTCAGTCTTTGCTTTGATTGAATTCAACAATTTAGGGAACAACATGTAAACGCTGTTGCTGAAACAGACAGTGAGGCAGGCGAGGAATGGTCCATTGCCAACAGCTGGGGTGAACTCTCAGCAGAGACCGAGGGTAAAACAGAAACCTCCCCATCTCATTTTTAGACCCCTTTGGAGTCCCACTACTCATAACAGCAACATCTGCAAAACTGGTTAGACAACATATCATCATTTCTGTCTTTGAACATCTATTGGAGTCATGCAAGTTGCCAGAAAATAATGAGCCAAGCACAAAGTTCATGCCTCATCTCTGCTGCATCTTGCTGTCTCCCCACCCCACCTCCCCTCTCCCCTGTGCATAATCTCTAGCAACATTATTCGAGTTTTAGGAGAATAGGTTTGGTCTACAATTAAAAAGAACATTTTTTTTTTCATTGTTCTATTGAAACAAAAAATATAATTCTATTGAAACAAAAGCGTGTCTCAGTAATGCTTCAATTTCCATCACATTTTCAGCAGAAGAAAACATAAACACATAGTTTTGCTTTTCATTTTGTTGAAGTGGGACTCTTTTTTTTTTTTTTGGCTGTAGTAAAAATGTTCATTTTGATGATATTGTTGAAGTCATACTCTTTAAGCACATAGCTTATATTGAAACAATGAACAAATATTATTTGATGTTTTCTGCTATGTTCACTTTTCATTATAATAGCTTGATATTGTTGAAGATGTTCATAAATATCAAGCACCATGATGCTTCCCAATAATATTTTGACAATTTTGATCTGGGGGAAATTTTGCATTTGCATTTTGATGTATAACAAAAACAAATGTTAAAATTTCAGGGAATTAGCTCTGCCTGTTCTGACCAAGGGGGATGGAATATTTCCCAGTGATTGTGTTTGGACAGTGACTGTGATGAGAAGACCTTCTGCAACCGATCTACTAAAAGAGGACATTTTTTGCTATGATTAAAGAGGTTTGGCAGTTTAAATGTGTGATGTTAAAGAATTAATTATTCACCCAAATGAAAATGCTTTAGAAATCCAACAAAATTTTATTTAGCAAAAAGAAGAATATTTCAGGGGGGAAGATAATCAGTTTTTTTTTTCAACCAGTTCTCTCTCTGTTTAAATTTGAATGACTAGCATAGAAAGAGCCTCACATCTATCATTTGGCTTTCCTAAAAATACGTATTTAAAAAAAAAAAAAACAAACCTAACAACAACAAACAAAACTCTCCCTTGTTTGTTAAATTAAAGTATTAGAACCTGTCTCTCTGCTCATCTCTTCTTCTCCAGGCCGGGATTATGTTCTGATTTGTAATAAAATTTGACACAAATCTGACAATATTTTGACCAGGCTTTAAATTCTGGAGGTTAAGATAAGCATCTGAAAATGGCAGCATCCCTTGGAGTTACATTCCTGGCCTTTTCTCTTTCCCGCTGTTTCTCTGGCTGGTCGCCTCTGTCTCCTGTGTCCCCGACACCTCTCTGCTTGCCACCGCTTTCTTGCTCCTCATGCCCAGGCTCCATGGAGCCTCCTCAGTCCCTTCTCTGCCCAGGTCCCTTGAGTCACCTTGACAAGAAGGACTTTCTCCCGCTCCCTCTGGCCGCTGGCTCCCTTCCACCGCCGTGTCCTCACGTCACAGCAGCATCGCATGGGTACCATCGCTGTCCCTTACATTTCCTCACAAATTGAATTCATCATGAACGTATGAATAAATCCCCAAGAGAATAAAAGTTCTCGGAGGTAATTGAATCACACAAGAGTGATGGGGCTCTTTTTTTTTTTTTTTTTTTCTTGACTCATTCCCAGCCGAGGTTCAATCAGCATTCATTACTCCCACCTCTCTCCATCTGAAATGGCAGAGAAACTGGGTGAAGGAGGACTCTTAGCCTTCTGATTAAATTTTCCAAACATGATGGCCTATCAAGCCCAGTAATTTGTGAGCCAGGAAACATGAGATTTTAATTCAACACAGATAAAAAGGCGCAACCCATAGAACCAGCTGGGAACAGAGCAACAGAATTGTATTGAGAGTATGATGGTATAAAATTTTCTTTTGAAAGGACAGTTTGATTAAAAAGTGTTTAAAAATATTTTCAAGAGTAGAGCCACTTTACAGTAGAAAAATGCTGAAACGATTAGCAATCAAAAGAAAATCTTCTGATTTTACGTTTTTGCCCTCTTATTTGATTTTTCTTCAGTTTAAGGAATATATTAGAAAAAAAAAACCTAAAATTGAGTGGAAATAATAGCAATATTCCACACATGCATGCCACTTGATTAAACATTTAGATTGCAGTGTTTTGACGTTCTCAAAATGAAACATTTTGACATTATGAAATGAAATTTTCCAATAAGCTTGTTTTGATCTTTCTAGATCAAAAATATCCTGGAATTCTCCATCAAGACAGTGTTTCAAGATTTCACTTCTCGGGCTGATTTGCGGGAATGAGATTTCTGCTCTGCAAAGGCTCCGGCAGCCAGCGAGGCGTGGAGGCTGTCAGCCCCGCAGCTAGCGATGGAGAGGCACATCTCACCTGACGCCGTCCCGGCGAGGGCTCCGGTGTGGCACCGCCAGGTTGCACACAGAGGCACGGCCGAGTACGTGCGTCGAAGACTCACACGTGCCTTCATGCCGGTGAAACTGAGTCAGCCCTCAGACTTACACCACGAAGGCTCTGATGTCCCCCGCTGGGATCTAACCCGTGACCTTCAGCACTAAAAACACAAGACTTTGCCGCCTGAGCTAAAGAAAATATTCTGCCGTTGCAAGAAAATCCCAAACTCTGCAGTGCTTTTGCCCACTAGAGGGAAGTGCATTCCCACGCACACGGGGTGAGCGTACAGCAGTGCACAAGCGATGGCTTTTACGCTCACACTCCATGCCGGGACCGAGCTGGACCCACTGGGAAGGCTGCTTGGGCGTCCCACTGCCTGTCGTGATGCCCCTGCCCGAGTGTTGATGGCCACTGAAGGTGCAACAGGCATTGACCGGGTGACAAGATCCACACGTCCCATCCCTCGGCATTACTAGCATGCTTGCACAGGCACATCCCCACTGTTGGCAGACGTCCCCTTAGTGGATAAAAATACAGTGGCAAAACCTGAGCTCTTCAGGGAAAGGATTGAGCTACATGCTCACTTGAAGAATATTTATAAAGTTGTGCTTGAATTGGTGGAGGAACGCTGAAGATCTGGCCCTGAGCCATTTCAGCACTATCTGCAGTTGGAAAAGTGCTAAATGCACAGATGTAATCCATGCAGATGGGTTTAAACATGAGCATCCAAGGCAATGCAGTAAAGTGCACGCAGTGACAGTATGTATATGTAAGCAGTCAAACACAGGCTGTATGAAATTATGTATATGTGACCAAATACACGCTGTGCTGTCTGACTGTTTGTTCAGCCAGCAAGGTTAACATATATTCTCCTGAGTAGATTGGCTTTTAAGAAAAAGCACCTACATGCTAATGCAAATGTAAGAAAACATATATCTCCATGAATACAAAAGCAAGGTAAACGTACTTGTGATACGCAGATTTAAGTGAGCTGCACAAACCTATGGCTATAAGCTACCTCACTTGGTATACTGACATGTGAGGATGCACAGACACATAGGCAGCACTCTCAGCCTTTTGTGGATGTACTGCTATGGATGCACAGACTGTTGCATTTGTGAGTATACAACCTTCCCCACGCCTTAAGGGTGTGAACAGCCCTTAGAAAAAGCTACAGGCAAAGCAAGTCAAATGTACCTTCACAAATCCTATCTAGGTCTGAAGAAGTAATGAGCAAGGCAGGAGAGATACAATACAGCTGGAGAGGAGATGATGAGAGATCATGGTGAGGGAACCTTCAAGTGGTCTGAGGAACCATCCCTCCCCTGGGATGCTGAACAGCAAGTCACAGCTGCCAGTATGTGACTGTCTCTTCTGGTGGCTGCGGAGATGGGGGACACAGTGAAGTGTGTCCCTCACACCTTGAGATGGGAAGTCACTCTGGTTTTTCTCCCCTGTGGCTCTGCCTCCCTGGGGCTCCATCTCCCAGGGAAGCTGGCAATGCTGATGCTGGTATTGCACTGAGATGGAGTCCAGCAGTGTCAAACATGAGGTAGAAAGCCTTGCTCCTCAGCTTTCAGATTAAAGCACACTTTTGGACAAGAGTGGACATTATAATTAACTTTTCGATTCCTCCCTCAAGTGTTCAAAATTTTGTGAGATTTAGCACTTCAGCTGGTTTTTTCTCAGCTGTCTAAAGGGCTGTCTCCATCCCTGGGGAAAGCCCATTTCTATTTCCACTCCTGTTTTGGCATTTTATTGCAAAAACTGATAAAACTTTTACCTTTTTCCTGGTCCACTCCAACGGCTCTCAAGAGCAAAATGTTCAGTTGATTTAAATTTGTGATACCCTGTGGAAGGCAATAGAGATTTAATGGAGCTACTTTTTGTTTGAGCATCTGGCCCCAAATTCTCCAGGGAAGAAGAGTATCATGTACCAGATCAAAGGGCCAGGTTGATGTGTGCTACAAACAGGGAATGGGGAAATTTCTTGAGATGGAAAATGATTTTGCCACCTGCTTCCTCACCTTGCGCAGGACCTAAAACAAAGTCCCTGGCAGGGCTCCTAAATGGAGTTGTATTACAATAATTAACAGGAATATTATTACTACTAGTAGTAATTTTTGATTTACGATTTTATGCTTGTTCCCAATTTCCTTGATTCTTTCATGACTGAAAGAAAGAAGCAGAAGAATACTATGAGATGAAGCTGGCTGATGTCATGTTTTAAATATATTTGACAGCTAAAAATATGAAAAACCCATAAAAGAAGCCTGTCTGGTTATAGTGAAATTTCCAGGGTAATTTTTTTCCTGATCTGGATACACTGGTGAAAATCCAGCTCAGATGTGGGGTTTTTCTCCAACAAGAACCTCCTGAGTTTTGGTCTTATTTCTTGTCTCAGACACCAAGTTCTCTGTGTTTGCTGTATCTTTAATGTCGGATCACTGCAAAACTCCAAAACTGGAAGACTTTGTTTATCATTATGTTAACCCCATGCAAGAACAGTATGAAGCAGACACCATATGGGACATAAGGAGCAGTGCTGCCTTCTGCCCCTGAATTTTCCAAATTAGAAACAGGTACTAGTAGGTAATAGTACCTTTTCTTCAGGTCCATGTTGAAAGACAAAAGAACAGTGTTCAACCCTGCACATGAGCAACAAAACCTAGGCATAAGTTAAAACGTCAAACTGACTTTTAAAAGATCAAAAATAAAATAAAGACCTTATCCCAGATTATTTCAAAGTGACTCATGGACACAGTGAGCAGCAGCTCTGGAGTAAAAAAGGTCCCATCTTAATGACACCACGTGCTCTGCCATTTTGTGATCCAAACACCCCACTCAGCAACACTCTTGACCATCTAAAATATGGCCTATCTCTTCCATCAAATTGGCAGAGCATTTTGTGGTGGCCTTGGGCGGGAGATTTTAGTCTCACCAAGTTTCTTCTTCCCCCTTCTTTTTTTCCTGTTGTGGGAACAGTTGCCAGGTCTCCGCTCTCATTCTGTAACTGGAACTCCTGAGAAGGAGCAGCCTGAAGAAGGGCCAGTTTCTCTCATTTACTGATGCTGTAAACCCTGTCCAGCTGCTCTCCTTGTTCTCGTGAGCCCCGCAGCCAGGACTGCCGCTCTCTGCCCATCGCAGTGCCTCTGTCAGTGCAACAAGGCTGCAGCAGCACACAGAGCATCCGTCATCGCGGAGCAGCATGACAGGACAGATTCCCTGACACTGTACTTGGCAAAACACACCTCTGCAAAGAAATATGCCCATAGACCTGCGACAGTGTATATGTTCATTTGCATGTATGAAGATATATAAATGTACATAGTCATCTGCCTGCACCTCAAAAGTCTCCACAAATACATTCGAAGGATCTCTACAGAAAGAAATGTATAAAGCTGCTCCATCGTTCCCATGGGACTGAAAAATGTATATTTTTTTATTGTTCTGAAAAGTTATGTATTAGAGACAACAGGACAAGTATCAGAAATGGCAGAACTGACTCCTGTGCAGGGTTCACATGCTGCCAGCTGGGATTGTGGAAGAGCATAAAATAATCCTTCCAAGTTGCCTTTTTCACTAACTTTTGGGGGTAGATTTCTGAATCTGCTACTGCTAGCCAAAAGGTTGATCCTGGTTGACTTCCACCCAGTGAAAAACTTGTCTTGTATCTGTGTTGTTACCAGGAGCAAGTTCAGTAGAAAGCATTTTAGGATGTATATTTTTTCATGATTTGAGTATCTTGGGGTTTAATTCTTAACCGCTGTATGCTCCCAGTGTGACTCTGATCATGGTCAATTCAGCTTTATAACTTCATGTGGTAAAAGAAATAATGTCTATAGTGATTCACAAGAGTGTTTGCATAAATGCAAAACTTTGGGCCCATTTATTTCCTGTTGATCTAACTTGCACACGTACTTTTGAAAACCCTGCCAACCATCCAACTGTCTCTGTGAGCCTTCATCCATCTCCCTAATGTGGAAAATCAGTCTGAAGGGCAAAAAGTTGAGATATATTAGGTGACCAAAGGTGGAAACAACTGAACTATTTATTAATTAGACAGGTTTGGGCAGGTTATTCTGTGAAGTAGGAAAAAACTATCCTTCTTTTTTTTTTAAGAATAGTTTGTCCATGTGGATGTTCCCTTTGGATGCATGGGTAGCCCCAAGAATGAAGGCACGATGAAGTTCAGGCTCAACTACAAGTTGATGTTTGCAAGCTGGAATCAAACTGGCACAAAGGTTCTGGTCAGGTGAGGACTCAGCCCTCCCTCTGTGCATACCTGAAGCTTTTTCAAACTGTCTAGCATCTATGAATCTGCCAAGATGGATGGACAATATCAGGAGAGCAGGCATTCTTCTTGATAATTTTGTCATTTTCTCTTTGCCTATCCTTCAGAAATACTGTCAGAATTTGTTTCCTTGCTGGTATTTCAGGACATCTGCATCTGATTCCAGGTGAAATCAGAATGATTGGAAATCATTGAAATGAAAAGTGAAATATTCTTTTAATGAAAAAAAGACTCTTGGGCAGGAGTTGGAGGTTTATTTTATTTTATTTTTTTTTTTTTCTATTAATCTGAACCAAGATTCTTCAAACCTTTAGATCTCAAAGAACATCTTTATCCTAACTAGGAAACATGTCCCAATAGGTCTGCACTTTAACAATGCTTCTTACCTAAAGTCTGTCTGAAGTGGAGGAAAAGTGAGTGCATCTGTTTGGGTTTCCTTTTTCCCAACCATTTTTGGTTTATTCTTTTTGTTTACACAGGCTAATGATAAATTAATGGGATAAACCAAAGGCCTTGCTGGAACAGCTGTAAACTCAAAGCAGGAAGTCATTCAAAGCCTCCGAAACCTGGTTGTGTAATGCTGGAGGAGTTAATGATGAAGAACCAAATCCTCAGCTGGAGCAAATTGGCATAGTTTGCTTGAAATACATGAGTTTCACTGATTTACAGCAGTTCAGGATATGGCCTGAAGTGTCTCACTATTATGCTTTGTTTGCATTTTAAAGTGATCTCTGCTGGTTTCTTAATGGTTTTGTCTCCTATTGATGTATTTGTGGGATGCCAGTAACCGAGACAGTCTCCAGCAAGCGCAGATGGTAAAGCATGGAAAAGCACTAGCTCAGTTTCCTGGGAAAATCTTTTTCTAAGAATTTCAGAATAGCACTAAGGCTATTCCTATTCCTGCAAAGGTTTCTGTTGGCTGGCAGCTGGTACTGCCATAAGATCTAGTATCTGAGGTTCGTCTGTGCTCTTCTAAACATGAGGCGGTTTAATTTTGAGCAAAGATGGTCTTACATTATAGAGGATATTTAGATTAGCTTTCTGACACTATTGAGAGTGAAGTGCTGGAAAAAAATAGCCCAGGAAGATGGTGGAATCATGATGACTGAAGAGTTCGAAGCACAGACTGGAGAAGACCCTTTGGGTACAGCACTGTCAGGGTTGACCCTCCCTTGCACAAGTAAGATTGACTCAAAATGCCAGTTGTGTTCCTTTGTAGTCTTACATTTTCTAATACTAAAATTAACCCGGCTTGAAAGATTGTTATATTTACCAAGGCTAAAAGTGAATAAGGAATGAGTTATACACTTGCTCTTTGGCACAGCCAGAGCTTTATCAGTCAGTCTAATCAAGAGATAGTCTTTCTTCTGCTCATCATCACCCAACGATCCCAGCATCATCTGGATCTCCAGTCTGTGAGAAAAACGTTGTTAGCAGTGGCAGAGAATATTTTCTTAACACTTATTATAAAGGGGTTTTAGTGGAGAACACATGAGCATTCAGCTCTGCTTTTGCCTGAAAATTAAAGACTTAAAAATTGGAGGAAACAACCTTGTTGCAATTAAGCATAGGCAAAATTGCCTGCAGTTATTTGCAGCTACTAAACTGGAGGCCACTCTCTGAAATCCAGGCTATCAGACAGAGCAGTACTTCCAATTATATCCTACTGGAGGGGACTCCTAAGCTGCCAAGATTCATGGAGGAAAGCCATTCAGAAAAATGGTGACAAACTTCTCCCCATGGAAAAAAAAAAAAAAAAAAAAAAAAAAGCTGCTTTATCAAAGTCTAAACATTTATTGGAAATAGGCCAAGTGCAAAAATATTTCCATAAGGAAGATTTATGAGATCCAAAGAGAAATTTCAAAAATCAGGAGAGAAAGAGAGACAAATAAACAAACAAGCAAACAAACCGATTGACAGAGGCCAATTTTAAAAGTGAGTGTTTAGGGAATAGACCTGGGATGCAGAGAACAAGGCTGAATCTCCAGACCCCAGAGAAGGAGCCTGAAACTGGCAATCCCACACCTGAAGTAGTTCTGGGCAATGCTGAAAGGTATCAATTTTGTGCCAGATTGTAGCAAAAAATGTAAATATGCTCTGAATTTTGTATTTCCTCCCCATCCAGGAGAAAGGATCTGTCTACTCTTATCTCTTCACATAACCTGTTTTCAACTTCAGCTGAAGCATCGGCTCAATCACTGTTATCCATTGTGTGTAGCATGCAGAAGTCCAGTCTTCAGAGAGCAAACAGGTTTTGCATGACCTGTCACCTTGCTTAACGAGTAGATAACTAGAGGAACACGAATGGCCTGTCCAGGGGAGGAGGTGGACAAAGTGCCTTGCTGAGGCCTTTGGGATTTAAAATCTGTGAAATCAGAGAGTGACTAGCCAAGGTGTGGCACTGGGATGCAGAGAAAAAGGCATGCTTCAGTAGAAAAACTAGGAATTTTTCATTCTGATTTTTTTTTTTTTTTTTAGATGATAATTCATGGAGGGGAAGAAAACAAAATTTCCAGAGTTTTATGTTGCAGACTGTGAAACACCAGAATTTGGTGTTTCTAAAATGATTTTGTTCAAAGAGAGTTTTGATTTAGAAAATGGGATTTCTGCATGGATATACTGTAAAAGGTGATAGCAAGGAGAATAGGAAGCAAGAGGTCAACAGGGAAATAAAATAGAAGTCATTGCAACAAATTGCTTTGTACAACCTGTTGTGATTTTTTTCCCCAAACTATTGGTTCACACTGCCCTTAACATTTATATTTTAATCTGTTTTCTCCTTTTTGTGAGAGGAAAACTATGTTAGGCATCTCATAAATGCTTACATGGAGATGTTTCCCATCTGCTTGCAGATGCACCATGCCTGCTTTCTGCTAGGGACCTGGCAGTTCTCAATGTTTAAATGAAACTGAACCCACTCCATTTGCTGGATGAGCAGAATCCAAGGAGCAAAAATGAACATTTCTCAGTGCTGGTGATTCTGTTACAGTGCATTGAGCTCTGAAAATATTTCCAAACATCCGTTGCAGGTTGCTTTCTTAAGGAAGGACCCCTTCAATTAAGACCAAGAATTAAGACATCCAAAGCCATTCAAGATGCACACACTCATTTGTGTTTTGTGAATAAACAGAATTATTATTTCCATTTTCTTGGCCTCCTTCCAACTAATTCTCTTCCTTCACCATACAACATATGTATCTTTTTGTGATCATGCAGCACCCGGTACTTCGCCATACATTGTTCAGCGTGGGCTGTCTCCATCCCAGGATGGGATTCACTTCAGCAGTAGGTGGGAAGCACCATGTTTGCTGCGTTCACTCTGACACTGAGGGTTCGCTGGGCATTGTCAGTCACTGCTTTTGCACACTTTGAAATACTCAGATGTACAGGACTCTACTCTACCCTCTTCTTTGTTGGCATCCCAGCCAAAATCCAGCACTACTATCCAAACACTCAAAACCTTCCCAGTTCTCTGCTTGTGCAAATCTCATCTATCTCTTTCTCTTTTGATTCGCCTGCCTCTGAAAGGTTTGTGGATTTTGCAGACAGCATGGAGGCGGAGGGTGGGGGTGGCAGGGAAGATGAAGAGCTCAGTGATATACTGAGTATATAGAACAGTGTATAATATACTGAGTGATGTAGCAGCGAGAGAGCTAAGTGAATGCTACTGCCTTGTGATTTACTACTTGCAAATGGCTTCTCTTCTACTGAAATACTGTTAATTTAATAGACAAGCATCCTAGGATAAAGGCTCGCCAGAGACACAACTGATGGGATAAACATCGAGAGATTAAAGACCTGTGGGCAAAGTGTATAATTCTGTTATTAAAATCCCAAAGTGCTCCCTCAAAATTAGACCCTAGCAAAGGAAGAGGAGTGGAAAACCTATGCTTAAAAGGGGGAGTAATTGTGTTGAGCACTTCAGAATCATTTGCTAAGCAAAGTTAAAAGGAATAATAACGCCGAGCTGGGTCTTCAGCGTGTTTTCCTCCTGCTGTCCCTAACTATCAAAGAGGTATCAAAGAAACCTACTTATTAGCTATGTGTTGAGAACATTTTCCAAAGGCAGCCAGAAAGCCATCAGTGACAGCATTTCTGTGACCTCCTAATTGCACCCCACACAATGTGGCTGCTGTTAGGCCCAGAAGACAGATGCATTTGCAAAGTGTGCCCCATGTCATTGTATCTCAGCTCACGAGTGAGCATACCATGCTGAATGGTGCCTGTTAGGGTTTATTTTTACCTAGTGATTGCAGCTGAGATAATCTGTCAGTAGACTAACTGCTGCCCAGGCTCTCACACAGTCTGTACCTAAACAGCACAGTCTCAACTGGGAGACCACACAAAATGAGTTATTACCACCAAACTGGACAGCCAGAGGAAGCTGAGGCATAGGGATCCCCATCCTCTGGATAAACCCAATCTGAACAAACCTAGCTCTTGATTTTTAAAAACCATCGACCAGTTTCACTACAGATTCATTCAACAATAGACCAAGGTGGATGGTTTGGGCTTCGCTGGTATTGAACACCTTTTCTGAACACTTCCCATGCATGCAGAGCAGCGCTGGGTGAGTCTTTTCTGATGTGCAGGTTTTGGAGACAGTTAGTTTAGTTTTCTTGGATGAGAGAAGGTTCTGATCTAAGAGGAAATGCTGAAGTAATTGCTATGACATATAGGAGGGATTTGAGGAAGACCACTGTAAAGCAAGAGAGGGCGTCATTCCCTTACCAGCAGTCACATCAACTAGAGGGACATTGCTGCTGTTGGTTGCCAAGGGACTAACAGTTTGACAGTGGGATGTGAGCATGAGGTAGCCAAAGACAAAGGCAAGGAGAGCTACAGCACCTGGCTCAGCCTTCTGCCTGAATGCCAGATGTTCTGACTGTTTCTGTTAGATGAGCATTGCTGGTGATATCATGTGGGTACAGTGAGTAAATAATTGATGAAGACTTATCTGCTCATTGCTCTGGATAGTATAGTTGGGTACAGGAGAGCTTTTTTGACAGGAAGTTCCTTTGGATATAGCTACTGATTAGCTGGTCTTATCACTCTGAAAAAAAATTTAATACTCTGGTCAAACCTTGGAATTTCTCTTTCAGTGCACATTTCAGTTTTTCAACCTTTATTTTTCTAAGTTATACTGAAAAATCAACATTTTCCCATGACTTATGATGAGAAAATTCTGAAGAAAACAATTTTTTACAGATCTCCAACAGTTTTCCCCCTCAAAATACACATAGGTTTTGTTTTGGTTTGCTTATGTTTGGTATTTTTTTGTTTATGAGAAGAATAACGTACTTTAAGAGGAAGGACAGTTCTTTAAGACTGAAAAAATCAAAATACTCTGCTACCACAGACTAAACAGATGTCTTCAATTGCAATTTTACTGAAATCAGTGTTTGTTCCTGTAGTACATCTTGATTTTGACAAATGAATGTTTTCCAGTGGGAGAACATCCCATCAAGATGCCAGCTACTTCTGTGATCGGTGGAAATTAAGCTCGGTTTCCATGAATATGTATCCTGTAGTTGAATTCCTGGGTGTGTAGTTAATTAGGAACTCCAAAAGAATCAGCTTTTTCATAAAACTTGAGAGAACTTTATATTTTTGAGGCTGTTAATCTCTATATCATGTTTGATTAAAGCTGGTCAATCAGTTCAAAAGTTATTGGATAGGACTGTGTAATGAAGTGGGTAGATAAAGGTATTCTCATGTTTGCGCATTCAAACACAGAGCATGATTTCGTTAGGAAATCAGGCCACTAATGTACTATTTAAAGGTTAATTTTGGCTCTGCTTTGATTGAGGTATGTCATATTTTCCAGACAGACACTAGAGACATGAATGGTCTTCACATTAGAAATCTCCCTTACTCCCCAGATGCTTCCAGTGAACCCAGAGACACTCAAGAAATCAGTGCCACAGACCATCCCATCCTGTGAGTCTTTCCATGGGTGGATCTCTCTACTTCTTGTTTTATGCAAGGACGTTATACAAGGACACAACCATAACAGGGCTCCCTCCAGACACATCTTTTGGAGCTGCATTAGGAGAGTGGAAAAGAACCCCCAGATAAACAATTGTCAATGACAAATTACTCTGAAATCAACCAATCATGACAAAATGCATTTTACTATGTATTAGTCACATATCACTGATAGCAATATTAGAGTCCATAAACATGCTTTTAATGATCAAATATTATTTAATGTATGCCGAATCTCACAGTAAGTGGAAATTAAATGGACAATTTAGTGTATCATCTCTATGCATAGGCTTAGAAGCATTTCTCCAGTGCATAAACATTGACAGTAAAGCTGTTGTTCAACAGAATACTACAGCTGCCAGATGTTAAAGGTTTTGGCCTTTGGATGTGTTGTCCCAAAGAAAAAGGTTGACATTTGCTGTTACACTGGCATATATTCTGTAGTGAGAAAAAAGGAATTCCAATTCTATTCTGAAGGCAATAAGGGCTGGTGGGTAAAGGAGAGGACCTAAAAGAACTAAAAGATCCCTGTTTCCAGGCCTGCATTTGGTCAACTGAGTGGCCATGTCCTGTTAGTCTGCTCTTTTTTTTCTCCACCCTTGTCTTCTGTGCAACAGTTTAGGCACTGTTGTATCTGCAGTATATTATGCTAGCAGCTCAGTCAGGTACCAGCCCTGACATTGAGACCAAGTCGTAGCAAGGAGAGGAACGATTTACTTAACTTTCCTTGACATGAGTCTGTCCATTAGTAGTCATATGAGCCCCCCTCACCTCAGAAGGAAAAATTTCTATGCATTTGCTTCTTCTAACTTATATTAGTCCTGCAAAGTGATACAGCAATAAGAAGTATTAAATTAATTTGGCATGCAAGACAGAGAGCACCTGTTAACTCTCTGGTACCATACTGCGTTTGCAGAGGTGGCTGTTAAGAAAACAAATTTCTTTTTTGATTTGTAGACAGAACAAATTTAAACTTGAGTCCTTGAATGCAGTCACTGAACCTCATTGTGCTTTTTGTTTAAAGACCGAAAAAGGAGTTACTCTTCTCAAGAAAACGTTTTAAATACAATGAACTCTCTGCAATTCTAGAGTTCTTTCAGACTCCAGCATATTGCAAAAATGCTGATAAATTCATAGAGTCCCACAGTATTGTAGATTGAGGAACTAGGTCTCAGTATACCTGTTCACGTTGAGGTAAAACAGGGGGAAAAAATCTAGGTGGGGAGGAAAATGAAAAACAGACCCAAAGAGTGCCAGGAATGTCCTGAGAGAGACTGTATTCACATCAGGATTCCTTCTCCTTGAGTGGTTTGGATGGACATTTGCATTTAAAACTAAACCAAATTAAGGACCTTCGCCAGGTTTCCCATATTAATGGAAATTTCAGTTCCCAATACCTTCCTTTTCTGTCTGTGCTGTGATCCCAATGTGTTGCCAAAGCTAGAGCTTCCAGTGGAAAAAATGCAGAAGAATTCCCACAGACACAGTGAACAAGGTATTCTCTTCTGAAGATAATATTTACAACTCAAAATCAAAATAACTGGCTTGTGCCATAAAACTCTCCAACTCAAGCTTCACCTTCAACCCTGCAAATGCTAAAGGTGGCACATGATGCATTTCCCACTCTCCCACTTTCAGAAAATCCATTTAAGATTCTTTGAATAAATGTCCAAAGAGAGGGCACATGAGCAACAGTTAACTCTTTGTGCACTGTGATGGCACCTGTAACAGAAGAGAGCCTTACCCCAGTTGTGATCATGAGCAGCTGATTATATACTTCTGATAACCTGCTCTAAAATAAAGTCACAGGTCTTCCCACAGTTTACTCAGACTCTTATACACTAAACCCCAGTTTATCCATAAAATCACAATAAGGAGCTAGGGAAAAAAAAAAATTAAATATTTGTGCCTCCCATCTTAATATTTTAGCTTGTCCCTTTGCACAGACTTGCCTTCATGCAAAGGAGCCATAAATCTGTGCTGTCACTTTTATGATTATTAGTGGTTAGACCTGATGAATATTGATATGTGGCAAGCGCTCTTTCGACATTAAATACATTTGCCAATTTTCCTCCTCCAAACTCCACCCGTTAATGCTTCATCCAATATGAATCAATATTGGTTTAATAATTAACATGTTTAAACATTTTTTAATGTATATTTCATGATGAGAAGATCTATGTTTATTTTATGATGATAAAATATTTAGGGCCCAGGGAATTTTACTGTGCTGTCATCACGGCGTTAGTTGGGCCCTTTTCACTCTGCCTGAGGGGGCATCTCTGCCTCTTCTGGGCAAAGCCGAGACTGAAGAGGTTTCAGCTACTTGTACAGAAGGTCTGTTTATGTGGATCTGAAGTTATCTGAAATATGTGGCGGGGCTGGAAGGGAAGGACTGCCTGTGTGTTTGCTGCGAGGGAGAGTGCCCACTGTCAGCAGCGCAAGCTCAAAACAACGCAATGGAGACGGACGGGGATTTGACCTGGAGAGACTTGTAACAGGCTCAGCTTCAAAAGCAATTCAGACTAGTTCAGACTCTTGGAAAACATGCACAAAAGTGAGCAAGGAAAGAGAGAGAGAGAGACTAAACCTGGCACTGGGAAGGCTTTAAAGAGCCCATGGTGCTTCCTGCATAAGTGGGGGCTTACGCTTCCTCTTGAAGTCAGCAGGCTTGACTTGCTGCTGCTGTTTCTGTACTGGCAAAAGCAGGTGTTAAAACAAGTTTCCTGGAGTGGGAAGGTTTGGTGGGAGTTGAAAACCTCCCTATATAAGTGAAGGGGTTATTCCTTAGTGCCTATGTAACATGCAGAGGGTCTTGACAGCCTGACAGGGAAGAAAAATACCTGTAGGGTGGAAAAGGCTTAAGAAACACAGATTTGATGCTCTGCTGCTTGGCCTTAGCAGTGTCTGGCTCCTCGGATTCTACAAGACATCACCAGCACATCACCTCGCAGACGACAAATGCAAAGAGCACAGACTGCAGATCCATGCAAATGGAATTCAGGTGATGCTTTGGCTTTGCACTGGCTCTTACACAAGGGTGAATTCTGCTCTGGCTGCCCAGGGCCACCAGGGAGTCAGGGATAATGAACAAACTGGCTCTGAATTCACTGAAATTCAGGTGAAGGTTTCCTGTGAGACTGTGATTAATGTGATAAAGATGATTATGTTTATTTCCATGTATTTGTTGAAAATTATTCAACTGGTCACAGTCCAGCAGCTCCTGATGTTCCACTTCTGGGCAGCAGAACAAATACCTTGTAGTACATCTGATCTGTCTCTAATCAGGTACCAGCCCTGATAACAGCCGTCTCAGAGATGGGCTGGAGGAGCACTGCAAGCCGTTTTCAGCAGGTCTGCTGATTGCAGGAAAGCACTTCTCTTGCAAGATTTGCTGTGGAACATGTTTATTCCAGAAATTTATTTAAAAAAAAAAAAAAAAACCAAACTCAAAGAAAAAAATCACATCAAAACCATGATGTCTCCTGAGAAGAGAATTTCTTATCAAGGTGTGTTTGTTTGATAGCACATCCAGAAGGTGGAAATGTAGTGTGGTTTCACACTTTACTTTTTGAACCTATGTAAACTTCTGACATTCACAAAGAGAGGAGTTTTACAGCTTAACTATGCATTTTGTGAAGCTATTAGATACTTCATGGAATAAAAAAATCCATCAAGGGCCTTAAGCCCAAAGATGACACCTCTGACTTGGGCAGTCCCTGAGCTGCTGATCACTGGAGGCTGAGAAAGAGTAGGAGAGAAATACTGCCACTTACCTGTCCTGTCTTTCCTAGTGGCAATTTTTGGCCACTGCTGAACATATCATACTGGCCTAGGTGGACTTTTCCTTTCAGCTGACAAAGCTCTTCTTTTATTCTTATAGGATGAAATGTGAAACAGAACTGAGGGAAGGTCAGTTAGGATGTTGTTTTCTAAAAATACCCTGTGTTTTGACTTGATCTTAAAAACCTTTCTGAAAAATAGGGAGGAGAAGGTGAATGTCTGCATATCTTGTTTGACATCAAGGAACTTCCTGCAAAATTTGCACAAATAAATAAATAAATAAATAAATAATAAATAAAACAGACCAACCATGACAGGTTTCAAAGGTTTTATTTAACTTCATTGTGATTATTTTCTACAGCTCTGGTTAGGAGTAGCAATTATATTAATCCTTCTCCTCCAGGTTGTTAATCCTAGTAAAGCAACCTGTTGCTTGGAAGATTGTATGTTGTTAAGGAGCTCCCTGAGAACATTTATTCATGCTTGGGGAGTGCATTCCTAATGCATGCACGTTTTCATTTAGGCTGAAATTCACCCCTAGGAAGGGGGGCTGTGGTCAAAGCCTAGGTATCACTTAATTCATGCTTAAACCCTTCAAATCAGAGGATTAAATGAAATCCAATGGAAAACTCTATTGATGTGGTTAGGAGACCTCAGTGCAGAAATCAGTGGGGCTTTGGGTGAGAAAAGGAAGATCGCTGAAATTAAAATCACTTCCTCTGAATTTGATGGATCTGAGCTGGTGTGAGAGATGGGAGACAGAAGAAAGATGCTCCCGTAGTTATATGAGCTTGTATATTTATGCTCCAAACCTGAGTGCATAGTGTAAATTGGATAAGACAAGTAAATTGCACCCAACGAACAGTGAAAGCAGGCAACAGCATTCATGCGGAATCTCAATTTACATCGCAGCTGGGGTCTGGAGGAGCTTCACTAAGAAAGCAGGGGTCTGAATCACAATCTGCTTTTTTTTCCACTTCTTTTTTCTCCCAGTTGTTCAGCATAGTAGGTATGCTCTGGTGAGGCCGGCAATACAGCACTATGAGGCTGCAAACCAGTCACCCAGTGCCTGCAAAGAAGTGTCCCACATCTGAGGACGCGTTCCACATACTGCTAATAGCCTAAGAAAGATTGACATGGGCACGGTGCTCTGACATGGATTGCTGTCATTTCCATGTTAATACGCTGCTGTTCACCAGCCAGCAACCTTTGTCCTTGTAAAACGTTCCCATGGCTTTGTCACAGCAGAGTGGCTCGGGGCGAGCCAAGCAGACTTGCAGCCTAATGCTAATGGTGATATGTTCCCTGACTTTTTCCTTTAAATCTATGAGGGAAAAATTCTAAATTTCGTTGCCCTGAGCATGTTTAAAATTCTTCGTTACATGGCTGTATCCCAACTCCTTGCAGACCTTTCTACCACCTGCTTCCCAGGAGATGCATGCCCGGGAGCGCCTGGGGCACTGCTGGGGGGTGCTGTGGGTATGGAGCCAGCAGCCGGCTTGTGGGGGTGTGGGCAGATGCTGGGGGATGGCCCATCTGCACACCGGGGCTGGGATTCGTCTCATCTTACTTTCAGCAGCTCCAGCACAACTGTCTTCAGCTGAGCTAGCTGTCTAGACTCCCCTTATAGTTGGGAAAGAGAAACAAGCAATTCCACGGCACAATTCATCTGACTTGTTTTAGACGTCTGCCTTAGAAAGAGATGAATTGGGCCCTAGAAGTGACAGTTTCTCTGCCTTGATCGTAAAGGGAGGCTTGCCAACCTGCAGGGATGCAGACCTGTAAGCTCTAGATATCTGTACACAGCCAGATAAATCCCAGACTACATGCCTCTTACTGATGTAGCCCAGGGACCCTCCACACTGGGTTGTCAAGCAACACTCATGGTTGTGCCCTCTCCTAAAACAAGATCTCCTCTGCCCTAAGAAGTGTGAGGTCCCGGCTCAGAGGCTCACAGTGCCTCATTTCTCTTGATCAGAGTGGTTTGCTATGACAGATATTCCGATCTGTCCCTGTATAAATCTCTTCTGAAAAGCTGTCAGGCCATGTAAGAAAGAAAGATGGAGCTCCTTCTTGCAAAGTGCTGACAGGGTACCGCTACATACCAGCACAACTGGGCACTGTGCACAAGCTGGCCACTTCTTTCCCCATAAGAGTCTTCTCTCCTTGCCCAGCTCCTGTCCCCAGCTGAAGCATGAGAAGGCTTTTTGTTTTGTTATTTTATTTTTTTTTTTCATCCAGCAATAGAATGCATTTTTTTTTCCTGATGCTCTTCTTATCATATTTAAATCGGTGTTTGATTCAATTCTGTTCTTACTAGTTGTTTGTTTATTTTCTCATATCCCTGACTGCAAAGATATTGTTGCTCACAGACATATTTCCAGGGAAGATTTTATTCAGTGGTAGCAGGCGTCTTCCCCTGGAAAGTATTGATGCAGATATTGAATGACAACTGTCTTCGTGTTAAGAGACATTTTAGCCGAGTTCTCTACAACCTGCTCTTCATAAGTGTCTCCAGCAAACTCCCCTCACCATTTCTTCTGCAGCTCTTCTCAGAAGCCTCATCACCCACTGGTCCCAGTCTCCTCGATGCTGACCCAGCATCATGCGTACTCACCCCTTTACCAGAGTTATGTGACATCTGACAACATACTCCTAAAAAAAGAAACTTCTCTCCACACACTTCCATGGTGCTCAGATGTCACTGAGGGCATGAAGGCTTAAGGGAAATGGTAAAATTGTTGAATCACAATATCTGAATGCTGATGACCTCAAGGTGTGTGAGTCACCTTCCTCCCACGGATATCTGTGTGCACTCTCTAAAAGGGCTGAAACGTGTCTTTTCTTGCAGGTGCCTGTCTTAAGACTGGAGGAACTAGCCAACATCAGGTATTTTGGTCATCAGTCATACAGCTCGGCTCCCTCCTGTTACCCATCGGCTGTGTGTGGTAAGCAATGATGTACGTGCAGTCAGCAACCTCCTCTACACACATGGGCATCTGTTTTTTGCTTCTTACATGCTCTCTGCAGGCACACTAGCTTCAAAAACAAGCATGGTCTATGAATGCCAGACACGTCCTGCTATACCTGCTGCATCAACTGGACATTTCTATAGGAAATGTATATACATCAAAGACACACACAGCATGGAGACACACAAGAATGGGGTGAGTCATGCATACTTACTAGTACACACATCCACATACAAATGCAGTGAGACACACTACATGAGCAACTATACTATATTTATTTACTGGAAAATTGTCCTATAAAGATCTACAGTAGTTGCATACACACAATTTTGTCTCCATGCACAGACGTGCATGCACAAACTCTTTCCCCTGGATTTTTGTGCTGTGCAGTCTTCCAGGGTGAATGTACCTGGTCTGTCTCCCAGATCTATCACATTCCAGGACTTTATCCAGACCTCTTCAATGAGGTTTCAAATGTTTCCGTGCATGTTTCAATCAGTTCAGGCATGTCAGACAAGTAAGTGCTGTGGAGGTACCTGAAAATTACACCATCTGGCTGCCTCAGTGAGCCAGACAAGAGGCAGACTGCAGGGAAAAGGAGAATCCAGACTTTAAAGGAAGGACGGGAACATAAGACTAACCATTTGCAGAGGAGTAATACTTAAAGATCACTCCAAATAATCTTGCAGTAAAGGTTTACCCATTTCATTTTATTAACCAAATCTGATAAGTGTGAAAGAATTTTCTTTGGAGTGAACTCAGTTCACTGGAAGATCATTTCCAACTTAACCTTCGTGCTTTGAGTAATGCCAGGAAGTGTCCTGTGCAGCTGAATCTGCAGATTCCCAGGTCTGGGCTTCTGGGGGTGAGAAATGGTTCATAATGACAAGACAGTGGGTTCAGTACAACTAACATAAAGAGATAACTCCACAGGTAAATAACAGATGACAGGGCCTTTTCCCCCTAGATCCATTTAAAGAAGAATATAGGTAAATTTTCATGCATGAGTCTGCATGGAACAATGTAATTTCCAGATAAAGAATGGGCTGGTCAGGCTTTTTGTTTTGTGTACAGTATTTCAAGTTCTCATTAAAAACAAAATCCCTCACACCACCTTTGCAAGGTGGCTTTAAATCAGAACTGGAGGATTATTGTGTGGGTAAGGGGTATTTTCAGGGAAAATAAATTATTTTCAGACAAAGTAGACCTTTCAGAATGTTTAAAAGGAGTGGAAAAAAAAAAGCTTTCTACTAGAAAAATAAAAAAAAAACAGTTAAGCTGGCTCAGACTGGGATGGATGGATAACCCTCTGACTGGGAGCAAGTGTTCAGAGGCAGGTTCACTTGGCCAGGTTGACGGACAGGAACAGCCAGTGACACAACGGCTTGTGTCACCATGATGCTGACTGTACCTAACCTGGAGGTAAATCAAAGATGCTCATCTGTTGCGATGTTGATCTGGCAATTTCCCTTAGCAGAAAGCTCCTAGTGCGAAAAAACAAGGAGAGAGAATAAAAGTGTTTATTTATTGAAAGGGAAGCATGTTTTTGTTAACTCAGCCTTCATTAAATGGCTCTCATTATTGCCACAGTGTGAGCTGTTGGCACAAGCGTCTGCTCTGTCACTAAGCCCTAATGCCATCTGGAAAAGGAAGAGAAGGGAAGCAGGGCAGAAGAGCCTGAGCATCCGTCCCTTTTCCCATACCCCATCCCCAAGCTTGTCCTGATCTGAAAGAGAGATGCTGTGCTGGGAGGTGCTGGGAGCCCCGTGGCTGAGCTATAAATTTCTCTCAGTCAGAGGGGAAGATTTATACTCACAGCTTGGAAACAACGCCCGTAGCATATATACACATGCACACACACACACAACACACACACATTCCCGCCCTGCAAAAAACAGCAGCTTTGCCAGAACTGAGACTGAAGACAAGGTGCAGTCCCAGGAACAGCTAAATTGCTTTCATGACTTTCCAGAAGCGTTTTGAAGACAAACTGGCGGCTTGTGTTTTAAATGTATCCCAAATTTGCATTTTGATTGGCTAACAGGCCATGCAAATACCACAGTAAAGTACTGATCTGTCAAAGGCATCTGACAGTTTTCAACAATTGCTGAAATGGCTTTAAAACAGACCTGTGAGAGCTGGGGAGAGAAAAAAAAAAATCAAAAAACTCTGCCTGATGAGTGAGTTCTTTCATCTGCTAAAAGCTCTCCAAGCCCACAAGCCTGAGGCTGACTTTCAATAGAGTCAGTGGAGAAATGTCTTCTAGACAGGGGAATGATGAAGCCCTCCAATAGTCTCTCTCCCTTTCATTCACACTCTCTCTCTCACACATGTATTTACCTTTCCTCTCTTCCCTCCAGAAAAAGTTCTATCCAGGCTGATGCTGGGTCCCCTCACTTCTCAAGGAAGTCAGAGAAGTGCCTGCCACTCAGTGTCTCATGGGGTTGAACTTTAGGATGGTCCTGCAGCCACAGGGTCATGGGATCTTCTCTAGTTGTGAATGACGTTGAGGCTTTAAGATATTTTTATCTTGAGGTAAAGGGATTCTTCAGTTTATGATGTCTTTAAATGAGTCACAAGGAATTTTGCTACTGGGTTGCCAATCAGACAGAGCCTGTTTCTGGATTCAACCAAGAGACAAAATATTTCCTACAGACAAGTCTTTGGGAGGCATTAAACTGCCCTGGATTCCACTTGGCAGTGTAAGATGAAGCTAGTCGCTTGCTCCCACAGCAGACCACTGCACAAGCACTTTAGCCAAAGCAAAAGAGGCTGTGAGATGCAGTGGCAAAGGAGAGATATAAGGCAACAGAAAAAGCTTAGATTTTCTAGAGTCATACAGCTGTGTTGGGTTACCTGTCTGCAAACATTTTTATAAGTTTGAAAAATGTTCACATCCTGAAGCAAATTGCAAAAATAAAATTTCAAGTCCTCTACAAAGTCAAAATGAGTAAAAGAAATGTATAATCCCAATGTCTTTTGGTCAAGTGAAACTTTCTCTTTCAATAGGGTATAAACCTTTCTCTTTCTTTTTGTCACGTATTGACAAAGTAAACAGAAGCCCTTCAATCCCATAATTTGCTGAGCTACGAAATGAGAAAGACATTGTGAACTGTCATTTTCTGCATTGCACAGGAGATATCCTTTGGACGGTTTCCATCTCCACCTCTCCCCCTCCCGACTCTTTGAGTGAAGAAGATATTAAAACTGGACCTATTTCCATTTTAAAAAGTTTTCAATGAATTTTCAGTTTAGGTTGAGAGAGTCCTGAGACAGTCACATAAAATAGAACCTGAGAAGCATTTAGAAGAATGACGGATACTGAAAACTGCAGTTTCAGGCTACCAAGACTCCAAACTGTTTCTGACTCCAGACATTTAAAGATCTCACACACTCCTTTTCTGTGTGAAAGAAGTCAGCTCATCTCTGGGTGCCTTTTTATAGATCAGCCCGCTGACCTCTGTAGAGCCCTTAGGCCATCTCCATGCACGGTGACATAATAATGATGGATAAGAATCATTTACCATTTGGAGGGAGAGACAGAGCAAAAACAGTATTTCTCAGGCCTGCCCCAAACTGTGGAGCCTGGCTCTGCACCAACCTGCCCCTTTCCCAGAGCAGTGTGCAGCTTCTCATCCCGGCAGCACATTCCTCTCCCTACCCTACAGTTTAGCTCTGATACCCCAGCAGCTCATATACTTTTGACCTCACAAGCATTGCACAATCTGCCTATGAGACTGTTCCTCCTTCTGCTTCATCTCAGTGATGCAACATCAGCCTTAGGGGAACTTGACTGTGAAGAAATTACTACGCCTTGAGGCTGCAAACCTTTTGAGAAACACATGCAGGCAAACCCTACCAGCTCCAACAGGCACTTTTACCTATTTTCTCTGCTTCTCTTGCTCTTCCTGGTTTTCAGGTGTCATGCATGCCTTCTGCATGGTTCCTAGCACACATCTTGCTGGATGCATTGCTATGTGTCATAAGGTGATATGTAAAATCATCATAACATGGTGGGACAAGGAAAGAAGGTTGGCACTGAACTAGGGTGGGCTGGAAGAGATCAGTGGTACCTTCGGATTAGCCACATTGAGAAAAAAATAAGGTAATGTGTTTAGGACATAGCTGTGTGTGAACTACAAGGCTGTGAAGGCAGCACCATTGTTTGTAGCATGGTGCAATTCCCAGGTGCTTCAGAACTTGGACCTGTGTGTCCTGTGGGGACAGTGAATGTTCCCTCCATGCTTGTTCCAGGTGAGATGATCCCACCAGGATAAGGAGATGAACGAGTCTGGTGGGGAGGTACAGAGGATGAATAACTGCAGTCAAGGGGCTCCATCCCAGAGCTAATATCCCTGAAGCATCTGATTCTGACCCAGCTCTGCACAATGATGTATGGATTTCCCAGCTTGCATTAGCCTCGCATTAGCAATGACTGATGAATCTCTGCACCACTTGTCCTTGCATGCTCTGGATGAGGCCTCAGCAAATTACCTCAATCATCTGTTTCTCCTACACACAGCTCTGGCTTCACTGCATCTCTCCAGTCACCTCTTCTCCTCTTCTGTTCAACATACAGTCCCCAGTCTTAACCCACCGGCTCCTTCCTCTAGTATTCTCTCCCTATTTAACCCAAGAACATTAGTGACTTGGTCATCAATTTAATCCTTAGCTAAGGTCATTGGAGTTGTATCCTTGAGAGAAGAGCATGCAAAGTATTTTTCTTACTATTTTCCCTCCTTCCCCAGGCCTTCCTCTAGGAGGATTTCCCCTTGGCCTTAGCTAATCGGATGATCCATCTCAGTGTATGGGGAGAGTTGCCTCAGGACAAAGTTCAGGCCTTTTTCTCCTCAACAGGTTCTTTGTAACAGTTCCCATTCAGCCTTTAGCAGCAGGTATTTAGTTATTAATTTCCCATCTCCATCAGGTGGATAGTGCACAGCGATGACTGGTCTTGGGCCTCATAGATGTTCTCCACGTAGGAATAATTTTTTTTAAGGTGTTGCCCTTGGCACAAACTGGACATCTTGGTGGGTTAAACACAACGATGAAGAGGAGGTTGGAAGGAGAAAACAACGTGACTCCCATGCGCAACTCAGCGATTAGAACTGGATTGCTCTTTTCTTGTTCTTTCCCATTCTCCTCTCGTGCCTTGTAATGGTCATTGGTAGCAATTTGTGTCATGCCGTCCTGGGCTCTGAGATTCCGCAAATCCATTCATTACAGCCCCCAGGAACAAATCCCATCAAATCACCAGTCTATAAACTGCATTTCAGATATGTTATATGAGCACTGATTGCAAATCTGAAGACATTTCCATTTCGCCTGAGGCCAAGATTTTTAATTTAAAAAAAAAAAAAAATCCCGTCAGGGTCTGTGCAAAGGCTCTTTAGATATTCCAACCAGCACAGTTTATTTAAAAATTCAATAAGGCAATTTTCATGGCAGCAAGGAAAAAGAAGCAGTGCTGATGTCTGCATACCCGGTAAGTAGGAAGAAGCAGCCAGGATCTCATCTCTCAGACCCACTCAAGCCAGACTATGCTGCTACCTCATTTTACCTCCTAACAGCCTACAGCCCCAAAACCAAAGTACCCTTCCTGCTTGACAATTAAATTTGCTCCAACAGTGGAACAGTAGGAAGCAGAAATGGCCTTTTTAGAATAAGCTGCTGTCCAGGAGTCACATTATCTAACACAGAGCAAATATAAATGATCAAACCTATTTCTGGACTTCATGAAGCTGGTAACAATGGTTAGAGGAAGAGAGTGGTTAGCTTTGCATAGACATAGCCATAGGAAGTGGACAGAAGGTAAGTAGGATGCACAACAAAAGTGGTTATTCTCTGCCTTCTATGAACCATAAGGGGCTTCTCGGGAAGCAGAGACAAAACTGAATTGCTGTATTTAGATCCTAGGTGAAGAAACATCCCTGGCTGCTCTAGACCATGTAACAAAGGTAAATTCTACTGCCTTATGGCCACTGGTATCTGTTCCTCAGCCAGGCATAGACAATAGCCAAGACATGCCCTTGCCTTGGCATGGCATCAGGACACACCCAGGCCCAGTCTGGCAGTTTGGGAGGTTCACATCCCATCAAGGAAAAAAAGTAGCTAGAAAGGAGTGGTGCTTACAGAGAAAAGACCACAAAGAGACCTCTGTCACCGATCCCTCCCCTTGAGGCCTCAGCCCAAATATCCAGCCCACCAGAGGAGCAGAGACACCTGTGGGACTTCCCCCGTGATAAGTATTCAGGTCTCAGCCCACTGGCAGAGGAGCTGAAGGACTGAGTCTGCTGCTAACGAGATCATTAAGACAAACACAGCTATTACGTGAACCTTTCCAGTCAGAAGGATGAGGTGGGGTTTTAATTAAGGTAATTATACTCAGCTGGAAAGGCTATTTGCAAAGGCATTTGAAGTCTCTAGGAAGAGGCTGTGCTGACAAGCTGGGTTTAAAGATAGTAATGCTGATAGAGTATGTGAAACCTACTGCCCATGTGGACCACTGGACTCAAGCTACCAGCGATGCTAGTGTTTTACCTGAGAAACCTCATGCTATGTAAGAGAGGTAGGCAATGCTTTGCCGATGGCAATGTCAAGGAAGCATTTGTGCTTAAGCATGTCCATTATGGAGGGGACACTGCTCTCAGCTCAGGAGAGTTTTCAGTGTCAGCACTTTTTTTCTCTCCAAAAGAGGACAGAGATTTTTAACTTCAAGAATATTCCCTGGTCAGTAATTTGTGGGGATTGGCTAGTATCTGTGTCAGGTCAGCTAGTATTTTGTGTTTGTAACTGAGTGTTTGGGGTTTGTGTTTTGGTTTTGGGTTTGTTTTTTGTTTTTTGGGTTTTTTTTTTTTTTTTTTTGCTTTTCTTAAACTCTTTTAGTGGAGTGATCTGCAATTTCTATATGAAAAGCCATGGCAAATTGAAATTGGGAACCTGACACTTTGACAGTGTCACACTTCTGACAATTCAAAGCTTTTATGAATTGTAGAAGATGTGTCAGAACTGATCCTGGCCTGTAAGAAACTGGGATTTTGATAAATCAATGCTTCCCTTTAATAAGTCCTCATGGAAACCTTCTAATCAGCTCTGGTTGGTCCACTTTAATCCTTTTTTTTTTTTTTCACTTCTTCTGACTAAAAAACATTTACAAACCTATCACCCCTTGTTAGAGACCTGTCCTCTTTGTTTGTTACAGCTTTGCTGAGTATTGGGGGTCCACAGTAAGGACATCTCATTGTTTCCTTATCCTCAGCAAGACAGAGCAGATCAATGTGACTTACACTTCACCCTTTCCCATTCAGTGCTGCCTCTCATTTTGTTCTGCTTTTAATATCATCTTTATTGCAAGTCTGTTCTAATGCTGCCTGTTTATTTATGGCTATTACTGAGACGATGCTTTAATTGTCGGATCAGCGCCTCCAGTCCATCAGCAAAGGAACAGGCAGCTCTTTATAAACATCATTTTTTATTTAGCTATTCCACATGCACACACAACACACACACACAATTAGGAACAACAATGGTGTTATTCCCAACGAACCCTTGTGCAGTTCTTTGTCCTTTTCAAGACGGGGTAAAATTACAGCCTTTGAGTCTGTTTACTGTTCTTTCTGCACTGAGCATTTTGCCTTGTAGATCTGGAAAAAGGAAATTTAATTAGAGTAGTATTCAGGATGGTTTTTATATATATTTTCTACCAATTAGCATTTCATTAAGGCAGTTAAATTGCATTTGCCAGAGACAGACACAACCCATTGCAGAGTATTATTTTAAGATCTCATTTCTTTTTTCTTCATCTTGCAAGCTGAAAATGAAATCAGGTAGTGATTGATTAATTATTAATTCATTACTGGTGATTGGGTTGGGTTGGAGCTGGTCAGGAGTGTGAGGCGGGGGGAAGTGCTAAGACACAATTTTGGTTTATTTCTCTGGACAGCTTTGCAGCAGCTACCTGAGGTGGACAGACTCATCCTAAAGCTGAGCAGAGATGCTGGGCTGCCCTGGATGCCTGTCACTGCCTGCTGCTGAATATTTCCTCACCCTGACCCCCCTGCAGGACAGAGATGGTAGATAGGGAGTGGCAATATCTCATCAATATCACGTCTAAAATCTTTTGGACAAGAACCATCCTACTCCTTAGTTAATCCCCTCTTCCTCGTGATGCAGTGCATCAGTGGGATGGATGATTATTCTGCTGCTCTTTCTGGAAGGCTGATGAATCAGGACACAAGCCCACATGTGGTGTGTTTCCTCTGGCTGACACCAGCATTCCAAACTGTGCCTTTGCCTTGCTCTGGAAGAGGGTTAAGCTTGCCTTCTCTTTCATTTTTGCTTGCTCTGAAGGCTCCTCTCCATCCCTCCCTCTTTGCAGTGTGGCTTTGTCTCTCTTCATTGCTCTCAAGGTCAACATTGATCAGATTGAGTACTTTACAGCTGCAGCCTTGGACGAGCAGAAAGAGAAATTGATTGCAGTCAATTCAGCAGCAGATTGAACTGTATTGACGTGTCCCCTATTCATGCAGACATGGAGCTTTGCTACCTTTTAATTACCACGGCTATCCCTTCTCAGCATCAATGGAATGGTTGGATGTGTGCACAGGAGTGTGGGGGCATCGTATGGCGGTGTGCAGGGATTTTTTTTCTGACCAGTCAGGACCACACAAGGTAAGAGGACCAGTGCTGGTTGGCCAGTGAGGGAATCCCAGGGATAGAAAGTCATCTTTCCTCAGTTTACAGTGACTCTTCTTGGAGGAGCCTCCATCATTGGAAGTGATTTGTTTTCCACAGTGGAAGCCATCCATTTTCAAGACAGTGGCACTCTGCTGAAGAAATGGCAGCCATGGGTGATATAAGGGTGATGGTCCTTTGAACTGGACACACTTGGCAAGAAAGGCAGAGGCTCATCTGGCAGAGTCACAGTGCTCCTTCCCTCTCCCTGTCTTTGAGCAGACAGAGGAGGGGTGTGCTGCTGCTAGCTTTCTCTAATAGCTGGATAAGCCAGTCTCCTGTTTAGCAAAGTCCTTTGGCCAAATCCTGAATTCTCTTGTTGAGGAGGAAGAGCTGTTTTTGTGGCTCTTGTTTACATCTAGGGATCAGGAGAGACTAGGGCGTGTTCAGCTGACCCCTCTGAAAAACAAGATGTACATGACTGATTTCTGTGGAGCTGCTCAGGCTTCTCACCCTCAATTCTGCTTCTGGCTGTGTCCGTGGGCTTGCAGGCTTCACCAGCACTAGCACAGTAATTCGTTGCTATCATAGAAAGTGCATTTGGCATTTTTGAGAATTGCAGGATTGGCAGCTTTAGAAGACTGAAATCCTCTGTTCATCTACTGAATTGATGCCAGTAGTACCAGCACTAGGAGTGAGAGAAGAGTAGTGATTCCAGCAGGGCTGGTGAATAACAGCTTTTTCAGCAAATTGGAAAGTAAAAAGCAAACCAGAACAACAAAATTACTTCCATTTAGGGTCAGAGAAAGTATTGCATTTTGATTATTTTTTTACTATTAAAACTAGTCTGACTAAGACAACAACATTAAAGGAAATTTCAAAAGAAAGTAATTTTCAAACTACGGTTAAACCCAATATTTTAAAGACAAGTGGGGAAACAAGTTCATTTCCGCCCTCCTCCCCCCCCCGGCTCCCTGTTCCCTCTTCCTACACAGAGAGATCAGAAATTCTGTGCAGTGTTCTGATGTGATCAAATACATAATTTTAGCCTTCTCCCTGGGTCTTATGTCCTACATAATTCTTCCATGTCCAGGACTACTTAAGCTTGGATCTGACACTTTTTGTAAGGCTAGAATCATAGACTGGCTTGGGTTGGAAGAGACCTTAAAGCTCAGGTAGTTCCAACCCCCCTTTCCATGGGCAGGGCCCCCTTCCCCCAGCCCAGGGGGCTCCCAGCCCCGTCCAACCTGGCCTTGAACCCTTCCAGGGAGGGGGCAGCCACAGCTGCTCTGGGCACCCTGGGCCAGCGCCTCACCATCCTCACAGGGAAGAAGGCTCTAGGATGTTAACCCCAGGCTGGGTTTATGCACTGTATGTCCAGCCACTGGAAGCTGGGCTAAGACAAACAGTTCATTTGATATGAACTATTAAAATACCATCAGCTGGTTGCAAACACAGACCACGGCTTTCCTTAGAACCCAGACTGATCATGTATAGGACTCTTCCCTACATGTCTCCATACACCTCTCCATATAATGTGGGGTACTTTTTCGGAGTGGCTGGGTAGGCAATGGTGTAGGGATCCTGACTTAATAGGCTTGTAAGAAATAAGTAAAGGGGTTTTACCTTTTCAATTACCTGCCAAGGATAATAATCCTTTATTTTAATCTTGCAACAGGCAGATATACTGTGATGAGATGTTCCATATGTGTGTATATATGCATGACTATGGTTTTAGCTTTTCAAAAGGTTTTTGTATGGAAGTCATCCCTTGTCTTAACAAAAATCACAAACCCTCTGGACAAAATAAAATGGGCTCAGTCCTGTACTCCAACTTCTGTGGTGGAGGGACAGGATTGTTATTGTTAGCAGACCAAAGATATTGTAATCCAAATTTGACACAGAGGCCAGCTTTACAGTATACAGCCCTTCTGCCCTTGTAGAGAGACCCTTCCTCTTTCCTTTGTAGCATCCCAAAGGGGAGAAGTGAATTCCAGCAGTTTACAACTCCCAGGGAGAGAATGTACTGTGATAATCTCCCCCAGTTTCTAGCTGTTAAAATAAATTCTTCCCATGTTAGTAAGACTCCCCTGAGGCCTCAGGAGAACAGGTGCTCACTTGACCCAAGTGTCACCTGCACCTAATATATCACATCAGCCTCAGGGGAAAAAAATGCAGCCAAAGCTTCCCTCCCCACACCCACCCAGGGGAGACCTGGCTCAGCACAACCACAGATGGAGACCTGCATGTGTGCTAGAAATGGCACGGAGTGCTCCTGGAGAGAGAGAGATGGGAATTGCTTACTTTGTCACTTAGCCAGCCTGCCTGCTGCCATTTTTGAGGCAAAGCATGTATACCAAATGTGCTTCTACTAGGTGGCCATCCACTGACTTTTTGAAGAAGGCCTCTGGATTCTTATGGCTTTATGTTGCGTAGCTAGTACTGCTGGTCTTGGTCATGGAGATGAACAGCTTCCTCTGATTTTAGTGAATGAACATTTTCTTGTGCTACTCTCTCAGCAGTGGAAGGAAGTCAAACAAAATTTTCTTCAGGAATTACATTCCTTCCTGTTGCAGAAAGTCCCAGGTCATCTAGTAACAACAACGCTTCATCTGTCCTCTCCCAGAGCAACCTTAAGGTGAAACGTGTCACTCAAAGTAGCGCGAATGGTGATGCATCCAGAAGAAGACAACTCATCCAGGGAAATCCAGGCCTGAATATGTGATTCTGGAGGTGTGTGTGGGAATATTATGATGAAAGTAATGGGGCATGTCCTTTGTACACATGGTCCTGGGTGCCCACCATTGGTTTCTGGAAGTGGCTTTAAAGAACAGTAAATCCTACCTTTTCCAAAGAGACTGTTGAGGACAGAGAGGCTATAAAAAGAAGGTAGAGGAGATTGTCCTCAATATTAATCTACAGGGGACTGTGGAA
Source organism: Tyto alba (assembly GCF_018691265.1). Classification (NCBI taxonomy): domain Eukaryota; kingdom Metazoa; phylum Chordata; class Aves; order Strigiformes; family Tytonidae; genus Tyto; species Tyto alba. The sequence continues at coordinate 8,289,241 of NW_024881273.1, forward strand.
AAGAGAGTGAGTGAGATGTCACTTTATCTGAATATTATCAAGACCCACATTACATCAGTTACCCCAGAGCCACAGCATCCAGGTTATACAAGGATGGGCTTAAAACATAATTTACATTCTGATCTTGTTCACTACAATCCAAGCTCAAGAAAAACACATACTTAGGCTCTCATTTTTGTCCATATCTAATTATGTGTGCTAATTATTTAGCAGATTATTAATTATTTTGCTAATTATTTAGACTCTGAATGTGACTGGTCATTCCAAATGATGTACAACATGGGTTAATTTCACACTTCATGCCATGTTTATGCCAAAGTCAAAAAGGCTTATATTTTTTCATGATTAGAGAGCAATGTAGAGAGGTGATTGTGGAACAGTTGTTCCACACAAGGTTCCTGGGAACCTCAGCTGCAATTTCTAAGTAGCCAGCTCACTCTGTGTTCATTTCCAGGCTATGTGAAGCTGAACAGTCGTGTTTTGCTGAATGCAATGTTGTGTGAGGACTTGCATAAACTTTCTATGAGCCTCTAGTTGTAAGTGTTTGGGAGCCATCGTCTAATCTAATAAGAAAATAGGTTCAACAGGACCTTGTGATTTCAGTGACCAATTGCTGCACAGTAATGATCAGCTTGTGTACATTTCTGAGCATCTGTTAAAAGAGGATTCTGGGTTGTGATACTAATGGTTTTGCACAGCAAAGATGTTTCAGAAAATTAAAATCTGTTCATGGAATACTCTGGCAGCAGCAAAAGAGTTTATATATGGTTTGTAAATTTTCACCAAGCTCTAAGAACAACAAACTGCTTGTGGAAAAAGAAATTGGGGATGCACACATAGACCAACTGGTAAATAGGAATCACTGCATTTATTTGTGGTGAAATGGTGAGCAAATGGAAGCAGGTAAGAAATACACTGATTCTTTCAAAAGACTTCAGGTCGGTTTTTCTGAGTGGCTGTTAGTAATTTATTTCTCTGCCTCACTTCCCGTGTCTTGGCTAATATTGATATTCATTCAAGGATGGACATGCGTCCAGGGGGATGAGATGGGAAAAGAGGAATTACATAGAAGGGAAATAGCCTTGTGTCTATGTCATGTTGTCACAGTGTACACTGAGGAACTGGAGAAGGGAAAACTAGCTCCAGAGCATGGGTGGAGGAGGCAAGGAGCAGCTCTTTCCCATGATTCTCATTTCACTCCTATTACCAAGACACAGGAGAAATACAGTCCTCAGTTTTGGAGCTAAAAGTCTGTGTGTTTTTTCCCTTGTAGCAGATTTACAAACTTTCTGAGGGCCACCTGTAGAGCAAAGCCCTCCTCACTGCAGCCATCTGGGAGTCACTAGAGGCAGTCTGAGTGTTGTTATTATTTATTCCTCTGTTTGTTGTAACCAATTAAGCAAAAGCTTACTCAGTCCATGAAGAGTAATAGCCTGGGGAGTGTGGGAGGGAGAGGCATTTCGAAAAGGCATTTTATCTTTGACACATGCTCCTGGGCAGAGGATTGAAGGTCAATGCATGCACATCATACTGGGCTGATTACAGTGTCAACAATCATTTACTTAGTTTTATGAAATTATCAATTGATCTGTGATTGCAGAATCTAATCAATGCTTAGAAAATTCTGTGTGTGGAAAAGCCAGTTGGGCTGGATTGTTCTTCTACACCCGGCTCCGTGGGAGGGTATCTCCAGGAACCCTGCAGCTTCTTGGGACAGGGGTTAATGCCACTTTCCCTTTTACAGATTAGTGAGAGGACAACCTTTACTATAAGATGCCTTGTCTCTTAGGTGACAGGTCATCCCGTCCTTTTGTGGTGTTTTAATTCTAGGAGCACAAATTTGCTCACCCACTACTGAAATGACATAGAATTGTGAATGTAATAATGTTATGAAGATACTCAGATTTGGCTCTGGGTGAAAGGTTTGCATATCACAAAAAGAGTCTCTAGCAACATTTTAAAGTAATTAAAGATCTCTGGATATTGGCAATTCCATATACCCAAGAAAACTGTGCAAAATTTATCTTATGACAGTAATTCTTAAAGGTCTCTAAACAAACTTTTCTGTAAAGGAAATCACCACCTCTGAAACAAGGCAACCCCTGGGAATGCTCAGCAGTGTTTGCTGAGGCCTGAGAATGGAGCCAGAAAGGAGGATGGAACATCTGCAAGGGAAAATCTGAGAATTTTTATCATTTACAAAATGATGGAAAGTACAAGATTTATCAAAAGGCATCCTGACAAAATATGGCAAAAAAAAGGACTTAATCATAATGTGCATTGATAACATTTTAACGGGGTTATTATAAATCTCATAATATCAGTTACTTTCTGAAAGACCTAGATCCAGGTGTCATCATTTAGATAGTTCATCTTTTAGCTACTTTAAGAATCAAGTTTTCTGTTTTCATAGAAGGAAAGTTAGAAAATATCTTTTGTGACCATTCTGAAGGATCAGAAAATAGAAGCAAAATAAAATATCTTTTTCTGTTTGTTTTGTGGTTTTGAGAAAGTATCTTACACAGATTGTAGAGAAAAATGTTGTAATTTTTTAAATTCCTGAACTTATCAGTACTGAGCAACATGGAACTGGTCTCAATGTATGGATTTTCTCCTGGAGCTTTCCCTTCTGACGACTGAACAGACCTGTTATATCACTGTTCTTTTTCTATCAGGATATAGCATGTTATAGCTATCTATGTTATTTTTTCTATATTATTTTATGAACTAAATACACAGCACTTCTCTTTCAACTTCTTTGCTCTGTTACTGGAAGTGTAGTGGTCAGAGAAATTATGCAGAAGTTGCGGTCCAGCATTAACCAACCATTAATTAAAAGAATAATGGCACAAATGTTACTTCTACACTTTTGTAAGCATTCCTGCACACCTCAGCCTTCCAAAGCTGGTAAGCTTGACAAGATCCAGAACACCAGGTGGGGTGATATTGATGATTTTGCCTGCTCTAACCTTCAAAAGGCAGAAATAACATCCATTAAGAAGCCTTAGAAACATTCTCCTTGTTTCATGTAGCAACTGATGAAATTACTCCAGTGAAAAATCAGGAAAACATTACCATTAACTGCAATAAAGGAGTAATTCAGAGTTCTTGCAAAGACCAGGGCTCTGTTATACTAGGGGATGTTCAGACACATATGTAGAGACCTATCCTGTCTGAGGAGCTTCATGTCTGAATAGTCAGGAGAATTTTTGGAATCCAGAATATTCCAAAATGAGTAGTCTGTTCTCGAAGGTAACAATAATGACTTAAGAATACAAGGCTTTTAAAGTCAACAACACGAAAGGGATTTGGAATGGTGGAGTGTGCCCTCTCTTCTGCTAAGTAAAATTTGTTTGTTTTTTGTGTTTGTTTTTAGGTTGTTTGTTTTTTTTTTTTTTTTTCCTACTGATAAAAGGAGGTATGAATGAGCTATCTTTTGCTAAATGATGGAAGCAATTCTTATGTAATCTAAATGAAGCAAATAGACAAAGCCTTGACATTATGGAGCTTCAGTAAGCTCCATAATATATGAAGCTTATAATGACAACTCAGACCATAATAAAAACCCTTCTGTGAAATAGAGGAAAAGAAAAAGGGAGAAGTGAGTTTTTCCTAGTCCTCTGCTTTGTGAAACTGAAGGTAAACTGTTCAGAGCCATGCTGGGGGTTGCTCAGGTAGTGGGGCTGTGATAATTGAAGTTGGTACCTGTGTTCAAACAGCTGCCAGAGTAGTGCTCTACCTTCACAGCCTGGTTCCCAAGCCTCTCTGGTACCCAACCACCAGTTGGCAGAAAATAGCTGTATCAGTTAAGTTCCACTGCTTTATTTCCAAGACCATGGTGGTTCTCAGAAGGCAGCAGAGAAATTGGAGAGGTTATCCCATGCCCTCTCTTGATCTGATTGAGGTGGCTCTAGCAAGCAAATGTATTTCCACTCTCCTTTTAAAATGCTTTACAGTTTAATAAAATGGAAAATCAAATTGCAAGAGAGGAAAATGATTTTCATAAAAATTGTTGTGGGCAAAGGGGTCCTTTGGATAATAGCACTTTTATCTCTGTTTTTGAATCTTCAGGCTGCCCTAAATGCATGTAATAACAGTAAGTCATTCACAACATGCACATTCTCACAGAATTACTGTATTAAACAACTGTGTTAAACTGGTGGGGAGCAAAGGTATATCTTTTTTTATTATCCCTGCAAACAGAACAGAAGCTGATTGGTAGAAGCTGGCCTTGCTGCCATGGATAGATAAGATCTAAGCTTATGGAGGTCAGCTCGGACAGTCATCATTTACTACACGAAGGCACTGTCCTGCAGTCACACAAAACTGCAGGTGGAGGGATGGAAACAAATGGTGACATTTGGGGAGCTGTAGTGGTGGAAGGGGCTTTTTTTTTTTAATGGTAGAGATTTATACTTATAGACTACAAGTCAAACTGGAGAGCCATGGGGATAAGGTTTTTCTCTTAATCAGAAATGTTACATTTCTGTACAGCTACTAACTAAGGTTGGGCTCTGACTAAATCTGAATTGACTTTTTATCATCACAGCTGAGTCCCAGAACTGGAGAGTGCTGAGTGAGCTGGTGATGATAGGGTGTGTCTACTGTCCTTGGAGCCCCTCTCCTTGTCCTGTCTCAAGTTACTTCTGTAATATGTTGTCTGCAAGGGGAGGGGCTGTCACTGTAGATATGGATGCTCTCCAGAGGCAAAGCATGGTCATTCCTCAATGCCTGCCCCTGCCTGGGGTTTACAGGGAGGAGATGGACAGAAATCCCACTGCAGTCCCACTATCTGCATTGTACTTTTTGTGTCAAAGAACACAGGGACTGAAATTCTCCACCCCTACCCTCACTATACCTATTTCCAATATTAGTCAGCAGGACAGACGGTCGAGCACTGGGAACGGGAAGAATAAGAAACCCATAAGGCTGATTCACAATGTCCTTTCCTACAAACTCTGCTTCAAGTTCTCTGCTGAGTACTCTGGTAAAGACCCCAGGGAGATCATGTGAGGACTAAGACCAAAGCTTGGGTCCCACACTCTGACCTCCTGCACTCATCTGCACACCCATGTTGTCTGACTGAAAGTTTCTTTCTCTTTGCTGTTACTGTAAGTAAAATCCTGTGACTGAGAAGTTTTGTTGAAACAAAAACCTTTTTCCTGCAAAGTTTGGTGTCAGGAGACTGACAATTTTGAATGAAAAACCATTACATCAGGGAATGTACATCCATCTCTATTCTGTAGGTATCAGTTGGTTTGTATGTTTATAACGAGTGCTGAGAAGGAACATTTTGTCTCCTGTGAATATGGCCTGTTTGGGGAAACCATGTTTTTGATGGATTGCTCTCAGAGCCCTCTGTTATTAGAGATGTTTCCCCATTTGGACTCCAAGGGGGTGGAAAAGTTTATCTTTAACAGCAGGAAGAAGATATATCATCATGTGGTGGAAATATTTCCCTCCATGTTGAGAACTCTTTAGTAAATTTTTAGTGAAGAATAATTTTGAATTTTTCCTTTTCCCTTAAATTTTAAAATCTTTCCTAGCACACTCTGAAAAGAAACACTGGCAGAGCTAAGGTGGTGAAAATGGGAACAACCTGTTTATCTCCAGGGCCTCTACATTTCCTTTATACACAGAGCCATGTTAGTTAATTCTTCATTTATTTCTGATGATATGAAGTCATAGGGTTTGAGGAACTATGGACTGAAAGCTTCCATTAGAAAAAGGTTGATCTGAGGGTTAGGAAACAGGCTTGCAATTTTGGAAAGAACAGTTAAATTTGCTGTCTGGACACATCTTTCCTATGTTACTTTAAGTATAAGTCCCCTCAGTTTGTCAGGTTCTCATATATAAAAATGATAAGAATATTTCCACCTTATCCTAAATGTGTTATGAAATAAATCTAGAAGATTGAGGTTTTCTGTCTCCCTGTGTGCACACATATACCTACACTCCCTCTTTCCTTTCTGCAGAGACATTACTTCAGTCTTTCGGTAGATTCACAGCTTCTAAGAGGCAGAAGTGTTGTCTTGTCCCTGAACCTTCTTTTTTCTTTGCTGTGTAAAGTAACATTCTAAAGATGACACAAAATTCTGCCATCAGACATCAATTTCATGGTACTCTCTTCAGCTGAGGCACATCCTGGTTGAATGTGACTCTGAATAAGATCATCAAAAGAGGAGTTGGTCTGTCCACTGATGTGAGTCATGTGGTACATAGTATAACAACGTGGGTCAAAACACATTAACCGTGTTTCCTAGTTATAGTTATGTATAATACATAAATAATGCTCAAATATTAATCAAACTATGTATTGTTAATCATCAGTTCTATTATATGAGTCTGAATAATATATTTTGGCCTAAACATAGGTGTTGTTTTTTGGTTTGTTTTGGTTTTTTTTCTCTTCTTTTAGGCTATAACAAGCTGATGTGTTTTTGTGTGAACACAAAGGCTGAGATTACAGAACTGGGCTGGTAAAGCTAAAGTCTATTCCAGTCGTCCATGGGGCAATTCTGATTAATGCTCTGACAGCTCTTGCTTGAGTTTCCCTACCTACAGAAGTAATATGGGAACAGTGTCTCATTAGAGTGAAATTAAATTTATGTTTGTTAAGTACTTTCAGGATAGAGGTGTTTGGAGCTATGCAAAGAAGCTAAGTGTACATCTATGTACATTCTGACATATGCTACCCTTTCTCAGCAAAAGAGGCTGTGATAGAATACTTTTCCCAGTCAGAGGATTTGAATCTGTCTCAGCTTCAGCATTAGGGTCAGGACAACCCTATATCCTGACATGTTGCTCTTCTAAAATTCTAGGGAGCATCTCACCCTGTCACCCAAGGGAACCTCAGGGTGCTGTGGATCTATAAGCAGGGTCTCACCATATTTGGGATTACCTTGTACACAGTTCTCCACCTACCATTTCACTCATGAGTGCACCAATTGGGAGTTTTGTCTATAGGTCTGATTAGAAATCCACTTGAAATCAAGAAGAGTCTGTCCTTTCAGCAAGCAGGATTTGAACATGATAGTTTGTAAGACTGCTTGGGCCTCACTGGGATGAAAGGCACTGTACTGAAATGTAATACAAAAAAGTTCCTTCTTCCACACATTCCTATTCACATGAATATAGGTACATCCACCTACTTCAGTACACTGAAATGAATATCCACTATAAGAATAAAGCTTATCAAAGCCTAAACACAGTACAATCAGCTGCAGTACAATCAGCCTTCTTATGTAGATGCAAAACCTTACTGAGCAGCAGCAAAAAGAATTAAACCCAACAGAGAAAGACAGAGACTCATTAAAAGGAGTTATAACGAATCAGTTATCAGACGTTTAAAGAATAAACTTGTTAGAATAAACCTGTTAAATAAATCCTCAGCAAAGCTAATTAGGTCGGTGTTACATTGGCACAATGGCTCCCTTCTTCCATAGAAGACTTAACGATAGCATAAGCCTGTTAAAGGAATACACTAAGTATACAATAAGCCAGCTATTTAAAGGATACCTCAGTCAGTTCATCCTCTAAATCTGACCTACCTACAAATTGTCACTGGTTAGAAATATCTCCTAGGCTCCAAATGCCTATTGAAAACCCAGGCCTGTGTGCCTTGTCATTTGTGAGAGAGACATCTATGGATGCACCCCTTTTTCCAAACAAAGGGACTGGTGATGGCTGTTGAAGAACTACATGATTGAGGGGTTTTTGTTTTCCTTTCTCTCTGTGTTGTACTCAAGGTGCAGATTAACCAACTGAACCTATTCTCAGAGCTTTAATGGCAGTATTGATCAACTATTGGTGAAGCGGCAACGAAAGAAAGAGAATAAAAATAATTACTTTGCCCTTATATAGTGGCTTTTGTCAGCGCATGTGTAAGGATGGATGATTTGAAGATTAAAGACGTTTAACTGAGGCTTAGAATATCTGGGTTTGTCCTAGTTCTATCTCTGGTTTTGTGTAAAACATACTCTTTCTACATCCCTCTCATAAACAACAGGGTGAACAACAGGGCGGCTACTGCTTCCTTTTGATTTCACCTGTTTCTGTACTGAGGCCTGTGAAGCTAGCCTTATAACTCCCTTCTGGATGATCTACAAAGTCAAATGAGGCTTTGGAAGAGTGTGTTAGCATTCTCATGATGGCTTAGTCTTGCTGGTGTGGTTAACTGCAGGAGTGGAGATGTAGGTGCAAACCATGATGTACTAACATTTCCAGCAAATAACTTAATGCATTGCTACCATCATGTCTTCATGCTGTTGAGCAGCTGAAAAGTTGGATGAGTAATTGCAGTTAGCTCAGTTCTAGATTCTAGGTGAAAGTTATACAAGCAATAATCCTGACAAGATGAGAGCATTAGATTGGTGTATTATCAGTTATATTACATAGATGGAGGCAGAAGTGAAGAAAAGTGCTCCCCTTGAGAATATGTGGCCATCCCACAGCTGAGCCAAAAAAAGAACCCAGGTGTCCACTCTGATCCTGCACATTTTATGCAATAGATCACTCCCTCCAGAGGTGAACTGTTTCTTTTCCTCAAGAAACACAGGGAGAGTCACATGCTGACTGGCTTGAAGGGAAATGATCTAAAACTAGCAGGTAAAGAAATGTTTATTTCTGGAGAAGGTGTCACAAGCAAAAGAAAAGCTTGAAAACAAGAATCGAACACTACATAAAGAAACACTTGACAGCTACAGCCCTTTAAGTTGCCTTGAGTGTCTGTGTGCAGAATTCATTGCTGGCAACCAAAAAACAGTGTCAGCTCTAAAGACTGAACCTGGAGTATGAATCCACTGTAACAATGCTGGGACGTGGGGGATGAGAGTGCTCTAGGGGAGACATTTGGGCTGGTTCAGAGCTGCCATGGATACCAAGAAGAGAAAGGACAGGAAATAAGAATCTGTAGGATCCCCTGGACCGAATTTCTAACTAATGTTCAACCCACTCCTGAAGAAAGGCAATGAATGAAGTGTTTGGTATGGGAAGCTGGATCATGCTGGTACCAGAACATGTCTGGACAGCAGGAGGTGAAGAAGCATATAGGCAAAGCTCATTGTTAGTAATATTAGCATTAGCAGGGAAAGGTAGCAGCTGAGTTCAGGACTGCTCAGGGAGAGGTGTGCATACACAGAGTAAGTATCAGTCTTTGCTTTGGGAAGCATCCAAATAAAATAAACAAGATGGAGTTTTTATACACACTCTTTAACATGCTGCTTGGGAAACTGTGGCATAAAAGCTACATCTAAACAGTCTGGCAGCTGTGTTTCACACTACACACTAAGGTCTTGGTCCTAGACACCTGGATAGGGTACATTATGGCTTGTTCTTAGTTTACTTGACCGTGTTTCTGGAAACAGACTCCTGAATATTTTGATTTGTGCTTTCCTGCTCTGGCCACTAACCAGAATGACCTGAAAGGCTGTGGTTATGCAGAGAGTTTTTGTAAAGCACTTAGGCATATGCCTTTGAACATAGCTCCTGAAAATCGATCACATCAACTTTTTCTTAACAAGATGAAAAGTCACTATTGTATGTGAGAAATAACGTTGCTCAAGGCTTGTAGTTACTGTATGGTAACAAGAACCCCACTTCTCAGGGTGCCAGTACACACCAGCTATCAACCTTGTGACTCACTGCATACCTGAGGCAAAGTGCAGTTATCTCAGAGTAGCAGCACACTCTAAAACATGTAATTCCTTAGTGATTCAAACCCAGATTTTCTCCCAAATAAATAATAAATGATACCTGGGGTGGGGCTGGGGAGGGAAATAAATTACTTCTTACTCCTCTTCCTGTATTCAATACTTGTCAGGTATATTGGTTTGTGCAAAGGTAATGATGATAGTCCATTCTGACCTAGACTATTGTTGGTGAAAAAGTGCAATTTGGTTGCCTGAATCTGTTGTAAGGTGCTGGACTCCCTGCCCTGGTGATTTGGATCCTCAGGCTCCAGAAAATGGAATCTACCTCCTTTGTTTTGTGGCAGATGGCCAGATGGCTTGGTCATTATTTATAATCCAGAGATAAAAAGACAAAGCCAGCCCTTCTAGAAGCTGAAAAAAATTGCCCATACAATTACAATATATCAGCATCAATTTAACAGACATGTGGTCAAATGTGTATGTGTTATGACTTGATTTTATGCTGTGGGTGGTATCATTACTCTGTACTACCACCCAATCATACAACCCTAGCATGGCCTTCTAGATGCACGTTGTCTCTTCTTGAGGAAATCAGGAAAGAAGCACCGAGCCTCTAACTCTCATTAACATGCTTCAAAATTAGCTTGGAGTACGGATGACAGTGGCTGTCCACTCCCTCCAGACGTCCCTTTTAATCAAGCTAAGAGATTTTCTCATGCCTGGTTCATAAACACTGGAATCGATCAGGGCCTTTTGCTTTGCCACCTCCTTTGCAATGAACATTTTTGGGGCTCTGGAAGATATGGAACAGATGCAAGAACATAGATATGTTGGAGTGAGGAATAAGGAAAAAAAGCTCAATTGAACATTCTAGTCCCTGCATTTGACTGCATGCAGTTTTCATCTACCCACATTTTTTTTGAGTGGTCTGAAGTGCTGAGTGATTGCAGATAGAGGCAGAGTGAGGCTTGAAGCCTTCTGTGCAGTGTACAGCTCATGATGGGTTGGGAGTTACAAGTAGTTCCCTGTTGAAAGCCTTAGTCCAAGTTCAGAAGGAAACTAAGCTGCAGGTGATGAATACTGATGACTTGTACTTGGTACCACACAATAGTAACAATAGTGAATATGAAAGATTGCTAATAAAGAGGATGGATTTGTGACTAAGATGGGAAAATCAGAAGATATGGGTTCATTTGCTTCTCTTCCGTGCACCTCAGCAAGCTCTAGAGGAAAGTATTCAACTCCTCTAGCTTTAGCCCTTTAAAATTTAGGAATTCAGTCTAAGCTGCTGATTTGATACCCTTTAGAGTCAACACAGAAAGAGCTAATTTCAGAAGGAAATTCATCCCATGTTGAACATAGTGTCTAACATAACAGGAAGATTAGAGTTAAAATTACCCCTTTCTGTTAAATGGAGAGAATATTTAGACAAATACCTGAAGCCAAATACCTGGCCTGTTCTAATTCCTCATGAATTCAATGGATTAAATTATTAATTTTGCATCAGTTAGCCTGGGCCAGGAATCTTCATATCAATGACAGCTGGGAAACAATCTTCTGAGCTGGGAAACAGTCAGTTCTCAGTGTTCTTTCTGCTCACTGTATTTTTCCTAGAACCGACCTTCTAGTGGTCGCTGTCTTGTTTTAATCATCAATGAGAGACAAACCACTATTATTTCTTCTTCACAAGACATCTGCTTCCTACCCAAGACCAGTAGGAAAAATACTAAAAAAGCTAATCAGAAAACTAGATCTCAGCAGATTGAAAACCTTGTTCTGCAATCCTCACAACCTCACAGCGCTCAGAACATGTATCCTGAAAGGTGAGTGGCCAGGACAGATGAATTTGAGTGTTGAAGCTGTGGCATTTCTTCCTTTGTCAGTTTCATGCTGGAAAGGGATTTATCTCCAAAGTTAAATTTGGGATATGTTAATTTATAAGCAGTGCAAAATGGAGATGCACCTACTTGGAAAGTTTAGTGAGTTCAGAGTCTTTCAGGTTTCTAAAGCTGCACTGAGGATGATTCAGTTTAATGCAGAGGAACCAGCTGTCAGAAACTCCTTTCAGAAAAAAAAAAAAAAAAAAAAACAATTGCCAACTATTTCTTCCCACTCTGCTGGGACCTGCCAACATTTTTGCTTAGCTTGGCAAGAGGTTCCAGCCTTCCCCCAGCCCCTGCTCAAGCCTTGACTGTAAACCTTGAATTCTGCATTGGGAATGGTGGAAACAGTCTCTGCCAGCTCCCTGCCTCCTGGCCCCAACCCTGGAGCCCACGCTCAGTCTTCTTCCCACCATCCATCAAAACAGCCTTTGGTATCTGTCTGGCCACACAGCTCTTCACATCACCCATCCTGCTTTGTGAACAGTGAGACATCTACCCACATGTTAAGGGATACCAACAGCAAATGAATATGTTTGGTGCTCAGGAGTTAGATATCTCTGCAACCAACACAAAGCACCGTCTAAATTAGATCGCTACTTATTGTGATATTGTTTGCAGAGGAGAAAGAGGAAATACGTTTCACAGGAGACTGGGGGAGCACCAGAATATCAATACAGTACTCACAAAGCAAGTTTAATCCATTTTTAGCCTGTAATAAACAATGAAGTCTGCAAAACCTTGACAAGAATACATTCTTCATCCTCAAGGAGGGCAACACAACAGGATATGTGGGAAGAAGAATTTTGCCAGGAGCATGAGAAGAACTCAGAGTAGGGTCTGATTATTTTCATCACCTCATGGGACTCTGAAGTGAGTTTTTGCTGTAGAATCATAAATAGAAATTAAATATTCACTGTATGCGGTTGGCACATTCAGCTCCTTTTGCACCAGATAATGGCACTTTGTACCGGCCTGTCTGGGATAGAGTTAATTTCCTTTATATTGTATATGGTGCTGTGTATTAGGTTTGTGACCAAAACAATGCTGTTAACACACTGATGTTTTAGCTATTGTTGAACGGTGCTTGCACAGCCGTAAGGCCTTCTCTGCTTTTTACTCTGCTCCCCCAGTACATAGACTGGGGGGTGTGCAAGAGGTTGGGAGGGGACGTGACCAGGTGGATGACCTAAGCTAACCAAAGAGATATTCAATGCCATATAACACCATGCTCAGCAATAAAAAGGGAAAAAGAGGGATTTTAGTTAGGTTCGCCATCTTTTGCTTGGGAACCAGCTGGGTATTTGTTTACCCGTGGGAGGTGGTGAGTGATTGTCTTTGCATCGCTTGTTTAGTTTTGTTTTCTTTTTCTCATCTACTTTTCTTTCAGTTATTAACAAATTTTCTTTTGACTCCCAAGTTTTCTTGCTTTTACTCATCCTTTCCTATTCCTCCATCCCACTGGAGTGGGAGGTGGGGGGAGTGAGCAAACAGCTGTGCAGTGTGTAGTTGAATACCACAGTTAACCCCCACAGCACACTTGGAGCACACAGTGGAAACCCATTTGCTCATTTTTGTGGCAGCTGTTATGTGAACAACATAGACCCTTCTCTCTGCTTTCTAGATCTCTCAGTTTCATGTGATGTCTTCCTAAACTTCTAATAGACAGTCCAAAATACTGTTTCTTCATCCTCACCATCACTGTATTTTCTATATATTTTTTTTTCCTAGTGCTTGCAAATGTGAGACTCTCTTTTTATGGTATGTGTGTTGTGAATTTCTGTTCTCCTTCATATCCTCCCTTTATTGACTAGTTTCTATTTTCTTCATAGGAAGAATATTATAGTTTTTTTAAAAAATCTAAATATCGTTTTTAAGAAAACTGTTGAAAGAGCAAAAAGAAAAAAGGAGGATTTGGCATGCTAAAATTGTTAACGGCTCAAAAAAAGTCCTTACTGGAAGAAGAAATAGAAATTCTTGTTCAATGGAGCTTTGCTGATTTGGGGTGAAGATCCAGGCTTTGTTCGTTGCAGGGAGAAGGTTAGTTGAAATATCGAAGACTAAAAAGAAGAGACCACTGAAAAGAGAAAGCTACTGAAGTGAAATAATTTTGTTTTTAAAAATGGCATCCAGAAACCTTATCTTTGACACATAAGAACAGACACATAGCTAAATATGCTGTAACCTGCTTAGGTTTCCAAAGCAGCAAATTAAACCAGTGGACTATGCAGTGAGTGTCCATTCAGATGAGCAAAGCTCATTGAACACAACAATACTGTAAGAGAACATGTTGAATACTCAATGCACCAAATAATCCTCTTTTGATACAGAGACAGTAAAAGCTTTTGGGAAAGAGGCAGCAATAGTGTATGTATGAACTGGGGGGAAAAGAGAGAAAACCTTCTGGGACAGAAAAATTATGAGCAAAACTAGTCTCTTTGCTTGTTTTATGTTTTCTTATTATTATATTTTTTTATTATATTGATAGCAATTCTTATTTCCAGGAAGGGCACTGATCCCAAGAGTTTGTTGACTCTTACTTCCTGGAAGGAGGTGTTACTTTGTAGAGAATATTTGAGTTGTTCTCTAGGTCTGTGAGACCTTTGGGTGCAAGAAGAGTATCATCATACCTGTTTTCTCTTACTCCCTCTTCACAGGATTAAGAAATATCAGGCTGAGTGGTGCCAGGTCCTGCTAGACTCAATCATACAATAGTCTTCCCAAATGTAGTGAGGAAAGACATCCAGTATTGTGGCATTAGTTGAATCAGTAAATTCTGTGTGTCTACGGCTCTTGTTCATGGAGCCTTTGCTTTGACTTCAAACAACCTCATGTAGGACAGAAGGATTCCGCTTCTGTTTCTGGTAAATGCCAAGAACACAAAGAACACACTAGTGATAAACCCAAATACCATTTATTTGTTTAAACAAGTTGCTTTGCACTTGTTTATATGTTCTGTATAAGACCTGATCCCTCAATCTTCTCTGTGGCCTTGTACTGGGGGAAGCTGTGAGAATCATTTCAGCCTTTTATTTGAGCCGATGTGACAGGATCAGGGGTGGCTTACCAGGAAGTGTGCTTTGCAGCTGGACAGTCACTTGGAAAAAAGTAAAACTCAGAAGCTTTGGGTACACTGTAGCTGAGATAAGCTAAGCTTCAGCCCTATCGGAACAGCCCGGAGTTTAACCAAACAGCTTCTAATTCTGCTTAGGAAAGATTTGCTGAAGATTTAGCTTAAGACAATGTTCGCTAGCCACAGGGGATGGATGAGAGAAGGACAGAGTGTCCTTGCAGGCCAGGGAAGGGGGATGGAAGGAGGGCGTCTCCCATTCATTGCCCTCCTTGCCCCATATACCCTGCATTAGGTAGCTGATCTTTTTTTTTTTTTTTTTTTTTTTTTTTTTTCCTTCTGTCACAGCACAGTTACTGACTGACCTGTCTGAGGGGTCCCTGGCTGGAACCCTCACACCACAGCAGGAATTGTTAAATCCTCTGCCTTTTGCTGAGCTGCTGAGATCGGTCTGGGCGGCTCACGCCCTTGAGGTACCCTCGTCTCCCTGTCCCCATCCCAAACCTTCCCCGAGCCCAGCGGTGGGACTTTCGCCGGCGGCGCCGGGCCCGCAGCCGCCTGCCCGCTGCCCCCGGGGCGGCTCGGCTCGGCTCGGCTCGGCTCGGCTGGGCTCGGCTCGGCTCGGCTCGGCTCGGCTGGGCTCGGCTCGGCTCGGTTGGGCTCGGCTCGGCTCGGCTGCCCGTATTGGAGCCGGCGGAAGCAGCGGCCGCAGCGCCCGTCACCGCCGCGCCGGGCCGGCGCTGTCCGCGGTGCTGAACCGCGCCCGCACCGCCGGGCTATGGGCGGGGGGCGGCTCCTTCCTCCGCCCCCGCCCCGAGGGGAGGCGGGCACCCTCAGCCTGGGGTCAGGCTGGGGGACAGCCTGGCACCACCACCGCTCAACCCCCCCGCCACCCAGCTGCCTGCTCGGCGGATCGAGCCCCGTGCTGCCTGGCTCCGGTGAGGAGAAAATAGAAGGGGGGAGTTGGGGCTGGGGGTGGGGGGTACAAAAAAATATATATTAAATGGATGGGGAGCTGCCTGGAATCGCAAGCAGTCCTGATGCAGCCTCCACCCCAAATCCGAGGGGCAGACAAGTTTAGAACCCCGCACAGCCCCGTCCAGCGGCCCTTCCCGGTCTCATCCTCCCTTCCCACGGCCCAGGCTCCGTCTGGTCGGAGCTTAAGTCCCTCCTTTTTGCCCCCCCTCCCCGGCCCTCCTCTTCCCTAATTATGTACAAAACACTTCTTAGAATAAAATGGCCAGGCTGGGGCTCCTCCCTGCTTTCCTCTTCCCCATTCATCCTCTCCAGACCGCTCCAAGCCCCTCCCCCGGTGGCAAGCCCAGCCTCTCGCTTCCCTCCTGGAGCCCTTTTCATTTTTATTTCTAACCCCCTCTCCATTCTCCCTGCTGCCTCTGCTCCTTCCCCCGATGGCTACGAACTGAGCAGCAGAAGGGGGGGGGGGGCACAGGAATAAGGGAAGGGAGGAAAAAAAAAGCAAGAAAAAGGAAAAGAGGGGGGAAAAAAAGGAATTTTTTTTTTTTTTTTTTTTTTTTACCTCTGCCCTTAATGCCCGCGATCTGGATCAAGGAAGGGGATTTTCTGTCTGAGCATGAAAAGGACTGCTAGAGCCCCAGGATTTTCACGCCTGCATTATCAGCCCAGCACCCAGTATGCGAGCTGGACAGAGAAGCTCTCCCACAAGTTCCTACCGAGCCGAATAAAACCCACGGGCGACCAGATCTCCGCCAGAGAGGGACATTAGCATCAGGTAAGGCGAGCGCTGCGCTGCGGCTGCAGCGATGTCCCTGCCCGGGCGTCCGCCGGGCTCCCCCGTCCTGCCTCGGCCGCGTTGTGTAACGCGCCCCGCGGTACCGCTCCGCGCCCAGCCGCGCACCCCCCCGCCCTGGGCAGCACGGAGTTCCGGGGGGGGGGGGTGGGGTGGGGTGGGGGTGGGAGAGGTGGATGGCAGAGGTCCTGCAACCCGGTGAACGATCGTGTGTGTGTGTGTGTGTGTGTGTGATGAGCGTGAGGCCGAGATTCGCCGGCACCGGGGGGGGTGGGAAGACTGGGAGTACTGGTTCCCACGGGGGCAAGACGCAGCCTCTGGAGGATGCCCAGTAATGGGGGTTCAGCCCCCGGCTGGGCAGGCGGCGAGGCGGGGGTGGAGGTGGGGGTGGGAGGCAGCCGGGCTCCATCTGTATTCCGGAGTATCGATACATCCCGGGGGGGCGGGGGGACACGAGACCGTCCCTAAGGAGATGGTGTCATCTCCACTTAATCCACTGCTCCGTTTTCACAAGTGACAAGCAAATCGCGAGAGGAAAAGGAAAGTCTGTCGCCTTGAATCCCACACTGGGCTGATTGCCTCGACTTCTGGTGGGGACTGGGAGACAGCGGCAGAGCTGGGGGAGGGCAGCGATGGCCGGGGGGGGCTGCACCCCACAGCGCCGGAGATTGGTTTTGCCTGGCTCAGCTCTCAGCGTCGCATGCGAGGCTGGTGTGGAGCATAACTTTGCCTTTTCCAGTCCATGGGGAATGGGGGGACAGGGGGCATCTCCACGCCATTACATCATCCCCGAGGTCCAGCACAGCCTGGGTCTAAAGACCTCACGATGATCTGAAGAGAGGAGGGCTGTCAGCATGAGTGTGTGTTTTGGCTTTGGAGAGTCCCTCCGTGCTTTTACTTGGGAGTGGGGAAGGGGAGGGGGTGTCATTTCTTAGATGCAGTCTCCTGTTCATGGAGAGAAACAAGCAGCAGATGAAATGCTGGCAGTCGTAATGTATGAATTTAGCCCTGAGATTGACATCTGCGCTAGGTAGGACAGAAGGGTCCTTCATGCTTTACTCTGGCTGCTCTTCTGGGTGCATAATAATAATGTGTTAATGGCAGTAAAGCTGCTTTCCTAAGAGTTGTAGAGAAGTATTTGGGGGCTGGTGAGAACAGGAGGTAGTGAATAAAGAGGAGATGAGGCTTTGGTGTAAGAAATATGAAATGATTTTTTTTTTTTTTTTTAATGCTTTATGAAGGAAAAAGATTGATCAGATCTGCTTGTGAGTGACAGACAGACAAACCCGGACTCTTTCCCTCCCACACACCACACAGACAAGCAGTTGTGGTCTCCCTCGCATGCATGTACACGCTAAGCACACAAAACACATGTTGCCGAACTCGCAGTCCACCCCACGCTCACACGCAGCATCTTGGTCTCACCCTCGCATGGATGCAAGCACCTACCCAAGCTATGCAGCCCCACAGTTCCCCCACACTCACACACACAGACTTGATCTACACCTGAACACACACCGGAACATGCAGAAATAACTGCACTGGTACTCTTAGTATGCGAATCAAACATGCAGACGTTCACAGGAGCATATGCGTGCTGTCTTCTTCGCAGGTCTGTCAGTAGGTGGTTTGTTCCTCCAGCGTAGGCTTCTCCCTTGTAGTTAGTTCCAGCCATTGATTTGGGGTTTCTCTGACTCCAAAGCCCTTCGCGACTCAGCAGAAAAAGCCTGCCACATGTTGTGTGTCCACATTTGTTTTCCTGCTCTTTGCGTGTTCCCAGGACTCAGTAATGGTTTCATTACTGGAAAGGCAAACAAGCAGCAGAGAGGGGACCAGGGGAATGGCTGGGGGCAGCAGCGGCAGTCCCATACCCACCATGCCCTCCCTGATCAAGAGCTGGAGCCTGTGAGTATGGGAAGTGCTCTGCCAGAGTTACGTTACCTTTTTCCGTGTGTGAGAGTGTGTGTGAGCAAAACCACATACTCATCTGTAGCTAAAACACGCACAGTACAAGGCTCCACTTCAGTCTTACCCTGGTTCAGAGCAAAACCCTCCCATCCTTTGAGTACAAATACTTGCATGCCTTTGCAAGACCCTTCGATCAGAAACGGCATAGTACACACTGGGGAAATGATGTCACTGGTGCTAGATGTATTTAATCAACATCCCCCTCTGACCTTCCTCCCTTCCCCTCTCTCCATCGGGCCTAGCGAGGAGACTGTGCAACCCTCCAAGAGCAGGAATATAATGAGGCTGGCTCAAGTCTGTGTTAAAACTTTGGTGAGGAGGAATATATATCTTGCTATAGGTAAAAGGTGTCCCAAAAGAGGAAGTGTTATCCGTGTTCCCTCCGCTGTTTACCTAATTGGAAGTATGTGTAAGGCTGATGCTGAACACTACGTGGGAATGGGTCTGCCAGCAGACAATAATAACTGTTGTCTGTGTAACAGAAATAGTTCAAAGACAAATCCTTCCGTCTTTGCTCAGGCAGAAGTGGCACTGCCTGCTTTGAGCACCTTGCTCAGGAAAGCACTGCAGGAG
Organism: Tyto alba; assembly: GCF_018691265.1. Taxonomy (NCBI): domain Eukaryota; kingdom Metazoa; phylum Chordata; class Aves; order Strigiformes; family Tytonidae; genus Tyto; species Tyto alba. The sequence continues at coordinate 8,308,150 of NW_024881273.1, forward strand.
CTGCCTCCAATCCAGAGCCGGCGCACCCGTACCCGTCTCCTCACCCACCTCCAGCAGTGGATGTGGGTTTCTAGAGTTTATCCAGGGCTCCCTGGCGACATGGTATTTACAGGCGATGCAGAGACGTTAAGAAGGCAGGAAAAAAAAATAATTAAAAAAAAAAAAAAAATCGCTAAGAATTGCAGACGGGGGTGAAAAGCCCCCAAAAGCAGCCCGAGGCATGACATTCGCAGACGGAAAAGCAGGGAGGGACCCCCGCTGCGGCGTGGGGGGAGCGCTCCGCCGCGCATCCCCGCGGGAAGGACACACACCCCCCCCCCCCCGCCTTCCCGCTCCGCCGCCGCGCAGCCCCGCGCCCCGTTGCGCCAGCGCGGAGCCGGGCGGCGCCGCCCTGGGCCAGGAGGGGGCGCTGTGGCTCCACGCAGCGGCGGGGCGCGGAGAGGCGCGGAGCGGGGGGGGGGGTTCACCCCCTCCTCCTTCCCCCCCTCCCCCCCCCCCCCCCCCCGGCTTCGCGGAGCGGGAGCCAAGCGCTAATAATAATCTGGGGGCGGGGGGGGGGGAACGATAAATAACAACAGGGCTCTCTTCTCCGGGGAGCCCAGGTGCAGCTGAATGGGGCCGGGCCGGATCCTGGCCGGCTGCAAACCCGGCGGGGCGGGCGGGAGCTCTGCTGAGGATCTGGCCCCATCCACGCAGGGATCTTTTGCCCGGTGATGAAATGCAGCTACTTCTGGGACAGAGCCCAGCAGCTTTTCCGTGCCAGCAAATACTACAGGGGAAGTGAAAAATCACTTCATGCATTGAAAGTGCAGAGATGAACTTAGTGAGGCAGAATATAAATTACCCGGAGTTAGGTAGCTTGTGCCCTGTGGTTTGATTTACACCATCCCTCTTGCAAAAGTATCACGAGATTTTTAACAACCGTAAGGACCTTGGCCCGTTTCCTTCCAGGCCATGCCGCACGGCTTCCCAGAAAGGGAGAATATCCACACACAGAGAGATCTGGCTTCTAAACAGACCCACGGACCACGGTCTGATCCTGCGGTTCTTCCTCTTGCCTGGAAGATGGCTGCCGCCCGGAGCAGGATGCTGAGTTACTGAGTGGTGCTGAGCAGCATCTCCTCCCAGCTCCCTGCGATACCCCAGAGCGTTCTTGGATGCCGGGGGAGGTTTTTCCCTTCTCGCTGTGCCTCTGCATGGCCACGTCCAGCCGACCTGCTGGGGCTGGAGCTTGGCTGGACAGGGCTGCAGCAGGCTTGCAGCTTGTAATCGGTGCAGAAAAGGGAAACATTATCAAGCAGAGAGGCCTGGGGAAGGAAACTGGATATATCTACTGGGTTCTTCTGTCTGGAGAGAGTCAAACATGGGCTGAGCTGGACTAGACAAATGAAGTGATATTCACCAGGGTTCAAGAGTAGGTGTAGGATAGCTGTTGCCAACTTGACAGGCTAAGATGTACTGTTTCAGGGAAGAAAAAGTGCTAGGAGGACTAGTGGGAGGGAGGAATGGGAAAAAGAGCAGAAAATTAGAGGAGCAGCTGATTTAGACTGAGCTGAAGATAACTGAAGGACTCAAGTTTACTTCGGGGATGCTGGATGAGATCCTAAGTGAAGGTGGCATAAATTGGGCACAAACACGCCATTTTGAAAAGGAGGTAAGAGTCGGGCCCAGGATTCCCTCTGTGGTTGCATCGGAGAGTTTCATACAACATGTCTAAACCTTTGCAGCCCCCTGCTCAGTGAGCTGTTTTCTTGCAGCCTTGAAGCAGGACCTGCAAGCAGCAGCATAGGAGAGAGAGAAAGACGCTTATTTATTTTTGCTATTTGTTCTTCTGAAGTCATGTGCTCTACATCCATTTTATTGTTGCCTACAAGGCGCAGCTGACAGAGCTTAGCTATGCACGGCGCTGCTGCTGGGTCTGCTGACAGGCCAGTTCAGAGCGCAGTGCTGGGTGAGACTGGTGCCCATGGTGGCACCGGTGCCCCCGCGGCTCTGGTGCCGGCTTGTCTCTAGGTGTTGACAGAGCATTCCCCAATGCTTGAACTCTCATGCACACCACTCCCTGCTCCTATTTCAGAAAAACAACTAGTTGCACTGCTGATGGATCACCTCTTACGGTGGCAATAGAAATAACAGTAAGTCAGAGCAGCAGCAGCTGATGGGAGCAAATAATCTAAAACAGCTTCAAATGGTGGCCTCCAGAGGAGGACAGAGTGAATAGCCTTTGCCAGACACATACTGTTGTCCACTGTTTACACTGGTGATGGAAATGCTGGGCAGAGGCAGAAACTCGGGCGCCAGGAGCACCAGTACAGCTTTCAAGCCCCAGAGCAAATTCTTCCTGTGTGTTAGCAGTGGGCAGTCCTCAATGGAGTATTGCCATCACAGCGACATCTTTCCTCCCAGAGGTTCACAAAATACAACAAAGCCAGCTCTGGGCTGACACATACCAGGCAATGACACAAAAGCGTGCAAACCAAGCCATGAGAGGTTCTCATACATAAGAGAAGCTCCAGAAAAAAACAATTTGCTTCAGGGCTTTTTGCTGGAAATCAAACCACACTACAGGAGCAGAGGGAGCTCTTGCACTCCCATCCATTCTCCCGTACTGCCCGATTTCCAGCAGAGTAGCTCTGGTTCTTGCAGTCCCGTCATGCTTGGGACCTGTCTCATGGCTATCCTGATAGAAAGTGCAATCTTTCACCTCATGGTTATAGAAGATAAAGCCCGGAGCCTTATGACAGGTCTTCTTATAGCTTGGACTTTTATGTCTATGCATATTACAGCCAAAATATGTTGTACAGTGAGTACCTGTGAAAGGCTTGGAACCACTTGCTGTAAATCATCACAGCCTGTCGAAGCCAGGGGAGTTAACTGGCTTCATGGTGAGTGAGGATCGCTTTCTTAGGGTTTGATTTAGAGCGTGATTTAGAACCTGGCCTGTGCTCTAGACTCTGCTGTGTCCATCATGATTTTGGATGCAGTTTTGGCCAGAAGTCCTGAGTTGGCACAACCGATCCTATTTAGCCATCTCTTTACCCTGCTGGAGCTGCGTACGAGGTTGTCAGATACATTGCTAACATTGGAGACCTCTGTGGTAATTTATCCTCGCAGTTGTGGATGCTGACTTGCTAAGCAGGGTGGAAGACAGGGAGAGCGAGCTTTAAAACCATTGCCTTGTGTGGGAAATACATTCCAGGTGTGGCTGCAAGGACAGAAGAATAAATAAAATAAGTTTATTCAATAATTCAGAGCAATAGTTAGAAAATTACAGAGAATCTAAAACTTACCAAGGAAGGATGGAAGGAAACATACTGTGACCCTAGGAAGGAGGCTGAGGATTCAGGGCAGGCAGGAGGACCAGGACAAGCAGGTGTGAATCTTTAACTGGACTTTTGGGCTCAGTGGAACGAACAGCAGGGAGGCAGCTATGAGTGCCGGAGCAGCCTGGCTGCTTTCGGCATGTGACTGCTCTTCAAGGAGGTACAGATGGTGAGCGGGTAAGCGAAGCCCTCAGACATATGCTGGGATACATATGTGGCTATGGGTCCCTCCTGGCTCAGACCACCTTGCCTAGAACATGAGGATGCTAGAGCTATTCCAGCCATTTCTCACACTGCTCTGTGCTGGGGGAGGTTTGGAGTCAAAATGAAAGGCGTGCTTTGTGGGAGTGGGGAGAGCTTAGGAGGTACAAGAGGAGACTTGAGAATGCTTGAGAAAGACTGAGGAAGTCAAAGGAAAGAGCTAACAGAGACAGCATAATGTTTGTGATAAAATTGTGAACGGAGATAAAAAAGCAGCAATGAGGATACATGTAACGTACCCTTAAGACCAGCAGCTATTTCTAGAATTGCTTATGTCATGTTGTCCAAATTCAGAGTTGTTTCTGCAAAACAACTCCAGGCTTCGCTGTTTTATGCCTGAGAATGCTGATAATGTGTTTATCTGCCATTTCCACTCTCCTAAAAGAGAACTATAAAGTATTTGAAAGTGATGGTGGGTTGCTGCACCGTATTTTAGGCCAGTGAATAGATAAACCTGATCAGCCAGGGAAAAGCCACCAGTTAGGATTCTCCCACAATATTTGTATGATGCTGGCTTAAAGTAACCTAATAGTGGTAATTTGAGTTTTCATAAGTATTTTAATAAAATCCTTTTTGTGCATTTAGAGATACATGTGTATCAATCCTCTTACTTGCTTCTTGGAGAAGAGTTACCATTAAAAGACAGTGATCGTAACTGGATGTGTTGCTCGGGGTATTTGCTAGTGACACGGAGGAAGGAGTGATATGTTTTGGTGATGGAGCTGCATCAGGCCTTGTTAACACTGAGAAAAACTGAGAAGTGGTCTGACCAAAACAGTAGGGGCCCTGAAGGGATCAGAAAGGAATGGATGAATGCTATTCCTCCTGGGATAACCTTTCAGCTCTTTGGGGACATACAAAGTCAATAGTTCTCTCAGGACTGACACGGGAAGTGTCACCAGGAAACCTGCCTCTTGTGGGGATGGCTATTTCTTTATTAAGTCATCTTATGTGTTTGGTTTTCATAATATCCTGCAGTAATGGAATTAATTATGAGTTGCATGCAAAAGTATTCGGGGGGGGGGGGGATTTTTTAGATCTGGTACCACATAATTTTCCTGGGTGTCTCCAACTTTCACTGGGAAAGAGGAGGAGTGAATAACCATTTCTCATAGTCTATCTTGCCCCTGTTTGTGACTGGATAGACTTCCCGTCACATCACTTGTCTAAATGGCATGCAGGCCCCGCTTCTGCAGGATATGTAATTGAGTGCTTACATATTGCTCAAAGAATAACAAGTACAGGTTTCCTTTCAAACGCGTGCTCAAGTGTCACTGACCCAGTGCCATCACGACTGCGAAGGGCCTGATCCTGCAACCTGAATCACAGAAACATTTTTTTAATTACAGGCCCATGGACATATGAAACCTGTTTCCAGGATCAAAGTCTAAGCAACAGTAAATCCATATACATGCTGAGTGCATAGTGAATCATGTTTATGATCCACTGGAGTTCAGCTTCTTTGTTCCAAAATGCTGGCCAGGAAGGCAGAAGAAATATTCCCTGGGATATTATTAAGACTTACATATCATCAGAGGGAGAATCAATGAAGATTGATGGCAAATTAGATGGATACTTGAGACATTAAAAGGAAGGATGGAAAATAGAAGTGATATTATAATTGAACCCTATTAATATATTTTAAATTGCTTTACAAATATTAACAAGTTAAATAAGGAAAGCCTGGAAATAATAGTTTATTTAGTCTGGGAAAGCTAGGAGTAAGAAGGGACATTTGGGTTCCAGTACAAAAGTATATGAAGGTTAGAATGAAAAGTGATCAGAAACATTTTAACACTTTGATGATACAAGAACAAGGGGACACATCAAAATTAAAGGGCAAAACTTTTAAAGCAAATTAAAAGGAAATAGTCCTTTCTTCAGTGTATAGTGAAGCTACACAATTCCCTACTGCAGGATGTCGCTGAGATGAAAGTCTGGATGGATTTGAAGTGTAAAAGGCTACATAACTTTGTAGCAATTAATAGCATTTGCAGCTCTGCAATCTAGGACAATGGTAATCAGATCTCATGCTTCAAAGCAAATGCTGACCATCTTCTGGGGTCAGGAAGGACATTTTCTCTCTGCATAGAAAGAACATAATATGGTTGGCCAGGTAATATGACTGGATATGGTCGATCCTGCTAGAAGCTATGTCAGCAAGAGATTAGCAAATTGCTTCTGTGGGTGCTGGATTAAGGTATTATAAAAAGGTTTTCATCAATGCCAGACAGAATATCAATCCAGCAATCTCTTCTTCTGTGTCAACTCCCACAAAAGTAATTTCACTGATTGCAGTAGATATTGAAGTAGGACATAAAATGGGTGGTTATAGCAGCAGCAATGACCCTGAGCTGCACGTTTCAGTTTCCTCTATCACCACTGTTATCTGCAGGATGGTGCAGAGCTCAGATGAGCCTGGAGTCTCCCAGTGCTACGTACTGTACAGATGCAAGCTCCTTGCCCTCAAGGGACTGCAGTCCAGACAGAGGAGAAGGAGGAGGAAAAGAAACAGGGAATGCCATCACCTCTGCTCAGTTCCAGAGGAAGTGCAGCCCAAGGCTCGGGGATCAATTCAAATCCTATTAGAGTTAGTGGAAGCATTCCAATTTGCAGGAGTAGGAGCTCAGTTTTGGCCTTGACAGATTTTGAAAGCAGTTGGTGGCAAGGTAGCAGAACATTTTAGAAAACAGGACCTTAAATATCGCAGTGGGATATGCTGAACACTTGGAAAATCAGCCTCCGAGGTGTTTGTAAAATGTCACCTTGAAGAATTTGCCCAAGCTTACACAGGAAGGCTGTGGCAGAGATAAATGCCTGGGTGCACTAAATCTAGGGATTTAAACAAAGTAACCTGGTAGGAGTGACAGGGTGGAGAGGGATCCGTTATGGAGCCTGTTAGTGTCCCATCTCCTCTCCCCACATTTCCTCTCCAGGGCACAGTCCCGTGCACCAGAAGGTCCCAAGATACCTCCCCAGTCAGAGGGCCACCCTGTCTGCCACGTGCCGGGCACAGTCCCGCATCCTGCCCATGGACTTCCACCATCGCTGGGGCCATGCTGGTGGGAGGAAGGAGAAACCTGCCTTTCTCCAGACTCTTCCTCTCACATCAGCCATTTTTTCCCGTTGCTGAAGACGGACGTGTGGGTGAAGAGAGAACAGGCTGTTGTAAACAGACAGGAGTGTTCAGCTTGGATACGTGACACTTGCTGAGCACCACTTGTCCAGTGGCCATAAGCATCTGCAGGTGAGCAGAGAGGAGACTACTCTTCCACGGTCATCTGCACTGGGGCTGAGACAGGTAATAAAACTGGGTTTCCTTCAGAAAGGTGGGAAGGATGAAGAGCTGATGACTGTGAGGAAAGCATACAGATGAGAGGAAAGACAGAATAAAGCTCTGAGAGAGATGTGTGACTGGCTGGGAGGGAGGGAGGGGAGAGCTGGCAGGTAGGAACACCAAGTTCACTGGCAAGGCAAGTGTGAATTCTGAGACAAATTGCCACATTGAGATGAATGATTCCTTGGCTTCCTGGATTGCAAACGAGAGAGAGATGTGACCAGCGGGTGCAGGTCTGCCGACGAGGGGTTGTGTAGGTGTGATGATTACTGTGCTTATAGGCTTGGCTGGAGAGGGGAAGGCTGGACAAGGGAGCTTTTGTTCTGCAAAATGCATGAGAAAGATGCATGCAAAAAAAAATAGCTATGAGGTAGGATTGCAGTTTACCTGCGTTATTGGAAGACTGATTTCTGATGAAAGGAGCAGAGAAGGCAGGAGAATAGAATTTTATAGATGGCAAGAATGAGGATCAGAGATTTCAAATGGCAGTTGTGAGTTAGTATTCTTGAAGGATTGATTCAAATGTGACTGCAGAGACCGGTGCTAGTTTCTGATTTCCAACCATCTACATTCAAAAAAAGAGAGACATCAGCAGACTGGCCTCAGTGAAATTCTTCTGTATTTCCCCCAGGGAATCAGAATTGTACCCTGCATTTCAAGTACCTGGAAGACTTAAAACACTGACAAGGCTGAAAGGTGAGGCAAGGGTCGAAAAGGAGAATGGCTGGCAGGAATAAGTAGATTGTAGACTAGGCTGGATAATTCAGGGATCTGTAATAAAACTGCATGGTGACGGATAGTGAATAAAAGACTATAGGTATATTATGGTTTACGGAGCACAGGACAGATGTGTCTCTAAGGAGACTGCGATAAGGAGTGGAAGGTAGCAAGCAGACCAGGAGCAGCGGCTGTTTTGGGATGCAACAGCACTGTGTGAATAAAGCAGCTCTAGCAAGACAGTTCAATCCTGATGCTGTCACTGACATGTTATATATGACCTTGGGCAGGTCACTTAGACCGATATCTTTCAGAAGAGCTTTTTAATTGCATGTGTTTCCATGCATAGGAGCTGAACTTGTTACAGGCAGTGCTGCGGCTCTGAGCTCTCCGGCTCACGTACTGGATATGAACCACCCAGGGAACTCGGCTCCAAGTTTGGCATGAGGAAAAATCTGGATTTTTTAAGAATTCAGCAACCTGTGTTCTCAGGAAATATAAACCCCTAAAGACTCTTATTCAGCAGTGCTGAGTCTTTACATTTCCAGTGCTGGGCACAGGCAGCACTGGATTGCATCTATCTCCCCTCCACCCCAGAAAAATGGTGTGATGTTTAGAAATCTGGCCTGAATTAATTTCTCTTGTCATTGCCTAAGACCACTAATGAAGTTGGCCTTTTACTGGAATATATAAGGGAAGAATATGCTAATTGTATCTTTTTTCCCTCCCTTGCACACAGATATGGGGCTTTTACTTATACAACATGCACAATGAAGTGTGCAAGCGTGCATGTGCATACACACACACACACACACACACACATACACACACACACACATGTGTGTTGTACTTCAAGAAGCCTGATTCAAGACTGCTGTTTTGGTGCAGCATATTAGCCTTTTTACCAACTTCAGCATTTGCAGTAAATAGCAATTAATGATAAAGCTGCTTACATTAAAAACAAGAGCAAAAGAGGCTGATAAATCTTTCCTACCAGTGGATTCTCCTGCAGTGCTTCTCATTACTTTGTTTGTTTTCAAGTTTGAAGACAGAAATTTTGCCCATGGCATTTTTTTTCTCACTGCTGCTCCTCCAAGGGAGCTCTTCTGTAGAGCCTTGAGATCAGCGAAGTACAGTCCCCAAACCCTTCGTGTCTCAAATAACAGGGACACTCCTTTGATGCTGGGGGCATGACCCTCCATCAGGTGCCATAATAGGGGTGGACAGAAGGGCTGGGGACAAATACACACTCTGCTGCCCTTGCACAGCATTACTGCTTCTCTGAAGACCTCCATGAATAAGATTTGGAGCTGGGGAAAAGCAGATCAACAGGAGAGCTGGGATACACTCTGGATTTTATTTTTATATGTAATTTTAAAATTCCAGGCTCTTGGAGGGATTTGAGGGCTGTTTTCTAGCTCAGTAATGCAGTGTTTTTGTAGCAAGATGCTCAGGATGCATTTTCATGCCCCATGTGCATGTACAGAGCGTCTGAGCGTGCAGTGTCTGCTGGGACAGCACTGGAAGACGGTGGAAGATGACAGTAAGCCGTTGGAGGGTTTGTGCTTTCTCATATTGCCCACAACTGATGTTAATAAAGCAAAATATACCCAGCACTGGGTTTCTTCTTAGTGGAAGCTTGTTTTCTCCTGAAGAAACCCCAAAAGAAAACCAATACAAATGCAGATGCAGTGTCTATGGCTAAGGAATGCAGGAGCCCAGTTCTTTGACAATGTAGAAACACCCAGGGATATTTAGATGTGTAACTTCTATATATGGGCCTAATTTTCTTTAAATCCACTGGATGCAGGCAGATAAGCAGGTGATGCTTCCTTAAATACCTCTGGGACTGCGATTGCCAGTGGGTGGCTGTGAGCAGGGTCCTACACTTGAGAGATCAGATGCAGAAGCGGATGCCAGACGATGCCTGAGGAGCAGGATCCCCAGCACATGCTGTTCCCATCCCTGCGTGTCCGTGTCTCGTTCAGAGTGCACTTCGGTGGTTCGAATCAGGGATGGCTGATTGCAGGGAGCTGTGCTTTTTTTTGCTTAATGTCAGATGCGCTTGGACCTCACACGTTCAAATTTCCTGTAGGAACCTCACGCCTGTTTGGTTACGTTAGAGATCGTGGTGCCTAGAAAAAAAAAAAAAAAGAAAGCCAAGAGAAGTGAAAAGAAAGAATTCAGAGAAATAGTAGGGAAAAGGGATGGTGTGCCTGTTTTAAAATAAAACAGCAGTATACGGCAATTTCTAATGGAAAAATTAAATCCAGTCTCAGATAACTTCCTGGGAACTTCTTTTTCATTTTTGATACAAGGATTTGCTCCTTTATTTTTCTGTACCTCTAATTATTTCACTTTAAGTTCTCTGTTGAATGCAGGTTTAGACTAGAAGAGAGCAAATGACTATGAAAGCCATCAGCTTAAGAACCTCACAGAAACTCAGCCTTGCCGAGATCCCTCATGTTGTTATGAAGATCTGATAGACAGTTATTATTTGATAGATCTGATAGACAGTTACTATTCCTAGTAGGGTTAGTTGAATAATTTTTTTTTTTTTTATTATTATTGCCAGTTTGCTTTTAAAACAAAAAATGAAGGGGAAAAAAAAATTTTAGCAATTCAAACATAATTAGGATGGGGACAAGAATGAAAATACTTTTTTATATGTGGGACTAGAATGAAAGCAGAATAGAAAATCACCTCAAAACTTAAAATTTTGCAGAAATGCATAGCTTTTTTTCACAACTACATTAGTTCACTTATATTAGGGTGTTTGCTTTTTTTTTTTTCATTTCCTTCTAGATCCACTTTGTAAACATTTCAATATAGAGCATTTAAGCTAAGAAATAATGCAGTCATGTACTTTCATTCTCTTAAATTTTTCCCATCCCATTTTTTTGACAGTAACTATCTAATGGATTCAGCCTGAATTAATAAACATTGTCAGTCAATCCCCAAGCACTTTTTTGTGCCTAATTTTAGTATGTGTTAACAAGAATGTCTCGCATCTTTACTGCCTATGATTGCACTTTCCTTTATGCTACACACAGTTAAAGACAATTCATACCTCAAATAACATATGCTTAAAGGTTACACAGTGGGAGATAAAAGGAGAAAATAAAAAGATTTGTCTGAAGTCACAGAGTAAATCAGTAGCAGAAGCATATAGGGAAGCCTACGATCTTGGCTTCCATTCCCTTGCTCTCTCGCTAGACTGCGGATTAATTATAAATCTCTTTCTCAACTGCTACATTTTTCTCATACTACTTCTACTCCTGCACTTTCTCATTCACACCTACAAATCTTTGTTACTCTTCCTTTAATTCAACTTTCCTTACTCTCCATTTTTGCACTCTTTCCTCTTTTCTCCTTCTCTACGCCTCCTGTAGAAGATTACTAACGAAGTGGCAAGTGTTAATAATGTGGCTTGGCTGTGCCTGCTGCGATGGATAAAGAAGGAGCAAGGGGGGTGAGGAGAAGAGTAGCATCGAGGGAGGGAAGGGGTGATCTGAATTGATCTCAGACTCCAGGTGAGGGTGTGCAGGATGGCAGAGGAACCATCTGCATGCTCGGAAACCTTCACTGCAATGGGAGCAGAGAGTCCAAACCGAATGTCTAGGGAGAGGATTAGGTGGGACTTGTATCCTCAGGGATACGGGGGCCAAAAGGAGAGCAAAGACTCACAGGACTGGGAGATGTGTGGGCAGAGGGGAACCAGCAGGTTCCTCCTCTTTGTTGTGACAGGGCCTCAAACGTGGACATCTTGCACTTGATTTATCTGGATGAGTTCGTGCACGGGGACTTCTAGTGCTTGAGTAAAATCAGATGCAGATATGCATATTCAATCAGACAGGGGTTACGGGTGCTCTCTGTGCGCTGGGCATTGCATGCTGGCAGGGATTAGACCGCCATCTGCTCGGTACAATGCACATCACAGGGTTGGTACCTGAATCCGGGATGTTGCTGGAACTCCTGCTGACTTCCTCAAGTCCCGCAGAATAACATTTTTGTCACTGGAGCCTCTGTTGTGTGGTTAATGGACAAATCCGGGCAGAACCTATGGATTTAGGGAGGAAAAGAGTTTAAAGGGCAGATAGGAGAAGAGGCTGAAGAATCCATACTTTGGGCTGACACCTATAGCTCCCTGAGGGACACAGGCCAAGCACAAAACAGCCATTGCGGGGGAAACCGTGTTGATGCTGTGGGAACAAAGATGTTGTCTGCAATCCAGGCATGAGGAGGGAGAAAACAGAGATGTAAATTAGGAGGAAGCTTCCTCGAGCTGCTTTGGTCCAAAAATATTATACCAAGAATAAAATGTCCAAGAATGGATGTCTGTCACTGTAAACAGTCACATTAGACATGATAGATAACTTCAGGCTATGTCTTCACGAGCACAGTAGACTCTAAGTACCCTTCTTTCTTCGGAAACTCCTTCCAAATACCTTTGATTTCACAGGGATAAGCCAGCTAGCTGTATTCCTGTTCTGCATTTGATTTACCACTCACAGAAAATTATTTATCTAGCTAGCTATTTATCATCTAATTCCATGGCTGCGGTTGAGGAAAGTCTGTTTATTCCTTTTCCACAGCAATGTCTCTTTCTCCGGCAGCTCTGACTAGCTGCTAGGTGCCCTGGGGAATGTCAAAGCAGAATTAATTAATCATGACCAGCGATGGAGGTGTTTTTCAGATTTGGATTTGGCCAGCTGATTTCACAGGATCTTTCTGGGAGTTAGACTGTTGAAGAAACAAATGTGATGCCTACTCTGGATTGCTTTCAGAGTCACTTTGGGAGGCTGCAGAGACATGTAGGATCTATCAAGCAGTGGATAAAATCTAGCAGAAGTCAGCAGTGGGGACACACACACACACACACACACACACTGCTCAATCCCTTTGGCAAGACACCATGCCAGTGAAACTGTAAACTACAGTTTAGCCCATCCTGTCCTGTTCTCAGCCTGCAAAGGCGTGAAACTTTCATCACCCACAAGAAAGTCTTCTGGGCATTCATCTGAATGTCCCCTTTGGAGCAGGAGTTGCTGTGATGGCACCTGGCACATGCCAGACTGGAAGTCACCCCTTCAGCATGCCCATGAGTGATGGCAACACTGGCCAACTGCACAGGCTGTGCTGAAGCAGCAGTGTTTATTTTACAAATAGCTCAGAATTCTTCCAGACCCTCTTTCCTCCCTCTGTAGAGCCTAGTAGAGCATGTGCTATTCTTCCTGGTCAGTGATTTCCTCCTGGCAATGGGGAAAGGTCAAGTGTCCACACCAATTCTTTTTGATCTGTCAGCAGCCTTCAAATCCTCTAGCAATGAAGGGCTAATAATTTGCAGTGTCTGGCATGGATGGGCAATCTCTCCCTGCAGGAGCATTCCTCCTTTCCAAAGGGACTCCACAGTGCGGTTTGCAGTAATGAAGCATTTCCCTCAAGGACCCTTCCAGGGGGTAATTCAGTGCTCAGAGTTGCTGTCAGAGGCATGGGGCTACAGTATTATGTATGTGCTGGTGACAAGGAATAAGATCAACTTTAAAGTAAATAATCCACAGTCTTCAAAATTCATCATCCTCAAACATCTTTTCCTGCCTTCAACTTGTTCCACTGTTGCCTAGCACAGAAACAAATCGAGGCACTTTGCTCCTTTCCCACCCCAGAGATGAGGCCACGCATACAGAAGTGTCGTCTGGGATGGAGCCATTTGTGGGGCAGGGAGGTGGAAACATCAGCTTTTAATGGAAGTCTCAGACTACAGCAGTAGTCACCATTAGCAAAAAGCTGTAATCTATAGTGACAGGCCAGCTGGAGCAACAGTAGATAACCAGGCGAATCTGCATGCAGAGGTGCCCTTTGAGCAGTTGCGTGGGGGAATTCAGATTTCAAACTGCAGTGCCTGGTGGTAGAGGCACGTCCCTTTAAGAGGAAAAGCAGACAGAAAAGCCCCCTTGCTACTTCGGATAAACCTTGAAAGATTAGCGATGCTGCTCCTTTTTATTCCCATTGCACACACCGCCATGCTCACCCCTGCAAAGCCCACATGATCGGGACTAACCCCTCTCTCCGAGGGGTGCTGGCAGCCTTGCAACGGGAAGGAGCAGCCCTGGCTACCTATTTAGACTTTCTTTTAGCCTTGCGCGGGGCACTGCCTTTGTCGATATTTTGCTCCCCGCGCCTACGTTTAAGACGGACTCTCCGTCCTCCCGCCATCCAGCCCCGCGACCGGGCGCCGGCAGCGCCGCGGCACGCGGACCTCGGCACCGCGACCCAGCGCCCTCCATCCCTCATCGAACCACAGCGAGTGCGCAGGAGCCGTTGGGGACGTTTTCATCCATGAAATGACGAATCGATAGAGTTGCCTCATTACAGGCTCTGCTCCGCGCCGCCGTGCTCGCCTTCCCTTTCGCCACTTGCCTTGCCCTTCTTTTCAGCCCATTTCTACCACCGCCTACGCAGACTTGATGGCTCAAACTCATGGGTAGTAATTCCCTTCTGCTACACACAGAGGAGCAAAAAGATGGCATAAAAGAAGAAAAAATAAATAAACCAGGTAGACTTCCAAGAAAGAGGTGGAATATATCTTTTAAAAGTACGTAAATGGTTTGGAAGTCAAAGGCCCCCAGGAGGTCAATGATATTCAGACTTCTAAATCCCTTATGCTCTTGAAAATATTACACGCAAATTCCACCCTGGGAAAATCTGCAATTTCTTTTTTTTTTTTTCTTTTTTATTTTTTTCAACAAGCAGAGAAGATGGTTTTCTGATGTGCAGAGGGGAGTGGAGCTGTGCTATGCAGTCATTGAGCTGAGAGAGCTGCTTGGAAAATGGACGTGCTATTTCCTTGGGAAATTCTCTTCTTCTGATTTGTGGTTGTATTTTTTTAAGCTTCAGTTTGAATGAGAACCATGTCCCCACAAAGCTCTTACGGCCTAAATATTCAAAAGCAATAATCATTTGAGATCATCAATATCTTCTGTTTCTGTGGTGCTAAAGCACCAAAATGCTATGGGGAATATTTAGCACTGTATAGTGATAACATATAATAAATAAAACAACATTAAATACTTTATGCAATATATAGTATATTTTAAACATATATCAATACAATACAGAAAATGTTAAAATGCCTAAACAAATTAATTGAAAAAACATAAAAATAATGTGTTTATCTCCTCAAAATGAAACATTTCAGTATAACTGAAGACAGAAAATCAAAATGATTTGTTTTGACACTTTAAACATAAAAAAGTTTGTCAAAATTGACATGTTCCCATGCAATGTTTCAATTTCAAGAGAGCTGCGTTTTCCTGCGAAAAACTGTTCTGTCAAAATTTTTTGACCAGCTCTACTTACAGTCTATCTAAACAGACAAACATCACAGCCAAGACTCTGAAATGCTCCAGGTGGTCAGAAGATAGATTTAGCACAGAGCAGAACAGTCTCAAATAAGGAAATAAATAAAACTCACAGCTAGAGGTGGCCTTAAACTCGTGTAGCAAACTGCTTTAGTGTTTGATATGCTCAGACCTGAGTGGTTTCAGACTTCAGTCCTAGCAAGGACTGAGTTCCTTCAGTTTTCACCAAATCTGTGTTGCAGGATTGGTGTGCTGATGGAAGAGATTATTTGTGATGGTGAGATGCCGGTGCAGATCCTCAATATCCTCTGGGATTTTCAGTTCTTGGCATTGGTTGGGTCTAGCTAGTAAGAGCCCTTTGTGTTTGACAGATTAATACTGGTAAGTATGAGATGGCTTTATCTTCCACATATCCTTCTGTCACAGTGGAAATCCCAGGTTTAGGGCTTAGGGAATAGGCTGAAATAGTGCTGCAGGTAGATTGGTCCTGGGATTCAAGGCTGGTGAGAACGGCTTGGCTAGGAGTTTTCCCACCTTCATGATACACAGATTTTAAATCTTCTCATTATATAAATGCAGTTTCAGGTTAATTTGAGCTTCTAATTTAATATGCTGTTCTGAATTAAGAGTTAATATGATATTTGATTATCTTTTTGCAATGAGATCCAACCCAAGGCTCATTGACTTCAATAAACCTTCCAGCAGAACCTGCGACTGCAGAGCCTGTGTAGATGCATGCTTAGAGCAGGAGACATACACTCAAGATTTCTGGCTTCTATTTCAGAAGCTGCCAATAAAATGGTGTTATTTGGGGCTATTACACATTCTAGCTCACATTTCTAACCTGAATGTAAGTTCCTGTGCACTCCTGTGTATATAACTTCCCCTGTATGGGGAGGCAAGGCAGTAGAAGGAGCTGAACCTGGGTGTTTTCAGCCTCAAACCAGTGCCCTACGCACTAAAGGAATCCGTCCTAAATGCTTAAATCAGCGATTCATGTAACACGCCTCTAAGTCACTGGGCAGCATCCATCAGGCCGTCGCAGGGGTATCAAGCCCACGTCAGTGAGTGGTTATGCTCAGCCTGGCTCTACCAGCAGCTCTGCTCCTCCGCAGAGGCGTGAGCCTCGTCTCTGGATTGTCCTGGCAGGGCTGCTGCACGGGGGACTGAGGCAGCCCCTGTGCCTGAACGGACAGGGAGATTCTTATGGCCACAGCAAGCTCTTCATCCGCTCGGTGTGATGAGAGAGGTGGATCTGCCCAGGGCCAGAATTTGCAGCTGCCCGACAACTTGGGGTCCCTTTTCCTTCCCCTCTTCAGCTGCTCCTGGTTCCCTTGGCTTCGTCCAGCGTGAATGGCGGCAGAACCTGGTGCCCATAGGAGGTGCTGAGTTAAATGGTGCTTTTCATCCTGGCAGGCAGGGCTGTCATTATCCAAGCAGCAGGAGCTGTACCAGGAGAAGCAAAAGCCTGTGGATTTTAACCCCTTCTTCTTCTTCCAGTAAGAGCTGAGGAACACAAAACACCCAGGTCAAGAGATAAGCTCCTTTCTGAGGGACAAGAAAAACAGGAAGATAAATAATTTGCAAGGATCATTAGGTAACATCAGCTTCCTAGCATACCAGAATAAGCAGTGTTAGCTTGCAATTCCCAAGCCCTGTGGAGCGGGATCACTCCATGTGGTTGTGGTGGTAAAGTACCTGCCCAGGAATGAACTTCAGAACAACAAAAATATTTCAAAGAATGTCAGGTGTGGGGTAACAGTTGACCTTTTGGATTGAACGTTACATTATTGCTTTTCAGGGCAGTTTTGCCATTGATTTTTTTTTCCTTCGAGCTCTCTGCTTACAGGTTCAAATTGTTGCAATGGAATATATTAGAAAGGCAAGACTGGCACACAGAATGGAACAGGCATGAAAGCAAAAACCAGGGTTTCTGGACTCTGACACAGGCCTCCCTGAACTTAGTTACTGTCTTTCTCAAATTTCCAGTAAAGACTGTAGGGAATAGTATGGGGTTTGTTCAGTTTATTGTGTATGGTTTGTAGGTGATTCTTGTTCCAAAATGCAAGAACAGTATTAAATGAATTTGGACATTTCCTTTTATGCATCAATTACAAAATCTATTTTGGATCAGTCAAAACACACTGTTTAAGAAAACACTTCATTTTGATTTTTAATGTATATTACTCAACATGTAATGAAAAACAAAACACAATCTTGAACCAATCCTTTCCAAACAGAACACTCGACACATTCTGTTCCAAAGAAAAGCTGACTTTATCAAAATGCTTTTTTTTTTCCCTTAAATCAACAAATTTCTACAAAGTGTTTTGCCTCTGATGAATTGGCATTTTTCTGACATAAAATGAGCAATCCAAAAAAATTCTAAGCAGCTCTGTGGCAAGTCTTAGCTAATTCTGGAATAGTAGCGTGAAGGTGCGTAGGAAGGGTACTGCAAGGAGACGTAGCACTGAGCTAAGACTTAAGAGATTTGGGTTGAATTCCTGAAGCAGTTATAAAATGATCCGGGACAAGCCATTAATCTACCTTGTGTCTCAATTCCCATTCTGCAGGATGGGAAAAACAGCATTTCCTGATCTCCTAAAGCTACTGTAAGTATAAAGACCTATTAACACTTATGAGATTACTGGACTTTGATATGAGGTATATAAATTATAGAATCATAGAGTGGTTTGGGTTGGAAGGGACCTTAAAGACCATCTAGTTCCAACCCCCCTGCCCCGGGCAGGGCCCCCTTCCCCCAGCCCAGGGTGCTCCCAGCCCCGTCCAACCTGGCCTTGAACCCTTCCAGGGAGGGGGCAGCCACAGCTGCTCTGGGCACCCTGGGCCAGCGCCTCACCCCCCGCACAGGGAACAATTTCTGCCTTAGATCTCATCTAAATCTCCCCTCTGCCAGTTTAAAACCATTACCCCTTGTCCTATCCCCACACCCCCTGATCCAGAGTCCCTCCCCCCCTTCCCTGTCCCCCCTTTAAGCCCCGGGAGGCCGCTCGAAGGTCTCCCCGGAGCCTTCTCTTCTCCAGGCTGAACCCCCCCAACTCTCTCAGCCCGGCCTCCCAGGGGAGCTGCTCCAGCCCCCCCCAGCATCTCCGTGGCCTCCTCTGGCCCGGCTCGAGCATCTCCGTGTCCTTCTGCTGTTGGGGGCCCCCGAGCTGGCCCCAGCACTGCAGGGGGGTCTCCCCAGAGCGGAGCAGAGGGGGAGAATCCCCTCCCTGGCCCTGCTGCCCCCCCTGCTCTGGCTGCAGCCCAGGGCACGGGTGGGTTCTGGGCTGTGAGCGCAGGGTGCTGCCTCACGGGCAGTTTTCCATCCACTAATACCCCCAAGTCCTTCTCCACAGGACTGCTCTCAATCCACTCCTTGACAGCCTAGATTTGCTCTTGGGATTACCCCAACCTGTGTGCAGGACCTTGAACTTAGTCTGTTGAACTTCATGAGGTTCACATGGGCCCCCCTCTCCAGCCTGTCCAGGTCCCCCTGGATGCCATCCCTGCTCCCAGCGTGTCCCCGCACCACACAGCTCGGTGTTGTCGGTGAACTTGCTGAGGGTGCCCTTGATCCACTGCCCGTGTCCCCAACAAAGATGTCCCAACACTGACCCCTGAGGAATGCCACTCCTCACCACACTCCACTTGGACATTGAGCCATTGACTGTGACCATCCAGCTTATCCACCGAGTGGTCCATCCGTGAAATCCATGTCTCTCCAATTTAGAGACAATACTGAGGAAGACAGAAGACAGAGTTGCATTTTTGTGTAACTGAGAATGAAATAATGGGGAAGTAGACTAGCTTGGACAATAATTTAATAATAGTAGGAATAATTTCAAGTTCAGGGCAGTGTTTAATAGAAATCACTGCTCACCACCCACCATATTTTTTTTTTTAATAAGCAGCTCAGAAAAGTGCAATTTATCATTACTATTATCATCTATATTCATTCTATCTCTGCCACTTCACAAATGAGAGGAGTTCCTCACAAACATCTACAAAGCTAGCTCATTATCCAGACTCCCTATTTATAACTCTCATTTATGACAATAGCTATCAAAATCTTGCCAACAGTAGGGCTGCTGGTGTGCTGACACCACTGCTCCACAGCCCGCTGAGCGGTATTATCTCACTGTTCCCTTGCGTTCCCCCATCTGTCCCTGGCCATCTGGTGTCCTTGGTCTTCTAATTAGATTGTAAGCTTTTTGGGGCATGGACTGCCTTTCTGGTTTCTGTTTGTACAGCACCTAGCACAATACTGTTCCAGTCTCAGATTCAGCAGAACTGTCTTCAAAATCTGGTACTTCACCACATATCTGTGTGCACATGCAGAAGTTCCTTTTAATTCAGTTCCGAATCTACTGAGCACAGATAGATGCATCTCCTTTCTAAATAGAGCCCTCAACCAAGCATCTGTGGATCCTGGATTTCAGAGTGGTCACTCTGGCACCTTGGCTAGTAAGTTTATGATGAGGACTAATGGAGTTTAATTCCCTCCATCCAGCACCACCTGGTGTTGTGACTTGATGGAGGTTTCATGCTTGCCACAGTTCTTCAGTTTCAAGCCACCTCTCATCTTCATCATAACACCAGTAGTTTATAATTAGCTGAAGTGCGGGGACAAACGAGCTGAAAACAGGTACCTAGTTGTTACCAGTGTGATTCTCGCCTTGCTATAGGCTGGGAGTAATTAGAGTTTCTGCACAAAACCTGCTCCCTTTAGGCTGCTGGTTGAACTGCATTAATAACGAAGGATTTGTAGGGTGTTTTTGGTTCACTGAATATTCTGACAAGTTGTAAGCAAAGTGTTGACAAACTGAAAAGAAGAAACCTTTTCTACTCTAAGTCATTTGGGGTCAAAAGAAATATTTTTATCACTCTCTTAAGAGGCTGGAAAGAAAAATCAAAAGGAGAAAAAGAAAAAGCTCCGGTAGTTTCAAATGGAGATTTGGAAATGTTTCCCCTTGGTGATCTCACAACCAAACACTGACATCTGGCAATCATTAATTTTTTTATCATTAACCATTTGGCAAAAGTGACGTGAACTCGTGGACTGTGTTGGTATTTTTGGAAAGGTATTTCTCATCCTCGGTCCTTGCCATTCCTCACTCAAAAATATTTCAGCTGATGAATATCCCTCAGGTCTAACCACTCATGCATATTTTAAACTGAAATAGTTACAGAATAAGTGCAAATTTAGACATTGCACTTTAGACATCAATCAGTGCAGAAATACCAAGTTTTGTGGAGGGATTCTCCCATCGCCACCTAAAATGGAGAAAGAGCTTTACAATAATTTGCAATTTTACAATGTTGCATGCCACAGTCATCCAGAAAGTCAGAGCCACTACTAAATTGCAGCACCATCTCTGACTCTCGTCAGATATCAGCATCTGTACTCGGAGCTATAAAGACATATAGGTCAAAAGTGGCCAAATTCTGTTTTCCCAGGGTTCGGGTTTATCCACAGAAGTTCATATGACTTAACAAACCCCAACAGATTGGCTCCCCCATCCCCTTCCATTCATGTTCTCTGTTTTCCCCTGGCCCTGACACAGAAAAGATGTCCTCAGCTTGGTTGGATCACTGGCCAGCATTTCCAAAGCAAGCTAAAGCTGCTTCACGGGTGGTAACTGCCTTCTAGCACTTTCATGGGCCCTCTCTGAATTAGGAGCAGGACATAAATGTTATTGCTCCAGTTGCACCCCATGACCTAACACAAGTTAAATCCTAAAGGTGTAGGGCAGTAGTTACCTGTCTAGCAGGAATGTGAGTGTACAGTTGACTTAAAGCAGGGATAGATTAATAAAATCTAGAAGAGCATCTCCCATACTTAAAATTAAGGATACACTTAAGCTGTTTGCTGAAATGAGGTCAGATGTTCGTCACTTTACAAGGTCGAGCTCTAAACTAACATAAACTGTTTCATCTCTCCCTTGACACTTCGGTCTTTTACTAATTTATCAGCATCCTAAAGCAGTGTGTGAAGTTGCTGCAGAACAGAAGTGTTTCAGATACAAATAGCAATTGTTAGCCTCTTCCCTCTGGTAAATGGCAGCAGGCAGAAACCCCTCTCAACCTGCCAAGAACCAAATGTGGGACACAAGAAAGAATTATTGGTGCATGAAGCTTAAAGATATAGAGGACTTATTTCTTTACTGCAAATAATGTGTTCAGTAATTTCTCTTTCCTGAGTCTGCATTTCTGTTGGAAATAGTTTACAACAACGACCATGAGAAAACAGAAGGGATTTGTGCAAGATCAATTTGCATCTAATAGAAGAGATAAATGAAAGGTACAGAGGTTAGAAGAAAGGTAGAAAATCCCCGGAGGAAGAGGAGTAGTGGAGTGTTCCCAGCAAGTGTTGGAGAGTCAGCTCCTGCATTCTGCCTTCCTGTTCATAGCAGTGATCTGGGGCTACAGCCTCCCTCATATGAAACAGACCTTGCAGTATCATTCTGTGAAAAATCTATCATTCTGAGTTTTCCCACTGTATAAAAATTACCTTTTAAGTGGCTAAGTAGACACCCAGCTTTATTTCTTTCTTCTTATTTCAAGAAACAATGGGAGTAACAGCACTTGCCTGCCTTACTAGAGTGCCGAGAGCTTTAATTAATGTCTCTAATTCAATTTGAACTCCTTGGATAAAAGGCACTGCCTTGTGACAGAAAAGGTATTGCCTAAAATAGAATATAATTAACACACAGATATCAATCACGATGAAATTAAGTGTACATTCAAATACAACTTGCACTTTACAGAAAGTACTTGCCTATTTTTCCTCCAAGAATCCTGAAGACTCATAAGACAAGGAACATTTAATGTTCCAGGCTGAATTCAGATTAGAATAAGGCCATCTTAAACCACCTAACAGACTAAAAGAGGTTGTAACAGAAATCTCCATTTGCACTGAAGGATGAGCCTTCATGACAGATGATGCTAGAAACTGACTGTAATGTGACTCAGAATCAGTACATCTAACATTTTCTTCTCCCAGTATTTATTTACTGTGAACTCTAGCTTAAGTCTTAGCTGACCCACTGATCACGTTTATTAACAGATGTGACAATTGCATTGTCATGTTTGTTGACATGAACCAGAAGGACCCATATCACTGTATTGCTCTGTAGTGCTCCTGGGTGGAAATGGTCCTTGTAGCTTGGAATTTCTAACTGCTGCATTACATAGCTTGCTGACACCTTGAGATGGTCGTCAATAGGACAGGAACACCAAGGGAGCCATGTGGGCAGCAGGACTGTGTTTTGATAGGTGCTGTACCCAGATGGCCTCTCCAACAAGTTCATGGTCCAAGCAGTCAAATGAATACTACGGTGTCTCCATGATGATAATTGCAAAGTGAGACAAAAAAGCGTGTAAGGGCACTGCCGAAGATCATAGAGGGTGTCTGGGACAGAACTGAGCAGAATGCTGGATTCCTGGATCAAAACCCGGTGCCAGACTCCCTCAAGCCTCCCCTTTAGGGCAGAGATTGCTTCTGTGTGAGATTTAGCTTTTACTTAGCCTTGGGTCTCCTACCCAAGGGCTATGTGCTTGGAGACATCTCCTGCCTTCCCCTTCTTCCCCTGTCCATTTTGCAAAATCCCCAGGACACATCTTACATTAGTGGAGCCCCATAAAGACACCTAACAAATTAATTTCAGATTCAAACTTGTTAGGAGTTAGATTGAATGCACCTCACGATATCGCCTTAGATACAAAATAATCCCACTTTAGTAAGCTTTATAGCTTCCATGGGGACAAGCCCCGTGGTGTGTATTAATCTTTAATGTGAAACAACATCTCTACAGCAGCTACAGGGGGGAAAAAGATACTACTTAAAAATTAAAGTTGATGGTGTGATAGTTGTCTAGACCCAATTGCGCTTTACCATCCCCCATTGCCTCGGGCACCATTCCCTGCTCTCAACACTGATACAGCCAGCTTCCAGACTGGAGATGTGTCCAGTTCTTCTACTGATCTCACAGCATGTTCTCCCCATGTTTTAACCCTTGGTTAAGAGTCATCACAACTCTCATCATCCTGACTCTAGATTTGACTTAAAAGGAAAGGAAGGGAGGATGAAGAGGTGCATGGGGGGAATTAGTGAGTATCTCTTCTCCTTTATAAGCTGATATTTCCCCAATGTATGATGCTCGCATGTGGGAGGACACACTGGGATTTCTCTGAAATCCATTTCATTTGGCTCTTCTCATATTTCAGTTCGCACTTGCACTGTGTTGGGAACTGGAGGTGAGCTATCACTCCACTTTAGTATGTAAAACTCCCTCTCATTGCAGTAGAAATTCAATAAAAAGTGAAATGTTTAAAGGAAAACTGTTCCAGGCTGGCTGATGAAGGATGTAGTTATGGATGAGTTTAATGAACAGACAACCAAGCGAGTTTGGACAATGTGTACAGAACAACTGATCATTATCAGCAGCAAATCTGCATACCCGTCTAATGGCAAACATGCCGAGTTTGCAGCTGCTTACTGTGAAGGGACAACGATGCAGATCTGCAAAGAACAGCAAGGCAGAGAAGTAGCCTGGGTGGAGAAGCAGGAGGAACGAACTCCCGACCTGGAATTTGGAAATGCTGAGGGTGGGATGTAGCTGGGAGTATTTCCCACTAATCACCTCAGGTTAATGACCACTGCGAGTGGAAGCAGAGATGTACTGTAGCACACTTGGAATATATGCTCTGTTCCCCTCAGTGCGGGGCTAGAAACTCCCCAAACCCCAGTTTTGTAAGGTAAAGTAGAACCAGTCCTTTCTGAGAGGCAAGGGACTAAAGCACTGAAAACTGCCACATTTATGGGTGAAGTAGGAGTCGGTGGTGAAGGCTAATATTAAATACATGCCTCCAGAACAGGAACAACCGCCTCAGTCAGGAGCTACAGGTACCATTAGGTTTAATAGCAGTAATATTTTATCTGCAATTGGAAAGAAGTTTATACGTGTGCAACAGAAAAAAAACAAATATTTGTTGACTTTCCCATACTTAATTTGTTTAATTTCTTCACGCAATGCAACAGCTGACTGTCATTTTTAACCAGCCTTACACAACTCCATTTTGTCAAGTGCTGCCGAGATCACTGCAGCTCCACAAACACATGCTGTGCACACGTGCAGACTCCCACGCACTCGGGCGCGCACACACGCTCGGCACTCGTGCTCCCCGTCGCACTCCCGGGTTCAACCCACCCACGCAGTAGACACGCACGCTCACGGTCATGGGCGGCAGCTTTGCCACGCTGCCGGTGAAAGCTCCTGGAGCAGAGCAGCCAGCCACGCCAACCGCAGATACAGGTGCCCTCTGGTCTATACGGTGCTGCTCACTATGTTGCTGTACTATGCCAAGGTCTCACGTTCACACGCAGTGCTGCAAACGTGAGTGACTCCTCCAGCACACCTCGCTTTGGCCTCTCCTACACTCTTAGACAAATCTTTTCTCTCTGGGAATTACAAACTTTTAGAGTGCTTATAGTGGATTCAGACGCAAAACCAGAAGGGTTTCTGGAGATGTACAAATAAGCCTGACACTAAATCTCACAGTAGCAGAGCTCTGCATAGCCTAATTTATTCTGCTTTAAAGAGCAGCTACAGTCTGTCTGCACTATATTCTGCAGAAGTAGGTGGGTATCACCTGTCCTAAAGACAACTTTTGGCCAGGTTTGTGCTCCCAGAGTGGGGGATGCAGCCTCAAGATCACTCTGCCTGCCCAGGCGTGCCCACTGTGTTGGCACATCCTCCACAAAACTCAGCAAGGCAGCCAGATGGGCGGGAGGTGGGCAGGAGGAGGAACGCGTCCCGCGTGTGGAGACGACTTTTTCAGAGCAACATCAGCAACTCCCAGCGACGAGGAGCACAGCCCCACAGGCTGGGCTGCCGTTGCAGCTGCGTTGCGGTAGGCAGCAGAAGGGGAGGGGGTCCACGCCAGGCGCAGGGTGCCAGCTAAGCAAGCTGCTCACCTTCCACCAGCGGAGCACACGGCTGCGTTCGGAGAGGGGCATCGCGCCAACGGCATGACTGCGGAGGCAGATGATCTAATGGCTGAGACGCTGGAAATGGGAGTCAGGAGGCGAGGGCTCTCTTCCAGCTGTATCCGTGGCTTGCTGTGTAACCTTTGGCAAGTCATTTCACCCCTCTGTTTCCCTTCCCACTCATCATATGTCTTGTCTGTTTAGCCGTTAAACACATCGGGGAGAGGAGCTGGCTCGTAGCAGGGCTGTCCGCAGCCACCGCTCAGCACGGGGGTGCAGCAGGACAGCCGCTCTCCCATCACGTGAGCCACAGCGTGCCCTGCCCCAGGTGGTGTGAAGCATCCCCTTAAGCTCCCTAGTAAATCTCTCCCTCGGAATATGCATGTTCAGTACGTCACCCTGCAGAGCCTTGATCTTGGGAAGAGCCTTGAGGTCCTACTGTAACAGAAATAGCAACAGAGCCTGTCCCCCCCGCCCCCCCCACCAGACACACCTCCCAAACACCCAGGCAGGAAAGCAGGTTGAGGTGATTTTTATCTTTCAGAGTTTGGCAGGATTTCATAGTCATGTGTGTGTGTGTGTGTGTGTCCCCACATGTGCTCGTCACTGAAGCCTGGGTAATTATTTTGTTTTATTTCTTTTTTGGCAACACTTTAAAGTAAGAGCTGGATCTTTATAGATTGCTCAGGTTGCATGGAGTATGGATAACAGATCATCAGAGAGACATGAAAGCAGAAGACACGTTTCTCTGGCACAGCATTAAAGGGACAATAAAGGGGTAATTGTAGCCTAGGGTGCGGCCACCTTCTGCGCCCAGCCTTCACTCGCCTTTGCGGCACTGTGGAGAACTTCACGAGGGAAATGATGGAAAAGCTCTGGTGAAGATGTCTCAGGTCAGGACCTGGTTATTTCAAAGGTGATATATGCTCAGGAGGTTAAAGGCACCACTTAGGTACATGAATAAAACACTGCCAAATACTCTACACTGTAACACAGGCAGACTGAGATCTTTTAAAACTTGATTTTTCATGTCTGTTTTCACCCTCAGAGACAGTTGTCAAAGGATCAAAGCAATTCCCATTTTTAAACTCTCTCTTTCTCTCCCTCCTCCCCCTCCTCCCCTCCATTTTTCTCTCTCTCTTTCCTTCCTCCTCTTCCCTCTCTTTTTCAACAGGACTCCACAGAATGGAGCAAGAATGAGAGAAAAAAGGCAGACAGAAAAGCATGAACTGGAGGCTTGTTGAGTTCCTCTACCTCCTGTTTATATGGGACCATATACTAGTACAGCCCTCCCACCAGGACCCAGCTGCTACCAACCAACATGTCTCCAAGGAATTTGATTGGCTTATTTCAGACAGGGGGCCTTTCCACCACTCACGGAGCTACTTATCCTTTGTGGAAAGACATCGTCAAGGATTTACAACCAGATATAAAATATACAGGTACGTTGGTTTCCTACAGCACCTGTAGTTTGGATAAATCATTAGGTGGTGGGAACTCAGCCAGTTCCCATGGGCTCAAGGCTCATAGTCAATGGGAGATGCATCATTGTCCCCGTTCCACCTTGAAACGCTTCTTGGGTTCTTCATGGTCCTCAGCTGGCAATGCAAATTGCTTCAAAGACTCAGATGTAATGCTCTGATAGTGAGATGAAGGCACTGCGGTACCATGGCAATGTGCACAGCGGAGATCGAGATAAAAAGGGACCAAGGGTGTGGGTGTACTTCATTCGTGGTGACAGATAAGTTCATAGCCAGGTTCAAAAGCATGTTTTTCAAATCAGTGTACCTGTGGGCAGACCAAGCCTCTGTACCAAACTCATACATGTGAACTGCCAATAGCTTAAGGTTCACATGGGCAAGAACAGACATAAAGGTGTCAAGACACACATCAGTATGGCAGTTCTCACACTGCTGTGCATAAGCCTCGGCTGTGCGCTGCCTATCACAGACCTTTGCAGATTATCTCCATGTATGAGTCGGACTTGCCCCCAGAATTATGATCTTGGTTTAAAAAGTCTTCCAATTAAAAAACTACAGAGAATAGTCAGCATTTGGATTTTCCTTTGCCTTCTAGGTTTTGAAGCCTTTGTTGTTGCCTGTTTCAAGTGCTTCTTGCCAGCTGTGATATCCAGAAACACACTTTTCTTTTTTAATTTTAACATGAAAAGCTGGGGTGCTCATATGAGCCTCGTATTAAAGAAGCAAGCACTTTGGAGTGAAGGGGAATAAGCCAGACAGTGTCATGAGATTTGCGCTAAAACCCAAAGAGACTGCAAAACTCTCATAGACATGTGCGCATTTACATAATTATATAGTCCTGTTGCGTTTAAGAGAGACACTTGCAAACACAACCATGCAAACTAGTAGGTAGGAAAGTGCTAGTGAAGAGACTCCTGGCAACATGCATGCAGATACACATACACGACGACTGAGGGATGAGGGGAGCAGGGAATCCACATGTGTGCAGGCAGTGTTCACCCGTGGGCAGAGTGCCAAAAGCACTTGCAGAGTAATAACGACGTGCAAGACATCATCTATGTGTGGGGAAGAAAAATGAGTTGTGCCTGTCCCATGGCCTCCAGGGAGTGCAGCATCCCCTCCCCTCGCACCAGCCCACAGAGCACAGGCAGGTTAGCATGGGTTGAAGATGTTGTCCTGGCTTGTCCTTTTCATTCAAAACAGCTCAGGGGGAAGACAGCCCCCAAAACTAGAAATTAGGCTGCCACACTTCCACTAAGGATGTCTCACTGCCTTTGCTTGCACAGCGAAGCAGAGAAAACACGCTTTTTTCAAAAAGACTTTCTTCCTGGTCGTGAATATCCCCAGCTCTCCTCCTGCCCTGCCTGACGACATACACTGGGATCAAGACTGCGTATCTCTGCCCCACGCAACGCCCCTGGCAGTGTCTCTGCCCTTTGCTAAAGAGCTATTCAGCCCCGGATGCCACCACAGCAGTCTATGGGGGCTATACTGGGAGAGAAATGCATGCAATGTATGTGTTCAGACACATCTAAGAACTGTCACTGCAGGTCAGGCCAGAGATCCATCAAGCCTGGGATCCTGTCTCTAAGAATCATGGAGAAACGGGACTGGAAGGACCTTGAGAGGTCATTTAATCCATGTCTCTTCCCGAAGGCAGACTCAGACATACCTGTGTCACATCTGACAGAGGTTTGTGGGCAACCTCTCCTGAAAGGTTTCCTGTGACAGAGAATTCACACCCAGAGCAGACAGCCTGTGCCACGACTTTGCTGTCCCCACTTTTATAAAGGAGCTAAAATCTTGTTTGTATGTGAAGCCTGTGATTTCTAGTTTTATCTGATATGGGGTGAGGAACAAATTCCCCTTTGGTTTGTAGGAGACTGATAAAAATTTGAAGGCTTATCTTGGTTCAGGATGAACCTTACATATAGGAAGCAGAAAGGAATCTGGTTTTCTCCATTTCTTCTGGATATTGCCAAAGCATTTATGAAAGACACTTGTGGCGTGGGCAGGACACAATGTCCTTCTCCTTCCAATAAGGAACAAAATGGGCAGCAGTGCTCTGCATGCATGATGGGTGTCTGGGAGGGGTCTTGTAGATGGTCACAATGCTGGAGAAATCATTATTCATAAAAGAAACTGGAAACGAGACAAAGTCCAGTGGAAGTAGTCAGGGAGAGTTTGGAGAGACATGGGAAGACTGCAAGGGCACCCAGGGATGCGTTTCATGGCCAAATACCATGCACTAAGCTGAAGGAGGGAGCTGAGGGCTTGGGGCAATCCAGCCATGTGTGTAATGGTTTGAGCTGCTGGGAGCCGAGTGTGTTGGAAATACACCCTGGGACTAACTTTTGCTCCTACTACGGTCAGCTGAGGAGGAGGGGAAAACCTCATGTGCTTCATCAGAGCAGATGGAGACATTAGGTAGGAGGCTGACTAGATGTTGGCGGGTTGTTTGTTTTTAGTATCTGTCCCTGTTGGCAGAACTGGTCACTTAAAAATTGGGCCCATGCATTTTTTAAAGACTGTCAAAAGCAGCTTTGCTATGGTGAATTAGTGGAGCCACAGACAGTTCTAGCAGTTAAGAGCTGGACTCTGAGCACACACACCCTCCAGAACATATCATTTTACTGAAACCCACAGGGGTAAAATCTCATTTTGTGGGCTCCTTAAATTGACTTCGAGAATCTGTAAAGCTGTTGGGATTTTGTCAACTATTTAATTCCAACATAGAAGCCTCTTTCCTCCCAAATGATGTCTCTCAATTGCTCTTTGCACTAGACTAGCCCAAGGGAGGCACATATTCTACATTAAGGATATCGCTCCTTTCCTTAGAAAAGCAGCTCATATGGAGCATGGGAATTTTATGTGTAGTCTTCTCTTTCAATGTTCCTCTGCTCCCATACTTTTTTTTGTTTGGCTGATTTGTTCTTTGTGCCTCAGTCAGATAGTTCCTTGGGGTACTTGTGATTTTGTTGAATGGGTTTTGACCTGATCACTGCTCTTCTCCTAAGGCCATTTAGCAGCAGACCTCCAACTAGCCACAGTGACTAAGGTTTTGGAGTGGATGTGAAATCAGGTGAGAGGACCTCACCTGTCCCTAATTGAAACACTGTTGCCTGTTTGGTGGTGATTTCCCCTGTGTCTTGCTGTGCGGGAATATGGACACAGCACATTAGGACCGTATCATTTACATTGAAAACCCACAGAGATAAAGCCACTTTCAACGCTACAGAGCAGCACAAGGCAAAATGCAGCATTTTCTCATTTTTACAGGTGGTGTTAAGAAGGAAGAAACACCAAACTAAAACATGCAACACTCCTCCTTCCATCACAGCTGAAGTCCCAAAGTCTGTCAGCAACAAGCAAAGAGCCTGTTTTAGTTAGCACGGCTATTTTATATGCTGCATAAGCAGAACTGCTGTAGAACAGGAGAGCTGCTGATATCTTTTCATAGGATGCCTGGGTCCAGATCTGCCATCCTAGCACTGAAAGGCAGTTTATTGTTACTGTCTCCAAAGGCTCATTCCCTTCTTCTGTGTATTTTGTTTTAGTAGATTTTAGGTCTCTTTTTTGCAAACTTGGATGGCTGATTTTCCTGCTACCCTCAGTTAATGCTTGCACCTTGCATGTGATATTAGGAGGAAGGCAAGCAAAGGGGGAGATGTTTTATATTAAATCATGAACAGTAGGGGTAGATACAATTGCATTAAGGAAGCACATTAATCAGCATTGATTCATACTAATAAGGCTGGTTTAGGGGGGCCTCTGGCAGGAAAATGCTGCTTTGATCATTATCTGTGCACTCTGATGCTAATGCAGATAGGATGGCAGATGCTGAGAGTGGTTTGTGGGATGACTGAATATTCATTATCACTATCCTTGTTGTTGTTCCTAGTCATGAGAGCCTTGGCTACTAAGTACTGTACGAAGGCTGGATAACAGATGAAGGTCAGCTTGGCTTTGGGACTAGGGCACTGCTCAGACCAGAAAACATTCTTGTTACCACAGAACAGTAGTTAACAGCTTCAGTCCACTTTCCAAAGTGTTGTCCTTTCTTCTCCTCCCAGAAACTGATTATTTAGCTATATGCAAAGCAACAGAAGCAGTAGACCAAGCATTTGAATACACTATGCAAATATCGAGGCAGACGCACTGACACAGAGGCATCTCACTAATGATGCTGCTCAGTTTAAGCAAGTTCTAAAAAACCAGATTTTTCCAGAAAAAATGAAACTTTGTTGTTCAATGTCAGAGGTGAGACACGGGAGACAAAGAGGGAAGCAGTGAGATGGTCTCGTCCCGCTGGGTAGACAGGCTGCCACTGCTACTTTTCCTACAGCAAAACAGGGACAGGACACGACACACCGCTGGGAAAGAGGGGTCACGGTTAGACTGGCAGAGGGGTAATGCAGGCAGTATCTGTATTTTTGCTCCAGGCTCACGGTGTGGCTGTGGGTAAGCTCACTTTGTGCCTCGGTTCCCTCCCCACCTCCCTGAGAATGGGAGATGACAGCATTTGTCTGCTCTGCATTGCTGGGCAGACTTAATTAAATGCTGCAAGACGTTTGGACGTAAGGGACGATGGCAATATAAAGTGGATGATCACACAGGGCTGGAAGGGGAATGTGCATGTACAAGAAGAAATGTGGATTTTCCACATCTGGGAGTTTAATTCTATTTTCTGAAATGACAGTAGGGACAGGGAAATCTGGCTCTTCGTAAGAGAGCAGGGAACCCTGGGGTATAGAAAGGAGATCTGCTTGCCTTGCAACTTCTCCTGCAGCGGGACCATTTAGAGGCCGACTAATTTCATGAAACCTGCAAATATAGAATACTTCTGAGACCTCTGCCAAGTCTGGCTAAAATGCACCAACAGATTCAAAACTTAGTGGGGGATGTGACAAGAAACCAGCCAGTCCTGCCCTGTCTGTCCACCTGCAGAGTGACAGGACAAAACTGATTTCTGACATCCACTCATTACAGTAAGGTCCCTGGATATATAAAAAGGAAATACTTGTCCTGAGACAGGAAAGGTTGTAACTGGATGCACAAGCTAGCTATAATTTGGTTGGGAAGGTGCCTGGGGAAAAAAAATAATTTTTTTGTTCCCCTCAAAAAATTGTTTCTTCAGGAGGGTGGTGCAGGTCTGGGACAGGTCAATGGAGGGGTATGGGATATTTCCATCCTTGGTGGTTTTCAGGGCTTGGCTGGGCAAAGCCACAGCTGATGTGCTCAAGAGCTTGGGATAGTCCTGCTTCAAGTAGGAGGTTGGATTAGGGACTCCCAGGGTCCCATCTAACCAACATTTCTGTGATTTCCCAGTCTCTCAGATTCCGAGTGGACAGTCAGTTGGGTGCTCATAAAGGGATTTGCACTGTTGAATGCATTCAGCCACACTAGAGATTTTTATTTAGTCCTAGAAACCCCACAAATCTGAATGGCTACGTGCTCTCTAAATGTGTCATTCCCTTGGTGAAGAGGAAGAGAATTATCATGAAGTGAGAGGATCTTTGCTGTGCACGTAGCATGGACTGCAATTGGCTTAGAAATGCATATGCTGTTCTGCTGCTTAAATTTTCCCTTAGAGGAAAAAAAAAAATTGAAACAGGAGAGAAAAAATTTGGTCTCACAAAACTGTCTCACAAAAACTTTCAAACTTTTATGACAACACAAATTAAAAACAATGAGCCAGATTCTCTGTGACATAAATATATGAAGCTGTTGACTTCAAGAAAAAATCACCAATTTATTGGCTGGAGAATCTGTTCTAGCATATCCAGCATTGCCTATTGCCCCATGACCTGAATACACAGCTCCAGGGTTTATCAGGCTGCATTATAAGCACAGCACTGGGGTTCATAAGGCTGGGTGCATTATAAGCTTTTATTATTTCTAAGGAAAAGCAGAATGTAACTCCTACTTTCAGGCACTGGACTTGGACAATCTGGCTAGTGAATGTGAGGTTTCTGTGACTGTTTTTAGCAGCTTCTATTACAGAAGTTTTGCCTTTCCTGGCCAGACCTTCCAGTCAGGTTTCACACAAACTTCTGATTTCCACAACTGAGAAAGTGATCTGGCAGGAAAAAAGAAAAAGAAAATAAATAAATAAACAAGCAAACAAAAAAAATTCAACTAGATCACTTTTCCAGTCCCATTCATTGTGTGGTCAGGTGATAGTAAAGGGACAGGACTGTGGATGGAGGCAGAAAGGGGACTAAGGGCACTGGTGAGATTGCTGTTTTCAGCAGCAATGTGGACTAAAGTTGTATTAAAGTGGTTGTGAAAATGCATGCTAAGTTTTAGCAGAGACAAGATCTATTAGAGCTGCTTCCACCATTATTTCAGTCCATTCTTCTCCCATCTCTCCACTCCTCATTGACTCTTTTTACTGTCTCTCTATTGCATTGAATTTAATCTACTGGTCACTAGAGCTGTGCAAATAATTGATTTTGTGGTTCACTGGTTGTACAGAACAAAAATAACATTAAAAAGGGGTTGATCTGCAATGGATGTTTGTTTAACTTTTCAATAAAATGAAAAAATCAAAAAGTTTCATTTTAGGCTCAGTGAAAGATCTAAGCTTTGCTGTTTGTTTTCATTTTATTAGTCCAGTGTTTTTTATTTTTTTTTTTGTTTGTTTTGTTTTGTTTTTTGTTGTTTTTTTTTTTTTTGCAATTTTTAAGGCATAAAATTTAATCTCAAAACACAAAGTCAACCAATGACACTTAAAATATGTCAGAAGGGAAACATTTTGATTTTTGGTGTATTATGTTTAGCTGTTTGATCCTCAACTTGCTCATTCAATTTATGTTGAATTTGCAAGTAGTTTTTATGTCCTTGAAATAGAGAAGGAGGAAAAAAAAAAACAAAAACCAAAAAAAACAGTGGCTGTCATTGTTCACTCTTCGACTTTGAAATCTTAAAATTCCCCAGGGTTCAGCTCTGACTTCCCTTGAGTATAGCTTTTAGCATCTTAGGATAAAGAAAATAAAAATAATTTCCCCAGCACTGCTGGGCAAGGGAGGCACAGACAGGACGAACAGTAGGGTTGCAGCTTTGCTGTGGGTAAGGCATATGCTTGTTCAAAATGAAGCTGGATGCTGGGACCTGGGTGCTACTGACTGGGACAAGCTGTACCACATGGGTGCAGTCATAGTTCCTCTCTCACACACATATCCCAGCAAGTTTTTAGTCCTGTTCCAGTTGTTTGAATGCCTGAAGCATCCAAAAAAAGCACCGTGAAAGTTCTTCTCAAACAGTATTAAGGTGATGCTTTGCACTGGTACAAACTGATAGGCGCTGTTAGGCTTTTTAATCTTTGCTTTGGCTGTTTTAGTCATGCTGAAGTTCTGCTGACAAGGTTTTCCTATTAAGTTTTTATGCTATCTGTTTAAAGGGGTTATCAACTTTTATGTTTTCCAGTCAGAGGCAAGGCTTTTTTAGGAGAGGCAACAGCAATTGAAGGACAGAGGGAGCTGAGATGAAAGGAGGCTCTTGCCTCTGTGTGGAATGAGCAGTGGAAATCCATACAGCATTGCATGGCAAAAAAAAAAATATGAAATCTCCATAGTTTACATTATGCATGTAAACGAGTGATGTACATTGGTTTGTAATCAGTAAATGCCTTGTAAATAAATGTGTGTAAACCAAAAATTTAAATCTATTTCCATAGTGCATGTAAACAATGAAGCCTTATAGTGTTCTCTTCAATGTAAATGTTAATCTAAAAATGACATTACTACAAGTTTATGCAACTTTACAAGAAAGCCACAATTTACATTCCTGTCTCACTAGCTCTAACACAGCAGCTTGGCGAACACGAGCCATTCAGTGATGGGCGTAAACCAGCCACTTCCATCACGTAGCCTCTCCTTTAGCCACAACCTTCATTCTTCATGCAGTTCAGGGACCAGTGTTGTTACAATCCCTGCATAATGCGTCTCCCTGCATAGGGGAAGCTTTTAATATATTTGCATAAGCAGAATAAAGGCAGGAGTGGGGGATGGCAGGGAAAGTCTCAGGCTGAGCTGTACTTTGCTTAGTCCTGGGGGTGCTGGGCTGAGCAGACAAGGAGCTTGTCCCTCGTGAGGCTGGAGGAGCAGCTGCTCTGTCTGCGACTGGATTCAGATGGCGAGGACTTGAACATCCCTGGCAGCTGCAGGACTTGACAGAAGGACACACCTCTCCTTCTCTTTGATATTCTTGAGAACCGAGGGCAAACGGAAGGATAAATGGCACCAGCCTTTGATATGCTGTGAAGATATGGGAACAGAACATCTGGCCAAGCTTTGGGGAAGGGCAGACCCTCATCTCCACCTTGCAGCGCATGCCCAGGACACAGGGAATGATGCAGAAGCAATGCAGTTGATCAGTTCGTATCTCATAGGGTGTTTGTGGTTAGGACACGCCAGTTCCTCTGGAGAAAAGCGTGCACATGAGCTGTATGCCTAGAAAGGCGTATCCCCGCTCCCCCCCCCCCCCCCCCCCCCCCCCCCCCCGGTTGCCCTGCCTGCTGACCAGGGTTAGCTCTGAGCTGGATCGGCGGAGCGTTAGCACACTTCTGCAGAGTTGCATGCTCAAGCACAACAATTCCCTTTCTGAATCCAGAATGCAATATTTTAATTCTGCTCCCAGTGAATCCCAGAAGGAGCACAGACAAATATTTTCAGTTGCTGAACCTTTCCAAAGAGATCTGCATCATCTTTCTGGGCTAGGAGGGAGCTGTCTACACAACCCCTCTGAGATCTTGCTTCTTGAGGGGGGCGGATCTCTTCCCCTCTGCATGAAAAGTGGAGAGCTCTGCCCAGGAGGCTTCCTGAGGCTGCTCCCCAGCATGCTGCGACAGCAATGACTCTGCATGTTCCTCTCAGGTTTCTTCAGACCAGCAGACTACGGTCCAGTGGCTTGGGAGCATATTTTAAAGGCTAACAAGCCAAGGAGAAGCCTTCACTCATTTTTTTTTTTTTTTTTTTTTTTTTTGTGAGCAGATTATTAATTCTGCTTTTAAGTCAGGCAGATGCTTATTTCAGAAGAGAAGCTGTTACACTGAAAAAAAAAAAAAAAAAAGTCATCCTGTTAGATGCATGGAATAATTTTGTTCTGGCACCAGTAGCACTGGGAGATGGCATGACTGTACCTATCATAGAGGTTTTTCTATTTCTGGATCCCTCTAATGTTTCCCTTGGGTTCTAGAAAGTTTTTTTTTTTTTTCCTTTCTTTTTTGCTGATTGCCACCCACCAGCCTCTGTAAATGGAACAAGATGCATCCCACTGGGACAGTCGGAGCCATCCAGGCTAGTTTCCCATGTTAAGCTACTAAGCTCAGGTACAGAACCCAAGGACACATCTGAAAAGAAACCCAGGAATCAGCTTTGCCTGCAGCAGGGAGGGAGAAGGTGTTGGGTCAGCCCCTTGTGCCAGGCTCTCCTCTCCGGGCAGCGTGAAATCGAACATGCCTGTGCAGAGGCTGCGGTTCCTCTGGGTCCCGCAGCAAAGCGTGTGCCTGGCGAAGGAGCTGAGGGCACGCAGGCAGCTTGGCACAGCCTCGGCTGCCCGGACACAGAGCCCTGGGCAGGTACCCAGTCCGCTCCCGGGGCACGGCGGGTGGCAGGATTTAGGCTGCCAGGTCTGCACGGGGGGATGGAGGGCTGTTCGCTGGTGACCGAGCCTGGAAGTTCTGCGTCTTGGGCGATCAGACCCGATTTCACAGCCGCCGCAGCACTTCACAGCCTTCCACCGCGGACACAGCGACCATGAAGTATTTACAGGAAGCTGCAGTAAGGTTCCAGGGAGTCATTTTTGCTGGGTAAATACATCCCATCGGGTGAGAAACACCAAGAGGGAGGGGAGGAGAGGGGTAGGGACGGGGAGCTGCGGGTCTCAGCGGTGTTTACACCCACCTAGCTGGGCTGGGCTGGAGGTGCTGGGCAGCGCAGGGTGCAGGCAGGAGCTGCCTCCTCTTCCCTCCCTGCCAGACTCCCCGCAGCTGCCGGGCTCTCCAACCCCTCTGTCTCGGCAGCGCAGCGATCCCCCCCCCGTCCCCGTACTCTGCAGCGTGGGAAAACCTCCGACCCGCCCTGGAAGGGAAGCCTTGAGGTCTGACAGGGGCAGCTGCGAGCAGGGCCAGGCTGGGGCGTAGCGGAGGGATGGGATTCTCTAAAGCAACTGCTATGCTTCTAAATCAAAGTCCCGCTGACAACACAGAGCACTAAATGCCTGCCTGGGGCTCTGCTCCTACAGTCATGTGACGACATCAGAATTTAAGTTTTAATTAAGGAACAAGTGTGGGGAGGGAGGGAAGAGTCTCTAGGCCTTGTGCCGCCAAAAGAAAGCTTGGAAACATGACCTGAGTGCAACCAACATCTGCTTTAATGTGCAGACAGCTCCCAGCAGAGGGGTAAGCAGCCGGGAGAGGAAGCCATTACATCAAATTCCCAACCAGGCCAGGCTCGCTTGTGCTTCTGCTCGCAACGAAAGAGCTTACCTGGAGAAAGGAGAGTTTCCATAAAAGCTGTACTATGGCAGAATTACACCAACATGCCCTCTCTTGCTGTACATGGCTCTTGTGCAGCCTTGCAGGGTCAAATTTTACACTAGCACAGCCTCTGCTTGTGGACAGCCATCGTGTAGAGGTGGCAGGAGCCAGCAGACTGCGCCTGCGTTCCTGCAGGCTGAATGTGCCGATGGTGCGTGGCACTTTTTAAGCAGCGACATGGAAATTCTCTGCTCTGGGATTATGGCTGGGGGTGTTTTGCCACCTGGAGTGCCCTAGCCCAAATGGAAGGGCTCCTTTGTTATGCTGGTATGACATGCTACCCTTCAACACTTGCTGGCCTGAAAACCTGTGCTGTGCTTTCTCCTGCCATCAGTTTCAGCCAGGGCAGGGAGAAACTAGACATTTTAGAGACAAGTTAAAGAGAAGCTTCTGGATGCTTTCCTTCTCCCAGGGATATGCTATTGCAAAGTTTGTTGAAGAAGAACCTTATTTGATAGCTATGCTCTCAGCTGGCACACCAGGAGGCTCAAACATCCCTGATATTGCAACAACCTCTCATTCCCATGAATGAGTATCATGCAAAGCCAGTGGAATAGCTGTTCCACTGTACCTTATCACTGGGACCTGTCTCTGGACTCTGACTGACTTAGTGATAGCTCTTGCAAGCATACTGACACTGACTCCCCTGTGGATGTGGCTGGAGATCTTTTTGTTTCTGCAATAAAAGTGCCCCTTTGGAAGCTGCAAACAAAGGTTTCGTGCACAGGTAACAACTGGCAGGTCTGCTGGAGCACCGACTGGGTTTAAGCACTGATTTCAGTAGCTGAGGGTCACTGCACTCAGGGGATTCAAGAATGAGGATGCAAACACTGACCAGTGAGGGACACCGCCTCCCCACAGCTACCTGGAGAAGGAGGAAGCAGCATTATGTCGGGAGGGCAAAGGCTGCACAACCTCATTTTGCTTGTCCTCCCCCATTCTTTCATAATGCTTCTTTCCCTCTCAGCAAAGGAAAACCTGCCTACTGAGTATTCAGTATTAAATATTTCAGTGTTAGCTTCCAGCTCTTGAGCAAAAATCCAGAAAAAACAATACTTTTTACTCCCCTCCAAATGTCTGGGGCTATCCCAGGGGAGTGGAGGTGTACAGCCCGGGTAGGGCTAATAAGAGATCTTGGTACATAGGGAGAACTGCGTGTTGCATGGTTAAGAGCAAGCAGGAGAGACCAGAATAGGAAAAGAAGATTGTGTGCCTCATCTCTGCTTAAAGCTAAATTAATAGTCCCCACCAGATTTACAGGTTCTCCTTGTATTTTGTCTTCCTTCCCTGTTTTCCTCCCCTTAACCCCCATTCATGCTCAGACTGTGAAAGTCTCAGATTCCCCCCTCCCACCCGTAAAAGACTCCTGACTGTTTCTTGGGAGTATTTGATATTTGAAATCTGTGCCATACCAATTCAGCAGGCAAGTGTTGCCGAGTCACATGATGAACTGTATCTCAAGACTATTTAATGTCTCTTCAAAGCCCACACTTTTAGAGTCCTGTGATTATGTAAGAGTCTCAACTCAATTTTTAAAGTAAGTTTACGGCCCTCATAATTGCAGAGGA
This sequence comes from Tyto alba, assembly GCF_018691265.1. Classification (NCBI taxonomy): domain Eukaryota; kingdom Metazoa; phylum Chordata; class Aves; order Strigiformes; family Tytonidae; genus Tyto; species Tyto alba. Next base: position 8,346,729 of record NW_024881273.1, read on the forward strand.
AAACTTGATAATACGACTCCTACATACTCAGAAAGTAGAAGGCAAAAAAGAAGAAGAAAAAAAAAAAACCTGAAGTTTATCAGATTTAAAAAGTCTCATGAATTTTAAAACCAATCTCTTAATTCTTTTTTGGAGCCTGACTCATGATTTTCAAACAGTTAGCAATATGGCTGTAGGGATTGTAAGGCTGGTTTGTTATCTTATTAGATAACTTACATAAAATATCCAAACCCATGGAGACTTGGAGATTGAGCACTGCACTTCAGTACACAGCTGGAGAGAACAGTGTCTTTTCTTCTGTATAGATGCTGAGGAACTCCTCTTAATCCAGGTCTCTAGTCACTACTGCAGCATAAATATTTCCCAAAATTATATTAGTGCTAATCATATGAATGAGAATAGCCATAATATTGATCTTCATAATACTTAGGTTATTAAATTTGAGTTTGAAGGTAGTTTTGTGGGGCAATTCATCATAGTAAATCTTGTCAGTATGCATAACCAGGGAGAGCAAGCCACAGAGCAATAGCATTGCAAACCCAGAGAGAAATATATTCTAGAGTCTTCCATCCTACCACAAAATTACACACCAAACAGACACATGTGAATAAGTTAGCAATTCCAGAACTGAAGTTTTGCTAATCATTTGATAACCTCAGGTGAATCTAATTGATCCGAAAGGGGAGAAAAGCCTTCAGTTATTGAAACAACTTGTTCCAGTGTTTCTGTGAGGTATGTTCACCACCCAGGGGCACTTTATTCTTGGAATATTTACACACACACACAGACAGGGATGCTGGTGTGATAAAATGAAGGGGGATTGCCACTGTTACCATTTAGTAGTGGGTTTACCTTCCACATACATGTTTACTCAGGCTGTCCACATTCAGTTTAAGAGTCATGCACACTGAAAAGGTAGGGACGTAGCAGAGCATACAATGCTTGTAGCTGTTCACAGAGCCTCATACATGCCTTTGTGCAGAAAAAGGCACTGACGTTTGAGGTGCACACAGATATTGGGGTGGCTGAAGCATCTCTCATGGCCTATGGTGGATTAAAGGAAATCTAAAAATACTCCCCTCTGAAATGGCTCTATAATAGGGGACAGAAAAAGTCTTACAAGTTCTTCTAGCATATAAGAAATAAGGAACCAAAAGTGTGGAAGAGGCTGAATGCTACTACATAATAAGCCTACAGGATAATTGCCAACTGTATTTGGACTTAATTTTCTTCTGCAGAAGAGTCATAAAAATAAGTTTATTGTTTTCACTCCTGGGGACTGAGATATTTGCGTCACGTCTTTTAAAAAAGACAGAGCTTTATCTCCCCACTTGAACATATCAGCTCCATTGGTGACTGTCTCCTGTATGATTGCGGGTGAGCATCCAAAGTTAAAGACTTTATAAGCACAGTTACTGTCTGCTAGTTGAAATAGAAGTATGTCAGCTCTCTGTCAGAGTCTTGAAAGTGTTTGTAACCCTAGGTTGGAATTTTCACACATAGTGGTGGGGACTGTGCATCAAAAGGTGAGTAGATCTGGTGAAGTGCTACAAGGATCAAGAAAGGCAAATGACAGGATGGCAAAGTCTTTGCATTTCAGGTGTAATAAAATTGTTTCAGTGAGCTAGAAAAATATTTTCTCCAAAGTAAGGTTTTGTCAAAATGCTTTGTTTTGTAGCCATATAGTGTTTCAGTCTGATGAATTGGATTCAACATATTTTTGAAGCCCCAGTCTCTCTGGTCACTAGTGACTATGGAGAAACAGAGAGATCTAAGAAATGAGCTATTTTGACAAAATTTTATCTAGTAGAAACATTACAAGCTGTTTTAGATTATTCCAGCATGGAACAAAGCCAGATTCTGCAGCCCTGAAAGTAGCTACAAAAAGGAATAATCTCCTGGACAGCTCCAGCCGCAACTGAAGTCAGAGCTCTCCCAAACGTGAGCAATTTAAGCTTTGTCTGGAGACAAAAAACTGAAGCCCTTACCAATTACAGATGAGTTATCATCAGGTGCCAAAGGGACAGTGCAAAGGGACTGAGTAGTAAAGGATTATCCAGCGTACACAGAAATATCGAGCAACTCACTACTACCTCCTATTGTACTCATGCCAGTGGAAATCCTTCTTAGAATGGCATATTTTATTCAATTTTTAAGAGCTCTCAATTTTTCATTTAGGAAAGGAAGTTGGAGCAGCGTCCAATCTGTAATCAATCAGTTTGCCTTTGCAGAAAAGCTCTGAGGAAGCACTCTTGCTCTTTGGTCCTTTATCTTCTCTGTGAACTCACAGAAATTATATTTCTGAATGGGATTAAGAGTGAGGGAGAAGGAGAACTACAGCCAGGGCAGTCCTCAACTAAATCTTACAGACTGCTGTCCTGTAATAACTAGCCCTACTGAAACTATCCCCAACCACAACACTTCTGTCTCCAGTCAGAAGCAGCAGATGATGCTTAGATAAGCTTGGCCGAGACTTAAAAAAAGATATTTAAGCACTTCGTGTGGGTACTTAACTGCTTAAGTGCCAAATTCCTGTAGATTTTAGTAGGCATTAGAAAATCAGGAGGTTTTGTACGGGATCTGTCATAATCTTAAATGAGACTGTCCATAAGATAAGCCATGAATTTATTATCACTGGTAATAAATTACTAGAAATACACAATGATAAAAGGAGGAGTAACAGACACAACTCATCCAGGGATCTCAAAGCTCTCTGCAGCCATTACTTAGAGTTCCTTATGGTAGCTGAGGAAAAAGCTGGGTTTTGTTTGTTTGTTTCGAATGAATAAATTAATCATTAGTAAAATATTATGCAGTTCATTAAATATATTATTCACTAGCTATTTGTCAAAATAACAGCTCAGTCATATATTATCAGAACTAAACATTTATAATGTGTGTATATCTAGTCATCAGATGATTTATTCATGCTTTTGTGGAATGAGTTAGTTATTGACCAGTTTAAATCACCGCTCCCTTGGGAGGCAGAGGCATATTAGGTTGTGAGCTCTTGATGAAACTTGGACCATCTTTTTTGCTGTGTTGTTGTTTTTCAGCACCTGATACCACAAGCAGAGTCCTGTGTCTGGGCTTCCTTTTGGCACTACCTCAATAAAAAGAGTTATAAGTCTGTTCATGTATAGCCAACATCAGGTCTATCTCAGGTAGGAAAATTCAGCTACTTATTCAAGATCAAATTATGATTTGAGTTCTCTGTGTTCTTGTAGGACCAGTGATTTAACCCAGAACCAAGGTCCTCATCCCTTTTTAGATATCTCAACTAGTTTAGTGTCTCTTCACCTCCCAGTTTCAAGAAAAGAGGGTTTAGGCATCCCAGTTCACTGCTCCATGTGATAGATCACACAATTTTGGTAACACTGGGAAAGAACAGAGGAGCCCTTTACCAGGTCCCTCCTGGCTCCCTCTCCTGTGCCAGCAAGCTGGCCTCCTTCCAGAAGTGTCTCAGCAGAGCGAAGCTACGTGACTGACACTCACTGACTCCCCTTGCCATTCGTGACCAGCATCCCAGAAGGCTGCAGCTTCTTCCATGCCTTTATTGGTGTCAAACATCACAGCCTCTCCCCTGGGTTTTATTAGGAAAGCTGATGCCAAATCACCCAGCTTCCTCCTACTCGATAAAAAATGTTTATAACCCAGTAAATTCTAACATATCAGCAGCTTGTTACGGTGGGAAAAGGTCACTGGGAGAGACAGAAAAAAAAAAAAAAAGGGTGCCCTTCCATCAGAAATTCTGGCTGGGTATATACGAAGGAGTCAGCGCCAGGAAAATATCTTTTGATATGATAAAGTCTCATAATAGAAAATGTTGCTGCAATACAGGCCTCGTTTCTTCAGATAAATATTTAATATAGATCACTAAAGATTAATCGAGTACAGAAAAGAGTCTCTCCTATGGTTGGTGTAAAGAAAACATCTTCTCGTTAATTTATTATGGAGCTTGAAATGAGAAAAATCCTATAGAGAGAAATGCAGGGTACGGTTTCCATAGAGAAGCAGCGCACCGCACCAGAATTTATTTAGTGTGTGGGCAGAGGCCTTCCCAGAACCAGCTGCAGCGTGGCTTTCGCGTGATTAAAAATCCCAATGTAGGAAGAAGCCTCACAGACTCATCATGTTTTGCTGCTCTGACTCCTGCAGATCCCAGGGTTTCCAGAAATGGTGAGACCATTGGACCTATGGGCTCTCGAGAGCATGCTCCACCCTGGTTGAAGACTGTATGATGGCATGTGTAACATCACAGGCTGCTCCTCCAGGAAAGGGCACTCAGTCCTTTTGGAGTAAGGTGATACCCCAAGCTCAGTGCAAGAGGAGCCCCCAGTCTGAAGGCTGCTTGCTTTAGCCAGAAGTCCTGTAAGCATCTTCCTGACAGTTTCTCCAAGGCATTGTGGCCATTTCACACTGTGCTTCTGTCTGTATTGGGCAGCAAAGAATTCAAGGTGCTGGTGTGAGATTTCCATCTCCCACGATGCTGGGACGCTCTTAGTCAGATCCATTGTGGTGAGTAAATGACAGGATCCCTTTGCTTTCTACAACATCGTCCACAGAAACCATCTCCCCAGCCACTTTGCAGGATTAAGTAGGACACTTACAGAGAATAAATCATAAATAGCAGCAGAGACAGTATGAGAGAGAAAATAAGAGAGTCACAGGCAAGGGAAGAGAGAAAAAAAATATACAATTTCAGCTGAGACTGAAATGGAACAAAGAGTGGATGAGACAGATACTTGCAGGTTGTTCCAGATGGTCAGCTCCATTGATGTGAAGCCTCTTGCACCACCAGTATCCACCACCAGTGAATGAGGCAGGACTGCTTGTTCTTAGGCAAGCAGTGGAAGTGGGCAGGAGGATCTGGCAGATCTGTCCATGCTCAGGGATGGGGAAAGGAGAGGAACATCCCTTCTGAAATGCATACTTTAGAGATCAGAAACAACTCTGGAGAGAGGGTGGCTGTTACATTTTTCCACCTCTCCAACAAACCAGGTCTAGATGTTTCTCCAGAGGTGATACTTTCTCTGTTTTCCTACTTGACCTTTTCCTATGAACACCTTTCCTGTTTTGGGAGTGTTTGTGTCAAGCAGTTGTCAAAATGCTGGTCCACATGTTTAGCTCTCCCCAGGAGAGAGGCCAAGGGAAGGAAGACTGAATGCCACCACTCAGATGCTAGTCATGCTGCTCTCTGCATTGCTGAGAGGCATTCAGGAAATGTAGCCAAGAGGAACATGGAAAGAGCATGGTTAGAAAAGGGTTGCCTTTAGTTTTGTGGCATATGCAACGCAGTGTCTCTTCTGCTGCCATGCCTAGCTCATCTCGCAGGACACCATTTTCCCATGGGAAGACAGTGGAAGGACAGAGAGGCTGTAGCATCTGGTATCAGAAGCAAGGAACATGAGACTAAAAGGACCCTCCAGGGTCACAGCTTCCCATCTCCCACTGTGCCAGGCACAACATTTTGCCATTCGAAGAATTACAGTCCTAAACCTCTGGGACAGTACAGATGGTCTCTTTGCAGACTGCATCTCCCAGGGCTTGGCTTCTCCCAGAATCCAAGTAACAACTGAAAACCTAAATAATAATTTTCTAGTTCTACCACAGACTACTGGACTTGATACAGGTGTGACTCAACGGCAGACTCTAGCCTGGGGCTGTCAGGGGGAAAGACTAACAGATTTTTAATAGCAGCAGGGACCGTTGCAGTCATCTAATATCAAACTAATCTGTCTTTAGAACATTTATTTGTGGCATGTGGCACAGATCTGGTCAGGAGAATTGCAACAGCTAAACTACCCCCAGGATAACCTGGGGCTGATGAAGGGGCCCTTATTTTCACCTCTGTAAACACTGTGACTTCACTGCAGTTTGGCCCCTGTCACCTTGGCAGGGGCTTTCATCAGCCGTGCCCCTCCAACTCTGTCTGTCATGCTTCGTACTCCCGCCACAGTGAGCCACCGATATAATCTATGGAACACAAACATGATTTTATAATAAGTTTTCTATGCAGCCAGGATAAAATGCCAAACAGAATCAGAAAACAATCAGTCAGTGAAACTCAGCACTGCTGACGAGTGTGCTGTTTGTAATGGTTCAGCGCCCAGGAAGATTGAGGCTTTAAATACAGCCACTGCCTGCCCTTCCAAACAGGGGATAAGTGGGGCAAGGAGAGATGGGCAGGCAGGGGGGACGAGGCTCAAGGAAGTGGGAATACTCACTATATCCCCTCTTCGGAGTACGTTAAAGCAGGAGCAGAGAAGAGGTGCAGAAGACACCTTAGTGTCGCTGCTCCTTGCAGCTGGAGATCAGCAAATACCCCAGGAGCTGGGCTTTGCAGTGAGAGGGCGAGGAGCAGGGACAACCAGCACTGCTGCAGGGACGATGTCTGGTGAGATAAACGTGCACTTACTGTGGAGGCCTCTGGGTGATGCTCTTGCCCAGGACCGTGGAATTGATTCCTCCCACTGTAGGCAGTTTTAGGACGCCTCTCTCCACCCTCATCGGGCTTGCAACAGCCCCTGCCCTCAACAAGTTGAAGTTTACAATAGATTCTACGTCCTGCCACAAGAATGTGGTCTGTAGGACCCTAAATCTGTACTGGTCAGCACAGTGCAATAGCTGGGGGAGGGAAAAAAAGAGAAAGGAGGACTGGGAAGCATGAAGAGGGGAAGTAACTCCACCAAAGAGCTGGAGAAAGGAAAAAAAATATAGTGCCTTGGAATGGAGGGGAGTGCTAAAAAGCATCCCTCTGGCCTGAGCAGCAGCCTAGCTAATCTGGAAGTTAGCCCTAGTTCAGGAGAGGGTAGGGCTGTAGCCCAGGGGATAACTACCTAGCCCATGGCAAGGAGGCTGACTTTGACCTGTCCTCCTTCTTCCTGACACTTGCTCAGGCACTGGGAATTAGGTTTCTACTCAACAGCAGGAAATATTAGGACCAGCTCTGTACCAGACTGCACAGATTTTTTTTTTTTTTTTTCTTCAGTATTTGTAAGAGTTGGGGGATTCATACTAGCTTTTTTCCTGTCTTCTTTAAGTACTCCAGGCTTGAGTCATATAATTGTATAACTCACAACTTCCATTTAGAAAAGAATAGGGTGTCTTTTAGGATTGCAAAGAAAAGCCAGAAAATACGAGTCTTTAAATCTCAAAACCCAGAAGGTAAATAAAAAGCATTGCAGATATTGTTGTTTTGTTCAGTAGATAAATATATATATATATGCATGTGCTTCAAAATTCTGGGGTCCAGTTCATTATTTCTAAGCAGAGGCTCAGATGTGCAATAGTACATCATCCCTTATTCAGCTGTATCTATGGCTTTAGCTAGCGTAAGAGCTGGTGCTTTTACTTTTTTCCCAGTCCTCACCCCCTGAAATAGCCATAAAGGGAGATCTTGGCTTTTCTGCAGCATCTGATCCCCCCAGACTAAGTTTCCAGTACCTTACCACAGAGACATCCTGATTTTAACACAAACAAAAAAGCCTACTATGAAAGAAAGCACCACAGGCAAGAGGGGAAGAACCAACCCTGCAGAAGCTCCCACCCAGACTCAGCAAAGGATTCCTAAGCCACAATAAAAGCACAAAGCAAATACCTGTCAAGCCAAAATGAAAATCTGAGCCGTAAGAAACCCCTTCACCTTCTATTTAATTCCCTACTAAACTTAAAAAACAAATAAAAAACCCCCAACAAACAAAAACCACAAACACCACCACCACCCTAGGGGGAGAAAAAAAAAATCATCCAAAAACCCAAACCTCTCCACACAGCTGACTTCTCTTTCCCCCTAAATAGGCCTTGAATGGCGAGCTTATAAATCTTTGCAGCTGGCATTATCCTACCCTCCAAGGCAGATCTCTGTATTCAGGGAAGGGGATTGTGCTCTTTGCTTAGCAGTAGGACTTGGCTCCAGCTCTCTGTTCCAAGCCCTAAATTTTGATGCTGGAGAGTAGCTCTGCTTGCAGTGTAGAGACCTGCTGGGCTTCAGGACTGCCTTTACATGTGGGCTGGATGCTGCCTGTACTGAAGTCGAGGAAGTTTTGCTCTTAATTTCTTCAAGACCTTGAATTTCACATCTGGACCTTATCATGTGAGTGGGATTTTTCTTTGTAGCTGAATTAAGTGATCTGTGCAGGCAGGTGCTTTTGTGGCTCTGTGTGTGTTGCAAGGCAGTTTGTGTGTAGCACCCTTCCACTGAACTTCATTCACCATGCTGCAGATTTTATGCCCACAGCATAGGTATAACAACCCCTCTCAGCTATTTTAGATGTGTTTGAGGCTCAGGCAGCTAAGGAAGCACTCTGGTGATCCTTTTTACACTAAAATAGTCTCCTGAGTATGGTGTATACATAAAATCACAGTAATTATGACGGGCACGACCTGAAGTGGTACAGACTAGCATCAGTGGAGGCCTTAGAGGTCTTCAGCCTTCTCTCCCAGATCATTTGGCATGTTCTTCTTTGCTGATTTGAACACAACAGAGTTGGCAATCAACGTAGCCTTCAGAAGGAAGTGGTTTGCATTTCATTAGATTGATTTCACAGCCTTTGGGGTCCTATTACCTCGTAGACAATAAATGCCAGAGGTTGCTCATTTGATACTCCTCGGTTTTGCTATAGACGAGGCCCAGCACCCTCGTTGGGGCATGACTCCAGCTCACTCCATGTTTTTCCACTGCTTGCACAGGGCCCTTGCGTCCTCCCCAGTGGGATTTGGGACTCTGTGGGCAGTGGTGATTTTTCTAATAGACACGTACTTCTGCCCCTGTTTCTGTTCTCTGGGGCCATTGTAAGGTTGTGTTTGCGCATTGTCACTGCCACCCTTAGCTTTACAGGGTATGATGTGGGAAGCAGTGCGCCCTGCTGAGCTGAGCCCTGGGCAGGACAGGCAAAGACAAAATGGACAGTGAGTTCGGCCATGACCCCACCATCAGCTTCAGTCCTTGCTGGTGAAATACTTTGGCTAGCCTCTAGACCTGGGTTAACTTTGTTCATGGCTCTCCTGTATGCTGGATGTCTTCCTTGGAAAAGTTACTAATCTTCTGCTGCCTTAGCTTCTCTGTCTACAGTGACACGTTTGTTTAAAAGTGCTTTGAGATCCGTGTATCAAAGTCACAAATAACAGCTAAAGGAAACATGACTCATGATCGGGAAATTGCTAAACATGTGCCTGAATAACCGAGTGCTTCAAAGCTTCACAAACAGATCCCAGAAAACAAAAGCATTTGCATTTACTAGTCCCTGTTCCCTGGATAGGACAGGAGAAAAACAAAGCTTTTCCTTTATGAAATGTTGCACAAAAATCATGGTTGTCTTTTTATTGCAGGCCACTTTGCAGCATGCAAAAAGATTGCCTTTCTTCAAGAGTGTGTGAATTTTTATTTTATTGTAGTCTTTATATTTCCTTCATCAAAACATGTCTGGGTTTGAAATGGCATGACTAGGAATGAAAATTAAATACATCAAAACTGATTTTTGTTGAAATGAGATTTTGGAGCAACCAGGGAATGTTCAAGGCTTTCTCACAGCTTGTGTTCAGTTTTTTTGCTAAAGAGGGATGTAGTCTGAGGAAATGGGTCACCTTTTTCCTAGAGAAAATTTCTTAAATTTTACTGCAATTCTGAAATGTCACAGGCTTTTTGGGACAGGTTTGGTTTTGTTTTATAATTTTTTTTTTTTTTTTTTAATCTTGAACAAAGCACAAATGTCTCTGTGGATGGCTTGAATTTTGCTGCAGCTATATTCTGCAGCCTAATTTTTTTAGCCCTTCACCTCTTACTTTATGCTGTTTGTTAGTAATTTCAGGCTCAGTTACCATCTGAATCCTATACTGAGAGGGGACAGTCTCTGCACATAGCCACTGTGTATATCCCCGATTGCTGGATGTCACTGTTAAAATAGCAACCCTTGGTGAGTGGCCTGAACATAACAGCACAGCTTGGAAACCAAAGGGATTTAGAGGCACATCTCTTGGGTTGAAGGCACAGAAATGGGTGTCCTGAGGAACCGTGAGGAGGAACCACTGTTTTCTCCTGAACCAACTTGGAGGAAATAATGTCACAGCACTGTAGGAATAAAGTAGCAAGGATCAGTGTGGGAGGGAGCGTGGTTTTATTTTAGGATGTCAAAACAGGTTTTGTTCACTTGCACTCTTACACCTCCACCATGTACTCACGAACGCCTTCTGCAAGATCCCTTGCAGCAGCATGGGTGATGAAGGATGTTAGTCCTCATCACACCTCTGGGTTATTCTGAGGCTGGTCACCACGTGATGGATCTAGGTACGTCTTTAGCAGCAGGCAGCGATTGGTCCATCTGTCCTGTCACATCTCTGCAAGTCGTGATTTCCCTACATGCTTTCTCCATGCAGCCTGGAGCATGGCCTTCCATCTGAAGGATGTTCACTGGCAGGGAAGGGTATGGACCCCCTTCCCTTCACTTAACCTGGACAAAAGCCCCTCAGCTGGCCTGCAGCAAAATATCCCCGGTGTCAGCTGGTGGCTTTGCCAACTGGCTGCCTTTAGGCATCCAAACTGCCCACCAGCACCTGCCTTGCATGTTCACTTGCATCTCCATCAGCTGAGAGTGACTCAGGGGTGAGGGGGTGGGCGAGAAGGGACAGCTTTCTTCTCACTGCCTGCTCTTGCTGAGCCCATGAGTGTGGTAGCTGTGCCCAGGTGGCTCTGTGAGGGCTGCCTTGGGGGCACAGCTGGGTGTAGGAGGCAGGGGGGGACTTTGTATTTAAACATCACTTTTTTTTTTTTTTTTTCCTCCTGACATGGTGAATTTGAGCCTTTGCCAAGTGAGTAGCACAACTGACCAGAGGGGGGGTGATGGCTCCATTTTCTAACAACAGTTCAAGTTTTGAAACATGGTTGCATGCTGTGTTGGAGAAAATTTTGTGCTTTCTGAGAAAAAGGGCAATCAAGGCTAAATTTCTGATACTTACTTTCCCAGTATTGATAAATGCTGTACTTAAGTTGCCAGTAGTGCAGTAGCCAGGTACCCTAGCCTGTAATGTGAGAAATTAAGGTTCAAGTCCACATTTCTCACAGTTTTTTTCAGTTGAGTTAACTGTGAATCATGATAAGAAAAGAGCAAAGCTTGGGGCTGTGGTGTCACAGGCTGAGGTTATCAGCTTGCTACAGCTAAAAGGAGGAAAAAAAGCCTGTAGTCCACACACCTATATCTTCAAGAAATGAAGCAAGTGCAATTTAATGAAATGACTTGTTCCAAACTATGTTCTTGTTACAGCCTTTTATTCACTCTGTGCTCATGTGAACACTGGTAGACAGTGAATCTAGATGGTGAATTTTGGGGCAGGGCAGGGCTAGCTTGCTGAGGGGCTCCATGGGGTAAAGGGTTTTCACTGTGATTTAGCATGGGCCCGTCTTCCCCTGGGTGATTTGCTGTCTGCTCTATACATTAAAAATCTGTCTGTTTTCTATTTCAGACTTGGTTTCAAAAGTAACAGATTTAAATACTTTCATTTACTACTTTAGCCATAGGAGGAGTCCAAACAAACACTTCAATGTGAAAGATTCTCCTTTTTTTTTGTTGGTTGATTGTTTTTTATCTTTTTTTTTCCCATACCAGTTGCTACAACACAAGACAGCAATTTGGGGCTGTCTCCTATCTATGCCCCGTGCTGTTATACAGCCTTAGCTAATTGTCTCACAATTACGTGTCTTAGCTTCCCTTCCAACTTGTTGTTGCCTAATTGGCTGATGTATGCCATCAGTTCTAGACAAGGATCGTGTGTTGATCGAAGAAGAGTACAAGAAGAAATTGAAGGAAGTGTGGAGAAGAGAACCTAAAATGGTACCAATTATTTTAGGTTTCTTCAAGACTATCTAAAATTTCTCCCATCTGTTGCTTCAAAAGTGCTATTCTTTGAAAGCATCTTCTTGACACCTCCTTGACTTCTCAGGATCTGCTTGATCCTGAATTTTGGGTCAAACTCATAGAAACCTAAATTCAGGAGACCATGCTATGAAAAATATCAGTGACATTGTAACCATAACTGTAGAACTCAGAATGTCTGATTCATGGATGAGTTTCTCTAGGCTACCTCAGGTATTTTAGTGCAGAATTGTTCTGGCTGCATCTCTTGTGATTTTTATCATAATTCACAGTGAAGGAATAGGTGTCTGTATTGCCCATTCCAGTGCTTGGAGCACAGGTCCCTGCAGCCTGTTAGAGTAGCTTTCTCAGTAGCTTAATAAACCATGTCTAGTTTAGGTAAGCTTTGAGGAAGAAAACCACAAGAGAACAGAACATTTCCTATTGTTAATGTTTGTTAAACTGCAGCAGTGCTAACAACGCTGGGAGCTCTTGTAGGGATGTCACTCCAGCTTCTAGCAGCTAGTATCAACCACTATGTAAATTGTAGTGGCTTGGAAGTGCCATCAGCCCAATGCTGAAAACAGCTGAAATGGTGTTAACAGTAATGAGAACTACTTACAGGCAAGTCAACACAGTGGACAAGGCTTAAGTAGACTGATGTTGGAAAGGGTATCTCAAGTGCCTGAGGTGTGTGCTTTTTGCAATGAAGTCTGCACAAAGAACATTATGAGGAAAGTTGAGTGGAGTAAATGTCCTACAAATAGTTTGCACTGTGACCTGATGGGTGTGATGAAAGGGAAGTGTAGCAGCTGACTCAGGTAAAATATGGGAATAGATCAATAGATGACAGATGAAGGTAGCTGGTGAGTTTGCTCTGTGTTGAAGTTTAGAAGTTACTATGCTCCTGTGGGTGCATAAACATGTAAATTGGAGGTGACCCCATTCAGTTGAAGGGGCAGTAACCTGCTCTGTTTGCTTGTGATTGTCTGATTGCAATGGTAGCTATGTTTGGATTTGAAGTCAGAGCTAGGAATCATAGCCACATCCCAGCCATGATCAAATTTAATAATAAGCAAACTTAGTAATGATCAAATGTAATGACCTATTTTTAATTTGTACTTACCTATGCTGAATCATTCTGCTTTGACTCTAGTAATAAATTTATTCCAGCTTCATCTTTTTTTAAACAAATTGATCTTTTTCTGTGCCCAACAATTACATGTTGCTTCCTAGGAGACCCAAGTGTAGTCCCATCCTAAGAGAGAACACAGGACTCAGTCATCTCTGTCTGACTGTTTTTTAATTCAGTGCTGGAACAATCTGTTTACCAAGGCTCTTTCAAGGTTGCATGAAATCCACCCAACTTTGAAGTAATTTTCTTTCCTTTTGCTTCTTGCAAACTTCATGTCATTCTAGACCTATTATTTACATTCCTCTCCTTCTACAAAAATGTTTTCCACCGTGGAACAATTAAATATTTTTAAAGAAAAATATTAGAGAGATGAAAACAAACCTCTGTTTGTAACAGGAAAATCCAACAAGCTGAAATGATTGCCCAGAAAAGGGGAAGTAGTTGAGGTTTCAGACACCTCAGCCAACATCAAACACATGGCCAAAGTATAGACCAAGGAAAAAACAACAGAAGATTCTTCCATTGTCCTGTGGAGACAGGTGAAGGAGTAAGTAGTCCAACAGCATTGTTTTATTTCTGCCATATGATTCTGTTGAATGATCCAAACACTGATGGTCTTCTCATTGGGTTCAGTCCTATCCAGGTAAATGCCCTTAGGAATAAAACTGCTGCAGACACCACAGCATTTATCAATAGATCAATAGTAAATTTATTTATCTTATTCACCTGCCAGCTGTCATATGTGAGCCTGTCTGCTTGCCTGGTTGTTATGCAAAATGCTGTCAGACTTTCAGCTTAAGTGATTTCTTTTTCATACCTCTCTGGAATTAGATTTTTGTATTTTTTTTTCTTCTCTTTTATGGCAGAGCTTCATCCTCTGTCTAATTTGGAACTAGTTTGAATCTACAGACTGGAGTTTTCTTAAATAGATTAGGGGGGATGAGTGCCAAACCCTCACAGGAAATTCATTCTTGTAGGTCCTTTGAAAAGCTCAGCTTTGAAGACTGACTTCTTCATGCTGGCCTAGATAGAGAAGAGGCCAAGCTGCAGAGGAAACTGCTAAAGGAATATTGCACTGCTCAGCCTGGGGCTGTCTGGCATTTTGAGGGCACAGACTAGAAATAAAACATCACTGACCCCACCGTAATCACAGATACCCTGCACAGACTCATATGAAGTATCTGGCAGTAAAAGATAAGCATTATAGTGCTGTTGTTATGCTCCTATCCTGCCCCCATGGCATTGTTTGAAGAGTCAAGGGCTCACAGTAACCTGGAAGAGCTCTCACCCTGGCAACTGAAGATAACTGTTACTTTGTACAGCCCATGACTCGGACAATTAGGCTGAGAAAAGGAAAGAAAGAACAAAAGCCTCAAACCAACAGCTCTGTTGTAGGAGCATCTGGGAGGATTCTGGAGGATTTGGGGCTAAGTTCCTGATCCTAAGACAGAACTTGTTTTTTACCTTAGCAAGACCTAAAATCTGCCTGTTTTGGTTTCACACTCATTCTAACAGCTAATAACACTTGTCTGCAGCATACATAGGAGTGTTCAAAAATATCTTAATGATTGTGAGGTAGTTGGATGAAAACAAGGGGCAGAGACATGTCTAGGCAGATGTCATTGTATCTACACCAAAATCCAAGAGAGCAAGAAGGATCTAGAAGTTCTCTGTCTCTGACTGGGGATCTTACTGATATCAGAGACTCGTTAATGGGTGCAGTATGCTGGGTAAAGGACACAAAGCAATGTTAGTATTTGGCTATTACTGAAGAGGGTGTCGCCTTTCAAAAGTCTCTGCTCATCACCTATAGGAGCAGATGATGGCTTTTGAGTTATGATCTATAAAAAAGATAAAGAACTGCTGAACAGAAGGGAGCTGGTGCCTTCTCCTTGCCCAGTTCCCAGGGAGTGGTGGGGCTGGTCCTGTTTGCTGAGTGTGCGCTGTGAGTGGGATGCACTAACTGCCCTGAAGGCAACATATCTAGCAGCACGAGGTGTTGGGGTGTTCTAAGTAGCACCACAGTTATAGGCTTTGTTCAGTGTCTTCCTGCTTTGATTTTTTTCCTTTTTCAAAGAGACTGTCTTGATCACTGTTTAATGCATTTAATTTCTTTTCACTTTCCAGCGCCTGCCCCTGAGGTCTGTACTGAACTTGTTTCTTCGCTTGTGTCCTTTGGTTGTCTTGGCCTTTTGAAGATGGGGAATTTAATTTACTCATTAACACAAACTCTGAAGGGGCAAATATTTTCTTAGATATAGACGTATACAAATAAAATACACCCCCTTACTGTGACAGGGAGGAGACCTGAAATGTGTGTATTTGCCTCCTGCAGGCAGCACTTCATCCCTCTATTTCCTCTCACCTCCCTTCCCCCCACTTCCCACCCCTTCAGCCTTTAGAGGAGGCCCTTGAGTGCTTTCACCAGGCATTAGAGAGCAGACTCCCCTCCGCTGACCTGGCAGGCATTTTCCTGGGTATGCTCCACATTAGCATGGACTGTCTACACTGGCGAGACATTAGAGCATAAAAAAGTGCCTCTCCCCCCACTACTCAGACGTTAGATCATAGTTTCTCCTTATCCCGTCTCTGCATCAGGGATACAGACTCTTCTTCCTCCTTGCTAAGAGGTTTATCATCTTTCCGAAGCCCTTAAAAGCTTCCCCACTGGCAGAAGTTCAGGTCCTTGCTAGGGATTTCCCCTGAGGGTCAGAAGACTCTGTACTAATCCTGACTGTATCATGGGGTGCCATCATAATCCTGGTGAAGTCTTTGCTACTTCTTCACCTGGAAAATGAGCAAGCAACAGTGCAATATTTCTCTTTTATAAAGTGCTTTGAGACCTGTAGAGGCCTCACCTGTGCTTTCCAGTCAGTGGCATTGAGACTGGTGTCACTGCTGGTTCTGAGAAGTAATGATCCATGAAATGGCATCTGAGAATGGTTTCTGGGAGGAACCATTTTAGTGCCCTTTTGCACACGTCATCTGTGAATCCAAGGCCTTGGTAGATCCTCCAAAGATTTACAGATTCAAGGATTCAGTGGTGACAAAGAAACGAGGGCATGTTTACCTAGCCTGGTGCCATGCATTCACTTTTGGCCAGTAGCAGCTGCTTCTGCAAAAAATGCAAGTAGGTCTAGCACTGAAAGCTAATAGAAAACCTGCTCATGGAGGTTTTCTTCACAGACTTCAGGAGTTACAGGTTGGATCACTGCCTAAGGCTGGAGCTATACTGTTGCCTGCAGATTATTATTTTTTTTATCACTTCAATAATTCTAAATGATTTCAGTAGCCTTATCCATTAATGTTAAGTCTATTTTCTGAAATTGTACCATAATCTTGGCCTCAGGTGCATCTTACAGCACAGAGTTCTGTAGGTTGCATGGAAGATTGCTAGTATTTAGAGGGTTGCTTTCAATGTAAAATATTCTGGAACTGGGGAACCCAAGTTTAAAATGTATTTGTGGTCACTAATCAGGAAGCTTAACAATACCATATTGTTTGCTTGACCAATCCCAACCAAAGAGCACCAAAGGAAAGAATACAGCCAAATACTATGCCTTAAAAATACAGCCAAATACTAACCTTAAAAAAAAAAAAAAAAAGGGGCAAGCTTGAAAAATGTCACTAAGTAAATTCAAATAATGCATAAATTAGAGGGAATTGTAACTGGCTCATGGATATGCTATGAGCAGAAGATAAACATCTAAGTTAGTTGCATAAATTATTCATCATAACATATTTGCTCAGCTTTTCTCATCAGCTGTGAAAGCTACACATCCAAGCATTTGGAAGGTATAATAAACTGGGATTTCACCTCAATGATATGCCCTAGGAGTAGGAAGCCCTGGGGAGGGATGGCATGCATAAGAAGGGAGTCGAAAAAGTCTCCTTCACTATGATGTTTTAGATGTAGATTCTGCTAAGGGCTTGCCTACTGTGTGAATAAGGACTGGAACTGTCCCTGGGCAGCAGGCAAGGTTGAAGATATGGCAATGACTTCTTTTAAAATCTTCATTTTGCCTCCTGCTAGCGGTGTCATGAGATGATGTTGGACCTGATGTAAAAGATGAACCCACTTTCCCTTTGAACACACAGTTTACTGAATTTTCATCCTCTGTTCCTACCTTCTCCCATCTTTATTGCCCACTGTTTTCCAGTACGTGGTCCTAATTGTAACTCCTGTCCATCCCCAATGCTGGGGTTTGGGTGCTGATATAGCAACAGGGCCCTACTTTATCAGTTGCATGTTTGAACTCGACAGGCTTTGCTTTGGAATAGATAACTTGACAGTAACAAAAGCAAACTCTTTGCACTTTGTGGGGGAACCTGAAGCATTCCCCCAGCCCTTTCTGAAAACATTCTGGCTCTGGAGGGCTCTAGTAACTCCTGACTTTATTGATAGTGCTTGCAGGAAGCAGTAATCTGAGAGTAAAAGTGTGCCTGAGTTTTTCAGGAAGTAATAATTGTCTCTTTGGAAAGGAAGCACAGATGGCATTTTTCCTATGCTTGCTAGTTATGATCTTTACAACAGGAACATGGGAATATCTATTTATTATAAAACCCTGCCTGTCTTTTAGCATCCAGGTCTGCATCTTCCCATGCAGTGTAAGGGACTGAAGGGACCATTCCTTTTTTGTGCAGAGGGGATTTCCTTGTGTAGGGAGATCTGGGAATGCAACTCTAATCGGTAATGATTAGAGCAACCTCTCTCCCTAGTGTCAGAGAGAAGCTATTTGTCTTTACTTTTAAGGTTTTATCTATCAATAAAATCAACTCTGTGACCCCCAAACGAATCCCTTTCACAGCTACTAAGTACTGGATTTGTACACTATTCCGGGACAGCAGAGGAAAAAACCTTATATTCTGCTCCATACAGTGAATACGTGGACACTGGTAATGCATTCATTATCTGCAGAGAAATTTGGAGACAGTGGTCTGTTTTCTCCTGGTATTAAAATCCTGATGTATGGGGTATGGGCCTTTTGACAGAGGTTTTTTCTGGGAAAGACCAATGTTTCTGTGAATTTCAAGGTTTGACGCTAATGACTCTTAGGATGTGGTAAGAGGGGTGTTTTGTTTTGCCATTTTTACTTGGCTTGTGAAAGCCTGGGAGCTACACAGGGGGTGTCCAGGTGTAAGGAGGTATTTTGAAGTAAAAAGCTGGCACTTTGCTATTTTAATTAACGCAACTGCTGTTAGGCAGCCTGGGGTGTTGTGATGGGGTGCAATCAAAATAAATACACAGATAATTTCAATAAGTAAAATAACCTAACACACATAAAGTGGACTGGGTGTAGAATCAACCTTGGAAAAAAAGATTTGGTTTGTGACCCTGGCTCTGCAACTGACTTAGAGTATCTCCTAAATTTGCCTGCATGTCAGGTTCTCTACCAGCAAAGTGGGATTGCTGGTGCTGGTTGACACACACTGGTAGAAAGTGCCGTGTCAGTGCCAGGTATTGTCATTGCTGTTATTTAAATGAAATTTTTGTCTTAAACACGAATTACTGGAATCAGTGAATGAAAAGTGACAGAGAAGCTTGTGACTTGATTATCTGGGAGATAGTTTAAGACAGTACAGGTGCATTGTAGGAGAGTTGTTATAAATAATATCCTTTCCTTTTAAGAAGGCCTTGCTCAATATTTTTCAAAAGACATTAATAGGTTTCTCATCTTTTTAGGTGCTCAGCTGGTGATGTGATTCAGAGGCCTGATTTTTAGATTGCAGGTGTGCAAGGTTTTCTCTAAGGCATCTCCCTCTGTGTCGTATCAAAATGGATACCTGTAATAAAGAGCTGCTTTTGCAAACATTAACTTTATTTCTTTCCAGTTGCTATCAATTTAAAAGAAGGGATTTGAAAATCACTTTATAGGTTGGATTTTTTTTTTTTTTAAAGAAACAACCAACCTCCATTCTCATCCTGGACTCTGCTTATATCTGAATTGATCCTTTTAGATGGTTTATTAAATATATTGTTTTTCAAAATGGTCTTTTGCTGTACTCCTGGTGCTGAAAGGTTAAGATTTTTGGAGAAAGTGTATTTCCTTTGGCCTTGCTTTACAGAAAAATGTCAGGAAAGCTTGTGGACATGGGGATACAGAAATGATCAGACTGGTCTAGAACTATAATCTGTCTATCTGACTAGCTCTTTTGCTGACAAAAAAACAGAATTTGCTGCTTTGTGGAAAGGTGTAAGACCCCAAAATATGTGAGGGTGAAAGGATCAGCCTGTTTTTTTTATAGGGAAACGCAGCCCTCTGCCAGATATCTCTGGAGACTATGATGCTACCTCCTCGTCGGCCCAGACCCTGATCCTCAAAGTGTATTTTTACTGTGCAGTAATGTCTCGCTTTCCCCCTGTCTAGCCTTGTGGCCTCACACGTGTATCCATGTGGGGATGTCCATCAGGACTGTCCCCTTCTCCATCCTCCTTTCCTGCCCTTGGTGGCCCTCCCTGCCTCTCCAGACTCCAAGCCTCACCCGTGTTGTGTTTCTGTATTGTCGCACAGGGAGTTTGCCCGTTGGAAGGTGAGGAACACAGCCATCGAGCGGAGGGACCTGCTCCACAATCCACTGCCCCTGATGCCTGAGTTTCAGAGGAGCATCCGCCTCCTGGGCAGGAGACCCACCACGCAGCAGTTCATTGATACCATCATCAAAAAATACGGCACCCACATCCTCATCTCGGCCACCCTGGGAGGTAGGTGGCAACCTGGGCTGTTTTCTCAGGCGGGTATTGATGGCGAGGGCACCGGGCAGCACCTGCGAGTCTCCGCTGTGCTGCGCGGAGGTGAGCTGGGAGCACCGAGACAGGGCTGCAGCTCCCCCAGCCAAGGCTCACCTCGTCATCAGATGGTGTGAAAATCCCCAGGGTACCAATAGCCCCCCCACACGAATTCACAGCGCGATGGGCGTGAGTTTGGCATCTGTGATACGTGTGCACCTGCGCTCCTCCGGCAGCAGCGTGTGTGTACCGGGGTGCGTCAAGATAATCGTGCTTCACTTAGCTGGGGAACCTGTCTGTCTTTCCAGCACCTCTGTCCTTAATTTGACAACAGAATTTGTTGATACCTCTTTTTTTTTTCAGAATGAAACCAAATGCAGGGGAAAAAGCAGCCTTTCTTGCTGGAACTGGAGGAATTTTAAAGAGCTCCAGGAAAATGGGAGTTCAAGGAGTTGAGCAGGGAGTCTGTGCAGCAGGGAAAGAGGTGGCCAGAAAGGCCTGTGCTGAATGCTTAAGTGAGAGCAGGAACATGGAGTAGGCTTTTGAAAAAAACAATAGTTAAGTGAAATTCAAAATGTATATGCCAGGACTGCAAGGAGGTTTGCATGTGCAAGCAGAGCATGTCAGCAATGACATGAGTGCTGT
Organism: Tyto alba; assembly: GCF_018691265.1. Classification (NCBI taxonomy): domain Eukaryota; kingdom Metazoa; phylum Chordata; class Aves; order Strigiformes; family Tytonidae; genus Tyto; species Tyto alba. Next base: position 8,367,082 of record NW_024881273.1, read on the forward strand.
AGGGCTGTTAACACATGAGCATGCACTGCTATTGGTACTGCATAAACATTTAAAGTACTGAGTATTGAAAACAGGAGGGATGAAAATCAGCTGCTCATGATATTTGCTGCTGACTTTTTTTTTTTTCTCTTGTATTTTTACCATTCTTTACCTGTCTGGTATGTGCATTTAAATGCCCTTCTTTTTAGAACTAATAGGAGTAAGAGGGATTCTGCAGTGGTAAAGTGTCTTAAATTTAGTACAGAGTTTGTTGCTGTTGCTTCTTCTAATGTACATGACCTCTAGCTTTGCCACTTGCAAAGTTTGTAGTGAACTTTGAGGAATTTCTGGCCATCTGTCTGTTCCCAAAGCATTCTGCAGACACTGCGATGAGAGATAGATGAGATTAGATATGTGTGTATGATTCATGCACAAATTAGGTGGTAGGTAAATTGGTGCAGTTCTATTGAAGTCAAATAGCCTCTTGTGTGCCAAACGTCCTTCAAAGATCCTCAGGCTGTTCTTCTAGTCCAGGCACTCAAACCGTCTGCTCCATCAGCAAGAAATGTGAAAGCAGGTTTCCATGAATTGAAAAATAGAAGTGACTGCCTTAATGAAGTCTGCGTAAAGATAAACTCTGTTTTTATTGAGTAAATTGCTTTTCATGACCATATTTTACAGACCCCAATCCAGCCCAGAAAGAATCCAGTAAAGTGTTGAGAGTTAGTTTTGTGGGTTTACTTTTCTTTCCGTTGACATGCCTTCTTCTTGCCACTCACATCCATGGATATTCAAAATAAGAAAGACCTTTGCTGGTAAAATAGATTTTTAGTTTTTCCTGGGTGAGGTTGTGAATTATTCACAGGGGCTTGTTTCTTCTCCTGATTTTTACAACACAACAATTTTAAATATGCAGAGGCTTGTAACAAGAACTGGTGTTGGAAAGGAGTGCTAAATGCTCCATCAGCCCAGAGCATGGTGAGCAATGGTAGGGGAGAAGAGAAGGATTTATCTTGGCAATGGCAGTCTCAGAAAATGTAGATGAAGCTGGGCATGCATTATGCAAGGAGGACACACTCTAATCATGGTCTGTGGGCTAAACAAGACCACTGGGATATAAAACCAGACATGTCCTGGCACCCTTGTTTTCCCAAGACCTAGGTCTCCTCAGAAAAGTTACAAGAGTTCTGCTTTGGATTACAGTTGTTTGTAACTTAACCTGATGTCTTATTAGGTTGCAAATTAGTGACAAACACACAGGAAATTGTTGTGCTTTAAATGCCAGCTGTTGCATGGACCCCAGGAGGCTGGGTGATAGATCAAGCCAGCCCACCTGAATACAGCAGCTATTTTGACACCTGGCCACATGAGGAACAGCTCCGATGCCTTTCAACCTACAGAGCAGCCGGGTCCCTCTGGAGCTTAAAAACCAGCTCTGCTCCAGTTTTGTTCTGACAAAGGGATTGGTGAAGGGTCATATTGAGGGCATACATGCTCCAGGATGGAGCACACAGAGCTAAAAGCCCATTTGCAGGGAAAGCCCTGAAGGAAAGGCAACTTCGAACATAGCATCCGCTTAATAAACGAGAAATTAAGACTTAATAATGCAGCAAAAGTCTATTAACCTCTCTTGATCTAAGGGTTACTTTCTCATGTGCATTCTCCATGGGGATGCTGTGCTTTTCCAGGTCTGCACACATGTACACAGAATAGGCTTCCAGGAGCATTATTTCTTCTCAGCACTTTTCACTTGTAGGGACAGTATTCATCCCTCGGGAGAAGCATCAAATACCTTGGGCTCTGCTTTCCTGTTTGTTATTTTTTTTTTTTATCTCTCCTTCCAAGTCAAGGGTTCCAAACACCTCAGCGAGGAAAAATGACAGTTTTTGTGGGGAAACAGCTGATCTCCACTGCCATGGAGCATAGGTTTCTCCTGTCTGATGTCTAAGAGCTGTCTCAGCTGCTCACTGCCCACATTGTGTTGTCTGGGGACCAAAAGCTAGTGGTGGATCTCCTGGTGATCTGAAATCAGTGTTATTGCCTGATGCAATTCAGCCTGTGCTTTCTGGTTGCTCTCTGTCCAAGGGATCTCCAATATCGGCATTCCTCTACTAAAATTAACTGGTTTAGACAGAGAAGGTCCTGATTTTTGTGCCTCAGCTATTAAAAGAAGGCATGATATTTTTCCAGAAAAAGCTGTTTTTTTCCAGTTACTGGTGGAACTGAAGAGTTGATACCTGGATTCCACAGCTTTCTCTGAGAATCACAGATAAGGGGACAATTATCCCAGGTCTTCCCTCTCCTTTCACAGCCTCATGAAATGGAGGCAAAGCATCATTTATGTCTGCTCTGTCTCCATGCAGGTAAATACTTCCATTACATGAGATACACAAAACTTCTGGTTCAAAATACAACACTTTCACACCACTCCAGCCTATCTTCCCCCAAGCCTCCTGGCTAACTCCCAGGCAGATGCCCTTTTGGTGACAAACAAGTTGCCTCATGAAAATTCACGAAGTCTGACCTTCCTTCCAATCCCCCTGTAAAACTTGCATCAAAGATGAAACCTGAAAATGCGTTGACAGCGGCCGGGCATCTGGTGTGTGGGGACGGCTGTTTCTCACACTAATCACAGTCATCCTATTACCTCGTGCTTTGCGGGCTGTTTGTTGTATACCCCTGTAGTGTCTCATCAGATACATGGGGTTTAAATCCTTTGGGACAGGAACCATCTTTCTGCTGTTTGTGTGGATGGAGCGTGATCTGACAGAGCCTTCATCCCTGCCAGCGTCTCCTCACACCGCTCAACACAATAATATTAATGGTGATAACGGAAATGAAAGCTGGTCATTTTCCAGGGAAGCTGTTTTTGTGAGAAGTAACAATGATGATAGTATTACTACTACAACTTTGATTGTGGTTAAAGGATAGTATGTTATTTTTAACAGAATATTAGACATAGAGTTTTACATGCCAAACTTCTCCACTTAGTGCCCATTAAACCAATTAAAATATTTCAACTGATCAATTCTTTTGATGAAAGGTATCTTATTTCCACCAAAAATTTCCCTTTTTCATCTCAAAGCCAAAGGCTCATTCCTCAACATATCAATCTTGAAAAACTGAAATCCAATAAAGTATTTTGATTTTCAGCCAGAATATTTTTGGTTTGTTTTCAGGCATTTGGCTTCCAGATAAAAGCTGGAAAATTTCCAGGGAAGGCAAGGGGGGTGGGCTTAGTGGGTTTTTTGCATGTGTGCAACAAAAGAAATTATCTGAACAAATCAAACAATTTCAGCTAATTCGAATTTTTAAGAAAAATAAGTGCTTGTTCTCTTGGGGGAAAAAAAATAAAAGGGCAAAAATGTTGAAGAGCAAAATATTTCTTAGCCTAAAAAGTGGTGGTATGTTTTTTTTGACATTGCTATCATTGCTAGAGGCAATGTATTCATCAGTGGTTCATCTATCAAATCAGAACAAGTACCATTCTTCTCATTAAGAGAGCTATGTAGAAATGGCACATTCTTACCTTAGGTATCTATTCTCTTCACTTATTAAAATCAGAACTTCAAATGTTAAGAATGCAGGATGGTATTCTACCTTTTTACTCCTATAATGCCAGCCTTATGTTAAGAATGAACTGGATTTTAATCTGGCTCATACAGCACAAATTGAACTTTTAGGTAAATATTACTTCTCAGCTTTGTGTCCTTTTCATATATCTTCTGTTAGATTCGGGTTTCTGCTAATGTTTAGGCAGTTTGGGGCTCTCAGATCTTAACTGCTTCACTCCCAGATTCTCTGTGACTACTGTCTCAAAATCACCTGTTGTCCCTTATCTTTCACAATGTTTTTTGCTCTCCACTTAAATTCACTAAATAAGACTCTAGGAGAGGGAAAGAAAAATCAGAAAGGGTATTTGGTTTAATTTAACTTTCTCATTTGTTCTTTTCTCTGTTTGCTCTCTTTCATTCAGCCCCCTGCCCTTACCCTTTTGCGTTGTCACCAGAAACTAAAGAGGTACAGTGTGTGTTTGTTCCCTGTACCCACCTATGTACCTGGGTCCCATTTGCAACTTAAATCATCATTTGTTCCTTCTAGAAGTTGGGTCAAAGAGAATTGCATGAAGGTGACATCCTCTCTGGTCAGATATGCATTGTTCTAGAGGCACTGCCCAGAGAGAAAAATGTTCCTCAAGTGGGACAAATGTTCTGAATCCTTTCCCAGAGCTGTGGTAAAGCTGTGCTGGCTAATAAACATCCAAAATGTTATCCACTTAATTCAGTGGAGCTGATCTACAAGTGTGGTGGACCTGGCCTTCCTGGCTGAATAGAGGAGGCAGCACATATATACTACACTGAGGCTCCGATACTGGTGAGGAAGGGTGGGTTCATTTATGAGTGCTTTAGGTATCAGACTTTTCTTTCTTTAGGTGCAACATGTGACATCATCTGTTCCTGTTAAGATGACCCTACGTGGCAGCCTCCTGGGCCTTACTGAAGTCTCCTTTTCCTTCTGCTGCAGGAGAGGAGGCCTTGACCATGTACATGGACAAAAGCCGCCTTGACAGAAAGTCAGGAAATGCTACCCAGAGCGTTGAAGCATTGCACCAGCTTGCTTCCTCCTACTTTGTAGATCGTGATGGCACCATGAGGAGACTCCATGAGATCCAGATCTCTACCGGAGCAATCAAGGTACTGTATGTTGCACTGGGAAGAGAAAGAAGATTGTGTGTCCATACCAATACGGTAGGAATTTGGGACAGGACTTTGCCAGTCCACTCTGGTGTCTTTTTTGATCAGAACTTGTTTTGTTCCCACGCTGATTTCCCAGAGTAAATACTTCTCTTATGGACCTTCCTGAAGAATTGATTTCCTCAGGGCCAGTAATATCTGGAAAGAGGTGGGCCTTCAGTGTGATGGTTATGTAGCATAGGAGAATTCTACTATGTGTGACAATGACCTTTGGAAAGGAGAGAGGGAACAGGTTATCCAGATCAGCGATGGAGGTTGGAAAGGGAAGGCAGGTCTGTGAAATGGGCAAGCCCATGCAACCCAGAATTATTTTCCTCTTGTGTGTGTAAGACTGCTAAATATCTCTCAGATTAATTTACTACAAGTAAAGGTGAAAAACTCAGTGTCACATTACTGAGGCATTTGGAATGAAGTGACAGCTTGGGGGTTGCAGCAGGAAGGAAGGGGAGTTGCTCAGAGCATACAGAACAGGGAAAATGGCTCTGCAGACAAAGGCTGCCTTCTCTGAAAGCAATCATCTTATACTGGGGAGGGATTTTATTGTTGCGGAGTTCACTCCAGGGAAGGCGATGTGGATGGAGTCGTCATTGTTAGCCATTTCTGAAAGGTTTCAGCTCTTGTTATTGTTCTGTGGTGTCTCATGGCTGAGTCTGTTCCCCTCTGGATGGGAAATCGAATTGAGATATTGAAACAGTGACAGCAGATAATCGCCCTTTGTGAATTCAGGAAGGGCAGCTCTCCTCCATGGCTGGAAACCAACAGCAACAACCGCAGCAACAGAACTGCAGGTCATCTGTGCCTCCATCTATCCTCAGCACAAGGATGGTGTGCACATATGCTGTGGGAGCACCAGGCACCATTGTGGGCTGGCAATCCATCTCTGTATCTTGCTTTCCAATAAGAGAAGCCAGGGAATAATTCCTCTACTGGCTTCTGATGTTCTCCAGTGATCCTCTATGAGAAACATCAATCTGCAGGACCTCATTGCCAAGTCCAGAATAACATGCATTACCATAAAGGAAGCAGATACAATTCACTCTGTTTTTTTCAGTTTGTGAGTGTGTCAAACATTAGCCATGTCTGTCCAATGTGGGGCATTTCTTTCCAGTTAAGATGCGATGCTGCAATCAAAGGGAACGCTCTCTCTTTTCTATATTCTCCACAGGTAACAGAAACTCGGACTGGCCCCCTGGGCTGTAACAGCTATGACAATCTGGACTCTGTGAGTTCTGTCCTTCTGCAAAGCACTGAAAGCAAACTCCACCTGCAAGGTAGGGTACGGGAATGAGGGAGACAGTAATACAGGGCATGGAGTGTGGGGGAGTGAAATGAAAGAGGGGTGGCCTTTTTTCTAGCCTTTTCCCCTTCTCTGTTTGCTTTGATTGCCTTCACTGTAAGTTCCTTGAAGCAGAACCGGTGGCTTCTGGTAGCTTCATATGATGCCTCAGCAGGGCCGCAAGGAACTGCAGGACAGACCCCAGTGAAGTGTCTGGGTGTCTCCTGATTCTGAATTTTGATGGACTTCAGTGTATTATACATACACTGATATAAATAAATGTAATCTTTTCCATTAATATTGAAGGAGCATTCTGTCCACATCTCTCTGTCCCTCCCAAATTTCTGATTTGCACAAGAGGTTTGCAGATCAGCTTTTGGGACTCTCTAATGACCATAATCTTTGGGAAAAGTCACAGAGGTTTTATTTGGATGCTAGAAGCCATGGCTTCAGTCCCAGTTGGGGAACTAGTCCAGAAGTCAACATATAGTGGTCATGACTGAATTAATAAATAAATACATGTTGGTTAGCAAGAAGTCAACTTCTGTAGAAGAAGGAAATTCACTGGGCGTGTAATTTACTAAGGTTATTCCCAAGTTTTTGACAAAATAAGGAAATGTGGGATTTAATTGCTCATTTGCCCAGATGGTTTTATTTCTGGAATCCTTGTACTTGCACAAATTTTAATTTTTCAGATGAATGGGCTACATTACATCTTCCGCTTTGAGTATAATTTGGCAAGTGCTGTTTTAATCTTGGTTTCACAGAAACTGGGTTTCATTTACTGAGTCACGTTGTGGATATATTATTATTGTTGTTATTATTTGCCTTTAAAAATAATAGGCAGGTTGTTTTCACTATTCCAGTGATTATCTAAATCACTGAGTTCTGGTTCTTACCTAATTAACAATAAACAATTTGAGGTTTTTTATATACTGTGATGATGGCTGCTGATAATGCAAACCCAAGGGTTGCACATCAGATTACTAAGTAAACAGATAAATAACTGGACAGTTTGGTTTATAGGCAGGCAAACTGGCAAGTAGGTAAATCAAAAGACCTCTATTGTCTATCTCATCGTACAAGAGAAGAGAAAAAGCAAGATGCCTGGGAGATGGAAGGAGGTAGAGGAAGAGGAAAAACCTATTAGAGAGAGGGGATGTAAAATGGATGAGGCTCTGACTTCTGATGGGAGCAGAGGACCTCAGGGGTCAACCACAGGTGGGTTTCATGGAGCTTCATGGCATAAGCCACCACAGGAAGAGGCCAGACCCAAGCCAAGGGAGACAGCAGGGGAAAGGAGGAAGGTAAGAGCTCTTCCTAATAGAACAAAGTGACTTTTAAAGCTACACCTGAGTGTTTTCCACCTAATCTGGAGTGTGGTTCTTGGGATAATTACCCATGATCCTTCCTCTGCTCTGAGAGGCCTCATTAGGAATTAGTCACAGGGCTGCAGGTACTGGATCGTGACCGAGTCTCCTCTCATCTGATTAGCAGCTGAACATGAGCTGCTGACAGAAATCCATGTTACTACCTTCGTGTCACTCTGGCTCTGAGGCTGGCTCAATAAAAGAGCAGCATCTTCGTGACAGGGAGTTTTTATGTTTCTGAACTTGCTTGCTGCTGCCCAGCCCTGAGCATCGTGGTTTCAAAGATGTGCCCTTTAAGAGATGCAATGGCCAGACCCAGAGCTGAGATACCTTCATGCCTGCATATAGTGATCAGGAAGGTCATCCGGCCTGGAGATTTAGGAGAGGACCTGGATGCATGTACAGTGCATGGTGTCTTGTTCTGCACCTGTGGTTACATGGATGAAGAAGCATCACTAATTTATAAACCAGTATCCATGTGGACCCAACATGCATGTACATATGTGTCAGATGCCTGCTCTAGGGTATGCGTACAGGTACTTTTATCACAGTAGGTCAGAAGTTTTCCCTTTGTCCTAGCACTACCTGGGGGCAGGTTCCCTGTCCTGTGCATGGGGAGGGCTCTGTAGTGATGCAGCCTCCCCACATGGGAGCGGGGGGACCTTGTTGTGGGCCAGGATCTCACAGGTCTCACTTATTTCCACTTTATATCCTCCTGTCCCTGCCACCAGCATGAAACTGTCCCTTCACCTGCCTCTGCTTCCAGTGCAGCTGATGCACGAGCTGCCTGTGCTGCCTGGAAAAGGAGTAAATCAGAGCATGGGAGGGGAAGATGCTAACAGCTCTACAGCAGTCTGGTGGGTAGTAGGAATTTGTGTTCCCTGGAAAAGTGCCCTATGCTGAAATTTGAAAAATTGAGTGAAAAAAAAAAAAAAAAATCAGCATTTTGAAAAGTTTTGGAAATTAAAACTCCAGAGACATATCCTCTTGGACAGCGTGACAGAGTACATGTATCAATATTGCAACATGGCTCTATTTCAGTAAGGTAAAATCCTTCTGTGTTATTCTAAACATTGTGACATTAAACAGGAAATACTGCATATTAGGTAGTTTGTTACGTCAAATATGGTAATAGAATATTAAAATTTGCATTACAATTAATACTAAAGTCTTTACCAAGATGAGCAGAACAGTAATGACAATACAAAACATTTCAGCTTTTCAGCAAAACAAAATGAGGACGTATGAAATACATTTAGACCTTTCACTGTCAAAAGTGCTTTTGGAGTCAACATGCTCTCACAAAATGCTTCAGTGAAGCTGCATTTTCAACAGAGAACTCTTCTGTGCAAAATGTTTCAAATAGCTCTAATTTAGAGCTGAGGAAATTTACCTCTTTTAATGCAGAAAGCCTTTTATACGCAGTCTAAAACCAAACATCTCTCTAATAGTTTTTCTAGGTGAATTAAGGACATATTCCCGTGTCGGATAATTCATATTCTGCCTGTAGTTATCAAAGACAAACCTATACCAAATCTGTGCTGCTCCTAATTTTTAAAGAGGAACTTTATGCTTTACAGTCTGGCAGAATTTGTCCTTCTGATCAATAAGTTACCTTCAAAACTAAGATATTCTCCCTAACACTCATCACTAGCAACCTTACTTTCTGCATCTGCTATGAGCTACTGAGGCTGCTATGGAGGATGAGCCCATTCCCTGTGCACCCTGGCTTGGATTGAGGTGTTCACCCAGGAAAATAGTCCAGTATCTCAGTCTTTAAGACCAGGTCACCCCCCTGCTTGGCTGCTGACATGAGGTCGCCTTATCAGTAGACAACACTGAAGGATTAAAAATACTCATTTTTTGAAACGTTTACAATATTCAGTGAAATTTCTTAGAGAACAAAATAGCATCTTGGGATGTTTTATTAAGGTTGTGGCTGGCAGCAGGGCTTTCCCAGCTGGCATGGCTGGCTGCAAGCTGCTCTGTGGGGCTGGTGTGCTGTTACAGCCCTGGGGACTACGGCTTTCCTGCTTTAAAAGTGGCAACTGAAGCACCCAGAGCAGTGGTCTCAACCAGTATGGCCTTCTTATAATCTCATGCTTGTAAAGATTACCTTAAAAGTGATAATCACACTTGTGCTTTACTGACAGCTGTAATCAACTCAATTTGAGCAATATTTAATCATTGGGCACTGTATGGAACTACATATGAATGAGGAGGGTACCAGGACTGAGAGAGATGCTACTGGCCCACTACTTGTAAAATGTCTTGCTAGAATCTGGTCACAAGGATGCTCAATACAAACCCACAAATACTGATGTGAATCTGCCCTTGTCTGGATATGAAGATAAATGTGTGGATTTTTTTGTTTTTATATATGTGAAAGTACAAATGTGAAAGCAGGTGTGGTTGTATTTCACACTGATTTCTACCACAAGGAAATGCCTGGCTGGAAGATCTGAGTCACATGTAATCCCTACTGCATGTTTGCAGTTTTAAAGTTAGGGCTCAGAGTTTGGTGTACACACATTCATGTTTCGAGGAGTAGCTGGATTTGTGTGTCACTTGTGTTCCTGGTCTAAGTACATATTTGAGTATGTGCTGCTTGTTAAGTGCTACAATAAACTGCATGGATTCCAGCAGAACTGCTTACCTGATTAAAGTTAAGTATTTATATAAATGTTTTTTTTAATTGGTGCTAAGTGTACAGGGGGTCTTATTATCTCTTATACATGAGATTATTTCTTACAAGAGAAGGTTATTCTGGAAATGTTGTTTAAGAAACCATGAGTTTTATGGGCAAAAAATAAGCATCCACATGAGGCACTCTGCAGTGTAGGATGGGACAGTGTTATGTTTTGGAGATTGCAGGATGTTCATGTTTCTGCATGTGCTGATACACATTGGATATCCCTTGCAATGAGAATTGCTTTCCCTGAAACCATAGTTGCTCTTTTTAACACTGTTCCCTCCAGAAAAAGAAAATCTTCAAAGCCAGTATAATTTGTAGCTGGGACCAGACAACTTGTTATCCAAATTAAAATTCAAAGAGAAAATATGGTGCGCTGAAGAGCCTGTGGTCATTTGGCCCTCATATTCAAATGCTGAGACCAGGGCAGATGTCTTCTTCATGAAGCAGAGTGGAAAGATTTATTAATGGGACTTGGACCATGAATTAACAGGTCAATGCACACCTAGAAGTCCTCTCCTGTGAGCTTGCAATCTCAGTGAGTACAGCAGCCTTCAGGCTCTCCAAGACCCTTTTGTAGACTCAGTTCTCCAATAGTGCTGCACTTTGTTTCCATCCAGAAGGGAAGTCTTGGAGTCTGGCAGGTGGGATAATCCCCACTATCAGTGTGAAGGTTTGAAAAGGGACCATCCCTCTATGGTGGTTGCTTCAGATAAATCCTTAGAAAAAACTGAACTTCAATGCTTCCTGAAGACAACAGGAAGAAAGCTGAGCTTCTTGTTGAGAAACATCTCAGGAATGACCAAAGGGACCTCAAAATGCTGATCTCCTTAGACTAGTTTTGAGGTGTTTGCAGGAATGCTGTAGACACGTAGGCGCATGTTCCTTCCCTTCTCCACATCAGCAGTGCAGAAAAACCAGCAGGAGCTATGCAGACACCATGCCTCCAAAGGCCAGGCTTGAAATCCTTCCTTGTACAAGTGTCATAAATGTCTTCTCCAGGAAGGCTGCTCCGTGTTCCTCCTGCCTGGTGGCTGCCACTGCTCCACGCTTGGCTGTGAATTAGGTGAGATGTGGGGCAGACCATGCCCTGGGAATAGCAGGAAGGGAGAGAAAACAGAGGTCCTTGTGTCTTCAACAGTCTTCTGATCTCCCAAACTTGGTCTTCCAGACCAAGGCTGAGGTGTCTCTGTGGAACCAAAAGCAAAAGGGTAATGGGGGTCCTGGGGGCATTGCCCACTGCTTTTCTCTTGTCTGAGGCGAACATGACCCACCACAGAGATGGGCCTGAACTCCTGAAAGGAGGCACAGTCCTCCTTGCCCTTCCTGCACACTATCTTCCTCTGAATTATTGTCTTATTTTCATTCTACTCCAATGAGCTGTCAGCCACGGATACAGTAATTCAGCGCAATAGAAACACAAACAGATGGGTAATTGACCTGCGTGCCTTCATTACACTGGAGTTCAGTGCTGCTGTTCAAGCCATAAACTCCTTTATCTGCCACTCCAAAATCCCTGGGCCTTTTATGAGGAAGGCGAAGCGGGCCAGGCTTCCTGAAAAAGGCTCGCTCAGAGTTATTGTTGTCTCAGCTTCGTGCACCACAGACTCTAACTGAGCCTGACAAGCAGGACTTGCCAGGTAGAAGGGAACAGCTGTGAATCCTCAGGGACATCTATAGGGAGCCTGGAGACAGGGGCTGGAGAAGGACAGGATGGAAAAACATGTACAGTGTACACAGGGCAAACACTTAAACTGTTATCATGTCCTCTGGTACCTGAGCAAGTGTACACCTACACTAATGCTTGCACAGATGGATGGATACACAAACACTTGCTATGGAGAAAGAGACATGGGGATAGATCTCTCAGTTAATGTAAATCTTCAGAGCACCACTGAAATCACTGGCACTAAATTCATTTGCACTTTTATAGGATTTGGCTAGTAGCCTTCCTAGCAGGGAGTGAGCTGAAAAGACTCAGGTACCCAACTCCTGTATTTATACTGTAGCTGGGCACTTAACTCTGCAAGGGTCTTTTATAAAACCCTCTTTGCATTATTTTCCTTTCTTATGTTTTCCTTTCTTTCTTCTTTTCTGTGTGTAGTTTCCCTGTTTCTGTGGTACCAAACCTATGTAGTCTCTCTCAAAACAGGTCAGAACAGGATAATGCTCATCACTTCTGAACTAGCATTTGGTTGCAAAGTATATAAATCCCTGCACCTGGGAATAAGGGAGGCTTTGCATTCAGATGCTTTGTATTGTACTGGGATCCAGGACTGGGATGAAGGGGGTACACTGGGCATTGGGGAGGGGGAACTTATTTATCACTGTTCTCTCACAGAGCAGATGGGCTCTGCTGTTCGCCAACTCACTACTTGCACTGGAGGTGTGCCATTTGTACCCCACTTTCCTTACTCATGACAGCTCCAAGTAAAATATCCCAGCAGCTTTTAATTCCTCAGCATCACTTTCCCAAGCTGTTAATGAAACAGATTTTGAAAAGAATAACAGATACCTGAAATGACTTTTTTTTTTTTCTCTCCACGCATCCCTGCCTCTTGTTTCTATGCCAGGCCTCCAGATCATCTTCCCTCAGTATTTACAAGAGAAGTTTGTCCAGTCTGCCTTGAGTTACATCATGTGCAATGGCGAGGGGGAGTACATCTGTCGGAACAGCCAGTGCGGCTGCCAGTGTGCAGAGGAGTTCCCGCAGTGCAACTGCCCCATCACCGACATCCAGATCATGGAATACACATTAGCAAACATGGGCAAGACCTGGACAGAAGCCTATAAAGATCTGGAGAATTCAGGTAACCAAGCAAAACACATTTTCCAATTGATTTATTTCAAACAAAAGAAGTGAGATTTTACCAGTTAAGAATCTTTTCTTCCCTCAGTGTAATGCTCCAGTTTGGATAAAAAATAGAGGATATTGAACCCAAAAATGTGTTCTTAGTTTTGAGGGAGTGCTTTTTAAACTCTATCACATGTACAGACAAAAATATACAGCACACATAATTCAATGTGTAAGGGGATATTTTCCATGGAAGAATTTGTTTGATTAAAAATCTGATTTTTTTATACCAAACCAGCTCAGAATCTCTAATAGTTCTACAGAGAAACTTCCACAATATGAATGATGCAGAAATTGCTTTACAGATTTGCATGAATGATTTATTCTGCTTTGGAGAAAGGCAATTCACAGAGAGAGAGCACAGGCCAGTTGACACCTCATTTGAGATGGAAAGGAGATGGGAGAACAATTTCTCTCTCCTACAGTGCTGATGTCTGCAGGTGTGAACATTTCTTTCTCCACTTTCTCCCAGTGTGATGCTGGGGGTGTCAGTGGAGTTTGTTCCACGCAGATGCTGGTAACATCCATAGTAGGTGGGCTGTAATACTTATGTGATATGCACTCTCAAGGGCTTGAGATAGGAAAGAGAGCAATAGTATCAGTGCAATTGCATCCTTTCCTTTAGCAAGTGCTCTGCTCACCCTGAAGGCACGTGGGCACTAAGCAGAACTTAACCAAGAACTTATCCCTGTGCTGACTGTCATCTCTTTGTATTAGCCAGTTACTTTCCAACACATTTTTTTTAATGATTTTTGTCATAACTGTCCAGGTCTCCATTGGTCGTGGTTTAACCCCAGCCAGCAGTTCAGCCCCATCCAGCTGCTCACTCAGTCCCCCCATGGTGGGATGGGGAAGAAAATTGGAAGGGTATAAGTGAGAAAACTCATGGGTTGAGATAAAGACAGTTTAATAGATAAAGCAAAAGCTGCATGTGCAAGCAAAACAAAACAAGAAATTTATTCACCCCTTCCCATCAGCTGGTGGGGGCTCAGCCATCCCCAGGACAGCCGGGCTCCATCGCATGTAACGGTGACCGGGGAAGACAAACACCATCACTCTGAATGTCCCCCATTCCTTCTTCTTCTCCCAGCTTCATATGCTGAGCATGACGCCATATGGTCTGGGATATCCCTTGGGTCACTTGGGGTCAGATGTCCCAGCTGTGTCTCCTCCCATCTTCTTGTGCACCCCCAGCCTGCTCACTAGTGGGTTGAGGGGAGAAACAGAAAAGGCCTTGACTCTGTGTAAGCACTGCTCAGCAGCAACAAAAACATCTGTCATATCAACACTGTTTTCAGCACAAATCCGAAACATAGCCCCATACTAGCTGCTGTGAATAAAATTAACTTTATCCCAGCCAAAACCAGCACACCATGTTAGGAAAGAGAACTATGAGGAAGGGATCTTTCCTCCATAGCTCCATTCAAGGCACTGAAGAGTTCTTCAGAAGTCTTCCCAGCAGCAATTTTTTTCTTCATCTTGAAGGTCACCTTAATCCCCTTAATGGATGAAATGAAGTGGCCTATGATGTTTCTTCATTGGCCTGTTGAGGACTGCTTCATACTTCAATATGTGGACCCTGCTGTTGTGTCTGCTGTTGCACAGATTCTTATGTCCAACACATGCTGTCAGGTTGGTGCTCAGCTGAGCAAAGTCAGAGTAGTAATTAACGGCTCAAGGCTGATGACTCTTGACAAGATCCCCCCATATACTGTAGGGAGCCACAAGGCTGGGGCAGTTCCAGAAGTAGGTCTCCAGCTGAAGAGGTCAGTGGTTTTCTGGGAGTTTCTGTATTTATGGATGGAGTGTGTACACCAAGGCAAACCAGAAATGTGGATTTCAGAAGCTTCTGCTAGCTCAGTACTACACAAGTTAGGATTACTGGCAGTGCCTTCCAGCACAGTTCTGACACTAGTTATGTGTTACTTGTTGCTAGTTCTACCACAGGATCTTCACACAAGAAGCTCAAGAGCCACATGTTGGCCACCACTCATCAAACCCCTTTACATTGCCAGGGGATCTAACGCAGACACTTAGAAGGTGAGCGCACTATGGAGAGAGAAGAATTACAGTCCCACAGTGATTGTTTTACTGTTACATTCTGTACTTGTTGCACTCGATCTAAGCAAAGACTGTGGTAGATAATTATATTCAGTCTCCCTCCCCTTGAGATTTCAACAGGAGAAGGTGTTTTTCATTTGCCATGTTAAAGTGACACATTGCAGTGCAATTCTCTGCTGTGCTACAGCCATATTCCACCCAGGGCTGGAGGCTTTTCAGGGCTAGACAGAGTGATTATCTTTATGTTTAAAGCTGCTGCATCTCATTCATCACTTTGTTGCATCATGCGTGAACTTATCCTTTGAGATGAAAGTTGATATCACAAAAGACTGTGGTATTAGTATTTTGCTTCTTTGTTTTAATAAATATTCCCAATAACTAGAAGATTTTCTTCATTATGAACAACAGAAAAGAAATCTCCAATGACATCTGAAGGCTTTTCCAATAAAGAATAAAGTGGGCTGAAAGGCACAGGAATGCTCTGAAAGCAAATACCATTTGCACAGGAAGCTGCTGATAGCCTAAAAGATCTATAGTCTGGTTCTGATCTGTGTTGGATTCCTATGTCAATTTGAAAAAATCATGCGGGGCAAATCAAGAGTTGGTGTGATTTGGGATAGCATCTTCAAAGTCAAGGAAGCTGCAGTGAACTGACGCTGCTTTAAATCAGCTCAGGAGCTCTCTCAGTCCTGTGCTTCATTGCTCATGTGTAAATTGTGAAGAATAACACTGCCTTATTCTTGGCATTTTAGTATGGCTGGCCAAAAAAATTCTGCATCAGAACTGTTATTCTGGATTTCAAAACAGCCTCCTGATTAAAACTCATGTGGATTTTTTTGCAGTACTACTGCTTTCTGATGAAAACATGTTGTTTTTGTTTTTGTTTTTGTTTTTTTTTTAACTGAAAAGACAAGAACTGGAAAAATGAAAGTTTCACCCTGAAAGAGATGTTTGACATGGCCATTTCACTGTGATGCCACGGTTCTTCTCCAGAGGCTGGGCCCTCTGGCCCGGGCCACCTGAGCTGATGAGTCATTGCGGTGGGGCTGCCTGCAGGGACCGGGTGACTTGGCAAAAAGAGGGGCCGTGTTGCATTGTGGGAGATGTAGTTCTAGCCGTCATCAACATTCTCTGTGCAGATAAAATAAAAACACATGCAACAGACTTATTAGTTAATTGGAAATTCTTCGGGTTAAAAATGAACTATTCCCAGAAAGGTACGAGGCTTAGCACAATGCATCTATAATCTTGGTTGGGGCCTCCAGGGATAGTTATAAAGAAATATAAAGAAATAATGAATAAACTATTATTTTTGGAAAGTATTTTCTCACCCCCCCCTTTTTTAAAAACAACCCCATCCAGCTTTTATTTTGCCAGATTTCTTTGCTCATTTGTTTTTCCCCCAACGTTGCACTGCAGTATCAAAATGTGCACACTGCACTGAAATTTCTCCCTTACCCGTCTCTATGAAAAATGTAGCACATTCATCATCAGGGGGAAAAGAGCTTGGTCTTTTGCACAAACAGGCTTTTGAGGAAATTGATTTATAAGGGGCGGGAAGCAAATGCAAGGCTTTTATTGCTGAAAGGTACCAGGAGTAATCAGCATGGTCAACAGAAGCAATTATACATGATGATAGTTTCAGAGGACCACTGAACAGGAGAGAATCATTTTTGGGGAGGAGAAGGGCACTGAAAGCAGCATTACAAATAGAGTGAAAACCTGAGAGATAATTTTTAAAAAAATGCCTCAGTTATCTTTGGGGAAGAAAGGAGACAAGCAGATGTCCAGTGGATCTAGATATTGCAATGATGATAATTATTTTTATTAGGTCTTGGTTTCACCATGTGATCAGTAGGACATGAACATCTATTTACCATCTATGTAATGACGGTGCTGACTAATTCATAGATATTCTTTGTTAGGCAGTTAAGTATGAACTGCAAGTTGCTAAATAATAGGAAATCTGTTATGCAAATATCTTTAAGCTTTGTACGATAGACTGTAAATTATCTGGTCTGATTTTCTCCAATAATTCTGTGGATTATTTCTTTTTTTTTTTTTTTTTTTTGAAAATAGACCAACCTTTACAAGGTTTCATGTTTTGCCTTTTCTTTTTTGTTGTTGTCCTCTTTTCCTTATGAAAATGTGATGAAGGAATTTTAAAAAATAAAGGATTAAGAAAGGAAGAAAAATAATGTAGATAACTTACAGGAAGAGATGGCTGCATTTCTTGTTGGGTACCTTATGGGACTTATGGCAGGGCTCTTGACCAGCTTCCGTGTAGAAGCAGGACTACCACCAGCACTAGATCAAGTCAGCCACGGTTTTGTTTAGCAGAGTCTAAAATGAGAGATTCTTCTATATCTCTGGGCAACATGTTCCCATGCTGCATTACCTCCAAGTGAAGAAGTTTTCAATAAATCATTTGAACTTCTCAAGCTGCAAACTATCAATTACTCTTTGTTTTATCATCTCTCTCTAATAAGAAGAGTTTCTCTCCTTCATATTTGTAAGTACCTTTTAAGCAGCTGTAGGCTGTAATTAGATTATCCCTTGGCTGCCTCTTCACCAGATTGAGCAAGTGCAGCTCCCTCCACCTGACCTTGTAGGACTTGGTTTGCAGAGCCTTGACCATCTTGGTAGCCCTCAGCTGTGCCCTCTCCAGTTTCTTAACACCAGTCTTTAACTGGGTGCCCCTAAAGCGGGCAGTGAAATGCAGGAGTAGCCTCAGTAGTGCCAGGAAGAGGAGAATATTAACTTCCCCAGCCTACTGGATTTAGCCCAGTATGCAGTTTGTGTTATTTCCAGTCAGAACACAGTGTTGACCCACCTTCAGCATGGATCTTACCATAACCCCCAGGACCTTTCTAGCAGCTCTTATTCCACTGGATGTTTCCAAGCCTGTACTGATTTGTGGGGTTGTTCTGTCCTGGTGCAGAATTTTGTTCTTTTATTTATTGCACTTTATGGAATTTTTGTTGGCCTGCTCCTTGTGTTTCTCAAGGTCTCAGTGTGTCAAACACAGTTCTCTGGTATCAAAAAATGTGTTATTTTCTACTGAGAAAGTTGGAACCATCTATTTTTTCTATACGAGGATGTCCCAGCCTGGTAATAAGAGTCTAAGCAAACTATACTTCTCAGTTAGGAAGAAAGGGGTGCTCATAAACAGAAACAGCATCAGATTTTCTGGTTTGTGATGAAAAAAACTCAAACACTACATAATGTTTTTTTCATTATCAAACAAAATCAAACGGAAATGAAGTGATCACAAAACAACATTTAACAACATATTTTTGGATCAATTACATTTTTCCTTTGGCTAAAATTGACACATTTTGTTTTGACCTTAGCCCTGCAAATTATTTTATTTTATTTTTGTTGTTACATAAAGCAACTCATTTAACTTCAAATTAAGTTAAATGAGAAAAAAAGAATCAGAAAGCTTTTTTTTTTTTAAAAAATGAGAAAGCAGGACATTTTAATACAATCCAAACCATACCTCTGGGGATTTTTTAAAGATTTTTTTTTTCTCTTTTTTTTTTTTAATGACACAGCCAAAGTGATTTGACTTCAACAGCAAACAGCATTTTAGGAGAAAGCTGAAAAACAATTTAAATGAGAACTCTTTAACTGACAATGATTACAACTCCCTGCTTTTTGTTCATAACCCCTAGACTATAATCTCATGCTCCAGGGACTTTGCTCTCTTTTTTTCTCTACCCTGTACACGTTAACATTGTTGTTTCACCCTAATACTCTCTGGGTTTCGTTTCCCATATGGTAGCAGCAACAGCCATGGAATTAGTGGGCTTCCTAGGGCAGAATGAGAGACCAGTGAGCTAATGGACATCACCTTCCTTTAGCAGAGCACTGATGGCTTCAAACATCATTGCTGTTTCACCATCCTCTTAATGAAGATCATTGTAACTACATTATAGTTCAGAAACCTCTGTATTTCTCCATATTTCTGTGTGTTCCAGATGAGTTTAAATCCTTCATGAAAAGGCTACCTAGCAACCACTTCCTGACCATTGGGAGCATCCACCAGCACTGGGGGAATGACTGGGATCTGCAGAACCGCTACAAGCTGCTGCAGAGCTCCCTGGAAGCCCAGCGCCAGAAGATCCAGCGGACTGCCCGCAAACTCTTTGGCCTCAGTGTCCGGTGTCGGCACAATCCTAACCACCAGCTGCCTAGAGAAAGGTATCTTCCTCCTTCACTGAGGATGGGTGTGGTGGGATGGGTGACTGATGGGGCTGAGCCTGGGCTTGGACCGAAATCCAACAGCTGAAGTGTTGGGATACAAAGTGTGCGAACATGGAGGTTTTGGGGGAAAATGGTGAAGTTTGGGAGTGGGTTGAAATTTCTGGAAGTGTAAGTAACCTTTATCATGTACCTAAGCATATCCACATCCTTTCTGTGTGTGGTCTTGCCTACGTAGGTGAAGGTTGCCCATTTATTCTATAGTGTTCTGCAAGAATATTACAGAGCTGACATCAGACAGCCAAGCAGACTAAGCTAATTTTTAAGCAGTTTTGCCTCATGTACCACAGCCAAGATTTAAGCCTCCATTTGCTGTTAGACATATGGAGCACAAGATGCTTCAGCCCGTTTTTGAGCTGCACTCCTCACTGACTATAGCTGGAGTGAAAGAGAAGCTTTAGTTTCACTTGGAATAGATCACATCTCTTCTACAAAATGCAGAATATACCTGCATTCACCAGAAGCCTAGCAATGTTGTTATAGATGGAGAGAGTAGATTTTCCATTACAGCTACAGCAACTATTGACATCCAATAGTCACCTCCTACTGGCTCCTTTCAGCCCTGACCTATGGCTGCGTTTGTTTGCTTCCAATCATTTTTGGAGACTTGCATCCATGAATTTTAATAAACATCGTTTGGTGTTTCTTTCTACATTGTCTGGAGTGAAGTAAAACTGCAAATATTGGAAAAAATTAGTTCAAGTGCCTTTTCTTCCTTGCTTCTCTTGAAAGGGTCAGGCCAGGTTAACATTTGTAGAACTCTTTTTCCACGTCCTTCATTACCTAAATATTCAGAGAAAATTAACTGATTGACTGCCGTCTCTTGTTAGCATCCAACCCCCTGGGCACTAAACACACTGAGTTTTCATTTCATCACTGTGCAGCTCAGGAAAATCTTCCAGGGCTTAACATCTCTTTAATTACCAAGATGTCTCATGTTTCTGGACAAAGGCTTGATGGACTTACTAGGGATGAGGAGAAATATCTATTAAATTGAAGAGATTATGAAAAAAAGTCTTTGGAGAACTTCCTAAAATTGGCCTACTCCTGCCAATTGGCTGAGCTGCTATAAACAAGCCAACTGGTGGAGGAGTCACAAGCATGTCCAGGCATTCGTTTGAGTTGTGCCACAACAAGAAAGTGAAGCAGCACTGAGCAAATATCCAGACAACCCTGTTGCTGCAAAACATTCAAATAAATATGTCTTTAGCGTTTCTGTTCTATTTTAAAAAGTCAGCCACACAGAAAGGGAGCCTCCAAGTAATACTATAAAATCTGGGGAAAGGAGGACGAAATGGATGATGGCAGCTGGGTTTTTAACTGACTGATGTGCTTGATTTGTTTAAGTCAACACCACCAGGCATATTATAATTTCTTTTCTTATTTGTCATTCTGCATTTGTAGCTAGGAAGGGGAGGGGCTCAGTAGACAGATATGTAGTGGAAGAGGTATGCATTTCATCGTTCTTTTCACAGAGCTTGGAAATACTCTAATTTTCTAACTGTTACTGTACAGAACGACAGATGCTTATCAAGCATGCCAGTGGCTTTGAAAGGATGGAAAGGTTCTATTAAGAGCAAGACTGTCTGTCTCTTTAATACACATAATAGTAAGCCCACATTATATATTCCAAAGCAATGTGAAAAAAGAAATAGGATTGCTGTTGATTATCCTCAGGGAAAGGAAGAGGTGGTGTTTCCAAAAGAAAGAAAAAGTGAAGATTTTGGCAATTAGGCTGATTCTCCATGACCTTTTGCAATAGCTAAGAAGAAGATATATATAGTTATATATATATATGTATGTATTTGCTCTGCGCTGCTTTTGCTTTAAAAACACCTCTTTGCAGGCAAGTTTGTTGGTTTAAAAAATAAACCACTCATTAGTTGTTAAAGCTTCAATGTTGAATGCTTACCTATAGTTACATGTTAAAACTCTGGATGTAAAATATATAAATAACATCCAAAAGAGTTGGGGGTCGATACATATTCTGGGCTCCAGCCAAATTGTCATTAGTTAAGAATACATTTCACAGCTGCTGAGCATAAAAATAGCATTTTTTACTTCACTGTTCCATACAGAAAGCCCAAAAGCACCTCCACAGCAGCTAGTGCTGGTTGGAAAGTGAAAGGTGAGTTTGCAAAGGAAAACTTGTTAAGTCTCTACCTTTTTTTCTTGTAATTAAAAAAAAAAAAAAAAAAATCTGTCCTGCTGGATTGGGGTTTTGGTTGGGGTTTTTCTGTGTTTGTTTGTTTTGTTTGGGTTTTGCTTTTGTTTTGGTATGGTCTGGTTTTCTAATCATCTCAGACACTATTACAACAAAGCTGCATCTTTGTCTCAAAGGACACCCATCAGCCTCTTCCCCTCCCCAGACCTGATTAATCCTGAAGAACAACAAGTGAGGAGGAAAGAAAATTATTAATCACCTTTCTGTATAACTTGACCTCCGTTTCTGATCGGAAAGCCCAACACTGTCCTGCAAAACATTTTTTTTTGTCATAACAGATAGGTTTTAAATGGTGAAACAGCTCTGCATGATTACCCGGCTTCCCAGTCCCAGTATTGCCAGGGGACTGCCTGTCTCCAGTGAGCAACAGCAGGAAAACACTGCAAAATAACTCTCACTCACAGCTTTGACTGGATGTAATTCTTTTTCATTTTAATTTTGGAATGCAAGATATTAAAGTTGAATGTGAAATTGCTTGACAGTGACCTTTGAAAACATAGTTTTCCTTTTTTTAATTCCACATGCTCTAGTACTTTATACTTTGAACTGGCAGAGGTAGCAAATATTAGGCAAAATAACTTTTGCAGTGATATTAAGAGGAAGAAAGATAAACTGATGACTCCTTAATGAAAGAGAAAATAATTAAAATTAAAACCAATGGCTACCCTGCTACTGGCTTTCAGCTTTGAAACAGTGGATCTTTTCTGTTTCCTTCTGCCCTGACATCTCTTGCTTATATTCCGATGAGTCTGAGCCATCGTAGATGTGTGTTTTAAGAAGTTGCCTCCTGTCAGCTGAAGGGTTGTGACTAGGTCTGCATATATTCTTATCCTGTCCCAGTTGCAAGACAAAATGAGGTAATTTATACCACTTTTCCTCTCTCTCAATCACAGTTCTCATTGTCATGTTTGTAGCCGATGCCCAGCTCTGCCCTGGATTCTGCATTTTCATTTAATTATGTCCTTTATTGCTGCCATCAGCAGATGGTGGGTAGCCTTTTTTTTTTTTTTTTTTTTTTTTTGTCCTAGTTGTGTCTTTGCTGAATGCTAAGACATACACACCCACACACACACACCCCCAAAATACCAACCCTCTTTCTCCTGATCTCCTCCCATCTTTCCTCCACAAAGTTGATCTGGGGAGCAGGAAAATTACTAGTTTCAATTGCAAGGTATCAGCCAAGACTCCTTTCTCGTTTTGCTTTGCTGACTGTCAGTACAAGAGAAGGATAGCATTTTTTTTTCTAAGACAGAACACAGATAAGACAGTCAGGATGTAGTCATATGGCTCCAATTTTTATTATGTCCCCTGCTGTGTAGCCTGGCAGTCCTTATCCCATGAACTCAGTGGCATTACCAACATGTAAAACCTGTGTAAAGGATCAAGCCAGCACTGCACAAATACACTGGGAATCCTGTGCACAAGCGAGTGCATGGGGAAATCAGGAGAGTCCCGTTCACTTGCACAGAGCTGGAATTGAGGTCTGTGCATGGTGGTTGTTCAGCGTGTGTTTGGCTGTTGTTTGCATATGCAGCTGTATGAGGCTATTGGCAGCTTTACGAAAGCGGTGGCATGATGTGCTAACATGCACACTTCTGACAGTGCCAAATACCTCATCAAACCCACCTCAGAAACCACCTTTAGTCTTACAAGCAATAATTACTACCTGATCTGGAAGCCCAGTCCCACAAAAAGCAACAAATGTGACCATGGAAAGAGCTGTGGCAATCAGAGAAATATTGTCCTCAATTCATGGACAGAGTAGGGATGCTGAGAGGGCACCTGATGGAGCTGGACATTTACCATCTATTTGTCACCAGCCTACAGCCTCAGCTCTTCATTTTCTTTGTGCCACTGGGCTTGTCTTTGTTTTGGTAGAAATTACAGTGGGAATGGGAACTAGGGATGAGGCTTGGGGCTGCAGGAGATATTCCCTTCAAAGCAACCTCTGATTTTCATCACTGTCGTCAAGACAAATCATGGGAAGAGGCAGCATGCAGGAACCTTGTGCTTCCCTTCGGAAGTTTCCCCAACCCAGTGAACCCTGGCAGCCACTCTGTGTCTATTGGAGGGTTGCTTTGGTTTTAGTTCATCCTCCACTTGCTTGCTATCCCTCAGCTTCATGCTTAGAAGCAAAGAAAGAAGCTTTCAGGGAGGTACACAGAGGAACCAAGGTGGGTTCACGGCACCTTAGAGAGATTGAAAGTTGGACTCTGGATGCCTTGTTAAATTCAAGTGCATTTGGCTGGCTTTCCAAAAGAGAACGGCAAGGGTTCAGATGGGGTGAAAAAATATTTGTATTGCTGAAAAAGTGAGCAAAAATTCACCTATATGCAGAAGCAAGACTTGGCCCCCAGGGGGGGATTTGGAGAGTGCTTGTTGCTGTCAGCAGCGTGTTTTGCCATCACACTGTGCCGTGCTGCCCCTTCCCTCCCAAGCAGAGCTGTCCTAGAAACCAGGAGAAGCCCTGTGCACTTTTCCTAGGGACCAGGGCTGTCACCATCTCCCTCTACAGCAGATATTTATAGAGGTCACTGCCTTGCTCCCGAGCTCCCCAGCCAACCTTGTCTTTTCAACTAGCAGGAGAGCTCCTGCTAGCTGTGAATAGGGGAAAGAGACCCTGGCAGCCATCTAGCACATGAGGAATGTCAAAATTGTATCTTCCCTCATCCAAGTCTTCAGAATTTTCCCATGATGCAATTCCTTTTTCCTCACGCTTTTTATTTTTTTCTTTCACTCAGTTTCTCCCTGCTTCATTTCATTCCTGCCTATCCTCTATCTTTCAGTTGCTGCTGTTGTTTCAGTTTTCCCCTTTCTCCATCCCTCTTCCTTCTGCTCACTGCATTTCTCTCTCATTTTTCCTTTTACCTGCACATTTTCCCCCTCTTTCTTCCCCTACCCTTTCTGCTCCTTGATTATTTCTTTCCTTCCAGTGCTTTCCTCTGTTTTATACTCTCATCCCTCCACTCGCTCCCTCCCCCTAATCATCTTGCTGTTCTTTGCTGCTGTATCATTTAATGCCTTCTTTGATACAGCCTACAGCTTAATGATTATTCGGAGGTCAGGAGATGCAGGTGCCATGAATTTCACTAATCCAGCTCTGAGAGCCTCTGTCCATAATCACTCCTCCCGTTCTACAGGGACTGAATCCTAATTTGTCATTAGCCAGTCCTCTCACTGCAGCGCTACCAAGAACTTTTTGCCCAGAGGAGACAATGAAGTATTCATTAGCTGGGGGGAAGGCGGAGGGGAGGGAGCAGGCGGCTGAACAAGGCGTTCTGCTGAAGGATGCTGAGAAAGGAGTCGCTGTGCTGAGATTTCCCAGGGTGGTGGGGAGGGGGGGACAGGGGGGCAGCAAGGCAACATTGCAAGTGGGTTATACAAAAAGCCAACGTGGGTTACAGTGGCATTCATTAGGAGTCGTTCCAGGGCTGCAGGACATGGAGGTGAGGGCGCTGATATAACAACTATGGGAGTGGTGGGGCCTGGAAATGGGCAAGTGTGGCTGCTTGTTAAGGGGAGAGGCTGTAAGAGGAGGTTAATTAGCAGCAGATTTTGTTTAAAGGAGAAGCTGTTCTAGCAGCTTTGTCTCTATGCTCCCTGACATCTATTCTCTTTTCTGCTGTTATTGAGCTCTGCACCATAAGCGGAGGTTACTACTGGCTTTGTCTCATCCCTTTATAGGTCTGTTTTTGGAAAGTAGGAAGAATTGTCAATGACATGGAGAGGAGTCTTCTGCTAGCCTAGGAGTTATCTGACCTGTAATGTCTGATAGCACCTCAGCTTCTAGCATGGCTTTATCAGCTCCATTCCTATGGTTGAACTTTGTCATAGTGGCACTGATGGGATCCTTGGCAGGAGACTGTCCCAGTCTCAGCTCCTAGAGCAGTGTGAAGAGAGAGACTTCAGATGATCAGTTCTAACTTCTAGCTATTTCTTAGAGTGCTTTTGCTTTCCACCAAAGGAGTAAACAACAGATGAAAGATTCAGTCTAGAAACAGACTGGAATAGCTCCCAGATGCCACAGCAGAGCATCAGTGTTCTGAGAGCTCTGCCTCTGATATATCCCTGAAAACACTGTGGCTCTAATAAGATGCCAATATCAGAGACACTGTGAGGCTCTACAATGCTAATGCTTTCTTCTTCCTACCTGCAGGACAATACAGGAATGGCTTACCCGGGTCCAGTCCCTGCTGTACTGCAATGAGAATGGGTTCTGGGGGACCTTTCTGGAAAGCCAACGGAGCTGTGTTTGCCATGGTGGCACCAGCCTGTGCCAGCGCCCCATCCCCTGCATCATTGGGGGCAACAACAGCTGTGCCATGTGCAGCCTTGCCAACATCTCTCTCTGCGGCTCATGCAACAAGGGCTATAAGCTTTACCGGGGTCGCTGCGAGCCTCAGAACGTAGACTCGGAGCGGAGTGAGCAGTTCATCAGCTTTGAGACGGACTTGGACTTCCAAGACCTAGAGCTGAAGTACCTCCTGCAGAAGATGGACTCTCGCCTGTACGTGCACACCACCTTCATCAGCAACGAGATCCGCCTGGACACCTTCTTCGACCCCAGGTGGCGCAAACGCATGTCCCTCACCTTGAAGAGCAACAAGAACCGGATGGACTTCATCCACATGGTGATTGGGATCTCCATGCGAATCTGCCAGATGCGCAACAGCAGCCTGGACCCTATGTTCTTTGTCTACGTCAACCCGTTCAGCGGGAGTCACTCTGAGGGCTGGAACATGCCCTTTGGGGAGTACGGCTACCCACGCTGGGAGAAAATCCGCCTCCAAAACAGCCAGTGCTACAACTGGACCCTGCTACTGGGCAACCGGTGGAAAACCTTTTTTGAGACCGTCCACATCTACCTACGCAGCCGGACTCGGCTGCCCTCCCTCCTGCGTAATGAGACTGGCCAAGGGCCTGTGGACCTTTCTGACCCCACCAAGCGTCAGTTCTACATCAAGATCTCCGATGTGCAGGTGTATGGCTACAGCCTGCGTTTTAATGCTGACCTACTGCGCAGTGCTGTGCAGCAGGTCAACCAGTCATACACGCAAGGCGGGCAGTTCTATTCTTCCTCCTCCGTCATGCTCTTGCTGCTGGATATTCGGGACCGAATCAATAGACTGGCGCCTCCCGTAGCCCCAGGGAAGCCCCAGCTGGATCTGTTCTCTTGTATGCTCAAGCACCGCCTGAGACTCACCAACAGCGAGATCATCCGTGTGAACCACGCTCTAGATCTGTACAACACCGAGATCCTCAAACAGTCGGACCAGATGACAGCCAAACTCTGCTAACCCGGACTTTTCAATGGACATGTTGGTGATTGATCCTTTTGCTGTAAAAAAAATAAAAGAGAAAAAAAAAAAAAAAAGATAAAAAAGTAAAAAGAAAGAAAGAAAAGCGGGGGGAAAGTAAAAAAAGAGGGGAAAACCAAGATTTGTAAAATGTAATTAATATACAAAAGAGAAAAAAAAGAGGAAATTCTTCATTTGTTGAAAACTAAACCCGTTCTAGCAGCTGTATAAAACTGTCAGGCATGTTTGTTATTTCTATAATCCGTCATAAAAGGGTAACACCTTACTCTCTCTTGACCTTGGGGGTGTTGCTTGCTAGTCCTCAGGGGCAGCAGAATAAATAAAGGGAGGAGCAGAGAGGGGCAAACTTCTGTAATGAACTGTAAAGTTTTCTGCTATGCAGGTGCCAAGACAAAGAGATAAACAAAAAAAATCAAATCAAACAAACAAATAAGAGTTATATGTAAATGTAAAAGAGCTGCCATTATTCCTATAGTGGGAGTAAATGGTTAAAGATAAAAGATATTTCTTCTGTTGAGAGTTATGCCAGCTTTATGTTGAGTTATTCACACAGTCTGTGCTGAGCTTTGCTGGAGGACAGAAGGTGATGGCAGTCCTTTGAGAGTGCAACTAATGCCTCATTGGTGGGAGGACACATAAGAGGTGGAGGGTGGGTGCAGGTCTCAGGTGTTTTCACTTTGGCATTTCCATCTTGGAAGACCTTTCACCAGGGGTAGAATCTCAGCACTTGCTGAAGAATAGGATGTGTCAGGTCCTTTTGGCTGAACTGGAGTTCATGCCCTGCATCAGACTGTTGTTGCCTTCAGTGATGTCAGAGCTTAACTCCTTGAGAATCAGCACCTGCAAATCTTCAGAGTCACTCATCTCTAAGGTACGTTAACAGCGTCCGTAAACCAGAGAAAGCCAAAATCATATGCCACTTTGATAAACCTAAAGGTAAATCTGAGTTTGGCTTTTTGCCTTAGGTTCTGGGTTTTCCAATAACACTAGGAAACCCTCATCACCACAAAAACCAAAGCACAATGCAAAAAAATACATTCCCAAGGAAACTTGGAGACACTGAAGAGTACACGTGTCGTTTTTGTTCTTTGGGGAAGGAAAAATCCCTTTTACTTTCTTAAGTTTCCATGGCTGTGAATAATATCCTTGTTTCACTTACATTTTCTTTGTCCACGAAAAAAAAATACAGAAAACAGGTGAGAAAATTTTATTAATATATCTGCAAAAGTAGTAAAAGGGAAGGGTGGGAGGGAAGAGCACAATAAACAAATCTACCCTAAATTTGCAAGGATAAAGCCAAATTAAAAAGGGTTGAGTTATTAAAAAAATAACTAAAAGGGGGAAAATTTTGTGGAGTGTGTGTGTTCACGTGTGTTTGAACTTAAAAAAATAATATATTGAATAGACTGTATGAATGAAGGATCAACAGAGCTGGGTGATGAAGCCTCAACACAGTGGGAGGCAAGTAGTGGGGTGTTTCTCTTAATCTCACTGTTTTTTAGACAAAGTTGATCGTGAGAAGTGCTGGTAAGAGACTATAATTTCTGCCCTCCTAGAAGGGAGAAATAAATCTGATTCTGCTGGCTTCTACAGCTGAAGGCGTATCCTGAGGAAAAACAGGCCTGACCAGGAGGGACAGTCCTGGTTCGAAGTCCAAGATTCAGAACTGGCTTGAGATTTAACATGTTGATTCAATTGAGTTCAAAATAGTCCTGTAGAAATTTTGACCTTCTTATTTGGAGACTTTGGCTCAGGTTCTGAGAACATCAGTTCTGGAAAGAGCTAAATGCATTATGGTGTTCTTTATGTGATGTCAGGAACTTAGACAATGAAGTTTGGCTTCAGATTTAGTTTATTTTTTGTGGTTTTAGTTGATGCTTATCCAAACTGAGAAGGAATTAGATACCTTAAGGAAAACATGCATTCACTGAACTCTCCTGCTGAAGTAGCGATTGAGGTTGTAAGAGAAACTATCTGGGGAATTAGTAAGAAAACAACAAAGGAGTCCTAGTCACAAAAGCACGCATCAGTCCTTGTCTGTCTATCAAAAGTTGGGGAAGTGCATGCATCTGAAGAAGAGCTGAGTGAAACAGCAAAAAGTTTTCTAGGGATATCTATCAATTTCTGTTAGTAGTAACTTTGTGTTTTCTCTAACTTGCATTGAGATGTCTATTTCTACTGGTCAGTCCATGCAAGAAGTTGCAAGGTTTCCCACCTTTTCCAGTTTGCTGATTTGTTTGTTTCTCACTTGATTGGTCTTTGCTTTGCATAGTAGAGACTCATGTTTATAGGTCCCACCATTCCAAGTGATTTCTTCATAGTTGTGATGTTCCTGCATCAGTTTTCTGATAAAATTCACCAGCAATAGTATGCATGGAAGTTAGTTTTAAGCAAATAGTAGAGTGTTCATGGGAAATGAATGTCAAATTTGTAATTATGAGTGGAAATAATGTTCCTGATGGTTACAGCCATCCAAGCAGGGAATAGAAATGTACTGTTTAATTTACATGTATGACCCAAAGAGCTGACATTGAAAAGAACTATAGTTATTGCTCTAAAAATACCAAATACTTCTTATGGGCAACCTATAGCCTAAGATGCAATCTGCATTCAGTGATGGAATTTCTTCATGACTGGGAATAGTGAATGTGCTAACACAAAGTGAAATTAATTCGATAAATTGCTTTCCTATTAGATAAGTATCCAGCTCTAGTGACTAGAAGCCAGAGAAGTTGCAATTAAATCTCAGATCTCATGGGTAACTAACAACACATTAGCTAAATCTTGACCCTTATTTGTGGGACTGTTAGGGATCAAATCAATTGCTCTCATCTATCTTTAATGATGCCTTGGGATGATCACCTCCCAGTTATACCGGGCTTCAGCAATGGGAGCAACACCATAAATCCTAAGCAAGACGTATGGTGCCAAAAGAACATTAAATCACTGCTGTCCAGTTTAGATCCAAGCAATGGTAGACAGCTGTGGAGTTAGAGAAGCATTGTCTAACATGAGCTAGTATTTCCACCATGACTGGGAGTGTTGAAGCTGGAGCACAGAAAAACAGTGTAGGGTGATGGAAAGAAGTTTGGCATAGGTATGCTGTCAGCATATGGAACTTACCTTGGGCATACCTGATGGTGCAACATGGCAGAAGGGTATAATGGCACATCAACACAAAAATCTGGAGCCATGTTGCAACATGGCTAGATGAAATTTTGTGATGGAATGAAGTCAAAATATCAAGAATAAATTCCCTTGTCCTTCAAGGTAGGGGAAAATGAAGCTTTCTGGCAGTTCAGCGAGCATTTTGGGCTCAGAGTTTGTCAGAGACAAAAAGAAAAACTAAAACCGAACCACCCAATCAAATATGGCCTGGACCATGCTACACTCTGCTTTTGATGCTAGAAAATAAATGTCTGCCACAAACAGGGCACATGGTCTGCTTCTACTGCTCGGTCCGATAAGCCCTTCCCAGGTAAGGGGACAGCCTGTGACAGCCAGATCCAGAACCAGATCCCACATTTTTCTTTTAGGGTGCTTGTTCTGAAGGCAATAGATCTGGCTTACCTCTGTCTTGATAAGAGAAAGCACTTCAGATCCCCCTAGAGAGGCCGTACCAGTGCTACAGTGGTGTTAATGGGCTCCTGAGGAAATTGTGTCCAAGTCCACCACTTGGTCAGAAAAAGATGTTTTACAAGACAATGACCAGAATGGAGGGTAATTAATGGAGGAGAATTGGATGGGGCCCAGAGAATCCTTTCACCCATAAAACTAGATTCACTAAACTGCATGATCAGTATTATAGAGTTTAATTATAAAATGGGCCTTCATACTTTGAAATATGAGTGACCATTCTCTGACTGTACGAGAATGAAACTCAGCTTCCTTTCCCAGTACAAGAAGGAGTTAGGGTGCAATCTATAAGATTGTCCAGCTCAGTTAATAGAGATGATCCTACCAAATCATGGCAGATATTTGTCCCTTGCTACAATTAGATTAGGACTGCTTGAGAGCTGGAGCTTCCTAATAACCCAGAGAAAAAAAGAAAAGCCAGATGCCAGGTGTCCCAAAGGCAAAGCGTGGCAAAAAGCAGCAGGTAGAGCAGAATCTGCCTGTTTCTTCCACTCAAATGGAGAAAAATTTTGGGATCAGTTGCTTCAAATCACATGAGAGAATGCACTGGGAGCTTACTAATAGATGTGCCTTTTTAAGTTATTCAAATTTAAACTTAACCAGCCGATGTGGCAGAAAGCAAAGGACATCAGCAAGTCTTATTAATATGCTGATGCTACGGCTTCAGAAGTGTACAGAATGCCCATTTGGATCAGGGCTAAGAGCACAGCATGGAGTTGCCATGGAAACGCGGGGAGGCTATTAATTAGCAATCACATGAAATTATCAGCAAGAATCTGGACCTCAGCAACTTTGCCCTCCTCAGAGGCAAAGGGCACAGCCCCAGTGACCCTGCAGTCAGACCTGGTGACCCCTCCATGGCTCCAACAACAACCACCATCCTGGAGTAGAAATGTCTTCTGGGAGGCATGAGAAGTGGGTGGACAATAAAGGGGGAGGGGGCATCAAGGGCAGAAGACAGGGAAGTAAGTACAGGATGGAGACAATTTCCCCACTTCCCTCTTCCCTAGAAGCCTATTTGCTGTTGCATAAAAGAACGCAAGAGATCTGCTGCTTTTTGAGCTGGTGGGATTTATGCCAGTGACCTCAAAGAAATCAAGACTGACCACAAAGCCCTGGCAGACTCAGTTAATGGAGTTAACATCTTTCTGGGTGAGCTGCACCTGGGATGAGTGAATGCCAATGCTCCCTGGTGCCATCCTGATCCCCAGAGCCATCTCTGGCCATGCTAAACCAGGAATCCCTTTCCCCAGAAGGAAACATGGGCAAGTAAGGAGGCTTATTGGCCACTTGCCCAGCCTCCCTCCAGAGCCAGAATCCACCTCCAGCCCAGGCTGTGTGCGTATGTTCCTGTGACAGCTGTGATGGACTTCAGCTGCCATGTACAGGATGTTCTTTTTAGCCCACTTGCTAAAACACCACTCAGGAGGACATTTGGCAGATGGCATCTCCTGCACCAGGGTGTAGCAAGATCCCCAGCCTGGCTGCTCAGTTCCCAGTGATGGAGGAGAAATACTGAGTGGCAATCCAAACTGTGTGCTCCTGCCTCCAGCTAAAGTGCTTTCCTTGATTGGATCTACTTGGTGCTTGTTGGAAGGGAAAAATGGCACAAGAATTAGATGCTGCAATTTCTTGTCTGAAAGCAGAGACAAAGGAGCGTGGTCAGTGGTGTGTGTTAGGGGAGAAGGAGAAAGGAGACAGATGAGACAAGGCATTAGGAGGTCATGAGGAAGACATTTCATGTTCTTTCTACACTGGAAATTTTTAAATGATACATTAGACTTGCTGGACTCAGTCAGATTATAGACTGTCTTGTCCGAGATACTTTTTCTAATCCATATATCAGTTAACACCCCCTCGCATTTTCTTTGTGACTTCTTCTAGTAATCTTTTTTTTTCCATAATCTAAAACTGCCTTCTCTTAATGTCATCAGGATTATTGTTCTTCTGTAAATTAAATAAATATGGAAAACTGTGAGGACTAAAAGCTATATAAAAACCTTGCTGGAAATTTCAGTCCTTCCTCCTGAATTTTCAACCTACAAAAGATGAATGCTTTGTACAAATACATTGTTCAACCAAAAAGTACTTTCCTTTTGTGTAACAAGAAAAAACTCAAGTCATACCAATCTATCTCCCTTAGATATGCAAAACAAACCTTCTCACATACAAGACTGTCCATATGAATCCTGACCACAAGAAACAGGCAAGCGTTGGTACTCCCCAGCCCGACAACTCTGTGGCTTCTCAGACAAATACTGACCATGATACCACCAGGCACCGTGGTGAGAGTGGGTGTCACAATAGAAGTATCTTTTCAGTCTGAGCTGGATTAAGTTTAGCAGGGCACATGAGGTGGGATGTAGATAGTTAAACATCTTAATTGTGTTTAGTACTACTAAAGACTTCTAGAAGAGCAGCCCCAGGTGCACCATTTTGTGTTCCCATCTTTAGTATTTATCTGTGCAATTGCTGGGTGGTTCCTATTGGCCTGCAGTACTTGCTTTTCATACAGGAAGGAAATTTGACCTTGTATAGAGACCTAGAAAAAACAGGCCATGGGTCCCTCACCAGGAGAACTACAAAAGGCATCAACTAGAAAAAATAATCACAGCAATAGAAGCTGTGGAGGAGCGAGATCTGGTTAGGTGACCCTGAACAGATATAGGCAGGCACAAAAGAAATTGGATTACTGACCTCACCACTCAGTGAGGACTCCTTTCACTCCCCAAACCCATCCTGTCTCTCACCATCTCCTCATTTTGGTTTTGGCTTGGGAATGAACAAAACCAGCCTATTAGATATTATATATAACACACATCATGTAAGTGTAGCTTAAAATAATATTTTAATGCCACTGAAAAAAGTCAAAAAAATTGAACTGAGCAAAGAAACAAAATGAAATGGGAAAAGCACACACTCATTCTGTTTATTAGAGATGCTTTTGCCAGAGATAAATTGCTGTGAGATGCCTTAGCTTTTAACAACACAACAGCTTCCAGTAGAAAATGTCCAACTGAATTATTTTTACAGAAAACTTATGAAGGTCTAAAATTTTTATTTTTTTTTTTTCAGACCTCCTTCAATACGGAAGTTGTGTAGAACATAGATTACTCTAAATAGGAAAAAATAAGTTCAACTGGGATGATTTTCTACGGTGCTCACAGATCTCCTTGAACAAGGTGTGCCAAGGGGAGCTGAAGGTCAAGAGTTCTCAAAGATGTTGCCAGGAACAGAGGAAAGAGCACTTGGATTATGGTGCTGCTAAATTCAAGTGAGGAATCCAAGAGACTTAATGTGACATCATGAAGACAGAAACACAACTTATACCTTTTGTATTATTATATACAGGTATATATTTAGTTAAGTTTTGATATATTCATATTAGATATCTTTTATTTTAGATGTATTAATCTATATTTTGAGGTCTTGATTACAATCCAAGTCTCATTGGGTTTGTTCCTGGGCATATATAAGATTAATACAAGCTTGTCACTTAGACATTATCAGTGTAGGGCTAGCCTGAATTTTATTGGTGGGAAAGGGAAGCCCAAGACAGACAGAGACTGGCTTGCTATGGCAAAACCTGCACAGTACTAGGACCAGAGTCTGTCTCAGTGTTAAGAATGACCATTTCATGAAGAGGAGGAGAGATAACAGGGCAGGAATGGTTATTTCAGGTGTTCTTTTATTTACACAAACAGTTCCTGGTGTCTGAGTGCCCCACTCTCGCATGCATTGACAGAGACCTTGAGAAAGACATATAATGATGTGCTACTATGATGTAGATTTTGTTTCAGATTTGTGTTACCCCAAATGCTTAGGTCAAGTCTGAAAGAATTGCCTTTGCCTGATTTTCATGCAAAGAGAAACCCATAATAGAAATTTTCTAGAGATGAAACAATCCTCATTTCAGTCTGTTTTCTGGGGCAGGCTTCTTGACAGCATGCAGCATCTCCCTCTGAGTTGGGCTGTGATGTAGTTTAGGACTGAATCTTGTTCTGCAATGTGATGACAGGATCATATTATACAAATGTCATCCATCTAACTACTGAGATCTGGTTTCCAAACTTCCCTAAGACATTTAGACTCAGGGTTATTAAGATTCATTCCAGGATGAGAAAGCAAAACCTGCATATTGGCTGGGTTGGATTTAGGCACTAATTCTGATCTTTGTGTGTTTTTACAAGCTACTCAATGAAGGGTGTTCACTCCTGACTTACTTGAGGATGCTTGGGAGCTATCACCATATTTCAGTCTCTCTTGATATAAAAATCTCATCATGTTCATTGCTCAAAATCAACTCTGGTTGAAGACTAATGCAAAAAGGCTCAGCCTAAGCAAGCAGCTTGTTCAGGAAATGTAGATAAGAAGCCCTTGCGGGTTGCTTTGAAAGTCAATAGACTTTGGTTTAGAAGGATTAGTGAAGGGCTCAGTCCTGCAAGGTGCTGAGCACGATGGATTGCAATACTGAGTGTCTGCATGTGTGTGGACAGATGCATGAAAGTCAAAGGTACTGTTCAAAACCATGAGTTAAGATCATGACCACATATTTTTCTGGCTCAAATTCAGAGTTCTCTTCTGGTAATGTGTGTTGAGCTCTGGGGGAATCCCAAATCTCAGGGCTGTAAAGGCCCAGGGGTCCCAAGATAAAAAAAAAAAAAATTGCTAGACTGAATTACTTTTTTTATTCTGAGTGGCTGTGTTGGGTTCAGTAAACCTAGGCAGCTGTGATGGAGCATACACAGAGCCTTTCAGACCGAGATGAACTCTTACATTACACCCTGGAGCAGACAGTGAATGTGTGTCCAAATGAACACCAATTGCATCACTTCTTAATGAGAATTAATATCTCTGATGTAGCACTGGGGGACCTCAGTCATGCACCAAGACCCCAGAGTAGCTGGCATTTTACTGAAACCTAAGAAAAGGGAGATCTGGTTTCAGGAAGCTTCTCAGAAGAGCACTAATTAAGAGGAAGATGCATTGGCCACCAGCTGAAGTTCCCAGTGGGTTTTCAAGGGTCAGTCCCATAAAGTTGGACCTGTCCTTCATCTGGTTTTTATGGTGTTTTTTTGCTGCCCCCTCTTCCCAGGAAATGTTGAATAGGAGCCATTGCTTTTGCCACTCTGCATATATTCCCATTTGCAAAGTGTTTTTTTACCTCGCTGATATTCTTTACAGGGTGAGCATCATTTCCTTCAGGTCAGCATTACTTGTATATTTGTTATAGCATCCAGTTAATGAAAATAAAGACCAGCAAATTTAGAGGAAGAAATAGAAAAAAAGTCATCTAAATGACATGACATGAGAAACTTATGCTCCAAAAAGTATTTATTTAAAACAAGAAAGAGGACATAAATAGATGTTAGAAGAGTTGTCTGTGGTCACATAGTCAGTCAGTGGAAGAAGCAAAGGAAGAAAAAATAATGGGTCTCTTGCAGCACTGCTCTGGCCATACCCAGCCCATGTCAGTGGTCTTCAAAGCTACGGAAGCAAAAGTCAGCTGGGACATTTAGGGTTTGTTGCCAGGGTGAAGGGACCTAAGGAGCCAAAACCACATGCCTAACATGCAGCTACTTTATTCACCAGTTGTAGAATACCTCTAATTTCTCTGAAATATCAGGTGTTGGCCAGAGGCAAGGTATTAAACTCCAGGGTACCCAGTTGTTCTAACAGACCTGGCATATCCTGTCTTTCTGCACTCTCCTGTAAAACAATAATGCCATTTCTCCCATCATTATGCATCACGCATCAGTCTGACTGTTCATTAACAACTCTGACCTGAATCTGTCACTTTGCAACAAACTCCTGTAGGATTCCAGGTTTACTGCCATGCAACTGCTTTATTATACATGGAAGGCTGTAATAAGCTGATTAAAAAACCTTGGTTGTTTTTTTTCTTTTTTTTTATTTGAAGACTTAATATATAGTTTTCTGACATCAGATAAGTATAAAATAAACCTGAAGCTTCACCCAAAATGCATTATGCAAAGAAATCTGTCACTATAAAAAGCCTAAACCACGCAGGGCTCCCTGTACCAACACCTCTCTGCACCCCCTTGGCTTCATAAGAGGGAATCCTGTTGTGGCAACTGTTAATTTGTTAAAAGCCTTGTATCAAACCATCTTTTCTATGATTCAGCTGGTGCAAGACACCTTTCCTACCTAGAAATGCAGCTTTCTGGAACAATATTTTCATTCTGAGGGGTAAGGTTCTAAAGTTAAATGGAAAGTGCTATTCTCAAAGTTTAGGGTGAAAGGCAACATCCCCCCCATATTTCAGATCAGGAATCCCAGGACAGCCATCTTGAAGAAAAACTCTAGTAAAAGATTGAAGGAGGCAAGGTCTTCTCTGATTCATTTTGGTTACTTCATGCCAGATGAGACAGAACTGGACAAATGCTAAAATGCAAATGAAGTGTTTCAATAATTTCCCATTATAAATGTCAACACAAATTTATATTTTGCTGAATTTGCATTTCTGTAAGAGAAAACTATTCAGCTGGGGAAAAAAATTGGTCAGCTCTATTGGCAGAGCTGGTTATAGGAAGTGAAGTTCATCACATCTGGACTAATGGCGAGTTTGCCTCACTGAGTACATGTAGACCTTTCTTACTGCTCCTGAGAGGCCTTGGAAGAAGGCGTGATCCCTGATTGCTCTGTTTCCTGTCTACACAGCTCCTGTGCTGATCCAGACAGGGTTGGGGTGTGAGAAGCCCATGGGTTTGCTCCATATGCTTACAACCCCCACCCTGATCTTCAGGTCAATGTGCAAAAGTTGGTGTCCATCACACTTCCCATGACTAATGCCCCATATAGGGAATCATCCATGATGGCAAGATGTCACACAGCACCCAAATTGACTCTTGACCTTGTGTGTCCTCCCACTGCCCCAGAAAATTATTTTGTGTGTATAGTTTTTCAACATAAAGTGATGGAGTTAGCAAAGGAGTCATGTTGCAGCCCTGCTAGCACGGCACAGAGGACTTGCTGCTTACTGCAGGACATGTCTCGGGGATGACTTTTAGTAATATGAAGGAGTAAAGCCTGTTCTGATCGTGGTGAAGAACTGTTTTGGGTAGAGAGAACAAAATTTGGTATACATATGGGTATCTAAAATAGACCCAGGAGCAAAATATTCTATCAACTACACTAGTGTTTAACTTAGAGTGAACAAGGAGTCAGCTATCATGTGGGATATGATTTCCCTGGGTATAGGACCTTGGAGCAAGATGGTGGCACATATGTCCAACTAAAACAATGTTTTTGCAAAATAGAAGGCAGAATTATGATGATCATCTGCAATATTTAAAAGCATGACTTTAAAAGCCCAACTTTAAAGGAAGATAAGGTGTTTTGAGTCTAACATCTAAGCCATCGGTAGTGACAGGGTTTTACAGTGTGTGCTGTACAATCAGTGAACAAAAGCCCCAGATACTTCTGTTAATCAAAGCCCATCTTTTGAATCAGTTTTTGGGTTTTTGCAATCAATGGCCAGCACAAGCTGAATTACAGTGTTCTTTATTAACTGGCACGGCTTGCTCCACCTTAATTAGTGCAGACCAGTGGAGTTAAGGTGAATGAGGTGAACATTAGATGCAATTTTATCATTGATGTTGAAAAGGCAACCAGACCTCAACTTTTCTCTCTGTATGTACATGCCTTCCTTTTGTGAGATGATCAATAACACTTCCACTGGAGGAGGTGGGCAAAGCACCTTTCAGAACTGATAATTGTGCAGGATCCAAATCTTTTCTAATAAAATCTTTCAAAACCTTCACAAAATTTCTACTGAAGGCCAGCTTTCCTAGGAGACCTATAATTATTGAGAGAAAAAGAGAGAAAAGATGAGAGTTATCAACCTGTTTCATATAAATAGGACCAATTCAAACAAGAGACCTGAAAATCAGGGACATGGACAATGAAATAAAAGTGGAAAATAAATAAATAATAATAATAGTAATAATAATAATAATAGAAGAAGGATCAATATCTCTAAGAAAAAAAATATAATTTAATTTTATAGAAACCATAAAGCGTACACATATTCTGTGATTTCCCAGAGGTCTCCTGGATGATTCCATTTTCTTGTAAAACCCACATCTTTACACACTGCATCCACAACTTCTATCTTAGCAATACAAAATGTACATTCAGACTGCAGGACATCCCAAGAGATTTATTCCCTTGATGATGTTTTTTGTCTTCTTTTTCATGTTTCAAAGTCAAATATTTATCATTTGGCATCTTCTATGTTTTGCTTTGATCCTTGCAAGAAAGGAAAATCCCTTCTCATTGCTCTCACTCTGGAAAACCATGAAAGCAGAGGCACCATCATTTTCAGTGTAGTGACCAGGAAGATGCAGCAGGATGATCAATTTAAGATAGCAGATAGGAAGATGGCTCCAAAACAGTTGTTTTCCCCTAAATGTGGCAACATGTCAACATACTGACATGTTCAAAAACTTGGCATCTGGGAGGGAAAAATACTAATTCAGGTTGAGAAAGACACTCACACTTCTTCCCTTACCTTTGAAAATATGTTTCAAATTCACAGCTTACACATGATGGCACAGCCTGATTTATGCTGAATCATCTTGAAGGTCTGGCCCTTTCTAAGAAGAGTAGAGAACAAAAACAGGTGTTTTCTACACAGTATGGTCAGTTCCTCCCCATGCTTTTGTCTATACCATTAGTGAGGAATGTCTGTGGGAGGCCTGTTTTAAGTTTATCCTGAATCAAAGTCATTTTCCTTCATCTAAATTTGCCTGGACCATTGTCTAGACTATGAAAAATGAAGGTGTTGATCCTGTCTCCTTGCTGACAAAGTGTGATATAGATAATTGGTGAAGCTGTGTGTGATTGTCTGTAAAAAGGGCCAAAATTGAAATTAAAAATCCAGTGATCTCCCTGTCTTCCACCACAGACAAACATCCACAGGCTCCTCAGGCAGCTCTGCCTGTGTCTGCTGCCTCCAGAGTGGAGATTTATTGCATAGGACACTGATGGATGGGCACAATGCTCCTCAGACAGCACCCCTGTGCCTTCCCTGCACGTGGCATCCCTCGATGATGCTTCAGCCAGAGGTGCATCCCCCCAGCCTTAAGGTCCTCCAGCCCTTTCAGACATCAGCCTCTGGTTCCTTTTCACATGTGCTTGGCTGCGGAGGCTCGGCTCTTCATCTCTTCCACTTAGTGCAGAAGTGAGAGGAGACCACTCAAAAAGATGAAAAACAAACACAAAGAAGGGGGAAAATATCCACTTAGCAACAATTGAAGCCCTCCTCAAATGTCCATATGAAATCCAGGCTCTCTGAGGTACCCTCAGTGATAGCAGTAAGGACAGGAGCTGGGAGAAAAAAGGTAAAGAAAAAAAAAAATCATTACAGTGGAAACTCACTTGAAAGAAACAAGGGAACATGGGTCTGATCCAGGCTGCAGCTCAGCTCCCATTACTGCTGCTGTGTTGAGTAGTGCTTATCATTCTGTGTAGTTCAGGGAGCTTCCAGGTGATTGCTCTAAAAATACCTTATCTGCAATGGTTAAAAATAATTTCCTCCTTTCTATTTATTGACCTCCGTCTTTACCTTTATGACCTTCCATTCCCAAGGAGCTCCAAAGTATTTAAAAATAACAATCTGCCTTTCTTCCTTCCCGGCCCAGTTTGATTAGTTCATATAGTTCTGTTTAATTGGGTGCATGCAGAAAATGAAGACCTACAAGAGGAACTTTGCATTTGCTGTTTAGTGTGTCATTCAGTGTGATCTCTCACAGGAATGAACAACACTCCTCGAACATTGTCCCTGAATATGTTTTGGGTGATTCAAATATGAACTCCTTTCTTTTGAGCTATTGCTTTGTTGTCCTGGTGGTCCACAGTCTGAGGAAGAAGTGTGCTCAGGGAAAGAGAGACACTTCAGACTGAAGGGAAAACAGTAGACAGAGCAGCAAACCGCAACAACTTGCTTTGTACATGGACTAAAGGCTGCATTTTATTCCAGTTACAGCTTTTCCTTGCTGTGCCTTCTCTTGCTATATGCAAGAGCCAGCATGGCAGGGCGTTCACTGGGCAGTGTTGCTGGCCCAGTGTCTTCTTGGACATTGTTTAATTGTTGCCTCTCATGGTTTGAAGTGGTCATTTATTTCTCCATTTTTGATCTTCTGATAATAACAGGAAGCAATCTTGAACTCATCAAAGAGGATGAACTCCATAATACTGCCACTTCAGACTGAATTGTCTCTTTAAGGAACCAGATAGACTCTTTCAATGTTAACTTACATAAGGAGTAAGACTGTGCTTGTGGGAGTCCGCAGGTGTAGTAATGGAAGGATGGGCTGTGCAGGATATCTGTTCTGGTCTAATTTGGAAGGACAATTTAGAATTACGTTGTTCATCCTTTGCTAGAGACAGGGCATTATTTAGCAAGCAGTAGTATCAAACGCAGGGGAAAAAAAACTCCAGCAGAATAGATACAGATGCACTTCATTTAATTTAGTACTTTCCTGCTCCTCACTTTGTGATTGGGGACACAGAGAACGGCAGCCACTTTGTGCTACAAGCACAGCTTTTTATAAGGACTTTGCAGTACCTTCTGCCCTATTAACACTTGCTGTATTCTACTCCCAGGCTTCATTATTCATCTTATACCCAAAAGTGCAGCAATGATTAAACTGAAGAGCAGTTAGGCATTTTCAAATAGAAGTGATGCTGCAGCGTGAAGAGATGCATATTTCGAGAGTATGAGTTTGTCCCTCTCCCCCTACCCAGATCTCCTCTCCACTGAGCATTGCCTCTGTGTTCCTCCACTGCTCAATCTTTAAAGCACCTCTCTTTGTTTCCCTCTCTCCTCCCCATCACAATTATATCTTTTAGCTCTCTCGTGTCATTACCTTTCCCCTCTGTTGATTTTCCTCTACAACTGAATTTTCTCTATTGCTCTCTCTGCAGGCTTGGATGAAAGCCCACTGAAGACAACTGAAATCTTCTTACTGACTTGGAAGATACTGTTGAAAAGAGGAAACCTTAAGGATAACAAAACTTAACTGTGTCTTTCTGTCTGTGGATTTAGGGTGGGTAAAGTGACTTCTCTTTATGCTTCCAACAGGCTTTAGTTTCTCTGACTCCATGAAACTTGAGAAAACCATTTCAGCACCACTTTTGAAGGACAAAGATGCGCAGATCCCAGGAGAAACCACAAAATGGTCCTTTGAAGGGGCCATCTGCTGAGAAGTAAGCCTTTTCACCTTGCTCTGAATTTTGAAAATAACTTGAGACAAAAGCAGCTACCAGTGAAGATGGCTAATTTCTGCCACCAGAAAGTTAGGCTTTCAGTTGAAACTAGTCATTTAAGCCACAGAGAGATTGTTACCTTTGGAGGATGAGTCATCCCACCCACTTTAGACACTGTACATGGGAAGAGGTGACTCATTCTCTGAAGATGCCTCCCTTTCTCTTCACAGCCTGTAGAGGAGGGCTAGATCACTGGCTTAGACATCTAAACTTTTCCATGGCTATACCTGAGTAAAATTAATCCTTACTTTGCTGAAGAAGGCACAGATATTACCATGCTTCACACTAAAGCACTGTGATGGACACCAAACCTCTGTTGTCCTGTGACCCTTCAAGTGGAACTGCAGCAAGTGGAGCTGCAGGACGGACCTTCTGTCTTGTCCTAAACAGGTCTGAAGTAATTTCTGTCTATCAGTGACTCAGCTCAGGTTCAAGCTGTGGCCTCAGGTGAATTCTTCTGGGAGACAGCAGGAATTCTTCTGTGTCCTGCTTCTAAGTAGTAGTTGAACACTCAGAGTCCATCTTGATTTCAAGAATCCCTTCCCTCTCCTTTGCCACCTCACTTGGACATTGCACTCTGTGTGCTGTGGTGCCTTCTTTCCACTGAGCTTCTCATCCTTAGTCACCTAATTCAATTTTGATATCTTTAACAGGCTTGGCTTACTGTCCCTTACACTACTAGGACATCCCAAGATCCTGGGGCAGGTGGGAACTGAGTACAAGACTGGTTCCATTTTCCAAATGTACTTCCAGCTAGGCTAGCTATGGCCCTTCTCACTGTCTCGGAGTGGAAGTACCCAGTCCAGCACTTCA
Organism: Tyto alba; assembly: GCF_018691265.1. NCBI lineage: Eukaryota > Metazoa > Chordata > Aves > Strigiformes > Tytonidae > Tyto > Tyto alba. The sequence continues at coordinate 8,409,617 of NW_024881273.1, forward strand.
CACAATCACTGGAGCGCAGCCAGTTCTCTGCTGAGAGAGCATGAGAGCAGTGTTAAAATTTTTCATTTCCAGAAAACTACATGACGGTAAAGAAGTTAGGACTTGTTCTTGCTCTCTTTTGCTTCACAGTTTCTCCTGTGCATTTTTGTTGAGGGCTGCATCAGTACATTCATTTATAAAACTGACCTGAAGACAAATGCGCACAAGCTTTTCTTGCCTTCACACTGCTATCTTGGAGGCAAGGCTCCAGTTTTTAACCATATGACACAGCAAGATAAGCCTTACAATAAAACGCAAACAATGCAAGGCCAGCCCCAGGCCTCCAAGCCGTGATCTCCGTTTGTTCAGCATTTTCCCATGAGGTTGTTGGAGATACCTGTGAATAAAACTGAATGCAGAGAGTCAACTTTGCTGAAGCAAAGAGCACAGCATTCTGGGTTATTAAACCATTTGTCATACAGCCCTGGGGAAAAGGAGTTTGCTACAGAAAGTCACAAATGGACTGAGTTTGCTTGTCTCAAGCCTGCTTCTCTCCATTTTGCTGCATCCCCATCTTGGCACCATTGTAGCATGAGCACCAACTTCTGGTGAGGAGAGAGCAGAGACTGAAAAATGCAAAAAAAGGATGTGTCAGTAAAGCTATTTTTGAAACTGTCTCTATCTCTTGTCTGCATTATTTCCAGATCTCCCCTCCACAGTATTTTTTCATTCATGATAGGTTGAGGGGCTTTTTTCCAACACAGAGTTATAAGAAGAGTTAATACTGTCAAAAAATTCACTCTTAGAGTAAACTATATTCTCCATGGCATGGTAATACAATATGCTGTTAAATTCTTTCACTCAGGAGGGAATAAAGGATATTTGAGCATAAATGCATTATCCACAATCCACAATAGCACAGCCTATCCCCCTGTGGATAATGCTATTAGTGCTACATTTCAAATTAAAAAGCATATGCTCTTCTTCTTTCAAAAACAAGGGAGTGCTGCCCACTTCCTTCACTTGACTAAAAACAAAAGCTTTTAAAGTGATAAAACAGCATTCATTTGATAAAAACAACCATCTGCATCTGATTTAGCTAAGCATTCACATTTAAAGATAAATTGCTGGTTGGGGAAAAATTAAATACAAGCTTGAAGGTTGACTTGACTTGACCACAAATTGGTATCTACTATCCCCACTAGTACTAACCCTAATTTTGACGCTAAATCCTGACCTTGAATAACAAGTCCGGATCAAGGGCTCTTTAAATCATTTTACTTACAGTCCCTCAAATAAACACGTTCCCAAACTCATCCTCTCCCTTCTCAACCTATTAGTCTCTATTAGTTAAAGTGGGTTGCTTATTAAGTTTTTTATATCTTCAGAATAATTTGGAAAGACACCAAGGTCTTAATGTACCAGATTTTCATAATGCAACGTGATATTAACAAACATCAAACTCCATCAATGATCTGTGCAGCAGGCATCCTTAAAGCATGTAATTAAGATAACGCAAGATAACATCAGCTACCAAAAAAAAAAGTGAAGGAGGGAACTCAAATGTAGTTTTCTGAGAAGGCCGCATTGAGATCGTCCCTTTGAGATCAGGGCATAGCAGCAACATGGGACCACTGAAAATGTTATCCTGATAGTGCACTAGACTGAGATGAACAGTATGTTGCATGGATCATCCTCAGAAGAACAGCAACTAGTACAGCCAGGATGGAAGATGAATAGCTGAATATACAAGTGTCCTTTTAGAAATGGTTATGCAGACTTTTATGGAAAAGTCCTCAAGTGTTTTATCCTTTCCTTGATTTTTAAATCAATAAGGAATACAATAAAGGCAACAATATCCACCTGTTAAGAGTGCTTTTCATCAGTAGATCTTATAGGCTTTGCAAAAGGGTCAGTATTTTGAATTCCACACAGGTTATCTCCATCTGCTTGGCTCCCCCCAAAAGTGAATTTCCTCATGGGGGGTGTGTGCTGGAGGGCAGGAAAGGTGTTAACAAAATACGCAATAGTGAAACCAATATCACTGCTATTATCACTTTGCACTTTCAAGAATCACCCAGAGTCCCCCATCTGCGGGACTGTTTCTGCTCAGTTTAGGAGGAGCAAAGAGCAAAGTAGGAAAAGTATTTTCTTTCCAAAATGTTCCCATAGGTTTTGAGAAGTGTTTGTGGCTGTATATACCTCCTAATCTCTTTTCACTGGTAAACGGCTGGATATTTTAATGCTGAAAAGCGTGGTTGTGGATGTGTCTGCTGTTCCTTTTCCTAGCATAGCTGAATACATCCATACACAACTGAACATGTATATTTAGCTGTTAAAAAAAAAAAAAAAAAAATACCAGCATATTGTGATAACAAGTTTATTTCCCACCAGAAAGTTCCATCCATGCGGGCAAAACTTTTTGCATTCCCAGACGGTAACAGAGAAGCCTAAATGTGTATTTTAAAAAACATCAGAGTGGAGAGATTACAAAGCATATTTCAGATGCATAAGTAAGTCCAGGCTAATAAAACCCCTTTTCCCCACTCACAACCCCCGGTGTCAAGCAGAAAAGTAAATCAGTTTGCCACTGCTGCTGCCTAGTGCCAGGCTAAAAGTGTGTGCTATTCCCATTCCTTTGCCAGAGGTCACTGGATGCAGTGTCTCACAGACTGTCTGAAGGAAAACAAATGAGTACAAACATAATAAATTGCAAGGAAGAGGCTCTGTCGTGACTAGTAGGAAGACAGGGGTGATGATATCTTTTGGGGGGAGCAGAAGAAACAGAGATGTGCACCGTTCATCTGGCACAACACTACTTTAATCACTTTGCAAGGGGAAGGCTGATTTCAAGGACAAATGGATAATACATGTTTCGCTGGGGCCGATAGTGAGATAGTGAGTATCTTTGAATGTACTGATACAGCAATTAAGCTAACTACTGTCCTTGGGCAGCTGCTGAGGTTTCTTAAAAGTGGAGTTTTAGACAGCACTTCAAGTCTTTCCTCACTAGCAGTGGGCATGCGCAGAAAACATGCTACTGTATGTTCTGGTTAGAGCAGGACATCTATCATTCTGTTCTCCATGGCTATATTTTGGAGCTGCAGAGTCCTGACTTGGAACGTTGCCTGTTCTAACCTGCCCCTTCACAGGGGTAGATGGAGGGACATCTTGATGCCATTCCCATGTCAAATGTAGAGGTGCTTCTTGGTAATATGGGGCAGTAAGAGAAACCATGAACTTTTATAACCTTGAGCTGTTGACTGTAGGATCAATTAATCCAGAAATGTGCAACTGGGATTGCTTTCCTGTGCATCTTGGACAAATTTATTTTATGGGGTTATAAAACTAGGTCCTTCTTTGGGTATTCTCAAATGCACAGGGATGAGTCCAGCACTTCCAGTTTGCACTAGCAGTGCATGCACAGCAGATCTCTGATCACCTCCAGAGAAACAGCAGCACAACAGATGCCATTTTGACTGACCACAGAAACTGGGAAAAAAGCCCTAAAAAGCTGGATGTCTTACAAAGCTTAAAAGCTAGATCTACAAAACCGGTGTCAGTCTCCTATCAGGAATGGGCTGGGTACACACTGAGACATCTGTTATCTGATGAGCAATGGGTTGCGGGAGTTTCATAAAGGAGCGAAACAAACTCTCGGTTCCCACTTTTCTCCCCAACTCTGACGTGTCCAGACTGGTACATCCACACTGAGTCACTCTCCATGCTTGAGGCCACCCAGAGGGAAGTTACATTGTACCTGTGAACTGCAATGATTAACCTCTAGACACAGGTTTATCAGGCTAATTTTGCTTTAGAAATGCCTTCTAATTTATTAGGCACATTTTGCCTTTCTGTGAGTTATTCTCCTACAACTGAGATCATTAATTCTTTGGATTTATTTGCCAAATATTTTTTCCTGGAATTATTTTTCTGTGTCATAACTTAGTTGAATTGTAAGCTTCTGCAGGTTGTCTCTTTTGTTCTGTGTTTGTAGTCCATCTAGCACTTTGATTGGGGGCACACTGTCCCTCTGTGAGATATATATATATATATAAAAATGTATATAAAAGTAGGCAGTACATTGTTAGTACTCGGTAGCCCATGTTCATGTTGCGCTGGTTAGTTCTGACACAACTCAGAGTTCACATGCTGTGTATTGGTCCTCCTGATTTCATATACATTTCTCTATCAAAGCAAGTTGTTAGGGCTAAAGCTTAGAAACAAAGTCGAATTCCTTCTAATATTCCTCAGTAGTTGTTCCCAAGCACAAGAAAAGAAGGTTCAGCCACTGAGCAAACAAAAGGTGTATTAATTAGGCTGTTATTTCTGGAAAGTGTTTTGAGGTATTTTCTCATTGTTATTTTTTTCACTTTTGTGGAACACCTGTGCCTTGTGACCCCATCTGACACTCTCACCACTATCCTTGCTCTTTCAAGGTATCTTTTATTGCCAGACAAAGGGAAAAATATATATTTGAATGTGACCACCAGATAGGCCATTGCTAACATCTCTACAATAGAAAAAGACATTGAAGAATAAAGACATCATTGGTGTTATCATGAAGCCAGGTGTGGGCAGAGAGGACTGAGGTGTTATCACACATTACAAGGATAAAAGGTTGCCAGCCCTGACTTTGGCCACACTAGGGCAGATTCTCAACTGGTGTAAACTAAAGTAGCTTCCAAGAAAAAAACTGAACTATGTCTATTATATCCCGTGACTTCATTGCAGTTGAAGAACATGTGATGGAAAAAGATCTCAAAGGTCATTACATCCAGTCCCCTGCTATCTCAGGCAACTGCATCACACAGTCCCACTCATAATCTTATCAAGCTTCATCATAAAACTAGTCAGGCTGCTGCTTGCCACCCACTCCTCCTGCTGAAGGCTGTTCCAGAGTTTCACTCCTCTGCTGGCTGCAAACCTCCTTCCAGCTTTCAAACAGAATTTATTAAATGGAATCCATTTCAGCTTGCTTTCTGAATGCATAATTTTAATCCAGCTGGGGGAGAAAGCAGAGGATAGTGGGGCTTCTTTTCACTTCTTTTGTTCCTCAGATCTGGGAAAACATTCTCCAGATGTCAGAAGCCCACTGTGTGGATGAAGGGTAGGGCTCATCTTTCAATTCATGCCTTTCCTTCTCTTTATGTGTGGCATGCAGGTAATGTCATTGCAGCTACTGCGATTTCTGCTATTTCATTTCAGTCTTTTCTTCAAAGATCACTTTCTCATAGGCAGAGCTATTTCCTCATGGTGAGATTTACCCCAGGACAATTAATAGCAAGGAGGAAATGTCTATACCAGTTATTTGTCCAAAATCCTGGATGAACCTCTATAAATTTAGAGGCAGTTCACTCATAAGGGATGCATAGGATCACCAGGCCAAACTTGAACATAATTAAACCGTGTGAGCTTCACAGTGAGTAGAAAGATGGGTTACTTCTGCCCCCTGGGCCCTGAATGTGTTATGACAGTTTAACATGGAGAGCAAATTAGACTTTATCCATTCAGGTTCATCTAACTGTGATACTTCGTATTGGGTGCACCATAATTTTGACCAGCTGGGAGCTAGAGGCAACACTAATACCATCATGAGTATGGCTGCATCAGTAGCACACTGGAAATATGAATCTATACTGCTGTTCAGACTTAGTCTACACCTACCACTGGTCACACGTAAAAGTTCCCTCAGTCTTAACCCAAAATGACAGCAGCTTATAGACTGGTCTATCAAGACATGTCCTGTGCTTGAATCCTCCTGAGAACACAGTATGTTTAGCCAAGAAGGCTTCAAAACTTGGTATACACATTATTTTTCTCCCTCCACAGAAATAAAACAATTTTGACTAGCATTTTCACCTTGCTGAATATGAAAAATGTCAATGTTATTTATTTAAAAAAAAAAAAAAAATATATATATATAATCAGCTCAACAAAAAAGATTTCTCAAGAAGGATGTGATCAGATGAAGGGACAATTCACTTCTGGACTTCCATTTGTCTGCAAAAAATATACTATTGTTTTGGCTGGGGTTTTAGGACTAAAATGACAGTGATTAAGAGATTCATTTAGCAAGCTTATGTTCCTTCCTTCTAGGCACACTCTCCCTGGAGGAGTTAAATTGGAAACCCAAAGAGGCTTCTGACAGTGGGGAGCTCAGAGGAGGTGTGGAGAGCATATTTCAGCAGTTTCCGAGGGTGGCAGGTAGTAATTTCAAGTGAGGAAGCAGGAGAAGGTTGTAGTTTCTGCTCAGCCCTAGCTGGCTTCGAGCTCTCAAGGCCCAGGAATGGGTGTATGCACAGACCCAATTCTGCTAAAAGACAGTGAAATTGGTTGATGTACTTTCCTCAGAAGCTTCTTGAGAGAGTTTTGCCTCAGTAATAGGGAAATAATGTCAGAATTTACGTAAAAATTTTTAATGACTCTCCCTCCATTCCTGCTGCCTCATCAACTACATTTTTGCTTTTATTTGTGATATCCGCAATGCCTGTAACTTAAAAATTGCTACTGCAAGCTAGTACATGAAAAGTTAAGCTATTGCCTTGGTAGGGATTGATCCTGTGAGGTACTGAGCATGCCAGCCCCAATTCTGTGCAGTACTTAAGTATCTGTTTAGCTCTGAATATACGGTAAAGCACTTTGCTTTGAACAAGGGCAAATGGATCAGCACTTTGCAGGGCTGAGCCTCCTGAGGATGAATCACATGGCTGTGGCTGCTAAGACCCAAAGCTGGACACAGGGTATTTGCCCTGAGGCAGGACTGTTATTGACAGTGTGGAAAGCCCAAGATGACCCTCATGCACACTCAGACCAAACTCCTGGCTTGCTCTGGGCAAGAGGAGCCTACCCGTGGAAGAAATGCACCTTTTTGGTGGGAACCGTTCTGTTCTTGTTGTAGTGTCAGCTTACCATCAATAGGGACAGCCCAAAAGGTTGACACATAAGCAGTGAGAAAACCCTCTAAAACATAGTTCCAGTACCTCCAGGAAAAGTACAAGCTCTTTTTTGTTATACATTTCCTTCTTTCTTTGTCTTCCTCAAACTAATTTTTCAATTATTTTTTTTCTTTCTGTCTGCTCTATTTTCTCCTTTCTTTCCATAAACATTTGCTCTTCCACCTCCATCTTCCACCACCACCCTTTCTATGTTAACACCATCTTATTCTCCTGTTCTTCCATCTTACTTTTTTCCATCCTGATGTGTCATGGCAAATTGCACTCTCCTGCTATTTTCCTATTTTCATTCCTTTGTCTCAAGTCTGTTCCAGTCCTTCCCCCTCCTCCTTTCCTCTCACAGCTTTTCTCTGTCTGGCTCCAAGGCCATCTCACTCCTGGGCTCCCAGGAGGAGTTGAGCAGCAGCTGACACCAGGAGTTTGAGCCTTGGACATAAGGTGATGCCACTTGGTGGTGCTCTTTGGGAGCCCCGAAAAGTGTGATCATTTAACCAGGACATGGGAGCACACCTGTCCCTAACAGGCTTTGAAAATTGACTTCAGAAGCGCGAAATGGGTCGATAAAAACAAGAAATGAAATCGATGTCAGAGGTTGTATATATATGACAATAAATAGCTTCATATGCTCAAATTTCTCCCTCAGTTGGGAGGCTCCCAGGTCTTGGCTGAGTAAATAGGCTCTGCAGTTATAGAAATGAAGCAATACAGTCAGAGCAGGGGACAAGAGCAGCTGTTGAAGGCAACAAGAACACCAGCTGTTTATACCTTGCAGGTAACCCTACCCAAGGTGTCCATCACTAAGCCAGGCAAAAAGGTAATAATATATTTGTATTTAAGTTCTTCTTTTTTTTACTGTGTGGCAGTATTTTAGATTATAAAATAATGTCAGAGCAGGGGGTGTACATAATAACTTGCAATAAAAAGCAAAACTGCTGGAAGATTTTCCCTTATAGGCTTATTTTGTCAAGTATTGTTCCACATTTACTTTTTTCCCTCTTAAACTAAGAAATAGATCCTCCCTCTGCATTGTGTGAAGCACCTTTTGAAGACAAGAAAGAAAGAATGGGAATAAAATAGTAAAACATATAATAAACCCTGGAGCCCATGTCTCTACTCCTAAGTGAAAAGAGATTTCAAAGAGAAGTATTTGTAATTTAGATTTCTGAACAGCAGTGAAGAGGAGCCTCACTACTGACTTTTTCCCACTGAAGATTCTGAGGCTGTTTTCCTCTGTCACTGATGGTGATAGAAGATTTGGGAATAAGCCCGAGAACAACTACCCAAACCCCTTCAGCTATTTAGTCAAATGAAATCTGCAAGTCAGTCAAATGACTCAGATCAGGGCTTTATCAGCCTGGCTTGCCCCCACATCTCCTCGCATTGCCTGGAGATGCAAAATCCTGCTACAGTGAGGAAACTGTCTTAAGCTGCCACTGTTATATGCTAAAAGTGACCCGTGGCTGTCGCAGACATTTGGATGTTGTTATGGCTTCTCTACAGCCCACTGGAGAGGGGGACAGCAGAGCCTGAGGGGATACCTGGAGCAGACCCAGGTCTCAGTGGATGGTTGTTGACAGGAGAAAAGTGGTTTTGACCAGCATGTCAGAGTCCCAGAGCAGCTGTGGCACTCAGGCAGTGGTACCTATTTCATACTGACTTAGGACTAGTATTTTTTTCTGCACCAGCCTTCTCCAGATGTAGATGTCACTTGCTACATCATATCCTCACAAGTCTGGTCTGAAGGCAATCTTGTTGCTTGCCAAGCTTGACTACTGACTTTAGTAGAAACTGGAGGAGGCAATTTGGGCTAGCTTTAATTTTGCAGTAGCTCAGTGATCATTTATCTTCTCAGGTAGGGAGTCTCCAGTGTCCATCTTCCATCTTTGTCACTGCCAAGGACCATTGGCCTTACTCTACTCCAGCAAAAGCACTCAATCAGCACAGCAAGGTGAACTGAATGCGCTGACTTTAATTTGGATGAGAAATGAATTGCAGTAAGATCCTATCACCACCAGCAGCCCCCTATGGCTCAGAGATATTTGAGTGAGAGTGGTACTGAACAGGGGGAAAATATAATAACAAGGGCCTTGCTGGATGCTCTCCACCCCCTTGCCCTATGACGGTTTATTAAAGGTGAATTCCTGAGGGTATTTGGAATCTACTGCTGACTAGCAGAGATAATAACATTGAAAGCTTTGATGAGACCAGCCTGAGCTTTCAAATTTCTGAATCTATATGAGTTTTTGAACTCCCGAGGGGTTAATATATCCAGGTGAGAGAGTTGACAACTGACCTGTATCTATCAACCACTTCTATCACCACAGTTGGAGCTACAGGAGATGATGTGGATCACAGGACAGCCCCTCTCACACTCTTTAGGCTCCTTCCAGACTCCTGTATGGACCTGCAGCCTCACTTCCAAGGTAGGAATAGCAGCAGCAGAGCTGGGTGTGCTCTAGTACAGGTGTGCCCTCTAACATTTCATTCCTTCATCAGGGCTGATGCCTCTCTTATCCTGCTCTTGCTACAGCACAAGGACCAGCACTCAGTATTTTGGAAACCAGGTGATTTCTGCAATACCAGGAGAAGGGTTTGACCCGCACCTTCAATGGCAAGTTTAAAGACACATCAGTTGGAACCAGGAACCACTAAAAGTGGCTTTGTCTCACAAAAGGACACTCCTGTGTCTGTTTTCTTCTCAACCAGTGGCCACCCTCATCAAAATCTCTTCTTAATGCAAGATATTACCATACCAATTTTGCTTGTTTTTTTTTGTAGACATATTCCTGCTCATGTTACTTGAACTCCAGGTTGGCAGGACCTCTGCCACCGTCCCTTGTGAAGATGGTGTGCTGTCACAAGGTTTGTCATTTTTACGCGTGCACAGCACCTTCAGACCAGATTTTGTTCACAGATTAGTGAAGGCAAGCCTTTGCTCTTATACAATGAGATCCAAGCTATATTCAAAGTTTTCACTAAACTTTATTTAAATGCTTTAAAATCCCAGGAGTTATATCTGAAATAATCTGTGTAAATATTTTCTAAAAGTGAGCTCTCCAGTCATAAATATACCACTGCCTAACAAATATAATCTCCCTTAAATTCGAGGGAGTAACAAGAGTTCTTTATCTTAAACTCCAGAGGTTTTTCCACTCTGCCTCTAGCAATTTCAAAAGTTTAAAAGGCAAAAATCCTCACCTATGTACAATATGGAGGATCTAGGAGCAGTGAGATCTGAAATTATTTGGCTCTAGGAGTCCCTCTAATTTGAAGAATGCAGGGGCCCTGAAACCATCCAAGTAGAAGAGATGCTTTTCCAACACTACCTTCCCTCCTCAGCCTTTATGGTTTGAGCTGAAAAGAAATTATGAAATTGTTTCACAGCTCAATTTAAAATTGGGAAGTTACATAACTAGAACCAGAATGAGAACTGGTGCCTGGACACACAAAGACAAGAACCTCCTGGGTCTGATTTGGTCACCTTTGAGACAAATAATCAAATAAACTCCAGAACCTGGGGCTGAAATCCTGAGAAGAACACAACCAAACAAGCAGGGCAGGAGAGACCTTGCCAGATGTTCCCAACACGAACCTTGTGTAATTAACAGGTGCTGTAAATGAAGCAAAACCAACATGACAGTCACAGCTGGATTGTCTTTTTTGCTGAGCACTGTCTCCTTCTGACCAAGTGCAGACATCAGCATCCCTTCCCTTTCTGGGTGCCAGATGCATCTCTGAAACCCCCCCGACTAGCCCAGCTCAGGTCTGGCCTCTTTTATATATTAACCAGCCTTTTGCAAAACAGATATCTCTGCCCATTTGTGGTGACTTTTGCTGAGCCACCCTGGCACTAGTAGCCAAAGGCTTCTGCTGACCTTGGGTGGCTGCTTCTCCTTTCCAATCCTGTTATTGCTCTCTGCTGGATTGCCTGCTGCTGCAGAACTCCCTTAATGTCAAGCAGAAAAAATGGATTGGGTGAAAATATGGGGAAATGAATTCAAAGACTATTATGATGGAAATAGTTTAGCTTCAGTCAACTTTACCATTAAGCCCATCAAAGAAGTCTGTGGTGTCTAGCGTATCTCCTCACTGCTCCTCCTCACAGAGAGCTGAGAAGTGGTAACTCTCTGCACACCCTCTGTTCATATGGCCAGCTTCCTAGTTCACCCAGCAAAAAGCAGGACAGTGGGAAAGCAAAACTTTGTCTGCTGAGTTCTCCTTTCTGGATGAATACTGAGCGCTAACAACCCCTCCAGTGACATGATGTATTTCCCCATTCCTCCTACACCTGCTCCATACCCCTTCCTTTGTCCCAGAACCTTTCTGTGTCTTTCCACGTGCAAAGCATTCCTAAGTTCGTCTCTCCTCTACACAGTTTTCTGTTCCCTGCCAAACCTCTCCTTCTTGTACAGGGACTTCAAACCATTCACTGTATGAAATCACTCCAATCTGAGGGTCTCTTTGCTCCAATCTGCAGACATGCCAATCTCACGATGGCAGTAATCTACTTCAACAACTTTATTGCTTCATCCTCACATGCTGCTGTGGGGAAGTTCACTGTAACCCAGTGGCTCTCCTTCCCTTTATTGGAGCTGTTGGCGTCTGACGTAGTCTCTGGGCACTGGAGGGATGATATATGTGCCTGAATATGACCCATAGCTGAGAATGAAGCTCCACAGAGACACTCTGGATACACAACCCTGGAGAAGGAAAGAAAAAACCAAAGAGAAAAAACTGCATGTGGAACAACTGCAGAAATTGCTCAGAGGTAGCTCGTGATAGCAATAATTGAAGCTTAGGATCTTCAGTATAACCTCTCTGTGCTGATTTCTTCCCATAATTTCCATGCTTTCCTGCTTCACCCTTGATCTACCCTATGAAGCGTGTGTGTGTCCCCTGAGTTGCCAACCTGACAGCCCCTGATGATGGGTTGCTGATCCCATGAATCACATAGCTCTTAAGCCCTTTCTCATCCCTTCCAAACACATCCCTTCACTTGGGATGATGCAGTGAGCTTCTCACATATCTCTCAGTTGCCTGGTTACCAGGTTAACACTGATGACAAATGCTGGATGACAGTTTGTTTAACACTGCTTACTCCATGATCTGGGTTTCAGCTTTCTCTGTTCCTAACCTCCTGCAGTGTCAAGTCTTCAGATGCTTTTGTTCACAGTATCTCTTTCCAGTAACTAGCCTTCTGCATCCTACATTCAGTCTAGTCTATCCTGTAATCTCCAGTGTCCCCTGATTGAATTACCTTGTCACATTGTCACAGACCAGCTTCCCCAAGATCCTTCAGAAAAATTCTATGATTGAATACCTCCATTCTCAAGAAGGCTGTTGCAGGAAAGATCAATGCTTTTCCTTTCCCCCTGCACTAGAAAGAAGATATACCCATACATCATTGATCCCCTGCCTTATAAGCTCTCGGTCTTGAAGAGAGATGTCTATCTTTATACGCTCACATGTGACTTCATATAATAGGATGTAATTTTACTGTTGCAACTGTATTATAAAGGAATAATATTAGTAATAATGTACATAACTGCCAAATGTCTCCTTCCATCAATCATATGCAGATGATGCCCTTTAAAACATAGGCCACCTCTCTTTCATATATTTATAGTGTTGAGAACAATGTGGCTCCTACGTGTTCCCATAATGCAAATACAAGATATCTTTAAACCCAGATTTCCTTCTATCTTGAAATTGTGGAACGACTTTCATATTCCCTAGTTTTAGCTTCTTCCTGTGTTCATGTCCTTTGTAGCATCATTGGAACTGTTGAGTGAATGCATCTGATTTGCTAACCCCAGAAATCCTTCTCAGAGAAGACAACTCCAATCATTAAAGTGTCCCCTAGCCTGGCCCAGTGTGATCCTATTGCACCTCCAACAGTTCAGAGCATCTTCCACCTCTAAGCTAAAATGGGACATCAGTCATCTCACAGTCAAAAGCACTCTACAACTGAGCGGTCTTTTGGAGAGAGGTGTCTCAGAGGCTGCATGAGAGGCATTTGTCCAGCTGGCAAATAGACTGACCAAAATATATTTTATTCTTCCAGTGCTGAAGCCCAGAGCTTTTGGATGAATATGTGCTTAACTATTTATAATTGACCTTTGCACAAAAGAACATGAAATTTTTATAGCCTAAAGCCTCATTTATTAACTTTACTGGAGTGTAAAATATTGCTGTTTGCTATAAATTTGTACCAGGACAAACAATATATATGCTAATTAGTGGCTGTGCAGCCATTCGGGGGCGTATGTGCTCACCAGTCATTTCCAACAGGCAACAGAGAAGAATGGAATAGACAAATGACAATCGAGTAGTTTGATACTCTCTGTTCAAATAGTGAAGTCTGAAGAGGTGAATTAATGGTGTTCATTATAACAAGTCCATTTCCTTTTCATTTCCTTTGTAAATTAGTCCAGGTAACATGCTGTGTCCCTGAGAGAGTCGATCAGAGGCAACCTGCTGAGATGCACCTGCAAAACCGATCACTCTGGAATTCTTTCATCACTCCTTACTCAGCTTTCCCCTTCCTCTGCCTTCCTTCAGCCCACCCATTCATCTTCTCTGTTTTGTCTCCTCCGTCTGCACTTTCTCCTTTTATACTTTCCCCTATTTTTGTTTTTGCATAACTTGCATTTTTTTTCTTTTTGCTCCCATCCCTCTTATTTCTTTTTTTTTTTTTCCCTTTTTCCCTCACTTTTTCTTCATACTGTCTTTTGCTTCACTTTTTCTCTCCAGTACCTTCTTCTCACCATATATTATCATATTAGTACTTTCAGGATCTCATTGTTATTTTATAAACTTTGAATCATACAAGGGCACATTTCCCTAAGGTTCATCAAAACTCAGTAGGAAATACAACCACAGTAAGGAAAAAAAGAGGGAGAGATGTGTCCAATATCGTGGATGAACCAGCCATTTCATGGTTGGCTGGCTTTTGGTAGCAAAGAAGTAAGGTTGTAGAGATAATAAAAGGATCCCGTTGGAAACATCTCAAATGGGCCAGGATCTGCAACTGCATCTGAATATTTCCTGTTCCTGTGTTTGTCACAGGTATATCAGTGTCTACAGGCCAGAAAGATGAGTGGCAACCTGCTAGCAATGAATATGACCGCTCTCAATAGTTGTTGAGGGATGAGGAAATGGGAGACAAATGACATTTTAGGGCTGGGTGATGACAAAAGTTTGGCATGGATCTGAAATGATGCTCCTCAAAAGGCATCCTTCCTCCTGTCCCTTTTCCCTGCACCTCTCCAAATCACTGTCTATAGGGTGTTATAAACAGATAGAACACTCAAATGGGAAGAGCCCAAAATTATAATGGTGCTCAATCATTGATGGGAACAGCAGAAATCAGGGAGGACACAGGGACAAAACCAAGGAAGATCCAAACATAATAAGCCCACTAAAAAATATACACATATTGCCCTTGAACACAGATTCAGGATGCTGGTTTTCATGAAATTTAGACCATTTAAGAAATCCAATTGAGTTCATTGAATTGTGGGAAATTGCTAGGGATTTCCCATCAAAATATTTGCAAAGAACTATTTGGTTTCTATCAAAATAAGAAAAAAAAATCAGCTGAAAAATATCAGCATCACAGAAATTGCTTCAACATTTTCTTTGAAGCAGACAGATATAAGCCCTACTCTGAAGCCCGTGGGAGAGAATAATGTGCCCCAAAATATCATTATCATGAGGAAAATTGACATATCTGGAGGATTTTAACTTAAAATAAAATTTGTAGAATTTTCAAACTATTCTTTAACTATTTTGTAACAAAATTACTTTTATATTTAAATTTTTCTGCTATCAATCCTATTGATATATTGAAAAAACTTAGTGGGACAAAATTCTGCACATGAATCCAATCTATATTCTGTATAAATGTTAAATAAAAACATTTCCCTAAACCCACAAACTTCCTGCTTCCTGGGGAATAACATAAACCCTGCTGTGAAGCTGTTCTTGGATATTTGTAAAGGTAAATAAACAACAAAATACTTCATTAATAAAACAGTTGTATAGAAAAAAAAAAAATCAGTTCATCAATCTCTTTGAGTTTATACATATTAAAAGAAAAAACTTCCCTTAATGATTTTTGTTTTCTTATTTTTCCCTATTAATTTTAACAAATTTTAAATTAACACAATAATGTACCAAAAGCTCCAGGGTTTTCCAGTTCTAACAGAAACACTCTGCTGAAACCACAGGCTTTGTTCTCTTCTCGTTTAAAGACAGACTTTCAGTTAAAGCATAAGATTGGGCTTAAGAAGAAAATTACTCCAATGAGCAGGACGTGTGGTTTGGGGTTGCAATTTCTATTGTTATTATAGATCCTTTTTTTTTATGTACAGATGTTCCCTCCATACCTCAATTTATCCATAGAAGAAGGGATGATGTGGCATTGCTGTGACATACCTGAAGTAGAGGCAACTTTGGATAGATTTTCTTTCAAATGTCAGTTGTTCGGGGAAGTGAGAGGAGAGGCTGGAAGGCATTTATTCCTATTGTAGCCTAGTCTCAGCCTAGTTGAGCAGAAGTGTGGTCTGAGTGGTCTGACAAGGTGGAGGGCCACTCCATCTCCAGGCTGCACTAATGCCAAGGCTTCAAACAGCGCAGTTTGATTCAGGATGGAGCAGTAAGGGAAAGTGTCAGCATGAGCAGAGATAACAGTCTTCAAACACCCACTGCCTTCAGAGATTATTTTTTAAATTGCTGATCGTGAGAAAAATTATGGGCCAAATTGTCTGCTTATGTATCTCATCTCAACTCCAACAGAGTTATAGCAGGAGATACACCGACTGTACCCAGAGTATGCCCAGCTTTCTGTGTTCAAACAGCATGAGAATAGGTGAAAAAATGCATGAGGTTTTTACAAGCACGTTTTCAATTCTTGTTTATGTGTCTTCTCTAGTTTAAATCTTTGGGATATGCTGGGATCATGGGGGGGGGGGAGTTGTGGTTTGTTTTTTTTTTTTTCAACTGCATCTACAGAAAAAAAGCACTGCATGTTTTCTTACACACACAAAAAAAGAGAGAGTAGTCCTTAATACATATCTACAAGCACTGGATATTTACCTGAAAGACCAGAAAAACCTGGTACCATTGGACAGTGGGATGAAGGAGGAGATGTGTGGGATTTTTTATATACAGGGCAGTGATATGCAAGTACATTCCTATTAATCCTCAGTATCATGGTTGCTTTTGCCAGCTTCTTCTCATTGTCACTCTGTTTTACATTAAAGTAATCTGGAGATCTCTGTGATCTTATTGGCACTTCTTTTCACAACCTCAGAAGGAAGATGAATAGCTAATGACCCACTTTCATCAACCATTGGACTGGCACAAATCAGAGACATGGACCGGGCAACTCCAGGCCCTTCGTCATGTCATCAACGTGGCATTGTTTGCTACATTAAATTAATTGATAAAGAATTTAAAAGATCTTCCTCCCATCCTTTTTATTGTCATATAGGAACTGCATTATTCACATGTCCATACATTTAAGCATAAACTGAACTTTATGATCACTTTCATTCCATTTTTTAGGCAAACAGTATATCAGTGAAGGCATCATCATAAAAATATTGACCCTGTTCATACCTGGCATAAAATGTCATTGATTTTGGTGGAGTTGTGGAATTTGGCTCACTGCTATAAACATTTCCCATGAAGTCCTGTTCAACAGTGTATCTGGAAAACCTCCTTACTCATATCTTACATAATGATGGTGCAGTGACAAAGCCATTAGGACATTTTCACGCGGTGTTGAAGCTGCTGATTCAAACCTTTCTCCAGCGTTATACAACCCTCGTGCTTCACCTCTTTCTGGGACAACACGGCTGGAACTGGTGACAGGGAGGGCGCACTGAACCTGGCATACAGACACAGGAAGGCTCTTTCAACACAGCTCCCTTGATCCTGCTCCCACAACAGGACCACCTCATTCATTCCCTGCACCAGAAGCAGCTGAACGCAATGCCATATGCTTTGTCATTTGCTTTTGGTTGCAGGATGTGGTCTTTATATATAGCTTTAACCCCAATCAAATTAATAATAACTAAGATTGGAGCATTTCATCCAGCTTCAGAGCTGGGCAGCTTTTCTGGATCATATTCAGTGCCTAACATGCCTGTCAACAGCATCCTGGTTTTAACTGTTGCGAGTGAAGGGACCACTTGCTTTGACTAGTCCCACACAATGGTTTTGTTGCCACTGCTAATATTTGAACAATGTGTTTGCCAATTGAGTTAATACAAACAAGTCCCCCGGATCCCAAGGAAAAGGCTGTGCAAACCCAAAGTGAAAGAGATACTGGCAGCCTGACTACTCTGCAGAGACTCATGCTACAAGGCAGGCAGAGGCAAGACAAGGACAAGAGAGTAATGAGTTTTCTGCCAGAAGAGATAGCATGGCTTAGCTAGGCTTAGCTTGGCTAAGTGATGGGTGACTCCCAAAACTCAGGCTGGGATGCAGCTAGGTGGATGGGATATCAGAGATCTCTGGTTTGCAAAGCACCTCCCAGTCGTCAAACACTGACTGCATTCCTTTGATTTCTCCAGACGTATCCTTTCTCAAATTGAATTTGTCCAGGTGAAGCATAAAGATATTTTACACTTATTTTCCATTTCTAAGTGATTTGCTCTAATGCCAGAGGTTGAGATCCTTTTTCTTCTCTTAGCTGCTTTCTTGATAAACCTGTCCTCATACCCACTCATCTATGCCTGGTTTCCCCCACTAAAACCTGCAGTAAGGCCCTGCTGATCTGTTGGCTTCTAGTTGAGTAATCAGAAACTCTTTATTCTGGAGGAAAATACGATCCATGAGTAACTGACAGTGTGAGCTCAGGAAAACAAAGTTCCTCCAAGATGTTGGGAAGCAGTTGGAGTGTCTGGGATTGAGACAGGGCACCATGAACTAGGGAAGGAGACCATGCATGGCAAGCTGGAAGATGGTAATATCTGTCTTCTTTTGCCCCAGTATCCCCATCTCTATGGACAAGGCCAGCAGGAGTTGGGTTCCTCTTATCAAAGGACATTGATTTCAGGTCCCTTCTTCCTCCAACCAGACCTGAAATAAGAAAGTAGCCTGGGAAAGAAGGGAGGGCTTTAGTGCACTGCAACACATTTGGGTTTTGCACACACACAGCATGCCCACGTGCACATCCTCACATTAAAAACTGGCACAGATCTTGCCACTTCTGTTCTTGTGAAACAGAAAATATTGCACAGCTGGTTTAATAGCATTTAAGAGTCCCATTTGGAGCTGTTCAGGAGCTTAGCCTCATTGTTACAGATATGTTTATAAAGCTGTTATCATTAATTTCCACCCACTGCCACCTTGGCGCTGAGGTCACGTCTCCAGGAAGGGGAAGGCCAGTTTCACCTGGGCTCCACTCCACAGCTGGGGATGTTGTTAGCACCCTTCTATACCCGCAACAGCACTGTTGGCTTCTTTGAACTACCAGAAAATTCTCCTGTTGCCCCAAATTTCATGGTCTTCTGTTCTTGTTTCAGCTCCAGATGCCCATCTGTCTCTAGCCATTTCCTAAATTAGGCCTGAGCAGCCTCCATTTGTTTCCTTCTGAACCTGTTCCAATATCGTGGGTTTGAAAGTTCACCTCCAACCTGGCCATTATTGGCTTTGCCTTCCACTTAGGAGCAACTGTGAAAAACAGGAGCAGAGACAGGGAAGCAAGAGTCCTCAGAAAGAATAAACAAATTAAATGCCAGCTGAGCTCTGAAAGGCATTTTCTAGCTCAAATAGAAAACACAGCTTGTCCCTTCATTTCAGATACGAAATAGGTGGCTATTGCTTTTCTTTTGCTTTTTTTTTTTTTTTTTTTCCTTCTTTTTTCTTTTTTTTCTTTTTAATGAGTCATCCTTAAGAAACTCACCAAGGTGGTTGCAGAAGGGATAGCTGGAGGTGAAATTACAGTGAAGTGACAAACTCAAATGAAGAGAGTACAGCTGTCCCTGTCCATGGCATTACTCCTCCTTCAAGTGAATTCTTCTTGCCAGAATCTCCCCTTGGCTGTCGTCTTCTCCCAGACTCTCTTATCTCCATAAATCAATCTTGCACCTCTGTGCTTTAGTCCTACATCTTTTATCCATTTTCTCTGCCTCAGGCCAATGCTTCTGGTTTTCTCTAGCATCTCTGTGCAGCTTTTCTTTCTTCAAAATCCTCAGTGACAATTCTTTGAGAGAAGTCCCCAAGATGCCCCATTCTTTCCCTACATTATTCATGTTTATCAGCAACATCATGGATTTGGCAGTTCTGCCTTTTCATCAAGGCCCTTCAGACATTCCCTCTGCTCCTTCAACCCCCTAATTCTCTTTTCTGTCATTGGAATGGTTCCCCACTGTCATCTCACACAGGCTCTCCTTCACCTTCAGCCCATGCTTCTCCCTCCATGAGCTGCCCCTTGCTGTAGCTTTCCCCCTTTTAGCCATTCAGTCTCGATCTTTTCTATATTCCAGAATAACACCAGCTTGAAGACACTCTTCTGCTTCAGGGTCCACTGGCTTGCTAGTATTATATGCACCATCACAACACTCTTTTCTCTCTGGAACTCACTAAAGGTACCTCCTGGGTGACCTCCAGTCAGTTTTGCTCTCCAGTGCACCATCCATAATGTGTTTTGAAATTCTAGCACATACATAAGGGAATTTCTTCCCTCACACGATCTCTCTCCCAGCAGCCAGCTCCTAAAGCATGAGATTAGAGGAAATAGAAGTTATAAAAGCTCACTTGCAGGAGGAATGCAAACAAAAACCAGCACAGGTCAGGACACGACTGGCATTCACCTGGCTGCTCTATGACTGAGCACCAGGACCAGCTGTGCAAGAAGGTGGGTGAGCACTTCCCTGCTGAAGGGCAGAAGTCAGACAAGTGTCCAGAAGAAGATAATAAGGAAATGCACTGATAGATAGCTAGGCAGGTAGATATGGGTATATAGATGTATTGATAGATATAGATTTATAAATATTGTTTATAGATTCTCTTCCTTTCTCCTGCCCTTTTGTGTCAATACTGTTTTTTGGCGGGGTCCAAGAACAGCAGTGCATCTGTAACCAGATCTCAACAGCCCAAGTGACAGTTGTCTCTGGGGACTTAAAAAACTGCTTATGTTTCAGGAGACCTTATTTCCAGTCTTATTTCATATGGGTCTTTAAACTCCTCAGTGCAATGGGATGCTATACAGAAGGGTGTTTCTATAGACCTTGCTTTAAAGATGTTGAATGCCAATAATAAGACCCCTATGAAAGCCTACAGTGAGAGCAGTTCATTCATATCAATATGATATCAGGAGCAGCTTGTTTGAGAGCAGTATAACTGGAAGGAAATCAGGCTTTCCTGTAGGTCTTATTAGAAAGTCTTCTGAATAAACCCTGATTTGTGTTTCTTCAATGGGGCACTTCCTCAAAGGATAACTAGCTTGCCATGATTTCCTTTGAGTTTACCCATAACCATTGGTAACTCAGGGGAGGAAGGCATATATCCTCTCTCCCCCTTTAAGGCTTGAGAACAGGGGAAGAAAATAAAGAAAACTCTGAAATGAGCTGATTCCCATGTCCTGCTTTACAACCACAGGACACCCTGCACTCTCTTGCTGCTGGTACGAGACCAGCTGGGCAGTGCTGTGAATCAGTAGGGCTCATTACTGCATCCTTTAGCATTCAGAGCCTTGTGAAAGTCTGCAAACCTCCTCAAGAGCCCAGTGGAACATTTGAAAAGGAAGCTGCAGCATTTTCTTTTAAAGAGCTGTTCTGTCTCCAGCTAAATTGCTGTTGTAGCTCACTTCTGGGAGGGAGAAACCTTCTACGGCTGTGTGTCTAGTCTACTTCAGACTGGAGTCCTTGGGGAACCATCATAAACACACTGTTGAGACAGCCTAATAACCCAGGCAGCATTTATGCAATCCTCCTGCTGCATGGGAAGGGGATGGTCCTGGCACAGCCACCATACAGCCCACCATGTCCCATCAACAGTGTCCCAAGGGATGGTCACTTCATGTCTTCCCCTTTGGGAGATATCTGACTTGGACACCAGCAGAATATTATTTCTCTTCCCCCAAAGCATCAAATTACCGAGCACTCAAGCACAGTCAGCTTACAGGTATTTTTCATTCAAGTATCAGCTAAGGGAGCTTCGCTGCCCTGTGCTGCTGTTTGCTTCTGTGGCATCTGAAGAGTCTCCCGTCACTCTGGCTCCTTGGCTTTTCATTCATTCCCCACAGCCCCTTTATGCTCCCTGCAGACCTCTCTGCCCAGTTCCTCCTGTGCATGCAACGATTCTGCGAGGTCTCAGCAGCAGTAAAGAGGTCTTGTGAAAAAACAGCCTGACTGTCTCTCTATATATTTTAGATGCCTACTATTAAAAACACCCACATATTAAATTTTGCCCTGGATTTATTATCCACTGTATGACAGTCATCTTCGACAGACCACTCCTGACCTCCTTCAAAGTTGATAAGCAAAACAGATGTCTTTCTTACGAGGACTGCAATCCTGGGTTTCCCTTTGCAGTCATGCTAGCACACAAACAGAAGGGGATGGGGGGGAAGAAGAAGAAAGTTAAAAGTTAAAAAAAAAATAAAATCCTCAAATCTTGTACACTACTAACCATAGCAACAGCATGATCTTAACGCTGCAATCTCTGTCCTCCCTGTGCTTTCTCTCCAGGGAACAGATCCTTCATCATGCTGTGTGTTAACTCAGGGACCAAGAATGTGCCGATTCACTACAGTGGCTGCTTCTAACTTTGGAGGGACTTCCATGGTATTTCTTAGTACTCCGAAAAACTCCAGCCCTTGGAGTCATGATACTTTCTATGAATCAAATGAAGTTTTCTCATTGTCTCTTTTAAATACTTCAGTATTTTATTTCTTGTAAAGATGATTCTTATGGGTCTCACAAACACTCATTATTTACTAATCTTTTCCATAAAATATCATTATCCTTATAATGAACTCTTGATTTTTGTGAATCAGCCACCTTTTCACTGGGGTTCGAAGTGCAACTACCTATTGCGAACGGTTCAGCTTACTCACAACAGTAAATATTAGCTGTAGTAATAAAGATTAATTAGTAGGATGGTATGATAGCCCACAGAACGGGTTCGTTCAAGATACCATCCAGATCCTCTAGATCTCTATGGGTCTGGAAATGAACCTGAGGGCCAGGGGACCATCGAGCAGGGAACCCTCTCAAGAGCATTGTCTGCAGACAGGGCTGGTGGGATTGAGTCATGGCAGCTTCAGTAGCCAGTAGCCCTGGAGAGAGCAATGGGGACACCATGACATCAAGCCACCTTTCACTCTCTGGTAATGATTAATTATTCACTTAAAAACTAGGTTTCATCTCCTGGCTTTGTGTCTGTAGGAAGCCACTGTGTGAGCCCCATCTCTGTGCTCACTGTCACACTCTAATCATAAACAAACGTGCAGGTAAATGATAACATCCATCAAATGACCACACAATGTGAAAATCCATTGCAGGGTGTATTTTTTCTTAACAGCGCTATTGAATAAATTAAGCAGGTAGCAGAGCAGTAACCTTGAGATAAATGATTACGTGGTTTTATTTTTTATTTGGAAAAAAAAAAGATGACACAGTTTTATCATATTTATAATAAAAGTCATTGACATAATAAAACACTCCCATCACATCAGTATTCATTTCTGCAAATAGAGCGCTGACGTTTTATAATATTAACATGTGTTATAAATGTCACTGATATATTAAGATTTTCAGTCTCTCTAACCAAAAATATAGAGAGATGACTGAGGAAGAGATGACTAATTCTAAGAGATTAAAGAGAACATTTTCTCATGCAATTAAATCATCTTCTGGTGATTGTGAGCTGAGGGAAACATACAAAAGTCCCATTCTGTGATTGCAATTTTTACCACCAGCACAGAATGACCTGGGCCACAGAGTAGCTGGGATATTAGGAAAACTTAGGCATGTTGGGAAACGCATGAGTTGTTGAGTTACTGGGCAGACTGTGTATTGCATACTGATATGGCT
This sequence comes from Tyto alba, assembly GCF_018691265.1. NCBI lineage: Eukaryota > Metazoa > Chordata > Aves > Strigiformes > Tytonidae > Tyto > Tyto alba. The sequence goes on from NW_024881273.1 coordinate 8,432,604, forward strand.
ATACCTTCTGGGGCAATTTAGACTGTTCAAAACCTTGAAAAGTGCATTAGGGCATCTCTTTGCCCTGAGATACATGGCCTGGACTAGGGTTGGAGATCCTCCTCCCATCCCTGGGGATGTAGGGCCAGCATTCAAGAAAAGATCCTTGGGCTTCCTCCTTTACTGCAGGAATATGCTCTGCTGCTGGGAATGCCAGCTTGTTGGCACAAGCTGTTCCTCCAGCTGAGTGGAAGAATTCCGCTTGCAAACAGGAGTATGACTAGAACAGGACATCCAGGAGATCCAGGTCAAGCACAGGGTCTAGGTCTAACCTTGTTGATAACTCAGCCCTTGGGTTTTTGTTTCAACCCCCCCAAGAAAAGGTACTGACTGCAAAAGGGTGGGAGAAAGGAAGCAAACTGTAAATCATTTTTATATATCCGTATCTATGGATATATCTGTATATACATATCTATCTGCCTGTCTATCAATCTTTCTTAACCTCCTCTTTTCCACTGAATTGCAGACATCTTCAAAACGTTTTCATCAGCTCCCCAAACAAATGCCACAGACATTGCCAAATTTCAGTTCACAGGAGATAAAATGTGTGTACTTTATATTATTCATTTATACTCAGGGAAACAGTGCTGGTGTAATTATGCCTGAATAGCTACAGGGGTAGGGAAGGCCTAAATAAATGTATTCCTAGACAATTGAAGTAATGAGTTTTAATTAGGTTTACAGCTTCTTCCAGTTCCATTTTGCCAGTGTTGCAATTCATGGTCTTTGAATGGGAGCAGGCAATGGGAAATAAACCTAGCAAACATGTTCTACAAACACCTTGTTGACCTTCAGCAGTTACATCCTTAGTTACTGCAGAAGCATTTGTTTAAGGGTAATTTGATCATGGGAATCCTCCTGGGGTTACTGCTGCTACAGGTCTTGAAAGGGGTCTGGCAGGGTTTATTTGTGTCACTTGTCAGGGTTTCCTCTCCTGGGAGTCCCAATTACAGCAGCGTCAGGGAGGTATAAATTTAAATCTCCGGGCTCTGCGCGTCTCTACAGAAGAACGTATTGGTGCCTACGAGAACCATTCCCATTATAAAATATCACGTAAATCGACAGAGACCTCGGACCGCTGAGAGCAGAAAAAACAATAAACATCCCACAGAGAGAAAATGAATTTTCCCCCCCGTTCGCCTTTCCTTTTCGCTCCACCTCATAATAACGGTGAGTGTTTGGATTGCAGGGGGCTGCCAGGGCCACGGGTGAGAGAAGGAGGGAGAAGTGAAGGCAGCAGAAATGGAGATTTTGTACTTACTAAAGCAAGTTATTTTTCAACCTGTGATCAGCTCTAAAGTTCACCACTGAATTATTAAGTGTGGCAGGCTTAGAATCTGCTTTAGCAAATAACAGCTATATTTCTTTGGGAAAGCGTGGAAGCCCAAAACTTAGGACTGTGGGAAAAGCAGAGCAACTCCAGTGTATGGGCTGGAGTCAGCCACCTTTCCACCACCCACAGAAGGTAGTCTGTGGTCCAGAGTTCACTTTGTCACTGTCCTTCCCCCACTGCAGGCTGCTTGTCTCTTGTCTCAGCCTAGCTGCCACACGGCAGTGGGGAAGAAATTAAAATCCTGGAGTAGGCAGCAAGAGAAGCAGACAGAATATATCAGAGGATCTGGACTCATGTGAAGATTCCTCCTCTAAAGCAAAGGTCAGGATTAATGGACAGATGGGGGGTGGGGGTGGGGTGGGGTGTGCTTGAAAAGTGAATAGTGACGTGGCTAATCTTGCACTTATCCAGGTGTTGCCAAAAAAAACCATTTTGCAAACAGATAAAAAACATCCAAATGTGCATACTCATGTGCGAATGACTGAGAGGTAGAAACACCATCTTCTCAATCTGGTCCACAAGCTGTACCCAGGTTAAACAAGTCACTGCGTAATAATAGACCCTACTGATCTCTACAGACAGTCATCTCTCTGTTTATTCTTTGACTGCAGGTGAAATACTTAGAATTGGTGACTTGCAAGTAGAAGACCTTGAAGTTTCAGTGTGGTTATACCACTGGAATGAGGGGAAAGCTCAGAACGGTTCTTCCAGACAAGTTGCAGACTCAGGCCATCATCACTGAGAAGATGGTGTTTGATTCACACTGTGAAGATTCCTCTTGCTACTGAAGTGCTGAAGACTTAATTATGTTTTTAGATGATAGCTTAGATTCAGAAGCACAAGCTGTATTGTACAAACAAGGAAGCTGACTCAACGAGACACCCAAGACAGACCAGCCCAACCCCTTCAAACGCGTGGCGTAGGTGATTACTTTTCCTCCAAGATTAAAAACTGAAGCAACGTGAAGGGTTACTATGTTTCACAATGAATTCCAATTTATCAAACATGATTAGTGGATTATGAATATGGATGTGATTTCTAAAACCAAAAGAAAGTTCATGTGGTTCATGCTTCTTTAAAAGATTAATTTAAACTCAAGAAGCAGTAACAGCAACACAAATATATTTTGTGTAAAGTCAGGAAATACAGAAAAGGAGTGAGGGAAGAGAAAAATTGGAAAAATCAGGTGAGCTCAAGCAGCATTTGAATATGTCCAGGGATTTACTGCAGTCTTGTACAGTAAACGCAGTTTCAGGATGCAACAGAGATGTCTATAATCTATTTTGATACTTGTTATTAACCCTTGTGCTTTAATTTACTCTCAGAAACCAAAAGCTCAAATTTGAAGGAGGGAGTTCTATCTCAGCCATACTATTTGCCTTCTTCCTTTTCTCCCCAGACACAGCCCTCAAGGTTTGGCATCAGTTCCCATCTGCAGGAACCATACTGGAGGTTCTTTATCACAGCAGGCTTCCCAGAGGCCAGCAATCTTCTACCAGCCAGTTAAGCTGACTTTATAGCTGTGTTACAGAAGAAGTAGCGCATAAAGGAGTAATTAGGGCACAAGAGAAGGCCCAGTGCAGTTCTAGCAAGACTGTCTGGAGATGAAAAGATGGTGGTTTTGGAGTGTGGAGCTGGATGCAAAGAATAAAGTTTCACACTGAAGGCTGGTGATAACAATGAAAGCATCTGAGATCTGTAAACTCATCACGTGCATACTTGGACAGATAGGATCTTGGACATTGTAGAGGTGACCTCCAGCCATAGCTAAGTCCAAAATTCCAGGTTTTCTGTCTGAAAAGACAGAGAGTACTGTCTTCGGAACAGCTTTCAGGTGTTCCCCACAAGGTAGAACAAACACAGTCAGCGATCTTGTTTCTATGCTGTGGACAAGAGAGAAGAGCTACTCTTCTGTTGTGAGGGCCTTATGCCACTGAGCAATATCTTATTTATCAAGATAGCACTCTGTCTACGCATACAAGGTCTCCTATGCTCATCACCATGGTATCTGAGTGTCTCATTTATTATAGAAACAAACAACTCACTTCAGAAACGAGTTAAGGTTGCTAAGTGACAACAATGTACTTAGTTATCACATCATTTGCAAAACCCTCACACTTAAAAGCAAGGAAATGAATGATTAAGGACTTCTGAAAACCTATGCTGCCCACATAATAAATATATATTTTTAATTTGAGTACAAAGAAGTACACTTTTTATTTTGGCAAAACAACCTTATTCTTAACCTGTGGATTGTTTTCTTTTTTGTTTCCCTTCTTTTATGTGATATTTGTATTTCATTGAATTTGGTGTACAAACATTTTCTTTAAAGGAATATTCATAAGTGGCAAATATGATCAGTTAGTTGAAGTATTTCCAAGTACCACTATTGTTGGGTAATACTGCAACAGTAATATGTGAATATGTGCCCATTTCTATATTAAAAAAATGTATGTATTTCCATAATATTGTTCTTCTTCAAATCAACATTAATTTTGTAGGTGTGTTTCACATTCTTTAAAAAGGCTTTGTTTTCTCTTTAAATTCTAGAAATGATCATAGAAAAGTATCTCTCAGGTCAGAATTAAGACTGTTAAGTTGTCTTATGATACACTTCATTTTATTTGACAAAACAGTTTAGGTAAAATCCAAGTTCATCTGAAGTCAAGAAGAACTTTGACGCTGCCTTCAGATAGGTCAGGATTTCACCCTTTCTATGTTTTATGTAGGTAATAAAAGATATATGATGTTCTTAATTATTTATCTCCTGGCTTTTAAGCACTTGGGTTTTGTACCTAATGCAATGGGAACAAGTGGTGCTGAGGGAGTAATGTTGTTACTTAATTGTAACTTGTTTGAGAAACAAAACTGCAGCTTGTTTCAGGATTTCTTGGATCACTCAGATGTTTATTTTCTGCTTTTCTATCTTTTATTATTGTGTGCATAAATTAAGATCCAGGGTCTGCCTTCATTTGCAGTAGGTTTGTAGCTTAGAAAGATGAGAATGTGTATCATTGGAGGAACCTCCCACATGCTGGGAGCTTATACCTGAATGGGCAGGAACATGTACCAGTTAGTTAAACTCAACTTATGATCAGCCCTGATTGAGCTGATAATAACAGGGACCCCACATCTTTCTCCCCCCACTGTCTGAAATTGCTGAGGAGGATATCCTCATCAGGGACTTGTATAAGTCCAGATCCTTGGTTGTTGATAGTTCTCTGGGCAGCTCTCCAAGCCATGACATGGTCCAGATTTCCAAGCAGTCAAGATGTAAAAGAGAGGGCAGATTTTCAAAAGCACTTTCTTTCCCTTGTCCCTGCCATTACAGCATTTGCAAGAAGAGTTTTGAAAGGACTCGGTACTCATTGAGCTGTGTTCTCTTGAAAAATGTGGCCACTCGATTTAAGGCCTAAATGGGAGCTGGGTAATGTCACTTCGGTCGCTGGAAGAATTAGTCAATGACAAAAGGGCAGTCACGGCAGCTCTTCTCCATTAGCTTCCTCTTTCCTCCAACAATATCAATTATGGAAGCTCTAGCCCAAGGTTTCAAATAATAGCTATTTCTCTACAATGTTACTATTTTTGTACATAAAAATGCCTTTTGCATGAACCACTGTCAAGGTCTAATCCAATCTATTTATCTGTATTTACAAGGCACTTATCTTCTGCAGCATCTAAGTGCTCCACATGGATGAATAGACAACACTGTCATCCAAATACTGCATTGTTTCAGTCCTTTGCAACCCACTGAAAAATCTCTTGGGCTAAAAGATTTTCTCTTGGATCCCATGTAAAATGGGAAGCATGATGAAGACCATGACTGTGTGAGGATCAGGAGAAATACTATAGGCCAGAACCTGTTGTCAAAATTCTTGTAGATGTCAGTGGATTTGACACATGCAGAGGTTTTAAAGTTTTGTCTCTCCTTGGTACAGCAGAGGCTTGTGCTCAGCCCAGTACTGCTGTTTACATCACTTGTACTAAGGTAGGACCAGGCCTCCCCTTGGTATCATCTTCTCAGCATGAATAGTGTTCCCAGCTTCCCCATGCTGTCTCCTCTGGGCACAGGCGCATTTTGAGGAAAACTGTTCTTTGAGAGACGTCCTGGGCTCCCTCCAACTCTGCGTTTGCTACAGCAGAGAAAGAAATTCTGATTGCAGATCTGCCCTACAGCTGCCCTGGAGATGCCCTGAAGCTGCTCTACAGCTGTTTGGTGTTCAAAGTGCAAACCTGGGATGGATTTGGTCTAGCCAAATGGCACCTTCCCCTGTAAGCGAAATCACCTACTGGAAATAGTCCTTGAGGAAACCATGAACTTTTCACTGCATCTTAGACAGGGAGATAGAAAAGGGAGATCAGGAAAGATCCCTGTCCCTCTGCTCAGGGACGGCAGAAACAGCAGGCTCTGAACTGCTGCCTCTGGAATAGACTCTCCAGAACTCTGCACTGTGTACTTCAGAGTTTGCTTTTGGTTTGCTTAGCCCTGCTGTGATTCAACAGACTCAGTATCCAAACAAACAAGGATTTAGCTGAATCATAAATAAAGCCAACACCCGCAAATTCCCCTTTCTCCTTCCAAAGGATTTGTCTGGTTTGTATTTTTAGGATTAGATTTGCCTCTGATGAGTAGTTATGAGACAAAATGGAGAGAAACGTGTCTTGTTCAACATCTCCTTCTTGTCCTATTCACTCCTCTACCACAGCCAGCATTTTCAAGCCAGTAAAAGGCCCGATGCCCCTTTCTCCTGAATTATGTCTCTGGACCGTGTGATATGGTTGGATGAGAGAGAAAGAAGAGAAAAGTGGAGAGAAAATATCAGCCTTTAACACAGCAGGAGATAGATATATTTTTAACACTAAACCAGAATAAATTTCTAGCTCTCTCTTTACTTCATCCTTAATTTCCCTAAATGAGACACCTTCTGTGATGAATTCTCCCCAGGCAAAATAAAACCAGGTTTTCCTCTGATTTTGGCTGGCTAGGTCAGGCCAAATCTGTCTGACAAGGCCCATACATCACAGGGCAGGCAGAAGTAATGGGGGAACCGGGAAGAGAGGAGCTGGACAGCACAACAGGAAAATTAAATCCTGCATACAGAAAGGAGAAAATTAATGGATTTTGGTAAGGAAGAGATAAGGATGATTCCACTGCCAAATTCCTCATGAGAGGTAGCGTTGTGTGGGAGAGAGGAAGAATTGCTTAGCATGAGGTAGAAGAAAAAAAGGTTATAAAAAAAAAAAAAAGACTGAGTGCCCCATGCTTTAAATGCAGGTATCCAAACCCAGCTAAAAGTGGAGGCAAGTTTCTCAGCCACGAGAGAAGGCCCTGTTCAGAGCAGCTGTCACTACAATCTCCTAATTGGAAATAATTGGAATTCTGTCTCAAACCACAAAGCCCTGAATTAGCCAGTGCAGCCTCCACCAGGAAGCATCTGTTGCCATCTCCAATGGCAACAGTCCAACCCCCACCGCATCCAGCCCGCTCCCTCTACCCGCCAACTGGCAGGAGATGCCTGTTCTACCCTGAGCATCCTGCATCTGTGGGTGGGTGAGCGAGGGTGCAGAGGGAGCCCAGGGAGAAGCAGGAGGAGAGCAAGGGCTGCTGTTGGCCTTGAGAGCCAAGGCCACCCTGGGATGCTGGAAAGAGACATGGTGGGAGGTGGTCTGGGGGTGTAGGAGTTGCAGGGGACGGTGGGAGGACGGGGAGAGAGATGACTTGGAGAGGCAGCCCCATGCCCGAGCATTGCCCGACAGTGGCTGTTCCAACATCACACACCACAAAGGGCCCTGGGAAAGCTTGTTGGAATTAGTGCTTTTTGCTGATTATGTTAATGACTCCTTTGTGCTGTTCATATGCTCGTGTATAATTAGGATGAGTTTTATTTATTTATTTTTGGGTTTGCATGGCAAGGAGGAATGAGAAAAATAGTGACAACAGTAAGGAAAGATGAGAAGAGCACTTGAGCCTTTTTGTGGGGTGGAAAACCATGAACAAATGACAATTGAAAATATTTGGAGCAGGGAAAGGTGACTCCCCAGGTTGAGCCTTGGCAAGTGATATGCACTGAAATGTCTGCTTGTTGAAGGACAGGCTTTCTGAGAGAGTTGGGGGACCAGACTGCCCAGCCAGCCCGGTTGTTTTGCTTCCTCACATCACCCTGTGGGTTAAATGTGCCACATTCATTCCTTGAGGGTCCCAGCTCTCCATTACCTGTGACACCCCAGTTTCCCTCCGTGTCTCTTTGTGCTACTCCACTGGCTAACTGAGATGGAGAGCCTCTGACCACTTGGACTTCCCCTGGTCCATGAGAGTCCTCAGCAACCGCAAAGTGGGCAGAGCCAGCTGGAAAACTAAAAGTGGAATGGGGAGTCAACCCATCAGGCAAATGTACATTTGGCAAGTCTTCTGTGGTCAATGCACCAGAAGCAAATCCTTGCAGGAGTCCTGGTCCATGTTTTGTGAGCAAGCAGGGGATGGGTGATGCTTTGAAAAACACAGGCCCAGACTTTTACATAGATATCATCCTGTAGGGAAAAGTCTGAAAAGACCATCAAACTAACTGATTGCTACAAAATGTGCTATGCATAGCGCTATGCACTAGCTCCCCTTCTGCATGCTCCAGGCTTCCTTCTTTCCTTCTACCAAAGTACTGAAGCCCTATAAAAATGGGGATTGCAGACAGTGTGTGAAGTAATTTTTATTGCTGAAAAGAGATACAGAGTTAACAGATGCTTTTAAAACACATTCATCCTAACCTGGATGCCTTGGAGCCATTTTTGCTCTAGTATTGCACTTAGAGGTTTTTCATCCTGAAACTTGGGAGACTAAAGAGACTATGGAGAGGTCTGATGCATCTTGATAACAAATTGGATCAAATTGTCTGGGTACTCTGTGCCTGGGGCAGATGCTGCAGTAAAACTGGAAAACACTTGGAAAAACCTGATTCCCCTCTCTGTGATATCGGCATGAGGTTGAGCTGTGAGATGGAGCAAAGGGGGGATTTTCCTCTAGAAATCATCCTCTGCTGACATTTCTTTGGCTTAATAGAATTTAATAACTGGTTGAGTTATTCTAGCTTTCCTGGGGAAGTTTCACTCATATCCATTTGGCTTCCTACCTTGGATCTTAATTAGCTGAACAAGTTCTCATATTTGCTTGCCTATTTTGTCATGTGTGAAGTTCAGCACTTAACAAATACAAAAGTGATTTGTTTTTCAAGCCTCTTAAGGACATGAACTTATTCCTCTCTCAGCTTCAGACAAGAGGAGGGGGAAGAAGAGCCTTTGCTTTCCTTGCTGGTATTATATTAGCACCATTATACCTCTCTTGAGATCAAGGTTGCTTGGTACTTAGCACTGTGGACCCATGACCAAAGAGATCATCCCTGTCCTAAAATGTTTACTCAGTAGGGAACAGGTGAGATAGGAAATGAAAAGCCAAGAGCAGCAGAGAAAGGGTTTACCTAAAGTCACAGAGGCTTCCATCACAAGGCAGGGTTGGAAATGTGTCTCCTGAGGCACAGGCTGATTTCTAAGCCCATAGAGACCACTATCTCTTAGAATGTCAAGATCTACTTCTAGCAATGCACTGCAGGTTTCCCCTGCCTGAGATTGGTACTGGCTGCAAAAGAGTGGGAGAAAGGAAGAGAATCTCTAAATCATTTTACTGTGTTTTGTGTAAACTTATATGTAAACCTCACTTTTTCCACTGAGATGTAGACATTTTTGAAAAGTTCCTATCAGCTCCCCAAGTAAATATCAAATAAAGTCATAGATTTTTGTTTGCAGAAAATTAATGACTACCTCAAGTGAAAAATGACAACAGGGAACTTCTAGGAGAAAGCTGTTATAATAGTGTTCTAGATTAATAAAACAAGTACACTGGGGATATTTCAGACTAATTTATGGGAGCAGAGGGGAAGGAAATTACAGCTCTGTACCTGAACCTTCTCTCTGTCTATCTGCTCTCAAACTGGCAGCACGAGGTTGTGTATTTATGCTCACAAGAATTCAGTGCAAAACAGAAGTCCAGACAGAACAGCTCTTGAGAGAGCTCTTATTTTTCTCATTACACTAGAATTCAGACCAATTACATCTTGTCTTTCACTTAGGGTACTTATATTTCCTTTTTTTTACCTTCCCCTAAATCCTAATCCAGTCTCCCATTCATGTAGTTCAGGGTACCGCTTTCTATTCTTGACCTCTGTTCTAAGGTTCACACTAATCCTATCTATAAATTACTTCATTTACTGAACATCAAGCACAAAACAAACAGCATGATGGCGTCTTTACCTGGCAATAATCCTGAATCAATACCATTTCATTCTTCTGTTTAAATCAGTGGTGATGATCTGTACCACATTTAAAGTGCTAATGGTCCACCTGTTAAGTACTTTAAAGATGGTAACTTGATGTGGGATTGGGGCATTTTTCTGCCTGTATATGTGATATTATCTATATACCAACAGCACACCCTATAGGGTCCTGTACACTGCAGATATTGTCAAACTATCATGTGGCCTGAAAGTCCACATTGTTTGGAAGTTGAGCTTTTCAATCCTTGCTAATAAAAGTTTAAGAGGGAAACATGCTTAGGAAAAGACTGAAACAAACCTTGATAACTATAGCTGGGTATAATGTTAGAGGTCAATTTTTTGTTTGCTGAAAAAGTAACCTCAGGGTGCAGGAAGCTTTTCACAAGTTTGTTTTGAATCCCTCAAATAGCTAATCTGGAAACAAGAACAAATAAGAAAGATAATACCCCATTTTGGCATTTTAGAAATGAAGACATTATTTGAAAGAAAACAGTGTATTATGTTATCCAAACTGTATTTGTCTTAATCTTAAGGATTCCTAAATATAAATATAATTTTTACGCTTAATGGAAAACAAAACTTGTCAATTGAGCCTAAGAGAAATTCCCCTTTCCTTTTATTTTCACAAGGAAATATAAAGGGCCAGGGGAGGGGGGGGAGGGAATTCATAATCTGTATTGGTTTGGGTGAATACTAAACATTTCTTTTACCCACTTGCTTTGCCCAGGAAAGCAACAAGAAAAGCTCTGCAGTTTTGTAGAGAGATGCTACACCAAGAGGATATCCTACTGCAAGGAATCATACTGAGTTTTGAGGCATAAGGGTCCATTTTCATCTACTTTATCCCTTCATAAGCATGCTGGAGACAAGCTTTACAAATCACTCAGACACCAAGGACAAAACTGTTAGCTGAGATACACATGCTTCATTCTTAGGGACAAGGCCTCAGTGTTTGTGATTCTGGCTGGGTGGGTCTTGTACCCAGAAGGGATGTGGCAGAGAAATCACTTTCCATTTGTTAAGACATTTACTTAAGTACACTTGACAGGAGTGTGAGGACAGAGCTAGTTGCCTTGAGCCACTTGTTAGTCAAAGAAGACTCCAGAATGTTGGTGTGTTATGAGCATCAGCAGAGAATTGGCAAGTCCTGGAGGTCATGCAGCAACCCAGGTAAGTTATTCTCAGGATGGCTGCTTTTTAGACATTTTCTGAGGAGGAAAATACATTGTGGGAAGACATAATATTTCCTTTCTTACCCTGTCCTTGTTCTGTACCAAAATGAAGTGTACCATGAGGAGTTAGCTTTTATTGAGGTTCTGTGATCAGTTATGCAAAATTATAACCAATACCAACTTGCTTGTAGTCACTTTCATCATCCATAATTATTTCTCTTTTCTACCAGTCAGACTGTAAGGAGTCCTTTATTGCTACTACTACTGCTACTATTAATAATAATAATAATAATAATAGAAAATAAATAAAGATTATCAGTGTTCTTCATAACTAGCTTTCAACATCTCCCTGTTAATTTTAAGAAGTGCCAGAGCAGGAAAAGGTGATGTAAGACTGTCATATGTACAGTGTTCTGTACTCAGAAGATAGGAATAACACAGGATTTTATTATTCTTATAAAAAGTCTCTTAAGTTAATGTACCCATCCAAAGATTCCTGCAAACCATCTAACATCCTCAGCACAACTTCATGCAACATTCCCCACCTGAATGCAGTTACAGATGGGCTCCGACTGCCAGTAGAAAAGCCCAGAGTCCACAGCCAGGAAGCAAATTGGTGAGAAGATAAAGAACAACCAAAAAGAAGCTGATTTGAAAATCCATGCTGAACCATTGGTCATTTGGCCTTCTTGTGTCTGTCAACCCACTTGGAAATAGGTGATCTTGTAGGAAATTGTAGTAGCCACCTCAAAGCAGAGACTTCACGAACAGAAATAAGTATGCAATTGGGAAGGAGTCCAACATTGAGCCGTGATGGGTTGCAGCAGCAATCCTGCACAGTGGACATACCAGTGCAATGCAGGGTGGCAAAGGCACCTTGGTTTCATTCCTTACATACATCAAGCCCTGAAGAATGCTCAAGGGGTTATAAAGTGGGACTGCCAGAAACACCCAAGCAGATCATCTTCCAGGAAGAAGAGCACTGTCTCATGGCTCCTTCAGTGCACCACAGAAACACGATAGATTATAAGATCAGTCATCTACTTGTTTGAATTTCTCCTGTAGGCTTGAATTTCCTTAGGACACCTTTTCTTGGCACACAGTCATCAAGCTATGGTATGTGCCAAACCCTTCTCTTTGACCTTACCCCTCTTCTTTCACAACCCAGGCTTACACCAAACTTGCCCATGAGGAGGTAAATATGTGAGTGCCTTTGATGTGTTCCCAGAGTCATGTGAAAGGAAAATCTCAGCCATTCAGCATCGTTTCAGAGTCCCTCAACTGGAGTTCTTCACGGGTCTTCCCAAGGTGGAACAAAATTGACAGTCTTCTGGCTTTCCTGTCCCCTTCTTTGCCAGACTGGCCCCTCCACTTCAGGCTCAGGAATACCCCCAACTCCAGTGCTACCCTAGAAACTGGTCTCCTGGATATTTGGAGATGCTTTATGGATTCCCCTTCTTGAAAAAGTTCTCACGTTGGAGGCAGAGATGTGGGAAGGAACACAAAGGGCTCTGACTCTATTCAGCCGTTATCCACCCTGATTAATTTTACAGCTAATGACTCTCCAGACATGGTGATGTATGGGGCTCTGTCGGTGACAAAAAAATTGAACTTTTACTAATTAAGTAGAACATCTTCATAGGGTGAAAGGTTTTGCTAACGAAAGTAACTCACAAAGAATTATGTTGGCTAGAGACTACTGCCGAGATCAGACAGAGAAGGGAGGGAGAGAGCGGTATAAAATATTCACTGCACCTACCAGTCCAACATTTCACTCCCAGGTTGTCTCTGCACAAAGACTACTCACTGCCACATTTCCCCTGCCTCAGAAGCCCACCTCTGCCTCAGAAGAACAAGTGTGACATTCTATGTTTGCACCCCCAACTGCATGATGAGCATTGTTTAATGAAGTAGCCTTGTCCCTGCACCGGGAATGCGTGTTATTTGTTGCAATCACTTTGCAAGGACATACAGGATGGCATAAAGTCCATAGTGGTGCAAAGATGTGATTTTCTGGCTCCTTTTCTTACAGGTGCCACCAAGATACTACACTGGGTGCACTGTACAACTCCCTCTCCTATGCAAGAGAACAACTTCAAATGCAGATCAGGATGAGTGAAAACGGGGCCTTTATGAAAGTGCCACATAACATCTGACCGAACAAAATGAGTTCATCTTGGTGCAAGGAGAGAAGAAGCAGCAGGAGCAGTGTCCTGGGGTGGGAGAAGAGATAGAAAAGAGGTGGCAGAACTGCACAGATCTACAACAACTACATCATAATATATTGAGAGTGGGGAATCAACACCACAGGCTGCACTGGTGGAAGGGCAACGGGTCACATACAGCGGTTCCTCATGTGCCCATGGCAGTTCAGGAGCTCTTGTCCCTGCGGGGCTGGAGAGCTGAGCCATGAGCTGTGTTTGCTCCACTGGCTGATGGCCCACTCTGAACTGCTACAGCCCCGCTGCAGCATGCATGGGGATCCTGATCAAAGTAACATGTCCCAGCCAGGCTACGGAGGAGGGAAACTCCACTGTGCTTTTATAGAAAGGATTGGTGAAGGGCAAAGCAGCAAACTCTCTGGAGATTTCCTCCCCAGTAAGCTCTGGAAAGAAGCACTTTCAATGAGTTAGTGATGATTTCCACCTGATGAAGATATGCCCCCGTGTTCTGCAGCCTTGCCTCTTCTCTTTCCTCTCCCTTCCCCTTTCCAACCAACTTCCCACTTGCTGCAATGCTCATTACTTTATAATTCTATTGTCACCCTTTCACAGAGAGATTTGTGGTGTTTTAACCAAGAAACCTACATTAAAATATTGAAATAGGTCATTAAATATTTATTTTCTTCAGCTACTTGTAAAGGCAAAAGGAAATTGGGGAAAAAACTGTCAGAAAGGAGTATAATATTCACATTTTTTGAAGAGCCTGTTTATGGTTATGTTGCCTGAGGGACTTGCAAAGACAGAATCACAGAGGCCATGGTGTTAGCTTTTCCTCCTTTTGCTCTGTCTCCCTCTCCAGTGGCCTTTATCTATTCTAGGATTCAGCTTGTTGTGCTCAATTCTCCTCTCTCTTTCTCAAGTGTAAATCAAGGTTAACTCCATTCACTTCAGTCAGTGAGGCAGCCAAAGACACAGATTCTCAGCCAGATGGAAATATGGGGATTGACCCCCACCTGTGTGCCCCAAACAGTGCTCGTGTGACAGGCCCTGCTTCTCTTCTTGTGTGCACTGATGGAAACCAAGAGCAGCTCTGCCCCAGGCACTGGGGCTGTGTTGACATAAAATTAGTGTGACATTTGTGTCAAGCCCAAGGTCTACACTTAGACCTTCTGCACATGCTGCTCATTCCTTCTCCATTTGCACATGAAGGAGATGTGGAGATAGGGAAAGATGGCAGGAATTACCTTCACAGGTAGCAGGCAGTAAATCATCATTAGACAACACTATCCTAGGAGGAAACTACCAAGGGATGTCCAGTAATGCCAAGTGCTGGGATCTCTGATAATGTCAAGTGTCAGCCAAGAAGCTGCTGTGACCATAACTGGGGGCATCTTCATAACTTTTCCCCTTAGCACGGCTTTAAAGATTTTCCCTGGAATTCTGAATTCTTATACCCGCAATAACAACTCCACCTTCCACAGACCTCCTGCATGACAGGGCTGAGATCTGCAGCCAGATTGCCTCTCTTTGGCTGGAGTCTTTTGCCCCTCTTTTGAAGATCCACACTTCATGCACTACTGTGCATGCAGTAAAGATAGACTCAGTGTGCTGTGATCCCTGGCCACTGAAGAATCAAATTTCCACCTTTAAGGGGATGTGGTCTCCAGTTATAAAAAGTAGAAGAACATCTGGCTGTGTTTCTCCACTTCTCTCATAAACACACTCTCTCTCTCCAGTGTCCAGTACTCCATTTCTAGGATGCTTAACAATTTACTTATGGCAGCCTGCTTTGCTCTGTGCTCGCACACACATACGCATTCCTGGACATGCTGGATTGTTGTCACCTGATTTTCAAGGCTTTTCATTTTCATCTGCAAGTGACAGCACCAAAGGAACCAAATGATTATAGCAACAAAACTAAAGTAACCCAACAGTTTGTGAAGCAGATGGTCAGCACAAACAGCAAACAAACATCCACTGGAGCTTGTTCTATCTGAATTCACTGGTCAACCTGGCTTGTGGGTTAAAGAGAAGGGCTGGAGCCCCTGCTTGGTTCACCTATCTCAACACACCTATGCATGAAGGTCAGGGAAATTTTCTCTTTCTTCTCTTTCTTCACTTTCTTCTCTTTCTTGTCTTTCTTCCTTTTTTTTCTTTTCTTTCTCTCTTGGGACTTTTTTTCTGTGTCCAGTTTTTTCACAAAACAAATGAGCACAGAAACTACAATACCAAGCTGGCACTCCCTATGACATTTTGTAATAATAATTAAATGAATTGTTTTGAGCTGCTCAGCACTTTGATGTGTTTCAGGTGCTTTTTCCCTTGTCTGTCTGGGAAATGGGAGAGAGTATGGCAGGTGTTGGCCCAGGTACAGGGGAATAGAAAAAGGAAGATTTCTTTGAGACACAAATAAGATCCACATTATGCATGACTCAGCACCTCATGTCAAAATTTGGCCCATATCAAAAGGAACACAAAAGGCTGATCACAATGAGCAATAATCCAAAAATACACTGGCGAGAAGAGCGTACTGTGGATTTCAGAGCGGGGCATGACAATTAGAGCTGTGCAAGATAGTCACAGGGACAAAAATAGATCCAATTCCAAGTGGAAGGTGCCTTTGAAACTTGGGATTTGCATTTTTTGTGTGCATGCTTTCAACTCAAAAATAGCAATTTGGTTAAATAGAAAAGGCAAAGTGTGAAGATAAAAATAAATATTACCTTATTTTTACAATAATATATCTAAATCTGGAAGAAACCCAGGAGTATCGCATGTGCAAGATTTAACACAAAGGATTGTGCTTTGTTTTGTTTTGCTTTAACAAATCCATTTCTAAGTCTAATCACTATAAGAGAAATAGTGTAGCTCCTTTCCTTTCAGCAGTCAGAGAAAAGACGTCTTAGATTAAGAGGATACCCAGTGATATCAGGAACCCATGTGCATGTTCTTGATCTTCCACTGACTTCTGGCGGAATCAAATGGTCTCAGTTTTTTATAGGTAGTTAAGTACCTAGTGGGATTCTCAGATGCACTTCAGAGCCTGACAGCCATACACATATTTCTTTGCATGTTTCTCTCTCTCTGCACCACAGGTGATGGGGATGGCAGGATTTCCTCAACTCCCATGAAAAAGACAGCGAAATACTTAGATAGTGCATTGATGAAAATCAGAGATTTAAAGACAGGTAAAACCACTAGCTTTTAAAGAGCTTTGCTAAAAAAAAAAAAAGTATAAAAATAAAAATTTCTCCACTTTTCACCCATGACATTCCAGCCTTTTAAATTTGTCCCACTGGCGCTCATGCAGGGAGGGAGACTGGCACTTCTTGGAAGAGGGTGTCTATCCAAAGCAATTCAAAGACCTTATTTACAATTCTCATTAATAATATTTCAGACTGGATTTTAGAGATGCTTCCTGCAGCTACTATTTTGACCCTTTCAGCCCTACTCTGAGTACTGAGGTCTTTTGAAGCTACTAGCCTTTTCTCTGCTGTGATAGCCCCACGGGTTAAACACATGAACCAGCTTTCTCTCTACTTTCTCTCACTATAAGCATAGGAAACTTCCTTCCCATGATCTCTTAGGAAATGGCCTGTATGTGGGCACAGGTCCCCATCCTGGATTCTGAAGTCCTTGCCTGGATCGCTCTTCCAGCCCTCCAGCTCTTTGCAGATAGGTTCTGCCTCAGATAAAAACGGCTTCATGCTTCTCCTGTGTTTATTCTCTTTCTTGCCTCTAACAACGTTTTCCAAGGTATTTTAGGTGGCTAATACACCATTAGGACACACAGCTGATGCTTGAAATTCTAACATTTTCCACATTTTGTAAAACAGCTCATTACTGAAAGGATGCTCCTATGCTGACATTTCTCTTGCAACTTTTTTTCACACTTTTGTGCCAGACTTCCAGATATATCTTGATTCCTTTTTGGTGCTTTATCATCTCTCACTCCTGGTTCCTTTTCCACATGGAGGGGGTGAAACAGAATAACTTGTTCATAAGCAGAAAGTGATCTTGTGTCTCTTACTCTTGAGACCATCCCACTCAGTTATGTTTTTTTTTACTGGATTCTGTCAGCCCAGTGATCTATCCAGTCTGGGATACAATTAGATACAAAAAATCCTTAAAAGAAATCCCAGTACAGCAGTAAGGAAGATCACACAGGCGAATCTTAAAGCTGACAATATCCATCAGTTTACCAGCTTTCTGGTAAAACAGAGAAGAACTGGAGCCCACAATTTCCATCACTCGTCATTGAAATAGAAGATCTTGCTCGTATCAGAGTTTTGATTTTACTTCAGCTGTTGGAGTGGGTGGGGCATCTGGGTTAGATTCTGATTAAGATGAAAACCTCTGCTCTCACTCCTCTTTGGCACTCTCATATTCTGACATTTATTTGGAGAAATTAGGTCATTCTGCGATATTTTGGAATGAGGTAGATGGCACATTTCACATCTGAAAGGAAGCTATGGCTGGGGCCATCTTCAGTGGTGATGGACTTTTGCAGAGAACCAAGGTCATTACCAAAAATTTTCCCACATGCGCCAAGGTCAGCCTGTGAAAGCTCACTGTGATGAACAAACCTGACCTGAGTGTTACTTGATGGGTCCTGTAAAACAATCCCCCTTCTAAA
The DNA here is from genome assembly GCF_018691265.1 of Tyto alba. Taxonomy (NCBI): domain Eukaryota; kingdom Metazoa; phylum Chordata; class Aves; order Strigiformes; family Tytonidae; genus Tyto; species Tyto alba. The sequence continues at coordinate 8,450,264 of NW_024881273.1, forward strand.
ATAACTGTTTTCTGGCCAATCAAGTGACAGTGCTGCCAAGCTCAAAAGCATGCCCAGCTCGTTGCAGCACTGCCTGCCTTACCAGCCGTATTAACACCCTCAGAGCTTCGGATAGCGATAAGAGAAAGGGTTGAGAAGAACCCATGAAAGCATCACTGGACAGACCAGAGCTGTCTTTTGCCCTCACCTGTTTCCCATTTTTCTTCTCCCCATGTTCCTGGGGTTGTGAAAAATGCTCAAAAGCAAAGAGTTGACCACCTCGATGTAGATGAGGGAGACAATTCCCAAACTGCCTCTTGCAAGGATTCTTGAATTTAATTGCATACAAGATTAGATACCTCACCCATTGCCTTAGAAATGCTGAAGACAAGCTCAAGTCCATCCCACACACAAAGTAAAAGGCAGTCCAGGGAGTTGCTTTGGGCAGTCTTTCTCCTAGGGATGCAGAAATCTCAAGATGGATGTTCTTTGTGAACATCTCCAATGACAACTTCTATCAGACACCTCTGATCTGAGTAGTCACTGACCACCACACCACAGAAACATTCTCCTCTGTCTCTCTATATCCCATCAAAAAAAAGTCGTACTAGTAATTTTATTTAACACCTTTTTTTTTTTCACCTTTCTTCCATGGCAAATTGCATGAGATATACAGAGGAAGGGTGTGGTGCTTAGGGCTCAAACATGAGATAAGAAAAATGTCAGTGGCTATTTTTGCCTCTGCCTAATACAAAACACATACCTCAGAGTGGCCATTCACACTTTTTTTTTTTTTTTTTAATTATTATTTTCCCCTTCAGCTGTGTTTGTAGCACTTTGGAAATGCTTAGATAAAAAGGTGAATTGTCACCACTTTCTATACTCCTACACTTCTCTCTGGGAAACTGGACCACTTGGACCCCAGGAAGTTTGGCTTTTCACTTTCTATTCCTATGTGATCCCCCCTGGAAGTTTTGAATATCAGGAAGCTCAGATAACCCAGTTGAATTTTCTTCATAACTCTTTAATTTAACTACCCATACTGAGAAATGCTGTCCCAAATAATCTCCAATATTTCAATCATCAGAGTCTCTCTAAGACAAGGGACAGTGGGAAGTCCCTAAATCCTTGTACACTCTAGAAGTGTGATGGGAATTATGGACCATTTTTTGAAAGAATGAAAGATGTCCATTGATATAGTTAAAGGCAGAATTGGAGTTAATCTGAGTTAACCTTGAATTGAGTTACCTAGGAGAATAAACCCAAAGATAATGCTACCCTTACTCTGTGAGACACCACTTCTTTTCTCCCTCTTTCCTTCTGCCTTCCAAAAAGCATGAATTTGACAGAATGGCAGAAAAGAAGATCAAGAAAAAACAAACCACCCCTACCACTACCAAAACCCTCTACTGCAAAATCCACCCCTGAAAGTTTGTTGCGATGTCAGCAGGAAAAGCAATATCGGCCTCTGAAAAATTAATATGATGCTCACTTGCTGTCTAGTTCCTCTTCTGCTTGTCAATAATTCTGTTCGTTCCACAAATATTAAACCTGTTTGCCAGAACCCTTAATGTGACAAGAAGCTGATGCCTGAAAGCACGATTACTTTCAACTACACATCATATTTAATTTATTACATAACCTGGTGTTATTGCTTTTATTGATGAACTGTAGAGTGTAAAATGATTATTTGTTAAAGATTTCACTGTAGTAAAGGAAAAAAATAAAAATATAGAAGAAAAAGAGAAAAATCTTTACTGCTTCAAAAAAGCTACTTGTAAATGTTTTTCTGAAAAGATTCAGGAATGGGAGTTACTATTATTACCTGATTTTTGGCTTCACACATTCTTTGCACTGCAGAAGAGATCCACCTCCCTCCATCGCTTAATTCAATCCCTTTTCTGAGACAGGAACAAGCAGCAGAGGAGTAGAATGAAGCTCCTCCTGATGGGATGATGTATATGTAACTCTTCCATGCTCTGCATCATTAAATCTAGGTGGTTGGTTTGGGCAAGACAATCTCAGTCCTGCAACTAAACTTGAGCTCGCTCTTTTCCTTTGCATTACTGTAATGTGATAAGAGCTTATTGGTATCAGACATTTATATTCAGAGACTGCCTTTTTGGTCCAGCTATGACGCAAAGGTGTTGAGCATGGGCAAATGAAAGATGAGATTCCTGCCTTGAAAGAACATTTTCTCTGATTCAAAAATGTAGGACAAAAGGAAGTTTGTTTTATGCATGTGAGAAATCAAGGACCAGAGACGTGTTGGAATTAGTTCATATTGAAATTTAATTTCATAAAGATACCATTTCTTTGGCTTCTAAGTTGTCCACTTGAGCAGCCTGTATTTTTATGGACTTTAAAGGAAGCAGATAGCTTGGATGAATAGAGTGAATGCTGATGACTGAATCACTGGATAAGCCCCACTGCCTGTTTCTCGTTTTAGGCTCTCAGTTCAGAGGCATAAATGATAAGCCTGAAGAACACATAGGCTCATTTGGGCAAGTCAGTGCTGAGAAGCTCTGGTCCTTCTATGCCATTTCAGCTCCCAGGGACAGGAGACTGACTGGCAGCTCTGAATGGCCATATGGACCTTCCACTGAACCTCAATGGATCTTGCCTTCCTAATTCTAGACCCAGAGACAGTGACTGTGAATATCCTATACAAAACTGATCACAGCAAGAGACTGCTTAGGAGCCAAAACATCACCAGCAGTGTGTCCCAGTAGAGTATTTTAGTCCTAACGCCAAAAAATCAAAACACAAAGGAAATGCATTACTCAGCCCCAGGTTTAAGAAATTAATTATCTGCTGGTTCCTGAAACCATGATATCAGCTGGAGTTTTATCTCTGGTTTCATTCAGGTAACAATATAGCATTTTGAACAGAAGAAATTTTGAAGTCTGCAACCAAAGCAGAGATGTCTAAAAGGTGTGCTGCATTTCCATAATACACTGGGAGAAATGCAGTTTCAGAAGAATTCTTGGAATGACTTGATACTGAAACAGATGTAATGGAGAATTCAATGTGCTGCTGAGACATTTCTCTTGCTTATTGGTTATAAACAGTATTACTGATGGTATCAGTATATGAAACAAAAATAAAAAATAAGGAAACCTGCTTTTGGGTGCATTTCTGTCTTATGGCTGATTGCAAATACCAGTTGAGAACTTTGGTTTTGGGCTTTTCTAAAATAGCTCTTTCCCTGAAAAGTTTTTATTTTCTGAAAGGCTTGGACCTCATGCTGCAGCTTCCCTGTTCACCAGGAACTTCACAGAGTCTCCTGATTCCATCCAGCTGTTTGACTCCGAAAAACAGAAGCAAAAAATGTGATCATTTTCTTTGCAGTGCTTTGACCCAAGCTCCATTTCTGTAGGTAAAATTTCTGAGGTAAAAAACAGAAATACAAACTCAAATGGTCTGCATTTCCCAGAAAGACTTAAGTAATAGGAATAATTCAACTTGCTGTTCCATTGCTTTCATGACTCCTGACACTTTCTGTCTTCCAGATGACAACAAGATCTTAACTGGGATTTTGGGAAACATAAGAGACCTGCAGCCTCTGATCACATAAAAGGAACAGAACAAGAAAAAGAAGAAGAAGGGGAAAGCAAGATAGAATAAAACAGATAAGCAAAAAAATAAAAGAAAAAAAAAATGAGAAAAGCTACAGAGCTGATAAGATTCCTAGATAGCCCAGAAAGTTTTGTTCATCCCCAAGACATTGGTGTTTATCTGAATAAGGATCTTCCTTCTCTGTCATGTGAGCACAATTTTCCCTCCTTGCCTGGCTCCATTCTCTCTTTTTCTTTTCTCTTACACTGCTCTTCAACAGGAATGTCCTCAAACTGAGGCCTCCTGCTTTCCACAGAGACTACTGAGTCATGTAGGCCACCGAGGTAAATGGGAGATACAGTAGTTCACAACCAACTTTGCCAAACAGGCTTTGGATTGTGATTAGATTTTCCCCAAATGCACTGCTCCTTCCTGGCAGCCCAGCCAGTCCCTCCCATACACATGCTTATTCACAAACACAGGTCTCTGCCTGGCACAGCCTCTCTGTTATCCATTCATTTTCTGAAGGACATGAAAGATGCCTCACTGCTACCTGTTTTTCTTTGCTTACATACCCATCCCTGATTCTAGGCATCCAAACTGAACCGAGTAATTAAAAGGAAAACAGATATGAGAGTTACCTTTTCTGGTTTTGTTTTTAAAACTCTCCCTCATCTCTGAGGAATTTACCAGAGTTGATTTCTCAATTGCTTTTTTGATTTCTTCTCTGACGGCTTGCTCTGTGCCAGGGATGTGGCATTGACCTCCAGCAGCAGAACTTTTGCTTTGTTCCCACTGCTGTCCCGAAGCGCTATGCAACTCATTGAAAATCCATTAATTCTGTCTGCGCCCTATCAGATTAAAACTTCTCTTCAAATAACATTTCAAATATCAGTTGCTTCGCCTTAATATCTTTCTTCCATAACATTTCTCACAGCTCTGCACACACACTCCTCTCCCCTGGGTAATTCCCTTTTCTATGCGTATTGTTGATTCTTTAAGAGCACACACTCTCCGCTCCCTCTTTTTGCTGATGTTCTATACTGCATCTTGCTCTCTCCTACCTCATCCCCTGTTTCTTTCACCCTTATTCTATTCTTTTTATATCATCAGAGGCAACGGGTCATTTCTACATTTCCCAGAGTCCCAAATTACAGAACCAATAGAGACTTGCAGTTACCAGAGACTTTCTACTTGGCCAGCCTGCAAAACTTACTCAGCTGCATGTTTGTCAAAACAGCAGCCACTGAATTTGCTAGAATCATGTATGTAGATGTACCAAAACATGTTTCTGAATAACTCTGGAAGACCTAACCCAGTGGTTTCCCTACCAGCCAGCCAAGACATTCCTGTTTCCACTGGACTGACTTCCTTATGGCCAGACTTCAGCTCCAGGGAGTGAGGAGGCTGTGAGGTGTTTCACACACCGCCAACCTCCCCGATGGGCCTGGGCTATGACTGCACAGCCTCTGTCACAAGGCCTTTGTGGGTAGTAGCTCATTTTTGTTTCCTTCACTGAGCCTCAGAAGTTATGGATGTGGCACGGAGATCATGACTCAGTCCATCCTCCCCTTCCTCAGCCAACACCTTCCTGATTTGGAACAGCAAAGCTTGGATACAGGTTCAGTGTCAGTAGGCACAGGCTTGTGTAGGAGACAGGCAGAAAGAGATGACAAACACTTGATGCTGTTAGAAACTCTCTCCTGACGTCACTGAGGACCTTCCAACCTCTGCCCAGAGGCAGAAATTATCCTGGGCCCAGTGGAGTTTGTTATGGTTTTTCCTTTCTGTGTTAACACTTGTCAAAGTGCTTATCTTAACTTCCCCACTCCCCTAATCCTCCTCCTCTCTCCTGCTGCTTGGCTGGCAGAGATCTGTATCTGCTTTGGTTGGGGTGGCAGGAGGCTGGGGCAGTGCTGATAGACAGACTTCATCCCAGGGAAATAAAATAAAGCAGAAGTCAGTGAGAAGAAGCAGTGCAGGCAGCAGGTTTCTCTGCAGAGGAAATGGTGATAACCCATAACAATCATCTCCCACACAGTCAATGAGTGTGTTTACCAGGGAAAAGAGAGTGGAAATGGGAAACGTGGTTTAGAGAAAGTAAGTACCATGAGGGTAGTAGAATGTAAGGCCAGACCTGGGTGGGAGTTCCAACTTTTTCAGTTCCCTGGCCCCGCAGGGAAGAAAAGAGCATCACTGGCCTCATGGCAAAGGTTGGCTGGGACATGGACATCTCGAGTGAGCCTTAGGAGCTGGTTTGTGGGACCCAAGCAGTGTCAAATGTGGGGTACTCTAAAGTGGCTGCTGAAGAGATCATTCTCAGATCTCCTTCCCCAAACTTTGATTTCTGCTAGAACAACAAGCCATAACCATAGAGCCAGACTATGCATCAGTCCTTTTGCTTTATTTATGTACTCAAGCTACTTCTATGTGCATGCGGACTGAGACTCAGCTAACCTCCATGCTGATGGAGACTGACGTCTCTCCAATAAGTCAAAATACCGCAGGTTCCAATCCCTGCTGACTCTACAGTATTTTAGGATATGGTGCATCCAAGCATTAACACTGCCAATTATTTTTTTTCCGTGAGTGGCTAAGGCAAGGGAATTTGGTGGGGTAGAATTGTCTAACATAGTCTGAAATATTCAAGAGAAACAGATACAAATCTCTGCATATATTTCAGTCAGTGTATTTGGGAAGAGGCTGCCCACAGAGAGAAGGAATACTCCATATGGATGTAAACCTGTGCAAGGTGGAATGGACTCAGCTGAGTGAGTAGTTTACAATACATTATTTATCAGAGGAGTTTATCTTTTATTTTTGCTTATGGCATTCCTCAGATTGTGATTTTTTCTTACAGTCCTTCATTACTCAAACATATTTGGAGATTTTTATATATATGTGTACACATAAAATCTCCAAGGATTTCTCAGAAAAGGTTTTAGTTGGTCTCAGTGATTCAATTGCAATGGGTGAGTTGAGTCATATGCCACTGGTCTTATTATTCACAATAGAAGGAAGTTGCAATCACTGCTGAATAGCCACGCACATTAATTTTGAAATTCATGTTAGTCTGGAAATATTCTGTGGTACAAATGTTTATTGCTGTTGTTGTTATTATTGTTTATTTTATAATAGCAGGAGGAGCTCCATTGTCCCTGGCCTCCTGGTGGACACAGAGGGGTGCAAGACAACTGAAGGAACTTCATTATGTTTGGAGGATGCATTAATACCAACATTACCATTATATTCTTTCTGCCTGATATTTTTTCCTGAACTGAATGCCTAATTCTTCTTCAAGGACCAACTTTAGCAAATACAGGACCCTGTGTGAAATCAACACAGCATACTCACAGAGGAAAATTATATGGAGGGGAGTATTGGAGGCTGGAATTATGAAAGCTATATGTATTTTTAAAATAGTTTGGACACACACTGACTCTTTTCTACTTCTAGCCATTTACCTAGACCTGGTCTAGGGGCACAAACAAAGAGAGAATGAGCTGGATCTGCTCTATTACAAAATCACCATTAAAAGAATTTATTTTGCAATTTCATAATCATTCCATCATTAGTACCTCAGTCAATAGTCAGATTGTGCAATCTGCTTTCATACAGTTTTGTAATTTGAAACAGGAAGAAGGATCTTTCACACTAAAACTGCTCCCAGATGCTGGTGATGCCCTAAAGTGAGGTGTTTTGGAGGGAAGAATAGCACCCTTAAAGCCAGCTTGCTTTATCCTTCACCACTCAGAGATTCAGGACACAGGAAAACATTTCTCTGTGTTTCTCCAAAACCTAGTCCCCTGATATTCACCATTTTTGGGCTAGGGACTAAAATCCTGGCCCTGTTCAAAGCAATGGCAAAACTCAGAAATGTCGATCTCCTAATGATGTCTACAATTTCAGAAGGAAAAAAAGACAAGGGAAAAAAAAAAAGGCAGAGGGACTTCCTGTGATGACCAAGAATAAAGCAGCTGTAGACTGGAAATCAAGCCCTCTTTGAATGACAGCTGGGATCCTCAAAATCTAAGGCATACTTCTTAATTAGTCTCTTCTGCAAAATATAGGCAACAAATGCTATCTTAAGGCAGCTCTTAGGTTTTATTTGCTTGTTTGTTTGTCTGTTTGTTTCTGAGCAGCCAAAGCAAACTTCTCCAGGGACTGGTTTGATGCCTTTCTGCAGTCTGGGCTGGAATATTGATCCTGGAAAAGAGATGTGTGTTTTGTATATCTGTGTATGTAAGTACGTGCAAGCTTGTAGGAATGCAGAAGAGATGAAACGGGCTTGGAATTCACCTAACAGCCCCATCCCCTCCCCAGAACACATCTCCTCTCTCTGAGTCCAAGCTCAAAGAAGTTCATGTACTGTCATTGCTTCAAAACCCAGCTGTAATTTTCTTGCTAATGGAAGACGTATTGACAAAAGTTGACATTAAGTGGAACTAATTACACTATAACTGCTAAATAACTAAGAAATAACTACCCCGTAATTTATGGTGCAGCACGGACTCTGTGCAGCAACTTTCAGAGCCGTTATAGCTGCACAGAGCTCACTGATGCATGCGCTGCAGAACTTGTCCCCTGCCAGTAGAGTCCAGTCAATGTGAAATTGCCAGCTCTGCAAACACACATTGCCATGATTAGAGCATAAAGCCAGCCGGGCTTCCACAACCCACTGCAGCCCTGCTCCAGAGCAATAGGATAAATGACTGCTAAAATGCTCTTCCCAGACCATTAATTTTATTTCTGGTTTTCATCGAAAGTCCTAATCCCATCTGGAATGTCCTCCCTCCCTTCAAGGTGTATGCAGGAGTCCATGCCACCTCCTGCATCCCTGAACTGACAGCTTCCCACTGTGGGTACCAAGGACTAGGGTACATAAAAAGGTGGGTGTCCAGTCAGGTTTGCTGCCTGCTGTAATTGTGGCAACCAACCTCTTTCCTCTACTGAAATGATTCGTCAAATGAGGAATTAACCACACAGCTGGGATCAGGGGAAGGGACGATTCACGTTTTCACAAGGAGGATGGGGTACACCAAGGGACAGGGGGAATCTCTTCCATACATCACTGTCACGCAGCAATATCAGCATCCAATTTAGAAGATATGTTTGAATGTGCCTTGTTCCATCTGATCAAACTCAGGATTTCTTAGGACTCATCATTAAAGTTGATGAGAAAACAGGCATTCTGTCTCCAGAGAAATCTAGCAACTAAACATCCATTTATGTCTCAGATAGGACCAAGTCAGAAAATATGGGTTTGAAATCTTTCTCTTGAAAAGTTATGCCACCACCCACTGAAATGCTTCATTTTAATATTGTTGAAACGCAGTTTAGTACTGCAATACTGGATGGTATATAGATATGTAACAGAATAAAATTAAGATTCTAATATAGAAGTGAAAACAAGTGGGAAATGGAGCAGGAAACAGCCGAAATAATAAAAAATTTAAAATCCATTTTGATTTCAAATTGATTCAATATTTTGCCTTTGAAATGTCATTGGAATTAGAGTTCTCCAATGAAGCATTCACATTTTTACCTATTACCTAAAGAACAGCCTTTTCCCAAAGGGAAAATATTCCACAGACCAATTTGCAGCCAAATGCAAACCACAAAATTTTTAGACTGGAAGCTCTTTACCGTCAGTGCCTTTGTACTTTGGTTGTACAGCACCGAGCACAGCAGGGCAGGTCTCCAGGCATCACCTCAACAGAAAGCAAAAATAATAGAGCTGTTGGTCAGGGGTCTTGCTGATGAGTCTCAGAGGATGCTATATTGTGCATTAAAAAAACTGAGAATCTGGAGGTAACGAGAGAAAGGAGAGAGAAAAATCAGCCTGTGTTGGATACAGGAAGACAGACAGAGAAAAGAGAGCGAGATTGCAAAGATAGACAGTTGGGGAGAAAGAGAGAGAGGTGCAATTCAGCACCTGCTTCTGCCTGATTCGTTCCACCTCCATTATCATGCACCAGAACAACTCATTCTTCTTTTTCCAGAAAGCGTAATAATGTTCCACAGGTGAAGGAGTTATCTCAGCTTTTCTCTTTTTCAGCAAAGCTAACACTCAGTACATGAAATAAAGGTTATCTTGAAAAATAGACGCTGCAACTCGCATACAAAGGAGCCCTTTCCTGTGACAGGGAGTCTTTTCTGAAGGGGTCTGTTAGGTTTTGTGCTCAGAAGAAGAAGGAGAAGAAAATGGAATTGACTGCTTAGTCCCCCTGCCAGGATCCAAATTGACTTTTGAACAGGACCTGGGAGATTCTCTCCCATGCCATGAAGAGCAGGTTACCCCTGGGGAGATGGCAAGGATGGGGATGGAGGAGAAGGTGACACTGCTGGCAGCATCAGGGATTAGAACAAAATTCCCCTTTCGTGTATCTCCCAAAAAGCAATGGGGGGTCAAGGATGCTCTGAGGGACAAAGCCCCTGCGTGCACGCACGGTAAGGGGAAGGGAAAGATGAATTTCACGTAGGTCATATGTCGGCTTGGCTACGTACCACCACCCAGGCGCCCAGGCTGCGAGGATCAGGGCATCAGCGCTGGCGGTCCTGCCTGCGCGTTCTCCTCCGCGGTGCCGCACGTCAGCCCAGAGCAGCCGCCCGTGCGGGAGGGATGGTGGGCTTCTGTGTCTTTTGCTGCTCCCTGTTTATGGCATCCAGCACGACAGGGCCACGACTGTGGTGGCAGGAGTCTTTTAGCTGTTACTGTTAATGAAATAACAACATAATGCGTGTTTTGATACATTTGCTTTGCAGCTGAATCTGGGTATTTTTTAGAGCAAACCTTAAAAGGATCTCTGAAGAGAAGCAGCCCATTTAAATTACTAAATAAAAGGTCTGGCTGTAGTTTTTAATGAAAGACCTGCGTGAACTAATACACTTTGCATTGTGCCCTGAAGCTCCTTAAATAATGTGCTAAGCCATGCAAAGTGATCTACAGAACACTGCACTGTGATTTTTCTTTTTAAGTGTCACTGTGCTGATCAGGAGTAAAGAGGACAGCTTCTGGCAGCATCATCAGGGATCTCAGGTGTTTATTTAGTATTCAGCTGGAATAGGTCTGGGCGTGTTCGTACCTAATTTCCATGCAACAGCCGCCTGTCACTTTTATGTTCTTGGATACCTACAGAAACCCTTACAGAAGGGATGTATTTATTTTACTAGCAGTTTCTGTCATTGTGATCAGTGCTTGGGTGAAATATGGATTTTTATTTTCATTGAATTTTGTTTTATTTTTAAATAACTGACAATAGTTTTGCAAAGTTTCAGACGTTTCTCTGTCTTTAGATCAAATTGTTAGAAGTTTCTGAATAGCTCTAATGCTTACTAAAACCCTTGAAGCATTGACACAGCACAGAGTGATACCACACACCTTGGGCTCAGTCACGCAGCTTTGTCAGTCAAATATTCTCTTGTTTTGAAGACACTGGACACCAGTGTGGATATTGGTGAAATACTGCCATTTTTGGACTAGAAAATGGGTCTCTTTCAAAATTCTTTCCACCCCTCTGAGGATCCCTTCCCACTGACTGCAGTGAGCTGCAGTTTAAAGACTGTCAGAGCACATAAACATGACACAGTAACTGAGAACATCAAAGAGCATTATGTTTTCCGTATATAAAGAATGACAAGCTGCCTAACTCTTTACATTAAAAATTCAGACAAAAAAACAATTCAAGAAATATCAAAGCAAAGTCTCCAAGAGTGAGTCAGATGCCACACATTTCTGTTAAATACTCTTATCTTTTTTGCCTTGCAAAGTGGCCTTTAGACTCTGCTCCTAAAAATATGCATAAAACCTAATTTGCAGCAGTTACATTGCTGTCTATAGAGGAAAGAAAAGGTATATAAGGAGTGTAATATTTGGAGAGCCAGCTTCTGGAATGGAAAACTCTCCCACCCTGGTAGATGAAGTTGGAAGAAATCCTTGGAGACAGCAAAGTCCATCACCACACCCAACATCCATGATTGAGTCCCTTAAAGCTGGATCTGTGCACTTAGTTCTGGTGCTATAAAGAGATGATCCAAGCAGCATGGAAAAAGGAAAAGGAAGGTGTAAAGACAAAAGACATGAAACCCTCTATTTGGCAAAATAATCGAATAAATGGTATGAAAAAACAATGGGAAGCAAAGAAGCAAATCCGTTGGTGGAAGGTACCTGCATTTTAAAGAGCAGAGTCAGATTATAGTTGATTGTCTGCCACAGAAGGCCTTGTCATAACCTGGGTACTCTTTGAAAAATTATGGTAACATTCATGGAAATACTTAGTTTCAAATAACTGAAAATCAGAGTGAATCGGGATCAAATTTAGTGAGGAGTTTTGGACCAAAAAAAGGGAACAGAAAGGATTTTGGAAATCTTTAAACATTTCAAAACTTTGTTAAAAGATTTTTTTAAAGTCTTTCATACTAAGCTTTTCTTTTTTTCGTATCAGCATTTTGATTTTAAAAATCAGTTTAAAGGAAAAATAGGTGAGGATGTTAAATGACCTCAAGAACTTAATTTCTTAAGCAAATGTAAGGCTCCAGATTAAACATGGCTTTGGTCTTTTCTTTAAATTGTTTATGTTCCTTTCATTCTATTTCAAATGTATTTTCAAACTCTAAATTATTTGAAGTGGATTTTGCCCTTTAGCACTTTTCTTTTAGCTTCTTTTTCAAATATATATTCTAAAAAAAAATTCTTAACCTAGCTCTAATCACTGATAACTCCTGGAAAAGACATGGTACTAACCATTGTTTGTACAATACTTGAAAGGGCCTCGATAAGACACCATTAACAAAATGGTCAAGGGTACTGGATAAGACTGAGGGACAAACTCTTACGTGAGCTTGTACTGGAGTATTGCAACTGGTTCATTGTATACCTCAATTTTCTACCTTCTCTGCACATCCTCCTTCCCAATCTCCTAAATGCCAACACAGATCTAAATACCACCCACTGCCTCTTTAGTAAAGAAATGAAGCCTCAGGTAGCATTTCTGTGCACAAAATGACTACCTGATGATGGCCTCAAGCTTCTCCTTCTGCAGCTTGCACTCCTCCCTCCAAATCCAGCTGTAACAGCTTCTCCAGAGATTATTGAGTTTTCTCCATCCTCAGTGCCCTCTAAACTGTGCCTAGAAAATCAAGGCCTTTGGGGACTGGCATGGGCGTGACCAAAGTTTGTGCACAGAATATACCCAGCTAATCCAAACCAGAGGCAACTGGCCTGTGATTTTACTTGATTTGATTCTTTTTTTGTTCTTCTGTGGGTGGTGTTCTATCTGTTCCTATTTACAAGCTAGGGGTTATTTGAAGTGGGTTATTTATTTATTTATGCACTTCTATTACCACAACAGCCAAATTGCAACCTTCAAGAAAACGTGTTTGTGAAGGGTGGTGGCGGGGGGGGGGGAGCCAACAAATTGAAGTCAGAGAAAAGGAGCTACATCTTTATCAAAAGACAACATCAAATTAATTTCTCTCTGGTCTCAGGAACTCATGTAAAATTTATAGGCTGTTTGTTAATTTTCCTGTAGTGCCAGCAGCACGGGTGTTTGTGATTCAGAGGGAAGGAATGGGAAGAAAACAGAGAGGAGGGGAAGGGGGAGGCAAAGCAGAAGTGCAGGAGCCTTGGCGGGGCTGACACTGGTCCCTGCCTGGAACGACCTTGCTCACGTGCCAAACCTCCCGTGCAGCCCGCATGGGAAGGCAGGAGGACAGAGAGGTTTGGATGGGGGCCCACTCCCTCCCCCTCCCCGGCGCAGCCTGGCTGCTTAAAATTCAAGCAGTGTCCCCAGCTCTCCGTACAAGGCTGCCCTTTCAACACCAACACAATGACTTCTCTTACATAACCCAACAGGCAATTTACCAGGTTCGCAACCCAAAGTAGAAGGAGAATTAGTTTTTTAGTAATACACCTTCTTTGCCCTCTCTCCACCCTCCCCTACTATTTTCTTTCTTTAATTTTTGCTGGGTTCTGGAGCACCTCTGTGAAACTGTCTAGAGGATTTGTGCCTTTTTCATCCCTTTGGCAAGACTAGGCAGGACATGGGGCCACGGTCTAAAGTGGCTAGAAAAAAAATGGAGGTATCCCCAGTGTCTTAACTGAGGTGAGGGAGCACAGTCCCCTCCGATGCTTTACAATGGCAGGGTCATTTTTATGAACATTCTCAAAAGTCTTTTCTGGAATTAGGGATTTACAGCTTTCAACAGCTTTTCTGGCTTTTACAAAACCCACTTCTCTGTTGGAATCACCAGGTGCCAAGAGGGAGCAGCAGAGCTGGGGAGGGATCACCAGCCAGGATGGTCTGATGTCTGTACCCTTCCTGCATTGCAGACACTGGCAGAAATGCTTTCAGGAGCACTGAGAGATTGTAAAGGGTCCCACTATAATCATGTATGTCTCGTAGCCTAGCAAAGGTTAGTATTTTCCCCAGCAATGCTTACAAACTGAAGCCTAATGCTACATTAGCAGCACAAAACAAACAACCAGAAAGAGCTGCAGGGATCGTGTATTTCAGCTTCATCCCAAACTTTCAAGCTCTCACAGAAACATAAAGCATCTGGTTCTTCATTTTAGAGACATGAGCTGGCAACACTGCAGAAATTCCCAGATGAATGAGAATATGTATTTTTAAAAAAGGCCTCTAGCCTTGATTTAAAGTCTTCAGCAGCCCACCACTTCCCTTGTTAGTGATCCTAACATTTTAAGATCCCTGCTAAGCAAACATGTGACTTACGTTTTTCTTTTTTTTTTTTTTTTTTTTTTTTCTTCTTCTTTTCAATTTCAGAGTGTGTAACTTCAGCTACCCGCCCAGGACGCTCACCTGGAGATGAATGCTCCCAGACTCCATATTCTGATCGTCAGTCTCCCATTTCCCTACCGTCTAGAAATCAGGTCTGCATGCAAACCCTGTCCTACAGATGTACTGAAAATGATCAAACCAACATAAAATAGAGATTAGATTAGATTAATATAAAGAATAGATTAGTTTAAGAAATCATCTGTTGTTCCCAACTAGACTATTGATTTTATACCTACTTCTAACAAGCTACTTTATTGTCAGACAGAAAGAAGGAACATCCTTGCCTGGGATTTATCGTGTGCCTCCCTCCACTCCCTCCTGCTGGGAGAGGTGTGTAGTCATCCTCACAGCAGTCTGCCAAGGGGAGGAAGAGTATGCCCACCAGCCAGGGACAATTTCTTTCCTCCACAGCTATGGAGAGGAACGCTGTGCTTCATAAACACACTTCAAAGATGCCACACTATTAAAAATACATGGACATCATGTGGATCTAAGCTAAATACATATGGCCTTTGATTGCTTGGCATTTCCAATTCATACAGGAACATTACTGCAATGCATTATTGATGATCAGTAGCATTTCACTGTCTCAAACTAAGGACACCTCTTCCCCTTTCTCCCTTCCTCGTATGCAGCACCCTTCGCTCAGAGACTGAGCAGTTTAATTAAGCCATGATTAACTGTATACACAATTCTGACTGCTGCTGATTTAGTTCTGGAAATGCTCCTGCTGTAAGTTGAGCGCTGCGCTGTCAGAGCCGGGCCCCGCTCACAGGGAAGTTCCCCCTCGGGGTGTCCCAGCCGCTCCCCAAGCCTGCCAGGGCACATCTGGCCAGCTGGGCCTGGCTGGCAGCTGCCGTGGCACAGCTGGAGCCGCTCGCCAGAGCGACGCACCCAGACGATGCTCCACGGGGGAGAGTAGGGTTGAGGCGTGCAGCAAATGGAGAGTGGGGAAGGGGAGGCATTTTTGCAGCTTGAAAGGGGTTGAGGCTGCGGGGATGGGCTGGGCCAGGGGCTGCTGGCTCAGGCTAGGAGGGCAGCAATGGGAAAAGCTCTTCCTGGCTCAGCCCCGCTGTGGGGGTTGGTGCTGACACCACTGAGGGGTTCCTGGGTCACAGCCCTGCGGGGACATCACACTCCCTGGGCACTGCAGCTCGGCTGGGCTCTCCCACGCAAAGTTATCTTGAATTTTCCTGGACAATCTCATATCCCTCCTCTCTATTCTGCTTTGGAAAGTTCAGGCGTCTTCCCTGTTCTCTCCCTGGACAACTTAACCACTCACTGCTTCCCTCCTTCCTAGCCAAAAGCACAGTTTGACCCTGTGTGTCGTGTGTCCCCTGCACACTGGACACGTCACACCCACTGCCCACGTGCCATCACCAGGCACATCCCTGGCTGCTTTGGGGAAATTCCACGCAAAAATGTTGGCATCTCTCCATCTCCCACTGTCATTTTATGAGCGATTCCTCACTCTGACTCAGTCTCCCTCCCCCTTTTATTCTTTTAAAAAGAAAATCTCCAGAAACAAGAATTTGGGAGGAGGAGAAGAAGATTTGGAAAGAAAAAAGCAGAATCATTACAGCTGAGAAACAGCTCTTGAAACTTATTAGCTCATGACTCATCTCTCTGAAAGGAGCTAATACCTTAATTTCATATTTCTCTGCTCAAATGGAGACCAAAGCATAAACTGAAATGAAACTTTACACTAATGGCTTCTTAATTACACCCATCTAAAAGCAATTACCTGAGGTTTAACAGATACAAAGTTAGGGTTGATGCGGCCACTCAAAGGGAATTGTGTGGCAAGATTGTCTGGGAAGAGGTGGGCTGTGGGGAGATGCAACAGCAAGGTACCACGGCCAGGCTGCCGCTGCTTCCTCCTCGCTGCACAGCAGCTCAGCTGTACTCTCTTGCAGGCTCCCTGTGGGCATGCACATAGCACCAGCCAGGTATCCAGAGAGAGGGATACTCCTCAGGAATCCACTTCCTTTTACAATACTGGAATAGAAATTCATATCATAAAGCTCCAGCATGGAGGACCTGGCAAATGTGGTACTGCAGTATGTAGGAGATAGGATAAGGGAAAGGGCATGTCTCTAAGAAACCAGATCTCCTTCATCTTAACTCCTGCCTGATAGCCCTTCTTTCTGCCACTTTCACACCTGTGGGAGAAGAATCATTCCTACCAGTCTCGTGGTGCATTTTAAGAACTCCTTAATACTTATTGAAGGTTTTGAAATTATCCACAAAGAGTCGCCACAGGAGATCAAGGTGGTGGCATTGCTTTTATTATTAGGACTATTATTACTACTACTGCGGGTAGATTTCAGCTGTATTTTGTTCACAGTTTAATGGTTTGGCACTAACAAAGGGACTTCTGCAAGCTGGTGGAGTCCGGGTGCGCCACGGTAGCTATGCAGGTTTCCTGTACAATATCATGGAGGAGTTAGCTGCCAGAAATGGGATTGAGAATGGGCAGTACATGCTGCTGAGAGACATGTTAGCTGGGAAGTAATAACTGTCACGGAGGTGGATTTTAAATCCCAATTCTTTCTAGAGTTTTAGCCTGAGCAGCAAGAAAACAGCTCCCTCCCTTCAAGGTTTACAGACCAGAAGCCTCAAATGAATTTAGAGACCTTCTTTCCCCGGAAAAAAACAAAACAAAACAAAACAAAACAAAACAAAAACAACTGGGGAGGAGTCATTCCTTTTTTTCAGAACATTGGAAATGGAGTGTTAGGTGTTGCAACCCACCTCAAAGGGTTATATATTTTATTTGGTATATATTTTATTTAGTGATTGTTTAATATCAAAAAGAAAATAATCTTTGCAGCAGGAACTGAAAGCTGCATCCTCTTTGCCACAGATGCTTTAGTCACCATGGACATACAACCTATGTCCTTGTTCTTTTATTGTCATGCTGCTGCTGAACACAAGTCTCAGTGAAACCTGCCAAAATTAGTGCTATGGGGTGCCCAGGCCAGACAGGCTTGTGAGCTGGACTCTGCTTTCTTTTCCTGAACAAGCAAGCAAAATCTTCTCCTTGCTGTTATGCCCTGGTAGGACCATATCCTAGGTGGAGAAGGAGAATTATTTAACTTCCCTCAGGAAAAAGTAATAACTAAGCCCAGTCTTCTGTGTATCAGGAAGATGCTGCAATTATTGAACTACCAGCTAAAAAGGAAGGGGTGAAGCTGTTTTCTTCCTTGGTCACTATTTTGGTTAGAGTATACAAGGTATTTGGAGCAGCCCTGATTGCTTAAGGCCTCTCTAGCAACCTCAGAAGAAATCTGCCCTCTTCACCAGCACCAGCAGAGCTTGGTATTGCTGGATCCCTTGCAGGAGAGAGCACTGCTGAGGCTGAACAAACTCAGGACACGCGATGTGTGACCATCAGCAGGAGAGAGGTTTTGAAGCTCATTATTTTTGTCTTGGATACACAGGGTGGGACAGGATAGCAGCTCTTAAGTTGTCTCCTGCTCCTGTCACTATCCATGTGGAGGAATGACCTCAAAGATGCCAGTTAAAGCACACATAGCAAAGGCAGGGTTCATGTGACAGTTTTGTAGTTCGAGCAGCAATGACAGCCTCACAGACATCTTGCACCAGCTGGTGGCTTTGTGAGGGAGGAATAAATTTGGGGAGAATAGCCACTGTTCACTGCCATGTAGCCCCTTTGGCATGAAGGGCTCCCCAAGCCTGCCCAGACCCACCAGCAGCTGTAGGCAACAAGATGCCTGCCAAAGACTCAAGCACCCACATCACTTTGTGAGGCTTTGCACAGTGTTGCACTACTGAATGGGATAATACAATTATTGGATAATTAGAGTCATCAGAAAGGGTTCTGCAATGGCAGGGTTTTAATTGGCTTCCCCATTAACGGATAATGACCAGGCTCTGCCTCCTGCCAGGAGACACCCCCCACACACACTTCTCCCTTCAGGGACAAGCAGTTGACCTGAAAGGGAAAAAGCACAGCTGTCCTGAGTTCATTCATGGCTAACATATCCTTCCAGTTTGGTCAGGGAAGCAACAGACTGAGACTAATAGAAGGGAAAAAGAAGGTTTCTCAAACTGCCTGCAAGGATGCGGAGGGAATCTGTCCAGAGCAGGCTCTGATTTACCAGTCAGATGAGGTTTGCAGCCCGCTCTGTGCTGGGGCAGCCCCTGCGCCGGGGCTGGTGCAGCCGTACACGTAGCAGCAGATGCAGTTGCACAGCCCCATCCTTCTCCTGTCAGCTCAGAGCTCTCCCCAGCGCTAGCCCAGGGTCCTGCTTGTTTTCCTCCCCTCTAGTCAGTTTAGTAAAGAAGTTCAGAGAACATGAATTCAATTTCACAGCTTCTCGCAGGGTGCCAAACACCTGGTGTTTCTTTGCACTGGAGCTACAGCTAAACATTTCCATCATATTTCATGAAACATAACTGGGCTGAAAGCTCCTGTTTTGGAAGAAAAGGGTTGAATTCTCTTTTTGAGTTGGTTTCTCTCCAGTTAGGAGTGATTTGCTAGACTCACAAAGACCATCAGATACACTTCTGTTGGAAAAATTCTCAAAACAACACACAGGGTGGTGCCTTGGTGTAACGGGATCTTCTCATGAGAAACGTTTAACCCACATGCTGAGCTCTCATTTGTGTACTGAGCACTTGGGAAAAAGGCAGAAGCTATAGTATCCGAGCACAAATCTTGGTTAGGATTTTAAGTGCCTTTGTGATTCATCAAATAAATAAGTTTTTCCAGCAACAGTGGGAAGAAAGCCAAGTTTCCTTTTCTTCCTGTAGCCCAGTAACCTGGATCCCCCACCAGTGACTCAGAAAGACCCTGATTCCTCCTTGCTTTAAAGCACTGCTTGGGCAGGATGCAGAAAGTTCATTAGCTAAATGGAAACCAGACAGAGCTGGTAACTGCTGAACTTGTGCATCGGTCAAGAGCAGCACTAGTTTCAGGTTCTTTTCACTGTCAGCCTCACAAAATGGGTTGGAGACTCACAACTCCTTTCTTGTTGCATAAAATATGCTTGGAACTGCCTAATTTATGTAAAAATTGCTTGGGAAGGACTGACAGACGAAGAGACAGAGAACATGACTGTGGAAACTTGGTTTCCTTAGGAACCATTTTAAAAATAAACCAACTTTCTGCCAGGGATGTGATTCCATTCTCAAGAGTCCAGTGCTTTCTACGTCTGTGACTGCAGCTTTTGCTTTGGGTGTGGGGAAGCTGTCTTGCCCTCACTCACATGGTTTAAAACCAGTAATAATCTGAAGGAGAAGATTTACTAATAAGCAACAGTTGAGATGTTCTTGGATCGGATCAACTCATAAAAATCAGAGCTGAAATCTGCAGAGCCTGATTTATACCAGTTGAAGACATGGTATTCTATGTTTCTGGAAAAAGAACAAGCACCACACAAATGTCTTCTGGTGCATTGATTCACCTTCATTTCAGAGCATTAGCTGGTAAATGCAACTCAATTCAGATGGCTGTAAGTACAAATGTGAAACTTAAGCTAAAAGGTTTTGTGGGAAGATGCTGGTTACTGTGAATTCCTGAAGTAAGCCTGTCCTTAGGAACAGGCAGAAAGGAGACAATGCAGGCATGAAGCCAGCCCTCCAAACTGGCAGCAGCTGGGATCTCAGGACACCCTCAGATACTGTAAAACGGGTATAGTGATGCTGTGCTAACCATAGGACAATATAGCAGCACAAAAAACCTTAACATTAGCAAAGAATCTTAGAGGTACCTGATGAAAACTAGTATACAGAAGTCCACATGTTTCTACTGTGTTTATTGTTATGTTCTTTTTCATCCAACACATCTACGGGGACCTGGGGTGTGCCCCAACAGTCTTGCACAAGCAACTGGTGTTGGGAAATGACAGAACATGAAGAACTGTCAGGTTTTAATTCCTTTTTCCAGGCAAGTGGATAAAGATGGAAATAATCCCAAGCTCTGTCCCTCCTAAACACAGGCCAGCAGATAGAGTAAGTGACCAGTAAAAGCAAAAATCCCCAGTTGAGCAACAAAGAAAAAGGGAAAAGGGAAGCAGTGACCAAAATGTGTTTCTCTGGCACGTTGTTTTACTGTCTAGACTAGTTGTCAGATGTTGTTTTGTTGTTCTGTATGCCTAGAGGCCATACCAAAGCTGGGATCCCCATGTACAGGCTGCTTTGTTTAATGAGAGACAATCCTTACCCCCAGGGATCTGTGATCAGAATAAGCAGGACAAACAAATGGAATAAAGTCGCTGTCTTCATCTGGCATGTATCAGTGGAAACAGGACCCCAAAGAGATTAAGTGGCTTGCCTGAGGCCACCCAGAAAACCTGTGGCAATGCCAAAGGAAAAACACACACATGCATTCTCTGAATCCTAACACCCAGATTTTTTTCCAAGACTGGTATGTCTCCCTATTTCTGGAAGAATCCAAGGACATTCCAGTTAAGACACTGCCATTGTTCCCCTAAAGCTGCATTTCTTCCCAGAGAAATCCAGCACATCAGCTTTCTCCTTCCTTACAGAACCTACAGATGGTTTATTACCTTCCTGGAGTGGTCGAGAGATCCTTCCCCGAAGGCACTGGAAAGAGACAGTTGAAAGGGGTGGGGGGAAGAAAAGTCGCCAGCCTTACTGACGCTGGAATGTAAATAGTGTTTTGCAAAAGAGCCATTTATCAGTGAAATTATAGAATCTGTTTGAAGATTCCCCTGGAGGATGCACTAAAAAGATGGCTTGTGTGGAACTTAACGAGAGGTTTCCTGCAACACGCCTGGGCTTCGTGTAGGCAGGAGCACTTTGCTGAGAATTAAATCCGCGTTGAAAATGTTAATAAATGCAGACACATGTTCTTGTTTGTAGGACGCGCTGTGCCTCTTTTATTTATTTCCTTCATTTTATTCTTCTGGATGTAACTACAGTGCCAGAACCCCTTTGCCTGACACGTCCCTGGGCAAAAAGATGCTGTCTCCCTTATTTCCATCCCTTGGGAAGTTCTGCAGTCCTTTAAGGCTATTGTACTGCTGCCGAGCCCCTAGCCAGGAAGCACAAAGGTAACCGCAGGGGACTGGATGATTTAGTTTCTGGACAGATATCAGTTTTCATCAAGGACTGAAACAAAGAATGAGGGGTATAAACTCAAGACTAGCTGAGGCAAAACTTTCCTAATCAAGGCTGTGGAAAGGATTCCCCCATCTGCTCTGCTAGCAGAGGGATGGAAGGGAACCAGGACTGGTTTCCAAGCAGAGATATCCACCTGGATTGAATCTCCCTCTCCCATGGCTGAAGCCCCAGGTGCATCCCCTACAGAACAGCTGCTCAGATGCTTTTGCTGTCTGGAACAAACACAGGATGCTCTCCAGCACAGGAACAATTGAAAAAATAAAGTAAATATTCTTCCTCACTGGAAGAAAACCTAAACAGAATCCTCAGTTTTCCACAGTCCTAATCTTGGCTGTGACTCAGACCTGCACGTTGGCCCATTTGTACCTTCAGAAAAACCCTGTGAACTGCTTGAAAGACTGAGGCCAGCACTAGAAGATGACCTGTCCCTTGCATCTCTTTCTAGGAGATAAACACTTCTTAATTAATTAATTCAAATATTGTCTGCTTATTTCCTATTTTCTATTCTGGCAGCTCCACTAGGAAATAGTTTGACCTGATTTCTAGGGCACAGTAGTTGCTAAAAGATCTACAGATCTCTGCTGATGTGCTCAGCTTCCTTGAAAAGCAGATATGTCCATTTAAGATCCTGAATCAAGCATCCATAGGAATCCCTTTGTTCTGTAGGGATATTCAAGTCCCACACAATCAAGCATGCATTTAAAGAAATAAGATATAGCTTCTAAGAATCTGTAAAAATTATACTTTCACTTGTACACAGGCATCTGCCAGGTGTCCCTTGCCCCCTTCCCACACAGCAGCCGATGGAGTAAAAGGCTACAGAAAGCTCACCTTGGCCCCTCCATACATTACCTTTAGTATCTGCCTCCCAATCTATCCCCTCCTCTATAACTGCATTTGGGTAATATTGCTTCACACAGACCATTAATTTGGCCAGCCCCTTCCCTATCAATTCCATATTAATTACCTTGTCTAGATGGTGGATAGCCTCCTTTTCCTCCCACCTAGTACAGTCATAATCCTTCAGCATCCCCTTCCCCACTACCCAACTTTTAAGGGTGTTTCAGAGCAAACCCCCTTCACATCCCTCCGGCAAACCGTATAATTGCTCTCAAGATCTCTCAGGCTTCAATTTGAAGCAGATTTCTCCCCCTCCCCCTGTTTTTCTACTCCTCTTTCTTGGCTCTATTTATTATAGAAGGAGGAAGAGATTAACTAACCAGACCCCTGTGTCTGTCTAGGGCAGCTCAGCCCGACTCGTGAACCCAGTAAAATCCAGGAAAGCCAATGATTGAAACTCAGCCTTGGAACTAATCTTTTTTTTTCAGTTCATATTATTCTCCCTTTCTGTAATTTAATTTACAATATAATTTCATATTCCTGCTCTAAAGCAGGAGAACTTCTCTCTTTATATGTACATATATTTTTTTATCCTGCCAGGTTGAATTTGTGTCTGATTTTATTTTATTTTGTTAAACAAGGAAGCTGAAGTCACTTTGTTTCCTTGAATAGAACAGGAGGATAAATCATTGCAGGAGATATGCTGAGGCATCTTTTCAAACTGTGGATCTTAAGAGGGGATGGAAGAAAGTGTTTTAATTGGGCATTTTGGCACCTGAGCCTGAATGAGGAATTGGCCTTTGAATGTTTGGTGTATTATATCCATTGAAGTATATTACACCACATTAACAGGTATTGATTTTATTATTCCTTCTGGAGTTGGGAGAAATATTTACAGGTGTATGAAACTGCTGAAGAGGTCAGAGACCTTTATTACTTTATTAACTAGTTCTTTTCTAATGAGATTCTGGTTCACAATCGGGAATCGGAGTCCACAGCAAAGTAAAAATAAACAGCAATAACAGTGACCACAAACTAGTGGCAAACAGATACTGAACAAGGGGGCTTATAGCCCTTCCCAAGTGACTTGTCATTGTACTTTCCAGGTCTTTCACAGTAAATTTTGCAAGGAAAAGAGCTGTGAAATGAGTTGGTGTGATATGGATGAATAGTGAAAAGAATGAGCCATCCCCCCTCTTTATTTTTCCCCCTTCCTATTCACACACTCAAACAAGCCTTCAACTAAATGAAAAATCCACTTCGATTGTACACCATATTCTGCCTTTGCCTAAAGCTTTGTAATATCTGTTTACTATTCAAAATTAAGTTTAATCCCCACCAAAAGAAAGAAATTAAAAGAACTATTTTTCCCCATTTAAAAACAACAGAGAAGAATCATGACTTTTTCAAAGCAACTCAGTGCTTTGAAAAAATTGTTCCCAAGTTAGCCCTGGAGGTTCAGGTGAGAAGTTTTTCGGGAGAACTTTTAGAAAGGAGATCACACATTCCTTTAGCTTGCCCTTCTTCTAGCAGCCCTGGGACTTCCTGTCTTGCCTGACAAATTCTTTTGTTATGAAGAGGTGATTCTTCTAGCAGAGGTCAGTTGTGACATCGTGGTGTGTGAGCGTCCCCAGGCACCAGTGGTACAAACCAGGTATTTGTGGCTAAGAAGTCAAATTTCTTCTTTTCACTTTGATGCATGTAATAATCACGCCTATTGGGTGAAAGCTATTTCTAAATGTATTTATAAATACTCATTTCACAGCCGGAAATATTGCTTCTTCCATTTTTCAGAGGGAATCACTAAAACCATTTTGAACAAGATGGTTCCAGCTACCACCAGCCTTAGGAAAAAGAATAAATATCACCTTTGTGTAAGCACTGAAACATCTACTGTAGGGGATATTTTCCTATCATTGAGGTCAATAGTATTTTTTCTTTTCCAGTTTTCCAGAGTTTTCTTTGATGAGACATATCTGCACTACAAACTGGGTTGAAAGTTTTAAGCATTTGAAATTTTGTCCAACTTTTCTTCGTAAGTAAATTTACTTACTACATGCTAACTTGCATCCTAACTGCTATAATCCATTCTTGAAATATCAAGAAAAATATATTATCATGTCTGTCAAAGGAAGAGCAGGTTATATCTTTAAAGTCTGATCCATATCTCAATATCAAGATGGTCCCTTGGCCATCTTTTTGTCTGGCCACAATAATGCAGCTCCATTACTGTGACCATGTAATCTCCAACATCTCTGTGCAAGAGGTCTACAAGATCAAATTCCCCAGATTTTATTTGATGGACCCTGCCTCAGGTTCTTGCATTAAACTCAAAATAGGAGTTAGTATCATGCCAAATGGCTTCCATCTCTATTTCACCATCTAGACAATTGATTCATCTCAGGTCAAGCCAGTGTGACAGGTATATCCATCCATACAAGGACATTTCCCAGGTAGGATGGGCTGCTAAATGTATGCACCAGATTGCAGCTGACATCCATAATGCTGATTTTCCCCTCTCCTCATAATCATAATGGGATCTCAGCAATAGAGATGGATTTGCTAATTTCCATCTCCTCTCACTTTCTCCTTTAATCACTGTCAGGCATAAATTAATTTCTGCTTAAAGAGCTTTCAGGTAGAGATTCTGTCATTGCATAGAGCACTTAAAGGTCGTAAATCACGGCAATCCCAGAACATTTGCTTTCCAATCTGAGATTTCAGAGCATGTAAATATGAATTATCCAAGCAACATCGCAGGCCTTTTTCTTGGGGTAGGGGAAAGAAGGAAGAAAGTTGGACTCTTAGTGTGGGACTTTCAAAAGCAAGGTGAAAACTGCTACTAACTCACTTGAGTGCTGCTTCTTAAATTCCCTTCTCAGGCCCATGTTTATCACACCTCTGACAAACAACAAAGCTAAGTGTACAGTATTGTACTCATGTCCATTGGTAACGGAGAGAACAGTCTGTCCAGAGGACAGTTCATCCCTTTTTAGACCTAAACTGCCACCTGAAAGACCCTGTCTTTCTTCCACTGCTTCTGAGGCTGGCTGTACTTCTCAAGTAAGGTGGTTTAAATGTATCTAAAAGTAGGCAGGGTGTATCTGAAATCCATCATGCTGCACTGAAGATACAGGCTGGGGGAAAGCAGTAAGCTCTCTTAACTAAACCAGAAGGAGTAAAATCATTAAGAAAAGATATGATTTTTCTAAAAAAATGCTAGTGAATAAATTATCATTCCTTTTCATTAAAAATTCAGCGGAGATGAAACTGTGTGTGGTGATAATGAGCAAATGTTTATATTTGCAGAGAAGTGTAACTGCATAGATGGAAAGTTATTGATTTATCCACAGCTTTAACACATTTTGTGCAGCTACTTGGATGGATGTCTGTCCAGCTGGCTGCACAACTAGCAAAGGAAGAGTTGTCACATCCTGAAAAATGGGTACAGCTCATTAGAAATTATTTTCCAAGGAAATTGAAACTATTTTTTACAGTGTCCTATGGAGTTATTCTTTTAAGAGAAGCAAATCCGAAGACAACATCTATGTCATTTTCTCCTACTCCTGAGTTTTCAAACAACAGAAAATATAGGGAAAAAAATCCCACAAACCTTCTCTCAATGTTTCAGTTCGTCTGAAATTTACTTTTCATCAACAAAAACATTGACAGATTAAAAATTGCTTTCCAATATTTTATCCTTTTTTTTTTTTTTTTTTTTTCCCAATTCTCACCATAGATAGCTTATTTATTCACTTACACCATCACCGACACTTACTAGAAGGAGGTTGTGGGAAAGCAGAAATGCCTGAGATTATTTCTCCCCCGCTCCCTCTACACTGTCAGGTTGGTACTCCATGTGTCTCTCCTTCAGAAGGCCTTTTTTTTCCAGCCCAGTTATCCTTGGTTTTCTACTCTCTGGATTTCTAGACCTTCCCTTTCAGCAGACCCTTTCCCTATTCTTTCCTCCTCCGTTAGTGTCTCTATCCACTGAGTCTCCATGGCCCAGGCTGCCCTCATCCTGCAGGATGAGGGCACTGGCTCAACCTCCCAAGCTGTGCCCGATGGCAATGCCCTCTCCTTTCCCCCCCAGTATTATCTTTAAGTGTTTTCAAACGATGCAGTTTCCAGGCTCCCAGGCAGCCAGTTGGCACTTTTTCAAATGAGCCACTGAATGGCAAATGCAGAGATACACTGGGATAAAATGAGCTCCTCTTATTGATTTTCCAAACCAATATGGCACTGACGCTGCCTCTTTGTGCCATTTCCCTCCTCTGCCAGGAGGTATTCACATCCCTTCCATCATTTTAATTAGACATTACACCTGACACAAATGCCAAGTTGATTAACCTTAAAGGAGCTGAATAGGTTCCCTGATCGTTAACATGGGGCCCCTGACATACTATAACTCATGCTAACATGTGCTGTTGCACAAACTCACAGCTTCTTCAGCTCACTCTCCAAAGCCACAATGCAATGTAATAACATCTACAGAGAGCTTTTTATGAGACTGTCTCACATAATAATGCTATAAAAGCAAGATTTAAAAGATGGATTACCCTGGACTCCACAGACTTCACTTTTTAATGTTTACATAAATGCACCTTTTCTATGGTGTTTTCAGATAACGGGCCTTCCCAAGTCATGGAAGTGAAGGCAACCATCAGCTTCCCCTTTCCCCAGAAGTGTCTCTCAGCAGGAAGCTGAGTGCTCTGGTGGGATTCTTCTGCCACTTCCCCAGATCCACCTTTGCTCAGATGGGGGACAGGAGGCACAAAGCAGCATGCAAACACTCATTTTCTACAACCATAGCCCTCCTGTGAATTCCTCACTTGTAGGAAAGGTCTCTGGTGTAAACAGAATCCATCCAGTCTTAATGTGCCTTTGTTATACCACACTAAAAACAAAAAGAGACACATTAAGTTGTGCTATGTTTAAGAGTGTTGCCAGAGGAGCTGTTTTCCTGCTCAGACATGACTCCCTGCTCTGTGCAGCTACACGCTGTAATTTTCCCATAACTGGGATAAACCTAAATCAGCCACTGGCTGACATAGCCCAAGTACAACTGAATGGTTGCGACTTAGACAAGAGAAACCATTATTTGCGCAAATTTCATTTTATGCCTGACAGCCTCAGAGAAGGAAAGTAGCCCAAGCTGCACCAGTGCCAGGCTTCCTGGTTCAGCAATGCCATTTGGTGGCACATGAAGGCTGACTCTCAGCTATGAGTGACATTATCCAGGATTTTTCTGCCCTCATGTCAGCCAAATCAGATTCCATTTTTGGAAACATCAAGAGGAGAGCTGATCCTTCTTTGCTGGCAACAGAAGGAGGAAGGATAAGAGATTGTGAATGTATCTACCTATCTATGTTGGAGGGGGGAATAAGCTGTGGTGGTGGGAAATTATTTGGTATTGCTTAATTGATCTGGGGTGAGGAGATACTCCTCATTCATCAGGCAGAGCTCCACTGAGATTGAGAAATTGCTGAAGATGTATAAATTCTGACGAGATCCCCTGTTAGTTAGTCGGCAGCACTGATTTTGCTGTGCCTTCCCCTTTCACTTGTTTGTTTATCTCTGTCCTGCATTAAAATCCATTAAGCCTGCAAAGAAGACAATGCTTTTTGATTAGGCTGCTCAAATGACAATAAACCAGGGCTGGGAGAATTCCCACCTCCAGTAAAGCAGAAAGGTGTGTGATCCTATTAGGAAACAGCTAAGGTAGATCACTAGGAAAAGAATTTTCTGGATTGCTTGAAGATGTCCACAATACCAGGTCAAAGGTGCCTTGAGCAGCTTCTTAAATCCAGAGTTGCCCACCATCCATATAGTTTCCACAGGTTCAGTTAGAAAGAGCTCTGGAGCTTCATGGGGGAGCTACCTCCCTCCACTGTGAATAGAAATTGCGCAAGCCATAGATCTCATGCTTAACTCCAGCTCTAACTTCATATCCTGCACACATACAGAGAGAGTAGCCCCAAGGCAGCAAGGACTTTGTGTTATTCGTTTATGGTTTGTTTATCTGCATTTTGGAAATAGAATGCCTTTGTTCATGCCTTTCAAAAAACTGCTGATAATCCAAACTCAGACATTAGGAGGCAAGACAGACTTCTGTTACGAAGCCTGGGATGTATAAGGATTAGACAGAACTGATGCACTGTCAGGATCTCCTCATTGTTACTCCACATGCTCTTCCTGACATCAATGCTGCCTTGCTGGATCCTTTTGTACAGGACTCCACCTGTTAAGCAGTGGGGAGATGGACAGAAGATGACAGTCTTCTGCTGTTTTCATGTCACTGGCTTCTCCAAAGTCTGTCCAGTTCTGCCTTCTAGGCAAGGAAACAATGAATCATACATTTAAAATTTGAAAAAGCCCGCTGCCATCTTGCATGGCAGCCCAGCAGAATGGAGGGAGAGGGTGATGGTAGGCCACAGCTGGCTGCTGAGCAGCTTTCCTTTCAATTCCTTGTCTGCACCAGGAAGGCAGATGTCTTACCAAGCTGAACAAGCACAAATGGAAAACAGTGAACACAAACACATCTGTGGTGGTGTCAGACATAGGAAGATGTTGGTGGTGTAAGATGACAATATTGTTCAACCCTGTTCCCACTAAGAGTAATGGAGCTACATTCTCCAGGCATCAGCAGAGAGGGAGAAAGAAAAATTTCCATGTAGCCTGGGTGGTAGCTCAGGCTGGTAGATACCAAAAGGGCTCAGTTATGCATAAAAGGCCTTGTACTGCACCTACTTGCCTTACCACCAAGCTGGAGCCTCTCTGAGCAAATGGGGAATTTGAGGGATGGACACGAGTATATCAAAATGCTGGTGTTACCTAAGGGCAGAGAGACAGACCTGTGGCATGTGGAGGGAAAGGAGGGGTTGAGGAATAAGCAGTCATAGAATTTGCTTGCATTTGCCTGAGCCTCCTTGTGTTTGTTTGCATGAGTGTGCATGTCCTGGGTTGAGTGAGTGGTGGAGTTTTTTGGTGGCAGGGGAGGGGGCTATCGGGGCGGCCCCCTGTGAGAAGCTTCTCGAAGCTCCCCCAGCTCCACGTCAGTTCCACTTCTGTTTGGGAAATTGAGCCAATCGGCTGCGCCTCTGCGATAACGTATTTAAGAAGGGACGTGGTGACGGGCAGTGGGACTTGTGAGGAGGAGTTGCTGCAGCTGCATGAACACCAAGGTCAGTGGAGGAATGGAGGAAGGAAGGAGGGGGGAGGTGTGCCGGAGCAGAGACCCCCCTGTATCCTGTGGGGAGATGGCAGGGCGGCCCCTCCCTGCCACCCATGAAGATCTACGGTGGAGCAGATATTTATTTATGGCCTGTTGCTCCTGCTCGGAATAATCAAGGTTCTGTGCCCGAAGAAGGCCGGGGTCTCATGGGAAAGGCAGCCCCGCTGCTGTAATTCAGTGCTGGGAGGATTGCAGCATGCGGGGGAGTCCCACGCCGGAGCAGCTCGGGAAGGGCTGCAGCCGTGGGAGGGAATCCAGTCGGAGGAAGTTAGTGACCCATGACGGAGCAGTGTGGGGAACACTGCGGCCCGTGGGAGGGACTCATGTCGGAGAAAGTTTGTGGAGGACTGTCTCCTGTGAGAGGGGGACCACGATGGAGCAGGAGGAACAAGTTTCGGACACTCCCCTCACAGAAGATGAAGGAAGTGGCAGCACTGACTGCACCCCCCATTCCCTGCCCCTGCGCCACTGGGGGAGGAGGTAGAGATATCGGGAGCAGAGCTGAGCCCGGGAAGAAGGGAGGGGTGGGGGGAAGGTGTTCTCAAGATGTGGCAATGCTTCTCACTGCCCTACTCTGTTATGTGTTGTTAGAGTCTGTAATAAATGTATGTTCTTTTCTTCTTCCCCTAACGAGTCTGCCTTTTGCTCGTGACCATAAAGGGGAATTTTCTCCCCATCCCAGTCCTATCTTGGACCCCAAGCCTGGCTCTCTGTCCCTTCTCGTTGCTGGAGGGGAAGGGAGAGAGAGCTGCTGCATTGTGGTTGGCTGCCAACCAGGCCCAAACCACGACAGTGAAACACAGGAAAATAGCCAAACTCTGACCAGGAATCACTTGTCTTGAAGTGCTCGTGATTATGCCTTTCCTGGAGGAAAGGAAATATTTTGTCTCAGTCTTCACTGGCAAGGGCTCCAGCCACACTGCCCAAGACATAGAAGGCAAAGGTAGGGACTGAGATAATGAAGATCTGCCCACCGTAGGAAAAGATCAGGTTCAAGACCATCTAAGGAACCTGAAGGTGCACAAGTCCATGGGACCTGATGAGATGCATGCATGGATTCTGAGGGAACTGGCAGCTGAAGGGGTTAAGCCACTATCCATCATATCTGAGAAGTCGTGGTAGTCTAGTGAAGTTCCCACTGACTGGAAAAGGGGAAACATTACCCTCATTTTTTTAAAAAAAAAGAAAAAAAAAAGAAGACCCAGGTAACTACAGGCCAATCAGTCTCACCTCTGTGCCCAGCAAGATCAGAGAGTGAATCCTCCTGGAAATTATGCAAGGGCATGTGGAAAATAAGGAGGTGATTGGTGACAGCCAACATTAAGGGCAAATCATGTCCGGTGAATTTGGTGACTTTCTACAACAGGGTTACGGTGTTGGTGGATAAGGGAAGAGCAACTGATGTCATCTACCTGGACTTGTTCAAAGCATTTGACACTGTCCCACTTGATATGCTTGTCCCTAAACTGAAGAGACATGGATTTGATGGATGGACCACTTGGTGGATAAGGAATTGGCTGGATGGTCACACTCAGAGTTGCAGTCAACAGCTTGGTGTCCAAGTGCAGAGCAGTGACGAGTGGTGTTCCGCAGGAGTCACTGTTATGACTAGCACTGTTTAACATCTTTGTTGGTGACATGGACAGTGGAATTGAATGCACCCTCAGCATGTTCAGAGCTGTGTGGTGCAGTGACATGCTGGAAGGCAGGGATGCCATCCAGAGGGACCTGGACAGACTGGAGACATGGGCCTGTGCAAAACTCATGAGGCTCAACAAGGCCAAGGGCAAGGTCTTGCACATGGATTGGGGCAATCCCAAGCACAGATACAGGCTGGGAGATGAGTGGGTTGAAATCAGCCCTGTGGAGAAGGACTTGGGGGTGTAGGTGGGTGGAAAACTGACTGTGAGCCATCAATGGGTGCTCACAGCCTAGAACCCGCCCGTGCCCTGGGCTGCAGCCAGAGCAGGGGGGGCAGCAGGGCCAGGGAGGGGATTCTCCCCCTCTGCTCCGCTCTGGGGAGACCCCCCTGCAGTGCTGGGGCCAGCTTGGGGGCCCCCAACAGCAGAAGGACCCGGAGCTGCTCGAGCGGGGCCAGAGGAGGCCACGGAGATGCTGGGGGGGCTGGAGCAGCTCCCCTGGGAGGCCGGGCTGAGAGAGTTGGGGGGGTTCAGCCTGGAGAAGAGAAGGCTCCGGGGAGACCTTCGAGTGGCCTCCCAGGGCTTAAAGGGGGGACAGGAAAGGTGGGGAGGGACTCTGGATCAGGGGGTGGGGGTAGGATGAGGGGTGATGGTTTTAAACTGACAGAGGGCAGATTTAGGTTAGATGCAAGGAAGAAATTCTCTACTGTGCAGGTGATGAGTCACCAGCACAGGTTGTCCAGAAAATCTGTGGCTGCCCCCTCCCTGGAAGGGTTCAAGGCCAGGTTGGATGGGGCTGGGAGCACCCTGGGCTGAGGGAAGGGGTCCCTGCCCGGGGCAGGGGGGCTGTAACTAGATGGTCTTTAAGGTCCCTTCCAACTCAAACCATTCCATGATATGATTCTATGAATGCATCTAAGTGATCACACATCCTTTATGCAGACCAGGTATTTTCCTTCATGGAGAACAGCTCCATCTTTCTGTTCTCTCCTTCACTCAGCCTGCTGCAGAAAGCTTCTTTCTTTCCCCTATTTGCATAAGTGATGATGCAGCCATCCTAATTATCAAGGGAATCCACTGCTCCCCCCTTCCAGCACCTCCCCCCTAGCTGCTGCTCTTTCCCTGCTACGGGTTTTGCTGGCAGATGGAACTGGAGCCTCCTCAGCCCACTGGCTCTTCCTTGAAAAAGAAGAAAGTGACAGCCCTGCAGGCAGCCGAAAGTGGCCGAACCATGGCAGCATGACTAATCCGTCAGTCGGTAGCATCCCAAAGGCCGACATCGAGGTTGTGCTCACACAACCAGCTTTGCTGGAGGAAAAAGGGTGCTGAGTATGGGCTGGGGCAGGAGTTACATTATTGCCCTCGCATGGATGAAGTATGCCCCCGCCCCCTGCAATGCTGAGCTGTGAAAGCTGCCTCTTAAGTCTCTCCTTTTGTACTGTAATCTAAGGTTCAGGGAAAGTTAGCTCTGAAGCCTCCATTTGGGGGGGTAACCAGACAGCAAGAATATTAGCAAGTTCATACATATGGAAGGATGACCGTAGCAGCTTCACTCAGTGTTCATTCTGCAAAACATATCTGATTTGCAATCAGCCATGGCCATGCTTTTCTCCATTTCACCCTCAAGTCCTGTCCTTACAGTACAGCTTACATATGTTTTTACCCATTCTTTTTGGTTTATTTCTCCTACTTCTATCCCTATAACCTCCGCAAATTAACAGTTTCCCGCAATACATTTTCTGCCAGATATCTCTTGCTTTGTGTTAGGATTGGGTCTTTCATGCAGAGAAAGATGTATTCCATGTTGTTTTTCTGTCTGTAACAAGGCTGTTATCAAAGTCCAGACAACAATAACTGAAGCCATAGCAAGGCCTGTTTAGCATGGTCCAGTCTGTACACATCTTGTTTTTTATGTACATAGCATCAGATGGTCTACCCATGTGATCATCTTTTTCTGTATGCCTGGAAATGCTCCAAAGAGCTGATGAACCAATTGGGAATATAGACAAGAGTGAGTTTAGTTATAGTCCCTGGGGGAAAATGAGGCCTGTGTGGAAGGAAGTAGGACAGAGGAGATGAAAATAGCCCATCAAGAAAGCAAGCCAAAAACCTGCCAGAATACCAAGCAAAATGCAAGACAGCCTTCTCCCTTACTCCAACCCCATGGGCTCCAGCATCCCACAAACCATCAGCTGAGCTGTCAGTACACAGTCAGCAATTCTAGGACATTAATTTCAAGACCCAGATCTGCAAAGCATGAAAACCAAATTTGGGGGTGTGGAACAGAACGGGGGAGGACAGCAACCATGTCCATTTCAGATGGTGCAAGCATAGACTAAGCACCTCCTCCTCTGTCCTGGCCAAGACTCTTTCCCGCATTGGGCTCCTGGTTCTGCTCTGAAAGGACACCAGCAGAGGAAGTCAACCACCCCCTCTCACAGCAGTCTTCTGCATATGGAGTTTCCTGGGCATAGATCCAGGGCTGAACTGAACCTAATTAATGTTTTAAGGCTGTAGAGAGCTTGCACCTCATTCGTATTTAGAGACCTGACTCCTGGATCTGTGCTCAGAGATCACCCTCTGTTCTACCTTCTTGTTAGATCTGTTTTGTCATTTTCTACTTGCTCACTTCCTTCTCCCAGCCAGTATCTCAGTTTGATCTGACATGCCCCATCTGCAAATATCCCAATCCACCCTCCCCAGAGTGGACACAAACATTCACAGCTCCAGCCAGGAAAGAGGTAAAATCCGTCTTGCTGATGGAGTCCACAAGAGTCTTTCACCAGGTCTTTGTGCCACAAACCCTAGCCAGATGGCCTCACCACACGGTGTCCCACCACATTTTGTAAGTGGCAAAGGTGCCAATTATCTCTTCCTTCCCTGCTTTGTAATCCTCACTCTCCTCACAACACATACACTGTTTCAGTTGTCCTGCTTTCCACATTCCAGGTTGGCAATTAGAATCTGCAACCTCTGAGTTCTCCACAAACTGATGAGCTGCTAAAAATACAGACCCTGCAGGCACCCATTCAACTTCTATTTCTGTATTTTTTATTATTTATTTTTTACTTTTACTTTTTTTTTAACCAATTTGAGATGAACAAAGCACTTCAACAAAGGGAAGGAGAAAACACTGTGATTGTGAAGATGGATTGCTGCCATTTACTTTGTTCATTTTAATTATACAGTCATCACTTAGTGAGGAGCCTCAGGATAGGAAAAGAGAGTACAAAGAAGTTACCATATCCCATCTCTTTACTTCACTGTGCTCCATTTTAATGCTTCCTCTGTATACCCTGGTGAATACCTGAACTAGCACTTCCATACTGTTAAAAACCTTCCACATTTTATAGGTTATTCACCTGCTGTGTCTTCAACCCGGAAAACTCCAAGGGTCCCAGTCCTCCTTGTAAAATCACAGTGAAGCAGAAGAAACAAGCAGACTCTCCACTCCTCCCAAAGCTGTGCTACACCACACCACCATCACCCCCTACTCCCCCTTCATGGGGGATGGACAGCTTGTTTATGAACTTCTCCTAGCCAATCCTCTCCTATCACCTCCTAAATTGGCTCCAGCTGGGAGATTAGGTTGGAAACAACTAGAATCTTCAGGACAATTAAGAAGTTCAAGGCAGAAAATTACAAGTTGGTGGCTGGGTAAGGTGAGGAACCAGGACTGCCTCCCTTTTGTCTTGGCTATTAACTCACCCTGCCTCCTGGGCCACCTTTACTGAAGCCTGGTTGTCAGACCAACAATCAGTTAATTCCCCCGAAGTACTGTGTGTTATTCAGACTGGCATCCGTTGCTTGGCTCATGCCAGGCATTTTGGAGGAAGCTATCAGCTGAAGCATCAGAACCCACAAGCTGGAGTGTCCAAGGAGGCTGCTGCCTGGATGCCTGCTTGTTCCCTTGGCCAGCACAGGCAGGAGTGATGTGTCCACCTCCCAACCACTGCACGTCCCAGGCTGATGGACGCTGACTTCAGTCTAACTCCGTAGTCTTGCAGAGGCTGAAGGCAGCTGCTGCTCTCCCTGTCCTGCAACAAGGCAGCAACCTCTGAAAAATGACAGCATGCCCATGGGCCGACTGAGCAGAGACCTTAGCAGAATCACTGTCTTGCTGGACGCAAAGACATTCCGTATGGGCTTTCCACCAGGGCATACTTTCCACCAGTAATCCTTCTGCCACTCTTCGGGCCTTTCTTGCTTGTCTGAACCACTCACGCTTAATTCAGAGGATCAAAGGAGGTCCTTGCACCCCATCAGAGAGCATGTTCAGACAGCATTCACTTTTGGTAAGATTGTTTCTGATGCCAGCATTTCCACATCTGTGAGCTCTTTTACTCTCCTATGGTTGCATCAAACTCTGATTTTGGTGGACTGAGAATAATTCAGCCTTTTCTCCCTTTTAACCCTGTCATTCCTCAGGAATGACCCCAGCTCCTCAACACAAAATGTCATTGTTCCTCAAATAAATTCTCTCACTTGTGATTCCCACATCTGCCCAAGATGTTTCTAGTGGGACAAAACAGCTTCATCATCTTTGTCCAATATTTCAGCTCCATCTTTACCTTCCTAAAAGTTTGGGCTTCCCTCAAAGGTCTGATTTTATTTCATCCTTAATTTTCACTCAAGGCCTATTTGTAAACCCTTACTGGCTATTGCTGTGAGTTTGCAGCATTTTTATTGAGTGGGTTTGGTTTTCACTCAGGGAATTCTCTGCTCATTTTCTGAGTTTTTGAGGCTCTGTGTTTGGATGTCCTGTCCTCTCACACCAATTGCCACCTTGTTCCTTGTTTGACACAGAATTTATTCCTTGTATTTTTATCTTCAGTGAGCTGTTTTTCTTGTCTAACTAGAGGACTTACAGGCATTAGCCATGTGTCTTTTCCCCCTAAGGCCTGTGGGTTGCATTTCCAATTTCTCTGCTGCTTCTGGCATCATTATTAGCTTTTTCGCATCCAGGAGAAGGTCCTTACATTTTTTCACATTCCTTTCTAATATTTTATATATACTTTCCACTTTGTTGGTTATTAGTAACATTGTCTAATGTTCAATATTTGCAGACTTCAATTTTTAATTCTGAGTTTATTCCCACACTCTCTTATTACCCCCTTTCTTTTTGGATTGTGTTCAACAGATAAGAATTTCACAGACAACAGGCACAACTGTTGTTGTGGCTGTTGTCATTTACTTTCAAATATTTACAGCATTTCTTCCAAGGTTTCTTTCCGTTCCTCCGCAATCTCACTTGGTAAAGAGTTTGCTTTGACCTTCATGAATAAAGTTCTTTGTTTTTTAATCCTTCTATTAATTTTTCCTTCTTTTTTCATGCACAGGTAGAATTAGATTTGGATAAGAGTCAGAATTTCTAATAGAGATCTTGCAACTTTGTTTCAAAGAAAATTTAATTTCTGAAGATATGCCAAATTTTGCAAACTCTTCACAAAATTACTTCACTAGAGCAAATTTTTAAACAACCGAAGTGATTTGTTTGGAAAACACTGAAAGTAAATTGACCTTGGTTGGATTGAAACATAAAAATTGTCACTACCATGAAAGTTGATTCATTTGGTCATTAAAAAAAATACCAAGAGTGATAGAGCTCTAAATTTTAAAATAATGCTGTTAAGAATGAAGGTTGTAGAGAATAGGTGAATGTGACAGGATCCAGCAAGATAGTACTGCAGAAAGATGTGTCAATCCCCTCTTCAAAGCCCTAAACCCACCCTTTTCTCTACCTTGCTCCCCAACATCTTTACTTATTCCTTTATCTCGTCCTTTGCATGGGATTAGCTCTTGTGAAGGTCTAACACAACTGCAGCACTGCTGACAGCCACACCACTCCCACTGTCTGAAGACATCCTGCCTACATAGATGTCCCCACTTTCCATCTGAATGACTCCTCTGAACCATTCCTGGTCTGAAGTGATCAGGTAGTATGGAGCACTGGAAAGAAATTAAACCCTGTAAAAGGAGATCGAAAAGTGTTTTCATCCAGGGAGCAGGGCAGTCTGGTGAAAACAAGGTTGCCTTCCTTTAAAAGACCAGAAGAGTGCCATGATGTTCATTTGGGGTACTGCAACATTACCTTTGTAATTACTTGCTGAAAAGATGTCTCATCGGCTGACATAGATCAGATAAGATACTGGGGACCTTTACCTAAAAAAAAAAAATCCCAAAACATAACAGTTGTAGAACTGGCAAGCTATCTTTCACATAGCAGATGTGGGAAAAGCTCTTTTTGTGGCAGGCAACCAAAAATGACTGAAAGGAGGTGTTAAGGACCATTCATTCAGATGCTCTGTATGATGGACCACACACAAGCACATATATCCCAGCTTTCAGAAAACAAGTGACTGTGTATTCAATAAACTCCACGCTCATTTAAGTCTCGGCATGCTCCTCTACTTCAAAACCATCAGCTTAAGTGTTTACAACAGCTTGTTATCCTGGTGATCCTTCAACTCACTGCCCAGCCAGCAGAAAGGACAAGTTATAAGTTACGACTGTCAAGAGAGAACAGCAGCGGCAGCCTGGTCAGCAGCTCAGTGCGCGAGGCTTCAGGGGACAGCACTCTGATGCTCAGCTTTGCTGATGGGAGGCTGAGCCAGCTTCAGCAGGCTGCTCTTAGCTCTTTGTGCCTCAGTTTCCCTACCTGCAATAGGGAGAATACCGCTGACCTCCAATGTAAAATGCTTTCAGAATGCTGTTTCCCAGGACTGTGTTGTGGCACTTTCTCAAGCTATGTACAATTTGGGATTTGGTCTTTCCTGCCTTGTTTTTTAGAGCTAGCAGCAGCATTTTGTGTTGTTTCTCATCACTCAGAGCTATTATTAACACCATTCTGGAGACATGAAGTGTATCTACATGCACCTCTGATAATTAGACTAAAAGTCCTGCTAGCAGTGATGCAGCTCTTGCAGAATATATAAGGAGTAAAACCAGTGCCAAAAAGTTTTTTTGGGAGTCAGTAAGCACACCTGATATCAGAATTAGGAAAGGCCAGACAGGATTTTTGCTGCACAGGTGGTGAGCAGGGAAAGGTGGGAGTGAGGAGCACTGTGTGTCAGGTCTCAGCCTTTCCCTGTGTGGCTGTTGCAGTCACTCATGCCCAAACACCCCCTCACCAGCAGCAGCCAGCCTGGCCCGCCCAGGCTGGGGAACTCAGCAGGGCCACAGACATTTTATTACTGTGAGCAGCCTGCTGTCACAGACTGTACCTGCTTTGCTCACACCTCGAGCTGGCTCTGCTGGGAAATTAAATCTGAAAGGAGTCACATCCACGCCATGACTCTCAAAGCAGTGAATGACTTTCAGCAATCCTGACAGGTTTAGCTTTGCTTCGTTGACCTTTCCAATTCAGGGGCAGATGGTCAAGCCTTATATATTTGAAGGGAGATACCCAGAGCTGGGTCTGCACCTCTTTTTTGCAGTGCATCCTTCTTGTCTCTTCCCTGTTTAGTGACCTCATGTCTCAGACGTGTTTGTCCTCAGGTCTGTTGAATGAGCACCTGAGGGGTCAGAATGGGAGTAAGACAGTGGGACTGAGCTGCTGGGAGGGAGTCGGCCTCACCCAAGGACCCTAGGTCCCTAGTTCACAGCTTCTGCATCCTTTTTCTTGCATCCTACCCCCATGCACTCTATCCATGCAGGCCCAAGCATCAAAGGTGAGGGACAAGTCTTCAGGGAGAAATAATCTGGGTGGAAAGTATGGAAAGTGACTGTGGTGATCTCCCTTTTCCCATGGCCACCTATCAAAGCAACGTGCGTCTCTGGTGAAATGGGAAGATGTGCGATGCTACGTGGATGGCTGGATGCTCCCCTCTTCCTCCCACACATCACAGCAGCAGCACTGCATGTACCAACTAGCCAGGATCTCGCAGGCCAGAATCCTTGAAAGGGAGGTTATGCAGAGGAAAATGACATCTATAAGTGAAGAGCAGCACTTCATTGCTTTTCAATCCTTCTGCTGATGCCAGTTCACAGCCTGCAGCAGACTCCAGAATACACCTAAAAATAAAACAACACCTGGGCCCTCTGCTGCTGGAGAAAACAGCCACAGTTTGCAATCAGCAGCGTTTATGAAAATGCTCTGAGCACAAGGGAGCAGGCAGACGGTCAGCCCAAGGCCCTCTGGTTCTGACACTGATTGCAAACGTGGGTGATATCTCCTACGGAGCACGTTTCCCTGCTGCTCTAGTCAACACATTGTCATTCCAGTGCGGATCTTTGCTTCGATCGTAATCATACACAGACACAGAAGAAGAAAGTAATGCTAATGCACTGAGCCCACTGACATGGAAAACATGCCTGGGAAAATTAAGTCTTTTCTTAACGGGCAGGGCATTTTTGGTGTCTTCGGGATATGGCTTTTGTGAAAGCAGCATAATCTAAACAGCAAAACAATGGCAGACTACACTGATATGCCAGCAGGATGGGATACATCTCTAACCCCCAGGGAGAAAGGGGCAACTGGTACGTGTGCTATGTATTTGATTGATACCTTAGACAAGTGACTCTCAAATTTGGGGTCACGATGCTTACGGTTGCTATAAAGCTGCATGACAGGAGGACTTTCTGTGTTGTCATGCTCTATTTGACACATGTCACGATTCAGAGGCAGGAAGCAGGTTGAAAACAACTCTTTTAGTAAAAACATCAACATTAGCAAGAACTTAGTGTTTGTTGGGATGAGTGACAGAGAAAGGGAGATCAGGGAGACTTCTTTATAGAAAACAACCTCTCCATGGCAGTAGAGGTGAATGTAATATAATCAAAACAAAGAAAACATGC
Source organism: Tyto alba (assembly GCF_018691265.1). Lineage (NCBI taxonomy): Eukaryota > Metazoa > Chordata > Aves > Strigiformes > Tytonidae > Tyto > Tyto alba. The sequence continues at coordinate 8,490,223 of NW_024881273.1, forward strand.
AGATAGGGAAAAAAGTCTATTCATCAACCACATATTGGCCCAGTTGGGTCACCAGATGCAAGGCCTGTGTCACAGCTGCATAAAATGACAGTGGTCCCAGTGCCATACAACTTTGTTACATTGGGATGCTGTAAGGGAATCTTCCACTTGCACTTCCACTGTGTCATCCATCCTTGAACCATGCATGGAACACCACCATGTCTCAGATGGGTTTGAGAGACTTTTTGCTTCCAAAACACTTTGGGTGAGAACTTTAGGAGAAAAGGAAAAAAAAAGAGTGACAGATCTATCTGAAGTCAATAGAAACTCTTTTTTCCACCTCCAGTAGAGCTCTGTGTATGCTGAAGTGAACAAATGGTGCCCACTAAATTTACACTGAGGAAATCAATTTCTTGGAACTCAAGATTCAACCAAGGCAATGATATACCAGGTTGATCAGCTACCTAGAAACTGCTAGACAGAGAGCCTGTTTGATGCTATATTTTCACAAGAGTGTGTGAAATCAGATTTCTGAGACCTCAGAGATACTGTTTGCAAAAATGTCCTTGTGAAAGGGAATAAAATATTTTGTCTCAAAAGATCACAGGATAATGGCAAGAAGAGAAGCAAATAGGTTGTCTGATCTGCTACTGCAATTCTGATAAAAAATTCAGTATTGGGTGATTCAGAAGAAGGTTTAACATACCTGCTCATCAGCTCAGATCTAACACATTTAGTTGTGTATTTCTTCCCATGGGAGGTCATTTTTGCCTAACCCTGTCTGATAATTAGATTATGTTGTAGAGATTTAGTCATTATAAATTTCAACCTGTATCATGTTTTGTCTGGACATAGCTCTCAATGAGGTTGCAAACTCTTTGATTTCTCCTAAATTATTCATTTCAGTAATATCCAGTGACAATAAATTCCACAGGTTCAGTTCATCACATGCATGGAGGTTTTTTCCATACTGCCTATACTACCTAGGTTTTGTCATCCCCCATTTCCTTCTACTGTGTAATAGATGACCAGGTCTTTGGGGCTGGAATTTTCAACAGTAGAGTTTTATGGACTAATATAATCACCTTCTTCATAATACCACCCATCTTTATGGGCTTCTGTTTGCAGAGCAAACATCCCAGGGAGAAGAATACAGGGAGCTCGTTCTTTGTAGATACTGGGTAGTAATTGTGTTGTTCATCTTATCTGGGAATGGGTGAAGAAAAATAAAATTAAAAAAATGAGGTGGAGAAGTTCAAGTACAAGGTAAAATACGATGGCACTATGGAAACCAGGGTGAAAGGGTGGATCTCATCTGCTCAGGTACGTTGAGAAACCTATCAGTCACACAGAGGTTTGCAAGGCAGTGTTTAACTTAATTTCAACTAATATGCAGCAGTGTTTCTAATAACAAGCTGTCAATTGAGCATGGGAACAGACAGGAAAACAGACAGGAGTAAGAAAAAGGAGGAGGAAGGGGGAAGGAAATGTGAGAAGAAGCAAGCCAAGCTGATGGTGAACCCTCTGCTAAACCACCCTCCCTCACCCTCCTGGAGCAACCTGCACACCCATGGGTGCAGAAACCCAGAAGCATCATCCCACTTCCGTCTGCTTACTGGCAGGTGATTCCAGACCACAGAGATCCCCCAGTTAGATGACACCCCAATGCACCTCAGAGGAAAGATGGGAACAGTGGGTGGTGCAGCCCTGTGGCGCTAGGCAGGAACCAGTCTTTGTCACAAAGCATGGAAAACATTGCAGAGTCCTAGAAAAAATGTGAAGGGAATGCCACAGCGACCACCAACAGCTGCCTCTGAGAAGAGATGTTCCTTCAGACCTGCTCAGGCTCGTTCCCTCTCCCCCACACCCCTGACCTGACCCCTTTCCAGAGGCACTGCACCCCTGTAGCAGCTTTCACTTTATTTACCTGTTTCTCAGTCCCTTTCCAGACTATGCTTCAGGCTCAAATAGATCATCTGTGCTCCAGCTTTCCCTCCACCTTCCCTGGCAAATACCTCTGGTTCTCAGCCATGCCACACCATCCTCCAGCCTCTCTGCTTCCCAGACACCTCTCCCAGTTCCAGCACTGTAGATCCAACTGACATTCCTACTGCCTCTGGACTTTCAAAGTAAATCCAGTCTCTACCCCGACTTGTCCCTGTCAAATCCCTGCTCTGGAAAAGACAGTGACTGCTTTCACCATTAGCTACCTCCCTGCTACATGCTCTCCTCTTCTCTCCATTTCCTCCTCCCCTCAGGATATTGATGCTGGCTGAAGTTTCCCATTAAACCAGCCACTCTTGTAGAAAGGGGAGCTGACATGATTAATGCCATTCGGTAGGGAAGGCAGCAAGTGCAGCCAGAGAACAAGGAGACAGGCACATTCCCATCAGCCAGTCATTAGCATTTGACCCAGAGAGGCAGCAGGCACAGGATGGACACACTTTTTCCAACTCTGTTTTGTTCTGGATGCAAACTTTTCAGGGCCAAGAGGGAGGATGATCTTCCTTTTTTAATTTAATCTGTACCCAAACAGTGCTGTCTTGGGCCCGGTACAAAGGAAGAAGTGACCCTCCCAAGACTGTCCTGGTGGCAGCATGGAATACACAATTCAAACTTCGGACTGATTTCAAGGGAGGCCAGATTTATTTCTGGTCTTTTCAATTTTTAACAGCTGTATGTTTTCCCTCTCTTCATCTTATTACCTCTTTCTCTGCCATTTCCAGCAGGTCCCCTCTGAGTAGCTATATTGACAAGCCCATTCCCTGTGATTTTCCTCACTAACCCAGAAAGTCCCAAGAGAGGGCATCACCTTCTCCCGACACTGCACTACAACGGTCTGCAAGGCTCAGGAGGAAGGGGGTGGATGGTAGCCCCCAGCTAACACTCAGCTGAGTGGAGCTCCCCTTATACTCAATGGAGAGGAAAAAAAGATCTCTTCACATGATTATTAAAAGCAGGAATTTGACTTGTGCAAGCTGGAGGAGTCTGTTTCCTTTCACTGAGTAGCAGAGGAGGCTATGGTGATTAACTTTTGGCCTTTGCAAACTTCCCTCCCGCCCCCACCACAATGTGATCAAGATCCTACATCTTCCAGTAATAGTTTGCTCTAATCACCCACACTATTTAAATAAGCAAATCAATAAAGAAGTAACTAAAAAAAGGAAATCTCCTAGTTTTTAAATTGAATTTGCTGCCTTCAGTTTCCAGCCATTGATTCTCCTTATGCCTGTTCCAGATTGAAGAGCCTTTCAATATCTAGTACCTCCTCCCCACGCGGGTCACTGTAAAGAACTCCAATAGTTTCCAAGTCACCTTTCCCTCCCCATTTGCTGGTTTTAGAATACTTTACAAATCATTCATGAAAACTATTGAAAAAGAACGGTTCTGGTACTGACCTCTGTCTAAGCTCTTAGAAATATTCTTGTTGGGGTTTTTTGTTTTTGTCTCTTCTTCCAAGTTAGCCAATGTCTTTAAGACCAGCAGTTATCCAGTTTCAGATGTGCAAGTGCTCTTAATCTATAATGAAATTAACACCATAAAGTGTCAGGGGGCTGGGAATTACTTAAACAAAAGTCAATCCATTATGCTCATCCACACTTTTCTAAAACAAAACTGCAGTTTTAAGAATAAAATTAATTCTGTTTGAAAATATCTGTTTTCTACAAAATCATGTTGACAAACTTTATTTTTCTTTCTACACTTTGATTACTTATCAATTGACATCAGCTTATGTGATCCCATTATTTTGCCTAAGAGTAATAACATTCTACCTATTACATAGCAGCAACTGTCTAGACTTTTTAAAAAATAATTTTATTATATAATACACATTTTTTTATCATGTTGTGAGGTTTATTAGAAGCTGAAGTCAGTAGATGAAAAGGAAGTTCAGCTAATTCTTCAAAGGGTCTTGGTGCAAGTTCTCTATTTCCCATCTTGAATTTTCATATGTAATTCTTATGTATGGATATAGATTTCCCATTGCTCTCTTCTTTTGTAATATATCAAGGCTTGGATTCCAGCCAAAGTTGTCTTCTTATTTCATATGAAACTGTGGTGTTTTGGGTTTTGGCTATCTAATAAACTCCTCTTACAGAATCCCTGATTTGCAATCATCATTTTATCTGCCTGCAGTTTTTCTCCTAATCACTTTTGCTTGTAATTTTTCTCAACTTTTGAAAATTAATGCTTTTGAAACAGCAAATGTACTTATTACTAGTTATGATCTTCTGTTTGCCCATATTGAACCTTTCAGCTATGCAAATATCTGGTAAATAAAGAATAGAGAAAATTATCCAGAAAGTTCCTACAACACAGTAACTGGGAAAAAAAAAAAAAAAAAAAAAAAAAGGGGGGGGGAAAAGAAGGAAAAAAAAGAAAGAAAATAGAGGTAAAAAACAATTCCTTAGTATAGGGATTTTGGAATTAAAATGGAGTAGAATTTGAAGCAATAATTTCATGCCTTTGTAAGAAAGCAAGAAAAGACAGACAGACATCAAACTGGCATAGTTCACCTCCATGAAATATATCATGACTCCTCCACTCAACTCATGCTGGTGCTTCAGATTCAATACTCTGTGTGAGATTTGGGTATCACCTTACAAAAATTATAGTCACAGAATCATCCAGGTCAAAAGGGACCTCAGGGTCTCATTCAATCCATCTTCCTGATCAGAGCAAAATGAACACTGAATTCAGACTAAGCTGGTTTGCCTAGTCAGTAAAAATCCAAGAACAGATATTCATGGATGGATTAATGGATAGAGAGAGTTTAACAGTAGCGTCAGAGTCTAGAAGTCAGTTAAGACTGAGCGAAGTGGACTGGTCAACCCACAGAGTGGAAGATGTCACTGCCTTGGGAATGACATGTAAAGTATGTCCTGGCTTGGGACACAGACATAGCCTAGGTAGCATCTCAAGGTCCCTGCAAATTCCTTTTCCTATGACTCAATGAACACTGCTTAAACAACTATCAGCTTCCACTCTGGTGAGTAATTTATCTCTATTCTACATAATATTTCCTTTTGTAGAAGAGTTACAAGAAGCGCCACACATAACACAAGCTGTGGGAAAACTGCATTTTTAAAAGTTATTTTAACTTTTCATAGAGGTTTCAGGAGATAGGACTCCCTCAGGAGGACCTCTTGTGCCTCTCCCCCTACATATTAACACAGTTTATGCTACACGTGAACAGTGTTTATGGAGGAACCCTTTCTGCTCTCTGGACCATAATTGAAGTTTGATGATGATCATACTTCATCTGAGGTGGTAGCAATATTCCTCCACCAAAACGTATGCGCTGATTTTGCTCCTTTAGGCAAAAGCTAGTCTGTCCTGGCTGCCTTTGTAGGCAACGGAAAGAAACATTGGCCATGCCTATGCATGGTTCCAGGGGAGACTAATTGTTTTAATTAGACTTTTTATTACTATCTGAAGTTAGGCAGCTTGAATATTTTTCTCTTGATCTAAATGCACACCAGAAGCCTGTATTCTGTGTTATCAATTACACTGAGGTCTGTATCTTTCCAGTTCCACCTCCCTCACTTCTACCTAGAGCATTTTCTCGACATTATGTGATTCAGCCCCTGGATTTCAGGTATGCCACTTACAAAAATTATCTTTTCTCTCTGAATTTTCACTTCTTGTTTGTTAGCCAGCATAGGGACTTAAGTAGTTGATGAACTAATTTTTAATACTTACTCCAGACTGAAACATTTGCACTGTGTTTCCATATGAATGTTTCACAACTAATTTGAGTTGGAGCACCAGCTCTTGTTTCTCGTTCTTTTGTTTACTTTCAGCTCCTCCACATTCTTCTTCCTTTAAGCACACTCTGAGTTGACATTCAGTCTACTTTAGTAAGAAGCTGAAGTTCCCTCAGCTGTGAAGAATTAAACTCAGGGACCAGTCAGCATGTTCCTCCTTTCTTATGCAAATTACCTTTGTATGGATCAGGAAGTGGCCTGACAGATACACAAATCAGACACACAGAAGAAAAGAGATCATTATCAGATCTATGCTTCTGACTTAGATAAATAAGCATTGGACATGATTCTCCACTCATTAAAGTGTCTTCCTCAGGAGATGGCTGACAGTTCGTTAAATAAGATGAAATGTTATTATTTAAACTCAAGACTGATCTGACTGGGTGGAAACTTAGTCTACTGTATTCATAATTTCCTGCACTGACAAGCAAGCTCTTGATAATATTCCTCTGAAGTGGCTGACCCACACAGAAATTAAGATCCTGATGAAACTGCTAACTAGCAACGTAAGTCCTGACGTTTAAGTGGTAGAGCTCTGTGCTTGGGCATTGGATTTCAAATATTTATCCCTCCCTACCAAAGATGATTGGTACTGCAGCTCCCAGCTCAACTTGTGCAGAGACTTCCCCATGCAGTATGCATTCACCAAGCTAAACTAGACCCAAGTCCCAAGCTCCAGTCATATGACTTTCCATTTTCTCCAACCGAATAACCACCACTTCCAGGCCCTTTGCCCCTTCCTCCCATACTGGTTATCTCTGCCCGTTTGTGGTCAGCGTGAACTGCCCTACAGCTTGTCTGAAAAGCAAGCCTCAACAGTAACTGGCAGCACCATAAACTGCCAACCCCAAATGGCCATCTATATTTATGTTACTTCATTTTATGCCCCAAATTCAGCTTTTTAACTTCCTTTCCAAAGAGGCCCTGTATCTGATACAGGGTCATTCATCTTCAGGACAAGTGTCTATTGATCAGCTGTTATCCAATTTACAATAGGCATGTAATACAATCTGAACTCAGTGGACTCAAGAGGGAATTCAGTGTGAGACCAAGGAAAGCACCTTCTATAAACTCTTCAGTGCAATCAGAAAGTATATTAGTAGATGCTGTAGCTTTACAGCAGAAACCCAAGCCTCAAGCACCAGGATGATGTAAGAACAACAGGACCATTGCCAGAAAAAAAACAAACAAACAAACAAACCACCTTGGTACCATCCCAAACTGCAGGGAAGCATGAGCTTTTCTGACCATGTTTTGACAGTACAAAAGGAGGAATTCATGCCCAAGAAACTTTACAGAAAGAGTCCATTAATGCCTCCTAAACCCTATGTAATATGCAAGGGTTATACCTTTTTTTTTCCCCCTGAACACAGAGCAAATATCTACTTTCATGGAGAGTGACCTTTACATTGCACTAGGAGAATGAAAGAACAAGGCAAGAATAGAGGCAGATCTCTGTGAAAGGGGATCCACACAATGTGTGCATTGACTCTCAAGGTTGGTGTTGGACTGAGCCCAGAGAGGGTACTTGTCTCTACAGACAGCAGAGCTCTTCAGAAAAGGTGTACTGCCTTGAAAACAGAGGTGCACTGACAACATGGCTCAGTGACAGCAGAAGTGCTGCCTGGGTACTTTTCAATAAGCCTATTATTCTTTGGAAAAGTCCACTTCTTTGTAATCAGAACTGTTTGCAGGAAAGGGTCAGTTTTAACAAGTCTTTTTTTTTTTTTTTTTTTTTTTCCCCTCAAGAGAAGATGCAGTCATTTTTACTTTTTTTTTTTTTTTTTTAGTTTGTTTCTTTTTTTTTTTTTTTTTAATTGAAATGTGTTTTCTTACAGAATTTCTACTAATTAAAACTAAGCTGAAATACCAACATAACCAGAAAGAACAAGACACAGGAAAACTACACAGAAATGTTTCTATTGCCCTAATCAGAATGTAACTTTGCAAAAACTTAAGACTTACAAGTTTTCATCTAGATATTTTCCCTGGGACAAGAAGCCCTGTTTCGTGCTGCTCAGTATCATGCTGTTTCTTGTAGTAATTTTGCAGGACATGAGCACTGATGTTACGGGTAAAGTAACTCTATTTTGCACCTTCCTCTGATTTCCTTTTTCCTCTTTGATGTTCACCTCCTGCTAGAACATTTTCACTGATATCATTCTCAGGCTGAATGCGACCTGATTCACATCTCATGCCAATTACTCTGACATTGTCAGAACTAAGCCAGTTTACACCAGCTGAGGAATATAATTATTTAGCAGTAGTATCAATCCTCTGCCTCCTCCTTCAAAATTTCTGGCATGGATGAAGGCTTTGAATGAAAGCTAACTCCTTTCCCCCCGCCCCCAGAAAAAAGGATAAACAACTGTATTAACTCCGGTATCAGTGAAAAAGAAAAAAATGGGGGAAAAGATTAAATCATAGCTGAAAAAAAGTGGATTTCCTTTATGTTACTCATGATGCTGAAGAATTGAACCTGTATCCCTTCTAGAGCACATTCTCCTTTGTATTAGAAATGCAGACAGAGAGGATGATGTACAACTTGGCAAACCCCATTCCTCATAGGTCAGGTCCCAAATGTCACAGTGGCTGTTGTGGTTTAACCCCAGCCAGCAACTAAGCACCACAGACACTTGCCCTCTTCTCCCCCCCTCAATGGAATGAGGAGGAGAATTTAAAAAAAAAAAAAAAAAAAAAAGTAAAACTTGCAGGTTGAGATAAGAATGGTTTAATAATTGAAAATAATAACAATAATAATGAAAAGGAAAATAACAAAAAGAGAGAGAATAAAAAACAGAAAAAACCCACACACTCCAGAAGTGACACACAATGCAATTTCTCACCACCTGCTGACCAATTAGCAGCAAGTCCCCAAGCATTGATCAGCCCCTCCCAGCCAACTCGCCCCAGTTTACATACTGAGCATGGTGTCTTATGGCATGGAATAGTCCTTTGTCTTGTTCAAGTCAGCCATCCTGGCCAGGATCCCTCCCCGCTCCTTGTGCGCCTCCTTGCTGGCAAGGGAAACTAAGAAATCCTTGACTGAGGATAAGCACTACTTAGCAACAACTAAAACATCAGTGTGTTATCAACATTGCCCTCATACTAAATCCAAAACACAGCACTGTACCAGCTACTAGGAAGAAAATTAACTCTATCTCAGCCAAAACCAGGACAGTGGCAAACAATTAATTGGCTACAATGGTGGCAGCCTCTCTCAAACCTGCTTATGACTAACAATGATCAGAGCTAAGCAAGATGGAAAAAAAACCCACAAAACAGAGGGGGGAAGGCTCAGAACACCCCTGTCTGAGAGCTTCCAAGATGTGGGTTATACAAGGTCATTTCACAATTACCAAAATAACTGCAGACATAACTTTTGCTGGAGATTCTTGAAAGGGAAACAGTGGCACTTGAGTAATGCTATGTGAAAGTAGAGAAGCATCCTCATCAGGTGAGAGGAATAGGGAGAAGGAGCCAGTTTCTTCCAGAGGAACAGGGGATAGCAGGAGCCCAGACCCAGACAAGCTGCGTGTGGGCTGGCAACAAAAAGGAAAGAAGATTCCCAGCAATTTGCAAAACAGGAGGAAATAGTGACACAACCCCTGCAATGTGAAGGCAAGAAGGGACTTCTCTCACACATAGGAGCTGGTGGCAACCTATTTCACTTGCTTGGGATGCTTTTCTCCCAGATCCCCTCCAGTTCTCAGCTCACAAAGATAAAAGAAAACTACTTCTAAGTAACTTCTCTAATCATGGTCCCCCCAGCCTGCAGAACAACCTAGGAGTGGTATGGTCAGCTGCAGTCAGCAAAGTTGCTCCCCTGTGGTCTCCTTTCTCCTTTCAGCACTTTCAAGTGCTGTAGGAAGCACCAAGAACCCCTTCCTCCCTTCAGCTTGAAAAGAAGAATCATTCTTCCTCCACCATCACTTATCTTCTGCCACACAATCTTAAGCTATCCCTTCGTGCTATACGTCTGCTCTCAGGGATAGCCCCCCCCCTCTTTTCACATCTCCAGCTCTTGAGAAAAAAGATGCAAGTTGGCCCCAAGATCCAACAGCAGACTGCATCCAGAAAGGACCTGCACCCTAAACCCAGCTCCACACTTACCTCTCTGTACTGAGCATCCCTGTGGTTCATCCTAAAGCCACCTCTTTCCCTCTCTAATCACTATCTTGATATCCCCCTCCCACCTTTCCAGCAATGTTTTTATTCTCAACCCCTCCCCCAGTGTCCCACCCATCTTTTCAACAGCTGAAAACCCTCATCTCACAGAACCTCCTTGATGTGCCCAGGCCTGGCTGAGCGCAAATAAACACAGCACAAGCTCAACACACCCTACCCCATCATCATTTCTCAGGAGCAAAACCAATTTAACATAGTTTCCCACCCTGGCTGCACTTTCCCACATTGCAACTCAATTTACTACTCCAGATATACAGAGGCAACTGCCTGAGGGCTGTATTGACAGTGGACCACATTTAAGAATAAATCTTTTAAAACTGATCCACTTGAGCTCCTACACAGAGTTGCACTGACGTATCTGCTGGAAGAGCAGCTTGCAGCATAGAAAAAAGGAACAATTGGCTGGAGAAGGGCAGGATCCTGTTAAACTGTCTTTGCTGCCAGAGAAATTGTAATGCAGAACCATCCTTTGCCTTGTCTTTCATCTGTCTTGTTTACCTTTGGGCAAGGACTCTGTTTATAAAAAAAAAACCCAAATAATTGGCATATGTTAGATACGTGTCAAACAAAAATGACAATTAGGGGGGAATGAGAAAGTGGATTAGAAGTTTGTACCTAGATCTGCACTTATTCCAAATTCAGCAGTGGACTCAGGGATCTGGCTTCAGTTTTGTTTGTGCATTTGTTTGCTCACCATTTTATCTGTTTTGTTTCATTTGAGCTAATAAATACAGTCACAGATATGAATGATATGAATCTTCCCAAAATTCAGGATATAACTTTGGCCTTTTGATCCAGAACCCATCTGAACTCAAACTCAAGTAAATGGATTTTTTTCCTTGTAATAACTGTGTTAAAAAAATACACAAAACCCCCGGACTAATAGTGCTGCCCTTCTACATTTTTAAAGTACAGGGCTGTAAATACATCTGATTCAAGGCCTAACATGTGACAAGACTCACAAACAGTGATAATATCTTCTATTAAAGCAACGGATATTGTTAGAAAGAACTTTAGCACACCTCATTTTCTTTGAGACTCGCATCATTATAACTGCAACATGTTTGGCATATACACAAACTCAGGGGCTCTCAACCCCCAGTGGGTCCTACAGGCACAAATCCATTATCACAATATTCCAAACACAGGAAAAAATTGTTGGGGGTAGTAGGGAGGGAGGTTTTTATTTGTCTTTCTGTTACGGCCTTCAAATTGAATCTGACACACAATATCCAGATTATCTGCTCAGCATGAAAACAAAGAAAGTTTTTTTCTTGATTTTATGAAAGCAGAGGTGTATACTAATGTCTTGAGGGCTGAGAGTGTTTCAAACACCTATTACCATAAATTAGCCCTAAAATATTGGAAGCTGGCAGCCATGCAATTATCTGATCTCCCTTCCCCCAGTCTACAAACCAAGCAAGGAAGCACAGAGATGTGGACACTTCATGTTCCCCATTGGACTGTGTCATTTTGTGCTAGGGGAATTCTTAATGTGGTGTCTTGAGAGGAGGCTTTGTTTGTTTGTTTGCACATTGATCTGTGCCTGAGTGAGAGATAACTCAAGCATCACCTTCTTATCAAGTAAGAGAATTGAAGTCTGAGGTTTGGATCTAAATATTTGAAGTGTGAGCCTCGGAGATGTAGGGGAGCGGGGGGTGGAGAGGAGGATATATCCAAACCTGAAGCTTAAAACCCTTTCATTAGAAGTCATATATTTTTCCTTCTGAATTTCAGCCACATGCTCTTTTATTAGTCAAGAGAGAAATTTCAAAAAAAACTTTTTTGACCAGACACGTTTTAGAAATCTGCAAAGCTTTACAGCCATTGGTGGAACTTGTACGAGTCTCATCTCTCCAGCAGAGGACACTGAGAGGCGTGCACACCACCAAATTCAGCACGCAGGAGGAGAAACCTGCCTGCAAAACCACTTCTTGCCAGAGAAATGCAGACTTGTTCCCCCAGTAACTCTGAGTGAGGGTGATATCAAAGGGGCTGTTATTTGAGGATCCAATATGTCTCCTTGAATCCTTCATTTTGGAGAAGCTTTGCTTTTATTTGGAAGGTAAGTAAGCTTCTCCTCTGCATGGAGGTGCCCTGTATTGCATTTACACTGTGCAGGTGTTAAGCACCCACACAGGTATATGTACCAGCCAATTCTGTGATACTTCTCCACTCACGACAGTGAAGGTTGGATATAAATTAGGTATGTGGCAGCACTTTACATCCACATTACACTCACTTTTTACTGGTGTAACTGCCTTCCCAGAGGAGAGGGCAAGCTCCAGCCCGTTGTCTCTAATGGTCCTGAGCAAAGCCTCTAAGTGTGTGTGTGTGTGTATGCATACATCCAGATAGGATGATCCTCCACACCATTAGGAACCATGCATTAAAGATACATGCCATCTTCTTCTCTACCTGGGTACTCTCAGAGCTCTATAATCCCTGTCGCCCACCAGGATATATTATATCTGTACTAACTAATTTCACAGCCTGTAAATTACAGGCATATCCTGCGTATCTTCATCTCATTAGAGAAGGTTAATTTAAGCAGACAATCAACAAAACCACAGAAAAATAGTTTGTAAAGTGGATTTTACTGTGTCTCTAGCAGACAATGAATTCACAACCCCAACATCTGCCACCACTAGAGAGAAAATGCTGGAGGAAAAAAAAAAAAAAAAGAAAAAAAAAGAAAGAAAGAAAGAAACTCATTGCTATTTCCTCTGATGAATGGTGAATTTCCAATTAGCATTTTAATTACTCAAGCCAGACTTTCAGCTGGTTTGATGATCACAAGAAACTCCATAAGCAACAAGTCATCTTAGTTTGACAAGTGCTGGGGTAATGCATCACACACTGACTGAGGTTGGTCTGTGAGACTTTGTTTCTCTCCTGGAAAAATCCTACAGTATTAATTGCCCTTAAGTTTTTATTAATAATTTTACTCTTGTCCTACCCAAGAACAACAAGATTGCATTCCTGAGGCTGTGGGTACAAACAGTGTAGTTTGTTCTAAGAAATATTCTGACAGGATCCACGTCATCTTCAGGCAAATCCTATAGCAAATCCATCAATACGACCCTACACAATATGAACCCGTACCATTTGCCAGAGCAAATCCATCCCATAGAATTGCAGACACGTTTTCTGTGTCCTTCACCTGAGCTAATCCTACGGCAAACCTGTCCCAGGGGACTGATGGATGGGCCCCTCTCTGCAGAATGTCAGGTGAAGATAACTCAGCCATGCTGTTTGTTTGTATAACAAAAAAGAGAGTAGGCCTTCTTTTAAGTACCTGTGCAACATTAGAAAAAGCTGTGTCCTCTGGGGAAGAAGGGTGACCAGGGTTATGATTATCCTTGAAGATAAGAATTGCAGAACTGACTGTCCTGATATTTGCACTCTGTTTCTGCACCATGGAAACAAGCTTGGGTTTTGCATGGGACAGGCTCCTAATGCAAGCTGGAATTTCAAGAAGCTTAAGAATTTCATTGTTAATAGAGATGATAACACAGATGGCTCCTGTAATTCCAGGCACTGGTTTATACACCTTATGGATTGACTTGAGGAGAAAAGCCATAGATGGAAAAATGCACTCAGCTTTGAACCCAAATCTAGGTGCTGAGGATCCACAAACACTTCAATGAATGGAAAACTGACATAAGAAAAGATCAATAATATCTTTCAAGAGCTCAGGAAGGTCTGAGACTTAGCTTTAAGACTCAAAATGGTTGATCTGGGGATTTGGGTTATTCTAATCCTTTAATTTGAACTGATCTGGAAATGGATCAAACAGAGGACTGGGCCCTTGTAGACCATGGTTCTTCACTTTGATTGTCAGCCCACTTCAGTAATTTTTTTTCTCCCATTTAGCTTTGCCAATTGTTTTTTTTTTTTTTTTTTTGGGGGGGGGGGGGGGTGGGGAGTGGGGATTGGGGTTTGTTTTGGTTTGTTTTGTTTTTTTGTTGTGTGTTTGGTTTTTTTTTTGTTTGTTTGTTTGTTTTTTTTTGTTTTTTTTTTCTGGGAATGCCTTCATTTTCTCTCAATTTTTTATATGATTTCTCAGCCTTATGAAGATGTTGGACGTCCACCATACAGCAGCCATCTGTGGTGTAAAGCTACCTGTACATCATCGATGTATATACATCATCTATGAAAACGTAACCCTCTCTCCCCAGCAGTGATAATAAAACACCAGAACTAAATCTGTTTACATGGAAAAAAAAATACATATAGGGCAATCATTTATTCAGAGTGAAGAAAACCTAAGAAACCAACACAGTACTGCCCATTTCATTAACTGGACAGATAGAGGTTTTTAAGTTCTCGACAGTCTGATGAATAGAAGTAAGGTCCCTACCCTGTCAGAAGGTGCCTTCTGATAGAGTTGCAAACAAAACAGAAAGAAAAGTTTGGGAAGAAACCAGGCCTGTGGTTACAGAATGGGTGGGTCTGACTGGGAGCTTTGGTTCCTGTGCTGCAGTTAAACAAAGAGCATCCAGTGTTGTCAAGTGTGTGCCCAAACACAGATACAGGACTGACACTGGACCTCTGGACTCTACTGAGTTTTTCTTTTCTGTTTTAAAGTGATTTTGTCAAATAAATCCTCCACTGCAAGTGGAATTTAATCCTTCTTTCTTTCCACATCGTACACCTGCATTCCCATCCTTTTATCCTGAATAAGGATATCCAGACCTACTTCCTTCTTGCAATTTATGTTATTTTTCCCTCAAAAGTCTAAATGTGGACACTGCTCATTCACTTGGAGAAGCTCTTCCAGCACCAGGAGCAGAGCTTTATAAATCCCACAGGGAAGCACATGGTGCCCAGTGAAATGAGAAACCAAATGAAGGAAATTTTCTCTACCTCCCATTTCCCCTTTCTGCCCCAGCAGCCTCGCTTCCTCTACGTCTCCTTTCCTCTTTCCTCCTTCTAATTCCACCCTTTGCCTTATCCCTCTCTCCAAACTCTCCTCACCAATAGTTTGATAGGGTTTCACCAATGCAGGCAAGTGGAATGCTTTACTTCCAATCCCTGAAAGAGGCCAGGATGCAGAGGAGTTTTTTATATCATAAATTAGAACATGAAAAGCTAATACATTTTATACATTTGTCAGAGAGAGAGAGAGAGAGAGAGCGGAGAAAAAATCTTTGCTGCCAGGTTCCTCATAGCAAATCTGTCATGTTGGAGAAAGGCTGCTGGAATAGAAGTATTTACAGACAGACAGAGCCCTGGTGCAGAATAGAAAACTTGCTGCTGGATCCTTCAGGGCTATATCAGGATCCAAGATAGAGTTCTCAAGTCAAACCACACACAGGCTCACCATAAGCACCTTAACTCTTCTTGTGTGGGGCTAAAATAATGAAAAACAGAAATCTGTGGTGAAGCTGTCTGTGACTAATGCGGCCTTTTCAGTGTGCATGTCTAAGGACTCTGGGGGCTCTCCTGGTGTTTGCATTGTAGGTCTGAATTTACCTGGTGCTGCATTACAGAAGAAAGGGGGAAAAAAGCCAGATCCCAGATAGGATAATACAGAGGAATTTTCTGGAAAAATCTGTTCTACGTGCCAGATACCCAGCCCCTTGGCTTTCTTGCTCTGTGCTCATTCCAGGAGGATGGTTCCATTTCAGCTGAGCTTCTCCCCAGTCTTACTGCACATCCAGTCCCTATTGCATTGCATTTCTGCTGCCTAAAGGACAGAGTTGCCTGGCACATTCAGTGATGATGGCTTTCATATTTCTTCTTCCACAATTCAGAACTCTAGTCAGGAAGGCATTTCCCGGACATAATCTCACTTGAAATAGTGAGCAAGTCAGACTTAATTAAGATAAAGAAGAGCAAAAAGCCACCATAATTAAAACTTAGAGTTGTCTGCACAGATGAGAAAGTAAAAGGAACTAGGTGCTGGAAGGAGCATTGCATCTAGAATTGGCATTCACCCACAGCCAGGATTTTTATCCAAAAGGATGTAACATGGAAGATGGCAGTGGTGGTGCCTGACAACACTTTAGCTGAAATTGCACACAAGTCACCTCATCTAATGCTTGCTCCAGCCTGAACAGTCCCTCATGAAGCTGCTGAACTGGTTAGTGAAAAGCAATAGTTGCTGATTTGGTTATTTCAGCTTTCACCACTCCCAGCCCTCAGGACACAGCTGGAGGCAGATCTGTGACACTATTAGTTTTGGGAACATTTATCTCTGTAAGGGTAGAGGTGTGCTTGAAAACAGCATTGATAGAAGGACAGGTTGTAACAAGAATAGCCATGAAAATCCATTTAACCTACTATCCTGTCCTGACATTAGGCAACAGCTAAGAGCAGCATAGGAAGAAGGCAAGTATATAGCCATTCTTCCTCTCAGTGCTCTTCCAGCCTCTGGAAAACTATGTGGCAGTGGCTCCCTGATTTGTTTGCGCTTGTCAGACCTTCATGGATCTTTTTTCCTTGACTCCTACCCCAGCTATTGGTGCAGCAGTCACTGCATGAACAGTTTTCAGATCTATGCTACTGGCATTCAGATCTCTTTGCCCCAGAACAGGTCCATTTTCAGAGGAGAATTTTGGTCCCTTCACCCTCCAACCTCTTTCTTTTGATCCTCTTCACCAGCCCCTTTGGTCCATGTAGGAGAACGAACATTTGTAGTCCCTGACTATGGAGCAGTCATCGAAACACAGAGCCATGGAGAGGAGCCAGATCAGTCTGCTGAGCCTTGCTTCACCACAGCTTAGATCCATCTAACTCCAGAGCTTTGCTCGACTCCCATTGTTTTGTCCCATCCTCCTAGCAAGAGTGGTTTATTTAGGCGCTCGCAGAAGCTGCCAGACAAAACACTCTAGATTAATTCCACTCTTTTCCTCTCTCTTTTTAGAAACTTTTAATTAGTCCCCAACTCAGCACCATTATTAGTATTTGTTATTAAGTATTAAAATCGCTCACCCCCAGCTCTCTCTCCCCCTGCTTCCCTCTTCCAGCCCTTTGTTTTAATTGTTATATTTTTTCATCAGTGATCAGCCAAGCTTCCCTAATGATCTAGACTCATTTAAAGGGTTTATAACTCCGGCACAAAACTCCAATAAAAAAGCGGCAGACTTGCTGGGAACCTCCTGGGGCTATTCAGCAGCCAGGAATACAAACTCATTTACTACTTGCCTGTACCCCCCCCTTTCCTTAGTCACCATCACCCATTCTGTCAAAATATCGGCCTCTGCACACACAGAAAGCCCTCACTTTTCCACGTCTTCTCTTGACCCCTCTCAATTCTCTTTCCCTGAGGATCAAGGCAAGAGAACTGGAAAAAGCCTTGATGAGGCACATGGTAAAGTTAACAGCAAATAGACTAAACCCACTGTTTCTCTCAGTCTTCCCCCTGCCGATGCCAGCATTCCTGTCCCCTCTCAAGAGGGAAAATACAGAGTGTCGTAGTGAGACTGATGAAAGAAATGATCTGGCTGTATTTCTCCCTGGGTATATTTAGCAATTGCAAGTTACCCCTCTAGAGATCTTAAAAGCCTTTTTTACAAATCTGCAAGTCAGCATTGTCTTTTCCTCATTGCTTTTTTAACTTTGCAGTAGGTATGGATTTACGCACAATTTACAGACAAAGGGTTGTTTGGCAAACACTCTGTGCCTTGGCCCAGCTTCCCATTAAGTACAGATGTTGCTTCCAAACCTGTCTTTAGCCTTGTGCACAGTCAGCAGTAACTTCATGGGGATCCAAACAGGAACAGGAGTGCAAGCTGTTCTCCATGGCCATAGGCACACTCATGCTAGGGTCTAATCTGACCTACTGGGCTTCTTGCCCAAGGCCGTGGGTACCGGGCAATTAGCCAGTTTTAGGGGCAAGCCAGAAGGATATGTTTTTCTTCCAGTGGTCTCCTTGTACCAAGCTTTTTGAGGGAAATCTCACAAAAGCTATTCTCTCTACATGTAGACAGACAACCCTTCTGAAATGGAGAGGAAAGAAGGGAGAGTGTGTGGTAAAAAGGAAATCAGTAAAGCAAGGCAATTGTGGAGGAAGCTAGCTTGCACAGGGTGGATTTATGTCACCTGCCTTTAGACATCTGCCATGCGGAACCAGTCACTCTGGGCTACTCACTGTAAATGCAACAGGGAAAATAAGCACTTTTATCAACCTGGTTATCCTGCCCTTGTAACCCAGCGGAATTTTGACCCTTTTACACTGAAAACCTCAGTTCTTCCAGCTGATACATTTGCCAAAGCCTTCCATTTCAAAATTATGGAGCAAGTGATGCCATTAAATGGTCTCGCTTTGAAGTCACTATTACTCCTAGAAATGTGCCTGACAACATTACAACTGCAATGACCATCTGAGTCACAATTGTATTGATACAATCTACAAGCAGACTTTTGTTCTCACTTGAAAGGGTCTCAGCTGAAAGGCCCATCAATGTGTTCAGTCATCTTCAAAAAGCCAGAATGATTTGGTGGGAATAAACAGTTGGAGCTCTTCATTTAGTAATTTGAAAAGGACAGTTTACCAAGGAACTTTAGCACTATTCTCCCTAGCATGCCTGCTGGACTCCTCCAACAGATGATTTCTGGAGCTGAGTGAGCTACTTTTGACCCAGAATTCTCATCAGCAGTTTGACTTTTGGGGAGAGAGATAAACAGAAAAACAAAACAAAACAATCCACCACAATATTTCATGAAAATTTGAAAAAAAAAATAGTGATGTTTTGGGTTGTTTAAGCAATAGTAACAGGTTTTAAACTTGGGCTGAAAGTGCAGTACTAAGTAGGGTCTATGGAGTATGCCTGCAATTAGAGAACTGGTTGGTGATACAAAGCTGTCTTCTCCTTGTTTCCAGCTGCTACATTTAATTAAAAGAAAGCTAAACAATCCATTACATTAAATTACTTTCTGAACATTACTTTTCCACATAGGCAATTGCAACGGTTGCCACAGGGATGTTATCTGACCACAGATTGTAAAGGAGATAACCATTCTCAAAATTATTCCATTCTTGTTTGAAATATCACCCAGACAAGCTGGTCAGGAGTCACTCCCCATTGTGTGAGAAACTACAGAAGCTGGTGGGGATTTACCAGGCACATGAGGGGCATTAATGAACTGTAACCCCAACTTTATTTTGTTTGTTCCTGCATCATGTCAAATGATGATGAAGTTGCCAAATCACTATAATGTTCTGGAAACCAAAAGGGGCTTCTTTCATGTTTCTGCTCTCTACCCTCTGTCACCTTCACCATTGAATCTACAGCTAATAAAATCATACCATGAGACAGTCTCTACCTCAGTTGCTTCCTGAGAGTTTCTAATCAGTGCTAAGCAGCCCATATATCTTGTTTCAGCTTCTAACCAGAAGAAATACTCCATTGATATTAGAAGCCAGATATGCCAGAGATATCTTAAAAAATCACATGGAAATACAACTTGCAGGAGAATCCCTTGTCCCTGTGGGCGTTTTGTTCTCCTTTCAATTCTTGTCTGGAGAAGGACAAAAAAGATTTTCGAGTCTTCCTCACTTCCTCAGCAGAGCATGGATGTTGCAGCGGGCCTCTAGCTCCTGAGGCCACAGAGCAGGCTTTGCCTCCTGGAGATGAGCTGCAGTTCTTCCCTAGGAACAAAGCCAGTGTCCAGACTCTAGCAGGGAAGAAGGAAATGGTGGTTAAAGTTCTTCTCTGACTGCTGTTGTGCACTGCAGGCAAGTCACCACCTTGCAACTCTGCCATTTTTATAATGTTCAGTTTTCAAAGCAACCACCAAAGCATGACTGGCTTGTGGCAAAACCAACCTGGATTGATTCTGGGAGCAGAACTGAACAAAAACAATGTACTGGCTCAACTCTGCTTCCTCTGCTACAGCTATGCCCTTATTTTCTGCACTCCGCACTGTTTTCCCTCTGAGAAAATTGTTGCCAAGTGGCTATTTTGAACATGGTTGAGTGCAGATTGTTCAAGGAGAGACAGGCTTCTGCTTCTGTCTTGCAGACTATTTTTGCTTTTTTCCCCATCTCAGACAAAAATATTCAGAGGGTAAGTATGTTTACTGTTTGTGCATAATGCATTATGGTATGAAATTGTCTTTTCTTCCCTCATTTACAGCATTTGCACCTCATCCTGTGATGACCTCACAGCAGCAACACAGACCTTTATGATCACAAAGCTCCAGTACTATCATTCTCTCCCTTAGCTGGCCTTCCAGAAGTGAAATGCCATTGGCTTTGGTTTGTTCGGTACACAGCAGGAAATGTGCTTGCTGGTTAGAACCAGTGTGATAGTTTCACTTTGCCTCACATTTCCCCCATTTGAAGCTTATAAACTATTGGACTGTATTTTCAGTTATCAACATCCTCTTAACCCAAGTGGCATTAGCTAAGTCATTCAGCAGTGTCATCCAGACAAGTATCTTACTCAAATACTAGATATCTTGTAAATTATCCCATCTACTCTCTGAATTTGAGGGCACAGAGAGTATGAGACAGGAATCACAGATTATGTTCATGGTCACGAGAGAGGGGGCATTATCAAAGGAAGAAGGAAACTGAGGTTGTGCCTACACATTACCATGGTCATAGTAAACACTAAGCTTTTGGTTTTACAAGAAAAAACATTACCAAATAATCACCCACATGAGTAGCATTCAGTTTCCCCTAGCTCACATCTTCATATAAAAAAGTTAATCCTACAGCTTTACAGAAACAACAAAACCATACCTAACACTAGGGACTACTTCTTTACAAAAGAACGAGAAGCCAACCCAAAAGGCAGTAGGTCAACCATGTTAACATCTAATGGAGGGGGGGGGGGGAAGGGAGGGGTTATCTCTATCCGTCTTTAACCCCCTCCCTAGCAATATAAGCTATTCCTTCTCCAAATTTTCAGCTTCTTAAATTTCAATGGTCAACATACATGACTGTATCTGTACCTGTATTTGCCCAATAGCACCGGGCAAAGATGGAGTGAAAAGAATGATGTTTTTTAAGCCCTGCAGTTAGGTCCTCAATGTTCTCAGCATCTGACTCTAGCCTGCAGAGGTGTGAATCAAAGTCTGGTTTCCCATGTGGTCATGCCAGATGGTTGGCTCAAAACCCATCATTTCTTTACAGAAAAACTCACTAGACACAGACAGTAACCATAAGATATATTGGAAACTTGAATCTTGTATATTTTAGACTGCCAACACCCATGCAAAAGATACTTCACCCTACTACTTATATCAGCTCTTCAAGGATAGTTTCTTTGCTGAATATGTCCGGAAACATTTCAAGGCAATGATAAAAATAAATTCTTACAGTTAGCCTGCATCTTCTGATTCTAAAAGATCTTGTTGTTACTTCTGAACTTTGATTGTCAAATTACATTCAAGGATCATTTCACATGCCCTAAAAGGCAGTACTGCTTCCAAGGAATGCTTGGTAACGGCTATGAAGAACAACAGATCACATGCTAATATTATTTCATTGTCTATGGCTGTATAGCAGTATGTTCTGGAATTGGTTGGGGATGGAGTTCTCCAAATATGTAACATTGTACCTTCTACAAAAGAATTAGGAGCAATGAATAAGTTTCTGCTCTTGTGAAATTGTGAAGGGATTGCTGGAGATAACATAATTCAGTAAAGCAAATAAAAATTTAGAAAGGTGACAATGTGTTAAAAACAATCATATGCTTGGAAAATCTGGCACTGTATATTTAGTGACCACAAGAGGTCAGGACATCAGTTTTCCATTGCATCTTAAAAGCAACATCTCTAAGAGCCTGGAGCCAGAATACTATTTTAGGTATGGTTGTTCAGTTAGGAAATTTCATCTTTAAACATTCCTCAACAGCATCTGTATATGTTTCTTCAGTGGCAGGGGTTACTGTAGGAGCAACCATCCTCTTTTCTCTGCGCTTGCTTCCAGCAGTATAATAGTCAGGTTTGTCTTTCTTCATGTTCTAGGTCTTGCTCCTCAATTTGAAGGTATACAACAGTATTATATTTTTTACTAAAAGCCACAATCAACGCTTCCACTTCGCTGGCACAATGAGACTCCATTCATTAAGAATAAATCATGCTAGTGACAAAGCTGTCTCAGATATGACCCAACGTTGTAGAGTTTCCTCCTACAGAAACTGTTAAGCATCACAAGCCTCCCTTTTGTCCCTTCCAAATGCACTTCTCCAGCATGAATAAAGGTCAGTATATGAGATAGCAAATACGTTGTATATTTCAACTAGAAATTAAGACATTCCTGTGCAAATGCAGTTCTCTGTCTATGAGGGGTTTATGTTAGGGAGACAGAGGAAAAAGGAGCTATATAAAATAGTAATATATTTATATATATTTATATAAATATAAGAACTATATAAAATCCTATATTACCACGCTCTGAGAACCACTTTCTGCAACACTTCTTTTTATTAATGTATTTTTTCTAGAGAGTGTCCTGTTTAGACACTAACTGTGCTTCACCTGGTTTGGTGTATAAAAACAGATGAGATTAGTGCCTGTGATCTGAGGTGATGAATTTTTCATATGTAGGCTTGTTTCACTGAAAGGCCCAGCCTTGGTCCCCATCGCTGGCTGCAGCATGTTCCCGTTAGCAGGTCCTGCTTTGTGAAATTGCATTTCTTTGTGTACTCTGCATGGTGCCAAGAAATGTCTTTTTTTTTTTTTTTGTCTTTTTTTTTTTTTGTCTTTTTTTTTTTTTTTTTAAAGTGAAAGTTATTAAGCTACTCCTAGTATAATACCTTTAAATGCCGAGTCCATGAGAGGGAATTTTTACTTGGTTAATCTGACACAAACGAAAAACCATTCAAGAATTGAGATGACTGTAAAGTTTAGTGTCATGGCTTTTTCAGTAGAAAAAAAGGGTTCTCAGCAAAATTTCATTTGAACACTTGAAGATACTTCTTTCCTTTAAAGTGTTGGACATATTTTAAAGACACAGTAGTGACTGAACTAACTGTCCTGCTCAGTGTTGTGTGTACATGGGGAGGAAAGAAGAGCAGGAGGGATGGAGAGTGTTGTCCTTACTAAAGTGGAGCAGTGGGTGTCTGTTCCCACTGTGTGACACAGATCCTGTATGCTTGCTCGTGGCTGAAATGGAAATGTTGTCATTCTCTTAAAAGCTAAATTTCAGCTGAAAAGACTGCCATTATTTCTGTGACTATTACCTGAAGAGGAAAATGGGAAGGAGAAGCTGACCGAGATACAGAGCCCTCAGCTATCTCAGATCATTCCTTTGCTTGTTCAGTACCATTAAAACCAATTTAAAGGTGTCTTGGGGATGTTCCTCATCCCAAAATTCTTTTTCATTTTTTATTTGCATGTCTGGAGGCAAAAAGGAACAGGATCTGCGGGAGTTAAGCTATGCCATTGCTCAGAGACGTGGCCCCAGCTGAGCATTAGGCCAGTGGATAAGCTTCAATATCCAGGGAGACAACTGATCAGGAGATCTGAGGACCATTTTCAGAACTATGCTGTGATCTGGTGGAGTCTCAGCACCTTTCTTCTCCCTGAAGGAGTGACGGGGGGTGTGTGTGTTGTTTTCACTTCTCAGCAGCAGCTGGGATAAATGGCCTGGAGCTTCCCTCTACTTTTTGCTCCAACAGTCATGTATCAGGTTTTCCACAACTGAACTGAAACCCATGATTCATAATCAGTTTCGTTTGCGAAATGTTCTTCTAATTGATCAGACGGAGACCAATTTCTGTGCGGGAAACTGAACCCTGAGAAAATTAATTACCCGCCAGGCTAAACCCATTTCCTTTGGCCCAAGTACAGCTTATTGTATGTTACTGAGAGATGACTAGCTGTCGAGAGAAAGGCAATGCTATAATTCTTTCTAGGACACGCTACATTGGAAGCAGATAAAGTGCTGCTGGCTGAGGGCACTGGCTATGCAGAGTGGGGAGCTAGCATAGGGAAAGGGGTAAAGGGACAGTAAACACATGGGAAAAGGCTATAAGGGAGCACAGATAACAGAAAGTAGAAAATCTACCAATTTTAAAATCCCAGAGTCTCCCAGGGATTAGTCACTACAGAGTTTACCTTTGGGGACAAGGGATTTTAACATTCACTGTGAATATTTGGTACTCATTTTACACCTGTGAGATATGGAGGAATGTCACAGCCTGAGCAAAAGGCATAGGAGGGAGTGAGATTTTTGCTGTGGTGCTGTGGTAATGAGGCTAGTGCACTTAGCAAGCCTCCACAGCCTCGGGGCAGGAAGGCTTAGAATAAATGCTGTAACTGAGCAGAAAGCATCAGGGAGTAAAAGTAGGGTCTACTTCCTCCTTTAGGCTGAAGACATGCAGAAGATCCAGGGACTCATGGGTGGCTCCAAACGAATGCGAATGAGAGCGTTGCACACTGATGCAGCATAGCCCATCAAGTTACATGGAAATTGCTGCTCTTATGCTGACTGCCATTCCCGTCAGCTCCAAGGGCCCCTGACATTAGGATACCAAACTCAAACCCCTCCAAGACAGGAGGTGTTACAGATTTTTTAATTAAAGTCAATTGGATAATGAAAGTAGCAGTAATATGTTCCCACTCTATGAATGGATAAATTAAAGCTCACAGAAAAGACGACAGACACAAAGACTGTGAGGAGAACAGATTTTAGATGGAAATTCTAATGACTACCATCTTTAAGTTAATGACATCCTGCCCTCACAACTCTGGCAGCTTCGAGGCTAGCAAAATAACTGTAGAAGGAACATGATTCTCCTTCTTTTTAGACGGGGGCTTCAAGAATAAAAAACCACTAGTGTTACAGGATACTCAGGCCTGCAATCCCCTGACAGTAAAAGCCAGCTACTCCCCAGCTGCTCCAGGTTAATAGAAATACTTCCTTGGCCAGTGCCCAGCACAAAACAAAATAGGATTTATAGCCAGAGTAAAGCTAATCAAAGAAAAAGGACAAAGGTTTATCAGCAGCCAGCCGGAACTTTTTGGAAGCAAAGACATTAGTGATGTCTGGGTCAACAATGTTCTCCTGCTTCAAAGAGCTGTCAATGCAGATTGCTTGGGGAATACCTTACCTTGATGACAAGTTTTAACCCTTTGACTTTTGAAAGGACAGGATTTAGATTCAGGTGTTTTTATTGGAAAACCTCAAATTCAAACAAAATAATCCCTCGGTTGCTGCTAGCCTTCTATCAGCATCTGTGTGGATGTGATCAGGACCTCTGTGTGAATGTAATATACTTGAGAAACAAAGATTGAGTAGAATGACCTCTTTAAATGCAGATGCTAGGCTTCTTTAAAGCCCTGGGGTTAATGGATCACAAAGCTGGGTTAAGGCTCCTAACCTGCTTTCCTCCTCTATCCACATTTTTCTTGTTCCAAGAAAGAGGATGACATAACTGAGAATCAGGTTCAGTGTATTTCTCAGAGGAAAATATAATTCTATAGCAATTCCTAATGGTACACTGTGAAATTTTCTTCTTAAGACAGGATGTTCCTTTTCACGTACACTGCATCAGAGACCTTTGTTCCCAAAACCCCCAAATGCTTCAAGGTTCCATCTCCCTATCAGGTCACTTGGGAGCAGGCAATAAGCTGCTATGGAAGGGAGAGGGAAACCTGTGTGTAAGTAGTGAACAGGTATGGAAATAAACATGTAACAAAGAAAATTGAAAAAACTTTCCACAAGATTAATAATGTTGAGATAATAGCTATTCTATTTAGGATCTCCTTTTTTGGCTGTTACATAGCCAAAGTGTAATATAATTGGAAATCAAAATGGATGGAAGCTGATACATTGATGTTTATAGCTACTGTTAGTTTCTGATAGATCCTGATAGTCTACTAAGTAAACCCCACACTATCTACCTCTTAAACCAGATTTCACAGCTCCTTGAATCTCTGGCAGTCTAAATATCTTTCTTTTTTTAACCCTGTGGGTGAATTTGAGTTGATGCTCCTTCTGTGGGTACAACAGGAATACTCCAAAAGTCAGAGCTCTCTGAACTGAAATAACAGTTTTGCAGAGGGGAAATCCCATTTACATCATGGCTGAGAACCAATACTTTTATAGGCAATTTTGTGTGCCTATGCACATACAAAAGGACCCAAGAGAATGTTGGTGAGTTGTCAATTTAGTATGCTACCACCCATCAGCAGAGCTACTATAACAGAATTTGTGTCTGCACTTATCCCTTGGATAAAGTACAAAACCATATTACTTGACTTCAGCTCTCCTTTTCCATGTTTCTCTGCCCATCATCTTTTATATTTTTCAATAGAAAAGAAAAATAAGAAAAAATAAAATATTTTTGAAGCTTTCTTCAAAAAGATAAAAACTACTTTCCAAGTTCTCATTAAGTTTAACACCTGGAAAAGATTAATAAAATACCAACATGCACTTACTGAAAAGAAATTCAGGAGAGCAGTTTGAGGTGAACAGTGACTCTTCTGGAGAATGTTTCTGGTCCAAGTGCAGCTCACCTGGCAATTCATCTAGTGCCCATTGAGGGGGAAAGGAGATGAGATATTACTCCATTATAGTCTTGAATTCATAATTCATACAATGCCAATGAAATAATGATAAATGACTGAATTGTTCACAAAGACCATTCTTCACACTTTAGCCCATTTTGAAAAATCTTTTTTTTCTTTTCTTAACTTTCTCTTGATGACGCCCCTCCTTACCTTCTTTTCCCTTGCAGTCACTTAGCAGAGATGCTCTAAAGAAGCAGAAAACTGTTGTGAGAGAAGTCTAAATCTCCCACTCCCTCTGTCCACATGGACATTCCAGCATGTATGTATGTATGTAACCAGCTCTCTTTATACACATCCCTCTACCATCTGATCTGTTTAAAATAACCTATGGTCATGGTCTTGTCATGTGGTTTGTCTGCACTTTAGTTTCCTCTTCTGTTCAGTGGACAGGATGAGTAGAAGTAAGGAAGAATAATAGTATGATATAAATAAGTTCTTGGTTTGTTTGGTCAGTTGTTTGGACTGTATGTGATGACAGGAGCATGTGAGAAACATGAGGTACTTGCATATACATTGCTCTTTTGAGTCCACAGAAACAAACCACTGCACTGTAGGTCCTTGGCCAGGATGGCAAAACTTTTCAGCTCCTGGTAATTCACCTGCTGCTAATTCACCTGGCCCTTCATGGGCAACAGTTGTTCTTTATCCTTGGGAAAGGCGAGCAGCAGATGAGCAGCTGCTGGAAGCAGGAGTTGGTAAATAAATTGCACCTTGAAGAGCCACAGCTCTGTTGTTAGATTGATCAGGAGTGGTAGAAGTATTAGTCATCCCTTGCTCTGAGCTATTGTACAGGGGTAATCTAAACCTGAAGAAAAACTTTTAAAGATCATAGCCCACAGATGGATGGATAGATGGGTAGATATATCATAAGCAAAAATAACAGTTTAAAATTACATTTCTGTTTGTGACCTCATTTTCAAAAGTCCTGAGTGTTCATTTCAGTGGAACATGCTGTGGGATCAGTCCTCTGGGGAATTAGTCTAGAGGCAGGTGTCTGCACTTAGAGACCTATTTTTGCAATTCTTGGTTATGTATATTTGGAAAGGTGAGAAAGCACCAGCCAAGGATGTTTTCTAAAGGTCAAATCTTTCTTTTTTGCTGGAGCTTTCCCCCTCTGCTTGCTTTTATTTCCAGGTATTCCCTAAGGACAGATTGAAATTCCATAGCTCTGAGCACATCCTTTGTCCTGCTTAATCATTGTTAGCAGCCCAAAAGATGAGATAATGGCGACCCATCTTGGGGACTCCAAGATCCTGATTGTTCAGAAAGGTCAAAGAATAACAAGGTTTTTAATCTTTGCAAAAGAAGAGATTAGCAGGCAGCCTTGCTGGGATGTTGAGGAAAAAAAAAAAGGGGGGGGGAAAAGTGAAGAAAGGTGATATAAGGCTATCTGGGTTTGACTGCGGTTCAAGGAGCTAGGAACCGTGAAACAAAGCCATGACACTGAAAAGAAAGCAGGGGGAAAATTCCTCTGCAGAATACACAGGCAGCATGAGGAACAACTGGGAAGAAATATGAAAAGACACAAGCTATAGGGAAAGAAAATTGAGGGATAAAACTAGTCAAGGTAATCTTTATTTCTCCAACATTCAAGGTTGTTCACCTCTGATTCCTACAGGAGTCTAGTATTGTAGCTGTTGTGACTGACAATAGGAATAGGACAGATGTAAATAATGGATGGGATTTCTCCCCTTTTAGTCTATACAACTTAAAGTTGATTGACAACACTCAGATAGTTGTCTGGGCTTCCTTTGTAGTCCATAGAGGAACCATCACCCGTGAAAGGCAATTCCACCCATCATAAAAGAAGTGACTAATGTGGAGGGAAGAGATGAATCAACTCTAGAAGTGCTCATCTGTCTTCCCTGGTTAAAGAAAAAAAAAAACCAAACAACACAACAGGGGATGAGTTCAGGATAGAGGGTTAATCCCACCTCTCCTGAATGAGAAAAATCCCACCCAAGAGCCTCTAGTGAGTCCCCTCTGGCTGGAGCAGATACTGGAAGCATAAAGGGTCCTGTCCCAAGGTGTCATCTCATGCCATTTGTTATGGAAGGACCAGAAAATGAAAAAGCAGAAATCAGATATGAAAGACTGTCATATGCACCGTACAATCACCTTGTCCAGCTCTGTTTTGTCTCTGTAACACCCGAAAGATAAAGGAATATGCTAGGGATTGCGATTCTTGTTCCAGTTTGAGGACATTCTGGCAGCAGATGAGAGAAGCATTTGGGGCCAAAGACTTAAAAAATTCAGGCCCAGATTTCAAGCATTTGAGGTTTTAATTTATTTTATGTTGGAAGTTTGGCTTGGACACGTCTTTAGTAGATGTTAGAATCAGAGAGAATCTCCAAACCTTTGGAAGTATTCCTAGTGCAAGAAATTACCAATTTCCATATTTTTGTTGCTTTTGATGTTTTTGACATTCAGGAACAAACTGTCTTCATTTAAATGAGATGAGAAAAGTATCTCCTACAAATTATGCCATTTCTTTTCTCCATTATGTTTTTCTGCATCTTCTGGCAGTGCTGTTACAAAACCAACAGCAAACGGTCGAGTGGAACAGCAAAGACAATAACTTTAATGGAAAGAAATTGGGAACTGGAAGATGACACAGATTGCATTAGGAAAAAAAAAAAAAAAGTGAAATAATATTTAATTTCCCTGGTCATAAATAATATGTCCGCCCACATTACAAGCACATCAAAGATGACAGGAAAAATAGTCAGTGACATGAGAAAATATCATTATTTCTTCATTAAATGTTTTATATATTTAGAAGAGGAAAAAAATTTAAAAAGCACCCTGACAAGCAAAAATATAACAGCTGAAGGGTCATTGAAGAAATAAATTAGGACTATATAAGTGTGCCGATGCGTAAATCAAAATGAAAGAAAAAAATCTGCCATAAGCAAAACTTTGACTATTGTTAGAACCAAGTTCCATTTTAGAAAGGGAGTGGAACTGCTGCTGGTGGACTCTGGACACCATTCAACAATCAGTACGCACAGTCTGTTCACATCAGCGCTGACTTTCCAGGTAAAGAAAGGGGATCTGGTCTGTTCAGTATTTTTGTGTAGTGACAACTGGGCAAAGAGGATTCTTACACAGCAACCACTGTGCCACAATACCTTGCAGAGTGCATCAAGCCAAACACAGAACTAGAGGCATTGGATTTTTGATGTTGGTTTTGCAGGAAGCTACTGGAAATTTGGGCGAATCATGGAAGATGTGGCTGTAAACTTAAGAGTAGGGTTAGGGCACAGCAGGTGAACGTCATGGGCCTTGCAGGTCCAGCTGAGCTATTTCCAAAGGGATTTACATTCTGTGCATGTTACTAATCATCTCAATAGATTTCAGTTTCTTGTGCACACTATTGCTCACCCTCTGTGGTGCTCAAAAGTGCCAACAAAAGTGTCAGTGAGGGCAAAAAAGGTTCCATATGAAAGATGACCTTTAAGGGAAAGGGGCTATACACTCCTGCATGGTTTTTCCTGTGTTTCTTCACTCAGGAACAGTATCTCTGTAAGAACTCAACACTGAGATGCTGATTGTTTCTGCCTCTGTAATGATCCATATTCTTCATCCCTCTCTGGCCCTGGTGACCAGAACACATCTATTCAGAGATACATTATCACTATCATTTCTGCTCCAAGACACACAGCATCACTCATCAACAAGAAGTCAAGGTCACGACACCCCCAAACGTGCAACGCACAGACTCATCTCTTCTGGTCTCCATGCTGCTGAGAACCTCCCTCCTCACACACGCACTAATGGCACCATTACTGCTCCTCTCCAGATTGTTTAACAGATGCTCTTGATAAATACCAAAGCAGCTGAAATTCTGCAGGAAATGAAGCGCGGCTGCCCGACCGCCACGGATGCTAGTGAAGGATAGGAGACACTTACAAGGTCTTTGGGATGGGTATTGCACGAGCAAAGGTATTTGGCCTTTTCACCAGGACTGAAGGGTCTAGAGTTAGGGAATGGAGTGGGCCTGAGTAGTACGAATTTTATAAAGTATTATCCGCTCCCAGGTTACTGGCAAGGGTAGGTTCTCCTAGAGGAAATATTATGAACTGTGCCAGGTTATAGGGCTCCCAGCTGCATCTGTGCAAGTAATGAATTCACTGGAAGCTAACAAACACAGAATTTACAGTTTGAATAAATATACACAGTATGTGTGTGTGTATATATATTTATGTTTGTGTTTGTTTATATTTGAATTTTACTGTTCTCAAATACCTATCTAATGTATTTGTGAAGACAATGTGTAAACAACCCTTCTGGGGGACAACAAGTTTGTTGCAGTCCTTTTTATCTACACAGACAGAGAAGTTTTCCAGGTGTTCTCTCCACTGACATTTAGAACTCCCAAGTAATGGATAGATTGAAGCATTAACATTTTTTTTCCCCTTTTGCCTTGCAAAAGTAAGACAACTTTGTAAACTGAAGTGGCCCTGTGAAATCTATATTTTTTTAAGAGAAAAAGTTTTGTTTAAAACAACGTCCCTCTCACAAAGCTTCTGCTGCCCCTAGAAACAGCATATGAAGATAGAAAGGGCCAAGTGACTGCAAAGACATTCCTTATATGAAATGGAAGACCATTCTCTCCCTCTGTTAGTCCCTCTACCTCTTTTTAATTTCTTTGTCTCAGTCCCCTATTGCTTCACTTCTAGACTAATCAAATCTAGACTATTCTTCATAGATTTTCATCAACTTTATATTTAAATTTCTTTCAACATACTGAAGCAATGTGTCTAACATCCCTCCTATGCAGTTTCTCTCCAAATACACTTACACTTTTCCTCCTTACCCCATGTCATTTCTCTGGATCCATCTGATATCTCTGTTGGCAAACGTGAGGCACCACATTGTGAGAGCAGTGAGGGAGAGGCTTCTGGAGCTATCACCTCCCCAGTAAAGAGAGAATAAGGTGTGCAAGGGTGCCTGCACTGCCTGAGCATGGCTGGTGGCTGGGGAGAAAATGGAGCTGTCGGGAGGGTGGAAAGGGGTCTTGCAGAGGCAGAGAGACAGTGTGTAATGGAATGGAAATAGGAGAGGTGAGAGAAAATGAGATGGAAAAGCTGAGATGCACGACACAGAGGAATTTAGCTGAAATGAGATTGTCAACGAGTCTGCCAGAAGGGGGGTTAGAAGGGAAAAAACAAACCTGCCACCGTAATTCCTTTGTCATCACCAGCAGCATCTCTTCCAGAGTGTGCATCCCCGCTCCCCTGCTATGTACACACGTCTCCTCCACTTCTCTCAACTCTTCAGATGAGATTCTGTTTTATGTCCTTTCAGCTTCCTATTTCACTTCATCTGCTCTCTTTCCCTCCTGTTACTCATATATTCCACTTCCACCCATTTTCTGTTGTGGGTGACATGATCACAGAACTGAATAGTGACAACAGAACAAGGATATTGCAGTCATGAGTGGATGGTTTTATATATATATACATAATGTGTGTGTGTGTGTGCATATGTATGGATAATGTGATGAAAATTCATTGCACTGGAACAAAATCTAGCCCTGATGTGACTACAGCCCTGTTTTGTCCCTTTCTGCTACACTGTGGTTTATAACTATAACTTCACTTTTACGTTCAAGTACACAAGATTTTTAGTGAGTATACTAAGGTTAGGAAGGAGAAAAGAAGAATGAGGAAGGAGTGCTAAAGAGACAGAGGGAAGGAGGATCGTGAAAATTTTGAGAAGGGAAAGGATGAGTTGCTAGGGTAGTAGCTGTGGTTAGAAAAGTTAACGTCCATTTTCACAGAAAATTCTTCTGACCTGGAAGCAGTAGCCTAGGTTCTCAAACCTTCCCACAAAAGAGAAATTGTGTTAAAAAAAAAAAAAAAAAAAAAAAAAAAGAAGACATCAAAATGCCACAATATGAAGCACTCTATGTTACTACAAGCTATTTAAAATTTATGCCTTAATGTAAAATAAAATCCATACATATTAGATTGGAAAAAAATGTGGAAACAGAGTGTTTTTCTGTTCTCAAAACAAAACATTTTGTCATTACCAAAATGAAATAGGGAGTCAAAACAATTCATTTTAACTATTCTCCATCAAACATTTCATTAAGATTGACTTGTTTCTGTGAAACCTTGTAAAAACATCTTTTGTTCCCAACAGCAAACTACTCAGGTTAATAACAGTTAAACAGTGGGGAAAAAACAGTTTTAAAAAACCCCTTGGCTATACAAACACAAATAAAAGGGAATAGACACTGCTATTGCCTTGGTCTGGACTGGGTCCTTGATAATTGCTTTTGTACTGGAGACTCTTTGAAACCCACAGATCAGTGTGTCCTAGCCTGTGTCAGGAATATCTTTGAATAACATCCCAGCCTGTAAATTACTCCTGCTAATCCTCTTCAGCTCAGCCCTGTTCCTCCTGCTTCTGTGAAATCCTGCAGAAGGATTACCAAATGCCAACAAAATGCAGTCCTCAGATGGCATCAAATGTTACCTCGTGCTGCTAAGTTACACACTAACAGAAAAACACCTTTCCTTTCACTGGGGATGTCTTTGTGCAGGGACCTGGTGAGCAATCCCTGCTGCTACCCG
This sequence comes from Tyto alba, assembly GCF_018691265.1. Lineage (NCBI taxonomy): Eukaryota > Metazoa > Chordata > Aves > Strigiformes > Tytonidae > Tyto > Tyto alba. The sequence continues at coordinate 8,523,218 of NW_024881273.1, forward strand.
CTGCCAGGAGGACGTGGTACGAGTTGGCTGCTGTTTCACTTTATGGTAATTAACAGCCAGGTTCACCGACTATAAAGTGTAGTTGGCTTCCAATGAGTTCACAGATCCACATGTCCGCCTCTTGTCTAAATTAAATTAGCAAAGCCACTGGGAAACTTATCCTAAAATACTTCATCTTAAAACGCACAAAAATACACTAAAGGCCACAGTCATGTGCTGGAGTAAGTCTTTTGGGTCCAAGGACTGCGCTCTTCTGGGAATCAGGCCATTAAGTATGGATTTAAGTGCTTTGCTTTAGGCACTCAGATTTAATTTGTTTTTGTTGTACGATTTACCATGGCACTCCTTATGCATTTACGCTGCTGCCCAGGAGAAGGCGATGTGTCTCAGCCCCAGGTGGCTGCCCTCAGCTCTCAGCCAGCCCCTGTACAAAAGCTCTGCTCTCATTTTTGCAGTCACCAGAGTGCCAGATAAAAAGATGTCTGATACAAGCAGTGCCTTTGGCTGCTGTCTGCACCTCAGAAATTCCCAGCCCTGGGGCACCACAGAAAAGCCAGGTGGCATGGTGAGGGCTGGGCCACCAGTGCCACCGCCAGCAGAGGAGGCACAGGCATCCCCCCTACGCCTGAGCTATAAAAAAGACTTTATGCTCTGAATTTAACCTGTTTCATTTCACTCGCTGCATGGAACAGCTCACATTTTAATTCATTGCAGACAGGAGTGGGTAAACCTGGCAGCTCTCAGCTGACAGTGATGGGAGGGACAAATGAGAGGGGAGATGTGCTCTCCTCCAAAGTTTATTTGGCAGTCCTAAGATGCAAGCTGCTGCCTTGCAGGTGACCCTGGGCATTGGTTTGTCCCTGTGATAATTTGTTTTTCCCTCACAGTGGGCTGCAAGGAGCAGCTGGACAGGGCAGGAGCTGTGTGCTCAGCACTGGTGATCCTACACCACTGCAAAAATACCTGCCTGCTGGGGTCAGCATTTCTTGCTTGCTGCTGTTGAATTGGTTGCTTTGGCTCCCCACATTCACCCTGCTCTTGGTGGCAGTTCTCTATAGGGGGCTTTGTGAGGGGCTCTGCGTCAAGGAATCACAACACAGCTTTGTGATAAGCTGCAACTAATGAGGTTAGTCTGGCCTATTTGCCAGAGTCTAGTGAGCCAAAACTCCCTGGACACAGCACTAAACCCTCATATAGCATCATGTTTGACATTCACACCTGCATCTTGCGTTCAGCTTTTAGAGAAACTACTTTCTGCACACACCCCCACACCCGCCACACCCCCCCCCCCCCCCAAATCTGGACTAGTACAGGATTATTAAAAATCTCTCTATGGCTTTGTTTGGTCAATTTGCAAGTATGAAGACATCTACTGATCCCACTGTTGCTTGATACTGCAAGAGCCTTGAAATTCAGTAAGGATCTTACTGCAAGATACATCCCGTACAGTGTTTCTGATCTTCATGACAGAAAAGGGGAACCTCTTGACAGGACAAACCTGTCAGGCATTGGGTTTTTTGAAACAAAAACCAATTTTGTATGCAACTGATTTCCCCCTGATAAAGTGGATTCAGTAAGACAGGGGCAGAAGCCTCTGAGGTGACAATGCTGGGGAAAGAAAACTTTGCACCATTTTAAAAGTTTCATAGGAGAACTAAGGAGGTCTGGTTTGCACTGAGGTCTGCTCTCACGTACACACTTGCTTATGTCTCCAGAGTTAGTTTCACAAGCTCTTTGTTGGAAAGCCTCAGGTGGCTCAGCCATGTTCACGTTACAGACTAGAGAGACAGTGTGACACTGAAGAGGCAGAGATTAACATGAACCTGTAGAGAAGCTGCAGCCTCAGGATGTGGATGTAACAAGGAGCTGTGTTCTAAGTAGAGGTGATGCTGTGTATTCTTTATGGAACAGAAGTTTAGTTATGGAGACAAATCTTTGACTGCTGTAAATCAAAAGCTCTCTTTGGAAGTTAACGGATTGCATGCACGGGTGGTTTAAAGCAGCCTGGCTCCACTCGTGGCCACCAACTGTGTCCTTAGTGCTAATCATCTATTGATTCTGGACAGAGCAATACCCATTTACTCTACAGCCAACTGGTCTCTCGCTCTCCATAATTTATTGCATTTGTATTTCTTCCTTTATCTCTGCCTTTTCTCCTTCCTCTCCCCATGTTCACCTTTCTATTTGCACCATTTTCCAGTCTCTCTCTCTTGCCTTCCCAGCCTTTTTCCCCACAATACTTTGTTTTCTGTTTGCTCACCTCCTCTTCTTTGTAATGACTTCTCTCTCACACATATCTCCCAGTTTTCTTACAGTTTCTCCTGTATTTTTCTTCCTCCTCTTTTCCTCTACAACTTCCCCAGATCCCTATTTCCCTTCTTGTAACTTCCCTCCTCCCCTTCCTCTATAGGCTCTTTCCTCCCCACGCTATGGAGGGATGGTGGATATACCACTGTCGATAGCTGTGATTTCTGTTAACTGCTTGGCAAGGGTCAAGGAGTTTTTTTCATTATCTTTTTATTGCAAACAGCCTCTGCATACAAGAAGCTCCATTAGTAAATATCGATGCACAGCAGGCTGGGTGCACATAGATTACCACGACACATCAAACAGCAGAAATGACAAATAGGCAGCTGAGCACAGGCAGTAAGAAGAGCCGTGTTAACGTAAGCAAGAAAACAGAGCGAATGCAACAGGGGAAATAATTAAAAACAAATACATCGGCAGCTTCCCACCACTGGAAAGGCAGACGGGAGATGGGGGCTTCCAACTCAGGAGTGGAATCTCCCACAGAGAGACTGCTGAAATTTTGAGTATGCCTTAGCAATTTCTGCAGCTGCTTCTCGCACTTTGCAGAGCCTTGCAGAGAAAGGCTCAGCAAACTGATTTCCAGGCAGAATTTGTTCCTGAACACAACACTATTACAGAAACTTTGGTGATCTCAGCTAGGGGGTTGAGTGGGACTGTGCTCACACTGGAATCTAATGGCTTTGACCATTGTTTTCGGTGGGTTTTATGTTCAGGGCATAACATTGTCTCAGCATGATCATATACATGTTTTGGTTGAAAATACTATTAGATGCCCACTAACATGAAAGAAGCCGAACAGAAAAAAAGAGAGAAAATAAAAATATATGATAAAGAAAATAGAAAAGAAGATTTTGGGAGAAGACAAAGAGAGACAGAGAAAAGCACTGCAGACAACAGAAAGAGAATGAAGGAGAAAACTGGAAAAGTGGGTGGACAGAATGAGGTGCTAAGGAGAGAGATGCAGAAATCAACAAATGCATGAATACAAGGTAAAAAAACAAGACCTAGGTTTCTCATTGGTATATGTTAGTACAGCTCCTTCAAACCCTACTGATTTATGTCACTCGAGAGTCCAGTCACTGACTTTCATGGAGCTTTATGGGTTGACACCACCTCAGCATCTGGCTCAGGCACCGTGGGCTGCAATCCAAACAGGGATACATGATACATAGCATGATTCCTTTCTAGGGCACAATCTCTTTATTGCTCCCAGTTCCCCAGATTATTAGCTAAATATAACTGGCAGGAACTTCTGTTATTGTCAGCAGGTTTCCCATTCCCATCACTTCTCCAGACCATGCCCTATGTCAAGCACCATAGCAAGTACTTCAACGTCTGTTCTGACAGATCAGTTTTACTCACTTCTACTCATTCTTTTCTAGACTAATCTAAAGTTACATTCTAACCTGTCCTGCACACCCCACTTTTATTAACTGTCCATTACACCTTTTAGCTATGGTCGAATCTTTAAAACCTCACTTAATGAAAAGTCTTATTCTTACTCAGAGAGATTTTTTTCCTGAGAAACAAGTGAATAAAACAGTTCAAACCCTCCTTGATTTTGCTTAGACCTTGGTCCAGGTCTTCATATGAACCATGCAGTTAATACATTTATTGGTTTTAGCACTGTTAGGCAACAGTTTGGCCCTGTACACTAATCTCAGGCAGTATCATGGAACTGAGCACAAACTGAAAGGAGATGGAGTGGAGCAGGGCATGCAAGACTAGTATTAAGTAAAGGAAGGAAAGCTTGCTCTCTAAAGTACCTTTCTTGCACTTTATTTGTTTCTGAGGCCTCATGAAGAAACATCCCTCTTCCCTGTGTGTAGTTCCCTAACTTCCAAGTTCTGCATGACTCATTGCCCCAAGCAGCAATGAATTGTCTGCCAGGTTGCTACTTCTGGGGTATTAATGGAATATTGAGAATCTCATTTCTGATCTCCCTTAAAACTGCTTGGTAAATGGATCTGGCTCAGAGAAAAGATGAAAATAATATGTGCAATAAAAAGGCCCCCAAAAAAGAAGGAGGAATAAAAAAAAAGCGAAATGAAAGAAAAAGATGGGATTTCCAGAGAGTCCTGACTGATCTCCACTTCATTATTGAAAGATTGGACTATTAAGGGGACACAGTAGGCCTGAAGGAATTGTGCGATCATTTGTGCAAATGGTAATTTCAGTGTTCAGTCTATCATATCCATAAACATAATGTGGCTAGGACTGACATGAGTTATAGCAAATCCCTTTCCCAGGAGGCTCCATGCCACTTTGATGCAATGCCTGAGAACACAGAGAGCTGAAAAGTAAGAGAGGCTTCCTCCCTCCCATGCTCGCTCTCTCAGCTGAGCTGATGGTTGAAGCCACTCTGATTACAGCAGATTTGTGGAATTAAACAGAGGAGCCATAGCGCTGACAAAGAAACTGTTCCAATTCCAGAAAAGCTCATCTCTGTCTTGTACTTACTCACTCACACAACCGAACATGCAAAATCTGCTTAGTAAATAAAGATGTGTTACTCTGGCTCAACGCACTACTTCGCTGAAGTGCTAATCCCAAGGGAAATGCATGCCAACTACTTCCCCCACTTTACAGATGTGCTGCTTGGCTATGTGTGTCCTCACACACTTGTAGGTGCGGGAATACACGTCCTAACATTGAGACATCACTCTTCTGCTCTTCGTGAACTCAGAAGAAAGCAATGCAAACTGTGATTTTCAACTGTGCCTAGTAAAGATGGACGCCCTAATCCCATTGACCTTGATCTCCGTCTATTTGTAAGAATCAAGCATCCTTTCTCTGCTCCGTGTTCTTACAATCCTGGACATAATCTGCAGTGCTGATGAGTTGCTGTGTAAACTTGTGATGTATAAATTCAGATTAACCACTTTCTGGGATTCCTGTGGACAGGACTACAGCCTCTGTTAGGGTCAAGTGATGCATCTTCCCTGTGTTATCTCCATCTACCCTTGCTGTGCCTGTGGCTCAAAAGGATAACCCTTTGGGGTCTTGACCCTGCAGCCATCTTGTCTGGGACCTGGCCACAGGACACCAGAGATGGTGTTTCATGGAGCTGAATTAAATTACTGGTGGGATTTGCATTTTCAGAGACCAAATACTACCCTGATGTACACTCAGTAAAGTAACAAGATTAAGAAGCTTAAAGAAAGCCAAACCAGAGTGTTGTGACATCCAGATATGAGAACTTATAGCTCTCAGACTGTTGAGACCCCATCAGCAGTATTGTGAATTCACCTTAATACACTAAAACAGCAGTTACTGAAACTCAGTCCTAGGTGGGAATAGCCTTGAATTCAGAAAACAATCTTGTTCTGTTTCTGACCCATACAAATGAAGCTTTCATACAATTTCTTCATTGAGATAAAAACCATACCCTCCCAGCTTTCTAAAGGTAAAGGGCGGAAATTTGTGCTTTATATTCATTGATTCTTGAAAAAAAAAAAAAATTAAATGTCACAGCACTATGTATTTATTCATATGGAATCCAATTTCTTGGATTCTTATTTGTGCAGAATTTTTGAGTAACCTCTTTTCGAAGAAGAGGGGCAACATTGCATCAAATCCTGTGGCACGTTCTGTTTGGGGCAGTGTTTACTTGATGAGAGACAGCCTCACTGGATTGCACAAAAAAGTGAAGGAATATGGGCTTTGCTGGGGAGTTTCTTTGAGTAGTGGACCCAAATAATGTTCTTTGCTCACTGATTCATCATATACTTACACCTGACTACCCCACATAGGAGGTTCACATTTCGCCTTTGTCTCATATTAACATCATAAAGGGTACCTAAGGTATCATCCATTTCTCTGCAAAGGGGTGAACGTTATTGTTCTTATTTGGTCAGGCAGCATTACCCTTGATTTTTCTATTAGTTCCATTTGAAAACTTGTCTTGCTTGACTTTTTTGTTTTCTTTCTTTTTTTTTTTTTTTGCTTTTGTTTTGCTTTGCATCTTATCTTTCCCAAGTTAAGAAACAACAGCCAGTTAAAAGGAAACATTCTCTTTGTTCAAGGGAATTTGACTGCAGTAGCTAAGGGAGAGAGGTCTGTGAACAGGTAAACATGTTTCTCTGTCCCAGGTTCCCGTAGCGTCAGTGGGTTTGGAGACCTTGTGCTTCTGTGCTTCTTTCTCACTATCTCTTCGGAAGGGTTATGACTTGTAAAGACAAAAAATCTTTGCGTCCTGCAACATGGCCTAAAATACAAACCCATTAAAAAGTAACAAATGGTCTTCACACCTTAGACCTTCCTGAATGTGATGTTTCTAATGAGGGTCTGGGATTTCTAGAGCAACCAGAAGAAGAGACTTATAATTCCTGCCTCAGCCCACAGAGGACATTTAGTGATAGGCAAAGACATGACTTTACCTTTGCCAGGACATCAACCCCATGTCTGAGCTGATCTGTGGATTGCTACGATTTGTTTGCTGTAAACAACAGCAGCTGGCTTCACCAGAGAGAAGATACTACAGATAAGTTACAATGGGATTTGGATAGATGACTGGTGTAGGGAAAACTCAGCATAAACATTTATTTAAGTAGAAGGATCAGTAGAAAAAAAAAAAAAAAAAAAAAATCACTGCTTTTCCACTTCTCCCCTTCCTTGCCTCTTCAACCTCCCCTTTTCCTTCCTCCGCTTTCTTGGGAAATTGCTGTATGACCAAAATCCACAGGCAGCTTCAGCTCCTTCCCCTCTCTCTTGACCTTTTCACAGTTCTAAGGGTTATTTAATGAGCTTAGAAAAATAATTCATCAGTTAATGGCAGAATCCCTGGAAGGGCAGCATTATCGAGTTTCCCTTTCCTCCTCCTCACCCTCACTGGAGGCCTCATCACCTTCAAACCTCCACTTCCAGCTTTCTTTCTTGCATACTTTAAAATGTCTTCAAATTAGTACCGCTTTATAAAATGGAGAAAGAGATCAGTGAGAGGCCTGGAAAGGGGCATTTAGCTGTTGCACTTTGAAAAACATAGTCACAGAGGTTTGATCTTAAACTAGTGAGAATTAAAAGTAATTTCTTTAAAATCAGGATATAACAACTGGTGTACATCAGGAGACATACTAATGTAGTCACACTATTATATCTCATGAAAGAGGCCACTATACACTGCAAAATAGAGAGGGAATAGGATCACCTATTGCCAAAAGACTGGTACAGCTTCATCTATGCTGTAAACAGCTCAGCAATCCATGCAAAATTAAGAAAATTTGTTGTAATAAATCTAGACTCAATTTCAAGGGACTGGAAGTCAATAATTCTGCCCCTTGTCCAATACAGACAAAACCTACTGCCCACAGGCACCATGAACAACTCATCTTTCTTCCCTAAATTAAACTTCCCATGATTTCCAGTGACACCTGAGACTGTGTTATAATTTGATGCAGAATCCAGAGGCTGCACACAGTTAAGAAGATAAAACAAAGTACTCTTGGCAGGCTAACCTTCTTTTTGAAATATTTTTGGGCCTTAAATGCAAGAAAAACCTGGCTGTAAGGATATCTAAAATGATTTCAGTATGTAGGAACTTTGAAGTACCGGACTGATCTAAAACAGAATTGAGTCTTCAAATCTATGCATTTGCTCTTGCAGGTATCCACTCCATGTAATATCCTTAAAATAATAATTCTTCATCTAATAATTAATTGGACTTTCCCATTTGTAGAATCACCCATCATACTATAAGGATCTACCTAAGAAATCAGCAGCAGATCCTAGTTACCTTAGACCTCAGGTCAGTGTAAGGAGAGACATCTCCAAGATGATTCAATGCACCTGAGACCTGAGTCACACACTGGAGGAGGCTCTTTACATTAATTATAGGGGAGTCTAGTATGACTAAATCCCTAGGGTAAGTACCTTCATTTAGTGTCTATAGTTAGGTGGGATGAATCTTAGGCTTTCTCTCCCCTTGAAAGGCTTCTCAGAAGAGCTTTCTCTTCTGACTTTGAGAAGCCTGCTTATATTTTTCAGCTTGAATTTAATCTTGGCTAGTTGACATTCATTTCTTCTTGTGTCAATGTTACCCTTGAGCTTAACAAATCATCTCCTTCTCTGGCATTTTGAATCCTTCTGTTCATTTTCTCCACATACCCCTCAATACTCTGTGTTTAGCAGCAGCAATTGCTTACTTGTCTTAAAAATTCAAGTCTTTGACTCTCCATCCCCTTGATTATCCCATCAGTCCTTCTCTGAACCTTCTCTCATCTGAATTAGTCTACATTAGACATGAGTATCTAGAACTGTACATAGCATTACAGATGAATATGTACCAGACACTTACACAAAAATATTTCATTTCTCTTGCTTTATTAGACACATGTTGCCTCCGGCATCTTAGAATTTGCCTTTTCCACAGTTCCATCACATACCGATACCTCAGTGGACTCTTCAATGCTTGTCTAACATATCCAGGTATTTCTCAGGCTCATAAACATTGTTCTTCCTACACAGATTTCTCAGTTCACCTGTCCAATGCTCATCAGCACTGGGGAACAAGCAAATTCCACTCAATTTATACCAGCTTTTTCTAACATCATTCATCACTGTTATTCTGTGGTAATTTTCATTATTAATGATTATGTGAAGTTAGATCAGACAGGACTGCTCCTTGAAGAATTTTAATACTTACCACCCCCACTGAAAAACTTCACTTATTGGAGAAGTTACCGCTTTTTGTAACACTCTTTTGATCGGATTTAACTTCATTTTACCTACCTCTGCCTTAATGAGTATTTCTCATATTGCATATATCGAGTTTCTAGCTTATTTGGATACAGATCTAAATTACATCAAATTAGTTAACTTCTCAAAGCAAGATACCACACTATTCTTTCATAGTCTTTTCCCAGAAAGGATGTTGTGATCCCTCTTATACTATTTTAATTGTTCTGCCATTCAGAGTTGTTTCTGCATACTACAGAGGACACACTAATAGACTTATAAAAACCTTGATCAAATTTTTCTAAAATACATGTGCTGACTATTCTTCTATCCTATAATATCAACCTGCTACTGAACCAACATTCTGTAAAACAGCTCTTTCAGATATCAGAAATGAAAGCAATTTATTCCTCTCATTATCATCATATCAAGCAGTTTGAATTTTACTTCTACCTCAGCTATAGTAATTTAAATGTCCATATACTCCTTCCCATTCATGTCCTGCCTTTATGCCATGGTCATTATGAACACCCTTACTGAAATGGAAAGAAAATGATGAATTTTGTTTTGAGGATGAACGTAGATTACTTTTAAACATGGTTCCATTCTTCTGCATGGTGTCAGTATTTCTTCTCTCATTATATTCTCCTTATTTCTATGGGTAAAGAAATTTCTACTGTTTGTTTTAATTTCCTCTGCAAAGAATTTCCTCTGCGAGGAAATTAAAACCTTGACATTTTGCAATTCTCACTTCATCCCCACAGCTCATCTGAGATGTTGTTCTCATTGCTGATGAGTCCCTTTCTTTATAGGTCTGCTCATAACCCAGGTGGGTATCTGGAAACCTTTGATTTTTCTATTGTCACAGGACATTTATGCTTTTGACTTTCTGAAGCCACCTAGTTGTCTGATGGTTTTAATCTAGAGAATTACACAATAGATAGTCTTTTATCCTAGAATCTCCAGCTATTTCCCTTGTGTTAATGTAGCCAGATACATTCAAAAAAATTAATAGAGTTATTTCTAGAGTTAGGTGTATGATCTTATTCCTCAGAACTACCAGGGAGAGGAAGAAAAAAAAAAAATAAAGTTACTCTAATTGGAAGTCCACGTGCTGCCCAGGGTATTGAATAGGATTGGAGTGATTTCTCCAGTATACTCAGAGGATGGACACTGTAACACAGGTCAAGTTTATCTGAAAAACATGTTTTTGAATACTGAGGTCACATTCACTCCTATAAAGGGAAGCGAGCAGAAATACTTTTGTCCATGAATTATGTAAGTTTGCCCAAAATACATTTGTAGCATGTAAAGCAAAAAATGTCTTTTTTTCCTAGTGCTCTGCACAAAGATGACTTTCACTTTAGTATATAAAGTCATTTCTTGCCTCTTGGTCTTAAACTGAAATGCACATATAAAAACTAGATTTAACTGTGGTTATCAGCTACGAAAAATCTGAGATCTACACTAGATTTTAATTCAAACCTTATGGATCTGAATTCCCATTTGTTTTTATACTTTGAGTATGTTTTAAAGTCAGGTCATTCAGTGGTCAGTCAGCTCACTGCCCAGATAAGCCATTTTACCCTCCAGTACCTCCCATCTAACCTACTCATTCGGGATCAAGTATTTTAGAACATAAATTGAATGGAGCAGTAACATTGCCATTTAGACCTTGTCATTTTTGTGTTTCCTGGGTTCCTCTGTTGAATGCTTATACTGGATATTTAGAATATGCATTGTCACTCATGCTGCACAATTCCCTTTCTATTAGATGCAATAATATACAGCATCTGCTAGTATATACAGAGCTGCTCCATGAAGACTGGGTACTTTAAGGACTGTCAGATGACTGGAGTCGAATTACCTAGGGGTTCCTTCTCCGTGAATTATTCTACTATGAAATTCTCATCTGCAGGCTGCAAAGGGGAAACGACAGAGGGAAAAGAAACAGCTTCTCCCTGTCTAAACTTTCTGAGGAGCCTGTCGTGTTAAGTACTGGCCTGTCTCCTCTCGTTTGCATTAACAGTGTCTAAATCACTCTTTCAACTCACTGCCTTCCACAGGAGGAGCTGAGGCAGCAGCACAAATGGATCCTTAAGTATAAGGGGCTGGAGTGAGCTATTTCCATATATACTTGGATATATTGGTGATAGACACAAAAAGAAAAAGAAAAAAAAAAAAAAAGTACTTCATGTTTCCATCTCTCATTTCCATTACTGCAAGCCTAGAAACCCCCAGCCCTTTATTCTTGTATTATATACATCTCAAAATAATTTTAATATTGGTCCTGATCTTAATATCAGAGACTAACAACCTGGAAAGAAGCTTTTTTTCCATCCACCAGTGACCAGTTCATATGGTGGCGCTTTAACTGCAACTCTTAGGAGTTCCATGCTCTGGTCTCAGAAAGAACAGTGTGAGACCTCAGACACAGTTAAGTAGACCAAGGTCTGATCATACCCAGAAGTCATCTGGCCCTTAAGATGTTTGTCTCATGAACCAGCATCCAGGTACATCTGTGAGGAGCTGCCATTACCCTTACCTTTAGTGCAAATGGTAGGTGAGTGTAAAGAGCAAAAGCTGTGTCCTCCAGGGCTGTTAGCTCAAATGTCCTTCACCTATTTCCCATTCCCAGGGGAAAAGAAAGTCATGAATGGGTATACAACTGAGCTTTAGGGCTTTAATCTGACCAATAAATCGATCCAGCTGGACTCAGACAATACTAAGGCAAAAAAACACCAGTCTTTAGCTCTTGTAAGCCTTAGGTGGCACAATTCTGTCTCTCTGTGCCTGTTGTTTCTGGAAGCTCTCTCTTTGGAGTGTTATAGTCACCAAAAAGGAGACTAAGGCCACCTACGAGCTCTCTTGCTAAAATTGCTTTCATTTAGAACCATTTATCAGCATTTTCACACCATTTTTCAACTACTTTCCCCAGCAGCTCTGTGCAATGCAAATACCTCCAAGTCATCACTGCAAGCCAAAAGAGCCCAGCCTGATAAAATATAACACGAGGCAGGGAATTTCAATTATAACAGTCTGGTTATGCTAACCCCAGCTTTTTGCTGTGCTTCAAAGTGGGAGGGATAACAGGTAGACAGATTTTGTAGACATGTGTGCAATCATCTTTGCTGCTGATCTCTCAGAGGCAAAATGCTGGGTAGGTTTCACATGACTGGAAGAATTTTACTCCTGAGATATAACCCATTGCAAAGGCTGAAACTTCATTTCAGTCCCACCTGATCTTAGTTTTGAGGACTTGCATTAGGCAAATTTCACCCTTAAAGTCAGCTCAAAGTGTTCAGAGATTAAGTTTGAAACATTTCTTTGATTTGAGGTTGGAATGGTTTAAAAAAATCTTCAGTCATAACACCAGGGTAAGTAGGGAAATTTGCACATCTGCCTTATCAGTGATTGCACCCAGGTAAGTAAAAGTCACGAGTTCTCTGTGCATATTTATCTGCATATGAGAAATTAATCCCAGAAAGTTGAAGACCAGATGGAAGAATTATTCAATATTATGTCAGCAATATGCCTTAGCTGGATTTGATCAGCCTTCCAACCATATACTACTCCCTTACAAAATGGCAGGACACCTTCTTTACCATTGTATGCCAGAATACGTAAGAGAATGTAATGAAATTCCAGGGCAGATCTGCGATCTTGGTGTAGTTTCCAAGACCTGCAGTCTCTCTTGTGGTACTTTCCTAATTCAGGACCTTCACTGTTCAGCAAGAACAAAGCTATCTCCCTTATGATATTACTTTAAAACATAGTACAGTTCTGTGGTGCACCTCAATTTTTTTTCTCTTTCTGAATACACACATACATATGTACACATACATACATTTTTTTTTTTCCTGTCCTTTGTGTAATTATTTTTGTTCCAGCAAAATCAGAACAAGAAGAGCAGCTACAAATATCTCAGAAGCTTTTAGAGAGCAGGCAGCAGCCCACACACCAAGCTGCTTGAAGAGAAAAACTTGACATGATGAAATTCAGATGCATCTTCCCAACAGAGAACTGCAGCCTGGGCAGCCATCGAGCCGGGGTGAACCAGGGAGCAACGAGGCTCTGTGCCTCATGTCATTGACTCTCCTGCTTACAGCCCTGCATCCCTCACACCAGACACGGGCGGCTGAGTCCCTCCCCACTTCGCTGCATTGAAATGGTTCTGTGGGGGGGAATACGGGGAAGGGGGGGACTAATGGGAAAATAGCATTTGGCTTTCAGGATGTGAAAAGGAGCTGACAACATTCGCTGCACAAGCCTGTGCTCAGGATAACACTGGGAGTGTCCATTACTTCTGCTGCCATGGAACCAAGTGGTTAGGAGCCTCTAGCATGCAGATATGTATGTCTGAAGTCTGTGATATTTCAGCAGCACATCCAAGTTGTAGCATATTACAGTAACAGACCCTCCGGCACTAATACATATCCACAACCGCCCAGCTGCTTTCCAGGATCCAGAAACCTCCTTTGCTGACACATGCTCTCCTCACCTCAGCTTTACTTCCAAACAGTATCCCAGAATCTCCAACTTTGAAACATCTGTGAATAACCTATGCAAACTTCTGCCAGCGGCTGCCAGAAGCTCCCCCAGTCAAGCCGTGCACGCGTTTTGTTAATTCTAACCATACCTTCCTGAAGTGCAAAGTCTTATTACTACTATCCATTACCTTGGGTAAATATTGGAACAGCAGCATTCAGAACACAATGCACTGGGTAGCAAACATGTTCATCCTCAAGCTGTAAGGATCCTACTGAATTTCTATGCAGGAAAACTGCTCTTTGAGTCCATGGTGATAGAAGAAATTAACTTGGCCTCACCTACAGAGATTCAAGGACATTGAGATGTGGCTGCATTGCCCACTTGTGACAAGGCTTAAGCACCTGCTTAATTTTAGACTGGTTCTAAAAGCTCAAAAAGTTTGCAAATAGTGCTTTTCTAAGGGGTGTTTTCCTGTCCTGAATGCTAATACACTTACAGCTACATAAAATCAGTATCGGTGAGAGAAGAGAATCCTCGATGGGGAGAAAAGTTCTGGAAAAGCAGATGTAAAGGATCCATTGCCTTGCGCTAATATTCCACTTTGGAACGCCAATTTATTATCCCTATGGATTTGAATATTCTGTTATGGGAAAGCAGTTGTTTGAATAGATGTGTGTGAGGGAAGACACACACACACACACAAACTCTCACACACAGGGTATTGATTCAAACTGTATTTATGATTCCTCAGACCTTTAAGAAATTGATTTTAGACTATTCTCTCTCTCTCTGTCTCACTCCAGATGAAAATCAAAGCTCACTGTAGGTTCCCTTAAAGAATTTTTCTGATAGAAAAAAAAACAAAAACAAAACCAAACATTTTTCCTAGAGTTTATGTGAAAATTAAAAAAAAAAAAAAGAAGGCGCAAGAATCCTGTGGATTTGCTGTTCAATATTCTGTCAACTGTCTTTCCAAAGAAATAGTAAACTTAGAAACGACATTTAAAAATAAACAAGCAAACAAATACAGATCCACTTCTTTCTTTCCTTTTCAAGTAAAGTATTGTATTTATTTTCAGTAAGTTCAGACAACAACTTGATTTCACTAGTCTTCTTTCTCTCTCACCAAAGTCTTCCCTGGAATTCAGTATTCTCATTAAGATTTTTTTTTTAAAGAGAGTTAAACAAACTCAAAGTTACAAAATAGCCCCTGTGCCAGCCATCTGCACTGGCACATATCTGCCAAATTGAATTCAGGATGAAATTCAGGCTTTGGACCTAAATAAACAATCCGTCTTTATTAAGAAAAGCACTTAAGAGTTTGTTCAACATTAAGCCCGGGTTTAAAATAAAGACTGCAATTTTGCTGAGTTTTAAATGTTCTGATGAGCAAATGCACAGAGCAACTCTTGCACTCTGAAGGAGTTTGTCCCATGAGCTGGTGTCAAAATTCTCAGACTCCAGCAAGACCTGCATTAATACCAAGTCACCATAAATTCAACCTCCAGTGTCTGACCACAAGAAAGTCTTACTTGAGCATAGAGAGACACGTAACATGAGAATAATTTTCCAGGTATGGACTTCTTTTAGCTCCTACCATCTTGATTTTTATTAGCCCCTGTGCTTTCTGCCCAAGTCAGTGTCTTACCCGTTGAGGGGATCCACTTCATTTCATTCTAAGCACCAAGCACCAGCTAATTATAAACCAAACACAAATTAAACCCATCTTCCCATCCTCCTCTCTGAAACCCCTAATTGCCCATTACCCTGTATTGTGCTCTGACACAAAAGTAATTCTACTAAGTGGGGAGTTTTGTTGTTGTTTTTTCTTTCATAAAAACTGTTAATTTGCTATTAAATCTCTTGTTGAAAGACTAATAGCTTAATGAATGCATTAAACATGTGCAAATTAGGGTTTTTTTACTGCATTACTTAGTTGAAGATTGAAAGGGTATGATACATCATCGTTGGCTCAGTAGGATTTAATGAGGCATTAGACCATCTTCTGTCTTGGAGGCCAGACTTATGAATGATCCCCAGAATTGCACAGGCAACACTTGTCCCAGGTCCCTCTCCTGCTAGCGACATATATTTTCCCCTTGCCTGTTTCTTCTCTCGTCACTGCTGATGTACGTGAAATAAAAATGTAGTTTCCAGATCAGTTTTATAATGAAAAGTAGCCCATTGCTGATGACAAATGTTGTTTACAGTCACTAGAAAAGAGGGTGGAATGGTGAGTGAATATATTAGAGGAGGAGAGGATAGCTTTTATATTCATTATACTGCCATTTTGGGCCTGCGAAGACACATAACCTTTCCCTTTCTCCCTCCATCATACAGTCACTTTCAGATGTCTACATTAAAATAAAAAGCTGCAGGCGGTGTGCTTTGCATTAGCTACTAACAATGAAGAAGACATTTTCCACCAGTCAAACAGAGCTCCTTTTGGGAATACTAGCCCTCTAAACACACTTACTGAGGTTTTCCTGGATGCTTTCCCTACCATGCCCCTCCCCAGACTCCTTTCTGCTCTGCACAAAAGAAAACCTGCATAAGACAGCTAATAAAAGTCAATGCAAGGTCCTGATCCATATCAGGTGTAAAGGAGAGTGGCATTATCCCATCAGAATGACGTAGGACAGCTGCAGTCATTGGTGTCTACTTGAGAGAGTGTCTACTAAAGAGTGTTGTTTAGGAAGATTTTTAGACCTCTGGGGCCTGAAGTGAAAGTCACAAGTCCCATGTGCTGAGGACAGGAGGGAAGTACCCTGAACTCCATCAAAAAGTGCATTTGAGCCTGGGGGAGCATGGTGGATGGCTTCAGTTGGACACGGTTAGCAGAAGTTTGGAGACTTCCATCATGGGACCAAGAAGACACGGTTCCTGGAGAGGAAGATTTTGATTGTGGAGATTGCAGATATTAACAGGTTTGGAAGAAAATCTCTACTCTGTCTTGGTAAACTTTTGCTGCTCAGGGAGAAGTGAAGACAAAAGGAGGACTATGGAAGAAAATTTTATCTTGGCAATGACAAAAAGGAAACTGTTTATTTTGAGAAAAGTTAAATAAATTAAATTCCAGGAGAGGGATGCACAGTTGTAATACTTCTGGGATTCTGTCTGTCAATTAACAGTGGAAGAGATCTAAGGAGAGGCAGCTGCAGGACAGCCACAAACTGAGATGTTCTGGAACAAACCCAGAGTCAGACAGGCTGGCGAATATCCCACCCTCACATCTTTACTTATAACTACTATATGCCATGATCAAAAGGCTGTCAGATACTAACAAAGTCTTAATGCATCATCTTTCATTCACACTGACTCATGTGAGACATCTTGGGCATCCAAGTTTGTTTAGTGGGTCACATTTCTAGGCTCCTCCTATAGCCAGCAAAGAAGGATTAGCTCTTCCAGATTTAGAGCAGATAAGTTAGGATCCTGTCATGAATTACCATTTTTTCAAGTCTTTCTCTGCTGATTTTACAAGGAGCTTTAGGGGTTCCAGCCAGTTATCTCTGACACCCAAGTCAGATGTCTGAACTTAAAAAGTGAATAGCTTTATAGGACTCTGATTTTATTAATCTCCGCAAACCCAAGTATATGAAAGGCAGCAGGGCTTCACTGCTGCAATTAATGGCTTGTGGTTAGACATTATCGAAGGGCCAAGAAGAGCCACTGGGCATAGAATTACCACTATACCTGCATGTTTTCATCTGAGCTGGTACTCTTCATTGACCTGAAAGGAATCTTATGGAAGGGGCACGTAAGGGAACATCAGAATGAAAATGAAGTTCTGATAGTATGGAAGTCTGCAATAATGTGGCCACAGTGTCATCCCTGGTGCTTCCCAACTGTGTTTATATTGGGTGAAACCTCCTTTAGTTTGCACTGAAGTCAAAGCAGAAAGTGCATTTGTCAAGCAGTTCCTTTCTAAGGGATCTAGCTTTTAGAGGAATGTGCAAGGACAAGAAGAACTGATATCTGTTCAGAAAACATTCATGTTATACTGAATACTAAGGACATGCCTCACTTAGTCCCAGTCCACTGACACATTCATTAATTTGTTAATTAATTGGAGTGTAGCTTCTGAGCTACATTTAACCAACTAAAATTTAGGGGTTTAGACTCACCATCCCCTGATGGTGCATCCAGAGGGTGATTGGCATCTGTAGAAGACAGATTATTCATCTCACCTATCCAGGTATCAGAGTTGCTATGAGAATAATAATTCTGTGAGATGTATAACTCTGTGCACAGACTTTAGAAAGATCCTGAACAACCAGCCTAGACAAGATATCCAACTCTCAGGTGGTTAATGAAATGAGATTGATCCCATCCCACTGACATTGGACAACAGTTCCATTAGCACTCTCTATTAATACACTGACAGTGTAGAATAATACCTTCATAAGTTCAGCTAATCTTTTTACACCTCCTAAGTTATGAAAATGTTTTACGGGTTATCAACAGAACTCACGTCACCCATAATTAGGAAACATTGGATTTAAAAGCCTGCATGAATGCTGATTGTTACTCTTTAGAAATACAACTATTTCT
This sequence comes from Tyto alba, assembly GCF_018691265.1. Lineage (NCBI taxonomy): Eukaryota > Metazoa > Chordata > Aves > Strigiformes > Tytonidae > Tyto > Tyto alba. The sequence continues at coordinate 8,541,245 of NW_024881273.1, forward strand.
GGGGAGGGAAGGCAGTCCATGTATCTTACAGTAGAGTTGTTGCTGAAAGCACATATACCCTTACACAAAGAATAGTGGAAACTTGTAGTTTTTAAATATTTTAAAATCAAAAATTCCTGCACGGGAAGTTGTAAACAACTTTTTTTTTTTTTTTTTTTTTTTTCCAGGTCTGCTAGAAATCAGAGGTATTAATTCAAACGTTAAAGAACTGTGAATAATTGTACCTTACACACAGGCAAATACTGGCACATGTGCTATGGAAGAGGCTGTGTCCCTGCTATTCAAACTAAACATTTCTGTGTTCATATTGTCTATAGTCTGGGTTCACATTGTTACCTGCATACAGCACAGCAAAGACATACAAGGTCAGTGGTAGACTGTGCTCCTATTGTTAGTGTTTGAAGAGGGAACATTTTATCCTTCACAACAAATCTACATATAGGCTATTGAATGAAATACAATAGCCTCACTAAATTACTTCATCCATTAGCTAGATGCCTGAAAGAAAAATTAAACAGTGTATTTTTGTATGATCCATTATGGATTGTGAGGTAAACAACGTGCATTCAGGGAAAAAAAAAAAAATAGTAACTGATCCCAAAAGCCACCAAATTTTGACATTCAAAGGGAGGTGGGAAATTCCTTTCAGCATTATTTAGTAATACTTTTGGAAGACAAGATGATCTAAAGTATGTGTGCTGTATATACACAAGGAAGAGAGTCTTTGTTCTAAGGGGTCTGTGATTTCAATTGGCTGATCTAACATGCACTCCTCACCTTGAAAGAGGGTATCAGGGTGCAGAGAGAGCTGGGGGGCTCCCTGGGAGCTGGGGAGTCAGGAGGAGTCCTCCTAGGACCTGGCAGGGCAGAGTGTCAGAGCCTGGGACCCATCCCATCACCCCAGAAAGGGAGCAGGACAGACATGGGGGTAGCCAGGGCAGACACCATCCTACAGCATCTCTGGGGCAGGGACTGATGGCCCTGGGCTGGGCAGAAATGGGGCTCTGGGTCCATGGGGCAGGCTGCCGTGTGGGGGGATGGAGTCCCTGCATTTAGGGATACTAATGTCCTGGGTTTGAGTGAGTGATGGGGTTGTTGGTAGCAGGGGAGGGGGCTAAAGCAGTGGCCCCTGTGAGAAGCTTCTCAAAGCTCCCCAAGCTCCAAGTTGGACCCAACTCTGCACCAAGGCTGAGCTAATTAGCTGCACCTTTGCAATAACATATTTAAGAATGGATCTGGGAGGAGGAGTTGTGACATCTATGTGAGAACCAAGGTCAGTGGAAGAACAGAGGAAAGGGGAGGGGAGATGCATTGGAGCAGAAACCCTCCTGTATTCTGTGGTGAGACAGCAGGGCTTCCCCCTGCTGCTACCCATGGAGGTCTGCGGTGGAGCAGACACTGACATACAGTCTGGGAGGGACCCCACGTGTCTCAGGTGACTACACCCAAAGGAGGCTGGGATCCTGTGGGAAGAAGCAGCCCTCGCTGTTGTAGTTCAGCACTGGGAGGATAGCAACATGTAAGGGTGTCCCACACCAGAGCAGCTCAGGAAAGGCCGCATCCCACAGGAGAGACTCAAGTCAGAGAAAGTTTGTGGAGGACTGTCTCCTGTGAGAGGGGGTCCATGATGGAGTAGGGGGAAGAAGTTCCAGAATTTCTCCCCCAAGATGAAAAAAGCAGAAGCACTGACTGCACCCCCCTGCACTGCTGGAGGGAGGAGGTAGAGATATCGGGAGCAAAGCTGAGCATGGGAAGAAGGGAAGGGTGGGGAGAAGGTGTTCTCAAGATGTGGTAATACTTCTCACTGTCCTACTCTGTTAAGCGTTGTTGTTGTTAGCATCTGTATTAAATTTATGTTCTATTTTTCTTCCCCTAAAGAGTCTGTTTTTAGACCATGACCATAATGGGTGATTCATCCCTCCCTGTCTTATCTCAAATCCCAAGCCTTTACTTATTTTCTCCATCCCAGAGCTAGGGGAGAAGGGGGGAGTGAGGGGTTGTGTGGTGTTCAGTTGCCCTTTGAGATGAAACCACGACATAATCTCATACCTTAAAGATTTCCCAGACCTTCTGTGGGCAAAAGTGATGAGGGGAATGGTAGCAGGTAAGCATCACCTCTAGCATTAGTCCAAGCAGCAATGACTGCATTTCTGATAGCATACTACCAGGTCCTGAGGGTCACACTGCAGTTCCTCCAGCTTATTTCATCACAGAACAGGTAGTGATAATGATCCTTGCTTTTCAGGCTGACCCAGGCTCCCAAGCACTTCTCACAAAACTAGCAAATATGCCCCATTAGGTAATAAGGCAATAGCCTAGCTGCTGAAGGAAGGAGGTTGGGACAAATATTTGCCTTTATCTTTCTCCTTTTTCTGCTTTCAGAATCTGCTGATGAAGCTTCTCTTTTCCTCCCCAGTATTCCCAGTTTCCTTCCAAGCTCAGGACTCAGCTGCCATTCTCAAAAACCTGACGTGCAGGTGACACTTCAAGGATGTAATCAGAAAATGTCACAGGGGATGGAAGAGCAAGAGATGCTGACACAGAAAAAACATTCTATTTTAAGCAGGCCAAGTGCATGCCTACTCCCAGCCTTCGAATTATCAGGGCTGCCTGCTCTGTGTGCCATGAATCTTCCCAATCTGCCCCGGGGGAGTCAGAATTTTTTCCCCAGTTTTTGCAACAGCATGCTGAAAAGGGGGCAACCATTTCCCCGTGGGGGGCTAAGGCAGCTGGGTGGGTTTTCTGGGTCCAGTTGGAGCAGCAAGATGACTCTCAGCATCATTGGGAGCTGTGGTGCAGAGAACAGGATGTCTCTGGCAAGTTGAGGGTAACTCGTGAATCTCTTGAAGATGTCACTGCAGTGGCAGTAACTGGCTCAGAGCTCTCATCACAGCGAGCCCTGCAGCAGGGGTGTTGGGGGGGAAGAGGATGGAGGAAGGACGGATGGGAAACCTCTGATGGGAGGAATGAATGTTATGCTCCTGGCATGGGCCTTTCCTTGCGGCTAAACTCACATCCTCCAATTCTTTCCTGTTAATAATTCGGGAATTCTCTAGTAAGGAACATCACTGAGTCTTCAACCTGTGAGAAAGCACCACTGTATGTGCCAAGGAGAGATGGGACTGGGCTAGCATTGTGGCTACCCCATCCCTGATCCTGCCATGACTGAACTGGAGCACTGTGCCCCATATTTTGGAGCAAACAGCGAGTAAAGCTCCATCTATCTTGCATAGGAGGGAAGACAGATTTGCATTATAGACAAAATCTATAGGTGTGCAAAAATTCCACCATTTCATATGCCCAGGGATTACACCAAAACAGGAGCTGAGACTGGAAGAGAACCTTCCTGTGATCTGCCAGTGCACACTGTGTCTATCTTAGTCTTCAGGGTACATAATCCTACTGAGCCACCTCTTTTTCTCTCTTTTATTCAGGATTCAGAAAGCATAGCACTGAGAAGGGGGTGACCTTCCAAACATTGCACTCAAGCAACTCTTTGTTGTGGAGGTCAGACCTGTGCCCTGTTAGGAGTGCTGAAATTCTGGTGCATGGTGCAGGACAAATTATTTCACAGCACTCATGCATTGTGTGTTGCTGTTTGTCTTTCCAGGTCTTTGGGAACCATTTCTAAATCCTAGGGGAAAAAAAAAAAAAAAAAAAAAAAGGATGGGATGTTCTTGGTGGAAGGATGGGATAGGTTGCAACCTGGGTTATTCATTGGCATTGTAATTATTTCCATGCTTTGGGCAAGGAGTCTGAGGAGAGTAAACAAATCCTGAAGGGAAGAAACCCAGAATTATCAGAACAGGACTCGTTTCAAGGCCTCCAGAATATGTGATTGCTTTTCTTATGGGTAAGAAACCAACGTGACCAAATCTGAAGTAGAAAACATTTGAATTACATGCCCCATACTGAGACACAAATTCCTGCGAATCAGATTTATTACATATTGCTGAGATAGTTCAGCCCTTTGGCATGTTTTTGAGTCTGACTCAATTAAAACACAAAGCAGGTGAAAACTGGAAGAAAACTCATTGTTTGTTTATCAGACGTAAAAAAATGGATAGTCTTCAGATTATAGGTTGGCACTGCAAGGGCTTCTGCCACCCAGGCCCTGCTGTAATATCAGCCTGCTCTAATAACAGGCTGTTAGAAAACAATGCTACAGAGCGGACGGGCAAAGACGTGTCCAGGTCACAAGGCAGGAGGCAGGGATCCCACAGGCTGATCTTGGCTTTGAAGCCAATGAATGCAGGAGAGAGTCACTAGAGCATGAAAAGCAGCTGAATTAACTTTCTTCCTACTGCCTGTGAGTGAAGCAAAGCCCGTTTGATGGCACCTGGGTTGACTAAACTCTCTCTGGCCATGAAACCGCTGGCTATCTGCACCCCTTCCCTTAATGCCGGGAGCCCAAGCAAAGACGAACCTCACTGTCAACAAAACTCTTGTCATTGCAGTTGTGTTGACCAATCTTTTAAACAAAACTTATACGTAAATCATGATTGGGTAGCCATACCATTCTATTCACCCACTCACATATCCAGTTTCTGATTTGTTAAAAGTTGCCCTTCACTTAACACCTTCCCTCCAAAATGATTTCATCTATCTGTAAAGAAATTCACTGGATACATCACCCTAACTAAAATCATCTAGTGTCTCTGATTTAAGCCATTGTTCAAAACTTCTCTCTAAATTAACACAAAGTTTTCTGCACTACCTTAGAGTTATGTTCTGGTCTACGTCTTGTTGCACCATTCTCAGCCTATCTCTGGTTTCCACGAATCAAAACAACTTTCATGGCATCATATACCCCAGAGGCAGCTTGTCTCCTGAAGCTTTTTCCACTGCCCCAGCATCATCTCCCTTTCTGTCTCTTTAGATCTATTTCTTCTGCTGTAAATTCAATTAAAGCCTCTCTGGGAGCCTCATGATCAAGTCAATATAGTGACCAATGGTAGGATGAGTTAAACTGAGGTTTAGATTTAGGAGAGTAGATATGTGAGGAACTGATAGAAAAGCAGGCTTGTTATTAAGAAATTGGAGAGACAGGATTCATCTCTCCTCACTTAGGTATGTACAGTGTAGGTGGCTACTTTTAAGGTAGGTGTCTATGCTCCCACTATCAGTCATTACAAATCCAGCCAATACACTCTCATCCTCAAAACTGCTCATCGTACTAGTAGGTCTCCATCAGTGATAGCAGGAATTGATCAGGTAAATAAGGGGGCAATATTTTATACCCCATCTAATTGGGTATGTGTTGCTGGACGCATGAAATAAGCTCAACTGTATGGTCTGTACAGTCTTTTCTTTCAATTACCCTGCAGCTGTATCTGTTCCAAAAATAACAGCTAGCACCTTTGCATTTTGTGGTTGTGCCATCATAATTAAAACATATTCCAATCTCCAAATAACAGTGGTAAGAGCCCATCAATTTTATGGGGGAGAATGGACAAATGCTTTTTCCAAATTTAGTCCAGCCTACCTGGTTTCAAATCTGTCTTTGATTCAATCTGGTTGCTGTGGAAACAGCCATGACATCAGATTTGGGAGTTATGACATCATTGAGTGAATAATCATATGATGGAGAAGGCAGCAGGAAAAATGAAGTAAAAAAATGTGTTTAACCACAAATGCTCCTACCATGAGGAACTGGAATTTCCAATGGTAATTTACCACACACTGCTAATGTGTTTGTTACAATATATTTCTTAAATCTTTTTTCTTTTATTTTGGCTGAATATGAAAGTTCATCAGGGCTAGAACAAACAGTGGAAGCATATTGAAATGAGCATTACAGATCTGTCGTGCTCTAGTTTATGGTCTTTTCTCAGTGATACACAGTAAGTAAAACAAGCACTGATTGAGTCAGCTGCCTCCTGGGTGTTCATTTGCTGTAGTGTGAGGAATATTAATGCTAAGTACATCCGCGTGCATCAGGAAAGGCAGGAGGAGGCAAGCAGATTACCCCGGCTTAGGGGTATTATACACGCGTCTGCAACTTCCAAAGACACAGAGAGGAAATATTTCTGTGAGTTTTTGTCTCTTATCTTCTTACAGTCTTATAGATTTTGGAGATGCATTGCCCTGGAGTTTTAATACTTAGAGTTTTCAGGGGGGATTGTGATTTTTTTTTTTTTTTTTTTTTTTTTAAATCCTCCTTTTTACCGGGGAAAGAAAAAAGAAAAAAAAAAAAAAAAAGGCAAAAAAAAAAAAAAAAAAGCAAGCACTGAATTTCATCAGGATAAAGAAAAAGCAGATTCCAAGAGAAGAAAGAACAGATGAAAAAGAGAAGTTTGATTAGAATCCCCTCTTGTTCCATGTGTTTGATGTAAATATCTTCACACCTTTCTCTTTTCCTTTGCAATCTCAGCAGAGGGTTCAGCCCGTCACCAGGGGATTGAGTTCCAAGCTTAGGGCTTTGTAGTTGCTGCTGCTCTTGCTGCTGTTGTCTAAAGGGATTATAAGCCTTTGTAAAGCTTGTGTTAATACCCTGGAGGGGAAAAATGAATTTCCAAATAACCTTTTTTGTGTATCTCCCATCTAAAGTACCCGAGGAAAGGAAAAATTAGGAAGTGTTTTGGCTTTAAGAGTATGTCCTTTACAGTTCACAAGGGAGGTCTCCAGCCTTTCCGACCCAGTCTCTCCCAGTGCAGAGGTGGCCCTTTTCCTTGTGCTGCTGACACCAGGACCCATTCGCAACAGCAGCACACTTCTCTGTTCACCAGGGAACACGTTCAATCTTAGACTGGATTTTTAAAAATCACCAGAAGAAAATGCATCAGGTGCTTAGCTCCCACTACATCCTTTGGTAATGTTTGGGCACTTTGTATTCTATGCCTTTGGAAAATCCTAGCTCAGGATCCAACTCCACAGCTTCAGACTGACTCTCTATGTCTTTTCAAACCCTTTTTTTTTTTTTCTGCAGGAGGATGGGTTTTGAGCCACATTGCAACGTTTCCCTTCAAATGCAGTTGCTGCTGCAAAGGTGCAGAGCCGCTTGGTATTCAGGGAGCATCGGTAGCTGTGGGTCATTCAATATTCCAGTGTGAGGGGTGCATTGCTCAGTATTCCAGGTGTGTGCCACTGCTCAGTGTCAGTCGGTACCCAGGACTGTACAGCTGTGGATTGCTCAGTATTCCTAGGGCGTGCTTCAGGTGCTTAAAGGCTGTCACGGAGCACTTGGGTGCTTGCCAGGATGAGAGTCTTCCAGTATTCACATCTGCCTCTAGTAAGGGGTGAGACACGCAGCCATCCATTCGATTCTCTGCCCTACCAGGTTTTGAGCATAGAAATGAAAGTAATGGTCAAAGAGAAAATTATAATGAAGAGGAGAAGAAAAGAGAAGTGGGGAAAGAAAAGAAGGGAGAGATATAAAAGGGTAATTCTTTAGAAAATGAGACCTTTGAGCCCCTCACACGGGTACTTTTCAAGAGCCATAGATTAGGTTGAAATTAAAAGAGTGAATGTAATGCATCCATCTTTGTAAGACTTTGTTAAGAATCCAGGGCAGAGCTGTCCAGATACATTCATTATCACACTTTTTGCTACTGGTCAGTGTTAGGTTATGTGGTAAAAGGCTTATCCCCACAAACACAAAGGATCACAACAGCAGGTAGAGGAAACCCAATGGCCTAAGTAGAGAAATGCAGCCCCCTGACCTGCCAGGGCTGTCACAGCCATCAGCCCCATCCCTTGGGCGTGAAACCATCATGAGGAGTCAGTGGGAGAGGCTCCTTAGGCCACCCCTCATACTGAGGTTTACTGCGAACAGGGGTATGGGACTCACGGTTAGACATAGAGAAGAGCCTTTTGGGATCGTACTAAACTTTGTAAAAGTCTGTCTCTAAAATTTTCTTAGAGAAATTTGTAGAAATTTTGACATGTGTTTAAGGAAACCGCAACTCCTCAGCTTTGGGGTTTTTTGTCTGAAATTACAACAATTTAATAATAATATTGAAACACAGTAATGATTAACATAAGACTTTTCAGATTGACTCAATTTTTTCTTATAAATTGTCCACTAACAATATTTTCTTTTCAGAATAACATTCAGATTTGGGACAGAGAAAGAAGAATCTGAGTTTTTGGGTAAGAGAAAATGTTCTCAACAGTTTTTTTCATCAGACCATCTGCTCCTTTGTTACCAGGTATGAGTTTGTAGATATATATGCCAGCTACTACAGATGACAAGCCAGCACAGTGTGCAGGTACTTCTGAGAATGCCTAGCACAAGTCTGAACAAATGGTCTGATTATGGAAGTGGAAGAAAAAGTTGTGTTTTGGAAAACCAAGAACGAGAATGGAATCTAATAACTGCTTTAAGGGATTTTATATTGCAGTAAGAGTGGAAGTGGCCTGTAGCTGTAACGGGCACCAGTTAAAGTTCACCTTGTCTTCAAAAGGTATTGATCTTTCTGGAGTGAGTAACAGTGGGTCAGGGACAAAATTGTATTTCTTCATTGCTAATATTCTGCATTTTTACACAATTAACATAAGCCTTAGTGATTCTCCAGATCTCTGTTCTGCAAAGCTGTGCTTCACAGTCTTTCTTCCCTTTTCTCTTTCTGGGTATGTCCACTGATCTGGAAGGCTTCACATGTATCTTTTCTTTCTCCATCAACCCTTAGCCTTGAAGCATTAAACCAGAGTTCACTGGATCTGCTACACCATGAAAATATTTAGTGGATAGAATGCTTATTTGTGATTCTTGATTCACTCAACCCACTCTCTAAAGGAATCTCTCTCAACATGCCCCCCAGTACTTAGCTATGAAAATTACATTCCCTTCCCCATGACTTTGTCAGTGCAGGGAACATCACAGCCTGCTTCAAAATGCTGCACTGAACTTCTCAATGGTATTTTATGACACATTTTTCAAATCAAATTTAAAAGCATAACTGAGTGGAATTAAATTAATGCCGTCTGGTAATGTCAGCAGCACCAGAGCTGTGCATGGCTGGCTTAGCTTCTAAACCTCTGGCAGCTTCCTGGGACTTATTTCTGACTTCAGGGAAATAGTGGATGCGGTGATGTGAATTTTTTTAAAAACTGTATCTATGGAAGGGAGTGTGTGGGAATAAATAGATGGCAGCTGAGGTCTTGGTAGAGTTTCCTAAGGAAGATATCTTTAAGTTTAGTTGTAGGTATATTCGTGTGCACGCCTGGGGAAAGGAGGGTATATGAATTTAGAATAAGCATCTATGTGAGTTTTAGTGTGATGGATGCATATCCAAGAGGTCTGAGAATATCACTAAATTACTCAAGCAGACCTTACTGGGTCTGGTTTGGGTTTTTTTTCTCACCCCTCCTTACACAGTTTGATGAAATACATCCCAGAAATGAGCATATCACATTAGTGATTCTGATAAAGAAGATGAAGATTTAGGATGACAAAATGTTGCACCACTGAGCAGAATATACAGTTTGTTCCTGTGTATATTTTTGTCCGTACATAGTTAAGAGAGACTGATAGTAGCTTTAAGCTGCAAAACTGTTAATACAACAGTATCCAAATAGGATGAGAGAAGTGTGCATATGCACATGTTGTGGTGTGCCGGTTCATGGACATATACTGTCTAATGTATTTTTTGTCCATAGATGTTTTAATTATTATTCTACAAACATAGAGTCCACATATAACTGTCTGATATGGTGTCTACGTAAACACAGTCTCACTTGTGTACGTCCAACTTTTTCCTTTTTTCACCTTCTATGTTTTAAATTAAATAATTCCAGGTTTTTGTGGGGTCTTTGCATGGTGAAAACATCCCATAATCATTTTAGCCAAAACAGATCTCAGTTGCTCTAAGACTATATAGCATGGGATGTACTTCATCAGTGCCCAACAATATCTTTTTATTCCTCAATGACTTTACATTTACTCATCCCATTCAAAGAGGTGTACTTGAATGCATCGACTGTCTGTACCTCTTTACCTTTACACACAGACAATACTTGAAATTTTCCCTCCGTAGAAGAGGCAGAAAATTTCTCCTAGAAATGCTAAATTAGAATTGCACAGACCCAAAGCAGCTCCAAACAAGCTCTACAATACACCTGAAGTGTGTAGGTCTCCTCTTGTCCCCACTGAACATGCAAGTTGCCACTGAACTTGGGTTCACATTGTGGAGGGAAGACCAATTCTGTTTCTTCTGAGTTAAATTAACGCAGGTGCCAACTGCCACTCAGTCCACAGGACAAGACTGGAGTTTGACTGAAGTAACCCTTCATGAAATGTAAATAAAATGACTGTTGGTCCTTAACTTTTGTTTTGTTTTGTTTGTTTGCTTTCTTTTCACTTTTATGGCAAATAGCTTTTCTGTAAGGCCACAAAATGTAGTCCTCCCGTTAAAGAAAATGTCATAACCAAACACAATAGCCCTCTTCCATAAAACACAGCTTATTTATAGTTGTAACCTCATCACCTTAACTCGATGGTGACTTATCCCAATTCCTACACTTATCCTATAGGTTTTGGTATCTTCTGGATGCTTTTGTGACAAGAGCATTTTGAGGTCAGGTAATCATTTGTACTGGCATATAGAGTACCGAAGATATTTATGCTTGTCTATAAATAATAAAGCTGTTTTGGATTTACTTGGAGATGCAAGAGTACAGGAAGACGTAAGTGTAATATGGGAGAGGGGAAAAAAAAAAAAAAAAAAACAAAATAAAAAAAACACAACCAAAAAACATTAATGAAAACTCATACTAAACCTGCCTAATCATGACAGGTAATGATGAAGCCAAGGAATTCTGTATGTCTGTATGTGAATGAGCAATCTGAGATACCAAAGGAAAAATAAAAAAAGAAAAAAAGAGAGCTTATAAAGCTGCATTGCTTATTCTCTGTAGCCTATGAAATAGTATCTCAGAAAGACATTTTTTTTCTGGGTGCCTTGTCCAAGTCTGGTTTGAGCATGGAATTCTGCTAGGATTTCCAAAGGAACCTGTGGGAGCTGGGATTACCCCAGAATTTCACAATTTTTTAAAATGTTGAAGTAAAATGGCTGTACAAATATTGTTTTTTCCCCCTTTTGTTTCTCAAATCTTGGACTCAATCAGTGCAACACAAGATTGAAGTAAAGTTTCATAAACTGTTCTTAATGCACAGAGATTTACATCAGCTAAACTGCAGAAATTTTGTATGCTAGGCAGAGTAAGACTCATTTCCTTAATTGAAGCATCTAGATGTTCAACATCTAAGTCTGATCTAGTCACGCCAAGGCTTCCTCTACAGACAGCAGGGAGAAACAGGCTCCCCTGGAAGATGTCTCATTTCATTCTCAAGAACAGGGTCTAATCTGGGTCAGATGAATTGCCTCTGGAGGTACCCACAGCCCCAGACTACAGAGAGAGATTGGGGTGATTATCTCAGACTTCTCACTGTTAGACTTCTAAAGAGAAGGGAGATGAATCCTGGCCTTAGCAGCTATTACATTCCTCTGGGTTAGGGTGCTTAAAAATGTCTCTCTTCTTTGCTAGCTTGAAAGACTCCATCTCTCACCGAGAGACAATTTCATGCTCTTAAACAAAGTACTAAGGCATGAAAGTACAATTCGAGTCTGTTCTTTCTGTAGGGCTGGTTAAAGAAAAGGGCCATATGATGTGCTTTGGATTGAACTGAAGAGCTGACATTGGCATCTGGGAAATGATCCAGTAGACTGAGCAAGAGGGCTGTGCTCAGTGCCAGCATAAAAAGACACAAATTTCATGGAGATGCATCCATTTACACCTGGTCTGCATTTGGCATGGGGAGAAGAGAAATTACCCCTTGATCAGGGCATATTTGACATATTGAGTTATCTCTCTCATGAGTAATGGAGTAAAGATGAGTACACGTTTGATATGTTATAGTGGCTTCCTATAAATATTAAAGCAAAAGGAAACTTCACAGACTTATGGGATGGAAGCACCTGCAATTCATCTACAGAGACCATACTGAGTTTGAGGTGACTGCCAGCAGCAGGCTTCCCTGAGGGGTAATTAATAGCTCTGGGCTTTTCTTGCTTGCTTTTCTGCTTTTTCAGGGTCTTCATGGCTGGAAGGAAAACTTTGCCTTGCCCAGCCTCAATTTTCAAGGTGGCTGCGGTCTGAGAGCTCTTCCTACTGTGCTTAGGGAGAATCTAGTCACCATCACTGGAGGTTTTTAAAAAACTGACCAGACAAACCTGTGTTTTGAAAAGCATTGATCTTCCTGACCCTACTGGAAAGTAAAAAGGTTGACTAGAGGTCATTCAGTAATTCATCCACTTCTGTTTACCACACATGTTCTCAAATGGTATGATCTCTAAAGAATCATTTCTCAGCCTGTGGTCTGCAAAATACCTGAACATATTGCATGAAATGATTGCAAAAAGCAATTGAACTAAGAAATTAACAAATTAATGAATGAATACTCAAAGGTTTAGCCTCATTTCTATGTGGATGTACATGAAAATTCTGACAAATTTCATATATTTGTTTTGCTTTCAAAAAAGAATTTAATGATTCTCCATTTAAAAACAGAATCAGTGTTCTAAAGGCTAGTCAATTGGATCAATACCAGAGAGTCTAGAGGTGGCAAGCCCCACAAGAAGCTCAGTGAGTTTCTTGTTATTAATCACAAATTCACTGGTAGAGCACCATGAGAGTCTGGTATCCCCCAGCCTCTCCTTTCCATGTATTCGTTGTGTCTTTCTGCTGCAGATTACAGCGTAATCTATCAAATAATCCCACCAGAGGAAGACTGATCTCAGCAGGGCTTGCCAGTGTCATCTGAAGTCATCTTCCTACTCTTCCTAACTTACTCTCTTGCGGATTTCTTGCTAGATTGTTTACACTCTGAAGATTTCTGCTACACCCCTTAAGAAAGGAGCTGTAATTGCTGATCCAGCTGTTAGATGTTCCCCTCAGTACAATCTGGAAGCTAGTAAACAACCATCTGATGTTTATCATCATGATGCAGAGGAACTGAATGGTGCTGCCTGATTCCTCCCTGGAATGGAACAGAGGGAGCCCTGCACACCTATGGGCTCTGTTCTCTGCTGCCTCAGCGTTTGCTTCCAAGTGCATTTCAAAGTCACAGTCTGGGATTTTTCAACGGTACTTACTGAAAGGAGTGACTTTCTGACAGCCACAGGCTTGGTAGCTGAAAGGCTGTTGTTGTAAAACTGGGAAAATGTTTCCTCTTGCTAGGAACAATACTTGTCTCTTGATTTCCCTGGATGGTTTTGCTCTGCTACTTGTCCTAAGGCATGGAGTTAACTGAAAGATGCAAAGAGGTCACTAAAGAGCTGAACAAGAGAAGTAAAATTATAAGAAGTATAACTTCACCTCAGTGGAGCTGGCTTCAAAATAGTTGGATCAGCAATGGCTCTAATTGCATCTACTATTTTGTGGGGTTTTTTTGTTTTGTTTCTGTTTGGTTTTTAATTATTTTTATTTATTTCTTGTGTTGCTGTGAAGAGTAGCTTGAAGAAAGGAGTTGAGATAAGTCAGACAGGCAAGTGCATGCGTCAGGGAGAAATGTGTCAGGTTAGAACATATCATCTGACAGACAGTTGTGAAAGCCATAAAAGGCTTCCCCCTACGCAGAGATGTGTAATTCATCAGACCATTCAATATGAATTTAGAAAAGAGAAATATGTCTGAGGGTCTCCCCTCCCATGACTTTCTTCTTCAGCCTATGTGCACTTTGTCCACCCAGGATGACAGCATAAAGGATAAGTTAATTTGGGACCTGAGGATTCTTGAAAGAAGACACCTGTAGGGCTCAACATCTTCCTGCCCTGGGCACAGAGCAGGGGAACTGCAGAATTACACTGCAAGAGAGGTAGAAGTTGAGGAAGAAAGGTCTGAAACCGAGCCAAAAGTAAGACCGCATTAAAGTAAGGTATGCATAGTAACTTGTTATTACTAGAATTTAAATGGTGTATGGGGTGCAATACCTAAATATTTCTACATGCAGCTTCTGAGGAGTCCACTGACAATGGGTGAAATGCATATCAAAGATATAGAAATGAGATACACGTCTTTAGAGTCACCCTTCTTTCTGACACTGATATTTTTGCTGCCAGCTTTCACAGTGCTGATGTCAACTAGGAGTTGATAAAAAGGAAACAAAGTGACTGGCGGGTCCTTCCCCCTGTTCTGAGCATCATGAAGCCAAGGGTACTCTCTTCCACTAGGAAGAACACAGGGAGGTAGCTTCCATCATTCATCTGGCAGCAGCTTTCCAAGATCCACATCACCTCTCAGTTGTTCACACCTCAGCACAAGTGCATGTTCTGCGGCAGAGCTGCAGCCAAGTAGCATTAGGTTTCAGAGAGCAGCCAGGCAGCTCCGCGTGCTTACACCCAGCCCTAACGCCCGGTCGGATGCAAAGCCACGTGCCGAGCGACCGCACTGCGTGTTCTTTGCAGCATGAATGCTTCTCCCCCACTTCCCCCAGTGCAATATCAATCTCAAATCTGGTTTGCACCTCAGTAAAATTGTAAGTGCCCTTTGGTTCCTGCTGTATGTATTGTCAGACACAAACCTCTATCAGCTGCCATGAGACAATCTGAAAATTGCTCTTGCAGGCTTGGTAATAACCAGCTGAAAGTCTGCCTCTGTTTAGACTGGGTATGAAGCCTGAGAAGCCCCATTTGATCCTTACTCTTTTTCCAAATTTCCTCCAGTAACAGAGAAACAAACTCAGTTTCTTCATCAATAAGGTGTTTTCAGGTTTTAGTGCAAGACCTGGATGCAGTGGACACATTCTTGGCTGCTATAAGTCACTATGCCAATTTACATCCAGCTCAGGTGCCAATGTTTTGTTAAATCAAATCTCTGCATTCGATAAAATAATTCTTTATGAAATTAAAATTCGGTTTTAACATCTGTAGCAAACAGAGTGTGTGCTCACATGTCACATCTGCACCTGTGCAAATGCCAATTAACCCAGTATAATTAGTCACAATTTTTGCTCATTACCACTAAGATCAGAATCAAAACCAGGATTTACTTCCTCATTTTTTACTCTTTCTCTTCCAGATCATGATCTTTATCATTACAGTAGATTGGGATTTTTATGTAGATGACCATGTGGGGCCACTCTTAAAGGAAAAAGACTGCGCTAAATCTAAGCCCTCAGAACCAAATTCCCAAGACCTCAGTACCTGAAATGCAGATGTGATTTTTCAGAAGAATTTGTTTCTTGTTTAACCACCCAAAAGGAGGAGTAAATCTTTGGCCATTCTCTGCCTCTTACAGTTTTTGCCATGGTGTATATTATCAAAAGAAATCAAGGCACAGAAAAATTGAGCATTTTTGAGAAAATTTGGCTCCTGCTGTGAGCCTTGAGCCCTTATGAAAGTGGTGACAATGTTACTATTTCATCACTGCATGAAGCTTTCCTGTCTTACTTCAGATTTTGTAACAAATACACATTATATGAAAAGCAACAATGCTTCCCCCCCCATTATTTATCATTAGTCATTAATTACACCTCAGCAATCATCCACATTATTTATTGTTATTGTTAATTAATTTTTGAATTAATAATAATAATTACTTTTTGAATTAATAACCATAGCAGGGACTACCGCTGTGAATAGCATGGGGAAAGACAGGGTATTTTTGTAGGTCTTTTCACATGTAAAGTACTGGACTTGCATCGACTTTATTTATGAAGAAGTGTGCTGTGGATATGAAGAGTAGGAAGAATATTGTAGCTACTATGACTTAAGTGAGGAAAGGCTTGTGAGAAGTAATACTTCTTATTATCCCAAATGATATAATTGAGGAGGGAAAGAAAAAAAGATATAAAAGCTTTCAGACACTGAACTCTTCTTTCAAATTGAAACAGGAGCAACAAAATTTGCTTTTGAATGCTATTATTTTATCATTGGATCGGAAAGAATGGATTAGCATCCACTGTTAACATCCTTGTACATGCAGCTCCTGAGCACTAATTTTTTTTTATTTTTTTATTTTTTTTTTTTTTTTTAATCTATTTCAGTATTCTGTGGAGTTGCATCAATTTTGATGGAGCTTCTGGCAGAGAGATTTATCTCCAGGATGGCTTTCTGATCACTTCCAAAGATAGAGATTGTGATTCAAATTGAAATGGAAGTCGCTCCTGAGCTTAAAGAAAAGTAACATCCCTGATCTAGATGTCCATCAGCAGAAAGCTTGTTAAAGTATTCTTAAAAGCACCCAGTAAAGGATAGTTCACGGCTGCCCTCGCTACTTGATTTAAGAGCTAAAATTTCTTCATCTAACACAGATCTTTTTGATGGAAGTTAAACCTCATACTCATTGTCTTACACTCTCAGCGAACAACTGATCCTCTGCTAAAATGTCCTTTAGCATATTAGAAAGCTGCATTGTGTCCACTTTCAGTCTTTTCTTATTAAGGGTTAGCTCCTTCAACTTTTCTCATAGGTCCTGTTTTCTGAAACTTTTCCCCTCCCTGATGGTATTTCTTTGAATCTCTCCGATTTGTCCACATTATAAAACATGATACTCAAAAGACCTCACCCTCCAGCTGAAGCCTCCTCGGTGCCCAGCTAAGCAGAATATACGATCTTCCTGGTGTTACTTTCCAGAGCGAGATTTTCCTCTTCTCACTGTTAATTCATATTCATCTTGTGCAGTATTATAACCCCTTGATCCTTTTCCACTGTACTCCCATCAAAGCAGTTATTCTCTTTTTCATGGACGTAGCCATGATTTCTCCTTCCTAAAGAGTCATCTGCACCATTGTCCTATTGAATTTCATCTTGTTGATTTCCTACTGCTCCTCCAACGTAACAGAATGATTTTAAATTCTAATCCTGTCTCCCAAACTGCTTGCAGTCCCTTCCAGCAAAGTGTCATTTGTAAATTTTATAGATGTGCACCTTAGTACATCATCCACATGGATAATGAAAATATTGAAGAAGTGTGAGACTCCAATTCTAATGTCCTTCTAGTTTAAAGGAGAACTATTCATGTGTGACTTCTCAGGCAATTGTGGACCCATCCTGATCTAGAGGACTTTCTCTAGATCATACTTTCCTAATTTGCTTATAAGAAAACAAAGTGGGATCATATTAAAAGCAAGATACATCACAACTACTGCATGCTTCTAAACCACTGTGGCAGGTGGCTCAGTTAAAGAAAATTAGATTGATAAAACAGGACTTGTTCTGTGCAATCCTGTGTTGACTGCACCTTTTATCATTTTATTATCCTCCAGGTGCTTATAAATTTATTGTTTAATAATTTATTCTATTACTTTTCTGAGTTAAGATCACTAGTCTATAATTCCCTAGGTCCACCTTTCCCCCTTTCTGAATGTAAAAACCGTGTTTGTCCTTCTCTGGTCCTCTGGGCCCTCCCCAGTATCAGTGAGTAGTTGAAGATAATTACTAATCACACAGAGACTGCAGTAGCAATTTCCTTGATAGTTCTGTGTGGTTAGTCTGACTCATATACAAGTCACCTATATGCTCTTTAACCCATTTGTCTCCTATTGTGAAAAATTCTTGTGCTTCACAAGATCCTTGTTATTTTTTCTTGGTCACCTACACGCTTAGAAGTCTGTATTTCTCTACCTGCATCCCTTCCAAAGTCTTTCATTTGGAAGTTGAACTTCTTCAATTTTCTACTTGCTCATTCGCATTATTCTTTTGTATCCATCTCAGTCGTATATCAAGGCATTTGCATTTGATTAAAACTTCATTTTAATTTGTCAAGTCTTTAAAAAGACATCTTTGTGTGTCTGTATTGGACTCTTGCTTTTCCTCCTGCACTGCTGTAATTTACTACTGCACCTTTAACATGGTCACTTTTAGCAGCTGCCAACTATTCTGCATCCCTTCCCTTTTGTGAAGTTCATTTATCAGTTTCCTGCATTTGCTGTGCTCTGCTCTCCCTATTTTTCTGTCTTCTCTTTGAATTCTGAATCCAATAGGTTTGTGGTCACCATTTTCACAGAGGTTTGTTTCCACCATCTAATTCTGACCAAGTATTTTTGGTTAGAACTACATTAAATAGTCATTTATAAAATACACAAAAAAATCCTGAGTTAAGACACCAGCACTGTAAGTCTCTTCCCATACGAGTCCTACCAACCATTATTCCTTATCAGGCCTTCAGGAACTGATTTTAATTGGATATGCCATAAAAATTAGGGCTTGTATAATTAGATCCTTCAAGTCTGGCAGGTGAGTAATTCAGCTCTTCCATGTTTTCATCCATCTGTGATATTTTAGTCCATCCATGTCTGCAGCAGTACGTACTATACGTTGCCATTCCCTATGGGGAGTCATTACTTTATGTAGTTTTCTTAAAAATCACATAAGTCACATTAAGGGAAAAAAAATCAAAACAAAACACCACAACAAAATTTCACAAAAAAACCAACCCACAGTCACATGGCTAACCACTCTATGGCTTCTTGAAAACTTTCTCCACTACACATCATTTAATATGCTTGGGAAAATAACAGGAATAATAAAAGAGGGAAAGGAGGTGAATTATTAATTCCATAGAAAGAGCCTGCTGGAGTCAGGCCAGGGACCTGCACACCAGCCCTTCCACTTGCAGCGTGTCCGACCGCAGGAGTTTGTTCCCCCCCTCATCCCCCCCGCAGGTTTGGGAGCACAGAGTGCCCTTTGACATTCTGCATACAAAATCCAAGACCAATTTGAGTCATCTCTCAGGGAGTTGACAGAAAGACCTTTTCCCATTCTGTCAGCACATGTTGATCAACATGCCTATTTTGCCTAGAAGGTAAATTACACTCGAGTAAAACATTTTGAAGCTTTCTCACCCCATGTTTCCTGCTAATGAGCCAACGAGTGAAGTTTGTATCCAAAAATCTCCATTTGCCAAGAGACCCCAATTTCTTACTGCTGCCTGTGAGCTTGTCTCTTCTCCAAACAACCAAGCTGCAAGATAGGAAGGGCATCCTCTCTTTAAATCATAAATCATCCCTTTAATTGGTGATCAGATGCTGTGTGAGAGACCTGGCAGGTGTCAGTTCTTCACTGTATAATTGAATGCAGCTTGCTCTGATGTGTCCCTGCCCCTCGTCTCTGCAATATGTTGGAGAATCAATGCAAGCCTTAAGTGTGACTTACAATGGCAAAGGGGAAAGAGAAACAGGAGAATGCTGAAGTTTATCTTCCTTCAGAGGAGTGTCTGGGTGACAAGGGAGACAGCTGGAGTTGAAAGGCATCTCAGTCCTGCATCAAGATGGTTATCTGACATCAGAGAGACTCCCAGTCACTGGCTGTCCCATCACATCAGTCAGTGGCTGGAAGGAAATGGGCATACATAGGATTTCCACTGCATGGATTTGAAAAAAAAAAATAGAAAAATTTCTGTGATGTGTAGTCTTACCTCCCTCTGTTGATCTAATGTCTCCTTTAGTTCATATGCTCGATCTTTTCTTTCTTTGTTTTCTTTTTTTCCCCTCTCACTCACATAGGGTGTAGGTACACCATCATGCATATTCAAAAAAACACAGTTTGATGTAATCAGTCTGTAAAATTGCTGAGAATTAGAAGAAACATGCTTTCCTTCAGGATAGATATTTAGGCCTTAGATATTTTGGTTTCCTCAAGATATCAGTCATCTAACTCCTATTTAGGCAACTAACTCCTGTTTTAATCAGGAAAAGCTAAGTACTTAAATATCTTTGAAGAGCTAGTCCCCAGTGTCTTCCAGCTACAGGATCCAATCACTGATTCATCAGCCTCTGGATCCAATCAGCAGTGATTGATTTAATGATGTCAATATTCCTTTCCACTCCTCCATAATTTCCTGTCCCTGCCATTTATGACTTACTATAGGAAGCAACCCATTATGATAATTCAGTATTCCTACTGCAGAAAACTATGCTGAAAATTAAAAACAAAATTCTACACAGACCTGAGAAGCATCCATAGCTGCAACATCAGTGTCCAGGCTGCTATTTATTGAATAGTTTATCTATAATGCAATGCCACAGTTTAAAAAATTAAATTAGTCTAATTATCCTATTTAAGGAGATAACTCTCCTGTTGCTACCACTCCCATAATTTTCTGAATTTTCATCTCCCAAATTATGCACTTCTAGGCTTTTTTCTAGCTATATATATCTGAAAAAAATATCCTTCGAGGTATAATTAACTTTTTCATTCAGAATCCTAATTTCCTCTCTCAGACATTTTCTGCAGTGTTTAAACTATTTATTATGCAAACTTAGAGAAGTCAAACTATGAATTATGTACAAATCTATGTATTGGAGTTCTCAGCTAATCACTGCATCTCTGTGTCTTTTGGTTCAAGGTAACCAAAGTGCACAGTGGAAAATATCACAGTCCAGCACTCAGCACACGAATTTTTTCCTCATGTTAAAGACATTATTTTCCCCAAATTAAGTAACTTAATGTCATATTTTTAATTATTTTTTTTTATTCTGCTTTCTGGTAATTTCTTATCACCCACCAATATGTTTGCCTTCCTTCACATCATACTTCCTTCATCTCTTCTACAGTGCTCTCAATAAACTGCAATCAGACATGTGAAGACTTGCAATGACTTCTTATGACTGGTGAATGTCTTTACACTTGGTGTTAGTTTTTACTCATTTTTTCCTGATCTTGGTTTATTTGTTTATTCTTTCCCCTTGCATTTCTTGGGGTTTATGTTGTGATTTTACATTGGAATTTTGAGGGTGGGGACTGTCATGCATGCATCATGTCTTGTACTTATCAAAAGCATTTGGGTTTATATGTAATTTAGGCTTTGGCATCATCATAAAGGGTATTGTTATTGTTGTGATGAAAGCTACATGGGGCTCCAAGCCTAGACTAAGGCCTTGAAGACATCAAACATAAAAGTATTTGCGGTCCCAAGGATTTTTCAATCTATGATTATTCTTTCTGCTAATTAATAGCACATCACTGGCTATCTAACTGTCCTGTCAGCAGGAAGATGTTCAAAACCCCCTCTAGCTTTTCAGTGGCATATTTTCTTGCATATCTATTTTAACCAAAACGGAATGATATTGCTTGGAGAAAGCTTTTGTCCCCCAGTGCATACAACTTGAAGAAAATTAAAGGAAAAAATATTATTTTATTTATTTTTGCATATGGGATTGTTATGATTCATTAGCACAGAAAGTAGACAAGCACTGCGGGGTTATGTCCAGTGAGACAATTGTAAAATAAGTGAATTGTTAGAGCTGTATCTTCTGATTGTATAAGGCTGCAATGCTTTATTGAAATCTGTTCTGTTGGCTTGATAGCTGGAGCTGCATTTTCTGAAATACAAAGAGTTTTCAAAGGACTTTGTCCAAGAAAATGGGACTTACTTCCCATAAATTTAGCAGCCAAAAGGTCAGGTATTTAGTCTAACCTGCCAGCCCAAATTCAGTCATCCCAGACTAAAGAGTTATTAAAATTGGTTGGGAAAAAATGTCATCTTGGAATTTTTCTGTATGTTGCATATATATAAAAATAGACTGCATATGAACATAGACTAGACACCCTGGACAACCTTTATTGTCCAAGGATAATAGCTGGAGAGGGAGAGAAATGCAGTCCCAATTCAAGGGGGAAAATCCCTTCTCTAGGAAAACTCTTTGGTTAGGCTTTAATTTATCAGGGCCTTAAAAGTCAGTGACTTTTAAGTACAGTAAATGAATGCATTGCTGAAGCTGTTTTCACATTCGAGCCCAAAGACAAAGATGTATATGCTCCTGGAATGAAGCTTGACTCATAGATAAAGACTACTAAATGTGTGCAGCTGAAGAAGAAAAGCCCCAGGTTGCTTTCTGGGAAGACTTTTCACCACAAGTTTGAACTCTGTGCTTTAGCTTGCATTTGCAACCTTGTCAAATGTACATTTTATTTTATGCCTTCAGCCACCAGCCCAGTGGACATAAGGAAAAACCTGGTAGGTAAAATGCATTAGGAAACAGAGGATAGAAGTTGTGAACATGGAAACCAAAATAGTAAGGTTCTGTCTGTGAAGTCAAAGGAGATTTTTACGGGCTTTGGGATTTTATTCTGTGTGGGGTCACAGACCTTTCTCCAGAGAGATTCCTCTAGAAACTGGGAAAGAGACTAAAGCTGTATTCATCACGACCCTGTCTGCTTCATCGTAGCTTTGTGAGGAAGATGAGTCTTGTAGCATCCCAAAAGGAGAAGAAAATACATTGCTAAAGACTTTTATAGCAACCTCTCCATTTCTTCATAATCAGCTTTATCTCATTACCAAAGCATTCTGCATGCTCTTATCACTCATGCACATGTGTATGTGCATGGAGTAGAGGAACTTGTTTGGATTTTTGTTTCCTTCTCCACCCTTTTGAAGGTCAACAGCTCCAGAAGAGAAGGATATTTGCAGCAGCCTAGTTGTAACCTCAGTGAACTTAACTACTAAGTCAGACCAGCTGGGTCTCAAACCTGCAGTTTCAGAAAACCTGATTGGAATTACAGACCTTGTGATTTGGTCCCTTAAGCCACCCCTTTAGTCTTGAAAGTTCCAACAAGCATGCGCCAGGGGGAAAAATAATTGCAGGAGAAATCCTGAGCTGGGACATCAGATGGAGATAGGAAAAAATCAAAACAAGTTAAAAATGTTTTCTGCAAAGACAACTACAAGCCAGCAGTTTTGAAGAGCCGAGATCCTCATCAGGGATTGTCACTATCATTTTTATTTATTGCTTTTGACACCTGGCCTATCATGTCAGGAATTCTTCTGGCTCTTCAGCCTCCTGACAGATGCAGTGTGCAGTAAATGCCTTCCCAATGCATCTGCCTCTGTCCTCACAACAGGCTCAGGATGCAACAAAATCCCACTGTGATCAGGGATGGACAAGTTGAAGGATGGATAAGATGGATGCAGTGATGGCTGCTGAGAGGATGAAGCTGAAACCTGTGTCTAGGAGACTTAAAAGGCTGGCTCTAGCAAATAAGATATGCACAGCAAGCGGATCAGATAATGTCAGTTCAAATCTTATTTATCTCATCAGTAACAGCTCTGTGAGTTTGTTGCTTTCACTTTTTTTAATATTTTTTGTTCAGGATGTCTCTCATTAACCTGCTTTTCTCTGGATTTGTTTGTGCCTCACTTTGGCAGCTAGCCAGTAGAAAACAGGGCTTTAATTCCACAAACTGTAGCTTGTGTCCCAGTTATTAAACCATACTTATTTTTCTGATTCGAGAGTTTTGTTTCAGGCTTGGAGTATATTTTTCCTCTCTCTAGCTCTGCTATTTTTTTTTCTTTTTATTTCCACATTATTTTGCTTCTCTTGTTCCCACCAAGTGTAGAGATTTTAACTCTTCGGTGCCAGAAAACCAACTGCCTTTCCATGTGGCATGTGGGCCAGCCTCAGGCCCTTGATGCAAGGGCCAGGTGCTGCTCTGAAAAGGGTCCTGGACAATGTGGTCCCTGACAGTGCTAGGGGCTGTAGGCAGCTATGCATTGACACCATGACAGATGCTGCCTTGGGCTTGAATGACTGTGCTGGTGCGCACACTAACTGTGGTTTGATGTGATGTGCTGGTCCATAGGGTGAGTGGTACTTTGATAATGCAGTGCTCTACGGATACTTTATCAGTCAATGGGTGAAGTTTTAAGACACAGGAAGGACATTCATACTGCTAAACTTTAGCTCTTTAACTTGGAGTGGTTAAGATGATTGCTCAGCCTTTACATGTTGTATGGTCAGAGAAGAAAAAGCCTTTCCAGGAGACAGTTTTAGGGGAGACCTGAAGCCCCCCTGCACAGGCGTCTCTTTTTCTGAACTCTCAAGGAATACCTGAAAGGCAAGTTATCTAAACTTCAGTGTTGTAAATCTTCCCCTCTCCTAAGCAGAAACCATTTTTGCAAACACAGACTCACAGTTCTACATCTTGGAGTTTGAAAGAGGGTTTAGGCATCTGTGTCCTTATTTTAAATAGCCCTTGTGCCTGCTGGAGCATGGACCTGCAGATAGGAGCAGCAGAGCTGAATAATCCACATTCAAAGTTGGGCTCAGTCCAAGTTACCACTGTGAAAATTCTGGTTGCACAATTCAGGCAGAACATTTAAGCAGTGCCTGGGAAAGGGGCTTTCATTTCATAAGCTCCACCGGTACCCAGTGATGCTCTTCCTCACCTAGAGCTTGGTACGGGACAGGTCTGAAAGTGAAAGTAACACATGATGAAGGCAAATAGTTCTTCTTGTGCATAATAAGACCCTCATGAAAATATAAGGAGACATGTTTTCTCAGAGGATATAATCAGAAAAATCTTTTAAAAATTGCCCATTTCTTCACTGAATATCACCCAAATTCTGTAATTATGCAATATCTAAAAATTGTGAAAACTATCTTCTCACTTCTGCTACTAGCAAAAAAATATATCAATCCATTGTGTTTCATGTAGTGACGTCTCTTTTCTCCATGGAGGTGCTAAGATGGCTCATTCAGTCAAGAGATATTACTCAGAGGTTCACAATCCATCAACCTGGCATAGAGAAGATGGATGGCAGATTCTTTTTAAAGACATGTTAGTTTACACAAGTACTCTGAGAACTGTATTTCAGATCATCCCATTCAAAAAAAGACAGGAATTGTAAGAGACAAAAGTACGCCTCCAATTTTCCCTATCACTAAGTGTAGCTAACATTTCTAGCACAGCTGCTATCCTAATTAAAGCCTAGGCTGTTTTAAAGCACAGGCAGAAAAATACCATTATATGCTACTTCTAGTCTTCACTATATATTCTCCACTGAATACTTCCCAATCCTATGAGAAAGAAGAGACACAGAGAGATTTGTTCCCAGAGATTAGATATGTTTAGGCTCTTAAGTCCCCATTGAATTGGTTTCAGTAAGGATCCAGGGTGGAGGAAATCAGAAGCTTCAGAAGCGTCACTCATGGGCCAGACAAAGGTTTTCGTCTAAAGCCTGTCTCCACCCCCTATGAATTCCTTCTGTCATTTATAAAATGTTTGTGCTTGCTAATCTTTCACTTCCCATTCATTCTGAAGTTCACTCCTAAACTGGTACAAGCCAAGCCAAGGAATTATTGGTGTCCCTTCAGCAGAATGGACGTGGGAACCAGATGGTGCATAGCTCTTGGGCTGGCAGGGTATACGAAGTTGAATTTCAATGTCAATGAGCAGCTAAATGACTGAGGGCTCATCCACACATACAGATTATTCACTGGTCTGAAGACATCTAAACTGAACTGTCACAAACACTTAGTGCAGAACTACTTCTGTGGTGTTGAGATAGTTGCACATTTTGCATTCATACCTTGAGCAAACCCGAACATAGACAGTCTTGAATCTGGTACTTTCATGTCTTTTCTAGGTCACATTTTACATAGCAAGTTATCAGCTGTTATCTAAATATCAGGCTAGCCTTTCTTCAAGTATGGTTTTTGTTTGGTTTGGAGTTTTTTTAAATCTTTTTCCCTTGCTAGTGCTAATAGTATTTTTGAAGCATATAAATTGTTATCATAGTTCCTAGTTATTTACTTTCTTCCCTTTAAACCCCTTTGCCCAAATGATTGGGTTCATAATAGCTTTCATCTTTGTGAAATCAGCCCTGTGCACACGTATATCTGCGTGGTTTGGACATTATTCCATTTGCATGTGGCAAGTGCAATCAAGTCTATGTCACTTGCATCTAAACAACTCTCTGACTTCTAATTCTGTAACTGAATTCTCTTTATCTGTCAAGATGATGAGGTCTAGCACCATTTTCCCTCCTGTTGGATAAAACACTTTTAAAGTTAGGAAATTGTCATCTTCATTTTAAAGAAATAAAAATCATGGATATTTTAGTTCTAGCAGAATGAGATCTCCTTCATATGCCATTCAGATTAAAGTATTTTTTTTCCTACCTATAATAGCAAGATATTTAAAGAGCCAGACAAGAAATCAAGTCACTCTCCGGTCTGCAATGGATAGCAGTCAGGACCTCATTTGGTCTTATTTGTGAGAACATTCATTCAGATTATTTGCTTTAGAGAGTCAGAAGTTTTTCAGAGAGTCAGAAGAGTTTTCAGAGCATCAGAAACATGCAATGACATTTCTGACATAAGAATATAGCCCTACCACTTTTATTTGCCCAGTTTTGTGTTCTAAATAGATTGTAGCCAGTGCTTTTAACATTCCAGTCATGTAAACTTTCCCATCAGGTTTCAGTAACACCAAAGTAGGTCGAACTTATGCTCATATGTGAGCAATTCCTATTCCTCCTTTACTACCTGGAATCTTAACATTGGTGTACAGGCAATTAAAGATTTTCTATTCCTTCAAATCTCTTGGTACCTCAATTAATCTGGTTCTCAACATCTTGATTTTGTGCTAAATTAGTGTTCCCTGTCCCTTCTCTTCAACTTCCCCTTTGCTATTAGTGTAATGCTCTTCTGCACCCTGACTGCTCTACGCAGCCCCTCCTCTTAGACTGGCTCCTCTTCTATTGAAATAGATTTTCTCCAAACCACACAGCCTCAGGTTCACAGAGAATGACCAATATTCTAAAAAATAACATCTTCTAGCTTACACAGTTCTACTGTAATTTCACTTCCAGAATTTTCTGCCTTCTGTCTTACTTTAAAGGTAAGAAGGCTGCCTGAGATTATTACTTGCTATTGCCTGTTCTTCGGCTGCCTTTTTTGACCTGAGTGTGTGTCTGGACTTGTATGTAACAAGGGAGGTTCTATATAAAGCTGAGTTACTTATACTAAGACATATTGCTCTTACCAAAAACTTGCCTAAGGTGTTCAAGAATCTTATGAAGTCTTGTCTATTTTTTTGTTTATTTTGTTCAGGAATGACCAAATCAGCATGTCAGTCCTTGGACAGTCTTTCATTTCTTGAGAGAATCTGTGAAAGGATCTCTCTTCTCTTTGGCTGTTGGCTTTTTCTTCTCCCCACCACCCTTTTTTTTTTTTTTTTTTCAATAGACATACACAATTTTATTTTAATCTATTCTATGAGTACATTCTCAGTCCCATGTAGATCCCTATTCCCTTCCACTAATTGGATCATCAGAGATAATTTCCTTCATAACAGCCTAAGAGACTAGAAACAATTGAACATTTCCAGTTAAGTGAAAATAGTTCTGTTTTGCTTCTGTTTGGGGATATTCTCATGACACTAGTCATGTAGTAGATCACCATGTCCTTTAGGTGCTGGTGGTTACTGAATGTCTGACAGAGTAATACTGGTCTCAGCTCTCCTGTTAAGCTCAAGAGAGTTTGTGCAATATTACTACAATTCGCATTAGTATTTCATGAGCAGAGCATCTACCTTCCCGTGGCACCCTAAGCATCATATGCATGCTGCAGAGAAGGGAAACCATTCCTGATGTTTGCCAGAACCTGGGTCACTGTGTTATCAGGACATTCATCTAACCACCACCAAATCGTTCACCCACTTCAGAGTGGTACCTGGTCACGTTCCCTTTAACGATGAGCACATTTGAATTCATCCACACAGAGGCAAGACACCAGTGCAGAGTCCAAGAAAAGGCAAGGTCCAGTCCACAGCAAGATGCTGACTCACCCAAGGGTTTCCAGTGACAGGTGCCTTCCTTAAAAACTAGTAGTTTTAAAAGCAGATAAATAATGAAGCTCAAGCTACATTTCTGCAGCTCAATGGTGACATCCAGTGACTGGCTCAGTTATTCCCAGGTGTGTATTCTGCAGGGGCAGGCAGTCCCTGTTTCTTGGCTCCAGAAGTGGCTTACATGTCTCTTGCAATCACATCATGTTCATACTGGAAAATACTTTAAAACAAAATCCCTGTTTAGATTTACATAATCACTTAATTGCAGTGCCTCATATCTCTTTTCTTCCTGTTGAGCAGCACTCCGTGCAGCAAGCAATGTGTCCATAAGCTCTGCTCACAGTCCTAATATACCTGAAAAGGGGTTAGCTCCATTGCTGAAGGAATTCCAGCCTTCTAGCCTGAATTTTACAAACAGCAACTGTTTACCTTACTTGTGACCTAAAGTGATCTGAAATCTTTTATAACCCAGGTATGGAAATTATTCTTCTGCAGTCACACCATACCTGCCTGAGGGTACAGGGTTCGGTGTTGCTCTCCTGGGCTATGTGGGCAGACACTCAGTGGGAGTAAAGGCAGAGAAGAGGGGCGACATGTTGGAAAAGAGAAGGAAAAAAAAAAAAGGACACAAAAGGAAAATGGAAAGAATAATAGGGAACAGAAAGAAAAAAAAAAATGAGAAAAAAAGGAAACTTATGAAGGGAATGCTAAAAAAAGAAACAAAAAAGAAGCTGAAGGGAGAAACAGGGATGAGGCAGAAGGAAGAGCTGTCCTGGTCTCAGCGGGAAATCACGCCATTAAGGGATCTCAGTACAGTGGAGATGGCGTGTATTGAATATACTCTGTCAGTGCAGCAGCACCCGGCTTTCCATGGTGATAAATGTCATATGTCTTTGCTGACACTTGATAAAGGTTCTGTCTATCAGCAGTGCCAGCCAGCGGGGCCAGCTGGCTCGAGCTTAACCTTCAGCTCCGCTCTTTCAAAGAGAAGTCCCAGAATTTTCCTCTGTTGCACCACTCCCTCTTCGGAGATGCTTCCCCTCTTCCCAGCCCATTCACCCTGCTCACCTCAGTGCTTTCTGGCACTCGGCTTAAAAAAAGACCATGAGCAGCAGTAATAAAACTGTCTGACTTAGCCAGCCAAGGAGAGACAGTCTGGGGCTGGACTCACCCAAGCAAGGCTCTCAAGTAGGATGGAAAACATGGAAAAATCATGGGAATCTTAAAATAATAAAAACAAAACAAAAAACAAACAAACAAACAAATAGTCTCACCCTTCACACTAGGATTGCAGCTAACAAGTCATTGTGCCAGACAGTTCCTCAGTGTTAAAAGAAGTGTGCTGATTTACACCAAAAGGATTTGTCCCTGTGTCTTATATGCCCATGAGGGGAGAAGCACATGCTACCAAAGGCACTGAAAGACCAGATCAGTGGATCTGGCATTATATATTTAAGTATACTTTGGATTTGGCTCTGAGAGCACTGGGAAGTAACTAGAGGTGTAACACTTCTCACAGGGAGGATGAAGCATCCTTTAAAAATGCAAACAGATTATAAGGTTTGTAGCCATAATTGGAAAGTGCAGGCTGGCCATGTTGTCCGCTTTGTTTTAGAGGTTAAACCAAAAAGAGAAAGTTATTTGTCTAAGGTGAATAATCAGCAAAATGCCCAAGTGTAAAAATAGTAAGCAGCTGGTGAACCTGGAATAAAAACAGGCAGAAAACATCTCAGTTGCACAACAAAAAGAACTAATATAAACCACCTGAATTGCAGCAATTCAGGAAGTGAATTATTCAGAAAGACTGAAGGATAAGAATAAATCACACATTAGCACATCAGGTTAATATGGCAGCAAATAACAGGAGAACAGGGTTATTTAGGATATATATAAATTCTTGTCAAGAGAGGTCATTTTTTTTCCTCCCTTTGGGCTCAATGAGACAAACATTCAGTCAGTTCTGAGTATCTCAGCATCAACAACATATTGACAACTTGGAGGGAACTCAAAGAACATCTTCAGAGATGATTTAGGGACAGGAAGGATTGATTTACGAGGAAAGATTTTATGATCTAAGTGGAATAGATTCATCTCTACTATAATTCCATTGATGTCAAAGGGCCAAATTTTGCCCTCAATTACAACAGTGTAGATGTGGTGAAACTCCACTGGAGTAAAAATATAAGGTCATCAGTAGGAAAGGAAAATAAAAATCAAAAAGGAATATAGATTAGACTCTGGACGTATCTCTGTGGAGAAATGCTTGAAACTCCAGTGCTTGTGACATTTAAAATTAACCAAGATAATAGTATTGAATAATATTAAACAGAGACCTGCAGTGACAAGGGAAATAAAAATACATAAGTGCTATTTTGCCATACTTTTATTATTATGATGATTACTGATATATGAAAGGAGAAATTCACATCTGAAATTAACTTCCTATTGGCCCTTTAAAACATAATATGTTTTAATACAGACAAAAAACATCAGGGGAAAATCCATCTTTAGCAGAGCCAAAGAAAATAAAGACAGTTTTTAAAGTATGTTAGAGATAAAGGAAAACCTACCAATAGTATGAGCCTATTACAACATGCTACAGCTGGTGATGATAAAGCAGAGATGACAAACTGTTAATAACAATGGAAAAAAGGCAGTTCTATTCAATAACAGTTTATATACTGTAGTGTAAAGACATGGCTCTGAGGAAAGATTTTAGAGGATGCCTGAAGTAAGTTTCAGGTTGATTTGTAATTTGAAGTATGAAGATGATATAGTCCTCACTACTGGAATCACAGAATTCTACAAATAGGTTGTATGCTATAGTAGGAAAGAACTATTACCCCTTCACTTTTATCACTAAGACAAAAATAATGTCTGTAACAGAAAAAAAGCTTGTGATTTTGGAAGAAGGGAGAGGACCTGAACAGATTTCAGAGTTTTTTATCTCTAGGTTTAGAAATAAATCAAGGCAGCTAATGTGCACAGAGCATGTGGAGGAAGTCAGGCACAAGAACAGCCATGTCCATCGTAACACAGATCTGGAAGATAAGAGGGATCAAAATTCAAGCAAAAAGCACACTGCTTTAAAGCAGCTCTGTGTATGAGTATCACATCCTACTGCAAGGGCAGGACCTCTTCCACAGAGAGAAACCACAAACACTAAATGCACAGTCCTGTAGATATGTGAGCTGTTGTTCCTCCCCACTCCACCAAATTCTCCAGGATTTTGGTAAAGCAGGGTTATGAATGGTTATGGGGACCCCCTGACCTGGCCAGGTGTTGATAAACAGGATTAAGAAAAATAAGTTCTAAAAAAAAAAAAAAAAAGAAATGTGTATAATAACCAAAGAAGAGAATCTTTTAAGGAAGAGATGAATGAAAAAAGAGAGGAAGGATGACAAGACCATGCTTGCAAGGCATGGAGATGTGAACAGAGTGAGGATAAATCAATCACAAGACTTGCATAAATGACCAACCACCAACCTCTGAACTTAAGACTGCTCATGGCAAGGAAGGTGAGGTCATTCAAATTCACCAAGAGCTGAACAACAAATATTATAGACCTGTCTGGATAATCTAAATCAAGAGACATTTTGGAAGATATCTATCCCACAAATGCTTATAAAAGTCATAAATAATAAGAGAGTTATAGGTAACAGGATACTCTGATAACAATGTCACATTAAAAATAAAATGCTATATGGGATTACTGGTTACTCAGGATTGATAATTTATCCTCACATAAATGCAGTGAAAATAATGGGAGATCTTACAGAGGAACCAATTAATAAAGAATTAAGGGATAGGAATAGAATTAATGACTGTCAACATGATTTTATGGAAAATAGGTTTTATCAAATAAACCTGATTTAATTATTTGGGGACGTTCCAAGTTAGACTGATAATCACACTGATGGACTTGGCTTTAGTAAAGCCTTTGACTCAGTATCATAAAATGTTTTGATTTTAAAAGTTAGAAGTACACTAGTACAAAATACACTAGACAGATTAAAAACTGTCTAACTTCATGAGTTCAGCAAGTACTGATTAATGGGGCTTTATCACAAGTATTTTTTCCTTGGGGAATTTTGACAGATAAATGTATCTACAGAGGGTAATACACAATACTTCTAGCAAAGAACCCCGAATTAATATGCAATATACAATCACTGTTGCTGTGATGTGTCAATGCAACAAAGTTTGATGAAGTGGTAAATGAAGGTACTTCTAGGTACTTCCAGATAGTGCTCACATTTGTCTGACAGTTAGATCCATTCAAGAAAATGTCCAGCCGTGTACGGGGACTATGCACTGAAGCTTGAGTACGTGATGCTGTTCTGGTGTCCATGTGCAGAGTTGACCTTGGATGACCTGCAAGGAGATATGAAAGGATCTGAGACACATAATTCCAGATACTCCAGATCCACTTTTTTTCTTTTTCATGGAACCCGCTGCAATGTCCAATGCACTGTTGGAGGTGACAGCCTGAATCCTAAATCGTCTGATGCCTCTTCTTTTTTTCACAGTGCCATCTTCTATTGCCTGTCCATAGATCCTAAAGGCCTGGCTTAAACTCATGCCATCTGCACACAGCCACCTTTTTGCAGCCATCCTGCCAGCAACTGTGTTTAACTCCTAACCTTATAGTTTTGGTATATGCTATTAAAACTTAAAGCTTTCTCCTTATGTTCTTCAGCTGCATAGCTGGTTTCAGATCACATCCCAAATAACTCTCCACACTCAAACAACGGAAACAGACTATTATTTTCATGAACTCAAACAATCAGAGACCTTTGTGAGGGTGTTTTTCTCTCCCTCCTCTTTGTCATCCTGATAGATCTCTGTCAGATTCTGTAATAAATGAAATCCCAAAGAAAAACAAGCACTTACATTTCTCCCCCTCCTCTCCACTTCCCCACCCACAAATAAGTGGTATGCTTTTAGTGCACTTAGTGTTCTCAGATTATGTTAAAATATACCAAACAAATACTGTTCTAGTCTTTCATGAAAACTTTAAATTGCTATTTCTGGGCTCAATTCAATCCTTGCCTCATTCTGTGATAAAAGGACTTAAAAGTGCTGTTCTAGAATAGAATAAGGTTTGGGTTTTATATAGCGTCTTTCATGTTCACAGTATCCCAAAGGGCTTTACAAAGCACTGATGTAGATACTGGAAGTACAGTAAGCTCAGGCAAATACAGCATCCATTATGTGCTCAGGGATGGCTCATGCACCTAGCACCCGGCCTTACGTAACAGCGATGGGTTTGAAAGGAGAATGGGGCATTAGCTGGACATCAGCATTACTTTAATGGGCCACAGGGATGTCTAGGAATCTGAAATAATAGGTGGAGAGAAACAGGAGAGAAAGGAAAGTGCGGTGTGCGTGGCAGGGGGGGAGTGCAGGTGCGTTGCTTGAAGCCGTGCGATCAGGCAGTGGCACTAATTTGCTCAGGGAGATTGTACCTCCCCGTCACACGTGGGGGAAAGCTGGAGATGGATGTTCTTCCAGAATGGTGGAGGCATGTGTCACCTGTGACTGTGGACACGCTCGCCAGATGAAGAGGGAGCAGCCAAATGGTGTGTGCAGGATAGTGTGGTGATGTGGTTGAACAGCTTGAGGGCTGGGAGTAAAGTGTGGGAGAGGCCATAGGAAGATGGAAAGAGCACACACAGTGCATGACTATGGAAGGGGTCAGTGTGTAAAATTAGCAGGAAGGAGGCGATGCACATTCATGGTTGAATTGCCTGCATGTTATCTGTGTATTTGAGCAAGAGAAGGGGTGAGAAATTGCTTACACTTTGCATGCAAGATAAAGGATTAATATGCACAGTTACTTGTTCTTTCGAGAACAAAAAGCTTCTAAAGAAAAACAAAAAAATGGACTATATGAGGTGTGGTGAAAGGGCAGAGCTGTGCTGGGAAAAGATTGTACAGCAGGAAAGAAAAGGTGAGATTGTCAAGGGGTCACAAACATCACACAGCATCAGAACACCACACAAAGGGGAAGATAACGCCTCTGCCTGTGTGCACTCCTCAGGGCAAGGCAAAACGAGGAAACTACTTCTCAGAGAATATGTGGTGTGAAAAGGAAATGTTTTGTTTGAAATTGGCTATGGGATTTCTTGATGTTTGCGTCAGAGTGATTCAAAAAGAACACATATCACTTTAGTTCCACTCAGTTATACGTTCTTTACAAAACCTGGCTTTTTAGGGACTCGACATTAAAAATAAATGAGCATTTCCTGCTAAAGAATGATTTTTAAAATGCATCATAAGGCATGCATTTCAATGTAGAATATTTTTAAAGATGTAAACACCTAAAGGAAGTTACTTACAGTTACTCTAGTAGAAGTGGACTTCTGTTTTAATGTCCATCTTGTCACTAGAAAAGGAGTTTAAGCCTCTCTTTAAACAAACGGAAAACAAAAGAATAAATTTAGGACACTTCCTCTCTCTCTCTTTTCTGAAGAAATATGGTCCAAGTTATGTTATGAGGTGACAAGGACTAAGAAGTCTTAAGTCAGAGATTATAAATGATGACTTGCTGTAACGACATGGAGGTTAGCATATAAGTCAGGAAGAGACTTGTGCAGGAGGCAGAGAGAGCATTATAGATTTTCATGGGGGAATAAAAAACTTATTTCAAATGGAAACTTAGGGGAGCTCTTATATTTTAGTCCACTATAACTCAGATGAGATATCTGGTAAAACTTTCCTATTTAGATACAGATATTAGCAATGCCTATTACATAAATGCTTTAGAAAATGTTATGTCACACTTCCATTACACATACTGATGTTACTCCCTCCCTAACTCTGTAACAGCTTTTGTTTTTGAGCAGAACTCTGTGATAGCAATTGGGGTTTGTGAGGCTTACAAAACCTGTTCTTGTTCTCATATGTAAAAATATCCAGGTGTTCAGTTTGCAGCTCCTTCATGGGGCTATACATGGCATTTTCTTTACCCTTGGTTATCCCATGAATTATAAAGAAGTGTTTGCTGCAGGCCAGAGAGGACACGTGTCTGAAATGCTGCTGGAGCCCTGGCCTATGATGCTTCCCGTGGCTGCTTGGGAGAGAAGCAACACTCAGTCCCTTGCGAGAGAGAAGATGACAGACAACTAAGCAACAGAAAAAGATTAAACAGGAGGGAAACAACAACGTTCCTATCTAAAAGGACTGGTGGACAGAAAGTAGATGAGCCATAAAAGCAAAGAAATGTCTCCAGACTAAAGTAAATAGCAAGCTCTAAAAATCTACCTCTAAGAGATTATGTAGGTGGAACTTTACAAAAGAAATCTCTGGGGTTTACCCCATTGTGAGCCGTTACTTCAAATCATTTGCCAGGCACTTGAGAGTTTAATATCAGCTTTTGATATAGTATTTTTTCTAAAGTGATTTTGGAGATTACATAGAGGGAAAAGGTAAAAATAAACCTGAATGGGAGGGTTTTGTTGCAAAACCAGTTCTAAAGCCTGACAGAAAAGTCACAAATGTCTCATTTAAGAATGAAGCCTTGGCAGTCTAGGTATCACTTCTTAGCTTGCAAAATTTTTAGTGAATGGTTTAAAATACCAATGTGCCGATACTGAGACAGGCAGATAGAAAGGAGCTGATAAGCCACAGACAAGGGAAATATTTTAAAATATGCTTTCAAAGATATATCATTTTTATGAACAAAGCATAGATGGGCTTGGATCAAAATACTCAACCAAATACCTGTTGGAAAACGCAAAGGGTCTGTTTCATGAACAATTTGAAGATGTTGATATTTGTTCAACATTCCTAAAAAAATTATACATGGAAGACTGGACAGGGTGTGGAAAGACAGGAAAAAAGCATGACAAAAATAAGTTCCAAGAGTGTCAGTAGCTGATGGAGTTCTAATAACCCAGCTTTCCTGAATGAGTGGTTAGAAAAGAAAATTTCTCGTTTCCTCATTTCTAGAACCAATAAGAACATATCATAACTGAGAGTTTTCTCCCCAAATGTTTAATGAGCCAGTTTCCCCACAAAATGTGAACAAAACCTCCAAAACATATTCTTGAAAATTTATGGACCTTCTGTAAACAATGATCTCATTATGGTGCTACAGTCTTTTTGAGTAGTTGAATCAGTTTCTGCTTATATTTGTGCACACCCAAGACCTGAAGATTATAGGTGCAGCAAGAGGGAACTAATACAACTCCATTCAAATTATTTTAATGTCACTGATTTATGCTGGCTAAGAATCTGGATTTTCACTACGTGCTTTAGATTTTTCTTACAGTAACAACAGCTGTAAGACAAAACTTAAGCAGACTCGGATTGAGATCTGGGCAAAGCATAAGATTTGTGGGATTTGCAAAGCACATAAAAGCTCATTTCCCCCCCAGGTGATGCCTTTGAAATGGGCTGCAGTCTCAGGAAAGAGACACTTTTCTTGGAAATACTCCAGTTTGATTGCTCAAACTAAGAAATACTCTTAAATCTGAAGTAAACAATGGTGGAAGAAACTATGTCAGAACCTGTAATCTACATACAGAGAAGATGTTCATACCCAGGACCAGGTGCATTTCCCTCCTGTGCCCTACCCACCCATTCTGTGCTCCACTAGCTGCCTCTCAAAATAAAGTAATAAAAATTCAAATGAGTTTTTGGAAAAATACACCTGTGAAGGAGAGACACCTCCTGTCACTTTAATAATATACCAGGTTAATAATATTAAATCACCAGAGACCAAGGAAATGTCACTGGAAATATTTAAGACTCACCACTCCTGAGTGATGAGAATTCCAAGTAGCTGGGAGAGAATCGGAATGGGATAGCAAGGACTGGCAAGACCAATCCTGGCCTATACAGAAAAGACATTCTGTAGAGGTTGGCTTCTCATTTAAGGAATATATAATATATTAACAAAATAAAAGCTTATCTAATCCTGGAAGAGAAATTTATGCTGGTGAAAAGGGGCAAGACAACTCTGTAGACACCAGTCCCCAATTTATCCACCAAACCAGTAGACAGACAAGAGCAGGGCCAGTTTCCAACCTTTTGCTCTGCCAAGAGACCAGTTCCTCAGTTAATGTCAAAAGTGAGAATTTTACTGACATGAATGTAGTCATGCCCATTTGAGCTGGCCATTACTTTTTCTTTGGTTTTGACCATACTTTGATCCACCTGAGCATTTTACTGAGGCAACCAGCCTTAAAACAAACCTACCAACCAAAAATAAAGAGATCTCTCCTAAAGACAGATGGACAACATGAGTTTAAGACTGGCTGGGATTGCCAGAATGATACAAAGCATTTTGACAGAGCTGTGGGATTTGTGTCATTTAAAAAAAAAAAAAAAAATTCAAAGTTTCTTATTAATCCAAGAATATAACTGAACTGTGTGAAAGCGGCCAGATCCCTAGCTCAAAAAAATCTTCTCTGGAGTTGTTCTGATTTATACTAGCTAAAGGTAAAATCCTTTTCAACTGGGAGATAATCCATATTTGTTTGTTTTTTGAGTTTGCTGGACAAGTGATTCAGGAAGAAGAGGAAGTGAAGTGGTTCTGTAATTTGAAGGACCCTTACAACTCCTGCTGCTCACAGCTCTGCTTTCCTTTCCATCAGATGGAAGTCTTGAGTACAAATATTACTTGTTCAGACTCTAAGTTGTCAGACCAGATGTAGGGTAGTCAAAACCTTATCCTTAAAAAGCACACAATCTCAATTTTCTCCTATCTCTGTAAATACAACTTTTGCCTGGTGCAGTGACAAACCCCCATCTATGGATTGAAAAGGTTGTCACTGCTCTCCCCATAACCTAAAGAAAAAAGTAGATTGTGACAAATGTGAGGTATCGAGGCCTGAAATGGAGAGCTTCTAGTTCATGTTGATCCTTCCTTGGAAGGCAACCATGCAGAGTCGTGCTGGCCACCTTCTGAACTTGGTGGAAAATCGTCTTTGCACAAGGAAAACTGGCAAACCCAACTGCACCCTTAAAAAACACTCTTTGGAGCTGATGCCACAGTCCTGATCAACGGGTCTGATTGCTGCATGAGGCCAAATTATTAGAAACTAAAGCAAACAGAATTAGTGAACACATAGGCATACTGTTCTTTTGAGAGAGTCAATACAGCTGTTGTAGAGGAAAGTCATGCCTCACAAATCATTCTGGGGTCTTCTAAGTAATTAAGAAATAGATCAATAAGGATGATGTAGTCACTGTATTACTTGGCAATTAAAAACCAAAACAAAACAGACCTCTCATGATAACATCCAAAAGCTCTTAAAGCAGCTATAACCTAATAAGGTGAGAGGAAAAGTTTTTTTGTTAACTGCTTAGAAGGACAGGAATAAACATATTCAACATATTCATAAACGGGCTGGAAATGGGGATTCATAACAAGAAGATGAAGTTAGTAGAAGACAGAAAACAATCGAGCATAGTCAAATCTGAAACTGACTATAGAGAGTTGCAGAAGACTCTTGAGATACAGAATGATTCAGTGATAAAATGACAGATGAAATTCAGTGCTGATAAGTGCTAAGTAATGTACATGGGGAAATAAGCCTAACTCTATATTTCCAGTCAGGAATGGGACCTTGGAGTCATTGTGGATAGTTGTATAAAAATGTTAGTTTAGGGTTCAGAAATGCTCAAGAAGGCAAATAAAATAACAGGAACTACTGGAATATCAGAGAAGAAAACATGAAGCACAGTTGTGCCACTGTGTAAATCTACAGTTCCCTTGGATCTCCAGTTGTGCATGTAGTTTTAGTCTACCCATCTCAGCAGAAAAAAACAAACAAACAAACAACTAACCAAACAAAAAAGCAACAGCAGCAGCAACAACAACAAAAACCCTGAAAATGGAAAATGTGCAGAGAAAGGGAACAAGGATTAAAGACCTGTAATGGTGTGCAAGGGGAGCCTTACTAACCAAGGGCTCAGGAAAGAGAAAAAATGAGAGGTTAGAAGAGAGGTCTGTAAAGGTCTGTGTGGAAAAAAGGGAGTGCAGAATGGGGCCCTAGACTGTCTTACATCAGAGTAACTATGGGGCACTCTACATAGTCATTGTACAAGTGGTTTCAAATAAATGAAACAAGCCCCTTTTGAAACCACACAGATTTCCATCCTTACCCCAGGATGCTATGGGGGGATCACATAGCTTCCAAAAGGGAGCAAAGGAACTCAGACAGGGTGTGCACATCTGTGGGTTTGGTGGGTTGTTTAAACACCAGATGCTCAGGAAGCCCTCCAACCACCAGCTGCCAGAACCTGGCAAGGTACTCCATGAGACAGGTTGGAATGACACGTGCAAATCATTTTTGCACCAAGCACTTGCTCCTCTCCTTGTGGAGAGTTTTGATCTGACCAAGCATGATGGTGTATGGGGCCATCACTCCCTCCCTCAAAGAAGTTAGAAGGGAAAAGAGCTATTTTAAAATGTCTTCTTACAAAGTAAAGCCCTAAGTCACATTCTCTCTCACCACAAATATGTATTTAGCCCTCTTGGGAGCCACGAAGCTACTGTACAGTAAAGGAGAGTCAGACCACACAGGTCAGATGCACCCAGTCAAGGATGGTCCCAGTAGTGCTGAGGAACTGTGGCTCCACATCCCCCTCTGCACCGCATGGCACAGCACATGCAGTGCCAGGCACGCTCACAGCTGAGAGGGACTACAGTCCTCTTACCTCTCCACCGTACCCTGCTTTCCAGGAAATACTGCACCTTGCTATGAACCAAGCAATAAAGCAACATTTTTTTTATGAAGCCAAAGCACTTTAAGCGGGTTTTGTACCAACTGGTCCTTCTGCGTGTTGTATGTCTGTCACAGACTGCTTTCATTCTTCACAAGGTGCCACCAGCATCAATGTCACTTTTCATAATAATGGACCAGATTGTCTACAGGCATAAATCAATCTCATTCCTCCTAGATCAATAGTGATAGGCCAGCTTATACCAGATCAGAAGCTAGTTAAATAACAGTAATGCTGGAGATTTCTTGAAAAGAGTAGGAGTTTTTCGTTGCATCTGAGGACTGAACAACAGGATCAGGTGGGTTTCGTGTTCATCAAAACAGGACAAATAAGGTGTTGTTCAGTGCAATACAGACATTTCTTTTAGTGAAATAAAAGAAAAAAACTGTACTTGCTTTTGTTTATTTGATGTTTCCTCTCCTTACAATGCCCCAGAAGAGAAAATAAGCTGATAAATTCTATTTTAGCACTAACACATGTATCAACAATACTGACATGTTTTCAGCTGAATTTTCAGTTCATTCTGTTTTCCATCTCACAATAAAATTCAGTTCAATTGAAAGATTCAATAGTAATTGGAAATAGGCTCTGGAAATTGCATAATTTAGTTCTCAAAGACTCAGAAATTAACAAACAAACAAAACACACACAAAACTAAAGTAACCACATTCTGTAAAGATGTAATAAGTCAATTAAAGTCATGCACAATGTGATTCTTGGCTGATGGGAGAATACAAAGAGAGAGGTCAGATCCTGTTTTCAAAAAGCAGCCTCATGAAAAGGGAAGCAAATGGAAATGTCATTATTGAACAGTTATGATGAGAGATGAAAGGAGTCTCATCCAAAAAAGCTCCAAGGGGGTGAAATGTAAATTGTTCAGAAAGGAAGCAAATGAAAGGGGATGTGATAAAGTCAGTGATGAGTAAACATGGGGGAGGGCTGCAACTCAGGTTCAGATGATAACAGTAATAAATACTAAAGGGCTTGGATCCATAGCAGGTAGAAATCAACACTGTTTCTTCATCTTCAGTGGGGCTGCACAGATTCACACCCACTGAGTTTCATCCTACAATTGCACTCAGTATCTAGGTAGCTCTTTCATCTATTGATATGGTGCAAAAACTATTATCTTCACCCACATATGGAGAAACGGAGGGGGGTACAAAGGCCTTGTGGTGTTTCATTTTTTTCTCCTAATTACAGTTGTGCATTCTGGTTGTTATGGGATTCAAGGACCTTGCTGAAAGACAGAACCAAGTCATCTCCAACCAAAACTGCATGCCTGAAACTTCTGAAGATACAATTAAATGATTTACCTTAAACCAGATGCTTCAAAAATGCCTAAGGGAGTCAAAGAACTTTTCCATACAACACAACTCAGGGCTACATAACACCAGTTAAGATCCCTCACTGAGATGGCTTGAGTATAGTAAGAAAAGGACAGCATTAGCTCAGTCATCCATTGGGACTGCTTCACAGGTTTCAAGGACAGAGACTGAAAGGACATTAAGAAAACACCCATGTTTGGAAACATTTAAGCCTAAGAAAAGGTTTTATTAGATCAAGAGTGTCAATTCTGAGTTATCATTACCTAAATCTGAGTTGACATATATACCTATGATGCCTGCAGGAATTCTATACATGGGCGAAAGGGGATCCCTAACCCATGTTTCATGTCTGCTCTGCTACAGGGTTCCTGGTGGCAGCTACATGTGAAAAGAAAGCCCTGTAGAGACATCATTTTCTTAGACAAGTTAATCATTCCATAAAGGTACTCCTCACTCCCTGCCATGAACTGTTGTGTAGCTTCACTGCCTGCTGTTAAACTGTCGAGTGATTCGAC
The DNA here is from genome assembly GCF_018691265.1 of Tyto alba. NCBI lineage: Eukaryota > Metazoa > Chordata > Aves > Strigiformes > Tytonidae > Tyto > Tyto alba. The sequence goes on from NW_024881273.1 coordinate 8,582,336, forward strand.
TCAAAACTGGTTGCCACTCATTTATGAAGAGTTAATCCCTGTGCTTGGCATATGCAGGTTTGTTTAATATGTGAAGCTCCATAAGATCCACTGGGATGGAAGGTTCTCAATGGATGCTCGTCATCATCAAATGTAGGATGATAGTTAATTAGCTCACATGTCTCTCAGTACCCTGTGAGAATAGCCATTCAAGCTTGACAGAGATAACTTGCCTGAGAAGCAAGTAATCCTGATAAATGTAACGCCAGGAAAGGACAGTAGAAATTAGAGAGGCAGGAGCAGTATCTCCCCACACAAGATTATGAATTTTGATCCCACTTCTACCATTGTGTAAGTTATCGCTGACACCCTAGCTGGATTGCAGGTTAGGCAAGTTATATTTGGTGCTTACATCACCACCAACTGTATGAACACTGACCCTAGATATTCATAGCTCACCCTTTTGTAACAAGGGGACGTCAAGAAGTACATTTGTCCACTACGTTCCAACATATATATAAGAAATAAAACATTTTGAAAGAACTGTTTTTATTAAAAGCTAGCTATAAATGCTCAGCACCTGCATCAGTCTGATGCTTTCCTTAGAGGTCTCTGAGTGAGTGCAAATACCTTACTGCAGGCACACACAATTACAAATTATGTCACTTGGCTGCTATATGGCAAACCCAGAATCAACAACCTTTTAATTTTGTGACTAATGCAACATATAGACTTCCTATATGCATTTTCTTATCACTGATGATGAAGCACCACAAAAAACTCCTTAAAAAGTGATATGCATATCCAAGTCCAGCCATGCATAGAGATGCTTTCCAAATCTGGACCACAGTTTGTGAAACCTGCTGAGCAGAAAGGTGTTCTGTAAGATATTATTATTAGGAATTTTTTAAAACTTTGAAGGTTATTATTGCTCCAGATTAGTTTGAAATTTTTAATTATGAACAGAGAGAAGATTTTTGGCTTTTTCAAAGGATAGGAGCCTTTATTGATTTTATTAGTCAAAGAAGGTGATAATTTTTATATTAATAACCAGAGAGCAATTTCCCTGTTAAACAGTGATTATAAAATACTAACTGTAATACCATTGGAAAAGTCTGAAGAAGGTCACTCTTTCTTCTTATTTCTTGTAATCAATCTTATTCTATCAAAGGCTGCAGAAATATAGCAATAATCTAAGTTGAATTGTGGACACTTCTGAACTTGCGGGTAGATGTGGCGGTGCCTTCCCTGTAAATTGAGGCTGGATCAAATGAAAGCCTTTGAATGAACTATAATTGCTTGATCAATAGCTGCAAACATGGTTGGCTACCTGACATGTTTGTTAAATGGCTGCATGCCTTATGCAAACATGTCTGTGGAAGGCCCTGGATAAACAAATGGAGACTGGACAGGAATGACTTCAAACTGAGCAACTGGGTGCAATTCACCTTTGCTGCTTTTTGTTGTGCTTTTTTTTCCCGGGACTACACACGGGACAGGTTTTGGCATGCCCTGTCAAGGTGACTGGGACATCCTGCCTGCATAGCCAGCACTATCTCCTCAACTGGGAGCTCATGGTGCCACCAAGACCTCCCCGCACAGTTGGAAAGTCAGAAGCAGTTGGATGCAATGCCAAGAAACACAGTTTCACTGTGCTATGGGCTACCAGACCACTACAGATCAGCCATAGCTGGCTTGGTTGGACTTATGGTTTTTATTTCAATTGTTACCTTAATGGGAGTTGCCTTACTGCAAGAGGGCAGAGGCTCAGGCAGTGCAGCCAACATCCCAGTTTCACAGGACTGCTCAAGAAGCCCTGTAGCAAACCATCACAGGGTGTTCTGCCCACAGGGGCATGTTTCTTTCCTAGCCCTCATCAATTAGCAGCTGCTTTATACCCCGAAGCATGAAGTTCTCCATCCCTCATACATTTTTTATTTTCTCTAATAGAATTTCTCATTATTCATATGAATGTCTAATCCTTTTGTGAATCCTCCAAAGCTCTTGGCTTCAATAATGTCTGTGGCATTGAGTGCCACATGTTAATTATGTGCTATGTAAGAAAAGTATTTCTTACTATCAGCTTTAAATCATTTGCTTTAAAAAAATATTTTAATAGTTAAATAAACCATAATAGAATATAGCATTACATAGATAGGGCATATCTTGCCTTCAAAATTACTTGTGGTTTTTTTGAATGCTAGGAAACCGAGGCATGAAAGGATGCAACTTACAACTGGTCATTCACCGCTAGATATAAAGATAGAACCTAGGAGTTCTACTTCTTATATTCTTTCTATAAATAATAAAAAAAATGTTTTCCCATATAATGAAAAATGATTTAGACATCTCAAGTTTTCTTGTTCATTTTAAGGAACAATCTCATTGCCTTGCACTCATAAGGAAAAAAAAAAAAACCACAAAACCAAAAAACAAAAAAACAGCATTCCTATCTGATACAGAGACTGTGTTAGAAGAAATGTCAGGGATCCCATTCTGACAAATCAAGTTTACTGCGACCAACTGGGAACCAAAGATAAAATTCTGAAAAACAAAAGACTAACATGTTGAAGCTACTGGGAATTCTCTCTACTGGACAGGATTAAAGTAATTCTGACTCTTCTATTGCCAATAATCTTGGAGAGGAAATTTGATTTTTCCCTCACCATAAATAACTTCATATATTTTACTTGCTAATATTATTGGGGTGGTGTGATGAACAAACTCATGCAAAATATACCCTACTTACCAATATGTAGAGAAAGGCTCTGTGATAAAATAACCACCCCCAGCCCAAATATACACCTCATCCACATACAAAAAATAGCTGAGGACAGGGAATTACTTTCCTGCTGCTTCTGGCTTATGTGTTGTATATAATGGTTTCTGGAAACATTTTTATCATGCAGGGATAAAGGAGATGGAAAATAATCATCCTTACTTATCTAAGTATGGTATTTAGATGACCCTCATTACCACTGTATTTGAGTGCCTCCACACATTTAGTGTATTTATACTCCAAAAATCTCATGAAGCAAGAAAGTGTTGACAGCCCCATGTTACAGAAAAAACTGAGACAGAGAGAAGTGACTTATTCAAGGTTACAGAGAAGATCTGTAGCAGTGCAGAAACTTGAACCCAGGTCATCTAAGTTTCAACTTATTGCTCTATCTACTGCTGTAGCCTGCCTTATTGACCCAAGTTTACAACCCATTTCGTCTATCTATAAAGCAGAGATTTATTAGTAAAGAGATACATCTCAGAAAATGCCACAGTCCACCCAAGAAACCTTTCCTGATGAAAGTGATATAGGTAATATGGTGAAAATGGTCAGTTGCATTTTTTTCAGCCAAAATGAACTGATTATAATCCCAGCACACATTACATGGGATAGGAGTGCCATCCCCTCCCAGACTCAGGTGATTAAATGCCCTGGTGAGACCCAGACACAATCACAAGAGATGGTGGTGGAGAAGAGAGTTGACAAAGATTTCTGAAGACTCAGGTGACCACTGAACTACCTCTTCTCTTAGTGAAGAGGAAAAACTCTGAGAAGAGCTAGAAAACAAGGCCTGAAATGGTTTTGATTCTCCTCATTTTAAAATATGCATGTCCCTTACAGATATAGGTATAACCTGAAGGTACATAAGTCCCTGGGGCTTGATGAGATCCATCTATGGAACTAGTGGATCAATTGGTTAAGCTACTATCCATCATATTTGAGAAGTAGTGGCAGTCCAGTGAAATTCCCACTGTGGAAAAGGGGAAACATAACCCCCATTTTTAAAAAGAGAAATAAAAAAGACACAGGGAACAACAGGCCAGACAGTCTCACCTCTGTGCCTGGCAAGATCACAGAGAAGATCCTCCTGGAAACTAGGCTAGGGTATATGGAGAATAAGAAGGTGATTGGTGACAGCCAACATGGCCTCACTAAGGGCAAATCATACATGACAAATTTGTCAGCTTTCTACAACAGGGTTACAGCACTGGCAGATGTCATGGTTTGAGCCTGGTCAGCAGCCAAACGCCACGCAGCCGTTCACCCACCCTCCCCTCACTTGGGAATGGGGAGGGAATTGGAGGAGCAAAGGGAGACTCGCGGGTTGAGATAAAAACAGTTTAAAAACAGTAACAGAATGATATAGTGACAGCAGTATCATCGGGTAATGTACAATACAGCTGCTCACCACCTGCCTGCTCCCAGCCAACGATCCCGAACACAAAGGCCCCACGGCCACACTCCGGGAAGCGAGAGCCCCTCCCGGCTCTCTCCTGCCTTTATATAGTGAGCATAATGTCACATGACATGGATATCGGCCAATCCGGGCCCAGCCCTCCAGCTGTGCTCCCCCCGCCCCCGCACACAGGTGAGGGCTCTCTGACCCAGATAGCCTCTGGGGTCTCAGTGTGCTGCAGCACTCCTCCCGCTGCCAGACCAATGGGAACTCTATTCCAGCCCAAACCAGGACAGCAGATAAGGGAAGAGCAACTGATGTCATCTACCTGGACCTGTGCAAAGCATTTGACACTGTCCCGCATGACATCCTTGTCTCTAAATTGGAGAGACATGGGTTTGATGCAATGTGTGCTCGCAGCCCAGAACCCCCCCGTGCCCTGGGCTGCAGCCAGAGCAGGGGGGGCAGCAGGGCCAGGGAGGGGATTCTCCCCCTCTGCTCCGCTCTGGGGAGACCCCCCTGCAGTGCTGGGGCCAGCTCGGGGGCCCCCAACAGCAGAAGGACCCGGAGCTGCTCGAGCGGGGCCAGAGGAGGCCACGGAGATGCTGGGGGGGCTGGAGCAGCTCCCCTGGGAGGCCGGGCTGAGAGAGTTGGGGGGGTTCAGCCTGGAGAAGAGAAGGCTCCGGGGAGACCTTCGAGCGGCCTCCCAGGGCTTAAAGGGGGGGACAGGGAAGGTGGGGGGGGGACTCTGGATCAGGGGGTGGGGGTAGGACGAGGAGTAAAAGTTTTAAACTGAAAGAGAGTAGATTTAGATTAGATATAAGGAAGACATTCTTCCCTGCGCAGGGGGTGAGGCGCTGGCCCAGGGTGCCCAGAGCAGCTGTGGCTGCCCCCTCCCTGGAAGGGTTCAAGGCCAGGTTGAATGGGGCTGGGAGCACCCTGGTCTAGTGGAAGGTGTCCCTACCCTGGGCAGAGGGTGGCATTGGGGGGGGCTTTGAGGTCCCTTCCAACCCAAACCATTCTATGATATGATTCTATAACATTAACCCAGTCAGATGTTCTGCAGTGCCTTCTCAATCCTTACTCATACATCTTTCTGTTGTTTATAGTTTAATTTAAATTAATGTTTTAATTTTTCAAACAAACAGTGACATTGTTTATGAATGCATTACCATTGAATAATCTCTCTTGAATATCAATTAAGTTAAGCAGTATTAAACTACAACACCCCTTTAGTCAGAAGCATGTGCTTGCAGAAACAGATTTGTTTAAAACAACCAAATTTCATCAAGTTTTCAGCTGTCAACAGAAATCAGCATTTGCAAGGAATGCTGGCTGTATTCTGGAAAGGAGGACTCTGATGGGCTATATATGGTCTACAGAGCAGTAGTTCAGCGGGAGCTGGTATCATGTCTTACACCCACTCCAAATGGTACCAAGATGACAATTAGATGCCATCGAGGTCTATGATGAGGTAAGACTGTCTGCGGGGGCAGTTATAAGGTGTTCTGCAGCATGTTGAAGGCTGAGATGCTGCAGAAATTAGAATTAGTCAGCAGTTCAGGAAAACAGTGAGAAATAAGGTCTGCCTCCTGCTTAACACAGTATCTGTCTAGTGGAAACTAGAGGAGTCTGAGCATATCATCTTCCATTTCCTTGTCCCTGTGCAAGCAGAAATGATGGCTCAGAAGTGAGAGCTGAAAATCACAAATCCCAGCCTGGGGAGGCAACTAAACCAGAAGTGCAACTATGAACTTTAATTTACCCTGAGAAAAGCGAGCCATGAAGTTCAACAGATAAAAGTTCATGGCTGAGGTATGTTGTTAGGCCTGACCAGACCCAGGGATGACGTATGACCTCTGAGGAACCTCTCTGGCAGGTGGGGTTTTTTGGGGAGATTGTGTTGTTGCTTTGGCTTTATTTACTTATTTTCCCCCAAGATGGAAGGAAGTCTTGGTTTCCACTGAATTCCTACTGGTCTGGATCATGCTCTACACAGAATTTATCAGGACACAGCTGGGGTGGCTCTGAGGACACATGTGACATATAGTCCCTGTCCCTAATGCTCCTTCTTCCTCTCAGCTTCATCTGCAGCTCCAGCATCAGGAGCTGAGCCTCCTGAACTGGGACAGTGATCAGTCCTTGGAGAGGGTCATTCTTCTGCTGCTTCTAAGCATGCACATACACTAGCAGAATTTTGGCTGCCAGGGGATTCCCCAGAGCCCTGAAAACTCAGACCTCAGCCACAAGAGCATAAACCAAGGAGATTACAAGTTGCAATCTGTGGTCAACACCTCCATGATTCCAGATTAGTTCAGCTCCTCACATCTTGCCCATGGGGAAGACGTGTTGTGAGTGAATGCCTCAGCCTGCCTCACAGGAGCTGAGCTAACAAATGGAGGCTGCAATATTTCAATCAATAGGAGGAAAAAAAAAAAAAAAAAAAAAAAAAAAAGAAATGAAGCAGTCAGCGAAGACAGAGACATTATTGATGCTTCTATTACCGTCTGAAATTGGTCACTGTGGAGAAAAACAAGTAGCCACGGAGTGGACCTGGCCTGACCTTTCTCTCCTCAGCAGGCAGCAGATTGGTCATTCTAGTCACTGCCAGTGAAAAATGAGGCTGAAATCTTCTTCTTTTAGTAGATGAGGGACCAGTTCTCAGTCCCCATAGCAGGAGAGAATTCACGGGTCAGAGGGGAAGGTGTAGCCCTCACTGTGGGCTCCAGAGAGATTCCCATATGACACATCAGGACAGGGAATGCAAGATTGATTTGCTGCTTAACATGAGTGGTGTGTGTTCAAATGCAAAAGGACAGACTCCTCAGAAAGGGAGAGGAGTTTAGGAGTGATGGGAAACCAGAGCAGAAAAAAGTATGTGCCTAGCAATGCAGTGAAACAGGGAAATTTCAAGCCAGGCAGTCAAATAGCAAAGAACAGGGTGGAAAAAAAGCACAGCAGGGAAATTTTGACTACACAGTGGTGAGACGTGACAAAGTGAACCAGGGCAACTCAGACCAAGCCAGGTACCTGTACAATTTCAAAAAGAAGGACAGCTCTGGGACTAACCCACAGGGCAGAGAGCCTGGCATACCAATTTTGTACCAGTCTCTTCTACAATATGGCCTTGGAAAAAGTCCCCCGGACTTCTCAGTGCCATAGTTCCACAGTAGTTATAAACACGCTTTCCTTGTCTACTGGAGCAATACAGTCTCTGAAGCATGTATCTAGAGGGAGTACTTGATACCTTCTTAACATAAGTCATAAATAAAAGAGATTTTCCAGCAATAGAGCAAAATTTGTATGCTTAAGGCCAGTTGAAATCAGTCCGACAGCTACAGGAAGGCCCATGTTGGTGTGAAGGAGAGCAGAGGACAGCTATGGTGAATAAACCAACCTGGCATAGAGTAGGAGAAGCCTTATCAAGTGGGTTTCTGTTATCCTGGAGAAAGGGACACCCTCTTCTCTGAGACCAGAGCTGTCCAAGGAAAAAGAGGATGATCTGTGTATCCAAAGGGATGCGCTAGTATATGACCAGCTAGCAGAGGAAAAGAAAGAATAAACAAAAATCAGTGATACTAAACTACAAGAGGGCAAAAGCTCATGAGGTAGCACACTCGATTTCTTGTTAGAGGGACAGAAATTCAACATGGGTGAAATTAGAATCTTTTTTTTTTTTTTTTTTTTTTTCTCCAAGTGTTTTGTTTTAATCATACCTGCACATTCTGCAGCCTAAATGAACACAGAGACCCCTGATATCAGCCCATCTTAATGGCTATGGCTCCCATGATAAACTTCAAGAAATAGCACTTACCTTTCTATTATCACTCTGGACTGACTTGGATGGAGAACTCTAATGAAGAGCAGACGTCAGAGAAGTGCTTTAGAAGAACAGGTCACAAACGCTCATAATAAATCTGTTCAGATGCACTTTGGGGAATGTAAATCACCTAAATTATTAAAGTGTTGAGCTGTTGGGACTGGAGCAGGTTGAGAGCTGGTGCAGTGAAAGCCACTGCAGCCCACAGTGAGCAAGGCAAGAAAGGAAACAAGCACATTTTAAATTCAAGCTGCTCCACTTGTGCTATAGCTTGTAACCATCAATTGCAGCTGTATGTCTTTGCTTAATGAATGACAGGGCTGAAATGGTTTGGGCTCCAAGGTGAAGGAAGAGGAGGAAATAGGGATTGGACAGCAGAGAAGAGAGGGAAGGCAGTAAAAACACTTGACTGTGGAGCAAAGACTGGAATAGAAGAAAGATATCTATGGCACCATGGTGATGTGATAGCTAGCTCCTCAATTTCAAATCCAGACATGATATATGAAGAAAGGAGGTTATCCTCTACATTTTCCAGGAAATGTTGTAAACTGAAGGAAATATTAAAATCAATTGACTTGCTCAAGCATGAGAAAGGTATGAAGTTGGATTCAGGTCCACTCCTCTGTCCATGCCACTAGGCTGCAGCATGAGAGTGGCTCCACCTTAAACCTATGTGGGCTACTTCACCTGCCTATGCCTCTTCCTATTTAAAGGCTGTCTGTAATCCAGCTCTTATGATATTTAAGCACATTCTTCTAATTAATAGCCTGAATTTATTAATGGTCTGTTTATACCCATTTGTTCTTCTTTCAGCATTGTCCCTTTGATTTAATAGCTTTTTTCCTTCCCTGCTGTTATGTTCCAATCTACTTACATGCAACAATCACCTCTTCTTTTTCAGCATTCAGTTTTGCTTGGCTAAAAAAGCTAAGCTCCTTAGTGGTCTCTTGTAAGAAAGGATCTTCATTCCCAGACCATAATTTAGTATTCTATTGTTTGAAAATCACCTGTCAAAAGTTCATTATTTCCTTCTCCTTTTTCCTTGGCAAAAATTCAGAATTTTGAGTAAAAACAAATGTGGTACTTTTTCTGTCTACTTCTACCACCAGCAGCATGAAGACTGACTCAAGTTAATATAAGGAACAGCACAGGCAAACTGTGCAAGTAATTCAGTCATCGGGGGGAGTTAAATTCTACCAACCCACCTGAAACCTTTTTAATTTGCTTTTCAAACACATTTTTAAGAAGCAAATCCTGCCTGTGACAAAACCGCACAGGTATTATTTGCAAGAAATAGAGTTTATTCATCAAAGTCAATAGGAATTTTTCTGGTTTATATAGAACAGGCCCCATTCATTTACAGATCTTGCAGTTCAGAGAATAGCCAGCTACAGATAAACGCTGGACTTTGTTGATATGGTATCTTGTGTCTCTCTGTACTTAAGGGCTTTAGAAATTGATTAACTGAAACTCTCCTCAGGAAGGTAACTATTATAATACTCATTTTACTGATGAGGAAAATAAAGCACAAAAAAGCTTAGTGACAGACACAAGGTTACACAGTGAATTAGTGGCAGGAATACTGATTCCATCTCCCTGGTTTGACCATTAGATACACTCCCTTAATCAGAATCTTCCCCCAAGCCCTCTGCCTAATTTTACTTGCTTTTTTAAAAATGCATTTTCCCCTGCCTTTCAATGTTTTCTAGTCTGGCTGGAAGCTATGGGAAAAACATTGCCTATAGACAAAAAGTTGGCCTCAGCAATATTTTAAGTATGACAAGAAAAAAAAAAAAAAAAAAAAGAAACTCTCACTGAAAGAGCATATCCTCATAAGATTTTCAGCCTGAATTCACAGCTTCAGAGAATTGAGCTAAGCCACCTTATAGCTGGGTGCTTTATAGGAAGAAAACCTCTTAAGGCTTTGCATTCATGCATTATTAGTAACTTCACTCTATATCTAAGTTACTGATATTGCTCCTAATTACCACAGTATCTTAATGCCTCATCTTAATGCATTTATCCTTACTTGCAGCCCAGTGGCGCAAGTCAGAGTTGAGACTCCTGATCCATGGACAATTTTTATGTTGCAGAAGACTCCAGAAAATGCCGTCTTCAGAGCAGTTATAATTTGAGCCTTCCTCTACTTCCCACACTAAAGGCAGACTTCAGGTTACACCTGGTAATGTCTTCATGAGTTTGGCCTTTTGGGATCTATATGCTCTGGCCACATAGAAATCAGTCAGGCTGGTGTGGAGAGTTCCCTACAACTTGCAGATTAAATATATCAAGGTGTCTATGTAAACTTTTGAGATTTCAGGCTTAAGTGACTTGCCTGAGGTCACTCAAGAAGTCTGTGGCAGAGAGAATTTAATCATGGTCCTGTGAGCGCTTTCCTAGTTTAGCATAAGTGACAAATTCTGACTGAAATTAGGATTAAATATGCAGGAAGAGGTGAAAACACCTCCATTTTGGGGCTGTAATGCAGGAAAACTTAAAAGTTGTAAGATAATAACAAATATCTGTGTTTTTTCATTAGTCTGAGAAATGTTTCTTCTTGCTCTCATCTCCTAACTCCAGTTTAATGATTAAAATGGATGTGTTAGAAACTGGTGTTCAGGATTGATCACCTGTACAAGGAGGCCATTTCATTCTTAAGTCTAGAGACTGCACCCCGGTGCCAAGAAGTGTTCTCCAGGGCTTTTGGATACCTAAAATGTTGCTAAAATCATGATCTAGCCCTTTTGCCTGGGGGCAAATTCTACCTGTAATTATTAGTACCAGGAATGCTCACCTAGTCCAGGAGTCTGACTACTTGAACATTTATCTCCATAAGCTTTATACTTTAATAAATAATTTACCCCCAAAATGCACTTAAATTAGATCTATAATTCCACCATGAGGCTCTGGTGGTGTGAAGAGACCTCCTGACTTTGCTCCGATCATTTATAATGCCACCATAAGCCATCGGTGGAATTGCATCATTATTATTTATAACACCGCTTATATTGTTCCTTATATCGTTTATTATACTCAATTGGAATAGCCCCAGCTAGTCAGTATGAAAATATGCTGCACAGTTACCAGCTTAGGCTGTTTTTTAGCACAGAAATGCCATCTTCTTAAGCAAGGAGGGATGTTATCAACGTGAGGATGGACACGAATTGCCTGGAAATCCTGTCCTCATTTCTGCTAGTCCTTCCATACATTTTGGGTATTATTAAGGGTGATGGGACAGAGGCTGAATCTTTTGGTGGTTGCTTCTACTTTCCATCTTGAGGAGGGTAGATGCACCCCTGACACTGCACTTACACGTGCAGAAACCTGTTCAGGAAAGGGGACAAGAAATGGTCACATGAAATAACTCGTCTTTCCCCCATCTCCTCTCCTGCACTTACACACACTATTCAGATCAGAGCTAGACCACTGCAAATAAGAATCATGGCCTCATTACTGTTAGAAGCAGGTTAAAATTACTAAATCAGGGATTCAAAAAAAAAATAAGTGTCAGATTTAAGATCACCTAGGTATCCCCAAAGGTTTTTCTTTCCAGATGCATTATGATAATTTTTAATGACATCATCTCATGCTATTTTTATCACAGATTTTTTTTTTTTTTTTTTAATGGATAGAACATGAGAGTGATCTCCCAGGTGGTGTTGGGGGGGAGCAGTACTCTGCTTCACTTCATCTAAAACTGCTCTTGCAAAATCTAACTTGCAACAGATGTTCAGCATGACAAACCAGAGCCCATATAATTAAAAGCAGTTAAAAGCAGAGTATTACAGTGGGAGAAGCTGCAAGAATAACCCATAACAAATCATTGCATTGCCACTGTTCTACCTTGCCCAGGGCAGTCCCAAATGAGTGGGATAAACTCTCTTAAATGTTTAGAGAAATTCTGCCTCTTTTTTCCCTCCCCACCTCCTTAAGTTTGCCTGAATTTAGTCCAGTGACCCCTTCATTTCCCTACATCTCTAATCTCAGTGCTGACAGGTTTCACGCTCCCCAATTTAGCCATTAGCTGTAGGGTTTGGCCTAGACAATTTGTTCCCATAAAATACGGCACTGACAGTCACGAGGGCAGGGAGCTGGCTCTGCCCACACTCCTCTCCGGAGCCGGACCACGCACCCGGCTCCGTGGTCTGTTTTTTGGAGGCTGCCCTGGCTGCTCTGTGAGCTACAGCCCCGGGGACACGCTGCCAGGGGGAGCAGCCACGTCGCCCTTGGGGTGCCGAAGGGACCTGTCCTACCTGCGATGCTTTCTGGCCCCCTGTGACAGGCACAAGCACCGACTGCTCTCCCATCTTTACAATCAAATCTGCGAAAAAATATGAAGCAGAAAGGAGTGAAGAGAGAAGCAAGTGAAGTATCAGGGCAGCTAAAAGTGGAAATAAAGAAAATGAGGAGGGAGATTTCATATTCCTGCAGTTCACACTCCTGCACAGCCAAGCAAGTGAATGATAGTGCAGCACATAGTTGGTGAATATGTCATGAACATTAGTCTGGATTTTAGGGCATAGCAGAATCCGACCAGGAAAGAGGGTTTAAATCTCGCATCAGGAACACAGAAAATAAGTCCTTTTGTAACCCCCCTCCCTTAGGAAAATGTATCAACAAATTGAAATCAGAAGGCCTTTCCAGGCTAATTTAATTTATTTTTATTTCTGGAGTTTGAGAACATCAGAGTTCAATTAAGCAGAGCAAACACCCACCTTCCTGATAGGAGCAGGCAGGCAGACAGACTTTGGGGATTTCATTTTCTTGTAGAAAAATAAAAAAGCAACGAAGTAGGGGGATACGACTGCACTGCCATGTGGAATCATTCATTTTACACTGATCCCCGTCAGCCATCTGAAGCTTTGCTTAAATAAACACAGGGATTGAGGCTTTCTGATGCAGTTCCCACTAGTCTTCCTGTGCAGGCAGACCCTGGCAGCAGGACACGGGGAATGCAGGAAGGGCTCAAAACAGGGTGATGGAGCATCAGCCTCTCCATTTCTCAGGTTCACTTGTTAATTGGATCTTTTGGTTTTCTTTTTTATATGTCTGGAGAATTAGAGGTCAAGCCAGGGAAGTTAGGTAATGAGCCAGGCTCAGGGGAAAGATTAACAGCCCGAGCCCCTAGGTTTTTTTCTACGCCCCTCATAACAACGTGGTACAAATCTGCAACACTTCAAGCTGGCTGAGATGTGTGTGCTGCTCAGCAAAGCAGGTTTAAGAGGTAAAATACACTTTTCTTTATTATGAAAGAACTGCAAGAAAATAAACGATAGTGCTGGTGTCTCCATTTTATAGCTGGAGAAACTAAAGCTTGGAAAGACGGTTGTACCCCAGGTGATAGAGAAAGGTCAGTGTCACGGTCAACTAAATAACCGAGGGGTCTCAACTCTGTCACGTTGGCTGCTGCGCTAGGGAGAAGGTTTTTCATCCTTCCTTTTTCTAGGTGCCCCTGGGGAGGTCTGCACAGGCAGCGTCTGTGCTGCCCTTGGTGTAGGGCAGAATGGAGCCCCGGCCCTGGTGCCAGACAGATTGGGCACTGCCTCCATCCCTGGCTCAGTTTCCTCTGACCAGCAAGATTATTTCCCAGCTGCTCGGTACACTGATGCTAATCGGGCTGTCTGCAGGTCCAATTTGCTTTTCACAGGGCAAAACCTTTCTGGGCAAATGGTGCATTATCAGAAATGTCACAGCAATCAGCTTGTGGCATGACATGGGTTGGTACAGAAGACCAAGCTCAAGACTGTTTTCTTAAGCAGGTGGATATATGAGGGGGAAAAGAGGGGCTCTGCATTCACCTGTGGGGACACCAATATCTGAATAGCTGAGGCAATCAGGCCAGACAGCATCAAATAGGAGTTTGAGGGGGGGCACAGGGAGGCTTTTTCCCCTCTGTAGTTATCTTACTGAATATTGTAAAATTGGTGGACTGAGCAAGTGACCATCTGGGATTTTTATGTAAAGATATATGTCATTAAAGAGTTATTCGATTCAGCCCTAAAGTTAGCTATGTGTCAATCTTTTGATGTCTTTTCTTCTATCACAAAAAGTAGGTATATTAAGAATAAAAGATCTTGAAAATGAAAAGAAAAAAATTAAAATAGTAAAAAATAATCCCTTTCAGTCTCCTGTATATCAAAGGGTTTGTTTTGGCCACTTACCTTGCCTTTCTGTCTTTGTCATTTGCTGTGTCTAGTTTGGAGCGTGGCAGACAGAGACGGACGTGCAAGTTCCACTAGAAGCCATTAAAGTCTGTGAAATTGGACAATTGGCTATGCAGACAGCCCTTAGAAGTATTTCTAGCACTTTTGGTTCCTGGCTGGGTACTGAAAATGGGAATGGAAGAAAGAAAATCTCTCTATATATGTATCAGAGCTTTGAAAAAAAGAAAGAAAGAAAGAAAAAAAAAAGTCATTGAATGTGGGACATGGAAACATGAAACTTTCAGTTTCTGACAGACTCTTCTAAGTCTTTATCCCTTCTCTTCTCACTATTCAGAAGTCCAAGTAATTTTCCAGGCATGGCTCATACAACACCCCTCAACACCCTACTTAGTTAAGCTGCTAATGAAGTTTCACACCATGTTGGAATCAGGTATAAGGACGTTTTTTACATAGAATTGTAAAAATAATGTTTCCATACATCCTTCTTTCCTAAAAACTGAGAAAGCTTATTCCATTTTATGAATGATCACTGTTTGGAAAGACAAGAAAGGAAAGGCAGTTATTACATTGCTCCTTTGCTGTCACTGAACCTTCCATGAATTTCAGTCTTTTCCTCCTGTGATGTGTTTCTCCTCTTGAGATTTCAGCCCAGCCCAGGAAGGGACTGTTTGTGCAATCTCTATCCTCTATATATAAAAGGAATGGACAAGATTCATCAACACTTTAGTGCTTTTACTCCATAGCCCTGTTCACTTCAGTGTTTTTTGGATTATGCTGTAGCTGTTTAGACTCTGCCCCTGCTTTGCAGGTGAACTTTGCTGTCAGGTAGATAGAAATGATTGAAAAGTCCCGTTTTTTTTCTCAAGAATTGCAGGCTCTTTTTGTCTATTCATCTGTCGATAGGTACATTTTCTCTCTTGCTAACATGGTATATTCAGACAGGATGACATTTTTTTCCGTGAAACATTACCCAGCCAAATCCTGCAATAAATGGCTATATCTTCAGAAGATTTTGAGATACCGATTGTAGAACTCTTGAAAAATCTCTCTGTAAGGAGCAGAGGGTTTGAAATCACCATTGTGATTAAGCAACCGTTGTTCTGCTCTCTGGTCTGGGGTACAAAGGCGCAGGAAAAAAGTACCATACCCCATAATAAGAGCATTTTGGTGATCAGACCTCTGCAAGTCTTTTTAAAGTGAACTAAATTTATACTTAAATTCATTACACTTCACTCACAAGATCAGGCAGTAAAGGGGTGCATGTAGTACAGGAAGGCCATACGATGGGCATGGATACAAATACAGCTACATGATATGCCCATAAGGCCACCATAACAAATTTGGGGCAGAAGGCTACAGCCCAGAGCATGTGTTTTCTGGTGGAATCATTATCAGGGGGCTTGAAAGGCTTCCCTGTGAGTACTGAGATCCTTCCCAGCAACAGGAGTCTGACGACAAACTTTTCTGCCCATGGAAATGTGCTTTCAGCCTCACTCGCTCATTCTGTAAACCTTGAAAATAGCATTTTCCACCCCCTCTCTCCCCAGGTTTTTGTGGTTTTCTGTCATAAATCTCTCTTGGTTGAAGTGGGGTCTGACTTCACTCAAACTGTTGCCTATTCTGGAGTGAAATTTCAGGTGACAAGAGGGTACATTTTCCCTAGAACGTCTGTATTACCCTGTAGTCAGCAGGAATGAAATTGTCTGACTATGCCCTCCCCTTTGGGACCTTGCTGAAAATGAGATGTATCTCTCATGAGGACCTCCCAGCAAGCACAATTGAAATATCTTTGTGACTGCAGTAGCTCTGTAATGAATGAATTAATTGATTTCACCCTCAGCTGCTTCTTCCTCGACCCCGCTGGCCCCACAGTGGGGAAGGAGCTTTGTTCCAGTTCCAGTTTTGCTCAAAGCCTTGTTCTATTTAAAGGCAGATGAAATGGCTTCAGGGTTCAGGGTGGGAATCCCAAAACCTCAGCTTTGGATGGCAGCTGGATGGGTCATAAAGCTCCACACCGAGTTTGGATAGAAGGATGAGAACTTGCACTTTTCAGCCATCCCCAGTATGTCTGTTAAGATGGAAAGTGAGTCTGCAAAGTCTGATGTCCTCACAGTGCATCTACTTCAATCTGCATATTGTCTGCATGACTGTTTAAGGAACTCCTGTGGACATCTCAGGTCTCCAGGCAGCCCCTGTTCTCCCCTCACTTCTTAATCCAAATTATCTTCTGGTAAAATAGTCTAGGACTCACAGATCTATCAGACTCCTTTCCATCTTTACAAGTGTGATGTGTCCAGCTCTTCCAATCTCTGTGACCAGCAACATAGACACCACATGGGCAGGGCAAACTTCTACATCTAACCCGGTAAATGGCTAAATGTGCATATTCAGAAATAAAGGTGCAATGATTCATCAGTGCCTGAAAAGAGTGGGTCTCATTCTCATTTACAGGCAAACAGCTCCCCCTCGAGTCAATGCCTGAGGGTATCATCTCAGGGTACTTTGCACAGGCTGCTCAGACTGGGATAACCGAGCAACTAAATAGCTGCAGAAAAAGCCTATGGGACTCAGATCACCGTGGAGCTGTTGAAAACCTGAGATTATTCTCACACCCTGGAAATCAAGTCACGCACTGCTGAAGGTCTTGGATAGGGCATCAGATACGACAGCTTCAACTCTGTGTGTTCCAATCAACAGAGAGCAGCTCCAGAAGTTACATCCTCATGAATTTTAACCATGGCTCTGAAGTGACTCTTTATGTCTTTGAACAAGTCATGTGGCTTCTGCCTTGCCTCAGTTTCCCTGTTGTGTTCTCCAGTTATAATCAGATTCTCTGCCCATTGCAAAAATATATAGTCTCAAATATTTCCCCTCTTCTGGAAAATGTTTCTATTATATCTGTTTTAAATTTTAAAATTTAATATTTTTAATCAGCTTTTCAAGGGAATGTTCAACCATTTGAATGTTCAAAATACTGTTGTTCCACCTTTAAGGAAGGGTTCAGATTCTTATTTTGTTGAGTGGATGTGGACTTTTTGCAGAGTTTCATGGTTCATGAAAGTTAAAATACTTCTTCTCAACTTGCGGATGAAAACAGACACTGAAAAGAGGAATTTTTCTCCTGGGTAAAGTCTGCCTTATGGACATCTGAAATACTAATTTCAGATTAGCCATAAATACCGCTAACAACATCATGAAAGAGTTAAGTATGATTGCACATGATCCTGAATCCTTCTTTAGCAATGCCCACATTAGGTAGGACTTCTGGGTGAGCCAGTAACAAAGGATTAAATCCATCTTTTCTTAGTAGATGCCACCTGCCTCAGGACACAGTGTTTAAAGCACACGGCTGTATTGTAATCGTTTTTATTGTGGTGACATCTGAGAACCGCAGGTGTGGATGAGATTTCACTGGTATTGCTCATTGTGAAAAGACAAAGCAAAAAGTCAAAGCACTTGTAGTGTAAATACAGCATGAGGGGACACAAGGATGAATTTACACAGGTCAGGGAAGGACACAGCAAAGTATGCTTGGTCCAGAGCTCATGGATTTGCCCTCAGCCTCATCCTTTGGTTTAAGGATCCAACAGGTTCCCTGGCATTCCCTGCAGCAGACGCTACGAGCAAGAGGCTTAATGGGGCACCCATGAGCAAGGGGTGCAGGTGGAGAAAGATGTCACATCTGCAACTGTATTCTGGACACAGAAGAGGAGCCCCAGACTCTATTGCTGAAGGAGGAATGGATGAAGCTTAGGGACAATGTTGTAAGGAAGCTTCAGACATCTTTGCACACTGTCTCAGGCCTGTCTTCACTCACATTTTTCCCTTGTCCTCTTTCTACTCTAAGCCACCTGGCTGGGCTGCACGGAAAGGCATATCGCTGTAGCTGCTATAGAGGAAAAAAGCTTCATCCCAGTGTTAGATAGGAACTACGAAAACATGAAAACGGGATGTTCTTGTGAAGGAGGGAGAGGGGATGCCAGAACCACCACTTGCCTGCCCGCATTGCCCCTGAACTGTTTCCTGATCCATTTCCAGCTGTGCCATCCTCAGAGATGGTTCAGATCCAGTATCCAGAACTGAGCATCCAGGGCGAGCTCAGCACCCAGGCAGACATCTACCTCAAAACAAGAAAGAGCTGCTCCTCAGTGCAACTGAAATACCACTCAGCCTCCTCTCACTCTTTATCCTTTCTTCTTTTTCTACCGTGTTTCACTTTGGTAGAAGAGAATTGTTTTGACTGTATCTTCCTTGTAGACATTAAATACCTTTCAAAGCAAGGTCATAGTCCCTGGAGCTACGACAGCACACATGAAGATAACAGTTCAGGCTGGGTTTGCTGCCCTCATTGAAGGCAGGGAGCTGCTACTCCATGTCACAGGGGTTTCTCTCCAGACAGCATCACAGCTCAGCATTCTGAGTTTCTGTGGGAAGGATCAGATCTTGTAAGCCCTCTTTTCCTTCCATGTGCACACCTGCAGTAATAGATGTGTCAGATCTCCCAGGTAATTTAGAAGCTGGGCATCTGTGCAGTTATTTGGGGTTTTTAGTATGCACCCTCAGATTATTGTTTCCAAGGAGAAATAACGCATCCATGGCATCGAGACAGCACGGAGAGGTACAGCCTTGAAACAGGAACAACTAATGATCTGTGGCAGACAAGCAGGGCCCAGACAAACTGCTGCAAAGCATTGTACACGCCAAGTGGGTTCCTGGCAGCTGGTTCATCTTCCCATGTCACATCTGATGTTTGAATAGAGGAAAAACACATGAGTTTATTTCCAGCACTTCTCCCTTTTAGATGAGTGACCTTTTCATAGCTCTGGAGGGCAAGGGGGAAAGCAGCCTACGAAGTGTTCAGACAGTGCTTGACAAATGAAGATATGTAAACAAGGTGAGGGACAACAGTGCCAGGCTAGGGAGAGCCAGGCATCGTCAGGCACTGGGAAGCCTGTCTCATCAGTGGGGGAAGTGTTTGCTTTGGCTCCCACGTGGGGGAATGGCAAAGGGGGCCGGGATCGGACAGTGCACAGGTTCAGATGGAGTGGTGGGGATGGTTTATCCCATCTGGGGAAAGGAAGTCGGCTTGGCAGCTCTCCCTCTCACTGGAGCGCAGCTCTGCTTACAAAGCACTCAGAGAGCGCAGAGGGTCTCACATCACTTCATGCTGTCCCCTTGCCAAGCGAGGAGCAATTTTTCCCCTGCCAACACCATCCAGTACACTCCGAGTTCCCATCTCTTATCACCCATGTGCAATACCCACCACAGACCCACACGAGAGAGAGGTGGTCCCAGAACTAATTTCATGCTGACATTCTGTGTTTCGGAGCTCATACAGAGCCTGTGGTGGTCACAATTGCCTGGTTTGGTGCCTTCTGGCCCCTTTAGTCATTATCAAGCCTGGAAGGGCAAAACAGTTTCCCTTTATGTTAGTAAATATAAATTTTGGGCTGGTGTATGCAACCCACATGTATACCTTAATCCCTGCTGAAAAGCAGCTCAGTCTCCACTTCCCTCTGCACCTCCTTTGCCCAGAGCAAGCAGAAGATCCCAGCTGGCCCCTTTCAGGCTTTCCCTGTTGGCTTCTCATAGGCACCAGCCTCCCCAGCCAGCTTCTGCATTGTCCCCACTGTGCCTTGTTGCTGCTGATATGGGAATCTGGGCTAGAAAAGGCCTTCCCGAAGCCAACGATAACTGCCTAACCCCTGACTAACTCTGAGAGCAAACCATTCAGTTCTGGAGTCCATCTCATCTGATCCCTCAGGAAGCACAAAGAGTTTGTAATCTGACTGATCCTGATTATACCCCCTCAGCAAGGCTTGAATGTGGTAGATGCCAACATGACTTTCCGCTGGGCGAGCTAAAAGAGCTGGAAGCAATGACTGCTTGGATTACAGCACACAACAGCTTTATGATTTGTACACAATGAGAAAATTGGACCGGGTTTGGATTTGCGGCTCTAGGTAGCTCAGATTCTTCTGCATCATTCACTTTTGGGAATGGTCAGACAAGATGAGTTTTGGTTGAGTAGCTTATGTTGTCTAAAAATTTTCTTGATAGAAAATGTGATTCATTGGTTGTGGATTTTCTGACTACATAAAACGTTTGCAAACAGATCTGTTCTCCTCAAAATCTCTTCTTGGACTGCAGTTGTTCTAAAATAAAAATCAATACAATGTTCAACCCAAGATGCAAGGCATTTTTTCATCAGAACTCTCCCTGCCCCCTCCACCCCAAGTGTTCTTGATGGCAGATCTGTGGATTATTTTATTTATTGAAACTAAAGGGGAAAAAAAAAAAAAAAAAAGGCAGTTTTTCTGTTGGTTTTCCATGGAAGATGGGAAACCAAGTTTCTCACTACCTCTAAATAAAATGCCTCTTAAATTCCACATGTGAACAAGGTGGGTAGATATTGTCACTTACACACACTCCCCATACTGGATCCAAACTTGAGGAACCACAGGTTCTCTCCTCAACAGTGAAAAGATTCAGTTGATTTCCTCCTCCTACCCCTTTCATTGTCACTCTGCATTTTGGGGTATAGCCAGCACCAGAAGGAGAATGAAATAGAGTGAAAAAAACTATTTTGTCTCTTGCCAGCTCAGTTGGAAACAGGAAGTATTGGAAATCTCCCAACTAAGCCCAGCCTTGGAAGACCTCCAGCCCACTTTGTCGAGGCTTGAGGCTCCAGAGGTTCTGCAAAGTGGCTGAACTTCTGGGAAATGCCACATATAACCCAAAGATTTCAGCTGTGTGAGTAAAACAGTATTGACAGGAACTGGGGGAGAGTGTATGCCTGCCTGGAAAAAAATTTAGTCCAGCAGGTCTGGATTTTATATGTTCTCCTAGGTTCATGCTCAAGCTCATTTATGTGAATGCTGATAATCCTGATTGCAGGTTTTCTCCTGAATGATTTGGGGGAAGTCAAGGTTGTCTCTCTGTTCTGAATTTGCTGGTGAGGATGAGCAGGAACAGAATGAAGGAGGACTGATAGACTGACCTACACACCAACACAGTGTATTGGACATTTATGCATCCTCGATCCAGATATCCGTAAATCTTCAGACACAGAACTACAATTAGCTCAAGACATTAGACTATGAAGGCTTTTATGGACACCAGGCTCCAAGCTCTAACCCTACTACCGTTCCAAATAACAAACCACTTTCTGACATAAAGCTTTCGGCAGCCGCAGACTTTGTGCTGGTGCCAGGTGCACAGAGACAGAGCACACACTGGCCCTTGAGAGAAACTGAAAAGGCTGCAGCTAGTTTTTATTCTCTGGCACTGTTAGCTCGATCAGGAAGGCAACAGAAGTTTGGGGTTTTGGTGTTTTTTGCTGCTGGCAGCTCCCACTGTCTTTCTAATCATGGTCCGAATCCTTGCCCAGCCCAGCCAGGAAGGCTCTGAAGCTGTCTCCAGTTTGCAGTCAGAGAGGACTTGAGCACACAGTCACTGTTCAGATTCAGAGCCTGGAGGTGACAAGGAAGGGATGGCACATGCACCCGATGGGAGTTTTCCATTCTGTTGCAGTGTCACCAGGAAGCCAGGTCATACTCCCATCTCCAGCCTCTGCAGCTGAACTGTCTTTTAATGCCAGGATAGCTCATTATAGCAATGATTGCACAAGGCATTATCTCAGCATGACAAATGCAGGCCATGTGTGCAATGCTTCTGCAGCCCTGGACTGCAATCTCTGATGCAGTTAACACTTTGATGCAATCAGGATAACCGTTTGCCAAGGTTGGCTCAGCAGAGACACATGGTTCCAAGTTCCTGGCCTCCACTCCTGTGGGAGACTTTCTTCCCGTCCCTACCTGTGGCCATGGTAACAAACAAAAGTCCTCCTCACCGGGCACTCTCCATCTTATCGATTCCTTGGGAGATTTATGGCAGAGACCTGATCTCAGTGAAGGAGCTAAATCCAATTCACTAAGGAATTACAAGCCTGTTCGATCAATAATCTATTTATCTCCTTCACTTTGCCATCTTTAAATACTCCAGCCCTGTCAAAAGAAATTGAAAGCTTTTTAAAAATGAAATTATTGAACTCTGGAATGGCTCTGCTAAGGCTTCTGGAAAGGATCTTGAGACCAAGATGGATCTAGTTCGGATCCAGCACTTAGGAGAGATCTGTCATAGCTCCAATAACTCAACAGCAATCCAGCACGCAGGCTGGGATGGCAGGGGATGCTGGCACTCAACGCACAAAAAAGAATCCAGCCCAAGAGATCACAGGTAGTGTGGGCACACAGCTTTCAGGAGATACCACTTTGTCATTAGTGCTAAGAAGGAATATACGTGTGGGGAGAATACAGCAGGGTGACTGCTACTGCATTCCCTTTGGCCGAGCTGAAGTGTGAGGAAGGATCGAGCATCCTCTACTGCACTGGCAGTTTAGGAAAGGCTCATATCTACATACAGGTACCAGGAACTAAGAGGAAATTGAGGTGTGAAGTGTTAACCCCACCTGAAAATGCATTACTGAGGCCCCCTGGAAGCTGCAAACTGCATTCATTCGTGACTTGATCAGATCATGAAGTTTAATTCAACCAACATATGACTTCAGAAGCAGTCATTATGACTCCCAAGGGCAGAGGTGTGCTGCATCCCAGAAATAATGTTATTTTTCAGCTCTCATGCAGGACTTCTAACTAATAGATCGTAAGGTAGTTTGCATGGAAGAAAACCCAGGCACAGGAAGAAAACAGGGCTAGCTGAAAGCCAGCCAGTGTAAGAATCAGGAGCAGAACCATCACCCCTTTGAAGAACAGTTTCCATCTTTTTCCAAGCTTCATAGCTAGTTTTATCTAACAGATGCATGCCTTTACAAACACAGGGGAGACTGCAGGATCAGTTCACAGAAGTGAACTGCCTTCATAGTAAAGCTCCTTGTCAAAGAAATATTTACACACATGCTTAAGTCTTTCTTCAGACCAACTCTTAAACTGAATATTATTTGCAGTCCCAGTGGGACTGAACCATATATTCTGCTGGCCAAAAGACAGGATGTTTTCTTGGTTGTATAGAATTATGGAATCACAACTACAGTTGCTCTGTGGGAACAACTGTGCTGCAGAGCAAGCATGATGTTTAGACCTGAAGTCATAGATGTTTGGGCAAGTTAGAAGTTCTGCTGGCATTAATGATGTTGCACTGGTGCCCGTGTGAGATTTCAGTCCTATGTATGATATTGCCTATAGGATATTTGCTCCCTGGATTGCCCCATTTTTAACAGGTTCATGTACCTATTTTCTGCACCTGGAACTCCAGCACTGAAGCTATAAGGGGCTAAATTTCTCTGGAGATGGAGAGGGGCCAGTTCCTCTCACTTCAGAGGTTAATGAATGGAGTCATTAGGATAATTAATGTTTTACTGATGAATTAATCATCCTCTCAAGCAGTTTCTGCCTTTTGCTGTGCAGAGAGGCAGGGCCCTCTTGAGATCTAACACATCCCTTGCTAAGGTAGCTACCTTGTCCTGACAGCCGCCTGTTTTTGGAACAGCTTACTGTGCATCTGCCTTTTCAGCAGGGGAGTTGCTTTCCTGTGGGAGGGAAAACCTCAAAGTCAAGAGCTGTGCTGGAGTTTGAGAGACTTCAGGCTGCCAGCTACTAGGATTAAGCTTTTTTCCAACTGTACTAACACTTCCAGTTCTGACCTGGGGCCACCTTGGCTGTCCCCATCCTGAGCCCATTTCACTCACCACCCACCCAGCCCATGCAGCTCTGCCAATAAGCCTTACTTTTCCTCTGAAGAACCATCTATCCTTGTCTTTCAATTCCTTCTCCTGCCTTCTCCATTCCCTAATGCCACTCCAGCCCTGACCCCAAGTCTGTGTATTGATCCCAAGCCTGACTCGAATCACTCTTTTCAGGTCCTCTTTCTAAAGAGCATTACTGAAGCACTTCACTAAAGAGCAAATGCCCTTGTTGTTTTCTTGTTATTGGAAGTGTGAGAAAGTGTGTGGTGACCATGCCAAAAAAAAAAAAAAATCACTAACCTTTCTGTGGCAGTTTATACGGCACAATGAAACACTGAAAAGAGCTGCCGTCACACAAGAACTTTCTCCCTTGGCTGCAGGCACATTTGAACTGTGATTTCCAGGGGGTAGAAAGCTGAGAATGATTTCACAACATTGCTCCTGAAATAATCCCAGTAAAGTCAACAGGCCTCCTTGAACAGAGCCCTCAAGAGTCCTACAGTGCTCACAGCAACATCTCCAGGCAGAGTCCCACGGACAGGTTAAGGTAAAGAAGAGGCACCCATCCTCTTTAGGGTAAATTCAGCACCACTCAAGATCACAGATTGTCGTTCTGTTTTAACGTGAGGTAAGGAACTTTATCACTGTGCATTTCTGGCAAAGAGTATTTTAGGCAAAGGATTGCGTATAGACACCTCAGACAAGATGAAGGTGTCCTGTAGAAAGTATGCAAGGTCTTGGGTTTTCTGGACAGTTCTTACCAGAAGGAGAAAACAGAACCAAAAGCTTGACCTTTTTTAGTGAAAAATTAATACTACAACATTTTTCTGTTTCAGAAGGGAGAAAAACATAAAAGTAATTCAGAAATCCTGAAGTGTGACAAAACAGGACTGCCATCCCCTGGCCTGTACTTCTCAAAACCCATGCCTTTTCAGATTCTCCTCTGACTTACCCTGTGAGTGTTCAGCTCTGCCTTCAGTGCTCAGACTTCAATCCTCAAATCCTATTTCGCCCTCCTACTCCAGCTGCCTCGTCTCCTGACTTGTTTATGATTGCCCCTCGGACAGTCCCCTCACTGGACATCCATCCATCTCTATGTGGCCTTTCTTCTTGTCGGTTTAAATGCTGCCTGTGATTTATGGCCCAGCAGCTCCCCAAACACATCTCCGGCATGTTATATGGCACTGGCGTAATGCTAACTCTCTTAAACCACAGAGGATGCAAACGGTGCTAATTTATGCCTGGCTTTTTTTATTCCCCAGCATAATTCTGATTTTAATGTTCCATCTACACCACATCAATATCCTTTCACCGCTAGCAAGTAAAAACAAAAAGTAAATATTTCATTTCCCATTCTTTCCTTCTTAAAAGGTTTTGCCTAAACCAGCTCACCTGGCATGCCCGGAGGTTAGACAAATAGGAAGCAACTGTGGTCTGCCACAGAGGTGTTTTATGGGAAGGGCACTGCCCACAAGTGTCAGCTCTCTGGGATAGCTGCTATCTATTGGTGCATGAATATAACAAATGCAAGCATCTCCTGCATCGGGTTTAAATTACTAGCCTGAGCTAATACAAGGCTCTAATATGTCGCTAATTTATGAGTCTGGTACTACAATTTACTTCATGTAGCTATATTCAGAAAGCACATCAAAGTGCTCCGGGAAAGGAGATTTTTTAAAAAAAAAAAAAAAGGAGACAGAGAGAGAGGTAGAGAGGAAGAAGGGTAGCAAAACATTATGCAAAAATACTAAAAGGCTGAGATAAATCTCTGGTCAGGGGCACAGACAAAATGACTTCTCAGCTGGAGGGATTCGTATCCTGCTGGATCCACAACATCTGCCACAAGTCTTTGCCTGACTGAGGAACATCTAGATTCTCACTGGTGTTCCAGCAGACCCGCGGGGTTCTCCACACTAAAATACAAGCCCTGTAGTCCTGGGTGCTCTTCACATCTCCCTAAAATTGTGGATGAGGGAAAAACCACTTCACCATCGCTATATTTTTTGGAGACAGGACAGAAAGACAGTGATCTTGCTAAAACCCCAGTTGAACCCAGGACTCCAGAGTACTCTGGCTCCTCACCTTGAAACACAGAAGAACATTTCACTGATCCAGTCACCCCAGAGTCTGCGCTGGTTCTTAGTCTGGGAAAAGATTCAAGGTCACTTGGTAAGCCCTCTACAGATAAGACCTTTATACACACACAGCCTATTGATTATGAAACTTCAGCGACTCAAGAAGTAGTATCTGTAAGGGCCATGCACTTCTGGTCTTCTGCTGCTTGTTTGCTCCCTAGCCAGCCCATCTTCTAGATGGTCACCAGACAGACTTGCAGGGGTAAACTGGCCCAAGCAGGACTCAGGAGAGGTGCAGAGGGTCTTCCCTCCAGCATTGCGTGAATGCAGTCACACTGACCATGGAAAACACCTCTAATGCTGGTTGGTGTTCAGTACTCTGCAATACCTTGGCCTCACTGTGCTCTTCCTGGTGCTGTGCAATGCCGCTGCACCGGGATTATACTGGGGCCAGACACTTCTCACATCCCAGTGTGTCACCGCGGTGCTGAGCAATGCCAAAGCGGGGTCACAGCTTCCTGAGCCAGGATAGGCCTCGAGATTCCTCCCTTCCCTGCTGAACACAGAGCAGCAACCAGAGTCTCCATCAGAAATCAGGTTCCTACCCTGGAGCTACTTCAAATCATAGTTTGTTTTCCTCCAGAAAGAACTGTTGCAAGACAAATACCTCTCTCAAGACGACTGAAGTAAGTCACATTAGACAGTGCTCTGGAGAGTCTGTCTGACACTTTCTCATCAGCAGCAAGCACTACTCCGCTCCTTTATTTTCTTTTTCTCCCTCCTAACCCTCTTCTCCTTCCATTGCTAAAAGTCTGTGAAGAGAGAACTCTGTGAAGGGGAAACATCTCAAGCAAAATCTGTGTTCTGCTTTGGCAGCAGGAAGAATCAGTGCTAACATGGCCCATGACTGCAGACAGCAGCTTATGCTGGTGAAGAAGCATCAGATGGGCAAAATCATGCTGGGGTTGAACAGAGCAAGTCAGCACTGGGCAGGGATGGAGCCCTGTGGGGGTGAACGGAGCAGGACCATCGTCTAAGGACTGTCATGATTTAAACAACAGCCATCAGGCACTGGAATAGCCTGAGGGATTTTATTTGCTGCTCTCCAGAGCTGCTGGACAGACATAAAGGGGGTCCCCTCTGCTGCCCACGCCAAGGGGAATACCCAGGGACAACCCAGCTGGGCTGCTGCCTTCCCTCATCTCAACAGATGGTCCCATCTCCTCCCCGAATGCACCCTGTAGAGTCCCAGCTCCAGCATCACCTCCCTGCTCCCTCCCGGTGAGCCAAACGAGATGTCTAACCCAGGACGCCCAGACTCATCTTTGTTTTCCAGCTGGAAGTGATTAACACAGTGGCACCTTCAGGCAGCTTAAAGCTGTAGCACTGCAGGGATGTTGCACCCCACCAGCTAGTCCAGAGAGACAGAATCAATGTTAGTTAAATTTAGTTACTTGTTTCAGTTTATAATTTAGCAGCAGGCACCCATCAGCCCACGCAAAATTTGTGTGATTAGATAATAAAATCTAAGCATCAGATAGCAAACCGGCCCAGACATCAAGTTATAATTGGCAAAAGCCTTTTGGCTGGAAAAAGGTGACAGGAGACTTTTTTTTTTTTTGCTCTTCATTGGGTATTCTGCAGAGCTCATGCAATAAAGCCACTCTCTTCTCCCTGCCAAGACACTGTGGCTGTAGCACGATGGAGCCCTACTGTGTCCCTCCAATCCAGCACTCCCAATAAACAGAGGGTCGTTGCAAACATATTTAAAGGGCTTAAACAGAGCCACAGGAGAGCGTGATCCCAGAGCCGGCAGCTGGCAGCACATGCCCTGCTACCGGCTCCCTCGTCCGAGCAGCCAGAGTCTCCAGGGGGAAAATGAGACCAGGACCTGCCTGCAGGAGGGACCGCAGCCACGGTGGTGTGTCCTGCTTACAGCCACCAGCTGAAATCCGGTTTGAGACTGGTCATGAACAGGGCTCTGCAGTTCAAACCCTTGAGGAACTGCAACTGGGATTATAGTAACAAAGAACAAAATTAATTCACTGGTTTAGTGCTGTCTGAATTCTGGAAGAATTTTGTGCTGGATGTTTAGAAAGATTCTGTCTCTCACAGATGAGCTGCCTGGATTGCCAAATGTATGTCCTCTCAGAGGAAAAAATGAGGTTTATTTCTGTTACAATCCTACAGGACTTGTTTCAGTTTTACAAATTTCCTTTCTAAATGGAAGCATTTTAGAAGAAAAGAAATTGCTTCGAAAAATCCTTACCAAAAAAATCCTTCTGAAAATGTTTTGATCTGATTGATCCATCAAGCAGTGGCTTGGGCTAAGGAAAAGATGACAGCTGCTCCTTTTGTTGCATGCTGTTCTGATAAGCTTCAAATAAGATGCTCCCTCTCACCCATGGCCCTCCACGTAGTGAATGCACAGAGGTATGTGGACTCCACTGAAGACACCTGATGTCGGAGCAGATCTGCTTCTGCTAGGAGGAAAAGATATTTTTGCTCAGAACTGTTTGGAAACCCATGACTGGATTTAAATTCAGAATAGCAATAATAAAAATTTAGAGAAGCTTTAAGGAGCCTTTCCAAAAGCATTCAAAGTTAGCTTTAGTCTGCAGTTGTGATCAGCACTGGCTTTTTTGGGAGCAGAATCAGGAGCATCCACACAAGGAAGAACTGTGGAGTTTCTGGTTTTCCAGCATCCATCTTGACCCTCTATCTGTTTTGTGTTGATTGACTAACCTGCCATTGGTTTTGAGGACGTTATTTATATTCTTTTATCATATAAAAAAGCTGTGACACAGCAGAGAGCCAGCCACAACCACCAAAATCCAGCAGCGTCCTCACCTGAATGACTGATACAGGGCAGACTCTCTGCAAAAGGGAATAAAGTTTTTTCTAAGACTATAGCTAAAAATAAGCTTACACACACATTTGATGTTCCTATATGACATGAATTGTAGATTCATCTGAATCTTTAGGATTCTTACTAGATGTTTGGAAGGATTTTTCTGTCACTGGGAGAACATAAAAATCTTCTCTTGGCTGTCTCCAGGCAGTGCAAACTTCCTTTCTGAGCTCCCTTTTCTAGGCAGATGAGGCCATTGATGGAAATTATAGATTGGTTTTTGGTGCCAGGGGGTCTGAACAAAAGCCAGAATGGAAGAACTCAGCTACATCCCCAAATGAGAAATAAGTTTGGCTCCAGCTCACAAGTCTGCTGCTCAGGTCCATCCATGTCACATAGGATAATCAGACAAGTAGCTTCTTGGAATCCTAATCCAGAAAAACTGAGATCCTGAGCTAATGGTTAAATAATCCCCATATTAAAACCTTCCACAAATCTGAACGAGAGAACTGAGTTTTCAAATACTTCCAATTAAATGAAACATTAAGGTCAGCACCTGGGGTGAAGGCAGAGGGGAAAGCAGGCTGGGAGTCTCTGAGGGCAGCTGGGACAAGCGGCATTTCCAAGGCAGCTTTTCTGACTCTCATCTCTGGCAGTATTAAGCACTGTCACAGCATTAGTGAAATGCGGTCTTTATTGGTTCATTTTCATCTCTCTGCATCTGTTTTCATGAGGACAGGGGTAGCTATTCGATGACAACCCTGGATGGATGGAAATGATTTTTCTTTTCCTTCTTCGTACAACTCCTCCACCTCCACCCCTCCCTTCTCTCGCCTAAAAGCAGAGCGTAATTTGTGTACTGGCTGAAATAAAACCCACTTAACAATGAAGTCCATGGCTAAAGCCTATGGACATCAGTGCAGCCTTAATGAAATTTCTGTTCCTGAAACACATTAGTAGGCAAGAGCTGAAACTGGAAAAAGATTAGGCTGCTGAATAGCTGGCAGAGCTGGAGCTTTCAGAGTGAAAGTCAGCAGAGAGAGCAAGGGAGAAAAAGGAGACAGACACACAGGGGGCTGCTCTGGCTGAGCTAACCCCCCGCCTGCCCGAGCCACAAACCTTCCCCCCATGCCCACGCTTGGCCTCTCCCCAAATCCCTTCTGATCCCCAACCCTCCCTGTGGACCTGCAGAGCCCTTACATGCTCCCATAAAGCTCCCCATCCTCAGTGGCCTGCACCCACAGCACCCAGAGCTAGCAGAGAGGATGAGCTCCTGTGATTATAAAGGCAATAGCCTGCTGGTTTATTTTGTCAGGCAGATGATACGAGGCTCTCTGAGCTCTGTAGAGATTTAGATTCACTTGAAGTGGAAGCTTGCATACTTTTGTTTGATTTCCATTCCAATTTTATCCTGGATTTTGGTCCATTTTACACTTCAGCAGCAGAGAGATGCCCAAAGGGCCTGTTTATGTGCAGAGAGGAGAAGGGGAGGTCAGACACAGGGAAGCCCTTAGGCTGTTTTAATTTCTTCCGGAAGACAGGTCAACTAAGTAGATGGCATCACAGCGCCTAGAAATGTGCTCACATCGGCAGGTTTTATGACTATGCATCATTCAGTTGGTGACATCATTCAAGTCACCTCTCAGATTTACACAGAGCAACAAGGGGACAGGGGAAGTGGAGGAGAGCACACGGCTGGGAAATCCCTGCAGCAGAAACACAACTTCACTGTTTTCAGACCCGAGCTGGCAGCTTTTCGACTCAGTTTCCCAAGATCTTCAAAGCTGGGGCTGTGCACACTGAAACCAAAGAGCCAGCTGGGGCTAGAAATGGAACAGCCCTTCTTGGAGCCCTGTGTCCAGGTGGCTCCAGAAATGCTTGCTTCATTCAGGTGTGGATCTGGGGGGAGCTTCACTGCACCCTGCCCCTTCTAGTGCCCGCTCAGACCAGTAATCCCTGCTGGTGCAGCTGGCTTTGCCCAGATCACAGAGGGACCCTGACACACCTGGGCTTTGCCACAGCCACGAGCTGCACTCCAGTAGCAGTGTCCACTGATCGCTCACACTGAGCATTTACACAGTTTCTCTGTGCCTTGAAATGGTCATGGCCATCAGACTCAAAAAAAACCAACCAAACAAACAAACAAAAAAAAACACAAACCAAAGCAAATCAAAACAAAAAAAAAAAAAAAAAAAAAAAAGAAAAAAGAAAAATTATCAATGTTATTGCAGGATTGGTCTTTCAGTTGTCATATTCTTCTTTAATTCCAGCATAATTTCACTTGTCTCCCAGAAGACAAGAATTTGACTTTTCTGCTGTGCCCTTTCAGATGCGTTACAGACTGTGATCTTGTCTGTGCTCTTAATGGCTTTGTCAAGAGATCATTTCTGCTCAAACCTTGTTAGTCTTAATAAAGATTAAGCCATAAATACTTCTGTGATTTCCTTTTAGTGGGTCGTAATTTGACTAACAAATTAAATTGATTTGGAAACTATTAATTATTTGGTTAGGAGTAGATTGAAGGAAGTTTAGTTGAAAATGGACTTTTCATGGAAAGAAAAGAGATACCAATTCTTGGAAATATAAACTAAATGTGGGAAACTGGATGAGTGACATTTTGAAAATCCTCTCTCATTAACTGGCTTTGGCTTTCAGTATATGTCATTTTTATCCCCATATGTAAAGCTAATATTTCTTTCCATCACATCTGTTGGGCAGACAAATCCACAAAGCTAGAAAACTTTGATGATGGAGCTATAAAAGCAGAGAGATCTCATCATAAAGATAACGGTCCATTTTCAAAAGTCTGAATCCCAGACTGTGTTACTTTTCTCCTGTGATCTCCAAAGCCACCTCCAGGAAAGCAATGCTCACGCTGCTGCTACAGAGTTTTACTGATGCGTTGTGATCTAAATGGAGAGTGTGTTTTGGTACTCTGTTTTCATTTGTTAATTGACTCCTCTCTTACTTAAGATAGGAATTGGAGTCGTTTGTGATAAATGGATTACACAGTCCTCTTTGTTTCAGTGCAGCTTCTGTGAAATAATTGCAAATTCCTCCTGACACCACCAGTAGTATTACACCAGGTAATGGTGGGTGGAGGGTGGAATAGGGACTCCTTTCCACCAGTGAAAAGATGTTGTTTTTAACTCAATATTTGTCTAACGTAAAATGAATAAATGACACATGGGGCACAGTCCAGAACCCACAACTCCCTTTTCCTGCATGACTTACAGTAATTCAGTCCTTGTGGGAGCTCACTGAAGTCCCTAACTCCTGCATACTTTGCACAACAGGTCTGGCTTCAGGACTTCGAGCCTCCACCCCACTTTCTGCACAGCAGCTAGGACCCTGCCTGGAAGGGAGGAGGTACTGGTGGGACACCCCTCCACCCAGCTGGATAAATGGTACCGAAGGACTTCCTATTCCTAGGTGAACATTGTCACCAGGGAGGTGGTCTCATGCATTTTCAAACAAAAAAAGGGAACCTTGTGCAGGTCTTCAGAAGAAAAGCTTTGTCAGTCTCCCTCAGAATAGGTCTTTGGACTCTCTAAACTTGATCAGAAATTCACATTCTTCAGTATTCCTCACAGGTTTCCTATTTTAGCACTGAGATTTTAGATCCACCTTCTAAAACATGTAGTTCATTTCAGGTGCTTAAAAAGAAAGCAAAACTGTGCCTAACTATGTCCTTTATTGGATCTGGCCCTCAAAAAACAGAAGGTGTTGGCAAACTGCTGCAACTCCATATGGTTGCTTTGTGGCTCCCTCTGCTCTTTAAAGGAGAAGGAAGACTTGTTCTCACTCTCATCCAGACTGGCTCTGTTGCCAGGCTCTGAGCTTCCAAATTATCACCCCTACAAAAAGGTAAAGAGACCTTTAACAAGGGCTGGCTTGTCCCCTCTGCTGGTTCTCCAGCCAGCATTTCTTCAACATCAGAGCTGTACCTCTGCATCTTTCTACCTCTTCACATATGATCTTTCTGCTTCCTACTCAGTCCTCCCCCTCTCTCCCACCAGCCTTCTCCTACCTTTCAAATTACTCCACCACCAACACATTTTCAACAAGGAGGATCTCTTCTATACTTCTTATTGCCAGCCCATGTTGTCCTGACATGAAAAGGTAATTAAGGGAGACAGCTATTTCTTCAGTGGCGACTGAAGACTACAGTCATGTTCTCAGCTTTATGTGGGATCAGAAATTGCCAGAAAAACAGAATTCATAAGAATTATAGCTGACTTACAGCAGACAGAGCTTAGTTTCTAGCACAACAGCAATGAATATTAATTTGGATTGTACTGAATGAGAGCCCTTCTCACTGATCCCTAGAGACACTAACCACACTGGGTAGCAAGAACCATTCTTGGAGGTGGACTGACAGAAGTGGGTGACAAGAAAAGGGCTGAGAATGGGCCCCACTTCAGCTTACAGCCTATTTATTTCTCAGAGAAGTTGGTATGTCCAGCTCATCCATGTGTGGAAACATTACACACGTACATATATGCACACACACAATCCATCCGTACTTACACACACACACAGAGTCCCTTTGCTGAGCCCGAGTGGCTGTTCTGCACTCACCTGGCTGGGGAGGGGGAACAGCAGTGCACAGGCAAATACTCCATCTGCTCTCCGAGCTCCAGCCCTGAGGCCCATGGCACAGGCTTATTGCTCCATTCCTCCCTCACCATTCAAGTCCTTACGTATCCTAAAGATTTGGACATGTTCTGCTTTTTATTTTACTACTCACTGTCTTAATTTCACCAAAGGCTGAGCACACTGGAATTTAAGTTTTCCCCTTGCTGTGCATATTTCCAACTCTAACTTATTTTCTTCAGTAAGTCTTTTTTTTAAAACAACAACAAATCCATCTCCAAAAAGACTTTACAGAACAAACAAACAAGCCAAATCTTTGTTAATTCTACCAACAAATGCACAGAAACAATGGAGAGATGAGACAGTGCTTTAACTCCCTGAGGGATGTCTGATGTGAGAGCACAAGCAAGGCAAAATGAAACATTAGTGGTATTGAGAAAAGGACAGAGGCTTCTGCATATAGGAGGGAGCCTCATGTCAATATTCAGACTTACCCTTGCCAACAGGAAAAGAGATGCTAGAACCCTGGAGCTCAGAGCATGCTCTGCTCTCAATTTACACTAGTGTAAATCTGCAGACAGAGCTGCGAATTCACTGAGGAAAGAAGGAAGAGACACTTGCCTGTAAACACCACCCCTTGAAGCCTAGATGAAGGTGGAAGAGCTTCAGAAGGTACCATCTGGCTGGCAAGCGAGCTGGCATGGGCAAAGCCTTGGCTTCAGCTTGAATCAGCATTTGAATTCAGAAGAAACTTGGGCAAAGTCTCAGGAACCACCTTCTCCCTCCTCCCACGTTGCGTGACACACCACAGCTGAGTCTGGTGTAACGACCTCTGAGCACTGCTAACTCCCCCTGCTTCTCCTGGCAGGTGGTCCCAGGGAAGCAGTTTGGCCCTAAAATGGATTCTGCCTCTGATATCCAAAGTCATGAGAAGCTGTAATTTGTCATTGACCACAGCTGCTTGCTGCTGACACACGGCCTGGCTCACTGGCGCATCCTGGGCTGAGAGCCTCCTCCCCTTCTTGTGGGATCTTTCCATCCCTTTCCTCAATCTAGTACTTGAAGTTTAAACTAAAAATGGTAGGAACAAACACCAGGGAAAAAACACCTCTAGTCAGATCAATGGATTTTATTTTTATGTCAGTCTTTAAAGTTTCCTTTCACTTTTACACCATTTGTTTTGATTTTCTTTTGTTTTTCATCATAATAAAGTTACAACCTGAAGCAAGGGGAAGAAAAAAAAAAAACTTTCAAGCAGGTCTTTTCTCGGTTTCGTTTTTCACTTAAAGCTGCCGCAATATTTAGAGTTGCTAAAATGAGGAAAAATTGCCCTCCTATTCTCACAGAAAGCCGGTTTCAAAGAATCAGCATTTTCTGATGAAAAATGGTTTGTTGAAATTTCCCAACCAGTGCTTTTACTAAGTGCACTAAGCACAGTCCTACTAATACTTCCCTTCCCTGTGGAGGGTGAAGATCCCCCCCTCAGTCTCCATGGGAGCTGTGCTGTTGTGGATATCAGCTGAGCTAACTGCTACACAGGATTTTGGTTGATGAAAGCAGGTACTCATGTTAGGCCTCCCATTTTACAGAGATTTATGCAGATGTGGGCCTATTCTTATAAAATTTTCCACTCTTCTCCCTGTCCCAAACATTATTTTTAATCTACATGTCATGACCACTTCTACTAGTGCAGGTAGTCCTGTGTCCAAAATCCCAGTAGCAGTGTGGCAGTGTGCCTCCAGCAGTACATTTTGCCTGTAGACAGTCGTTATTCTCGTGGCTTTTGGACAGAGCAATCACCACCCTCTTTCTTCCAGTTCTGGCAGGATCATGGACATGATTAGGCTTCTCTCAAACAAACCTGTTCTTGGGGCCATGAGCATCACTCCACCACCTGGCAGCAAGGTACAGATATGCCACAGAAGCTTCCATCTCAAGCTAAAATTCTCCTCTTTTGGGGTCTCGGCTAACCACATGAGGTTGAAATGGTGCAGAACACATGCTTTCTGCAGGAGAATCAGATACCACTGTCCGTTTTAAGTGCAGTTGTGTTGAAAAGAACAGCATTGAATCCTGGAAACAGCCTCACTTCCCTGCCCAGGCCCCTGCCTCTTGCCTCCATGCGATGCGGCTGCTGGCAGAAGATGGAGCCAATCTGCAAAATGAGCATCTCCATGGAGATAAGCTGAGAGCACAAGAAGGTCAGAGCCAAAGTGTCAGGAGCAGCAAAGGAGTTCTTCAAACTTCATTTCCTTCCACAGAAATCACTTGATGGAGATTTGTTGAACGTGACACCTGGCTGCCTCGCATTGCCGACTCAAATGAGGAGACAAAAGAGGAAGCTAATTGTTTCCAATGCATTCAAGTTTAATACAGTGCATTTTTAATTAGGGCTCTAAAGGGGAAGAGAATCAATTACCTCTTGCAGAGGCAGATGCCACTGGCAGGTGATGCTGTGCAGAGAAAAGGAATTGCAGCAGGATGCTGAGGCTCCCTGATGAGGAGAGGGCCAGTGCGCTCTTTGGGGAGCCCTGGGTGTCAGATACTCTAGGTTCCAAGGAACCTTGCCACGAAGTGGCACTGTGACACCATCCAAGAGGACAAGATCAGGGGATAATGCTCCTGAACCACCTTGCTTTGGAGGTGCCCTTGTGCCTGGGGAGTCTTTATAACCCCCAGGGAGCATCTGCTCTCCAGGACCTGAGGAGGAGATAAATACATGTGAGAGCACACTTTGAACATCCCTTTCGACAACTATGGTGAGATCTAGTGCCCTTCAAGACACCCTATTCCTTATTTGAGCAGGATTGGAATAGCCCAAAGACTATTGCTTCATAGGTGCTTGGTGATCTGTGCTGGGGGAGAGGGAAACAAAGGTACACTTATGGTTGGGATACAGGTCTCTAGAGAATTCTGTGCTAGAAAAGCCATCCTGGTGAGCTGGCATTGAAGGAAGTCCAGTGAACAAGCACAACAAGCCCAAGGACTTACTCTAAGAAGCAAACCCCTATAGCATACTGTTGAGACAGAGGCACATACAGCAAGAAGCTGGTATTGCTGAAAACCTATGTTCAGATTGTTCAGCAGACCAAAGCTTAGGTCTCCAAGGAGCTCAATTTCATGCCTTTAATGAGAATTATTTTTCCTAAAGGAAGCAGCCAAAGTCCTTCAATTCAGTGTAATACATTGCAACAGCAGACAGGTCTCAGGATCCTGTGTTCTCAGCACCCTCATATTTAGTATTTACCAGGCAAAAATCACAGTCTTTTTCATGTTTTTCAACGGGACACTTTGGGATGTGCTGAATTTATTCTCTTTGGTTATGAGTGACTTCAGAGTCTGTTGCTGAAGTCTATACCACAGAGATTTCTTTGCAAGGCCTAAGGGGGCCAATTCAGTTGGCTAAAAAGAAGATTAGTAGCACCATTCGAGGGACCCTACATCATCCTAAACTTTTGCATGGGGCTGGCAGAAACAGCATGGGACCAAGAGCAGACTGGCATCCTGACAGCTCACTGAAATACTTGATGGTTTCTCAAAATGCTCTAGACACCTCTTTTTAGCCAACTGAAAGCAGCCAGTGTTTGGCCAGTTCAGGGGGTGTTTGATGCAAAAGCTCATTCAGTTGTAATGCAGGACAAGGCCTTCAAGCTGTGCAATGCTACTCTGCAGCAAGGCTGAGGATAGAAATTAGCTCCTAAAAATAATTTGGGACATTTTGATTGTGAAGCTTGAGCTAACTTAGTGTATGGCATTGTAAAGCCAGAAAGATTAAAACAAGAAGACTATCCATTAAAATAAAATGGTGATTACAGACTGAGTGCTACAGAAATAAATCCAATGGTGAAATTCACCTTACAAATGTAAGATTGAGATCAGGACTTCATTGCCAGAAAGAATGTGGGTTTTTTCACTTTGTGTCTTTTCTATTTCTTCATATTTTCTCAATGAATCTCTGGAAGATGCTGTTTATGGACAAAATGGAGCATGTTTCATGAAAGATTTATTAATCAGAACTGCCAAATTCATAATTACTTTCTGGGCACTGAAATTGTTTGGCCTTATCAAATAAATGAGAATAACCACTGATTATTGTTTTTGGAGAAAGAAGTAGCTAGTAATAAGGAAAAAATATGCACATATGAGAAAGATAATATAAATGGACATAGATGTGTTCATATAGATGTCTGAGTGGTCAAATGACTCATCTGTCTGAAAAAGGAAACATAATTTTCATATTATGAGGCACTCAAGCAAGTCAGTGATACTTTCACTCCAACACGATAGATGGACGTCATTTGTTTCCCTGTTCCTTTTCTGCCACTGCTGTTTTATGGTTCAGAGGTGGCTGGATTTTCCCTCTGTCATTTTTAGTTCAAAAATAGGAACCTCTGTTCTATAGAAATTAGTGACATTTAACACCAGCAAGAAACTCATAAACACCTCAAGCTTTTAAAGTTTTTCCACTTCCATGGTGGAGTAGTCACATTTGATACACAAGTGTAACCCTACATCAATTTTTTTCTAAGTGTTGTGGGGCTTCTTACACTGGCCCTGAGGTTGCTCGAAGTTATAAAATATACCAACTTCTTATGAGAAAACCGTCACCATATCCAGATGCTTTTGAAAATCTAGCCAGCTGCCCTTGGAAACCTTGTCAGAAGGTACAGGACACCCAGCCTGGAGTGAAAAATGTTTCCTGGCCTCCAAAGGAGGAAGATGCTTGTGCCCACCTGCTCTTTAAGCACAAGAAAAGACATCTATCTTTATTGACATGACTTCAGGTGCTCTTGAAAATTCTTCTTGGACTTGCCCGAAGTTGCCCTGTGGGTAACAACCAAACTCTCCCCCCAGGTGCTGCTGCAGCCCCTGGCCCTCGGCCCCTCGTGCTCACACAGGGATCCCACAGCACTTCAGCCTCAGCACAAGAGCAGCAGTAAACTCTCTTCCAGGCTGCTAAGTTGCGGATTCCTCTCTTGCCCTCTTCCCAGCTTTTGCAGATTTTTCCCCTCCTCCCCTCCCATGATGATTTATGGGGGAAAAAGTATAATTCTAAAATGAATAATTGATATTCTTTCAAAGCTATCTCCTTTACTCTACTTGTTCTCTTAATTTACTTGGTTTATACCAACTGATGACAGAAGCCTATTGTTTTGCTGAAACATTAACTTCACAAAGTCATTCCGCTCCCATCTGCAGCACTAAAATTAATGATTCCCTCTGCAACATCTGTTTAATTAACTATCGGCACCATAGAAGAGGCATCCAAATACCCCGGTGACTAAATCAGCCTCAAATTAGGGAAATACAATGTTAAATTGTATCAGAGAGAAGCAGAGATTATCCTTTTGAGCACTGACATTCATTAGCTACCAGCCACCCCATGTATCTTCATAGTGAAAAAGTGTCAGCAGCTCTTTGCCGTAAAGTTTTCATTTAAGGGCTGCTGCTCCTTTAGCCACCGTGATTGGAAAGAGGAGGGGGTGGAGGGACGCGAGCAAGTTTAAGCCAGTGCTCCATCATCCCTGCTGATGGATCTGTTGCTGGGATGAGAGATAAAGGTAAAATAGCGCTGCCACCGAGCGCTGCCTACGTTGCTGTCATGCCTGTTGGAGACTGGTGCCAGCTCCCCCAGCGACAGGACGGTCCCTGCAAAGCCAGCAGGACTCATTGCAAAAGTGCTGCTGAGTCAGGGTATGTCTGGGGGTACAGCCAAAGGTATCGGTCTCCTGGCTACCCTCTAAGAGAGAGATGGGAAAAGGCAGCTCTAAGGGGGAAGAGGGGAGGGCAAGTGGTTCAGAACTCCAGCAAGGTCTCCCAAGCGCCTCGGGGTATTAAAAAGGACCCTTA
This sequence comes from Tyto alba, assembly GCF_018691265.1. Lineage (NCBI taxonomy): Eukaryota > Metazoa > Chordata > Aves > Strigiformes > Tytonidae > Tyto > Tyto alba. The sequence goes on from NW_024881273.1 coordinate 8,621,552, forward strand.
CAGACTCTGCTGCTAATGTAACTGCACGTCCAAATTTGTACTGGCAACACACAAAATAACGGGCTGATTCAAGAGTTTGGGGTTTTTTAAGTTTTTTCCCCTACTTTGAACTCCTCCATTATGCTACCATGGCAACAAATGCAGCGTAAAATTGCAAGTTTGCAAAATGCGCTATGTCAGCAGCCATGGTAAAAGCCCGGCTCTAGCAAAGGAAAGGAAGCCAAGCAGGGTGGGGGGCTGGCAGGGGGGACCCCGGCTCCCATCGGGCTGGGCAGGCTGCACTGCCAAGGGGCAGGGTGGGCAGGGGGGAGACATCAGTGAAAGGAAGGCGCTGCAGCTTGGGTTCCCACTATGTAGTTATTAAAATACACATCTACATCCAGTCTGCTGTCTATCCAGACTTCCTACCTGATACGAACTTTCTCTGAAAAGGGAACTCTCCAGGGATTTTTGCCACTTCTTGGTGGACTAGGGAAGCGTCAGGCTGTTCACTTTAAAGAATGAGCCTGAACTCCTGGAAGTACTGAAATAACTCTAAGGTTCTTCTCTAATGCATGAGCTCAGGTCAGAAAAGTGCATCCACTGAGTCCTCTGGGGTGAGATTTTTCAAATGCATACCAAGCCCGAGGCTCAGTGCCCGCAAGGGCCAGACTTTCATCAGAGCTCAGTTCCCATTTAGGCAGCTAATTAATCTTTGCAAACACCTCAAAGTATCTAAACTGCAACTGCAGCTGTGATGCTGCCCTGAAGAATGGCTGTGGCTAAACAAAAACTTCTCAGTTTAAAAATCCATTTCCTCTCTCTTTGGAATAGTATCTGCTGGCTTTGTTGGCAAACCATTTCTGATTGTTGTTTCTTGGCTTAAAGAACCAATACACATCTGAAAGACTGCTCTAAAATCCAGCTGTACATTGTCTTCAAATAAAACATATACTTAAGTGTCAGGGAAGAGTTGAATTTGGTTCCTTTATATCCATGCAGCCAACTTAGAGGCAATGTGTTGGCACATTAGGCACATTTATAAATTGTGAATAAGCTTCAAATGGAGTATGGGAAGACAGAATAAATGAGGCTGCTGTTAGACAACAAGCAGAAATACCACCCTTTATTCAAGAGGTGCTAAAGTCAATAAACATAATTACTCTTCTACTAGATCATTGTTATCCTCACCTTTCACTGAGAATAAGCACTTTTTTAGCCCTTTCCTTCCCACCTTTCCCCAAAGATCCTTGTTGTCTTTCGTGTCTTGCCATTGGTCTCAGTAGTTGACACCTCCATCATTAATTCAGGGTTTTCAAAGGTTGGTTTCCAGAGTCATGCCTTCTCTTGTTTTCTAGCAAAAATACAATCATTAAGATTTGGTTTGGTTTAAGGACAGCCAAGGTTTTGTGTCTCCATGGAAGACACTCCTGAACATTCCTTTCAATGAACTTTCAAAGTGGATTTGTCAAAACTTGTTCGAGTTTAAGATAATTTTACCTAATTCATGGTGAGAATATTTAAGACCATTACAAGTAGCTTTGACTCAACTGCTTTAAACATTAATTCAAATTAACATACTCAAACATCCCTTTGCAGGCATGTCCTGTTGTGACTTGTTGCTCAAGGCAGGATTGCAGATGAGTGGCCTGCTTAAAAAAAAAAAAGTCCTGCCTTGTTGAGAAGAGGCTCATGTGTGTCTCCAGCAGTAGGAAGACAGTTTCTTCTCATGCAGCACCTATCTGCATTTGTGACATCCACACTTCAGCACACAAGGAAGCAGAGTCAGTAGTTGCTTTCCTAGTGCTCATGTGCTGAGGTTATTGGCAGGACTCTACTGACAGAGCATGTAGTAGAGAATGTACCAAACCACATTTATAAGTGTGACATGAAATTCAAAAGCAGCCAGGGGAATTACAACACTCTGTAGCAGGATAAGATGCTAAAGGAGCATGAAACACATGCTATGCTTAACGTGATTTTTTTTTTTTTTTTATATATATAAGACTGCTTCCTTTCCAAGCTTGCCGAGCAATACATTGCACTGTCAGAGTACAACCTCAGACGTGAAGAGCCGTGGCAACAGTGGTGAGTTGGATACAGAGCCAGAAACAGCACGGTTTATGCTTCTGACTAGATAAGGGAGTCAGATGAACACCAGCTATAGCACAACACACAGAAACCTCTCAACACATGGAAGATGAAGAACTAACGTGTTATTCTAGGTGTAGAGGAGTTCCAACCCTGGATGTTACTGATAATGTAAGGAGAAGGAAGATAAGGAGATTGAAGGCTTTAGGTGAGAGTGTCCCCTGAATAGCCAGTACTCAGAAATGAGGTATCAATATTTACTTGGCAAAATGGCACACAGCTCTGAAATCCAGTAAATGGGGAATTAGATTGCTTGGATGGCGCACAGAGAAACCAGCTGGGACTGGATTGTCAGTATGATAGGGACTGCATGCACACAAAGAGGACAGGAAAGCCACTGACATATTGTGTTTATAATTTTAAACAGATATGATGAAAAAATAGTGTGAGAAGATATAAGGGGAAAAGGTGTCCTAGGACTACATAGCAGATCAGTGCCAGAGCTGGGAATTGATTCATGATACTCACACTCCTTAGCCCATTGTAGCAAAAAACACTGAACATAAGAGGAACAGCTATGAGTCTCTGTCTTTGCTATTATCCTCAAGGTTTGGGTTTATGTATTTATTTATTTACCAAACACCGAGGAATGACAAACAGAATGAGAAACACGGAGTGTGCAAGAAGGCTCATAAAATCCTTTTCATATCTTTAATCAATCATGACTAGTGTATCTCCCATACATTTTTCCAGTTTAAAATAGAATAAAGATGTCCCCTCACATCATAATCTTTCTCCAGGCAGCTCTGCTCCTTACATCAGCACAATGACCCAAACAGTATGGCTGTATTAACAGATACGATCTAGTCTTTAATGGAGCTCAGCAACTGGGATTAGCTACCTGTAATGTAGTTTGGGCTGTCAGGCACTATACAAAACTGCTCACACATTACAAGTTATAGGCATCAATTCTTTCTAAGTGAAAAGGCATTTCAAATTCAAAACACTTCAAACTTAATAACAGGAAATTATCTTGATGGATCCCCTTCAACATGTAAAAAAAAATAAAGAGATGAGGAGAGAGGGTCAGGCATCCGATCAAAACAAAATCATATCAATTCTTTTTTTCTCTCTCTAGTTCAGAGCAAAGCAGAAACATGGATTTGGATGTCAAGGGGGAAGAAATTGTGGAAATGTATGGCAGAACGAGAAAGAACATTTGCAAATTACATTATAACAGGAGAAAGGGAAAGTTTACCTCCCTGTTTGGGTCCATATGTACACCAGAAGCATCAGTCTGATCCAGCAGGGACTTCTCCTCTAACAAGACTGTTTGAAAAGTCCCTTGCAGCTCCTTAGGGTATTTTTCCAAAGGAAGCTGAGTCAAGAGTTAGTTTGGGTTTTTTTCTTAGCTTTCATATTTTGAAGATGCCCAATACGGACATGCTTAATGAGACCAGATTTTTCAGATCAGAAGATGCTCAGTATTTCCTGAAAAGCAGGTCCTTTTTAAAAGCATCTTTGTTAAAGTACACATTTGGAGTGCACACTCATAAAGCGTGCACAGTGTCTGAAAATACTGTCCATTTGCCCCTTTAATTCCTAGCAATGGTCCGGGGCTAGAAAACCTCAGAGAAGAGGAGGAAGGGTCAGAGTTCAAGTGATGAACGCTAACAAGCTGAGTCATTGATGAGTTGCATGCTATAATCTATCATTTTTAAACCTAGCTTGTGTGAAAGCTTTCTGTGTTGTCAAGCTGAGTCATTTCTGCCCATGAAAGAGAGGGCTAGGGAGGAGAACCTTTTTTCATCTCTCAACACTGTGACCATGCACCAACCCTGCCGCTGTCCCATTTTCTCCACACCTGTCTCTCTCTCTCATCCCTGGCATGTGAATTGGCCAAGCTACCACCTGACATCCCAGAAAGAACAAAGCTTCCCAGAGTTGGAGAATGAGTCCCCTAAGGAAAAGAGAAGGGACTGAAAACAAATTGAAAGCAAGACAGACAAACTAAAAGGCAGATTTTCCTTTTAGCACATTTTTTGGAGAGGTCCCTTATGGCCAGAAACCCGCACCGCTGCTGGATTTCCAGCTCCAGTCAGAAGCCCAGGGGAAAGACAGCTCTTCACCACCTGTCAGGAGGGACTGCAAACACAACAAAGTATCTTGTAGAAAAACAGTACAGGTTAGTCATTTGAGATTGCCTCATTAGTCATACAGCATTTTCACATGCTGATGGCTGAAGGCAAAATATGACCTTAAGTTACATTATCACACCAAACACAATGTCTTTCATTGCAAGGGGAGAACAAGAGAGAGCGAATGTACTGCATGAGATGTGAAGGATGGGGCTTTGATGGAGACAAGATGTTACATCAACCATAAAAGTGGATGTCCTTGTTTATCATCTCTGTAGGGGTGGTAGCTCAGACCTGGGACTATGCCAGGTGATGGATAAAGGCATTCTGGAATAAACATGCTCTGCTCCAAAGAGCTTTCACCCTCAATATCTAACATCTCCCAGTGGGTGAATATTATCAACAGACAAGACAGTCCAAGGCAGCAGTGTGATTAAAGTTGTTTGAAATCTAACTCTTCCTTAAAAATTCAAAGCAGAAACTAGCCCTGACTATAGAGGGAAGGGAGTGTTTTACAAAGTGCAAAGCATCTAGTCCTTTTAAGAACTGAGAGTGCTCTCAAAGTCCCTGAAAACACCATCTCCATACCCATGGAAGGTGATATGTGTCTTCATGCAGCAGGTGAGCCCTGCATATTGTTTTATTCAAAAAAGACAGTGACTTAAATGGTATGAAAGGCTGTGTGCTGGAAATCTGAGCAAATATCAACTTCATGTCCAACTCTGTGATGTCTTTTTCCTGGTTTCACATCCCACCTGAATGAGTTTGTCTTTCTTCCAGCACCCAGAAATTAAAGTGATAAATTTACCCATGGCTTTCCATGAGATGACCCAAAACTGGCTTTGACTGAGGAAAACAAGGACACTTTTTCTGTTTGAAATCAGATCTAGAGTAAGATTTTTCAAAGCACTTTGTGACTAAGGTTTCTAGATCAGATCAGCTTTTGGTCTGTTGACCAGATTATTAGAGCTCTCTTCCAGGTGCTCCCAGGGCTGCAGATGTGTAGTTCTCTAATACACATTCAGTCCCTCCATTTTCTTACTGAAGACTAAATGCATCAGATAAAATAAGGAATGTAAAGGAAGCTAGAATACAGGTTTAACCTAATAGAGTGAACCCCAACATGCTAAGGAGGGATTTGTAAAGACTTCTTTAAAGCTCTTTCATCAGTAATACTTGTGTGTCTGATCTTCTGGGTCTCGACATACTTTACATCTATTTTCAGAGCTTGGAACACAGGAAGAACAGGTTTTAATGGGAAACACTAGCCTTCTGCTTCTGGGAAGATATTGTTAGGGTTGGCTCAAATGAAGAAGGATCATCAGCATGTTCTCAGAGCTTCTTGCTTTGGCACTGAGGAAGATTTAGCACGTTCCAATATCCATTTCCTCCACAGCTCTAATCTTAACACCCACCTACTGCATGCTAAATGAACATCCCAGCACTTCATAATGGAGACAGGAAATTAATTCCTCATAAAGGTTTTTTTTTTTCTACCCCTCTTATTAAGACTCCTCAGCCCTGTCAACAGCCAACTGAGCTTTCACAAGTCATAAAGGTGCATTTCTGCAGTCTCATTTCCTCAAGTCTCTTACTTGATGGATTATGCCCATTAATAACCTTCACATTGGAGTAGAACAGCTGCTGAGGACTCAAGGTACCCTGTTGGATGGTGTAACCCTGACCCTTTAAGCAAGACAGGAAGATGGAGACATGAGGCAGGGGGTCTTATGATGTATATCAACTTTGTTCAATCCATCTTAGAGGCAGCAATCATAGAAAAACAGACCTTCCCTGGTCTTGATGACCTAGGATTCCCATGGGAACCATCAGAGCTGGACCACTACCCTGAGGAGGACAACATCTGCAATAAAGCCCTTCATCCTTCAGTCCAATGCAACTTTGAGCATTTCTACACCTCTAGCAACCACTAAGTGCATGCATCCATGTTTTCAGGATACATGATGTCCAGAACAAGATTTTAAGAGGACAAAGCCCAGGGAGGTGTCTAACGACAATCTCCTCCTTTGACATATAAATTAACCAGGAAGCATACAATCCTTAAATTTTGTATTATAAATTTTCTCTCCAACTCATAGTCTGTTGGGTAATTTCTTTTCTTCAGTGGAAGTGACTAATATTTAATTCTAAAAAAATCAGATTTATGTGAGCATTTAAATGAACCAAGTTGCATCAGAATGACAGATATGGTTTAAAATTGTGCCATTTCACCCAGGCTTGAGCTCAGTAGCATCATACAAGCAGAGATGATGCTTAGAGAGATGGATCCTAAAACAGCAGGCAAAATTCTTGTGAAATGAAAATGGATCATATCCATATGATATGGATTTGGAAACAGCAGAGTGAGAATTTGGAGCTGATATCAAAAGCTGGAGGGCAGTGTAAAATAAACACACAGATTGCATCCCCAATTTTGGTAGAAACCTTTTAAAAAAAATTTCATGCAGCTATCAAAAATAAAAGCACAAGACCAATTCAGTGAGCTCAAAACTAGAGAAAATATCATGGGAACATGTCATTTGGAACTTTCCTTGGTTCCCTTTTCAAAATGTTATATAACATTTAATTTTGATTTTCACATATATACACCACGTAAACTATGGAACAGCAGCATAATGTGACTCTTCACAGGATTCTAAAGTTTTTCAACCAGTCCTAGCACAAATGTTCTGTAGAAAAGTACAGTTACACAGTTGTTGCTTAGCAAATGTCTATGAGAAAGTGTTTCTGTTTAAGGAGACAAACAGATTAAGTATTAACCTTCTGCAAGGGCATGCTCCTCCGGGACAGAAGATTTCTGTAAGACTCAGAGGGCAAAACTGTCAGAATCTCTTGTTAAAATATAGGCAGCACATCACAGCCACAGAGCCCAGAAATATTAAAGTGAAAATCCCTGGTAATTCTGGCTCAAAGTCAGAAATAGCTGAGTGCTTCTAGATCTCTTGACCCCAGGGAGTTATTAGTAACTTTTTTTTTAAGTAATCTGTAACATTTTGTGTCTTTTCTTTTTAATATATTAAGAAATTACACCCCAAAGGGGAATGGACTCCTGAGTTCTGTCACTCCCTGAAAGAGTAAGTTGGCATCTCTAACTCCACAACCAAGTCTGTGTCTCCATGCCAGAAAATACACCCTATGTCTACCTCCGAATGGGTCTTAAACTGTCTTTGGGAAGGGATTAATGGTCTGGTTTGGATTTTCAAGTTTTCTTCTTTTGCTGAGATATTTATTTAAAATCCTTTGAACTCCCCTTTCCCCCTCCAAAATCTCTTCCCACGTGATAATAAAACAGAGCGGTTGGTAAGGCAGAGTCTCTGTGATGATGTGTCTTCTGCCTCTCACTCAGGGGCATCAGATTAGGGCCATAAAGTCCCATAGGGATTGCATTTTAAAAGAGGTACATAGAATAAATTGTAGATGGATGTTCAAAAATGACCTTCAGCACCACAGAGTGGGAACTGGAGGAAAATGCAGGACTCCTTAGCTTGGCTTCCTTCTGCTCTTGCCCATTGCCCTCCAGCTCCTCTGTGCTGAACCCAGGGCACAATTGAACGCACTGCTGTGTTGCAGTTGCACCCTTGTTTTCCATAATGTTTAGGTGTGGAATCCCTAATTAAGTCAGGGTTAAACCTGATTGCCCACCCAATAGCAATATATTCCTTAAACAATTTTGCCAGAAGTCCAAAGAGAGTTATTTCTTGAGTACTCAGTGAGAGGCTTTGGCCTGTTAACTACCTACAGGCCCCTTCCAGTACAGATTAAATCCAAGGACTATTTATCATTTAGCAGGGGACTGATTTATCTACCTGGGGACACAGTTCTGAACTCAAATCATGAAGATGCTGTTTGTCAAGGGCTACTGCACACATTTCATCCATTCCTTCAGAAACAGGGAATAATTTTTTGACCCAGGCTTCTGAGACATTGGGATGAGAGTGAGTATAAATATTCTCATTCCTGACCCTTCCAAGAGAGTTTTAATTTACACGTTCTACATCTGGGAGTCTTTCCAATCCATATTAAATTTGTTGAAAGGAAAGAGTATCATTTAAACCAAGGGAACCAAGATAAAACAGCTCTAAGACCCTCCACATATCTTCCCCTATGAGCTGTGAATTGCATTATTAACAAAAGTTCTGGAATACCTCTTGGGAGAAAAATCTTGAATATGTGAAAGACAGAAAATGGTACGGACATCCCACAGGGATGCACATGATCAGGCTGGTTTCATACATGTTGGCAGGACAGATACAAATACAGACAAAGCAAAAGATTGCTTAGAGCAGGAGACTGTTCCTCCATTTGTGTTGACCTGTCACACCTGTAATGGCCAACAGGTCCCTGCTCTGCTGTGGCCTCTGGGACTCAAGATGGGCTGGAGGAGGCACCAAGCTGACCAAGCCAGGAAGGAGGCAGCCCCCACACATGCACACCAGGTTGGGCTGCGTATCCTTCTTCAAATCTATCTCTTTCATGCTTCCCTGGCATCCAGTATTTCCTGCAGGCAAGACTCATGGCTGAGATGAGACCTGCTTTGACTGAAAAGGGCTTTCCATACATATTACTGACCAAAGACAGGACCGTGTTGTCTCCAGTCCCATGACTGAGGCAGCTGGCATTAGCAGGCCTTTCCTAAACCCAGAGGAGGTAATTATTAAGTGGGTCATTACTGACGAATGGCCTCACTGGTTGGGTGGACATGCTGGATGCTCCTTACATACGCAATATAGTAGCAAGCAAATGAATTATCTTATTGTAAACACCTATTTCCAGTCTGGAAAACTGCTCATCAGTCTTGTCTGGTCTCTGGTCTCAAAATTCAAGCTCTCCTGGCTTCCAGTGGTGGCAAGATGGAGCATGTAGAATGTAGTAAAAGCGACTACACGTTTGTCTCCTTTTCAGCTATTTGCAGAAATGTTTAGATGTAGGGCAAGTTCGATTTATGTGCCTTATCTTCCTCAAACCAGATAGAACACTTCCCTTCCATTACAAACACTGCTTAATGGATCTCTAACAGCCTTGCTTTCACAACATCAAATATACAAGAAAATAAGGGGGAGAAGGACGAACCAAACAAACAACTCTTTATTGTTTCCAGGTGTCCCTGATTACAGTTGGAGGAAGAAGTGGAGAAGAAAGAGGGGAGAGAGATAAAAAATTGTAATTGGATCCTTGGCACAAACTCATCATATATAAATAGCAGACAAAAAATCTGAATGTTAAAAGAAGTTCTTAACTCCTAAAAATCCCAAGTATTCAAAGCATCTTTGAAAACAGACTTGCAGTTCCTTGTCAGGCCTGTTTGCCTTCTCAAAGCTCTGCAGTCAAGAAGCAAATAGCCAAGGTGGTATTATCCTTCACCATGGAAGGCTGTTCTCCATCATGTAGCAAACCAGTTAGGAGAGGGGACATACTGGAGGAGTATGTACCAGCTGGTGAAACTCCCTCCCCTCAGTATTCAGACCAGACAAAAAGTAAAAGTCATCCAATATCCTCTTTTCTGGGGACAATGCAGTTGTTCCACTAGCTCAGGTGATGGACGTTGCTCATTACATACATTTTTGTTGATCTTGTGCTCTTCCAGCACGGTTATGCTGAAAACAGGTATAAAGAGTGTCATTTCATTCACTCTAGCACTGTATTATCTATCTCCTATGAACTGGACTGGTACACAAACCAAAGCAATCTCAACCTCCACACACCCACTCATATATGAAATGGGCTGGCCCAAATGAGTTGAAAACATTCATTATATTATAACAAAATCTTCTGCTATATTTTTTCTGTCTCCTGCCTCCTATACAGTCCCATGTTTTGCTTCTGATTTTCTTTATAATAGTCTCCATTCTTATTTTCTTTTATGATCTTTTTCTTCACTGACGGACTGTAAAAAACACTGCATTTGACAGCATTCAGTTTCAAAAATCAAGGATTCCATAAATAAAGCTCAGACACAGGATAGTCTCTAACAGAAATGATAACTTTTACAGGGCTGGACAGCAACTTTTCAATAACACCTTTTGATAGGCAAATACCATTGAATGGGATGTGATCACAGAGTATGATATTTTTAAAAATGAAAAGTTCAGGTGTATTTGCTCAAAAGCATTACATTTCTCTTGAAACGTAGGGGAAAACTGAGGAAAGAAAATAGAGAAAAATATTAAAAGGTACAAAGAGAGTATCTCATCTCATCTGATCCAGATCCTTCCATCCATTTCCCTTGCACTCCAACTTATTTTTAACTTTACCTGTTACCCTGATTGTGTATAGCAAAAGATATTGACAAGTCTAGTGCTGTAGAAGCGAGGTGGGAGAAGATGGGAAGGCCTCAAAGCAGCTGGTGCAGTCCAGAGCCCAGTTCCCTTAGAATATAAATGAAAAAGAAGTGCTTAACTTCTGCTGGTGGTGCCTGAAGTCCATCGCAGCTTCTTGTTGTAATGCAGAGGAGGAAAGATTGCGATGGGCCTGTGCTGCACTAGTATCTCTTGAATATAGAAGCGAAGATTATTTGAATGTTTTCTTAATGGGCATCCTTAGCTGTGCACAATTCAGGGAAACTGAGGTCATACAAGTAGTCCCACAGCAGTGGAAGTGATGACAAGTGGGTTTTTTCCTATCTTTCCTATGGCTTCTCTGGAGCTGAGCTGTCTCAGCCCCTCCATCAGTAGATTTCCTCATTTATTTAGATCTCTCTCTGCTACTCAGTTGTTTCTTTTTTAGAAAATGTGTAAAAAATCAATAGCTTTTAGGACTCCATCTTCCTGTCTTTTTTTTTTTTTTTTTTTAAATGGGACACTTTCAAATAATAATCAAGAGAAGCACACAGCCAGATGATGCTCTCAAGCGAGCTTCATTTTCTTAGAGAAACAAGCTTTTAAAAGTCCCACTTTATTATGGTTTTTTTCAATAATACAGGAATTAAAATCATTATATTTTGCTTGTCCTGGCCAAAAGCTGTTTTCAATTAGGAGGTTAGTTGGAGTCCCTTCTCAATGATTCCCAAGATGAATTTACTGTGAGAAATGTTGATCTGCAACCCCTTCTTAAGTGTAATCTGCAGTGCCATCCTCATCATTCCTCTTTGGTCTGTTGTGCATCTACAACTCACCAGTAACTTTGCTACTTGTCCCATGACTGTGCTCCCATCACAGACAACAAGGGATGAATAATGCCTGCTTCACAAGAGCAAACCTCTCTGAAACGCTCCTGAATGAGGTCAGAGGAGAGACATAATAACAAAAAGCAATCCAAAAACTCCTTCTAACAAGTGTTTGGAGATATTGTCAAGTTGTGCAGGAAAGCAGCATCTGGCAAAGAATTTTCTACTTGGCAGGCTGAGATGCTCAGCTTTAGGCAGTGTCAGCAGTCACCTGTGTGCACGTCTGGGTCTTCACTGCTCCTTGGAAGGACTCACTTTCTAACTAGCAGAAAGTATACAATATTATACTGCATTAGATATATTATACAGTACTACTCCATACACAGCATTAGGAAACTGGTTGATATCACGTCCCCTGTGAGATAGCGAGCATAGTTTGGGGTCCGTCCTTCCCTTTATCAGCAAATCCTTCAGATAACATAAAATATCATCATAAATATATGGAGACTGTGATATTTACAGAGTGGAGGGGAGTTCTCTAACATGCCCAGGACAATCATCATTAATGGTAGGTCACTGTGCTGGTAATATCCAAGAGGTAGCAGGTCTGAACTTTCCCTGCAATGTGCACCTGCATGATTCAAAATTCCCACATATGCAGGAGAGATCCACTTATCCATTCCTTTGTCCTTGATGGTTTAATTAATATCTGAACCATTCAACACTCATCTCTTCACTTGTCCTTTTCATTTAAATGTCACCTCCCAAGCCAGTGTCTCCTAAGGAGTGAGAGGGGGGAAAATTTTCAAATTAAGGAATCCTGCCTTGTCTTCTGGATTAACCACCCCTTTTAAATAATGTTTGCCTATCAGATATTGGAAGGGGAAGGAACAACCACAATATGAGATATAAAAAGGGTGAGAGAGAGATGGGATGTAGCAGAGAAAGAAAGTGATTGAATGATGTGCAGCACAGAGATAGGGAATCTAGTGCAATGCAAGACCTTGGGATCCTAGGAGATTTTTACTAATGGTCTCTGCAAGTCTTATTATTTCATACATATTCTCATATCTCTGACAAAGATACTGCATAAATCACTTCCCCTTGTCCCAGGCTGACCCCTTAACCTCTGAGAGATAATGAGGCACTGTACCCAGCATCTCCTAATGCTGTCAGGATCTATATCAAAGAACATTAATTCTCCATGATAACATCTCTATTTATTAATGCAAATGCATTTAATCCTTCCCCAGCCTCTGCTCAGCAAGCCACCTTTACTTTTATTACTGAAATTTCATTGGAATTAGGTAAATTGGCTTAGTGTCCCCAGAAGGTGGATGTCACTAGGAGCTGAAGTCTAATGTGTCCCTCTTGGCATTGACACTCACCTCCTGGACAGATTAGCTCCCAGACTCATTACAGTTGGCAAGGCTACATGCTGGGGCTTCCTGGAGGTGCTGGAGTGTTTGTATTATTTCCACAGAGGTCAGGAAATAATTCATAATGAATAATTTTGTGACTTTTGGCCCTTTTTTTGGTAATATTTGCCAGCTGCCTGTGAGCAGATTGTGATTTCCCTTCCCCCCCCTCCTTTATCATGTGCTGCTCAAAGTTATTTTCCAGGTTGTTTCTGGGGAAAAGGCTTGCAGTGCAGGTCAGCTCTTCCCGCTAGGTATCAGATGTGCTGGGCCATTTACTTTTATTGGGCCTAGATGAGGGAACTATGCTGATTAATTCTAAATAATAATCTTTTCCAAACACAGGTTCACAGCTAACTAGGAAAAAAGCCTAAAGTTCTCACAAACAGACCAACAGCGAGAGAAAGGTAACTCCTTCTATGCAAGAAAATACAGTAGAATAGAAAAACCATGTCTCTAATTCTGCCATTGCAGGACTGTGATCTGATAGGTCAGCTATGGAGGATCACGGGAGAGAAGCTATCACTTGCTGGACTACTATTAATCACTGTCTCTTGTCTAAATTACATTAAAGGGCTAGTCTTTAATTAGCACATCTGCATGTCCAGCCTCTCCCTAGCCCACCTCTACCCCACCCCCCAGCAACGGTTTCCTCCGGGCACTGCAGAGCAGGAATGGTTCGGTACCTTGGTGCGGCAGACACAAGGTGGTGTTTCACCATGGGATTTCCCTGACACAACCTCGCATACACACTTTGGTAGATGGGACTTATAAAGAAAAATAATGGGACTCCTACAATCCCATCCTACCATATTCAAGTGGGAAACCATTCTGGGGGTAGTGCCTTATGGCAGGAAAGTGAGAATAACCTTTCACACTAGGGGAAGCTAGCAAAGGGAACACAAACTCAGCAGAGCTGGAGTCTGGGATGGATGTTCAAGAGCTTCATAGGAGACCAAAGATACAGGCAAAAGGCCAGGACACTCCATAGTGTGAAGTGTTTGCACACTGATGCACCAAAGCATAACTTCTTGCTCCAGGAGGTAGTGAAGGAAATTGCCTTGGAGAATGAGGTGACATGAAACTGCTAGATCAATTATATCCCTTTTCCTTGAGTCGGTTCTAGCTGTAACCTCAGGAACAGGGGGATGGGGTTTTAGGATCTATTACTGCTACATGACCCATGTAGAGCATGAAAAAATACTTTGCCTTTCTTCCTCAGTTCCCTATCTGTAAGAGAATTTTATAAAACTTCCCTTCCTGCGTTCTTTGGCTGGTCTATTTGTCAGGGCAATAACCTTCTGCTATTATGTTTCTGTACAGAGGGCAGCACTGCAAGGTTTGGATCTCAAATTTAGTCTCTGCATGCAACATCAATATTACTTACTAATAAGTATTAGACATCAGCCTATAAGCAGAGAAGAACAAATGCTTCCTTCTTATGAAGTGGTATTATTGTCCCATAAGGCAATGACAGACAAAAGTGGAAAATCGATGTAAGAAACTGAATATCTGGACTGAACTCCAATTTGTCCTATGGTCCAATCTGGCACCTATTCTCTTGCTATTCAAGCTCAAGTCCTGTTGACATCAATGGAAGTTCCTTGCAATTATGGAAGGAGGAAAAAAAAAAAATAACACACTCTGTAAAGGCTGCAGTTCTATCACCTTTTCCTTTCTTGGCCATCAAACACTGAAAGAGTGACCTTGTTTTCATTAAGAGGAACACCTTGTGAATGAATACAGGATGTCAGATGGAAACAGAGGCAGACAAGGCAAAGAATTCATTAGACAAAGTTTCAATGCTGCAGAGTGAGACATTCATTATTTTACAACTAGTCCCTCTGAGTTTTTAATTAAGAGACCAAGCAGTTTGTATATAAACTGCCTAATATTGTGCCTTAAAATCACAGTAAATAAGAAACCGGAGTTTTCCTAGTTTAAACAAATATTTTTTTTTCTGTTGCTATACTCCACCACATGGCCATTTCCACCTTGAAACCTGGGAGACAGAGTAGTTTGGACGGTGCAAGGCCACAAGAAAACCAGTTCTTGGGAGACTCCTGGCCCAGTTTTGCAGCCTCTGGAGCTTTACATATTTCAGAACAACCAGCAGAGTCTTCAGTGTGTGGATGTATAGAATTAAATCTGCAAACACTTCAGGCTCCCTGACATTGTAAGTTGAGAAAATCACGATGAATAAAGCAGCTCTCTGGAGCACTGAATTGGATTGCAACACAGATGGCAATTTCTGAAGCGTTTGGATTGATCCTCCTCCCAGACCCACCACCAACTCCATCTCCTGCAGGGAGAAGTCCACTGACTAGCACTGAGCTCCTCTGAAGCTAGGACACTTGCATTTGGGAGGTACTAGGGATATTTTAAGGACCTAAGAGAATCACTGATGTGCTTTAAAGATCTTGTTATGGGATCCGAGGCCAGGATTTGTCCCTGTAGAAGGAAAACCTGCAGCAAAACATCTCCAGAGTGTGAGATGCAGAGTGGGCTCACCTGCCCTGAGCACTGCAACCTGCACACTCGTCACACTGCTGACTGGAAAAGCTTGGACAGATGACAGGGCTCCATATTCAGGCAGCATCACTTTCCCCAGAGGCCTTGGCATACCAACATCTTTGCAGAGGCACGTGGATTTACACTGCAGGGGACTGGGTAGTCTGGTCTGTTAAAACAGGCTCACACTTATCTTAACCCACACAATTTACTTCAACAGTCACAAATCCCTGCTGCACATACAAGAGCGGGAAAGCTCCCCATGTGCAGCCTGTGTGCTGGATAAGTCATTTGCAAAAAGCAAATTCAGGACTTCTGGATTGAATAATATGAATTTCTACCACCTGAATTAACTGAAGAAGCATGCCATTAATCTTATACATACGTGACCTAACCACTAGTCAGAGCTGTTTGAGGTTAGTAAGGATTTATTTTGTCCTGGTGACTCAAATTATAGCAGACACCCTGCAGCCCTGCCCCTCTAGGAAGTGGTATTTACTCATGGATAGCTGCTCAGTGAGGAAGGGACACACAGGCAGGGGATCCAGGAACATTTTGTCAAAGAAATGCATAAAGGAACAATCATTTTTGGCTGATTCACCTCTGTGTATGTGTGTGTGTGGGGGGTGTATCTAAATCTGTGTATGCATATGTGTGTCTGTGTGTTTGCCTTGACTGAATGAATCACCCTACCTGTTATAGTGTAAAACAGCAAACATTAGTAAAACTGATAATAAGCCTAGTGGTGGTGATTCAACCAAAGCTAGCACATCTGTCACTGAGCAACAGACTGCCAGGTTTTTCATCAAGGGAAATACAATTGAATAATAATGTAGTAAAGGTAAAGCAGCTTCAACAGAGCTTTCTGCCAAATTAAATACAAGGTACGCTAAAGAAAAAAAATTAAAAAAAAGGCAATACAAATACATAACCTAACCCCTCTTGAATACAAATCCCTTGGTAGTGGGTACTCAGTGGCTAAAGACACATCACATCTGTAGTCTGAGCAGCTTGTTCAGGGGGTGGGGGGCTGGATGTGGGTGGATGGGTGACTGGCGAAGATGCTGACAAGCATCCAGCTCTGGAAGATGAAATCTCTGTGCCAACAGCCAAATAAGGAATTGAAGAGGAGGAAGAGATGGGCTTTTTGACTAATATTTTGAGGTCTGATTCTCTAGTGCCATCTGGCCTCCTGGCAATGCAGAGGAGCTGTAACCCCATCCAAAGTGGTCTCAGAGGGATTTCCCTGTGGTGGAAAATCCTTTAACGGCAAAGGGCTTCTGTAGTGCTTGTAGGAGACTCTAACCTGGAGAGAAAAGACAATGTTGCTGGAGGTGCTTCACTCTCCCCTGGCCCTGGCTACCAGACTACCTTCCTGCAGCCAGTCCAGACTCAGCAGTCCCTGATCACAGCCCGACCTGGCCAGTGCCTGCTGCTGCTGTGACCAAATATCCATGGGCAAAAATTGCCCTGAGATATTTAATGTTACTCCTCTTTCCCAGCACAGGCCAGACAGGTGGGCAACTCACCCCATAGTGTTTTACAACAGCCCTGCAGCATAAATTATTTTCCGAGGTAGTGCTGGAGAAACCATTTGTGGCCTGTGGGGTGATGGACAAGAGGTGTCTCAAGGGTGTCATGATTCTATAAGGAGCGGTTCAATTCCACAGGTGAAATCCTAGGGGATTTTTTTTTCTGTTAACTTGTATGGAGAGACCATGGGTCCATTCTTGGTCATGTGTATAGTAACTGCTTGATTGACTCCCAGAAACATGGCCAAGTGCCTACAAGGTTATGATGAGCCTTGTCTCATATAAAGCCAAAGGAAGGAAACGATGGGCTGAGAAATCTGGCAAGATTACTCCCTTTGGGCCTGCTTGGGCAAATGAGGAAAACCCCACAGACCCACAGGATAGGGGGGATGAAGCCAGGATGTGTGGAGCCAGAAGTGGATGGCCCTTTTCCCACTCAAGGACACAAAGCTTATTCAGATCTATAAATCTAAAGGACCACAATGGCTATTGGAAGCAGCAGCACTATCTCACAGGAATGAGCCACCGAAGAGGCCTGCCAGAGATTTTAGGAGTGTGTTATGGTGGCAATGCCACTGCTCATAGGGGCTGCGAACCAGCCTGCTTTCCATATCACCACATCCTTTTTATACCGATCTGGTCATATAAAGAGCCTTTAATGGGGGTATTATTGTAAATGACCCTGACTCGTTTCTGCCAGAGTGTAAATAAGTATAGTGGGCCATCAATCTGTCAGCTACAAACTAAAGATCTTCATAAAGAAAAGAAAAAAGGGAAAGGGAAGAAAATGGACTAATGGTTTAGACACTTTCTGTCTGCAGAGGAGCTGTTTTGTAGCATTTCATTTCAATATCCTATTTCTTAGCATTTTCTTTTTCCCTTGTACTTGGAGCAGTTTCCTTCTATTCTGTTTTTGTTCCCATTTACCTTTTTTCTTTTTTAACCAGAGGGGCATTAAAAAACCCAACACCTTTCAAGCATTTGCGTTTAGCATTTGCTTGGCTTTTGAAACCGCTGCAGGGCTGGAGATAAAAACACACACACATGCACACACAAATATTCAGACCCCTTCTGGCTGGAGCGGGAGGTGAAATAAACCTTTTGGACTATTTCAAGATGAGACAGATTTGCAAAAGCTACAACACAAAACCCACGACAATCAACACAGCGACAGTTCTGCCAGGCTGAAAGGAAGCCCTCCTGCAAATTTCATTTTAAAACATGCTTTGCAATTGCCTCTCCCTAGCACGTAAACAGCCCTGCCAAGCAGTTCCAGCTGAGTCACCATTGCAGGCCAGTTGATGCCTCTCCCTCCCCTGCTTCTCCCCCCTTCCCACTGCCGCTTAGCAGAAAGCAAAAAGATCAATGCATTCTGCCCAGGCTACCAAACACGCTGCAAATATTAAGCCTAATGAATAGCGTTAGATGGAAGTGGGAGACAATAAAGCTTATAATGTTAGTGTAGCACAGGTGTGGGTTGTTTTTTCTCATTCCCTTCCGAAGTTGAATGATCAATAGCAAGCAGTCACAGAGAGGCAATGGGGCAGCAAAAGGTGCGATGGCAATTTGCTCAGGGTGGGCAGGATGGCAAAAGACCCCTAGACCAGCCATATCTAAAAAGCAAACTCACTGAAAGGTGAGGAAAAAGATAAAAAAAAAAAAAAGAATACCAATACTTTTCAGTGATATCACAGCACTGGGTACACCCGTGAGGAGCTTGTTAGTCATATTTACGTATTACTGTACAGTAACATTTCATAAACACACAAATTACACTTTACTGCTGGTGCTGGATCCACCTGCAGCAAACCACCCTGCTGCGCTCGCCTCCTGCCAGACCCGGGCCCGCTCCTCCCCTTCCCCTGCTGCCGGCAGCAGCCCACGAATTTATTGCTCCAGAGTGCCCAGTCCTAACACACCTACCTTGTGTTCATCTAAAACCAATAATAATAAAGGAGAAGGTTTGGAGCAATTCAATACAGTTCCTGAGCCAGAAAACAGCTGTGCGCTCGGCTCGCAGGACTTTCAGTGCCGGGTAAGGTCGTCGGTACACAGCGTCTAGGTGTCTGCCTCGGGCGATGGCCTGTATCTGACACTTCAGAGGAAAGGGAAAAGAAACCCATAATGCACTTAAGTCAGCTGTGTGATGCTGTACTGGGGTTGGGAAGATTTGTCTCTGGTAATATCCCTGCAAAAATCACAGCCATAGCAAAGCAAACCTGAGGCAAAAGCAGCCAGTACCTCCTTCCTGAGTCTGCGCACCAAAATGCTTCGTCCACCTGCACAAGTCACGGAGAAGCCCACTGGCAGAAGTTTGCAGACTATAACCTTTTTTCCCCTACCATGGAGACAAAAAATTGTTTAAGCAATTTTTTTCTTAAGACCTTTCTGATGTTTGTTCGTGTGTCTGTGTTTAAAAAAAATTACAGAAGAAAATGTCATTGCTACTGCTTTTTCTCTTTCCAATTCTTTTTAGTAGGATAATTGTCCAAAGGAAATATTTCAAAATAAAATGGATTATTGAAGAGAAACAAAAAGCCTACAGGTGTTTTCAGAAGCAGCAGCTGAAACAATATTTTTGTTATAAAAAAGTTTGAAAAAAGACCAAGTTAGAGGAAGAAGAAAAGGAAGGAGAAGCAATGATAATATTTGTGGTTCCCCTCCCCATCTTAAGTTGAATTATTCTCAGGAAATTCTTAGTTTGAAAATAGTGGACTGTCTTCACTCCATTCCGTCCAATTGCAAGTTTTTCCTACAGCAATCAGGCCTGCTGACCTGTGCATCAGGGATCTCTCTGCCTTCAAGAATCAGCTGTTGAGACCGTATCTACCACTGAGAGGCTGCTTGGGACTCAAAACCTCGAGGTTTAGCTCTTCTCTACCATGAGTGACTTTCCATTCAGCGAGTGAACTGCAAACTGACTGGCCAATGTTACCAAGACTAAAATCACTTTCCAAAATCAACAAAGTACAGCCACCAAGTGCTAGGTTGGATTTGAAGCAGGTTTTTGGAAGAGAAAGGTAAGAAAAGCAGAAAACAAGTGCAGTTAGGACGAAAACAGCAGCATCTTGTCTCTGTTTAAGAGCAACATGATTTGCCATGAAATATTACTGCTTTAAGACACACCATTGCATCATTCAGCAGTGCTTTCAGACTACTGGCCTCACCCATTTATTTTCACAGAGAGACCAGACTGTAAACCTCTTGGGGGAATAAAAAAGGAAAAAAAAAAAGTCTGTTTTCCTATCCATTTTTGCAGATAGATTTTACCTCCTTTTTTCTCAAAAAGATCCACTCGAGCAAATCCCTTACTTGTACAAACAGACTCGGGTACATCCAGGTGCAAATGTGATCAAAAGACAACACTGAAAAATCTTATTGTACCACACATTTTGTAATAACCTGGTATTTTTAAGCCAAAGTGTTAAAGGATTTTCTGACTATCTCTTTTGCAAAAAATAATTAAGTGCAAAATTCCAAACCTCCTTGCTTCAATAAGAGGAAGGGGAAAGGCTTAAAAACGTAGCTCTTAGATTTTTCAAAAGAGAGTGTGCCAAATAAAAGGAATCTTCCATATGCTGTTATTTTCTTTGGTACATTTCATGATTTTGATGTTTTAGACCATGATTTTCATATGCTCAGGATTGGCAGTGTTGCAGCAGGGATGCGTCATTGTCAGCCCAGACAAGCAGCCTTGCTTTGGACCATATTCTGGCCCTTTCCTGACTCTGGGAGGATCCAAAACTTCACCATCATCCCCACCCAGATGGCTCTTAGGATACTGTGGAGTAGGAACGAGAACTTGGGGGTCTGACCCCTTCTGTAAATGGAGCTGTTGGTGTTTTTTCACAGCTTCATGGCATTGGATTTGAGCAGCATAAGGGCTCAGCTACTGCATCTTACATGCCCTTAGTGCATATTAAATATTAAGTAATAAAAATATGTATAAGTAAAGAGTACATCCATAAATAAAGCAAATGTATAACTCGGTGAATTAATTATTATTTCATTACTAGCAGCCACATTCTCTAACAGAATAACTAAAAACAGAATTTTCTCCTGAATTTGCTTCTTGTTATTAAAATACTACCACCGATTACTTGCAGGACATGCATTCTTGAGCTAATCATTTGCGGATTAATTTTATGTATGCATAAATAACTCATGTTTTGACTCAGAGTCTTTCAAGCAATGTACTTGACAAAACACACTTGTGTTTGAGTAACATCAGCTCAGCTAACATACAAACACACAGCATTTGTGCTTACACAAAGGCACGAGAGTACTAACCTCCTTTTTCTTTCCTAGGAAACCTTTGCACTCCATCATGTGCTAGGATTATGCTTTGAAAAGGGCTTGCAACTTTCTTTGTCACCACCCTGCCATAAAAACATCAGAACATTTAAAATAAGTGCAATCTTCAGTAGGTTTTGAATTCAACTCACAAATCCTGTTTCATTTTAAAGACCAGCAGCCTCTAACTGTGTGTGCACAGGGGGTGTCGTGGCTGAGATACACAACGAGGACCCAGGTGACATGAGGGCAATTTTTGTTCTGCTGAAAAGCTGATGAGACTTCAGGCTGCCACAGTGCTTTACACATTGCTGTTAACTGTTAAAAGCACCAAGCAAACACATCCCTAGCACCTCCAAGAAATTTACTTTTTCAATGCCAATATGTCAGCTAAAGCCAAAGCTTTCCTATCTTTACTGCTGCTACCTGGGATCATGAGCCCATGTTAGCACAGGTGTCTAAAAGCATGTCACAAGCACAACTGCATTTGGCTGTGCAGCTGTATCTTTCATTTGCCTCATCTACTGAGATTTTAAGTTGTGGGAACGTGCAATATTTAGCACAGAAGGGGACTGATCCCAATGTCAAATACTATAAATGATAATATACACATTCATTCCCATACTCACATGCACATATGTGGCCTTATCCTATCACTTAATTTTGCAGAAGAACAAGTTCCATCAGTTTCTAATCTGTTGAGTAAGTTATTTCAGAATTGTCAAGTAGGTTATTTCTCACCTCTTTCTCTGAATCAAAATTACTTGGGTGGAAGAATGAATTATAGAGAAAATTGTCTATCTTTTTATACCTGACTCAGGAAAAAAGTTGATATTTTTATATTTCTCAAACGATTAAAATTTTGGAGATGATCTGTTACTTAAAATATTTTATTTCAATTGTGTTGTAACACTACATTTTAATAAGAAAATGGTCCATTTGGGTTACACTGAAGTACTACAAAACACTGGCCATAGACATCTGTATTTATTACAGTGTGAACTGTCATAATAAATGTAGTTGGCACTTTTTATTTTATCAGAATAGTGAAGTGATATCAAAACAAAATCTAAATTATTTGTTTCAACTATTCCCAGCTGGAACTATCATTGAAACAGACTCCTTCCAGCAAAATATTTTGATTTTGACAAAACCACAGTTTTTGGAACAAATACTATTTTCTCAAGATGTTTTTGGTGTCTTCCACTCTGTATCTCTAATATTGACCACGGTCTGACCTCTAATTAAAAGACAATGGTGTCAAATCCATAGTTTTAGCTTCAGTTACAGTGAAACTGCTAACTGCTGGCAATATCAACACCTCCGTAAGATTCTGCTCCATGGGAGGGGGACCCCTGAGGAACTTCGCCATGACTTAACTCTTCCAGACCTTATTGTTTTTCCCATTGGGAAATTCTGGTTCATAAAATTAAATGTAGGACTTCTAGATCTAGCAACAGCCAGTTAGCCTAACTAGTTATCTGAAACATGGGAGATGCAATCAGCATCAGGAATGCAAATAAGTGCAGCTGTGGAGATGGTTTGCCACTGGGCAGTAAACTGGCAAACTTCACATCGCTCCACAAAGCAATTCTCCATCTTCCCACTGCATTAGAATGAAAAGAAATCTCCAAATTGTGATATTTTGGGTGTGGGGAGGGGCAACAGAGTTCTTTGTTTTCCTACCAGCTGCGTTTCAAACCCGAGCCCTCCTTGTTCTGCGCAGGTGCCTGCAGTGTCTTGCACAGAACTGCCTTATCACCATGCTCCTGGAAATCAACCACCAAAAAGGACGTTAAGATCCCGGTTAGAGGACCTTGCTCAAGACATCTCTCACCACTACAGCCATTTAGTCCCTTAAGGCAACTGGACTCTGCAGCCTTGTTTACTGCGTAGACACCTAGACTGAATCTCTTAGGCGTGAGTGTAGATGGGTATATATGCTTGACTCCCAACAGACGCATTCACTGTGTTTCTTTTATATGCCCAAACAGGCCCACTGACACAGAAGTGGGTGGCAGAGGTTTAAAAGCAGGATGCAAAAGAGGGTGTCTAGAGAAGCTTCTCAGGCAAATGCTTGCTGACCTCAGCTGCCTGGAGCAGCCCCGTGCTGCATTAAGGGACATCTCTGGGGTCACACTGCAGTTACACGGCATTAACAGGTTGCTGCCGCTGGAGCCAAGCGCTGCAGGACCAGGTTTAAGCCAGTGCCATTTTCCACCTGATCAATTAATGTTTATATAGCAGCCCAGAGGAGCCAAGCATAATACCTCTGCTAAACAGAGTCAGGAACCACTAAAATGCACACCTTCTAAGTAACACACTGTGACTCACTGTCCTACTGATGTCTGCTGTTTGGTTACATGTAATAAGAACAGAGCGACTATTTATTCACTTCCCATCCCCTCCCCTCCTCAGTATCTCCATTAAACGCAGGGACACTGGCAGAGTCCAGAAGGCAGAAAAATAAGCTGCATTCACACATCTTAAAGGCTACAGGCTGCTGCTGCTTAACTTTCAAGCAGCCTGTCTCCATGCCCCAAGTGCTGTTTGTTTTCAGCAAGGGTGAGCAGGGAGCTATCAGGAGAAAATGGCCTTTGTAGTAAAACCTTCTCAGTATTTGCTATTAAAGCCTCATCTGCAGACCTCAAGCAAGGAGCCTGTGGATAAAGGCAGCGAGCACACGCATCCATTTTGCCTGGACCCACTAAAGAGTCAGTAGTGAGAATGCAGTTACAACCTCTTTTCACCTCTGTTACAGACCTTTTGCTCCCGGGTACTGCACCGCACACAGCGCAGAGAGCAAGCCCTGTCTGGGTGCAGCTGCACCAATAACCCTGGGGGTTTTAGCTCCAGCCCCTGCACCCAACACAGGACCCCCCACGGCACCTACCTCTGTGCATCACCACTGGTTTTTCCCTGGAGAGCTTTTTTTCCCCCCTTCCCCCTCCCTCCCCACGGGCTGCACAGTGCAGGGGACTGGCCGTGGGCAACCGACCGTGGGCAGAGCCCCCCGCGCTGCTCCGCGGGGAGAGCCAACGCCGTCCTCCCCGTCGAAGAGAGACGGCCACGGAGTGTTTTACGGCCCTCCCGCAACCTTCATCTCGCAGAAGTGGCCTTTTACCTCAGGCTGTAGCAGCTCTTGGATTTAGACCGAGAGGGCTGCAAGTTCAGTCCCCAGCGCTGATGACTCACACAGCGCCGTCACATCATAAATCCTGGTGAACTTTTGAACGCGGAGCTGTTTGTGAACTGCAAAGCAGCTCAGCTGGCCTGGGGCTCTCCCCAGCAAACGCAGGCAGCTCAGGAGGAGCACGGCAGCACTGGGACTGGAGAGGTCTTCAGAAACTGGGGATGTGCTGCCTGTACATCTTTCCCGTATTTCTGCTGCAGCAACACCAGCTGCTGCTTTCCCTGTGCTCTCTTGCCACGAAACAGAGAACATTCCTTTGCTTGCTTACTGCTACCTGCACCATTGCCCCGGGGATGGTGCCTACGACAAATATACACCAGGTAGAAACGTTACACACGAACAAGGACAGCCAAGACACCATAGAAGAATATCAAAGAGTGAGGCAGGAGTGAAAAAAAAAGGAGAAATAGAGAAGACTGGAAATGAATGCTTCTCTTGTCTCAGTGTCCCCATGGTGATGTGAAAAGTCATTAAACACCTTAACAGACTTGTACAGTAGAATAAACAGGACCAACTAATAGGACAAAGGCACTGGCACTTTATCTCTTGCCTCTCGATTCAGAGCAATGAAGGTTACACATTCTCATGGCATCCTCCTGTGTTTTTAATATTCTCCTATCAGCAAGATAAAATGCCCCTCACTTCTTTCCTTGAAAATTTCTTATTGGAAGAAAAAAACAACAGCCAAAAAAAAAAAAAAAAAAAAAAAAGCACCTTGTTCTCACTGCACAGGGAATTTCAAAGCAGGAGTAGTTGGGTTTTTTTCTCCCTGCCCCCCACTTGAGAAGACTAGTTGTAAAACAAACTGTTTCACTATATGTCCTTGGCCTGGACTCCATGCAAAAAGGCAACAGAAGAGAAGCAAGGCTCAACAGGAGAAAAACTTCTCTGAACACCTGCAAAGTGATTCCCTCCAGAGCCTTCTGTGAGAAATGGCAGGGGACAGGACCAGAGGAGTAGGGAGTGGAATTAGAAAAAGGCTTCACCATAGAATGTTGTTGTTGTAAATAATGACAA
This sequence comes from Tyto alba, assembly GCF_018691265.1. NCBI lineage: Eukaryota > Metazoa > Chordata > Aves > Strigiformes > Tytonidae > Tyto > Tyto alba. The sequence goes on from NW_024881273.1 coordinate 8,646,847, forward strand.
TAATGATTTTTTTTTTTTTATTAGAAATCACTAAGAGCAATCACATGTGAACCTCCACTGTGCTACATCCTGTGCAAAACTCACTTGACATCTAAAAATAACAAAAGCCCACTCAGAAAAATAAACAAGTAAATACCCACTGAGAGGGAAGAGCCTCCTGTTGGGAACTTGGCAGAAAGGGCTGGAGGACCCAAGTCCAGCAGCACAGACCTCTAACATCAGGGTATACACATTTTGAGAGGAAAGAGATATAAACCTTCCCCCAAATCCTTCAGAAAGAGAATAAAATGTAATTTTCCCCTGCAATACTCCAGAGAAGACATACACTCAGGTAAATCCTATCCACTATGTCCTTACTTTTTACTTACAAATCTACATTAAAAGAGACTAGTAGTTTAAACAGATTTTTGGACTGTTCCTTCTTATATTGACCCTTTGTACCAGTAGAAAGCCACCTCTAACATTCTTCCTGGTGAGTGGACCTTTGAATTATGGGGCAATATTTTCTCATTGCTATACTACACAAACCAGGCTAGATTAGATCAAGTTGTAAAAGGCTTGCTCATAGATGGTTAAGAAGGTCAGCACTGAAAACAGGGTTCATTCCAAGTATAAAACCACGAATATTTTACCCCAAAGCATAGGTGCTGCTGGAAGCACTTCAGCATGTTTTTCTCTCCTTGTCCTTGAGTATGGAAATGATTGTCCAGCTGGGATGGCTGGCCAGTGAGCAAGGTCCAAGGGCAACCCTGCTCAAGAGCTGCTACCAGCTCATCTGCCTGTTCTGCAACACACCTGAACACCGCTGCCTTCAGGGAACAGCAGACACGCAGAGAGTGCATATTTTAAACCTCATTCTCACTACTTGTTTTAATACTGCTTCTTAAGCCAATTTTGTCAGCAGAGAAATAATTTTATCTCCAAGGATGTATCTTGGCTCTGCCTTCAACACAACTGTCCCTCAGCTGCCCAGAAAGCTGACTCCGAGCGAGTTCTGCTTCCCTTCCCTACCAAGGACAACGGAGGTTTAGAAGACGCTGATGGTCCTTGACCAGCAGTATTAAGACACTAAATTACGCTGACATGGCCCATAAATCGCTAAATGAGGGACTCCCAGACAGCGATGTGGCGTGAGCCGAATGACTACAAGGGCTGCCCGCTTGCTGGGGCGCAGGCTGGGAGACTCGGCAGACGGTGGACGCACCGAGTGCCTTGCACAGCACCGAGCCATCCCTGTGCTGGGAGAAGAAAACACTCTTCACCCCAGGGCTTTGTCACTGCTGGGAAAACGTCCCAGGTGCGCGGGACTTAGGAGGCTTCCTTCTATTTTCACTAATGCTGGCTGTTATTTACATATGTTGGGTAAAGGACAACTCTCTGGGTAGATATAGACAGAGAGAGTCTCCACCTGTAAAAATAGAATGAAATTATTATTTCTAAAGAAGGGGGAAAGCCTTTAATCTCCTTAAGATTGTGCCACCTGCCCACTAGCAGCCAGGAAAACATTATTTGGATATTTCTATTGTATTTGGATTTATGGATAAATTGATAAAAGACCCGAGGCAGCATGGGTAAAATTCCCAGCATGAAAAGGAATGGGAACATGGTCTTAATTTCCAGGAAAATGCCATCTAGGTCTTGCACATGAAGATGAGACTGAACCTACCGTGGCTAAAATCCCAGGGACTGAACTACAAATGTTCAAAGAGTTCAAAGCCCAAACAGCTATGATGTGAGCTAAGAAACAAGCTGTTCTAGCTGGGAGTCACCCATAATTTCCTAACCTCTGGGGCTGTGCGAATAATAGGCCACTAACTGACCTTTATCAGTTTCCTCCTTAATTGATATCAGCAAAGTAACAACTAAATGTTAAGATGACATGGACAAAGGGCTCGGCTTGCTACCAAAGCATGCTGTGCTCCAAGAATGGCATGCTCAAGAACCTTTTCTCTTCAAGGAAAGCAACTTTTTCCTAAAGTTACTTTCAAATAAAGGAAAGTGCAATGTATTTTCTCCTTTCAGTAAAATATCAGTCTTATCTTTTGATGCTGGAATGAAACAATACAGAGGGTTTCTGCTGTCCCAGGGGTTTAAGGCATCTGTAGCTGATCAGATAGGTAGGACTTTCAGTGATGGCATGGTACTAGGTGAACATAGAATTACTACTTATACCCAATAGTTCAATAATACTTCATATGATACACAGCACTTAACCATCTACATCTGTCTGCTAAGAAATTGAGTTAAACTTTATGTTTTAGGATCTCTTATGTGTTCTTTGTCATGGCTAGATAATACCCTGGACAGATAAAAGACAAACTTTGCTTTCTATGACCTGTCCAATTGGCATCTCATTACCACTTATAATAGTTACACCTCCCAGGCCCTGCTCAGGATTGAGTTGAGACTTTTTTTTTTTTAATAAAACAAATGATATAAACAGTCCCATTGTCAAGATTTCACAATCAAAGAAAAGACAAAAGGAAGGGGGATGAGGGAAGACCCTAAGACATAAGCAAAGCAATCATGCTTGTTCCTTCCCTGACAGGCTTTCAGATTAAATGCTTTACCTGCATTTTAGGCTGGTAAATGATCCTTTGACAAACATAATTGTGAAGGGAGAATAAGCAATGACAGTAAAGTTATGCTTCCTCCATTCAAGGTATGTAAAATTCAGATGATCTCTACTGCTTCCTTCTAGGGAATTGTTGTTTCATAGTCTTTAAACAGAAGCAGATAACTTCCCCCCTCGCCTCCCCCCAGCCAAGATTGAAAACGGTATGGGAAAGATGTCCAGATAGCTGATAGAGTCTGGCATCATTTACTCTGGATACAGAGTGTGAGGAGGAATAAAAATGCAGACTCAACAGTTTCAGAAAAGTACCAGCACAGCAAGAAAGGCAAGCGGGCAGATTGCTTGGATAGACTCCTTTTTAGTAGCAAGATCTATAGCAGCACAGGTTTTCTGTTTGTTGCATGGTTTTAAGAAGGATGTATTTTTGCTACAGGATTAAATAAAAAGGAATATTTTGCTTTCCCTAATTCTCCATTCCGCTCTATCTGCGGAGGTTTGTGTTAGGCTTGAGTAGAGGGAGAAAGATTATTTTTATGCTCCAATTTCAGAAAGCAGCTTTCAGTTTGGAAACAGCTGCTAATAACTTCAAGACCTGTGTGGGAAGAAGATTTTTGCTGTGGGAGGAGGGAGCTGATCTGGGTGTCAGACACTGCTGGCTCCATTTCACCCTGCCATGAATTCACTATGCAACCTTGAATAAGTCTTAATTTGAGTGTTTGCATTTCTCCACCTGTGAAACCCAGATGATGATCAGATTACCCATTTTCACTGCTGTTGTTCATAAGGACACAAATTGCCATGCTAGATTGCAGACGCTCTAACCTGGCTTCACACTTCTTGGCAGCAATAACCCCAAACTTCTGAAACGCCAAGATGCTCATCCAGAGCAAGTATCTAAAAATCCTCCTCAAGGTGGATGCATCCTGCTGGGTCCTGGGCCAGCCTGTATCACCTACAGAAATTTTACATCTCTCATTTTTCAGCTTACGAAATGCACTGCTGAACCTTTTCTTTATTCATGGGAATATCTAGCTACAGGTCCAAATGTCTGGTAGCTTGACCCAGACACCATGTTGTTCTTTCTTTCCTACCCATGCGTTGAAGTATTCCAGGACTTTACATGGAAACGTGGAGGCTAAAGCCATCTCATAAATCATCAGCTTTCAAGACCATTTGACAGAGCAGTACCCAGCTCCACTCTCACTATTAAAACCACAAAACTCTTTTTTATTCTCCCATTTCAGTTGCACCCCACAGTACAGCACTGCTTGCTGACGGGGTAGAAAGGAGGAAAAGGGAAAGAAAAAGGTGACAGCATAATCCGTTATATGTTAGTGTGTGTGACTGGGTATGAAGTAAGAAGTAGTTTCCCCAAGTTGCTAGTGAGAACACCTGCAGCCACTGCATTCAACCTGCCCTTCAAGTACTATACACCAGAGCAGAATATTTCATCTTTCAAGACCACGAACAACATGCATGATCTCAAATAGAAACTGTCCTTCCTTTCACACATCCCTCATAATAATCTGATTTATCCCAGACAGCTTCTTCCCTAGGACGTATCTCATGCTGACTCTCACATTCTCTTTTGAAGGCAAAAAAATCATATTGCACCTGTTATGAAATATTCCTTTGATCTAAGGGAAATCATGAGCAATTTGTGTGTGACATTTACTAACTAATGTGCTGAGGGAATATTACTCCTAGAAAAACACTATTTTCTGGTAGTTTCAATATACTGAATAATGCTATGCCAGTGATGATTCATCTGGAAAAGGTAACTATTTCAGCATGATGAGCAATATTAATAACACATTATACATAGTGCTTCTCAAGCAGACAGTTCCTAAAGCCCACTGCAAACCTTTTATATAAGGACTACTTCAGTCATTCAATGAATTGCAGGCACCTGTGAGTAAAACAGGAACCCCATTTCTGTACAAGCCACAATACACAGCATACAGCAAAATGGGAAAAGAAAAGTATGATTTGAGTTGAATACTAGTAGAAGTGGGAGAAATGAATAAAACAAATGGCCCAAGCTGAAATCTGACATTGAGTATGATGCTCCCGCAGCTTTAAAAAAAAAAAAGCGTATTGGATCATTAATCGTCCAAAGTGGTCAGCGTAGGGTCTGTCAAGGCAGAGGAGAAACAGGGCTGAGCAGTGATTAATGCCAAGAGAATTTTCTACTGAGGTTGCTGGACACAGACAGTCCTTGCTCTCCTGCCTTCCAGGATGGCTATCACAACCTGCTGTGCAGGAGTCACTAGAGCTCCCCAAGCCCTGGCTTGGGTCAGGCAGCCACACAGCAGGCTCAGAACCACCTTACATCAGTCAGAATCTCACCTGCAAGGGTATGTTAACCCCCACCATGTAGTCACACAGTCAGTACTACCCCGGGGCGGGGGGGGGGGAAACAAAAACAAACAGAACAAAACAAACAAGTCCCCTGTGGGGCCCTCTCCTAAACACTGACCTGGTTCACCCTTGCTGTGAGAGTTGATAACAGGACTGTCTGGGGTGTCTGCAAGAAATACAAACATAGTGTAAGATTTGAGCATCACTTAAAATTTAAGTTGTATATACATTCCATAGTGGCGTCATTACTGGCATACAAGATATTTCAAGGACCCTAGCAACTATGCTATAGTACCAAAACATCCAATAAAAATCTGTTGAAATTTGAGAGACCACATGAATGTATTAATCTATTGTGTAGAGATAAAAATATGGACCCAATCCTTGCCTACAGTAATGATTTAAGCTTTGATTCAGCAGGGTGCTTAATCACGTGCTTAACATTCAGACAAGCACTGATGCACTTACTTTGGGGCTTGTCTGCACGACAGAGAAACTCTTCACCATTTTCCTTTCCCCCCAGACTTTGCAAAGGCAAACATCCTGTGCTTGTAATCCTTCTGAATTCAGCAGCTGCTTTTTCACTAATCGGATAAACCACCCCAGAGGTGGATCCAGTTCATTTTGGAATAAGGTGGTACAGACAGTTGAATTCACACCAAGATGACAACACTTCCACAGGCATCTCATCACCCCAAGTCCTCCCTCCTTTCCAGGGTGCCCTTTACAGCCCTGGCCCATGTCAGGTAGATGTTCTCTCTGTGCTCTATAGAGATGGTCATAGCCAACACCACCACATCACCGTGTTTTTGAGGGAATATACCCAGAACATGAGATCTTTCTTGCTTTTATAGTGTTGCAGAAGAATGCAACATTCCTGCTTTGCGCACCATGGTAAGGCATAGGTTTAGATGGGTGACCGCTTCTAATTCAGGACCGGGGAGAGATGAGTTGAAGTCTGTGCTCTGGGCAAGTCACTTCATGTGCCTTATTCTGTATAATAGAGCAATAGCAACATCTCCTTTCTCACATTAGCTTTTAGAAAGCATATAAAAATTCGAGTCCATTAGTTGCTTAATGCAATAATCATATCTTTGAAGGTGTACAATGCCAAACATAATGGGATCCACACTCAGCTATGATCTTCAGCTACTAATATGATACTGAACCCTAGTAACAACCCCAGACATCTGATAGGACATTCTGTCTATCCATCCCAAAGTAGTACAAAGGCAAACTCTTTTTCAGGCACAGGATAGTTCCAAAAGGCTGTTTGGCTGGTTTTGCCCCTCACCCACAAAGTTCACTCTAAGATCTTGTTTGCTTTTGGCTCTCTAATAGGAACCCTGAGTTTATTTTCCCATTCCTTACCCCCCAAGGAGCTGTTCACTTTTCATACTTAGCATTGTTTCCCTTCTACGAGCTGCTGTACCCTCCAAGGAGTTGTTAAGCTGAACATGTGTTGTAGTTCTACTTTTGTATGTTAATTGATACACTTTTTAATTTTACTTTTGCATATTATTTGAATTTGTTTCATTGTAAATTAGATTCTAAAGAGCCCCTCTAAACACTTGCTGCTTGCCAGCAGATCTCTCAAACAAGCAAAACCTCCTTCAGAGGAAATGCTGATGAAATTCAGTCTTGCTTCTGAATCACTGATGCAATGCAAAAATCCCACCTTTAAGAACGAAGAGAGGAGGGGGGAGCTGCCATTAATATAAATGCCTAATTTCCACTGACATTTACAGGGGTTATGATAGCTTCATGGAAGCAAAATACAACCCAAAGGATTATACTTAAAATATCTGCACAACCCCACCTGATGTTTTCTAGTGCTTAAACATTTATAAAAAGCAGTTTTCTTAATACTAAAAATGAACTCAGGGGAAAGCGTGAAATTATTCAAAAAGATTTGCTTTCAAAGTTATTTCTTCACACTGGTTCATAAGAGGAATGCTAAAATACACAGGATTAATTGTTCTATCCAAAATAGTATCTTACATTATCACCTGCCAGCCTTCATTTTTCCAAATATTTTAAACTTGGAATTTGTTAAAAACAAATACAGGACTGGTTGAAATGGAAATTCTACATTTTGTTAATTGTGACCTCAAAAAAAAAGGTAAAACTATGACTCAAAAAAAATATTCAAGAGCCATTATTCCTATAAAATAGTCTTGGACTGAAGCACATACTGCCAGGTCTATGGTACCGTATAGGCTGCATGCCAAGCTAGAAAATAAAGTCAGCCTTTTGGGGTAGGCTAAAGCTGGTGCCTAACCACAACTCACCTCTGCTAAAAATCCTCAAAAACATAATGCTTACACACTTGATGTGTAATGAAGTCACAGCTGGTAACGTGCCACATTCTGGATGACAGATTAATTTACTCTGAATAAGGGAATGGGGGAGAAAATTGCTCAAAAAGGAACACAAGCAGCAAGATTTCGAATTCAGCTTTCCTATCAGGCTTGCAACAATATTAAACATGTAAAAGGATGAAGCTTCCCTCAAAACATGTCCTTCACTTCCTTAATGGATCCTGTGCACTCTGCAGGGAGCGGCAGCAGAGGCAAGCCCTAGCCAAGAGGGCTGCCTTCCAGCAGACCTAGCAAAGGCACTGATTTACTCTGACAAGTACTAAAATAAAAACAGGGAAAGAACTTTGTGATTAACAGTTATTTCCTCCCCTCCTCCACTGTATCTTCTTCTTGCATTGTCTGAGAGCTTGAATACAGCAATGGAGATGGGGAAATTGCCCTCAGTGCTCGTCCTTGCCCTTAGTTTTCCGCTTTTAAGTTTGGTAGAAATCAAAGTCAGTGGAGCTTGAAGGAGATGAGGTTAAACAAGAAAACAGTTTGAAATCTAAGAAATAAGAACTAGTCGGGGTACCAATGTGTTTTATCAGATTCACATACCAAGTCCTCCATGAAACCAGCTGAACTGTATCATTTGCTTTATTCTAGATTAAGTTCTACCATATAGCCCAATGCTTTGACTCACAGTAAGACAGATGCTGAAGAGAAACTCTTAAAATACTCTGCTTATGTACTGGATGCAGTAAATTGAAGAAAGCAGCAATTGGTTGAGCAATTATTGAACTCAATTTGTGTCTGAAAGCAGATTTTCCAATAAGCCAGAGTATTTGGCTTGCTTCTCTGCAGTGAGCCACAGTAAATCTGAGCCTGGGAGCAGCTCTGTGGTGGCAGGTCAAGCTGGGCTTCGGTCTGAGAGTGAAGAACTTGGGTCCTCTTGGTGCTCATCGATGGGCTATGTTGTTTACAGATGCAATTAGACTTTACTCTGTAACAGTATGTTGGCAGTCAGCTTAGTCCTAGAAAGCTAACTTAAGTCTTTAGCTCCATGTATCATTTCCAGGTCTTGTTCTCTCTCAGATGGAAGAGTAACTTGAACTATTTCCAGCACCCATATCATTAAGAGATAACTGGCTTTTCCTCAGCCATTTTCCCTTGATCTCCTTTTTCCTTTACTCCATTTGTAAAAATATTATAGCTGGACAAACTCAGATCTGCAACATCTCAAAACTAGCTGCAAAGGACAGAGTAGTGAGCAAAGATCTTCTGTACAGCAGGATTATGTTTTCTTCATATAAATACTGGATTATCACAGCAAAAAGACTCGCTGAGATTCAGCAGTCATTCTGACTAGAGCTGAGTACAGAAAGAGGGATGACAAAGTGAACAAGAGTGGAAACTTTTCTAGAGCTGTGCTTACTTACCAAACATCCTTCCCCTCAGAGGCAGCTGATCCAATAGATTATCTCCTTTGCTTTTCACCTCCAAGATCAATAGGCAAGCTTTAACTAGGTCGCAAATGAGATACCTGGAAAAGAAAACTGCTTTCTAAGGAATATTTTCTCCTCAGCAAATAATTGGCAATTTCTTTGCCAAAGAACCTAAAGAGGACAAGAAGCAGTGCTGCAGGTTGATCAGTCATTTTGACTGAGTAAGGAATGGAAAACTAGCTTAGTTTCTTTTCCTTTTAATTAGACTTTTCCCTAAATTCATTTTTAAGTGACCACTGGAGACAAATCCCAACTAATTCTTTTCATCTAGTTGAACTTCAAATCAGACACATACTTCCTCTTCAGGAGACTTACATGGTAGCAACAAGTGCTCCTCTGAGGTCTCTAGGCAAGAATTTTTGCCAACATCATTAGGTCATCAAGAGCACATGATCGTTTCCACACTCTCTTTCTGTTTTTCTCATTATCAGTAGAGGAAGACAGACTACTGACTTACTCCAGGTGTTCATACATAAATAGAACAAGCAGCTTCTATCGGACAGAGAGGTAGCTGCAAGGGTGGAGAGAGATGAGTTTCTCCCTAGGTAACATTTTCAGTGCTGGTTTTCCCCCCATTTTTTCATGTAAAACAAATAACCTGCTCCCATTTCTTCTATCTGATCAACACTTTCTCTAATACTATACTCTGTGCCCTTGCTTTTTTTATATGATCAGTACATCACAAATCAATTCTTCCCCATGGATGCCACAAAAACCCCAATTAAGCCATTATTGTCTAGCCCTTCGTTAACTTCTCAGATGTCTCCAGACAAAACTACTGAAACTGCAAACACAAGCTCCACTGCAAACTTCTCACTAACATGAAGCGATGAATATGATGAAGTGACCTAACGAAAAAAAAAAACTTTTTGCTTTTGCTCTGCCACATGATACGGCCCAACATGGTGACACAACACAAGTTCCAAACACCAGAGGTTAACCCTGAAGCATACTCATCTTGTGATGGATCTGAAATTGCTGCTGCTTGCTTGAATCCCACCTCTATCTTCCGACCGTGCTGGGTTGAGGGATACTTCCACCTGGATGGGGCAGTAAGTAGAAGCCCTTCCATTAATTTTGAATGATGCATTTCTATCTTCAGCTATGAATAAAACAGATCAATGACAGCAGCATGTTTTATTGGGCCTCCTGTGCAATGAATTGGTAGTGAGACAGCCAGGGAGATAGAGTCGACATGCAGATGAGATTTGTAAGTGAGGACATATTGATTATTTCCATCTCAGTTCAGGCAGTAATTCCATACAACGCCTCTTCCCCTGTTTCAGCTCATTATTTATGCCATAAAAACACTATCTCAATGATAATAACAGGCTTCATTTACAAGCCAGAGCATAAAGCATCGATGCTTAAGATTTCAGGAAGTGGGTTAAAGGAAGTGAGAGAGATTTAACAAGTCCTGGAGATGCACAAAACTGCTGAGGCTGATCTTGTGGCTTTTTATGCCCTCAGAAAGGAAGATTGAGAGCAGGTGTTAGATTACCAGGCTTTTTATTAATAACTCAAGGCTTGTATGAGGGCTGATTGATAGCCCAGTCAGCACTTTCCCAGTGAATAAAGCTCTCCTCACTTTGTGCCACAGTAGACTGTCTCTTCTCAAAGAGAAAGCATCAGGCATGCTCCTGATCTCTCAAAGGCAGGAGGCAGATCCAATGCCAAGAGATTCCCCAGGAGACTCTTCACTGGAGAAGATCCCATGTGATCTCTGCAACACAGCTAGGGTTTATGGCGGTGTTTTATCTCTGGAGGTTTTTTTTCATTCATTAGCACCATCACCGATGAGCCACTAACCAGAACGACTTATCCAGCAGCAGCCTCATTCCGCAGACCATCCTAGGAAATACCTCCACCAGAATGGGCCCCTGATAACACCTATGCTTCAACCTACATAAGAGAACATCATACCATACTTCCAAACAAGAAGCAAAAAAAAAAAAAAAAACCACCCAAAACATTTTAGGAGATACAGGTATTTGTTCTCATTGTTTTAGCACATCTGTCCTTTGCAGCTGTGTTAAAATAGCAATAGCATCAACCTCAACCTGCTTCCCAAATAGCCACAGGGTAGCTGTGGTTAACAACCTGTAGGAAAAGTCTCATGCCTTCAGTTGTACCCCTTAATTGCCAGGAAATGGTCCTTGAGCATTAAAACATGTCTGATATTTCTATGTTTAAATCTCTATAGAACTATCATGTGCATGAAAAGAATAGAGCTGGGTACCCAGCCAGATAGCCCAAAAGCCTTTGTTAAGCTGTAGTTAAGGTTGTGCGTATGTCAGATAAGTCAAGGGAAAAGAAACAGCAGAAAATCCTCTTAAGGCAGCAAGAAATTGTTCACTAAAGCAAGATCTATTAAAACACAAATAGAGTTAAGATGTTCTAAACACTCCTCAACCACTGCCATATCCACACCCAGGCAAAACATTTTCTAAATGCTATAGTGCAACACAGAAGTTCTAGTGCTCTGTAGAGCATGGGGGCATGTTTCCATCTCTGCTGCCTCAGTTATGAGCCTTTAAGTGCTTAATGAACCTAAGTAAGAGTAACAGGGCTAAAATATTTATAGATACAGGACTGAGTAAGCTGAATGCACATGAGCGATTAGAATGATACTAGAAGACATTATATTTGCAGAAAGTCATGGCCCAAGTTCTCCCATATTCCAAGACAAAGCACAATATCTAGCCGTATCAGCACATTACTGGACACTACGTGTATGTATTCAAATTCTTAATGGATTTATGTTTCTGATACGATTTGATGAAGTCTTCTTCTAAGATGCATCAAGGGATACCCTTTTAACCTGACTGTTTGTAATTAGGAGAGCCAAGGGAGTCCCTAGATGCTCCAGGAGCTCTAAATTGCCCTTGCACATGACTTTAGGACTAAGATTCTGCTCAGATGTTCTTGAAACTTTATCAACCTCAGTAGTCCCAGCACAACCCAGGAAACTGCAGGGGAGGAAGACTTTTCTTAAAAATATTTAGAGCAATGTGGGAGAAAAGCATCCCCTAGCACAAGTTGCTGATTTGCCCATCAGGACAAACCCTGACAGCAGAGGCTAAAGTGAAAGGGATGGCTTTGTCACATTTCAAGCATGAATGACAACTCCTATAATTAAATAAAGATAAAAGCTGTCCCAGAACTTGTCTAGAAATCAGAGATGAGTCCAGTCTCGGGTATTCAGGAGGCAAAGCTCACATTTCCCCAAAATTAGGAAAATAGGTAGGAATATATAGCCATGCAGAAACTGCAGCAGGTTATAAATGTGGGTGGTCTTAAAAGCTTTGTGAAGATAAGGGACATGAGGAAGGAAACTAAGAGAAGTGCTAGGTTTTATTGTGCCCGTGCTAGTCACCTGGGGAAACAATCTTGCCTCTTCTGAGTCCACAAAGTTAATAAGAAACAAAAGCTCACAGTATCTTTGCCCTTCCCTGGTCTCTAAAACATCTCAGGTCAGCAAGGCTCTTGAGGATATGTCACCAAGGCTCTTCAGGACATGTCACCAAACATACCTCTAGGCAGGATGTTATAATTATTCAGCTTCTGTGAATTTTTAAATACGAAACCTGTGTGCATGTTTTTACAGCACATCAGCTGGAAATCTGCCATCCACAAAGGCCGAGCACAGCTATGAGCTGAATTATGAAAGTAAGAGCAACAGAAAGGAACACCTCCCTGTCAGCTTCTTCACTTACTGCAGACTTATGCAAATCGACCAAATTAAAGCCAGCAGTACTGACCCCAGTCACAGAATAAATCCATCTTCTATAAGGAAGGAGGGGGAGGTAACGGAGGGATCTGGACTAGGAAGGAGGTATGCAGTTTAGAGAAGCATATCTAGTACAGCTTCCTCTGTCTGCACCAAGCTTTTCTAATTCATTAAACCTCCCAACCTGCATCATGTTTAACTTTTGTGAACTTCACTACAACCAGTGGCAAGAAGGAACATCTCTGGGGAAAGGCACAAAGTCAGCAAAAAGGATAAAGCTTTTACAGCTCTATCAACGAATGTTCCCTTCTCCAAGGGACAGGCCAGGAGACATGAGACACAAAATGGAAGTGAGATGAAAGAAAAGGAGAGGGAAGTAGGGGCGTAACAATATGACTATTTACCCTTCTGAGCCATCACTATTCACTAGATCACACTGCCGCTGTCGTGCTGTTTCAGTTCCCTCGTCCACAGATGCAGGAGCATGACCTTCTTCAAGATCTTCCCTTTCTCCCTGTCCTACACAGACTTGGGGAGTAAGAGATGATGTTCAAGAAGGCTCCACAGGAGAAAAGTGGCCATTGAGAATTTGATGTGGTTTATGACATCCTTGCTACCTTTTAGCAGCTGCCAAGGTGCAACTTCTCCAGTAATTACCGGAGTCTGCCTTTTTGATTAGGCTATATTTAACAGTTTGTCAAGGACACACAGGCCTTGGGATGGGTGGTTTTGTGTATTGCAGTATACTGCTGATTATGATTAATTTACACCTACTAAATACATGAGCAATACAAGGACAAGCAAGGGGTCTTTGGCTTTTTCTGTTCCCTACCATGAGCTGCCTCCTGCTTTAAGAAACAAAGATGTTATTTCACCTTTTTAAACACATGTTTAGCAGATCCTTCTCCTTCCACCTACCTCTACCTTCCCTTTTAAAAATAAAACTGTGAGCCAGTCTTACGTAAGAGCTACAGAAATTGAATTATTGGGTTCTCTGGCCTCTGATCTCAGCCTAATCATTGAATTAAAGCTAAATACCCAGTTTGCAAAGCAGGTAGCCAAACCACAGTGCTCCTCAATTCATAAATGGATTCCATGGAGTGACAGCTAGCACAATATTTGTAGTCTGCTTTGTTGTTACCCACTGGCACATCCAGCCTCAATTAGACAAGTACAAGTCAGCACATTAGCTGCAACAGTGCTTCTTTTATTTTAGTTCTCTCATGTCTGCAATCACAGAGCTACACGGCAAACTTCTGGGTGCAAATTTATCCTGCAGCAGTCCCACCAGATTCAGTCAGTTTAGACCTGCTCTAATTAACCTGTGTGCAATCATCTTCATTTCCACACCATCCAGAACAAGAGACAGAGGTCACTCAGCACTGGGCTTTGCTTTCCTGCATTTTAAGCAACAGATGATTAGCTTCTTCAGTGCTGCATAATATTTACTTTGCATAATGCTTTAAAAGTGCATCGTGAGTACTTCTACCAGTAATCACCCTCACACAACACACTGCATGTGGGCACACTACTTAAAATGAAAGCCCTGTGCACACTGGCTGCTTCTCCACATAAAGATACGGGGTTTTTGAAGAATAAAAAAGTCCCAGTCCACATTCTACTTGCACACAAGTCTCCGAGGTGTCTCTGGGGTTAATCTTCTAAGAGCCTTGGGCTCATATGCAACAACTCAGAATATTTTGGTAGATGCCAGTAAATTTTTACTCCCCAGTCATCACAGACTCCCTCAATGCCTGACAATTTATCTTTTTTACATTAAATACTCATATCTATAAACTGCTACTCAGTCTGGCCCTTATCACCACAGAAGAAAAGGAAGCTTCGTATCTGCTGCCTGCTGGGCTTTGCATACCTCCTCTCCTGAAAGCAGAACAAACTTTTCTTCACCTTATTTCTATGCAGTGGTGTCAAAGGGGCTTCTGCTCAGAATGACAAACCAGTCCACAAATCTCTTGGGAATCTTCTACACTCAATTTGCTCCAGCTCTGCCTGGCAAACAAGAGACAGGAGGCACATATACATTACTACTGATTAGTCCGTGTCTCCAGTATCAGCAGCCATGCACACAGGCTGACCGTAACTTTAAATATTGATAACTAAACTCATCTATCATAGGCCTGGGAGAGTGACAGTTTCAGTGCATAACAGCAAAGGCTTTCTACAATAATCAAATACTCAATAATTCATGAAAATATATCCCCCCAAATCAAATTGGAAGCTATTTTGTGTAATATATTATTTAAAATTCAATATTATAATGCACACAACTTCTGCTCCTACCACAGAGGACCATTTCAAAATGTGATTATGTGCGGACTCTATTTAAAAGTGACAATTTTGCTTTTCATTTGTTTAACAGCTTAAACGGAAGAGCTCAACTGGAACTAAGTCGTCTGACAATGAAACCAAAGCCGACATAAGCAACTTTGCAAACTTCATGACAACTAAAAAAGTATGAATCTTCCTCATTAGTAACACAGGTGAATTCCCTACTCTGATGCTCGCACCTTTACAATTTTTTCAAAGCTTACTGAAAGGAAATATTCTGCAAAACTGCCTGACAAACATTTTCCCAGTTCTGCTAGTCTGTCATCCTGGGCTGGTCAAATAGTGAAAAAAAAAAAAAATTTACTTGCCTTCCAGGGACTCTTGCATAGAAAACAACTTTGGCTTTGCATCTGTTTATTCCTGTTGGAACACCCGTTTGTGTAAGGGAAGGTTGCCTGGTGTAAAGTGCCAAGAGAAGAAGTTTTTGCCCTTGTAAACAGAACGCACTGGAGCATAAAATACAATCAAGATTTGTGACAAAATTCATCCCAGGCAGACGTCACTCCTCAGCAGTGGCGAGGAGTGGGGTGAAATGGCATCGTGTGATTGAGGGGACCAATCTTGCAAAGTGATCAGAGGGAAGCTTGGCAGCAAGAAGCCTGGGCAGCCGTGGCTGAAGAGAGCTGACTCCAAGTGCCGGGACCAGCTCTGAAGGATAAAACGATTTTCTGAAGAAAATCTCTGCCTGTTTATGGAGTGCTCGCAAGTAGAGTCTGCAAGAGTTAGGTGTCAAACAGTTGCCAACTCTTCACTCAGTTCAAATGCCAATCTTTTCCTCTATGTCTACTGCAGATTAAATCTTTATTTTGTTCTCTCAAATGGTGGTTTCTAGTGAATAACTCTCTCACATTATTAACCTGTAGGCAAAAAGATGCTGTCTTGAATTTTCTTTTCCCATCTGTTGCTTTTTACTGACTCTTTCCCACTCATTTGGCCACCTTTGATACCTGATATCCTTTTGCCCATTTTATTCCTTTTGATTTGCAGTCCCACATCAGAACAGAGTCCAAGTCCAAAATACTGCCTCCTTTCCAGGGCTGCAATGGGGCAACTGAGCAGGGTTGTGCCTCCCGTAGGTGACAAAGCAAAAGCAAACGTGGCAAGGCCCTTTCAGTGCTGCTTGGGAAAAGGGGCTGAAGTCCTGGGGCAAAGCTGGTGTTGGCGAGGACAGAAGCTGCTGTTCCAGATGGTTTGTTTTGGTTCAGGTTCTGTTCCTATCCCTCAATTTTTCAAAAGTTTCTAAATTAACGCGTATCTGTATCTCAATTAAGAGCATTGCTCTCATGCACAGCACGAGTCAGACTGATGTCCTAGGACCGGTCCTGCCAGATACTGCAGAAAGTTTAAGTGCTTGCATCAAGAATGCTTGCTTCAGCTTCAATCTAGTTAGCAGTTTCCTGTACTCCATGTGCCATGAGAAATCAAGAATTTAAAATGCATTGGCTTGGCCTATTGTTTCTATTCACCCCTGACCTCATCAGAGGTTCTCAACCTTGTATCACAGATGCCTGATGCTTTGCCACTGACAGATGCTGGCATCATGTTAATGTCCAGCAGCAAATGGAGAAGGCACAGAGGGGTCATAGTGCTCCCTTAAAGGACTATTTTCAAAGCAGCTAAAGGCACTTAATATGTTAAGCCAGAAGATTAAAAGGTGATGCCATGACAGTGAAGATTCATAATAGGAAAATACTAGGTATGAAAGAATTTCCCTGGCAGAGAAATGCAAAACCGAGATAGTGACTTGAAGTTAAAACCTCAAATTCCCAACAAAAATAAGTAATTTTTAAAGAAGATATGAATCACTACATGTTTCAGAAAAGAGATGAGCTATTCAGTACTCTGATCTCCCTGTGGATGCTTTGACAGCAGCAGTGACTTAATAGGGGGGGAAAAGGCAGAGAGGAAATATCAGGAACACTCCTATGAAAAGATACTACAAGTTTGAGTCATATTTTGGAGGTTAGAGTGGTTCCCATGAACATGCGGGTGGTATGATTTTTATCAATGAACTTCCAGACTTCCCATGCTCTCATCAACAGCCGCCTCTGGGTTTGCCACAAGAACGATGAGCCAAATTCCCTCCCACGGGCAGCAGTGTGCTCCCCCCAACCTGCCTGCTCTAGCGACAGCCACCAGTGGCAAAACAATATATAATCCTTTACACATAAACTGTTGACCAAGTCTGGGACTAAGTCTGGATCCAGCTGCACCTAAACTCTCCTCTGAGATGTTTAGAATGTAAGGCAGTCCTTTCTGAACCTCATGACTCAACGGGAGGGTCTCCCTGACAGTTTTGTCTCACCCCGTCCTCTACGCAGTAAATCAAGTGTAGCTTGACACTGAGTCTTGTTAAACCACTGTCTCATTTCCTATCAAACTTTGTTAAATTGCTGTTGTATATCAACACACTACTACTTCTCTCTTATGAGTGAAGTGTCACTCCTTGCACGACACCATCACACTTTCTAAATGACCCGAAGCGTGGCAAAACCAAAGTCCTATAACCATGAGCGTGTTTTATGCAACCATCCATTGCAACAGGACTTTGCAGAGGCAGGCATGTGGTTAGAAATAAGAGAATGAGCGACTTTTCTTCTGCAGAGTTCCTAAGACCTAGCAAATGACACTAGATAAATGTGAAAAGGAATTCAGAATCTTGGTGTTTATAGTGAAGTCCGCAAACCACAAATATAAAGCAAGGGCTGTAAATGCATCAGCAATCTTGCAAATCTCCTGTGTCCAACCCAGCTGAAACAACTGGAAAGAGACAGTTGATTTGGGTACCAATGTCACACTAGGTGAGGTGATGCAGTGCCTGAACCACAGATACCTCCCCAACTCTGAAACAGGGTTCTTTTGGAAAAAAGTGAATCTACAGCAAAGTCACCATGTGAGACGTTGAAATTCTTCAGTGTGATATGGCACTTCAGTATATATGCAGGCATTCACACATGGCTGCATCTCACTTTTAAATGTCTCTCAAGAGTTGTATATTAAACAGAAGGATTTTTCCAGGAACCAACATAGTTGGCAGCCTTTTGTCTCTATTTTTTAAAGTAATTTATGAAAGAAGAAAAGTAGCAGAGTCAATTTAGAAAAGGCTGCAGTCTGGACTTTGATAGATGAACAGATCTACTAACCTCTCACTTTTCACTGAGCACTCCATCTTCTTATCTGTTAATCCTGGTGAGGAAAGAATAAGGAAGGCAGGCAGCTGAACACAGGAAAGACCTAGGTAATGTTTAAACCAGTAAATAATCAACCTCCTTACTTTTTTCCAGATCCAACCAGATAATCAGCTAAGCATTTCCTCTTGTATCTTGCTCCCCTTTCGGGAGAGGCTGAGTAAGAAGACAGTGATTCACACTACTACAACTTGAAAAAGTCCCATATAATTCCTTGAAGAGTAGCCATAGAATTCTGGAGGAGCGGTCCCTCTTTGACAATCTAGGACATTGTACTGGGGAGTAATAACAGTTCCAGCAGTAATATCAAGGAGATGATAGCAAATAACAGCACTTTTCCCAGCTGGTTATGTAGACCTGCTCTCAGGCAACATGCAGGTTTGCTTCTGCCGATGTTACTTGAGTAGAGTTACATGTGTGTTGATTCCTGAGGAGAATATCTCTACTGTAAACTAGAACTTAAAAACATTGGAATTAATTAGGGGGAATGCCCTTTCATTTCCAGAAATATACTGAGGACTTGCATTGAAAATTTTGTGGGGTACTTCAGGTGCAGGCTGGGGTTTCTGGGTTGGATTGACATCTGCTGGGACACGTGGAAAAGATAAATCCTTTCAGTGCTCCATTTTCACCTGCCACTCTGGAAGTGACGCCCACAGTCCCAGCTCCGTCAGCAGTTCTTGTCTTTCTGCATCCTCAGTGGAGCTCCTACTCATCACACAACCAGATATCCTCACACTCACTCATGCAGTATTTTTAGACGCACTTCTCATTTCTCTTCTAAGTTTAAAATGAAAAGTAACTTCCAAGCCTCAGCATTTTTTGTTCAGTGAATCTCTTGATTTGTGACAAGTGCTATAGAAGGAAGCAACACTTTTGTGCTTCATCTGTTCCTGTCCCTCAAGTACAGCCTTCCTCTCCTAAACTGGAATTTGTAACCTATTAGCCTTTAATTCAGAAAACAGCTGTAAAGACTTGAAAGACTACAGAAACCAAGTGAAAATGAATAATTACATTCTTCTAATTTCAAGTAGGTTTACTGCAGGTTCTGCTGGAGTTCCTCACAAGAATTATTATCACCAAGACACATATAACAAGCAAAACAAATACATATTTAATCGAGCAAATTCTTTTTTCAATAAAGCCCTCATGCATTTCTGTTGCAAAACTGTGGACATTTCATCATCCAGTAAATCCATTATATCCCCATACTAAGAAGAATCTTATGCGAGACTGGGTGAAAGCAATTTTAAGCAAAAAAAAAGCTGACT
Organism: Tyto alba; assembly: GCF_018691265.1. NCBI lineage: Eukaryota > Metazoa > Chordata > Aves > Strigiformes > Tytonidae > Tyto > Tyto alba. The sequence goes on from NW_024881273.1 coordinate 8,666,126, forward strand.
TCCTTAAGCAAAATATGCAAGTGAAAACTGAGATTAAAAGAAAACAATCACTCAAGTATCAAACAAGCACAGTTCTGCTCCTGCTGTCTCTGTGACTCTGCTTCCTGAACTCAGATCTGCAGATCCCATCATTCATCTCTCCTAAAGCCCCAGCTCCTGGAGTTATGTGATGAGAATCACCTGTTGAATCAAATTTTACCCTCTCAGGGAGGAGAAGAGCTTAAAAAAAAAAAAAAAAAAAAAAATTAAAAAAGGCAGTCATGAAAAGACTCAAAAATAAAAACTAGTTTATAAAATGAACGGGTTTTGCGCCTGCCCTGTAAGACGCCGCCTCCCTCCTGCTCTGCACGCCCGGGGCCGCTGCTCTGCCCCGCATCCCACCTCAGCCCGGGGGGGCTGCAGCACAGCTGCCCCTCCGCCTTGCTCTGCACTGCACCAGCACACCGAGCGCTCCCTCCCCCGTCCCTGCACCACTCCTCTGCACTGCAGCATCCCCAGACCCCCACCTTGCCCTGCAGCCCCGGGGCCGGAGCCTGCACAGCTCCTCACCCCCCCCAGCCCAGCGCCAGGCTTCGGCTTTTCCACTGCAGCACTGCAGAACTCCTCGGGCTCTGCCACCTCCCTCCAGTGCTCGCTGGCACAGCCCAGCCCCGGAGCAAACCTCCCGTTCTCTGCTCTGCTCTTCCCGTTCAACGCCAGGCTGCAACGCTGCTGAAGCATCCCCCAGCTTTCCTTTTTTAACCATCTTTTATCTGTGGTGTTACAAGAATTCCCCCACCACCACCCCAACATGCCCCTCACCCTCAGCAGATCCTGCTGTGCAGCCCCCTAATAAGGTTTACCCCTCCCTCCACCACTTGAGCACAGCTTTATAATCTCTATATTTGTGCAGAAGTCCACATTTGCTGCTCAGGGACAATATTGGAGCACACTTGGCAAGTACAGATTGTTTAGAGAGTCATCCTGGATTTACTAAAAGGAGGTCATGCCTAACAAACTTGATTAATTTCTTTGAGGAGGTGACAATGACAAGGGACAGGGTGAAGAAGTAAAGCATAATTCAATCGGACTTCAAGAGCCTTTTGATACAGTACTACATAAAAGGCTAATTTATAAGGTTAATATGTATGGTATTGATAGCAAAACACTTAGCCAAGTAAACATTTTTTTTTTTTTTTAATTACCATGCAAAGAAAGTAGGAGGGAAGGAAAACAGTGTCTGAGCACGAGAAAGGAAAAAGGAAATTATCACAGGAACTTCAGGTATTTGTGCTCTCACACTCCTGTCTTGTAAGCATTTTTCTTCCACTATGTCCTAAGAAACCATACATGATTCACTGTAGAAGCTACTAGTTTTGGTGACCAAACAGGTTACACATGGTGAAGGGTCAAAGTAACATCCTTATTGTGCCTCTAAAGGACACCTAGCATAATACAATTTATAGCTGCATACTGCTTAACGGTGCTTAAATACAAGTTACCATGTGAGGTGAACTGGTAGTGTTACAAGCACGTAAGGCTAGCCAGATATGCAGAGGACGTTAAACAGATGCCAAGAAGGAAGAAAACACAAGACTCAGAAGACAGAATGCAGCCTTAGGTCCACCAAGACAGCCATACCTTTTTTGTTGCTCCACAGGAGACAGGTCCCTGCCACCATCAGCTGTCTTGCTCCAAGTGTTATCGATGATCACAACAGCAGAGCACCTTCACCTGCAGTCCGTGTTCTTTTCAGATGTTAAAAGATCAACTGACAGAATAAGGTTGCCCTTCATATTCAGAAACTACCATAGAAAAGGAAGGTACTTCTCCCTTTTGACATGGTTTAGTTACAGGTGCAAGCAGTTATGAGACCTCTGGAGGGTCCCTCCACGGAGCCCTGCACCACCACCCAGCTTCTGCACAAATTGGAGCTACAACCTGACCGCTGCTCTCTTCTGCCAGCACAGTCAGTGTTTCCCTCTTTTTCCCCAGAAAAAAGCACATCTGTTTTCAGTAAATGCTGTAAATTAGTTAATGTTTGTAAAGTGCTCTGATCATGTGAAGTGCTATATAATTACTACGTATTATCAATATAATTTGGCTAGATTGTGCCACAGCCGCCTCCTCTCTTCATTACAGTTTTGAGAGAGTTTTCCTTAAGCATCAGCTCTTTGGGGCAGGGACATTGTGTGCCATCTAGCTCAAAACAATCTTGACCTTTCTTGAAGAGCCCCAGAAAATAAATAAATCACACCACTGAAGCACATCTCCAGAGTCCTGCACCTACCCACATTTCCATCTGGAAATGGACTGATAGATGCTTCCCAAGGACAAGAAGCTACTCTTTGGGAAGTGCCTGCAGTCCACAATTTGGAGACCCAAAGAGCACATATCAGAAACTAAAAGTATCCCAAATCTGAGGAAAGGCAGCAGCCTCTAATAGTGATGGGCTCAAAATAAAGACTGGTAAGGTTCCTAATCTAGTGTAACTGTTAACAGCAGCTGCCCCCTATTAAGGCACTAACAAACTTCCCTGCTCATTTTAATATATCCCCTAAAAACTCCACATAGAGTGAAGAAAATAAGAACAAACACAAACTGCTTTTCCCAGCTGCCTACTCCCTAACACCTTCTTCCAGGGAATCCTAGATTTTTATAGCCCTAAAAAAGCAAAGACGATATAAAACACTTTCTAGTGCAAGGCTAAAACTCAGTTGAAAAAAATTCCTTAGTATAAGAGAAATTAATTTTATAATAGGCACCCTAACTGGCCTTACAAAGGTACAGAGACAAGTTCAAAAGAATGTTAAAATTTACCACTTGTAGAAAACAGTACCCCAAAAATAATAAAAATTAACAAACACTACAACAAAAAGACCACATAAATAACCCAGCTACTCCCTATTCCCCCAACATGAAGACTGCACATGAGGTTGCTACCCATCCCACCTGAATTTAAAGGGCTGATGATCTGAAGCATGCCTGCTGGGAAAGGCTGCTCCCCATAAAAGCATGAACCAGGAGCAGCAGCTTTCCTTGGTAGGACTAGGGCATGACTGGGGGCAAGTAAGGCTAGCTCTTTACACCTGAGCAAGATGCAAATAGTTCTGCTTCCTAAAGATAGCTCATCTCTTCTGCAGGTGGTTAATAGAGGCTATTATTAGCATTTTCTAGCAGAAATCTCTATAGTAGGATTCTAGACAGGTTATCATTTGAAAACTAGGTTAGTAACTTTTGTAGTCTAGGTCACGAATAATGTTAAAGTACTCTAAAGTGTGTGCTTAGAAATAAAGCTTTGAGTACTTTAATACACTGAACCTTCATGAACCGGGAAGAAAAAATTAACTTTGTTTAAAGGTCTTCTCTAGTTTTCTTTCTCACTCTTATAACAAATAATCTAACTTGAGGGCAAAATTCCCCACTAATCTGTCAAATTATTGAAGAAGTAGAATGGGAAAAAATATTTGGCCTGTGACCAGATGTATTTAAAATTGCTGAAGTGAGGAAAAGAAAAAAAAATGCTACTAGAATATCAGTTGTTTTTAAAAGAGAAAACTATCAGACTATGAAAAAGGTATGATTGGAAAGCTGGAAGACTTCTAGAATACATAAGATACTTTGCAAAGCACTAAGAATGCTTACTAGTACTTCCTTAAGTCGGTGCTTCCTCGAAGCATTATCTGAGAAAAATATTTTCTAATAGGTGGTATATTTGTATGTAATAGGAAACTGTCCTATGTGCAGGCTCTCCTGAAGAGAGAAGGGATTATCGTATGTAGGTAAGCATGCACACTGATCTAATTCTTCCAGTGCTGCATGGGAAGCCTATGTTCAGAATGAAATGGCTGAACTAAGCTGTTAAAAATCAAGGAGAAGCTTGTTTCTAATGCAGGGTTCACGCTATGGATTTGTCTCTTAGGAACTTTCAGAGGCTTTTACCTTCGAATTTCTGGTTTGGGAGCCTTCTCTCTGTGCTCTGATGGGATGGAAGGGAAGCCTGGATTCAATCCTAATGTCAAAATGAAGTAAATCAAATTAATGGCTGATTCTTCTGGTTAAATCTGCAGCTAATAACAGATCAACACTATAAGGTTCCGCAAATGTAAATACAATATTTAAACAATTTCTCAAATAAGCATGAGGCTATACCAGTGTTTATGAAGCACATGCCACACTAAGACCTGGAGCATCTTTGGGTTTTTTCTGTCATTGCCACAGATTCATTTGTGTGACCTGGACCTCTTCAGCTTTTGTCCCTGTTCTTAGTGTCGAATGTGCAAAATGGAGGTGAATTGGTGTTCTCAAATCTTTGAGATAGACTAGGACACTAAAATATTTTTGACATGTATGTGATTATAAAGCAATTGAGGGGGGAAAAATGGGTGTATAAAACAGTGGACCAGATCATCTGCAGATGCAAATGGTTTTAGTTCTGCTGAAATCAATAGAGCAATGTCAATTTACAGCTTCTGAGGCTCTTGCTTAGTCTGCAGACCTGGGCCAGAAATCAAGACCTGGGAGCTGAAACACCTGGCTTGCAAATTCTGAAGGAATAGGTTCCATTATAAATTCTTGCTCGTTAGGGTTAAGACAGAAGGAAAGATATCTTCTTGACCTGGCCTTGCCTGGTTGGAGGGAGAAAGAGTAGGATTAACTTCCTATTTAAAAACCAGGAGCCCTGGGCAGAGGCAGGTCTGTTTGAGGTGGTCTGCACCAGACCCCTTTTGCTCTTCTCTGGAATGTTGTCTGACATTAGTTGTCAACTGCTGGTTAAGGTTCTTCCTTTTTCAAATATTCCTTGCTTTTCATCTTGCACATTGAGAGGGATTGCATTAAGAAAAAAGAAAACAATAAGTCCCGGTATTTAAAATTATAAATATATCCTATCAGGGTTTCTTTTTCTTTCCTTTCAGACAAAAGCATTTCTGCTTCCAAGCTTGATAGACCTCCTGACCCTGCTGATGTGGGTGGATGGCTCTGCATGTTCTGAATCATTTGCTTCCTTTTCAAGTGTTACTTTTTCCTGATTTCAATTACCCTTGCTTTATAATTACACTGGCCGCTCCAGTGAACGGGAGCGCTCTGGAGCTGACAGACTGTCTAACAACAGGGCATGCTGGAGGCAAAATCTACATCCTTATCTACCTTGGGTAGTAGGAAGGCTATATGTTTAATAGCACAGGAGAAATTGTTCGAGGATATTCAGACCCAAGCACTTTGTAGTGGGTTCACTGCCCAGGCTTGCACCAAGCTGGACTGTGTGTAATTGCTCTCCCTGACCCTTGCAGTGTTATAAACCATACACACAGGGATCACCTCCCTTCGTTCCTGCTGAGTGACTGCCTCTGTGACAGCAGGAGTCAATGAAGCTTGATCTGATACCTATTTGAACTCCATGGGAGTCTTTTAAGTAAACTTGAAAGAGATTCGTTTAGCCCCCAAAAGGAAAACCAGCACCGATGTGGGTAGGACAGGAAGGGAAGGTGGGAGACAGCGAGGGGCTGCTCAGCTGGGGTGGCTTATGGATGAATGGTATTGTGACATCCGGGGCCAGGGATAAATCTGCATAAAATTCAGAGAGTTTTATGTGGTTTTTCAATAAAAACTTCACTTTTTTTGTTCTGATTTTCATCTGATTTGAAACCAAAATTAAATGGTTGGTTTTGTATAGGAATCATGCAAAGTGGCACATTTTTGCAGACGATTAAGTTTTGAGAGGCAGAGGCTTAACTTCTGTGTTACAAGTCAAGTTTCCAGTAAACCTCTGCCCTGTCTAATCTAAGAAAATGCTTTATTAGGTAGAATCCCAAAAGTTAATATTACTTCCAAGGCTTCTTGCTGACTTCTGTCCCTGTAAAAGCCAGTTTCATTGAATATCTCATCCAAACAATGTGCTAATAACTGTGACACTTATTATTAGCACATAAGGATATTGGAACAGTATCTACTCACAAGCTCCTAAAACATATCCTAAAACAAAGGCAGAAGAGCTACTGCAGCAGTTACAGAAAAGGCACACCCAGTGAGGGCCTGCAGCTGACTGGTGTTTATTGCAGAGGAAGGGATTTTTAGCCAATTAATTACACATTTCAAATTTAATCTTAAATTGAAATTCTAGGAGGCATATGTGTGGGAACAGACTAGGGGAGAGGGTGTCAAAAGCTTTCTTTATCAGCAGCTAAATTCCTGCCATGAGTCATGAAGAAGGGGCCATAATTGCTGCCATTGTTTTGTGTGCTATGGTACAGCTACCTGTTGGTTATTCATGAACACCACATTATCACTTGCATTATTTTGTCTCTGTATGAAAGAGATTAAGCTGTTGGGGTTGAGTGGCTGAGCAGCACCATAGTACCAGAGGATAAGAACATAAGACTATTTTTTCTCTTGATTCATCTAGGAATTAAAGGTGTAACAAATAACTTGTGAAACTTTGGGTTGTACCACAAAGTGATTTTTTTTTTTTTTTTTTTTTTTTTTTTTTTTACCACCTATGTGCACAACTTTCCACTCCATTTGCATTTTCCTTCTGCTTGTTCTGTGCTCAGCCAACAGGTAAAAGGAAAGGCACGGATGCTTGCTCTCTTCAAAGAGTCAAGGCTACTGCTTTGTTACTGGGGGCAGGGAAGCAGGAGGAAGGCAGTCTTCCCTTGCATTCAGTGGAGATCAGGAAGACTATTAGCGCATACGAGCATGTCGGCGCTATTACAGAGCAGGTAAGTCTGTCTAGTCTGCAATCACACTTCCCTCTGCAGTGCTTTTAGCTGAAGTTACAGGGTACAACCTTGCTGCAGCACTTTGGGTGACTCACCCCGAGTCGAGGAGGTCCAGAAGCACCTGGTGCTGCTCTGCTCACACAGCAGATCGCCTGCTGCAATAACCCTTTCTTTGCAGCCTCTGCTTGGGGGAGAAGGAGCGGGAGAGGAAAAGGAGCAGGGAAACTGAGAAGAAAACCAGAATAGCCAGATAACAAGTTGGGGGGATATTTTTTTTTTTTTTTTTTTTTTCGGAAATGTGAACATTTCTAAGTAAAACAAGGAAAGGTGAGGAAGACTGTTCCACTCTGGAGTGGGAGAGACTAATTTTTATTTTACTTTTATTGGAGCTGCCTTAAGGGTAAGAGGTCAGCACTGTCTTAGATATCTGTATGCAGCAAAACAAGGGAGCAAGAAAAGCTCCAGCTTCCCCACAGTAAATACTGTAATGTGCTGGTGTCTTTGATGGGACATGACCAAGTATTTTTACCTAGGGACAGTTTGTATTTTTATTCATATTTTTATTTTTGGATGCAGCAACAGAGGCAAGGGACTGCTTAAAATTTCCTTTGACCTTTCAAAGTGTTCCTGGGAGCTAAAGGTGCTCACGGGAATGGAACATTAAATTACAACCTTGATGTCATGGTTCAGACCTCTAAAAGGATCTGGCAGATGCAGGAGGCAATGGCAAATAATACCCAGGCCTCTAAGAATGGGCCCTGGATCTCAATACCTTTCTGAAAGTTAAAACACTCCTTTTAATTCAATATAAACAGATTACATCCAAACAAGTCCACCACCAAATGCAAATCTGGAAGTAAGACTGATTTATCTTAAAATGCTTCCATCTTTCTCAAACATATTTCAAAACCTGAAGATTCATATGTTGACAGTGTCATATCTGCAAAGGAATCAAATGATATATCAGACGAGGGAAAAATAAACCAGTATTTCCCTACTCCAAGGAAACTTGAAGTTATGGCAGGAGTGAAATTTCATGAAGCACAGGCTCTGTAAATAATGGAGTTTAGTTCTCCATTGATGTGATGGGAAGGGGAAGTGAGTTCCAGGATTTTCTGAGACCAGAGGATCATTTCTCATTTGAGACTCACTGAGGAAGGGTAGGAGAGGGCTGTTGCTTTGGGAAAGGGTCAGTGATCTGAGGCCTGAAAAATTTTGTCCCACTTAAGGGATTTCAGAAAAACCCAGCTCTTCAGCTCCCTTGCTGAGTGGCTAGGACAAAGGCATAACAGCATACTGTATCTCTGCCATAGGGAAACTGTATCAAACTGTATTTCTTCTCTTATCACCCATGTTCAAGCAGAGGGTTGGTATTACAAGCACAAAATAATGAAACAATTTTGAGTTGTCTCTATATCTTAGTTTCTAGTAGAGACTACTGCCACATGCATTTTTTCTGCCACATGCATTTTTTTTTTTCTTTTCTCAGAGCAGTTGTACTCTGCCCTGATTCAGTCCCATCCTGAGGAGTTTCCAGCCTCAGCTGACCCTTGGAGACAGAAAATGGGCTACGAGAAAGATGTGTTTGCTCTTTCTGGGCCGTCACTAATTCCTGGTGCTCAGTTCTGCCCTTCCATGCCTTTTCAGCCTCATTCTTTAGCTTTCTCTGGCTTTTTGCAGTTGTCATTCTTCAAAATCCAAGATAGAATTGAACTAAAACCTTGAGCTAACAGTGGAGTGCCAGACAAGCATACATTTTTCTCCCAATTAGAATGGATGAAAAGCTCAGTGAGACTATTCGTTGGGTCTGTATTGATTGTATTTACACCATGAAATCTCTATGCAGGTCTTCACCCCATGAATTGACTTGGCTTTGGCTCACCTTTGCTCAAACATCAGAAACTAATGAAATGCATTGTCAGATAGCTTTGAATGCTAAACTACATGGAATATTTGTTCTTCAACTGGACAAAAACTTTTTTAAATCAGGGTTCAGGTGCAGGTGTTTGCTAGATTATATTCTCTTTGCTGCGCACAGTGTTCTCTGCTCCTAGGGCCTGGGAGATTAGAAACCTTGCTGGTTGGACAGTTCACAGAAAGCTGCCTAAAACAAACGGAAATTAAGAAACAAATTGCTTTACTGCAATATTCTATACTTCTGTAGTGTGGTATTGCCAACAAAAGCAAAATAGCAATACAAGACAGATGAAGAACATCTTCATCACAGCAAAATTTCTTTCCTCTCTGGAAATAAAAAAATCCCCTACATGTGCACACACTTGCACCTATTTGTAGATCATCTGCTATGTGTGCTGGGGGCAGCTACTCATTCCTTTTCCTCTCTGCCCCAAGGCTGGGTCTTCCAGTGCAATAGGAAATAGCAGGCAACAAATTTACCTCTTCACTGGCAAGTGTGCAGTGCACCTGTAACACATTCTCATGAAGACTGAGGTATAGAAAAATAATACAGTAAAAATAACCCTGAGAGCTGCCAAAAGATATTTTTTCATTTTGGAAGGCTTTGCCCCGGCAAATCAGTTCATCGTGTACCAAAGATAATTAGGGCATCTTATTTAAAACTTATGATCTAATTAGTGGCTTTAATGGTAGTTAATTACACAGAGAGCAACAAAGCAGTTATATTTCCTACCAGGCTTCTTCTAAGTCAAGGTGCAGGTACTTATCTAGGGCCATAAAGGAGAGTGGCTACCACACTTAACATCTAATTACACAAAATTGTCCACAGTAATTATGAGCAATGTGATTTTATTTATCTGGCTTAATTACTGGGGCTCTGCACAGTCTCTGACCTGGCGCGGTGACAGGGAGGACAGAAGGAAGACAAAGTGCCATCCCCTGTGTGAACGCCGTGGTGGAACTGCAGACTCCTCATCCTGAGCACGAAGACAGAGCCTGGTCGCAGAGCAGCAGTGCCCCTGAGGACTCGGATGCCTCTGGTCCCAGAGACTCATAGGAGCCATACGTTCACATGGTATGGACGAAGGAGTGAGTTTACAGAACCCCACGAGATACTTGTGTTGGATGTCTCGTACTATAAGGAACCCATTGTTAACAGTGGGTATAAAAAAGACAATTCATCTTTTTATTCAACACAAGGGACACTCTATCCCCACCATCAATATCTTAAATCCTTCTCATACACCATCCACCGCTGAAACTCTGTAGAAGCTTTCAGAGCATCTCCAAAAAGTCAGTGTCTTGTAAAGGACTATTTTTCACTCTCATGGGGAAGCATAACAAGTTTTTTGTCTGCCTCTAAGCTCTTCTTGACCATCTCCCTAACTTTTAACATCTGTATGCATGGACATAAACCCAGGTGCAACTTAAACCTTACGTGCCTGTCATGAAAGGAATCTGCTCTGTATTTGGATCAACCACCATTATTTGCAAATCCCAGTAGAATGGATAACTATAGTGCGTCAGTCCTTGAATCATTAAAAATAGTAATAGGTCTTGACGAGTCTGAGGGAAACATGGTTATTCTGATTTGTCCTTTTACACCATTGGACCAGGTGGACATGTGTCAGTAAGAGATGCATTAGTGCTGTCATCAGAAGAGACCAAAGACCATCCAGCCTGTTACACTTCTGATAATAAAAATAATGAGTGCTTAAGCAGGAGTGTAAGAATAAGAGATTTTTTCTGTCTATATTAGTATCTTCTGTTGTTGCCCAGTCTCTATCCTCTCATTAATTAATTATCCCCTGATGAGGGGGATACCTTTGAGTTGTAAAGTTTCAAGAGATGTATCATTTACATGCCAGAAAAATAGCTGGCCTTATGCCCACAGACTTGAAAGACAGCATTTTCAAATACTTCCACTTTATAAAATTGCAGGCAGCAGCATGTATAGCGCTGCTTCTCAACTCATACCCCCAGGACATTTCCATGTTATAGCAAATCACTTGTTCAGTGGCTCACTAAGATTTTGAATTAGTAATAAATACATTTTGACCTTATTTTTCTGCTTATAATTGCTCTATTTATAGAGAAGTCACTGATTGTCGTACTAATTTCTTCCATTCATGGATTAGACTGGCTCCATCAGAAATAATCTGTGGTACATCCCATTTAAAAAAAAAAAAAAGGACAAGAAAGGAAGCTGTCTCCTTTAAGAGTGGATTTGCTCTTGTTCCCTTTTTTTTAATGAAAGCTGGAAAAAAATACCTACTGGTGGAAAAAAAACAATGATAGGTTTATCTGACAAGTTAGGTCATTCTCCTTTAGATATCAGTTAGCTGTATTTTATGCCTTTGTTTTCTAGGAAGTATTTGAGCATTGGCTTAGAGTAGAATGACATATTATGATAAGATGTTTTATAGTCTTCATATAACCTATCAAAGTATCTGTGGCCAGATTTAAAAGAATAAAATAATAATAATTAAAAACAAACAAACAAAAAAAAAAAACCAAAAAAACAAAAACCCAACAAAGTCTGATTTCTCAGTATTCAGGGCCAGAGTTCAGATCTGGGCAAGGGCAAGACATTTTTACATTTTTATTTTTTTTTTTTGTTGTTTTTTTTTTTTGTTGTTTTTTAAGAAATCCAGCCACCACTGCTACTTCATTTTCTTTGCTCCATCCCTGAGCTCATGTGATCACAATCATTTTGAGATGCCTGAGCCAGGAGTTCTCAAAGCATCTGACCTTGCTCAGCACAGAGCATATCTGCAGCTCTCTCCCTTTTTTCAATCCCGCAGCACCACGAGTGCTCCCTGTTCTTGGGGCACTTTTGTCCCCCGCTGCGGTGAATCACGGCATGGGTTGGTGGCCGCTGGCTGGGAGGTCCATCTCTATTGGTGACAGCCTGGTGGCCTCAGCTTCTAGTTCCTATTGACACAGCAGCTGGGCCAGTTGTAAATCTGGGAGGTTTTGTTCAGAGAGCGATCAGCTGGCCCGCAGTCTGAAGAGTGATGGAGGGACCTTGATCTCACTACGGCTAGTCACCACCGCCAGCATTGCTGGGAGGTTGCTCAGTCTTGAGTCACTCTGGGTTTTATGGTTCAGTACCACAAAGCAATTAACAGCAAGTGAGTGAGCGTTCCCAACCTTTGCTAAAAATCGTGGCTGTTTATCAATGTGTCAGGCTGTTGGCAGATTCAAGAAATCTAAATTTAACAGGTGACTGGTTCCTCCATGCCTGGCTGCAGCCGATGGATCTTCAGGATATGGTGTCCCAACTGGGCAGCCAGAGCAAGCTGGGGAGGAGAAGTGAATGAATGGGGCCAACTCCAGAGTTCAGTGCAGGGGAGGCTTTTTTTACACCACAGCTGCTTAATGACTTTTTCAATTGATTTCAGCAGTGCCGCTTTTCGATTACTGATTCCATCCCAGCCATTGGGCAGAAAAATGGGCTTATGAAAATAATAGGAAGGAAAGTTAAAAAAAAAAAGTACTCAAAAACTCAACACCTACCATAATGCAGTGACATTTGTCCAGATATTTTATGCTGAATTGGAAAAAAAGAGAGAGAGAAATGGCAATTTTTCCCATCGCTCAGCCCATGTTGTGGAGGCGAGTGCGCATGTACTTCCTTGCTTTCAAGCCCCAGTTCATCCATGCTCGTTGACCTGCTCCTTAGTTTGGAACCAGCTGCAGAAAGCAGCTGTCATCCTCTGTTACTCTGCCAGCCCTATTCTTAAGGCAGCCATCAAAGTTTGGCACTGACTGAAGGCAATTCAATTAGCTGTGACGGTCAAACAGGAACTGAGGGTCAACTGAAATCTCTTTTTTTTTTCCCCTTCCTGCCCCCCCTCTCCCCACCACCAATTTTAATCTTGAAGCCTGGAGACACAGAAGTCTACTCCCATCTTGGGAAGTTTTTGCAGAGTAAGGATTGGAGAAGGATGGTGCCTACACAAGAGAAGCTTACTACAGTGAGGAAAAAAGAACAAAAGAAGGGGAATACACACCAGGGAGAGGGTTGTGTCCTTTCTCAGTCCTGCTTAGCTCTTGTGCTGCCTCCTTAAGATGCAACGAGCTTGGGAAGTGGTGCCTTGTTGGATGGCTTGTGATGTGCTTTGGCTAAATCAGATAGTAATAATGAAATCTCCCTTAGCTTTACCACTGCCATCTGCTCTGTGCCAGCCACAGTGGCCATTTCGGGCTTTTATCAGACCTGTGGGCTTATTCCCAGCATGCCCGGAGGAAGGAGGGAAGGTGAGAGGAGCGGGGGCAGGGGAGGTAGACGGGAAGGTAAAAAACAAGGGCCAGAATGTGGTGCCAAGCACAGCTGCTTTCACAGCCCCCTCTTTGCAGCCAGCCTCCGCAGCTCCTTGCTAGCGTGCAAATAGTTGTAAAAATAAAGGTCAAACAGATAATCTTGATAAATATTTAATAGTTACTGTTTTTACGTCTCCCTTATTGTTATAGATTGAATGTCTAACACTTGTGACATCTGGCACACACTGAGCCAGAAAGGAGCACGTACAGCCTCGCCTGGTGCGGGGGGAGCAGGCGCCAGGCGTGGAGGGTTCAGCCTGCATGGAGCCCTCTGCCACCGGGCCACCAGCGCGGCCACTGGGCTACCAGTGTGGCCACTGTGCCACCAGCGCGGCCACCTCCAGCAGCACTGCTGAGCCTGCCTGGTGTTTGCTCAGGAGCAACTGCTTCCACCGGCAGCACAGACCCATCGTTTTTGATTCAGTGAGGCCTCACGTCAGGCTCAGTAAATCACAGCACTGGGACTCTGGGTTCCCTCATCCCTCTCGGAGTTAATTCTCATTAAGAACCATCTGCACGCAGGTAAATTAGATGTGCCGTGGCCATGATTAGCGGCTTCAGGGTCACTGTGGGCCTTCATTCTCTGGAGGTACAGGTAGTATTTGGCTCAGTTGGTTTATCACAGGACTGGAGACCGATTTCTGCCCCAGTGGGTTCTTGCTGGACTTTTTCCAGGCTGAAGCAAGTCATAGGGAAATTAAATGAGACTTGTAGTGATAACGTTGTTGACCTCAGAGTCCTATCAACTAGCCAAGTAGTTATGGCAGAGCAAATTCAAGCTGTGCTTTTAAGGGATTGCTTGGCAATTAAGTGAACTATATGTTTCCTTGTAGTAGCTGGTAGGAAATCATCCATCTTTGCACGGCAGATGAATACTTAATATATTGTGGGACTTTTTCAGTTTTCCATGCATTAATTCATTGTGATCAGTAGAAAACTCAGGGTGCCCTGAGAAAGAGGAACATGTTTTAGACCCTTGTAACTCTTTAAGACTGTGCAGCACAAGGTCTCGATATCATTTTCACTTTATGGAGATACTGTATGAAGCATTTCACTGGGCTTTGGAAATCTCTGGCAGTAATGGATCTCCATATGGAAGAACTAATGACCTAGATAACAAATGAATCAGTGTGACAAAAGAAAGAGAAATCCAGCTCCACACTCACTGCTTTGCATGACCTGAGTCTTTGTACAGCAGATGAGAAATGCCAACATAGTGGCCTGGCTATACATCACAACCACTTCTGCACTGGAGCAATCAGTCCTACTTTGGACAGGATAGCCCGGGGATTTAGATCCCTGTTTCCACAGCCTAAAGACCTTTCAGGATACTATTTTCGTCCTGAGTAGAAACTGGTCTTGGAACAAATAATTTTCCTGTATTCTTTCAGCTGGAACATGAGTTTTTTTCACATTTTTCCTTTCAACCTGTGCCTCTAAAAAACCAGCTATACTCAGAGCTGTGCATGCCTCCCTCCTCCCCCTTGCCCCAACCCAATCTTTGGCTCATTCACATTGCAAAGAACATGTCATTAACATTTGACAGTGACTCCTTTCCCTTTCCATGGCTGCATTCTTTTTTTTCTTTTGCTGAAGCTTTGCCACTCTATTTTACAGGCTACACAATGTGGAAGTTGGCAGAAAACCAGGTTCAGATAGAATTCAGAACTGACTCTACATATGAATTTAAGAGGTGCCAGCATTCGGGTAGCATATCATGCTCCCAAACAGCCTGACACAAAGAGGGTAAGCATCAATGGCAGTTGAGAACTCACACAACTACTGTTTTAAGTCCTCAACAAAAAAGGAAAGACTGGTGGTTTTGACTTCAATGGGAAATAGACTTCTGTCAATATTTCAACAGGTTGCTGAGAAGACATGTGCTAGTACTATAGACTTGCATTACTCCAGAAAGTCAAAGTGTTCCCTGTTCAGCAGCTTATGAACTAACGTGGCATCAAGGCAGTAACCTCAGGGAGGTGCAAGACAGATGCTGTAGCCATAAAAGTAGTGTAAAACAGTAAAACCTAGAAGATCTGGAGCTTACATATGAAATTATGACTAATACTGTGTTTTGTAGAGGGGAAGAGGACAGGAACTATTTGGGATTGGCCTATAAACAGGTGTCAGCAATGTCTCTCATCAAAACATTGTTCACTGAACACTTCAGAAGCATAAGTCTGAATAGTAACTCATAGGTCAGCAAGTAAGTCTCATTTTCCAGCCTGTTCACAAACATATCTCTGTACCCAGCTATGCAACAGTTACTCCTGACAGTACCACTGGCCATTTCGGTTGTCAGGTGTTGTTTTTGCTTTGACCAGATGGCCAAAAATTTTGCAATTAGAAGGAAGTCGGTCAAATATTAAGGTATACTTAAAAAGAAAAAAGGGGGAAACCCATTTTGTCTGTGAACCTTCACACAAATAGTTACTGAAGTTCTTGTGGTATTTTTACTTTCTTCGAATATTCTTGAAATAAAGGCAAAAACTATCACTCAATAAGTGTTCACAGAACACCAGTAAAATAGGTCAGAAACACAACTGGAACAAATGTGTTTGAATAAAAGAAAACCAAGCAAACATTGCAGGTACTAGAACTGTGCAAACACAGCAAATAATGTAAAGCTTCCCCTCATGAGAAGAACAATATGCAGAAATTTTGATGTTTTGGTTCACTTAGTGCAGAACCCAACAGAGAATTAAAATGGTTGCATCCTACTATTATACACCTTTTAAATCCTGAGGGAATCAGTTATTGTGTTTTTGTGTGCAGGCTGTAAGGGACATATAGAAGTCAGTGGTGACATTTGACTTGTACAAGTTAGAGCACCCTCATGGCAGCTCTGAATTGGGCTGTAATAAGAATTTCAACAAAGAGCCAGGAATCATCAAAGTGTATTGTGTGATGACTGGGGCTACAGTGTCACCATCCCCTGAAAACCCAGAAAATCTCATGTACTATTTCAAGGGAGTAACTTCTAATAAGTATCTAGCTTCTGTCCCTGATGATATTTCAGGCTCCAAATGCTACAGCCGAGGTAGATCACAGAATCATGGAATGGTTTGGATTGGGAGGGACCTTAAACGCCATCTAGTTCCAACCCCCCTGCCCCGGGCAGGGCCCCCTTCCCCCAGCCCAGGGTGCTCCCAGCCCCGTCCAACCTGGCCTTGAACCCTTCCAGGGAGGGGGCAGCCACAGCTGCTCTGGGCACCCTGGGCCAGCGCCTCACCCCCCGCACAGGGAAGGATTTCTGCCTTAGATCTCATCTACATCTTCCCTCTGTCAGTTTAAAACCATTATTCCTTGTCCTACCCCCAGCCCCTTCCCTGCTCCCCCTTTAAGCCCTGGGAGGCCACTCTCAGGGTCCCCCCGGAGCCTTCTCTTCTCCAGGCTGAACCCCCCCAACTCTCTCAGCCTGGCCCCCCAGGGGAGCTGCTCCAGCCCCCCCAGCATCTTCGTGGCCTCCTCTGGCCCCGCTCGAGCAGCTCCGTGTCCTTCTGCTGTTGGGGGCCCCCGAGCTGGCCCCGGCACTGCAGGGGGGTCTCCCCAGAGCGGAGCAGAGGGGGAGAATCCCCTCCCTGGCCCTGCTGCCCCCCCTGCTCTGGCTGCAGCCCAGGGCACGGGTGGGTTCTGGGCTGTGAGCGCACGGTGCTGCCTCACGGGCAGTTTTCCATCCACTAATACCCCCAAGTCCTTCTCCACAGGGCTGCTCTCAATCCACTCTTTGACAGCCTAGATTTGCTCTTGGGATTACCCCAACCTGTGTGCAGGACCTTGAACTTAGTCTGTTGAGCTCCATGAAGTTTGCCTGGACCCCGCCTCTCCAGCCTATCCAGGTCCCCCTGGATGCCATCCCTGCCCCCAGCGTGTCACCACACCACACAGCTCGGTGTTGTCGGTGAACTTGCTGAGGGTGCACTTCATCCACTGCCCGTGTCCCCAACAAAGATGTTAAACACTGCTGGTCCCAACACTGACCCCTGAGGAACACCACTCGTCACTGCTCTCCACTTGGACATCAAGCCATTGACTGCAACACTTTGAGTGTGACCATCCAGCCAATTCCTTATCCACTGAGTGGTCCATCCACCAAATCCATGTCTCTCCAGTTTAGGGACAAGGATGTCAAGTGGAACAGTGTCAAATGCTTTGCACAGGTCCAGGTAGATGACGTCAGTTGCTCTTCATTTATCCACCAATGCTGTAACCCTGTTGTAGAAGGCTGACAAAAGCATCAGGCCTGATTTGCCCTTAGTGAAGCCATGTTGGCTGTCACCAATCACCTCCTTAGTTTCCATGTACATAGTTTCTAGGAGGATCCATTCCATGATCTTGCAGGGCACAGGAGTGAGACTGACTGGACTCTAGTTCCCCAGGTCTTCCTTTTTTCCCTTTTTAAAATTGGGGGTTATTTTTCCCCTTTTCCAGTCAGCAGTAACTTCTCCCACAGTGGTCAAAACAGCCTTGTGTCCATAAAAATGTGCATGTTGACATAAGGTATGCCCACAGCCTTTGAAGCAGTATGTTTTTGTGTCCTGTATTGAGGATCTGACAAAACTTCCCTCGTCCAGGCATTCAGGTTTGGTTCTTTTGTCCCAGTGGGGATCATCTGCCCTTCCCGTACCACATCCTCACTGCGGGTCCTATTCAGGAGTTTTGAAAGCTAAATCATCACACTGATCTACATATGCACCTTGTAATTCTATGTTACCTGAAGATAATGAAAAAAAAAAAAAACTCTACAAACTCTGTATTTCTTTCTCCTTTTGTCACAGTGGCTTCCTCCAGTGGATGGCACCATGCAGCAGCTGCTCGCCCTGCCTGGGAGGAGGAGAGTGGCTGAGGGGCTCACACCGAACCCTTGTCTGCGACTCCCTCCGAGCTTGCTGGCTTTCACTTATTGAATTAGGATAAATTGGAACTTTCATAAAGGGTGATATAAATCATTATCTCAAGTTAGCAGATGCGGACTCACCAGGGTAGAGCTCTGTTAATAACTCCTTCGGATTAGGGCTGATTGGTACAATTTGAAACTTGTTTCTCTCAGCTTGATCAGTCTAGTTGTAACTGTGGCAATTATCCCATTTCACTTTCAATAGCTCAGCACAGAGGAACTGCTGCCTCCAATCCATCCCTCTTTAATGAATCCACTGTGATATGTTCGGTCCCGTGGACAAATATACCTTGTCTCCCCCCTACTCCAAAATAAGCATTAAAAAAAATAAATCCTGTGTCCAAACATCACATAGGAATGTGTCTTTTAGGGAGTGAGATGCTAAGTGTCCATGTAAACATCATTTAGGTATTTGGCCACTGAAAAGCCTCTCTTCATTCTTACAGCATCGTTTGCACTTTTTGGCAGTCTTCCTGCCTGGGAAATTAGATGAAAAAACAGGGTTTTGTCCAAGCATTGAAGCTGCTTGAATAGATTCTGATGAATGTGTAACATGCTGAATTTGTGGGATTTTGTTAAATAACTTATCTGGTGATTTTTTTCATTTTTCTCCAGGAGTCATTAATAAATGATTTAATAAGTGAATACAGAATTCTCAGAATAATATATTTGACAAGTATTTTCTTTCACTCCTCTATTTGACTCCAACAACAAGTCTGTGTCTCAGTTTAACAGACACTTGAAGAACACACTTAGCTTTGACAATAGTTTTAAATTAATCTCTTTCTAAAAAGATGCTCGAACAGGTATTTGTTCTAAGCCCACGTTTAGATCTTACCTCAGATATTTTGCTGGACCATGAGCTTTAGCAGTAAGGTTGACCTTGTGCTTAAATCATTGCAGTAGTAGTTTACTTGCAGTTACCAGCTCTGCTGTTGACTCTTTATGACCTTTCCAGTAGCATGTATATATTAGAAGCACAAGTTACATACAATTCCTCTTTCCTGTGATTAGGAGCTACACAAGTATCTTTGAACCATCCCCAGCCTACCTCAGCTCTCAGTATTCCCTTTCTTTCCAACCATTGTCTTATCTTTCTGGTTATAAATTCTTTAAACCAAGACTGTTGCTCACTTCTTGTTCATACAGCACCTCATACCATGTTTTATGAAGCCAATAAAATGTTAGAGATTAAAATACAAGGACTGATTTGTCTCCCACTTGCAGCACCAAGGCTGTACATCTAAAGGAACATCGCTGATGCTCACGGAAGCGTGCCAGTGAAAGCAACAGCATGATCCCACCCGAGCTTTGATTTCTAACAGTGGGGATACGAGAGCTTTCCCATTTTGAATTCAGATTCAATGCACATCTGTTCCTGGAAATTGTTTAAGGGTGCAGTGTAAATAAATGATGGTGTCCCAAAGTTTTGGAGGAGCAGCCACTTCTCCCCGCTCTTGCCAGCTGCCTCCTGCTCAGCTCTGAGTGCTCAGCCTCTTGCAGGGGCTTGGACAGCTCTGAATCATGCTGCTTACAATATGTTTCTGCTAGAAATAATAGTAGTAATTAATGCTCTTAGTTTTAGTGCTGCCATCTGCCTTGATGCCAGCCACAATGGCTATTTTCCTCTGTGTTCCCCAAAGTGGGATGGAGGAGGAAAGAAAGGACAAAGGCAGCTGCTTGTGTCTTTCCCCAGCACCTCAGCTTTGGCTGGCAGGGATTTGTCTGCCATGGGGTAGCCTGCTCTTGCGGGGACAGCAAGAGGCACTGAACTGCCTCAGAGCTAAAGGTAATAGAGCTCAAAAAGAGGCATGCATGGAAGAAAATAGTCACACAGAGGAATAACTTCTCCTGAAATGTATAGGTATGCAGCTAAATAGCCCAACATTTATAGGAGGGTTTATTTTAAGAAAGGGAGTTCTACAGCATAATTTTGGGGTTAACTATCTAGCTATAGACCACACACGATAATGATGAGGAAGGGAGGGGTGTTGGAAGTTTGTGTTAGCTCAGCTACTGGGATGGGATGGTGAGAGGTGAGTGCAAGGAGTCCCTTTCTCCCATTAGTCTCTGGAAAGTGGTTGTCTTGCCTGGGCCATACAGATGTCAGGAACGCACAGGTAAGTTGTGGAACTGAAGAAAAGGAAGTGGTAGTGTTTAAGGAACAGCATCACAAAAAGCATCTGTCACAATGCATCACTTTCTGTTCCTTGGAGACTCCTGCCAGAGCCTTTCCCTTTGTCTTGCCTCCTTCCCCTAATTACAGAATTTATTTACTGTCCCACTGGAGGACAAAAGGGCCACTTCAAGTTTGCAGGACAGGAAGTGTTTATAAAGGAAAAACCACTCACCTACATGCAGACAGTAACTGCAGCAGTAAAAGTAATCTTTACCCATAGTAGCAATATCTGGGGGATGGAGATGGCAAGACAGTGTAAAAAGCAATCAGGACACCTTTAGTTCTCAAGATAGGGAACTTTTTAAAGGCTGTACAAAATGTCTTCTCCCTGATCCTGGCTTAGCAACCTGGTGAGGCCTTTTTCTTCTATTAGAGGAGAAGAGCTATGGCACTTCAGCCAGCCACATCTCTTCTTCACAGTGAATGACCCTTCAGAAGACAACCTGTTGGTCCTAGTCCTATTTGCCACAAGTGTGCTCTGAGATGCTTATTTTGACTAAAGCAAGGAGAAAACAGTTGTTGAGGGTTAGGAAAAAAAAAAAATGCGAGGAACTGCAGCAGCCTGGATTTTTATATGAGTGGTCTATAAGGAATAGTTCTGATAATCCAAAATCTGCACTGCTCCCCCAGACTCCTGACCCTTCACAGCCCGGGACATCATGTAGCCGAGCTCAGTCTTAGATCTGTTCCCTCCGTGTGCCAAAGGCTTTAGCTCTCATGCACTACTGGTAATGATCTGAAAATTCCAGGGGTTTGAGCAGTTTGTGTACATGGGACCTGTGGTCCTTGCTTACATTCTTCCTTGGATCTAACCCTGGTGTCTTAAACGGGAACACATATCCAGTTCCCTTCTTCCTCCACCTCCCCTGATGGTGCTGAAGGGATGTGAGGTGAGAGTTTCAGCACAAAGCCATTTAATACATCCCAGCAGTCATCTCCAGCCCAGTATGGGATGAGTTACTGGGAGGACCTAATAGATGTGTAGCTCTTTCATCAATCGTCTTTGGTATATGCTTCGCTTATGCAGGAAGGTACATTCTCCAATTGCATCAAAACTCAACCTAGCCCTGCGAGCCTGAACTGATCAGCTCTGATATAAAGTCAGATAACCAACTTAGCAAGAGATGAGGTCCCTGCTAAAGCTGCTCCCTTTTGCACAACTAGCTAAGCACTTCCCTTTAATCCAAATATTTGAGAGTGGCAAGAGTTTTCCTCTTTTTTTTCCCGGAAAATATACATGTTTTCAAGATGACACAGTAATCTTCACAGTTCACCAGTCCTGCAGACAGTAGTTTATGTCATGTTTTGAGGGGCTTTTTGGGTTGCTTCTGTGTGTTTTGCAAGGGTGCCTCTGCCAGAAGCAGAGCAGATGGTTGTATCTCAAAGGGGGTTTGAGCCTAACAGGCAGTCCCACTACGGACAGGCTGTGGCTGTGGAGAACACAATGAGTATTCATGGGAGAAGAGATCCCAGAAGGTCAATATTGACTATTCATTATTCACTTAAAATATTTGCCATGCAATTTGGGACTGAGACAAATTCCCATGACAGAGGTGACCAGCCACACTATTTAACTAAAAAACATGATGTTATCATAAACAAGGACTGAGCCAGTTTCAGAAAAATAGAGGAGAGAAAATTATTCATCCACTACTTTGCCAGAGTTAAAAAACCATGTGTCTGTATGAAAATCTGGATCAGATAATAAATTTCTGCTTTTTAATCAGAAAAGGAAGAAAAGTTGTAAGAAATGTCAATTGTGATCAATACCTCAACCAGGAGAAATGACATTATCATGAGTGTTGCATGGAATTAAACAGACATCAGCTGGCATTTGCCATCATAGCTTGGCAGCTATCCAGATAGGTGGCTACTTATCTTTAAAGGTAGGAAAGATGTTTCAGTTTCAAAGTTTTGTTTGGGTTTTTTTTTGTTTTTTTTTTTTTTTTACTTTGAAAAAATAAATTATCAAAACCAAACTTTGCTGTAAAACAAAATTCCAGGCAAAAATAAAGAACCACATCTTCCCCTCCCCCCACCTTATTAAAAAAAAAAAAAAAAAAAAAAAGAAAAATAAAGCTGCTCCATATCAACTTGGAATTAGTAATTTTTAACGTGTGGATAGTATTTATATTGATTTTTTACAAGCTTCTGTCTATGATGCAGAAGAATATGACTTTCTCTTTTAAATCAGTGTGCTCTGGAAAGCACAGTGTCATGCAGCTGCAGTACAGCTCAGAGCTGGTAGCCAGGAGACCCAAATCTTCTCATGACATAACTGACTCGAAGAGAAGAGAAGAGAAAAGTCATGCAGAAGTACACAAGTATTGTGGTAGGACAGTCAGGGAGGAAGCATGTGAAGGAGCAGCATCTTCAAGAATGCAGTTAGCTTGTGGAGAAAACACTTATTCTTTGAGGACAAAGGATCCCTTAGAAGAAGCAGAAGGATGTTAGGACACCTCCAGGGTCAGACAGGGTCATCATGGATCCCAGAAATTTGTAGGCTGCAGGTTGTAGGGGTGTAAGAACAACCATAGCAGGATAGAGAGAAGGCCCAGCTAAGTATCTTCTCTTGGATGGTGACTAGGAGTGGTGACTAAGAGAAGCATATGGCTGTAAGTGATGCGTGAAGACTGTCACCCAGATAGAGTCACCAGTCAAATTCCCACCATCACAGTATATTCTATAGATTCTGGTTTGAATCCGAGAAGGACATTTTAGCAAAGCATCCCAGGAAAAAATAATCAGACATCAGACCTTCTGCTCTTCAGAGCAAGCAAAAAGGGAGATTTGTGTATTATATATATCAGGACCCATGTCTCCATCCCTCATGTTCCTTGGTGCTACTGCACTTCTCTGCTTCCCTAACCTTATTATGCTGTATTATCCTTATGCAGCCTTTGTTACACAAACAAGAAAATAAAGGTAACTAATATAACTGGAACCTATATTATAACTTGTTGGTCCCTCCAGTGTCCCTCTGTCTTTGTACTTAGAAACAAATTATGAAGTTCATGGGAATCTTGAACTAGCCCAAATTCCCTGTCTTCAAACCCAGCTTCATCTCCTCCTCCCCCAACTTGGCCCTGGAAACAAGAGAAAGTGTAAACAAACATAACAACTTCCAAAGTATTTCAAAAGCAAAATAACTAAAGCAATTCTCCTAGGGGCTGGTAAATAGCAGGCAAGCCATCAGAGCCCAGAGGGGAAAAAGTTCAGCCGAAACTAGTCACAAAATCTCAAGATGCAGTGTGACAAACTCCAGCCTGCTCCTGCTCTTGCACGGCATTGCCATTTTCCCGCAGAATGACAGTTTTCAATTACTGGACTGTAGCTAAGAGCAAATTGTGCACTTCAGCAGCTGGAGTTCTCTCTCCTGATTTTCAGACGTAGCTGGGTAAAATGTACAGGGGCAATGAAAATGGCTTTCTCTGCACAGCTAACTGAACAAGGACAAGCCCAGAGACTGTCAGGAGAAAGTGAAAAGGAAGAGCAAACAGGGAGGGGGAAGGGCCCCTGCCTTTATTTACCCCCCTCTCCTCTCCCAGCAAGGAGACTTCACCTGTACATGTTACAAGAGCAAGCTTATGTCAACCTGTCTCTCTAAACACGATTTAAATTTTTTCTTCCCCCAAACTACTAATTCTCTAAATAGTCTGAGATCTGGATCATATTATCCTAATTCTTAGACATGTTATATATTTCCCCTTTACCCCATTAGATTAAAACCTGGATTTCTGGATGTAAGGATATACTTGAGCTAAAATACATCCATGGGGGTCAATACTCTTTGTATAAACCAGGCAGAAGAAGGAGACAAACCCAGACTTAACAGGATACTCGAGGTGTTGCATTGGGTAGTATTTAACTGAAGAGTGGAATAACCTGGGGGTAATTAAATATTTGCCATAATAAAATTAGACATGGAGAGACTCACCAGCCCTTTTCTCTCTATTCTGTCGAAGGCAATTTCATCTGGATAGAGACACACTGAAGTCTGGGGCAGATTTTTCCTGTTTCCTCTGGGGGACTTTGGATCTGTAACCAGCTGCAAATCATAGAATCATTTAGGTTGGAAAAGACCCTTAAGATCATCAAAATCACACAGCATGAAGGAGCTAACAGGGCTGGGGGGGACCAGGCTGGCAGCACCCCAAACTTGTCGATAGGTACCTGAACATTGTCCACATAGTGGACTTAATGAAATCTTTCCTACTGGACACCTTGGGATCAGTCATTTTTATTTATTTTTTTTTTTTCCTTACAGCAAATTAATGTTTTAGCATGTCTGCATTATTTTTTTTTCTGCAGAAACCTTTGCCCCGTGAAAGGGGACTCCCCTGCCCGGGGCTGCTGTGAGCACTTGTTGGAGAAGACAGTGAGTCCCACTGCAGGGCTCAGCCACAGGCTAAACGGCTGCTCTGTGCTTCTCTGTGCTTCTTTCATCCTCCAGCAGCATAAGTGACATGGCTTGGAAAAATAAAACGTTTATGAGTGCTCTGCTGTTTCAGGTACTACAAGGAGATCCAGCTCTTGGCTGAGCCCTGTGCCACCCCTGATTACCATCCTCCAGCGTGCCACCGTCCTGCTTTGGCCAGTCACAGACCCCACGTGCAGCTCAGGACGGCTCAGAGCTCAGCCTGGGAGTTTGCCATTTTCCTGCACCCAGGCAGTCAAGCTAACGCTCTTGTCTAAACAACATTAAGCGCCTCTGACAAAGCCGGAGGACCTGGAGAAATTTCCAGTCACGTATGTCTAGCAGTGCATTCCTGCCGAATGGGAAGGAGGAAAGCAGAGGGTAGGGCTAGATGAGTACACTTAGTGGTGACATGCCATTTTTAGATGTAATTATGTAAATTACATAATTCATCTTGAAATATTGAGGGTTTTTTCTGTATTTACTGCAATTACGTCAATTGACCTATTTATGTTATCTGACGTGCTTATCATTAAAATGGGACAATATATCCCATTAGATCCTCTTACTACATTGAATGGAATGATGATTAATTATATCATAAAAAGGAGCTGTGCTATGCATCTCTGAACATGGGATTTGAAGCTTAAAATAAAACAACAACCTACCATCATAATTTCCTGCCTTAAATCTTCATCTTACCCAGTTGGGCAATATGCTCAGGGTTCCCCACATGGGGTTATTCTGGTCCACATTTATATCAAGAAAGTATTTAGAAAGCCAAATGTACTTTATTTTTTGTAGGAACTTTTGCTGTATATTATGCATAGGCAACATGCTTAGGGAAAAATCTAACAAACTTGGCTCACATATATGACTTCATTACTAGGAGTATCTCCTTTCAGAGTGGAGGAAAAGGGGTTTTCCCAACTATATTGGTTATAATTTCTTGGAAAACATCTTCTGCTTTTCTTGTGAGTTTGAGATCTCAGACAGACCTCAAAGCAAGGAGAGCCCGGAATCTATGGAAAGATTGGGAACAGTCTTCTCCCACTGAGCACAAGTTAAACACAGGCCTTATTCTCACAGCTTGTGCCAATGACCTGCCAATAGTATCACTGATGAGGCTAGCACAGAAGAAAGAAAATAAATCAGCCAGTACCATAGCAAGAAACACAGGAGGGAAAAGCAATCGGTGCTGACCAAATGGAAAATGGCAAAATATGAAGGGGAAGTACGGTGTGTCTGAAGGATCTTTGGACAGAGGACTAAGAACAGAGTGAAGTTGAAACTGAAAGTGGAAGAGCAAAGCAGGAATAGGATACTCTGAAATCTCCCAGCACCTTCTCTATCTCTAACACACTTCATCCAGCACTAACAGAGGGGCCTAATTCAGGCAGGGCAGTTGGGCATTCAGTTTAAGTCTGTAACCTAAATGTTGAGTGTCTCAACTCAGGACAAAGTGAAGTCAGCTTCATGGGTTAGCCACACACCCTCCAACAGGACATGTTACACAGAGTGGGCAACTGCAACTAGACTGCTTTTTAAAATCCTTGTTCCGAGTTTGTTCCATCAACTCCTCTTCCCAGGGCCTGGAGCGTCATCTAAGTTGCTGTGGTGATGCTAGCCTCCCTGCACTACATACTAACAAGTTTTACAGTCTATTCAGCTTAATAATTGATAGTCTCTGAGAGATCTAACTCTTTTCCTTCTGTGTGTTTCTTCCAGTGCGTAGAAGGTATTTTTGCCTATTGGCCTCAATGATTTTCTTTTTATATCTGAGTTTAAAGGAGTCTGAATGTTTCAAGCCATGTTATGACTAGTAACACAGTGGCTCTGGGAATGCAGAGTGACAGTGAGGGATGTAGATTTAAGTTCTGCTTTAAATATTAACTTGAAAGTGTAGAACAGAACAACTTGGACATGTTTTTCCTAAATAAGGGCTTCATCCCCATCCTTACTTGAGCCAAGCTCTGTCTACTTCTCCTCATCTAAACCTTGTCCTCTTTCAGCATATACTATTTATCAGCAATGTCTTTTTTCAGCACAGACATGAAAGTTTAGACCTGAGCACAAACTGGGCCAGAGAGAAGTCAATGTGTGGTGTGTTGGATGTGTGCAGGGGTCCTGGACAACCCCTCAAAGGCACAAGAGGATCTGGGTGGCCCCATTCTCCCAGTCATTTGCTCTGTCGGACACTTACAAAGCTCCTTTAGTTCTTAATTTTCTGGACAATGATGCAGTCTGATATAGGCACAGTTTTTTAGTTGCTAACATGAAAGTCCCTACGCACTGCTACCACATAGTACTTCAGAAAGAAAAATGACCATATGTCCTTAGGGTACTCTGAGCTATGGGGACAAGGACTCTCAGAAAGAGTAGGAAAGGGATCCGTTACGTGGATCATACCTGAGCTCAGTGGTGGTGAGGACTGTCTCCTCAGAGATGTCTGTTAAGTTTCTTGGTACTGTTCCTACTCAATCCCTAACCATCTGCTGCTCCTTTGAACAGGCAGAGGTGATGGAAAGAAAAAGAGGATTATTGCAATATGCCCCTTCTTAGCTGATTTCACCCTCCCTCACTAGCCAGCATGCGGTCCCAAAGGGAAAGGTTTCAGCTCATTTTAATCCAACGGAAAGGGCTCAAGTGCATCTAAAGAGGGTTTCATCATCGTTTGTTTTACTCAATTAAAAACCTGCAGACACAGATTAGCTCCCTGCTGCTCAGTGTAGGAATTCTTTCAACACTACAGTGATTTACGATCTACCAGGCAGTGTTTAACGAATGTCATCCAGAATCCAGAGATGCTTAACACAGGACTGGTCACTCGTGTTAATGAAAAATGGATTTGAGGCGACAGTCACTTGTGTGGCTGCATTTTGATAGCGAACGACATAGTGGGGCCGGAGCAGAGGGAGACTTTGTAATTAATATTACAGTAGAATCAGGTATGTAACGGAGAGCTTGACTTAGAATTAAAATCAATACAACAGCTGTTGGGACGTGTCACTCCTGGTCCCTAGGCCCTGAGATATTATGCCAGACAGAGGAAGGGCTGATGGGGAGGTGATGACACACAGTGAATATCCATCTTCTGTTAACTTCAGGCAAGAAATTATGCTTAGTGGAATGTGTTGGCAGTTTGGGGATATTTTATTGGCTTTTTGTTATTTTTTTTTTCTCTTTTTAGTGGATGGGTGAACAGGAGGGACTATGGACAACTTCTCTCTGTTGCTATTGCTGATTTTCTTTTCAAACAATATTTTACATCAACCAATTACTGTGTTGCTGTGGTGTGGCAGATTTTTGGTTTTGCTTTGTTTTCCTGTCTTCCTGCAAGTCATAAAAAATCAAGTCTAGAGTCTATGATGGTTGTGACTTTTATGAAAATTAACACAGCTCCATGTTTCTGACAAAGCACATTGTTTGCTTGCAGCAACAGGGACATCTCAGTCTATTTTCAGCCTCCTTCTTCTGTTACCTTCCTTCCCCAGCCATTTAGATTGCCATCATCATCTCCAGAGTGGCTGTTGTTCTAACAGAATTTTACTTTCAGGCTTCGAGATGTGAAAAAGTGAAAGGGCCAAGTGATATCTGAATTAGGATAGTGGAGAAATTGTTTGTGTATTTCTAGGAAACTCTTCTGAAGAAAAAAAGGTTGGAAATTGAAAATTCAACATCTTAACCACTATCATGAATGAAAGATCTGCAGTGGGTGGGGAGATAGGTTATAGATGATCAAGATATATGTTGCTTTGCATTTCACATCAACATTGACCTTCGTCCCAGCTTTTTTTTTCTTTATTATAAGCTAGAATTTCAAAACTGAAAGTGTAAATCCATTTTTGTTCAGAAATGCCAGTGGGAATAATATGACAATGATGGAGCTTTTTCTGCACTTTCTTAAATTCAGTTATATTTAAATGTGGTTATTTAGGAAGCTAGGCTAGTTTTACAACTGGTTTTAGCTCCAGCAAAACAAAATAAAGCCCACGAATCATAGTAACACTCCAAAACAGCCTTAGACAGCATCTTTTTGGTCATGTTCAGTACAGCTGCAATCTGTAAACATTATGGTTGGACACTGTAGCAACCAAATACCACAGCAGCCAGTAAATGAGCAGCAATATCTATATATCAGATGAAGGGAAATCCATTATCTGTATGCATTGCCCTGAGGCTGGAGTTCAAAGCTCAAGCCAATCTCAGAACAAAAATCGACTCAGAAATGATGCCCAAATTTCAGTCAGCGCCTGTGAATGTGACAGAAGTGCTTGTTAACATCCACCACCAAGATCAAGGGCTGTAATTGTATCCCTGCAGCTAGGTGCCTAAATTAGGGCCTCCTCCAAAGTCCACCAAAGCTAGTAAAAAAAGGCTCTGACTGATTTCATTAGGTTTTGGAGCTCCTCTTAATGAAAACCCCATCTGCTACTCAATTCACAGGCTCCTGAATCTCTCACCTTCTCTTTCTTCTACTCCTTGCAAAACAAAATCATATGTCTCACATGACACCACTGAGCTTCTCAGCTTATTTTTGACTAGGAATACAGAGAACAAATGAAACATAGTAGTATGCAACCTGGATCACCATAATGGTGATCATCTGGGGGGGATTACAGGTTTCTTGCTGTAGACAAGAATATGGACAAATGCACTCAGTTTGCTCATTGCTCCCTTAAGGCTAAACCTTCAGCCAAAGATTTGTGAATGGGTTAATCCAGTAAACCGAGATATCCCAGTTTATTTTAATCTATGAATATATGGAATGATCCTTCAAGGGAGTATTAACTACATCCTGAGAAAAGTAAATGCACTTATAAATAAAGGTGACATTTCTTATGCCTTCTAATGCCCATTTCCAGTGTGCAGTCTGGCCATGTGTACAGGGAGGTTGAAATGGCCTCCTTCATCAGGGGCCTTTAAACGAATGACTATCTGCCAGGCACGATGGAGGTAGAGGTGATGCTGCCCTAGATGACCCCTTGAAGATCTTTCCAGGTCTACTTTCTACAGTGCTGAGCACCCAGGCTTGTGCAGGCAGGCAACGTTTTTGTAGATGGAGTGGAAACATCTGGTAAGCCATGTCCAGAGCATGCTTAGATGTGCATCATACAAACCAGTCTCCAGTCTTAAAATTCTGAACAAAATGCTTTCCCATTAGAGATAAACAGTGGGAAACATATCAGTTTAAGACTTTTAAACTGCAGATTGTGTTTAAATCCAATTATTCTTCACCATATTTATATTTGCGAAAAATGGGTTTCCCCCCCCTCATATGACCCATCCAGTGCACAAGACTGGGACCATGCTATGAGGCTGCAAACAGAGAGTGTGCTTTCCAGTGGGACCTTTTTGAGCATGAAGTGTTTGAGTCCCTCATCCTTCAGTGCCTCAGAGCATCTCCTACTTTTCACAACCCTTGTGTCACTGGTTGTCCTGTCCCAGTTGAAGGCAATTAGAGACACTTAGGACACTACACCACAAAGTGAGAGGTCCTGCTGCCACCTTGGAGATGTATAAAATAGAATCCTTTGATGATTTTCTGTCTATGGAGAGGGGAGAAGAAGGTGGGATTCATCATGTGAGGTGATCTATGGATTTTACGGACCTGGGATGCAGACAGCCAGATTAAAAAGGTAAAGGGAAGAGCTGTTCTGCTCTATACGTTTGGGTAAGCACACACTTGTGGAATATTTCCACACAGAGCTAATGTAATTGATGTTCAGCAGCCCACATGAAGAAGGGCTCTGAAGGCAGTTGGACATGATGCAGAAAAAAACCCATAAATACTTCCATAAGTGCTAATTTAGTGAACACTGTGAATTTGAAACATATTGCAGGGAGGGCAAAAAAGCAGGAGAGAAGGGTTCTGTGAGAAATACCTCCACAATTACTGATGTGACTGATACATATATATGTATTTTAGGCCCACCAGGTGTCTCCAGAACAGTGATTGAGGGTCTAATTCACCAGGGATAATTACCTCCGCCCCATAGGAGGTGAAGTGTGCTCACTTGGTGAATAGCGCTGATGAAGGGCCATGCAGGGAAGGCCCCAAACAGATCAGTGGAAGCAAATTGTTTCTTAATAGTTTTCAGCCTGTGACCTGTACATTTCACTAGTTTTAAATGCTACAGAAATGCCAGCTCTGATGGGTTGGAGCTGCACCACCCAGGAAGGCTGGTTCAGAGAGGCAATCAGCTGCAGATGCTATTTGCTTATTTGTGGTAGCACAGGCAAGGAGGGGAGGGATGAAACCTGTGAATGTGGGGGGTGCAGTGCATCACTTACAGACCAGACCGGAGCCATATGTGAATTTTTATCCAGATCCAAGACTTTTCCTATGGGTTCAAATCTATTATTGCTGTTCTAATTCTTTCTTTTTAATGAAATGTCTTAATTTTCATTACAAGAAGACATTGTTATGCCTAAGCTGTCTGGACTGCCTACTGGACAACTGTCCTGATCATCAGAGCAAAGCTCCCAGCTCCTCAGCCTTTGGAAATGTGAGAAAGACATATGTTCATCAGCTCTGAATGGCTGCCCTGGTGCTGCACTGGCTTCATCAGGTTGGCTAAGAACCACAAAGAAACAATGAGCACAAGCACAAATAACTCCTGACTGCTCACTGACATCTCCTAATGTATATTTACACTTGTGCCATCTTTAATCACTGGTGAAAAATTTTGTCCAAATCCTTGGCTTCAGTTGGGAGCTCTATGGGTGAGAAATGTAGTTGCTCTGTTCATTTCTATAGGGCTCAACAAATAGGAGCTAGTGACGTGAAGTGCATGTGGGCAAGTAAATGTGTGCATGTATTCGCACAGAATTCAGATATTTAACCTCTGGATGAGAAAAAAAGGGCTAGGGTACTTGTGAGAAGCTCACGACTATACAACGGCATCACCTGAGTGGTTATTGAAATAATGATTCATTTTGGAGGTTTTGTATACAAATAAAAGAAGTTTGTGCTTAGAATAAATTATTTCCTTTCATGGGTTAAGTAGTAAAGTATCTGGAAGCAAAGAATTGTTAGCTGAAGGAACTGGCAAATAGATCTGAATAACATATGAAATCTGGAGAACTTTGTGATCTCTTCAGACAATATGTGAATATGCATCAGTATGCCACGTTCTTTGAATAAATTATTCCTTTTAAATTATTCACTCAGTTCTAGTGATTGTTAAGATGAGGGGATTTTGACATAAAGTGCTAACTAATGAGATTAAAAAGAAGCTGTATACTTTTTTTTTTTTTTTTTTTCCCTAGAATTTTATACCTGCATTAGCATCACTTTTCTCAGGTAACTTTTTCTTTAAACTTGTCTTTCATTCTCTTCTTTCTATCCATCTCTTTCTTCATCTTTCTTTTCAGCACTGCCTGAAGACAAAACAATTTCTCTGAAGGAGATCCGTTTAGGCTATAATGGGATTAGGCCTTGGAGCGGAGATCTTGTTTGGATCAGCTGTTGAACTCACATGAGTCCTGTTAAAGGCCTATTAAAATTCTGTGTAATACCTCAGTAAGTAACATGTGAATCCCCAGCTCATCTTTGGGAATTAAAGTGTGCAGAGCTTACTTGGCTGCTGTCAGGAAGGTTACACAGACCTAGGACTCATTTGTTTGAAGAATAAGAGGACATCACCTGCCTATTTCCTACACCTCCAAGAAAATATCAGAGATAAATATTGCAGAAGAATATTGTTCATTCTTGAACTAAAATAGCTAGAGCTCTGAGGGGACCTGACTGAAGATCAGTCCAAGGCAGACAAGTGACCAGTGACCACGGCCTTTCAAGGGATGACACACAGATACAGGTGACGTGCATCTCAAAGGAAGGTTTGGAAGATTAGGTTTAATTCAGATTATTTTATCAGAAGCTCTCTGTACTATAAATTCAGCAGAGTATCTCAGAATGAGTTGAAAAAGCTCTCAGCAGGATGGTATCTACCCTGAGATCTCCTAATTCTGCTCAGACAAGAGACACCATAAGAATAGACTTTTTTTACCCTCTGTAGACACATTTTTTCTGCTTAGATTTGAGATCTGAAAGTGCTTCCATTTCTTCAGTTTCTTGTTATTTTCAAAGTTAAAAAGTTAAGGATAGCTCTCAAAATGTGCTTGAGTAAACACAATATTAATACATCCTTATATACATTGTATTATATTGATCATCCAGCACTGAAAGCTTTGGTGGTACTATTATGCTGCCAGAGAAATAATTCCTTCCACCCTACTAGGTAACAACAGCAAATTGCCAAAGCCTAAGGGAGCAAAGGAAAGGAAAGAAGGGGCGAAATGTGAATGCAGAAATACACAGTCTTTCGTGTCTCTGAAATTAGAAGCAGCTTATCCAAAACCTGTCAAAAGTAGAAGCCCTTGCTTGATGTAAAGCTTGCACTTGCAGCTTGACAGCCTCTTCCAGCCGAGCCCCCTTAACCCAAACACGCTCTCCCCTCCCGCAGCGTGGCCAGGGCTGACCCCCCCGGAGGTGCTGCACCACCCAGCCCTGCCTCAGCACTGACACCTCAATGGGGCAGCTTCTTCCAACTCCCACTCGTTAGTCTTGGACAATGCTGAAACCTTTTGTGGACATTTCATTTTTTAAGAGGATCTCAGAGCTTTTTACAAATCTTTATTGATTAAGCATCAAAACCTTCATCTGATGTAGATAAGTTTAATGCTATTATCCAGATTTTACGAGACAGGTTTTATTGAAGACATGGAGAAGTTAACCAACTTGGTCAAGGTCAGACGTTGACATGTGGTAGGACAGGGAACAGAGCTGGACTCACGTGTAGGCACTCTGTGCCTTTCACATACATCACCTCTTATAACATTGTGTTTCTAATTATCGTGCCTTTGGATTATTTCAGCCAATGTTATGGATTTTACTAACAGATATGACAAGGGAAATATATTTGCATACAGAGAGAAATAATTGTACAAAAGTGTGTTATGGCAACTGAAGGTGGGAACTGGCTGGCAGGATTTCTGTGATCTATTTCTCCTTTTATGTGATTTATATAGCACTCAAGCTGTCTGTCTTGGCTCCCTTTGGTAGTTTTAACCCAAGTGAGGTGAATGCTCCATCAGGAGGGCAGGATCTGCTGATAGCTTCTGAGGTGGGGAAGGGAAGATTCAGACCTGGGGTAACGTCTAGGACTTCATGTGGATTAAAATCCTTATTTTGCCCTTGATCTGGCATGAATTACTGTTGCTCTCTATGAATCATCTTTCCACCTGTAAAATGGGAGTATCTATGACAATTAGCTGTGCTGCAGAGATTAATATGGCCAAGAATGTCTGTGGTGATACTGGAGTGATGGAAGTTCTTTGAACTTAAAAACTATTGGGCCAAAATGTACTGGCAGCCTGTCCATGGAGCTGATGCCTGTTTCTGTGTTGGGGACAGACTGTGAGCAGAGGGGAGAATATCTGCAGCCTTGCAACCCAGCCCTGTCCTCTTTTGCCCTCCTTCCCCACTCAGATTTGCTGCTGTGTCTGAGTATAAAAGGGCCTGATGTCAGTTTGAGCAAGAATTTCTCTGAAATGACCCAAATGTGCAGCTGAGCCCTTCTCACCTGCTGCTCTCCAAATGTTCTTGCTAGTTTAATTTTACCATGTATGAATGTTGCAGCAGGGAAGAGGAGGAGAGGGCCTTCCTCTCTTCACCTGTCCCTCTGCAGAAGCCAAGCAGGGCTAGATAGGATTGCTGCAGCTCTTACAGGAGAAAAAAACACCTGAAAGCTTCACAGCGTTGGTCAGGCTCCCTGAATGGGCTGGACATGGAAATGTGGTTTAACTCCAAAACCAAATGATCTTGAAGAGCATGGTCTAGGTCCTCTGAGCCAGCCTATCCTATGGCCATAGGGTAGCCAGGCTGTGCTTTGGACCCTGGTGCTGCTGTGCAGGAGGAGGCTCCGCTGGTACCCCCGCACAAGCCCTACAGCCGAGCGCCCAACAGCTTGTGCTGGGAACAAAACCCAGCAGATATTTTGCAAGGAGAAGGCTGGTAACTCTCAGCACCCCGCCTCCTCAGCTTTCCCCGGACAGCTGAGGTGGGTCTCCAGCTGAAGTGAGGAATCAAACTATCAGAGAGACAAAAGCCAAAGAAAATGCTGTTGCTCATTAGCAGTCACGCAAGGCAGCTGCTTGTGAGCCACACGGAGCTATCGGGGCTGGACTACAGAGCTGTGGGCAGCTACAAAAAGGAATTTCTCTCCTTTTATCCTGAGGTAGAGCCTTGCCCAGCGGATAAATTCCTTTTCCTCATGCTGACAGGGGAGAGGCAGGTAAGAGCAGAGCCTTTCCAGCGCACCGCGGAGCTGAGGCAGGGGCCATCTGCACAGCCGCTGCCTTCAGAGCTGCTGTAGATCACAAATGCCCCCTTGAGCCCAGGGAAGGGATTGTTCACACACATGTCCTCTGTCGTCCTCCCTCTAGCCTTCCGGCGTGAAAAAAGGCCTTTTGTGGTAGGATTTTAAGAGATACTCCTATTCTTTCCATCCTCTCCATTTGATGGCTAGCTTTGGGTGCAGTGCTGCTTTGCAAAGAGGAAGGCGCAGTGGTTTCCATCGCACCACCCCATGCATCCCTGCCCTGCTGCAGTCTCCTCTTCAGGGCATGCACAGAAAATGATTTTCCAGTTTCTGATCCGTTCTTCTTTGTTCCTAGCTGTGCACAGTGCCAACTACGTAGTATTTTGGTGGCAGCTTAAATGCAGCTTATGTTTAGAAAATGTTTTAGGATCCCTTGTAACAGTCGGGGGAAAAAAAAAAAAAAAAGTGTAATTACTTAGAAAGAGTTTGTAAGCAACTGTGGAGGGCATAAATGAACTGTCACCTAAGCCTCATACAACCCACATAACCTTGGCCTCCTCTGTTTCTCCAGTTTCTGTGAAAGGCTGGCCATGTGTCATGTCTGACTCTTCTTTTTCATGAGTTTATTCTCACGCCACTAACTTCTATGAAAACTTCTGAGCTACTTCTTCTCCTATTCCCAGCTGGTCCAGATAGTTAATTTGCTAATGTCTGGCTATCACAGAGAAACTCCAGTGTGTCAGGTCCCAGGAACTCAGCATTAAAGAATTTAGAGGGGTTGCATCCTTCAACAACCAGCCATTGAGCCTAGCACCTCACTGCTGCCTGGATTACTGCATGCAATGTTGTACATTTTGATGAAGCAAATGATGCAATATTCTGCCCTGGCAGATCATCAGATCCAGGGAAAAATCTGAATGGGTATGATAAAACCAGTGATTTAATATGATGCTTGCCCTGCTGTTCCCCAGTTTGGGGGATTTGTGTAAGTGAGGAGCAGATGGGATCTCCAGGGGGAAATTCTAGGCTTGCATTACTGAAACCAATGTAAATTTAGTACCGTATTTCTAAAGTGTTGCTGGAAAGCAGCCAGGAGTCTGAAATCTATCCAAGGTTTTCACCTCTCTGATTCATATATATATTTATATATATATTTATTTATACATATATAGTTATATATACACACACTTATTTATTCATATATTTCTCATGGGTGGGAATATGAAGTTTCATTCTCATGTGTCTGTGGTTCATCTTGCTTTAAATGTCACCTGACTCCCCATTTGCCCTTTTTGGAATGAGAGACAACATCAGAGTCTTGACTAACTGTAACTACCAAGGAAATGCTTGCACTGCTCCCAAGAACAGGCACTGGTAATGCTGTTGTACCAGCCAAATTTTAACTTGTGTTATAACCTTTCAGGTCCCCAAACTTCTAATGCAATTTGCAATGGATAAAGATATTTGTCACTCTTCCTGTTGTGCCCAACTGCCCAACACAGTGTTGCTATCAGCTATTGACCATCATCCCTCTTCTGCCCCTTGAAGACGACCGCATACACAGAAGCTCCCCCTTTGTTTCACTGCCTATAGTATACATTTTGCAAAGCCCCTTGAGGAAGGTAGGAATGCTGTAAATATAAAATCCTTTTCTAGATGTTGTTAGAGTTGCACCCAGCATGTGGGACTTTGCTGCTTTTCATTAAAGCTGTCTCAGGCCATTCCAGAGGCAACAGCTTTCATCTGGCACACTCTGCATCCTGTCCCTTACGCTCCCTTCCCCAGCGGTGCACTGAATGATTTGAAAGTACTACAGCCAAGAGAAATCTTGGCCCTATCCTATCTAATCTGATCAGTTCAACAGAGCAAGAGTGATAGAAATCCACAAACCTTGCCAATAAAAAGATTTTCTTTGGCTAGGGCTGACATTTGGCATGATCTTTATCTGTATGTGAAAGTGATTTAAAAAAAAAGTAATCAACAAGAATGTCCCTTAAAAATCAAAGCTAAAACAGGAGCTGATATGGAACGGTCTGCTTTAGCAAGGGGTGTCAGGTCAGCTGACATACCATATTGATTTGGGGAAAAGCCCAAGGATGGAAAGGCTTTGTGTCATTACATGCTACTTCCACTCTTGTCTTAAAGAACCTGCATAGCACCAGCACCTCCAAAGCAACAGTGGCCTTTCAACCAGCCCTGGAAACAGCATTTAAAATGCTGTTTTCTAGGTTTTTTTCCTGGGTAAGAAGCCTTCTATGCCTTCAGCTGAAGATACGACGAAGTGCTAAATGTTGATATGATCACAAGTTTGCCAGTGTGCAAGTGAGAAGCAGTAATCTGTATTTGGAAATGAAAAATCAACTTTTTTCAAATCTCCTTCAAAACTATAATTTAGATATTATTCTTCAAGCTCAGCTTAAATGATGCTAAGGAGTTAAATTTGGTTTCTTGTTTTGTCCGGCATTGCATCTTGTAACTTTTACTGAAAGTCCTTAAATTTTTTTATAAAATCAGTGTATCCCTATTGAACATCTTGGTCTCAATAAATCAGCATTTTCCAATAGAAAATCTGTCTGCCTATTCTTATTTTATTTTTGATCAGTGTTATATTTCAGAGAAATGTATTTTGCAGTGCAGCCTCAGAAACAGGTAAATTACTGTGCTGGCTCAGATCCATAGTTCGATTAGATTCATATTTTGCATTTGACAGTACAGCAGAGAGGTCATTTCAGAATCTGTCGGAAGAAGCACAGGGATGGAGTTACCTGCTCTGGATGA
Organism: Tyto alba; assembly: GCF_018691265.1. Classification (NCBI taxonomy): domain Eukaryota; kingdom Metazoa; phylum Chordata; class Aves; order Strigiformes; family Tytonidae; genus Tyto; species Tyto alba. The sequence continues at coordinate 8,703,663 of NW_024881273.1, forward strand.
ATTTTCTCCCCAGCCCATTCTAGAGAGCCAGGATGTGGCTGGAGCTTCCTGGCCAATCTCATCAACTCTGTAGTCTCAATGATCCTGGTCTGAGTGATTTCCCCCGTTTGCTGCCTATAGGAAAGCTATTCACTTAATTTCTTTATTTAAATCTGATTCTCCCAGTAACTTCAGAGGTGACACTGATTTACACCCACACGCAGTGAGCGGTGTACACAGATGTACTGGGCTCCCCGTGAAATGACCCCTCGCTGCCCAGGGACTCTGACTCCACAGATAACCTTTCTTTCCCTCCTTCCCTGGGAATGCCGTGACCTTTCCTTTCCTACAGGGAGGAGACAAAAAGGCAGCCGCCTCCCCTTGGATCGAGCTGCTGGATCATTCAGCAGATGTCTGGTTGTGTGCCACTCAGAAAATGTCACTGCCTGCCGGCAGCTCCAAGCAGGTGATTAATGCCAGATTGAGGATTTTTCTGAGCTACATTCGGATCCTTCTGTTCGCTGCCGCTTAGTGAAATGACAACCTGGTCCTCGTGCCACCGGAGGCAAGCGTAAAGCCTGGCACATGATGGAAGCAGGGGACCTTTCAGGTCTCACACGGGGAGGATGAAGGTCTTACCAGAAGCCTGGTGAATTAGAGATGAATGGGTGATTCAGATAGGGGCAAATTCTGCAGTCATGGCTCCAGCGAGGGCTCGTGGACACCATCCCCACTCTGTTTGCTTTGCCTCATCAGCTACAAATTGGTCATTAGAAAAATGGTGCTAATTATTTGGCTGCTTCCCCCAGAGCAGGTGTTTGAGCAGGTGCCATAGAATTTCAAAAACATTTAGGATGGAGACATTGTGGAATGCAAGTGACGGCTGGAGTATCAATGTGCGTGCAAGAAAGCCTTCAAAGGGTGGAAAGAAAAGTGCTGTTTGAGAGATTAGATTTTTATCCTGTTAGAAGCAAGAAATGGAGAGGGAAAGGTGAGAGATGAGGGAGGAGTGAGTATGAGAAAGTGATGCCTTCTTGAACCAAAAGACATCATAGGAAGCCTCTGTGCACGATTGTAGGAAAGTCTTGGACTTGTGCAGACCTCCACAATAGGAAGATTGCCCAAACAGACTCAAATAGAGGCTGTCCCTTCAGGGAGTTTCTTTGCAGTTTAAAAGGTTCAAACATGACAGTGTGATGTCTCCTGTTAAGAGCAAAGATGATTCTATCCTTAGTCCCTTTAGAGGCTTTAAAAAGCAACATTTATTCTAAAATATAGTTTTTAAGCAAGTAAACAAATGAATGCAGTACCCTGACCATCATCCAAAGCATGATCTCAGCCTTTTTTCAAGTGCTGGTGTTGAAAAAAAGAAAAAAAAAAAATCAGCACCTGACTTCTTTTCCTCTCTCTTCCCAACTCAATATATTTATCTTTTCTCCACTTCCTCCACATCCTCAGATTGGTTGCCTGCATTGCCATGTGAAGGGCTGTTCCTTCAAGCTGACAGTTCCTTTTCTGCAAACTGAAGAGTTCCTGAGTTGCTGGTGCTGCTGGTTTCTATATTTTAAATCTTTGATCTCATGACTGAAATGAGAGAAAAGAAAATCAAGGCTTTGGCTAAGTTCCCAGCCCTGTCACTTTCTGACCTTGAGCCAATCACATGAACTTCTAATGTCAATATTCCCATCTGTTAAGCCTCACAAATACGCTGTAAAGCAAAATTAATAAATTGTATTGGGATATCTAGACTAGCATTTCTTTCATGAGTAATCCTATTGACTTGAGTGCAATCACATTGAACAAACTATTACTCATCATGAGTAAGGGGCTAAGAATCCAACTGTTAATATTTGTAAAAAGCTTAGGGATTTTTGTGGAAGAAGTTGGAGAGAGAGGAATTCTCTCTGATCCAGACTACAAATGTGCAGAAATTTATCCACCACTACTGTCTAAAAAGCAGATGATAGTGCCCTGTTGGCTCTCTTGCACATTTTCCCTGCTGAAAGGGTGATTTGGAGCCTGATGGTGCACAAGGAGCGATCACGGGCTACAGCAGAGATGGAGGTGGAGAAGACAGACAGCAAGTGTGAGAGGGAGGAATGAATGAAACTTTGTCCTGTCATCATCAAAGGTTACATCACAGCAGCAGGGAAAGAATATTCAATATTGAATCCTAATGAAAAAACACACTGGAACCTCATTTAACAACACTTTATGCTTAGCTAACATAGCCTGAGGCACATCGTGCTTCTGTCTTTGCTGTGGAAGGATGCCCTTCAGAGCATCTCCTTCAGATTGCTCCCGAGTCCCTGCCCACCACACAGTGTGTACCCCTGAGGAAGATGCTGCCCTGGGGACGAGCCAGCTTGGCTGCTTGCAGAAAGGACTGTGTCAAACTTTGACAGCACTAAACTCGGAGGGAGTGGGTAAAGAGACAAGGACGTTAACTTTGAGAATGAGAGGCTTTTTTACCCCCCAGTCCACCTGCTTATCATGGTGAGATAACAGCTAACATAAGCAAAGCTACAAGTAGCTGCTGACATTTCCCTGCTGAATCTTTCCTCTCCCCCTACACACAAGAAAATACAAGAAATGCCTGACTTTGATAGCAGCTGTCAGGCACAGGTCATCCTGCCAAACAGAGCTCTCCAGACTTTTCCTACAGTGGACTAAAACTCGGGGGAGGGGGGGGGGGTGCGGGGAGGAGGGACAGGGAAGTGTTAGAGTTGGGAAGCCCATGGAAAAGGGCTGTGCAACATGACCAACCCCCTGGCAGGGATGTGCTCAGAGACATTTGGTATCACCTCTGTCCCGTGGGCATCCCTGTCAAGATTTTTTCACAGGGAGCAGCTCCACCTATACCAAATCAGATGTCAATACTGCCTTAATCTGTGTCTGTGGGGTGTGTTTATGTTCTGGCAAGTTATATCAAAATGTAGATGTCCACTGATACATTTTTCTGTCTGGCCCAAGCCTGGTTTGTGTTCAGGGTTCTCCTAAGACTGAAATAGCTTAGTGGAAGTGGGGCTGTTTTGGGATTAGTATCTGACTTCATTGTAACTCCTGTGCAGCAATCCCAAATTTTGGCTAAGGTTTTTAGTATCACTGGCATCTGATGCTGGAGAGAACAGGCTGTCACCTGGAATTCAACTGACAGCATTTAAAATTGCACAGACACATCCTTGCCACCGAGAAATCGAGTAACAGTCCCATGGGCCAGGTTTTGATGTAAGTCATAAAGCAGCACCCATTTATATGAGCAGAGGGATATATCCCATCAGACCTGTTCATATGAGAATTCAGATGGATTTGCATCCCTCCCACAAATAGAAAAACATGAATAGGTCCTCATCTGTATTTATAATTTTAGCAAGCATATTGCACTGGTATCTACAATCAATATACTATGCCCTGACAGTGCATGGGATAAACAGGAGGGAGTCTGCCATGGCAACTGATGCATATTTCATATATCAGGCCTGATTCTGATAGCCTTTTTGCTTGTGTAATCCTCCTCTCATACCTGTTTGAGTCCATGTGAGATCAGAATTGGGTTAATTGATTTGTGCTTTCTCCAGCATAATCTTGGAAGCTTTCAGAAAGCAAAGATTTAAAATAATCTCCAAGATCTGATTTCTAACTGCATTGGGCACCTGGCATACCAGTGTCTCCTACAGGCTTTGAAAGACCTTAAATCACTTGGCTGATAAGCTAATTCTAATAGCTCACTTAACAAGTACCTCTTCGAGGATATATATCCCTCACGACAATATGTAGTGTTAAAGTGGCGTTCTGAAGCATATAGGGGATGTTAGGATTGGAGTCAGCAGCTGGTGAGGTTAGATGGGTCTCTGTCCCCTGCACTAGCTACAGGACAATTCTGGCTGTGTGCAGAAGTGCTGCTCAAGGTAATTCATCTCTTTGAATCACCTGGGCAATTTCCTTCCCAATTTCCCCACTGTTGCAAGTCTTCAGACTTAGATGTGCCCTCTCTAAGGAAAGTATTGTCCCATTTCCATGCTGTGGGTACAGAACTAACACAATGACTTAAGCACTCTTCTAAGATTTAAGGTTGTCATTACTGCCCATACTTTCTTCCTCAGAGAAATTCAGGAAACTTGTTGTTATTTGCCTCAAAGCAAACAAGTAGCTGGAAATGGCATGGGTTAGTTATGTTTAAAAAGAGAAATTGTTTCTTTTTATTTACACTGTTTTCTTCTTAATTTGCTCAAGTGACCTTTTCTTCATTTAATGCTGAAAAGAGCAAACAGAACAGCTGATTGACCTGCATGTCTTTTATTCTTAGTTGCTGAACTCCAGGTACTCACAGTTCGACTGACTTCTGTGGGATTTCAGCCTATTTGCTTCAGCATGAACAAAATAAAACAAAACAAAACAAAACAAAACAAGATCACTGTTCAGTGCTTTACTTTTTCTTTCTCTTGCACTTCTACCTAGATACCCCTGTAAGATGGTGACACCCTGGTACTGACAGTTTTTCCTATGTATGACAAGAAAGCCTCCCTTATCTACAGAAATTCTCATTCTTTTCCTTACCTCCTTTGGCCCCTATTTATTTCTGCATTGCTTTCCTTAAGTTGCTGGTCCCAAATGATCGTATTTTCCAGGGCAAAAACATGAAGCTGATGTTAGAAAACAAGGGAGGAAAGATAATATCTTTCCAAACAGCTTTACATATCATTCAGGTCTTTGATGACCACTGTGCATTGAACTCATATCTTATACTGAGCTCCTCATAGTAGCCTACATCTTCTTTTTTTCCCTCAGAGAGTACGATTCATTTGTATATGAATAGTTTCAATTGTTCTTCCCAATGCATGTTATCCCCAGGAGGGTTTTATTTGCTGTTGCATGGCACATTTACATCCTTCTCTGAGGTCTATCTTTAATTTCTTGTCATCTTCTCCAGACCTAAGGGACCTAAGGAGAAGATGGGGGAGGGAGGAAATTTTGTTCTTTGAACAAATGTTGCCCTTTTTCACTATACCAGTCCATCCTCAGGCTCTTAATACATATCTGTAACAATGCTTGTCCTAGGAGTAGTCCCTGGAGCACCTCCCACTATTAACCTCTTTCCATGCTGAGAGCTGGACTTTTTATTACAGCTCTTTGATTTTTATGTCATAGCTTGTTTTCAATCCATGAAAGATCTTTTACCTCTTACCTCAAGGTAACCCACTAAGCTTTCCCTAATAGCTCCTTGTGAGGGCTTTTCTCAAAAAATCTTTTGAAAACCTAAATAAATCACCTCTGCATGTCCAGAAGTATCCATTATTTTTGTTAACATTTTGAAATGCATTAAAATAGATTGAGAAGCATGACGATTTACTGTGACAGCCTCCATGCTGGTTTGTCCCAAGCATCTGGGGGCATTGTAACTCTGTCTTCAATGGCTTTTCTCTTATCTTTTCTTCAATTGAAGTAAGGCTTGCCAACCTGTAATTCCTTCATCTCCTTTCACACCTTTATTTAAAGATGGATACAGCACTGGACACTTTTCAGCCCTCTGGCATGAGTTCTGATTTTAATGAAAAAAGTGACAGGCTTTGTGCTAATAGCTCTACTTCTTTGCTCTCTCATTCCTTCTGAATTTGTGTCTGGTCCCAGTGACCTATAGAAAATTGATGGTCTCATCCAGTAGTCTTTACATGTACAAGTAGGTCCATTAACTTCAGCAGCCCCTCTTTAACTTCAAAGAGCACATTTGTAGAAATGAGTGCTCTTCAATGAGTGCTGTTCCTCTGTCTGTCATACTAAGCATGATTGTTTCCGTGCCATCTTATGCTTCGTGAATTGTTTGATTTTGGGTGGATTTTTTTTCACTTCTTCCCCTTTTCATGCCATTGTATGTTGAGGTTTGGACATGGACAGTTTTTACTGTATGTGTGTGTGGTCTGTACTACAGCAGGTGTCTAAGCCCTTGTATGAACTGTAGACTCCAGCACACATCCCTATCCCACCCCAGCAGTACACCACCTTCATTACCTTGAAAGAACAAATACGAAATGGAGACTTTTCAGTCTTCCCCATGGAGGCATGTATGTTTTTTTAAAAAATAAAAATTATTTTTTCAGTTATGTCTGTAATGTTTCCTCCTAGGGACTGAGGATTGAGGGAATTCAGTGAACCAGAAAGTAAATGTGATTGCATTCTCAGAGTAAAATGGGAAAGGTATAAAAATACAGAAGACTGAAAAGCTATTTAGGTTAAGCAATGCTAGTAGCACAGTAGTTCTTGGATATAAAATGTCACAGGTAGACCAAACACTAAAAGAAGTATTAGAAGAATAAGTGGAGTATCTCTTCAAATAATGGAAAGGGGACAGAAATCAAGCTGCCTATAAGATGGTGTTTGATGTATTTCAGATCAGGGTCATATATACGATTGCCTGAGATGCCAGAGAACTGTATTTGACGACCCAAGAGATTTCTTTCACCTTTTTGTCCCAGTGTTTCTGAGAGTTAAGTAAGGATGGTGCCCTCAGTGTCAGCTGATTTAGACCATGGTTAAAGAAGCATAGCTGGAAGACAGACAGTGTGATTAACTCCTCTGGTCTTATTGCTGCCTTATGTGCTACAACCTTGTTCAATTGGACTGAATGATTAACCAAGAATGTGGATAATCCCCTCCCGTTTACAATTTAGGATGGATGCAAACAACCCAAATCCTTGAACATCTTTGTGTCAAGTGCCATGTCTGCAAGATGGTGGCATGTATCCCCTGGGAACAATGCAAACAGTAAGATAGTGTCTTACAGAGAAAATGAGCAGCTGAAGGATGTCACCAGAAGAGAAGCATGAATCACATTTCCTCTCTTGCTGGTCTTTATCCTTTTGTCTTGACAGACTGTCAGGAACTGCTTTTCTCCTTTCCTCTCCACTTTCTTACATGGCATCTTCGCAATCAGCCCTTGGCAAAGTCTTTGTGGTGGCCATTCATTAATTCTGCTGTGGCCTTTAGTAATGTCATTTTGGCTCAAATACTTTCTTGAAATACAGTGCTGCAGATTTCCCCAAATATCCTTGGCATGTTATATGGCACTGGGGTAATGCTAACTCTCTTAAAACATAGATGAAGCAAACAGTGCTAATTTATGCCTTGCTTTTTATTCCCAACATAATTTTGATTTTAATGTCCCATCCTCACCACATCAATATCTTTTCACTACTGGCATGTTAAAACAAAAAGTAAATATTTCATTTTCCTTTCTTTCACTAAGATGCTCACCCAGAGCATCTGGGAGTATGCAAATGAGACATGACTGAGGGATGCTGCTTGGGTGCTTTATTGGACAACAGGGTATGAGGATATTGCCCACAAGTGTCAATGTGAATGGAAAATTAGCTACATGGGGTAGTGATGTATGATTTAATATAGCAAAGGATATTTACAGTAAAACAACAGATCACAAGAATACATTGCAAAATTGTAGAATCTGCCTGAAGGATCAGAAAGGTTTATTTATTTAAGATATAAAAATCAAACCACCCTTCTGCTTTGTTCTGTTGGGTATACTGAGCAGGGCAGTGACCTGTTGCTTTAACTATGATGTATTCCCTTTCCTCACAAAACCCCTACTCTCTTTAAATTGTAGGCTATCAAAATTCTGGATTTCTCTTAATTCGAATGGCAGGTAGTATCCAGAAACCCCACAGAAGTGGCCACTGAACATGAGTAAGGCACAGTGCCTTGAAGGGGCATTGAATCTGCAGATGCAAAGCTCCTGTGTGCATCAGTTTCTTTATCATCCTTTTGACAGGCTACAGATCTGACCTAGTCCCAGAAACTGTGACCAAATTAGTGGTGATTCTGATATCCAGTAGAGATTTCTTCCATTATACTCTGACTGTAAGGAGTCTCAGAGCAAAGCTTATAAGCAGATCCAGGACTGGGCTTAGTCACCTGGAAATGGCTTCTTGAAAAAGCTTACATCTGGCAGCCAAGATTATTTAAGGCAAAAAAAAACATTTCAGCTGAAACCTTGCCCTTGCTGGAGCCTAGGGCACTTGCACTCCAGTGGGACAAGGACTATGAAGAAACTCTAGATACTGTTTCTGAGGCAGTTTTCCTCCCAAGGAGCTATATTTGGCATTACTTTCCATAATTAGTTCCTATTTTCCACCTACTTATTATCCTAGTATTTGGAAAAATGGGGCCAGGCAAGCTCCAGCTAGTGCTATCAAAGCAAAGCTGATAGTCTTACATGTAAGAGCATGTGCATGGACATCTAAACAGTCACTTTCTGCTGTGATATAACTTGAAGAACAAGACTGCTAAACAAATATAACCTTGAGATTTACTTTTTTTTTTTTTTTTTTTAATAAATAAATGACTTTAAACAATGAGGTCTTTTCTACCCCTCTCCCCAGTTCCACTGAGCACAGTGGTTTATAGATGTGCAGCCACCAGCCAGGTCGCTGGAGGGCCATGGTGGGAGCCAGAGTTGGGGTTGCTGGAGGAGCCAGGGTGCCAGCTCATGGGAACTGGGGTGCAGCTCCCTCCCACTCCCTCAACCTGCCCAGCAGGGTCCTCAATCCCTCTCCCATCACACTTTATTACAACTTTTAATGATTGTGAGTGATGTGCACAGTGAAATAAAACAGCTCAGTACATGTTGTAGACTGTTGGGGATCCAGTACTCAGTTTGTCTCTGTACTTACCTTGGACGATGGGCAATTCAGTAGCAACACTTAGATACTGAGGCAATAGGTGCCTTCTAAATACAGCAGATAGATTAAGTTATTAGTGTAAATGTGAAAAAAAATCACAGATAGGGAAGGCACTGAAGCTTTACCCTTCATACAGTCCGTGGAGGATGTCAATGAATGCTCAGCAATCCTTTAAAACCAGTGCCCATACTTGTAACTGAGTCCAAGAAACCATTCCGTATATACTGTACAATGTAAGCGAAGGAAGCTAGCCCATATTTTCCAACCTTTTGCCACTCCTGGATTGGTTGTGTTTTATCACACCTGACATATGCTAGAGCAACCCATCCCCAGAATTGCCATCTCCCCCTGGCAGCTCAGAGTCGTGCCCAGAGCCTGCAGGAGAGACGCAGCTGGGGCTGGGGGGGGTCTCCACAGCCTCATGTCTTAGAGAGACGGCAATGAGAAAGGTCTTCCTACTAAACCAGCCATAGTCTTAGGAGTGAAAGAGAAGGAAATGTAAAATAAACCTGACCCTAATTTGAAGCTGTTGGGAGGAACTGCCTCAGTGTAGTAGCTTTACTCTATAAAGTGTGCAGCTGAAGCATTTGCAGTGCGTGGCTGAGCCCCCTGCGGTGCTTTTCAGCTCTCTGTCTATGCAGCACCAGCGAGACTGAGCACAGCGAAGATGCTAGCCCTGCCACCCACCGCAGGGGTGAGCCCTGCCTTGGCAAAGGGGTGGGTTTCCATGAACTCGCCGAAGGAAGGAGTCAGCTTCACTTCATAGAAAAAAGGAAGATGCCAGTGTCTGCCAGCAAAGAAAATCTGACTTCTTTATCAGAACATCCATCTGCTCTGGAGCTTGCATAGTGGGATTTCTGCTGGGGGGTAACTCCCCATTTCAAGCTCTCAGGGCTGGGGAGGAAGAGACATATGGAGCATGTGTCAGGGCATTGCAGTGTCGCTCCTCTTGACCCCAATCCAAGAGAAGGGTCTCTCGTGGTCCCAGGGAAGGGACAAGTCACCAGGAGCAGGGTAACAAACCCCCAGAGATGATTATGGAATAAGCCACCACAGGGGAGGGAGTCTCACAGATCCCTGTTAGTGAGAAGCCAGTTTGTGCCCTTGAATGAATCTCTCTGAAGATTGTGGGGAGGGTTGGCCGCTGAAGAGCTGCTTCTGTTCTCACAAATCTGTTTCTTATCTGAATCTTACTCACTCACATCTTTGGCACTCAGTTCCACGTGCTTTTGTATAAATGCAAATCATAACAGTTTTAAATTTGCCACCCTTCTGTTTCATTGATGATTCTCTTGTTCACTGCTAATTTGGAGACAATTCTGGTTGGACTTGAAGCCTAGGAAAATTTTAATTCCCTTGCAAAATAATATATATTTACAGGATATGTTTATATTGCCCTTTTTGTTGCACCGAAAAAGAGGAGGAGACTGCAGAGATGTCAGGCAATAATCTCTCTTCAGTATGAATACTGAATGGGAAGCTACTTTTCCTCTTCACGTACAATATATGCTCTTCTTTCATGCAAGTCCTTTAATCAGGTTTTGTGATCAGATTCTGACCTGTTTTGGTAATTCACAGGACTGGTTTTACAGATGCTTTTCAATGAGAAAATGTCGATGACACTTGGAAATGCTTGTAGTTACAAAGTAGCAGTTAGATATTTGCTGTTTGTAAACAGAGAGGAGCAGGGCAACAGTCAGTCTGGAGGAGTGAGGGATGGGGGTCTGTGCTGTGTCCACAGCAGCATCAGGTGGCGAGGAAAGGGGATATATTGAGTAAAACAAGGGGAGCAAAAAGTCGCCTTCAAAGCTGAGGGTGAGAGAAACTTGGACTCATCAGCAACATCTTGCGGGGCTTCCTGGCAGATTTCACTCCTCCTTTCCACTGATGTGATGACTTTGTCTGTCTCAGGACTGAGCAGAGTCAGGCCCTGGGTGTCTATTAATAAGAGCATCTACCTGAATGTCTTCACACTGTGTAGCTGGGTGTAGGGATTGTGCTAAACGTGAACAAACACAACAAATAGAATAACCTGGGAGTAGGGCTGTGATCTGTGAAGTTATAGGGTGTGAAGTTACGGCTAAGACAGAGAATGAACTTGAATGATGAAGAAAACTAGATGTGCACACATGCAGCTTCATTTAGCAACTTATAATCAACAGAGGTGCTCCAAAATTTGGGTGAGCATCAGCACAACTGAAATCCCATCGAAGCAGTGCCATTTCTTTCATGCTTACCCTCAGATGGTGGGGCACTGCTGTCAGAAAGTGCAAACTGTTTAGAGTGACCCTACATCAGCCCTGTACCAAACCTGAATTTTCCAGGCTCTTACAGATTCTTCCCAGACTTAAGAGCAAATAAAGAAGACTGAAGCTTGCCAGAAACTGGTGATACCTTAGGGAGAGAATGTGCAGAGGAAAAACACAGACATTCTACAGAATTACTGTGAAAGCTTCTCAGGCAAATACCTGTAGATGAACAAAGACTCCTTGACACAAAATAAAGATGACTCTGGTGAGTTTTTATGACATTACTGTGCATGGCAGGAATTATGAGGAATATACATCTTTATACTCTTCATGTATATATTAAACATATTAAAAATAAGTGCTTGCACCATTAATCAACAAGAAAAGGGAAAGAAGGGAAAAAAAGGGGGAGACTCAGTTGTGCAAAGCAATGAAGGAGTAATGTTGTTGTATCAGGCTCAGCACTTCATAAAATACAAGGGAATTGGGGCAGCTCCTCCCATCCCAGGCATCCTGGGCCTGATTCCGATCATTTGTGCATCATTTGTACCTGTGTATCTAATCAGAAGCTGAAATAAACTGAGGTGGCAGTTAGACCCATTGATGGGGGGAAAAAAAAGTACATTAACTGATAGGAGCACAAGCTTAGTACCCTGAGCAGGGTAGGTACGAGTTTGACATGGGTTTACATGCCTAAGCCACTTTGCCCACCCTGCCGAAGCAGTCCTGTATGCTGCTTCTCCTGACCCATACTCTGGGAATAGGCTTGGTGGACCCCCAGGAATCATAACTCCAGCACACCCTGTATGGGCAGTCCTGTTCACATGTCCACGGGACACATCCAGTCAAATGAACAATTCAAAATCACATAGAAGCAAGCAGGGAAATCAGTTAACATCCATTATGGATTTGTCATGCACAAATCATTTGAAAGTCGATTTAATTTTCCTCTGTGATGGGACAACAGGCCTTGTGGATAAAGAATGCACAGCAGATGTGGTATACCCTGATGTCAGTAAGGTTTTTGATAATTTTTTTTCATGCATTGTTCTTGGAAGCCAACTAGGAAGCATGAAAACAATTTAGATGTAGTGCCAATGGGTATCTAATCTACCTTCTGAGTGGTTCTCTACCCTGAAGCAGGAGGATTTAAGGAAATAGATTCTGTAGAAATTGGTCCTGGCTGCCATTCTGCTCTATGATTTCATCACTTATCTGGATGAGGGAATGGAGTCTAGTAGTTTAATACACATATGAGTCTGACCAGGTTGGCAATGTATAAAAGCGCAGAATAGGAATTTTAAATGTGTTTGACATGAGAGAGATGTGGTCCAAGAACGGTGTACAGCAGGTTAGTAGGGAGAAGTGCAAGATACAGCACTGTAATACTCAAATGCACAAGTGCATGGGGAAAATCAGCATAGCAGAAGTTTCCCAAGCAGGGCTCTGGGGATTACTGCCTGTCAGAAGACAAAAAGGACTCTACAAACATTGTGTTAGACTATGTAAGGAGTCGTATGTCTGATGAGACACAAAGCAATCCTCTGTTGCAGATAACTATGGTGAGACCTCAGCTGGAGGACTGTCTGCCTTCTCAGAAAGTTGTCCAGGTTGAAGATAAACCAGAACAGAGCAATGAGACTGGCTAGAGGTCTACTGAAGCCTATCTTATAAGTAAAGGCTGAGCACACTGTGCCTGGTTGTCTGCAAGAAGTGAAAGGGAGTACAGCATGATAGTAATTCTTGCATGTATATAAGGTTGCTACAAAAAGGAGGAGGATATACCGTTTTCCATGTTCTTATGGGGTGACTAAAACCCCAGCATTCCCATAAGGGAATTTTTTTCTTTCTCATAGGAAGGATTGAGAGGCTGGCATGGGCTGTCTGGCAGGAAGCATGGGCTGTCCCTTGCAGGAGACCCATGATTTGGTTTGTTAAACATCAGGAATGACACAAATGTGACTGCTTCTGCCTTGTCACAGGGACAGTGACAAGGCAAACTCCAGCAGCCTGTTCCTACCTTATGATTCTGGGACTATAGAAGTAATGTTATTGTATTTTGTTGTTGCCGACGTTGTTTTGCTTGGCTGATTATTTACTGGAAGACATTAACTCAAAGTAAAACACCAGTAGTCACCCTGCAGTGTTAGGAGAAGTTTACTAAGTTGAGGAATTTCCTTTCAAAAAACATCCTTAAGTAAGACACTCGAGGTAGTTTATAAGGATAAGAAAAAACATTTAGGGAGCTATTATAGCGAAGCTGCTCCTGTGGCTAGGATGCTAGCTAGGCTATAAGGGTGTTGGCTTTTATTTGTGTTGTTCTGCCATACATGTCTTACTTGCTTTTGAACAAGTCTGTTTGCTCAATCAGTACAATGTAACTAGTATTACTTTCTGGTTTGGTTATGAAGCCTAAAGCCTCTCTGAAGTCTGCCAGCAATTCACACGCTGTGAAATGAGGGTTCATATAAAATACCTAAGACAGAGAAATTCAGATATAAGACTCTGTAAGCGTTTTTACATGGAGAAAACATATACCTGGCCTGATTGTCTGCCTTCAAACAGATGCTAAGTAAAATCATTTCTTTACGATGATTGATTATAGGAACCCCACTCATACATCCCAAACATATTCTACAATCACATCTTCTTTTCATTTGCAAGGGCTGAAAAGAATTTTCATATCTCTTCTCTCCCTTGTGATTTATCATTTCTGAGGCTAAGCCTGTTATCAACATGGGTTCAACACTAGAGCTCCCAGAAGTCATAACACATTAGCATGTCTTATTAAACCAAGGCTGTGGTTAGAGTTGCAGAAATAGCAATGCTCTTTCTAAAGAAAAAGAAATAATAAAGAATCGAATTCTGCATTTATTAGTTCTTCTCCTGTCAAAGATCTCTTTGGATGTCGATGGGCTTTCTGCTGCACTGTCAAGGGCCACATAGAACAATTTAGGTGGTATTGATCTAATCAAATTTAGTCCATCTAAAAATTAGGTACTTAGTCTAAGACAGACCCGTTCTGTAGCCACAGGAGAAGGCTAGGTATTTTATCCCACTTGACAGTACGTATTTAAGATAAATCAGAAGAATTGTCCCAGAAATGCCTGTCTTTGCAGCTGCTTTCATAGGAGTCCAGCTGCTCAGCCTTGATTTAAGCTGACCAAGTTTTAGATAGCTAATATCAAGTATGATTAAATTCATCCTTAGAGTCCTCAGAGCCCATTGGAATAAACAGAAGCCTTTCTGTTGACCCAAGCGAGCTCTGGGCCAGGTTTTGATACCATAAAAATATGAAAATCCAGTACCTTTCCTCCTTCCAGATCAGGGTGTCAAGATGTTATTCCTCTCTTACATCTGCTACTCCACTGACTTTGGAAATGATGACAAAAAGGCCCAATAACCTGAATGGAAGATTTGTCCGAGGAAGAGCAGCAGGATCGGGCCCAAAGAGCACCATTTCTGAATTAATACAATGTTAAATGGCAGCTTGCTCTGAACCCCATAAAAAGTAACAGAAAGATTCCCAATGGGATTTAGTTCAGATTTTGTGTTAGGCAACAGAGACGTTCATTTTACCTTTGCAGATGAATCATGATTCCTGTGGGTTTGATTTTACAAACTTCCTACAGAGATCAAACCAAATGTATCTGCAGCGTGATCCTTCACATGATACTAACTGTGTCAGTTTGCCCCAGTGGGATAAAGCTTCCTGTTCATTATAAGGGTCCTTCTTCTAATCCATCTCTACAGACGTGTCTTAAAGAGCTCAAATGAGTGATTAGAGGTATTCCTGCTGTCAGTTTAACACACTTCTACAATCAAAACTAAGTCCCAGGTTCCAATCATCTAACACAGATCCTTGGTGCCATGGGAGCAGGCAGGCTCCAAAGCCCTCTGGGAGGGAGTATGTACTTACAGCAGCATTAACACCTATGCTCTCCTTGGTCTCTGATTTTATTGTAATTTTTCTCCCCGAGACAGGTAAATTGCAAGTTATCATGGCCTTCTAGCTGCAGCTAGAAAGACAGCACTGAGTCATCTCTTGGGATCATGATGTGTTTGTTGCCTGGAAGACAACCCACTTTAGGAAAGACCAAGGATTTCTAGGTAGTGGAAAAGCAGCCAGTTAGAAATCTCAGAAGCAGCCTGATCTTGTGAGACTGACCTTTCACATATCAGAAATCCATGGTCTCCAAAGTGACCTACCCCTTCCTTATAATGATTATCAAGAGGAGGTGTGTTGTGGCAGAAAATCAAAGTGGAGGTGAAAGGGATATGCTTCAGTTAGCCACCACTGTGAGGGGAGGGAAAGCAAAAATGATTGAACAAAAGGCTGGCCTCCCATGGAGGGAGGTAGCATCGCTCCCTCACTTGTGAAACTTAAGACATCTGGTGCAGAAAATATCTATCACAAGAATGACAAGGAAGAAGATGAAAGGCTGAGATAGATCCTAACTTATTCATCTCCCATTTTTCAGAAAAGAAAAATATGTGAAGATGAAGGAACCAGGTGTGTAGCAGATGTAAATAGACAGGACCTGATCATTCCCCGGAGCTACACTGATTCAGCCTAGCTCAGAACTGGGTGTCCTGGTGCTTTGTTGGTGTCAGAGATTTGCCTGCAGAAGGGTGCGAGCCTCTTTTCCTGAGTGACACAGGGATGTCAGGACACTGGTGCCTTCAAGAGTAACTGAACTCCAGAACCAGGTGTGTAAGACCCATTACGTGCACTCAGCTGGGCTCCAGATGCCACAATTCCCTTCTCGCTTAAATCCCTGCAGAGCAGCACACACGCTGCCTGCGCAATCCTCCTGTTTCGTGCTCAGCCAAAGAATCTAGGGAGCTTTGAAAATTGAACCAGATAGGGCACATCCCAGAATAAACAAGCCTAGTTATTACTGGTTTCTAACTCTTTCATTGGGCAAGGGCAGGAAGAGGAGCACCTTTTGTACAGTATCTTCTCCCGGTGTAGATGGGAGTGTTAGCAGCTGCCAAAGATCCTACAGCAGATCAGATCCTGGAAGCTGCTGACGTACTTTGTTATTGTAATTTCTTGTTCACGGTTTCCTGCGGAGCACTACCACGCTGTCCAATCGCCTGTGGCAGCAAGCAGGTGAAATGAGGCATCAAGGTGAGAGAGAACAGAACATCTACAAAGAAATCCCACCAGCTGAAAATGCATTAGTACTTCTATTTTTCCTCTTTCCCACACCCTCTATTCATGTTCATCTTCCTCCTACTGCTGCCTGGGCCTTTTGCAAATGTGATGCGAATAACAAACAGTTCCACAGGCAGCATGTCTCTTTTGGACACAACTGGTAGGAGGCTCCAGAATATCCTCCATAAGCAAGAGAAACCACCTCCATGTCAGAAAATCAGGTCCTGCGCTAGAAATTAGGAAACACTTGGGACGGTTCACAGTAAATGTTTAAAAGGCTGGTCTTCCTGTGGACATGCATCGTGGATATGAGAACCAGTGAGGAGTCTCTGATGTCTACTAAGAGTAGCAATTATTCCTATTCCTTAACAACCAAACCTTCTCCTACCCCTCCTCTATCCAGCTGCTGTTTTGTCACGCAACTGCTGGGAATATATGTTTGGTTGCTTTACCTTTCCATTCAACTTGTTGAAACGTGTTGCTGAGGCAAAGAAATGTAGAAATAGGAAAATTAGGAAACATATGATTACTTAATCTTACTTCCTTAGGGAATACACCTCACTCCTCAATCTTCTTCTATCCCACAGCACTGTTGTGTTTTTATCTCTGTTTTATATCTGTTATAGAAAGCTAATTGTGATTTTTCTTCCCCTATCTAAAGGGTGATTTCTGTATTGGCAAGAGCTATACATATCTGTCTCTGCCTCACCTTGCTGCCTGGTCCAGCCTAAGGCACAAATGGACATAGTTCTTCCTTCTCACCATCCCATGCTACATACCTGTGTCATCAACACTCCACTGTAGTTGTCCTTGTGTGGACACTTACCGGGTTTAAGGAAGTTTGCCCTTTTCTTTCACTCTTGTTGTAGGGCCAGAACCCAAATTAAAAGTATGTAACAGAGGACTAGGGCATCTGCAGGAATTTCTGCTGTGTCTCACTGACCAACCAGTGACTCATGTTTCCTGAAATATTTCACTCAGTGACTCAGCCCACAGCACTGGCATGTGCTGTGCAGGCTTGGGAGCAGGCAAGGCTGGCTGGATGATCAAGAAGTGTAGTAGGCATGGACCTGAGCAAAGGGAACATGCACATGTAAAGGTGAGGAGCTCAGTCAGGATGTGAGCTGTCACAGGGTAGACAGTGATTTGGTTTCTTTAGGGCAGCTTGGAGTTTTGATATCATGCAATTTCCACATGGAAGTGTCTGGAAAAAGAGAAAGAGGATGCTTCAGCACTGCCCATGTGCCAGTGCAAGGCTAAGCTTTCTTTTGACCTTTCAATCCTTGCCTATGACAAGGTGAAATAACAAGTCTGAGTTGTTTCTGGAGGACTGGGGGTAGAACTTTCTTCCTTCTGGAAATGAAGGTCACTCAGCTACCCATGGTGACTAACCTGCTCCAAGGGAAGTCCTTGAGGGTTGAAACCTCCTGTAACTTCCCCATCAAGCTGATCCTACTTCCTGACTCAAAACCATTACCTGAGATACTGGGTAGGAGGAGGAGGGAGAGGGAGAAGAAGGGACAAGCACATCAAAAGTTTAATCCTTCACAAAGAGTTCAAATGCAAAATCTAAAGATGTATCACAAACAAAATAAAGCTCCCTGAAGTATTTGTTTAATGTTTATCCAGTTCTGAATCCTTTTCTTGGCAAACGGTCTGCTCTCCCTGTGAAGTGACAGGGTTGAGACTGCCTGCCAAGCGTTTGAACACTTCAGAACAGTACATGGGAGATTGTATCTCAAGGATGGAAGCAATGCAAAAGCCCACTCCCTGCATCCCGAGTCACAGGTGAAGAATGTTCATGTTCAGCTAATGAAAAACGGCAGTATCGGCATACACATTCATAGGGGTGCATCTTGCATCTGTTCATTTCTTGAAAGAAAAGCATCCTGGGAACTGTTTGTAGGATCCCTGCTGCTTTGCACATTGCCATGTTTTATTTCTGTATTACTGTTATTATTATTATTATTTGTTCTGTGCAAAGTTGCTACTAAAGTGCTAGCTCTGAGATTTGAAATCTTTGTTAAATGACAAAACCTTCATGGATCTGAGCCAAGAGTTGGCAACTGGGATTTCTTTAGTGGATGAAGTTCTTTCTCACTTTTCTAAGCAACAGAGGGACATTGAATATTTGGATTTGAGGATGTTAGAACTTGATGAAAAAAAAATCATGTTCATACCAACATTCTATAGATATATACACGACTTTAAAATATACATTGATGTATCTATAAGGACTGATCTTACTGTTCTTCATCTGGTTGTAGACAATACCCTTCCTTAATTTTTTTTTTTTTTTTTTAAAGGGAGGAGAAAGAAAATAAAAGGAAAAAAAAAATCTCACTTTACTGAGAACTGAAATAGAAGAAGTTATTAGTAACAATTGTCTCAGGTCAGGATCCTTTGCACTTGAATGTCTAAAGGAAAATTAATTTCTGCAAGGAAATAAACCAGGGGAAGAGAACAGGTGAGAAAGGGGACAGATAGCTATTTTAGCAATGAAAAAGGGCAAAGCACATAGCCACTGGAGGCAGGAGGGAGACCTGGAGGTCTCAGAGTGTTGACAATGAAACAAAAAGTCTTTCACCTCCAGGTCAATGATCCAAAGCCAGCTGAAGACAAAGGATGGGTTGATAGTCTTGATGAAGGGAGTTGAAGATTGTCTTACACCGGTTTTGGCTGGGAAGGCTTAGAAAATATCCACTTCTCAGCCAGCTCCTTTGGTGGCAAATTCTGCTTTAGCAGAAGAGAAGTGGCTAAGGCACAGAAAGTGAATTCTTTGCTTAGTCCCAGCTGAATAGCCAGAGGTCAAGACTGAGACACACTAGTCCCAGTCACTGTTTGCAGAGGCTCCTCCATCTCTTTTAGGCACAAGAGCTTTCAATCCCACAGCCTTTCTGAGAGGTTGCTTTTCATACAAAGTGAAAATAGAGTCTAGGTCACTTTTTTATAGTAGTCTGTCATTTCTGTAGAGCCCTATAAAGTTGGGCTCATGGGGACTAATTTTCAGTGTAGCTGAACTGTTGCCATTTCCAATGGTTCCAGTTATTTCCTATACATGCAGCACCTGGAAATATCCCACACATTAACGACAGCACTGTATTTGATAGGCTTAATGTGGCTATATCACACTATCCTGCCTCCCCTCCTGTAATCCTACATGGAGGAAAGGGTAAGGGTATGTGACAGAGTCCAGACTGTGACATGGGTGTGAGCTGGGGCGGACAGAGTCGTTCCTGCCTATCCACATTACTCTCTTTTTACCTTTGTCCCCCAGAGCAAGCAATATTTCTGGGACCACTGCTACCCTTTTCAGCCTTTTGTTTGCTACTCTCATTTTTGCCAGCCCACGAGCCCTTGCCTCAGGCCACCAGTGTTGAATAGCCCAGGCCAGCGTCTCCTGCCCTTATTGTCCCACTGTCATAGCTCATCTTCCCCTATTCTGGCATTGTCATCCATGCTAACAAGGCATCTAGGATATGACCAAGGGTTGGGCCAGTATAATGACCATAAAGAGGGGAGGTAGGCAGGTTTCTAAAAGCATTTCCTCCTTCCCTTGCAAGCTGCTTGTTTTCCCTGGTGGTACAGTTGCAACTGCAACCCCCATCAGCTTTTAAAACCAGCTGTGAACCGGTCGCTCAAATCCCTTAGTGGGTCCCCCTGCAAACAGAGCGAAACTCCATTAGCAGTGGCAAAGCTCTTCAATCTATTCTGTGGTGTCCCCTCTTCTTTCCCTCCTCCCTTTCCCCCCTCTCCAGAGGTCCTAATTAGGTCATTATTTCCTAAATGAGTCTCACCAAAGCTTCTGCCACAGCAGTGTAAACGTCCCTGCCATGAGGGAAAAGTGGGCTCAACATGGAAAGCCAGTACCCACTCACTTCTCAGCTGCTTTGTTTATTAATATAATGGCCCTCTACAGAGGATCCTGTCTGGGAAATGGAAATATTTGCCACTAGTTGAGAAAAATTTTCTCAATAACACACCTGCATTTATATATATATATATATATATACATATATATATATATGTATATATTTTTTCCTGTTTTACACTTGCTTTTCTCCCCCTGCTAACTTGCATGTGGCAATTATTTTAAGTGAGCCTTCCACAGCGTGCGTAGTGGGTGAGTTGCCTGCAGAGCTGAGACCAGGCCTGTGATTGGAGATCTGGAGTTGATAGCCCTCTTCTTGGCACTCAACCATTTTTTTTGACTTCAAAGCAAGAAACAAAAGATGTTTCAAGGACTTCTTTGGAAAATCACCATTAGATATGATGAAGCTTAGGGCCGTTTCCATGGTGATGGAACCTTTTTACATTGTGATCATTGCTGCAAAATAGAAATGTTCTTTTGTCTCTGAAAGTCTGTTCACTTATTTATACATATGTGTGTGTGTGTGTGTATTTCTTTCAGCAACAAAAAATAATAAAGGGAATTAGATCTCATGGCAGGTTCCCTGAACTGAATCACCCTTTCACTCTGTGAAGTTTTTCTTAATTCTTTAAACTCCTGCATCAATGCAAAAACTTCACAAGGTTTTGATTTAAGTGAATATTAGTATTTAGGCCATAAGATTAACGGTCTTTTAACAGAGGGTACTAACATCTAATTGTCCCAGTAGACTGGAAACATGATGAACAGAAGGTGATCTGTTGACCCAAAAGAGCAAATCAAATGTCTCTCTATGACTGTGACTATCACCTTCTTTGTCCTACTGTGCTCAATATCTTTGTATCTGTTACTTCATCCATTTACTTTGTCACCACTGATCAGAGTTCACTTGAAAAATCAGTGATGCAATCAAAACCCCAGGTTCCCCCCAAACTGTATCACTTTCCTGGAGAGTAAACACTTCTGTCTTCATTCAGACATGGAGATGGCTATCTGGGCACACTGAAAATGGACCCTAACCTTCAGATGAAAAAATCTGAATTTCGTCTTTCTGATGACCAAATTATTTTTGGGCAGGGTAAGAGGAGAGCTGTGGGAAGGTGACAAGTACAGTTCCGGGGCTAAAGAATATGTTGTTCCCATTTTTACAGACATTGTTCTGATGTTTCTAGTTTATGCCTGTGACCAGAAATGCCAGGACCAGAATGCCACAACTAAATGCCACATCTGGCACAAAATTTGTATATACTTCTCTGTCGTATGTGGTCCCTTCTAAACCTTGCCCAGCTTATTACGAAGAACTGTGCAAGGATGGGAGCTGTGCTTGAGAGCTGTCTCTGTGATGTAGGCGATCTGTGCCCGCTGTACAGCTTGGGGCCAGATCCTTCCACAGCTCTAAAGTGCTTATAACCCCCAAATCCACCCCAGAGCCTTTGCTCCCTCCCAGTGTCACTCTCTTCCTCCTCGCCACCCTCAGATGTGCTCAATGGCCTTCCACTCATGATAGCAGCTGAGGAATCTGCCCATAAAAGCTAAGGTTTATCTCCTGCTGGTTTCCCCATTTGTTGTTTTATTGTCATTTCACTGCCAGTTAAACGGAGTTTTCTTCCACTCTCTCCTCACGCTCCTTTTGCTTGCATAAAACATGATGCTGTATTGTGAACAATGCAGGAATACATTACATAAATTTCTCTTTGATATCCAGCATGTTTCCTGCTGTAATGGAATCAGAACAGAGCAACCTCTCCTCCCCGACATGTCAGATAACTCTCTATCCGCTCTCCATTAGGACAAATGTCTGCAAGCCTTTGAAGAGCTAAAACACCATAAAGGAAAAAGAAAATGTTAAGGGTGCTCCAGTGGGTATCACTGGAAATAATTGGGTTGAATTAAGCGAAGGGAAAATTTAGGCCAACTAACAGGAATAAAAGAGCAAAGTCTGTTAGGCTGAGAAGTTGTCTCCAAAGCTATTAGCCTGGGGAATAGTCTCAAAGGAAGATGGTGCAAACTTTAAAGAGCAAAATGTATGATTTAGGGAGACAGTCTATAAAGACAGTTGGTGAAAAATGTATGGTTTTGAGTCATTTTAAGCTAAACTGAAATGAAGCACTTCAGACCATAATGCAGCAAAAAACACTTTGTTATACTGTGCAGAAGATGCTGACCTACTGAAACTCTTCCACATAGACTCTCTGTGCCTTGGTAATTCAGAGAATATCTCCGTGTACACTTACACAGGTTATCCACACACAGGATGGCAGCTAAAGTATACCAAAGCAGATCACAAATCCTGGTTGTTACTCAAGATGAACTAGGGGAAATTATATACGTCAGTGTCTCCCTGGAGTAGTTGCTTATTCCCTGTTGGAAAGCACACACCCTGTTAAGTTGTTTGTCGGCAGGAACCTGAAGGCAAAATTCTGCTCTTTGACTTACGTTCCCTTAACGCTCTCTCCCACGCTGCTCTGGGCTATGGCATAAAACAGCCTGTTAGATGTCACCGAGACATGCCTGAGCAGGTTGGCATCCCACATGGTCTAATCCACACAGATTCAATGAGAGACTGGAAGAAGAGTGCTCAAGTGCCACCCACACTTTCTGATTCTGACTAGCAACTGAGATTGGAAACGCTACAGATACCTTTAGAGAGTGATGGGAGCAAGATGCCTTCTTTCATTTAAAGGTTTCTGCTTTGATTCTTCTTACTACTTTTTTTTTTTTTTTTTTTTTGATACAGCAGTAGACCATATTTTTATGTTAAAAAGCCTGCATATTTTTTTTTTCTCAGAAGAAACTAGAAAACTAATTTTTCTTCTTGGACTATTAGACTTCCTGACGTGGTCTCCACAAATCCAGTGTCTAAATCCTCATCTCCATCTGGTGAAGTTCCAGTTCACAGTTCTTAACTCCATATCTTTGTCCTTCACTGCCAACCTCTCCTTATGTTTCTCTTAGATTTCTTACTCCGAAGACAATTCCTAAATCACAGCTGCAGATCAAGACTGGAAAATGAGAGGCAGGCTGGGGTTGTTCTGGACCATGCATTGCTCATGAGTCGGACCCAGCTGACGAGACATAACTCTCAATTCCGTGTTTCTCTCTAATCATGTGAAATCCATGATTCTATTCCCAGCTATTCATATGAGTGAGTTACATCCAAGCTTTGCTTTCTGGGACTCTTGTATCTGGACATTTTTGGCCAGTAACTGTATTCATTCATCTCTAGTGTCATGCATCTAAAGCTATTAGTATACATGCTCTTTCAGAACTCCCTTGCTCTGGGACTCCTTGTCCCTTTTGCCATCATAAGCACTCAAAAATTCTTCCAGTTTACTGCTTTCATCCTCCCTCCCGGGTGCTTGTTGATCAGATCTTCTCAATGACATGCTAAGTTGTTTTACTGACATTGATGCATTATGCTGGACTCCATCAGCCTAGCAACCTTTGGGACCAGTCCTAGGAGTCAGGCAGCCAGACAGCTCAACTTGTCTCCATCAATCAGGAAGTGAGACTTTATTGGCCAGAATGAGGGCTACAGGTGTACGCCACTGTCACAGTTTTAAATAAACACAATCAGTTTGCCCAGTCCTAAGCAACTGTTTCTGAGAGCGTGTTGGTAAATGTGTTTATAAAGCATAAGAGTCCAATCCATCAGCCCTCAAAGAGCCTAATCAATATATTCCAATTTGATCTTAGAGAAGTTTCGCCTCTGGGAAGTTTAATTTATTTCAACTCATGACCATGAAAAAATGAACAGCCACGGCACTTTGACAAAATAGAAAAAGCGGATGATGTTGTATCCAGCACCCGTTCCATTTCAATTTTCCATTTTACCTGAACAAATCACCCCCACGACTTGAATGACCATGAAAACTGATCGAGTGATGGAGAGAGACTGCGGGCCAAAGGGGAGACAGAAAGAATAAAATATGGATGGGAAACATAACATGCAGGACTTCTAAGATGCTCGGCTGTGTTAGTTTGCTCTGTGCAGAGTATAGCCAAAGTGGGATAACTAGAACTTAAAATGCAAGGTTAGTTCATTCATATTGCAGCTGCACAAGGCCGCAAACCTAGTGTCCAGCTAGACTAATATATAGAAGCCTCTTCTCCGCATTTATACAAGGCTGTTCTTATATGTTCTTGTAACTTTTTCACTGATGACTCTACTGCGTATTTCTCATGATTCCAAATTTAGGAACCCACTCTAAACCTTCCTTTAAAATGCTAGTACAGTGGCTAAACAAAAGACCATCTGGATTTCTTCTCCTGAGTCATATCCAAGTGTTGCAGTGTCTGAGTAAATTAGAGCCAGAAATTAATAGCTGAGGAGCACCTCTCCAGGAAACACCTGCCTGAACATTACATCTGTGAACCCTGTGCTTACACCTTCCTGTCTGAAGAAAAGTTTGGGCAGGACCTGGTTTTCATGGTTATTATTCCAACTAGTTGACAGTCCCTTTAACGGAGCTACTAGGTGAAACCTTGCTCACACGATTCAGGGGTATTACAGGTAATCCAGTTTTTATTGACAGTGGCTCACCACTTTTCTAGAGGTTAAGATCACAGCACTCTAGTTAGATCAATGTACAAGATACTTCAAAGTGTATTTAACAAAAATACCATGTAAAACAAATGAAACATTTATTTCACTAACCCTCTAAGGAGTTAAGCCAAGATGCTTGACATGTTATTTTATAATGTGGTGAGGTATTTTTCAACCCATGCTGGTTTGCAGCAAGGATTTTTTTTTCAGAATGGACCATGAAATTGTGTTATAAAGGGGTGTCCTTGGTTTTCATTAAAGATGGAGGCCAGAGGAGGAAAACAGGTGTCATCCCATTATCAGAGATACTCACTTTTCTTCCTTGGAACCACCACTGTGTAAGCAAAAATTTTTTCTGGCCTTGCCCTATGCTATCAGAAAGGATTTGGGGGAGAAGGATCTCTTTAATGCTAATTTGTTAAGAATTGAATCCGGTGTCCTCAGCAAATGCAAATCAGTTGTTTATACTGATGCCAGAAAATGTAAAATCAGAAATGAGCATGTTGATTTTCTTTCCTCCAACTGCATTTCATCCTAATGCTTTCTGCTTTGATGCTTCCTCCCCAATCTTATTTGATATAGCATCAGACCATCTTTTTTATGTCAAACATTTGCTTCAAAGCTTCTCATAGCCTGTGCTAGTTGTCAAAAGTTGGAGGCAACACGTTTTAAGCATTCAGCAAGCATTCTTCCGAAAAGAAAACCACTATTTCTAATGAGCATTTGAGAGTACGGTGCATTGCAGAAACTGTTTTCTAAGATCTGTCACAAATGATTTACTTTTATTAGTTTTAATGGCCCTTAGCTACAGGCATGGAATATAAGTGAAAATTAAGATATTTTTCACAAGATGAAAATAGATTTCAATCAGAGATGGTGGGCATTTCCCTCCCCTCACTGATCCACTCCTTATTTTTGTTTCTGAATAGACAACCCTGCTCCAAGGAAATGACTTCATAGTGTTACAGCAGACACATATCCCTCTACCAAGCATGAGCTCTGCTGACATCAGAGGCCCTTTTCCTAATTGTATGCAACACTATCCATCAACAGCACTTACGTCATTCCCGCTGAAGTGACTTCATATGCTTCACTGGGATTTGGCCATAGACAGGGACATAGAAAGATGTTCTAGTCAGAACCGTAGGGGTTTTTTTTCTGCTATTGAACTGAAGAACTCATTTGAAGCCAACATTTATTAATTCCCGTTCATAATTTCTCTGTCTCTTTTCATTTCTCCCTGCTACTCACATACTCAGTCTCATAAAAGCATGCTCTTTCTGTTTGTATTTTGGCCATGTTGCTCTTTACAGATTTTGTTATTTTTAGGGGTTTTTTAGAATGTGCTTCTATAATGACTTTTATCACCTTATTTCAATTTGTATTCAGTGGAGAAAGAGTGGTATAGCTAAGCCCAGACACTTATATTATGAGGGCTGCACCTAGAGACTCCCTGCATGAGCAAGGCTCTGCCAGGCTTGTTGCAGACATGAGGAAAGCTCCAAAGGGAAAATGGTTCTGCAAAAGGATCTCTCCACTCCATGACAACCCCCCTACTTTGTTTCCAGCCACCATACCATGTTATTCTTATTCAGCAATAGATTTTTATGTCATCTGCAACCCATGAAAATGAAGTAGAAGTCTGTGGTTCCTACTACAGCTCTTCTATATCAAAGTTTAGTAGACTTACTATGGTTGTCAGTACATGGAGCTCTTTCTTTGGCTTCAGCAATAGAGAAACTCACTGTATTAGTTGTAATAGTTCCAGTTTCAAAATCTCCTAAAACCCAAGAATCATCAGTTTCCTCTCTCTTTCTAATCTGGAACTGTTTTAGAGCTCCAGTCTGGGCAGAGTTTGGAGCTCTTTGCCCACAACTTCATTGGCTGTGTGGTATTAAGAGAACAACCACTCCTGGAAGAATTTGCAATCTGAAGACATGGAAGTATCCAGATTGGGCTCTTGGTTACCCAAGAGAAGAAGGAGACTAACTTCACCAAGTCAGAGTAATTGCTCTGCATTTACATTATCAGGGTTAGGAACATGGTCAAGACAGTGGATCAGTGGAATAAAACTGAGTTATTTTACAGGGTTTCTTCTCTGAGTGCAGCCACAAATTAATGGTCACCTATAATTAATTAATTCCTTTACTACTATAATAAATGCTTTGCAACCCTTATAAATGTCCATTAAATGTGTCAAATCCCTTCCTCCTTTCCTCCACACACATGCAATTTCCTTGGCAAGTGAGAAAGTGTAACCAAATCAAAAGGTGAAAAGAAGGATGTTATATGAAGAGGGCATGCTTTCCCCTGTCACTCAAATTCTTACGCTTGAATGAGTAACCAGTACTTTGTAATGATGTTTTAAATGCAACAGATTCCACCCTGAAAAAAAGGAAGCAAAATCTTATCCCTTTTTTGTAGTTACCAGTTTCGGTGGAGCCTTGCTGATTTAATCTCATGAAGGACCAAGTTTTGACTTTTACTGGAAATACCTCTACAAATAAAGAATGATGAAATAGTGGAGGGATAATGGCATCTTTTAATGAAAAAGTTTCTGAATTTGATCTACAGAGACATCTCATGCTTCAGGGTTTAGGTGACCGGTGACTCTTAGATCCTGGAGGAACACCTACAAATACAGGACAGTTATTCACCTTTCTCTTCTGAGCTCATGCAGCTTCTCCGCTTCCGGCTCTCCCTATTGCTCTGTCTCTCTCTGTTAAAGCACACGAATGGTGACTCTGCCAAATCCCGTGTTCACCCATCACTCTCCATTTCTGGAAGCTCAATGGTGAAACTCAAGTTAAAAGCAGTTTTGAAAGCCCAAGCTTTGTTCTCTTCACATCCCAAATACAATTTGCAAAAGCTCAGGAAACACTCTGAGTCTGGCCTCCAGGATCAGCCAGGCAGAGACAAGTTGGTCACTGGGTCACCCGTGGTTCACTGACAGAGTGGAGCAGCATGGGGTCCCCTCCCTCAATGCAATGGGCCACCACAGAAAGTCCAATCGATCTTCCACCCTTGTATGACCCTTTTCCTCTTGGCTTTTTAGCCCCATCACCGACACAATAGTTAGGCAAGCACCTTCCATGAGGATTCACTGTCCAAGTGGCAGGCAGCAGAGCGCTCTGATCCAGCAAGACCAAAACATCACGAGTTTAGCTGGGCAGCGGGCTGACTACTTCTGCGGGGGCTGTGATGTCCAAAACAAGCTGGTGCACTGTGCGATCTCCTCTGAATTCAATGGTTTGACAGACATCCACAACATAAAGGAACAACTCTTAATCTGTCATGTGTATAAATCTCCCAAATCCTACAGTAATCCAAACTATACACTCAGAGCACAGTGCATGTGTTGTCTTGCTTGTCTTCTCTATTTAAGTACACAGAATTTACGGATAGGTGACCAACAGGCAGAATCTCAAGTGGTGGGTTGGAGAATGTAACTTAATCTGGGTTTGAAATTCTTTATTTAAATGTTAAGTTCAGGCAGCAGACACTGATGCTTGTCCACTGAGATTCCATTTAGGGAAAGAGGGGTCATTTCCCCAGCTCCCCCTTTCAGCAACTAATTCTTTCTCTCTTTTTGCTTCCCGCAAAGGAAGTCAGAACAGAGAGATGGCAGGAGAGTAATACAACAAACTATAACACATTGTGTAATTGAAATGGACCATAATCACTAATATTAAAGACAGTGAATCATTCTAATCGAGCCATGCTCAGCAAACAATGAAAAATTATGTGCCAGAAAAGCTAATGCTGGTTTTAAACTGAACAGAAATGAGGCGAAATGGAACCTTACTCTTTATTCATGAAGGTCAATTTAACGTGATTATTTTTTCCCTGGCATCACAGCTTCGTGATTACTGTTGTATACCTCAGTGCTATTTTCTAACCTAATAACAGTAAAAAATAACCAGCTGGTGATGATTCTGTTTAAAGCAGAGACTAAATGCTCACAAAAACCTGCCACTGAACAGTTGCACATGCTAATCACACACAGCTCAGCCAGATTCCCAATAGAGTCCATATTTTGCAAATTTCAACTGGTTGACTACATTGAGAAATTAGATTATGCCTCGGACATTCAAGACTCAGAGTGATCTGCGTTCATTCATTCCTCCTGGGTGAAATCAAACCATCCGTAGATCCAGCCAGGCGCTTTTAATTCATCCCACTCCATATCTTCCCATAATATTTACCATCGTGCAGTACAATCGCTTTAGGGACTTGGCGTTTCAGTGGAGGCGACAAGGTCTGATTCTCCCTGGGCATATTCTCTCTTCGTAGGGGAGAAACAGCTTCGACTTCCATGAAATTACCCCTGGTGTCAACCAGGGACAGCAAGGGAAGGATTCGTCCCCCCAGAGTATGTGACATTGAAGTAGGACTCTGCTGACGACACTTAGAGGAAAGCTGATACCGTTAATGATTGATAATTTCCAGATTTGCAAATGAGCACTGTGAATTTCAAGGAGGGGAGTAGGAGGAGGGAGGAAAAAAGTTAATTTAAAAAAATGTCCAAATGTTTCTCGGCTCAGAGAAAAGTGGTCTTTGTACTGGAACGAAGTAATGCCTTTTGTTTATTTCTCAGCTGTCTGTAGTTCTTAGCAGCAACATTACTGAGGTTTGTGCTATACAAATACAGATCTTTTTAATATATAAATAAATGTATCTTTTTACACTTACCTCATTTTTTTTAATTTTGCTAAAATCCCAGAGAGACAAATTAGTAAAGAGGCAGAGCTTTGCCAGGGAGCCTTCATTAGATCAGCACTAATAACTTCTTTCAGCAGCCATGGATAGCTTCTGACATCACAGCTCAAGCTTGTCCGAAAGCTAATTATTTTCCCTGTTATAAAACAAAGGTTCTGTATCAAAGGCCCATAATGTGACACGGCACACGCTCCAGATGCACTGATTTGCAAAGTAAATCAACTGTGTCAGGGTGGAATTTGGAGGAGAAATTACAACAAATTGCAATTATACTTGCAGTGGTACACTATTTAAATGCATTGTCAATTTGTTAAATGCAAGACACCATGTGTGTCCTTTTCCAGGTTGCTTATGGGGGAATAAAAGAGGAAAAATTCTTACCTGTCAAAAGGAGAAAAATCTCCTCCTCTTCACCCCGTATACAGCTTCTTCCAACCTACAGATGCTATCATAGCAGGCTTTATAAAAAATTTAAATGTTGTCATAGGAAGGCAGACATAACTAACAGGAGCAAATGGTTGGAGCCCATCCCTGCAGAACAAATGAAGAGACACGTTTAATAACAGAAAGCATTCAAAACCTTTCTGATTTTGTTATCTTGTTTAGACTGCTATTAAACCATATCACCGAGTAATACAGCACTGTGAGAGATTTGGTTTGCTTTGTTTTTCTCCTCCACAAGGAGACAATTTTCTTCCCTTTTTCCCTTTCCCAACATTCTCCTCCCTGATGAGTGACAGAACAGTGGCACCGGCCCACCCTTCCGATCAGCCGGCAAACGGCCACGCGCCGAGATGGTCAACGAGACACAAGCAGAGGATTCACCGGGATCCTGCCTCCACCAGCACGTCTCACCCCGGGCAGATAAGGCAGGGACAGGGGGAAGGCGGCGGGAAAGGCAGCGCAGGTGGGAAGAGGCCTTGTCTGCATGAGCTGGTGGCTCCAGAAGTTCCCCAGCACCCTCCGAGCATGGGGAAATGGGCCTGTCCCACCACGTCTCGGGTGCCGTGAGAGGGGACCCCGCAGCAGGACATCAGAGCACTGCCACTCCCACTTTGAATCCCCTCCCTGGCCTCACGATGTTGGCCTTCTCCTCTTTCTTTGTGGGTGTATCTTCTGTTTTCTTACACTTTTCCCCTTCCTATCCACTCCTTAATTTATTTTCTCAGTTTCTTCTCCTTTTATCTGCCTGTGCCTGTGTATTTTCAGCCTCTAATTTCTGCCGCATTTCCTGTTTGAACTTCACCTGTTCCATCTCTTTTCCCATGTTAATGTCATCTGTTTACTCTTTGCAAACACTTTTCCTTTCATTTTCAGGGCTTGTTTCCCTTCGATTTGTGTTTCTCTGCGTGTATATACACACATACAGATACATACATATACATATATATATGTACGTAAATCTTGACGCCTTAGCCTTTTGTGTTTCAAAACTAGCCTGTCCCTGGAGTCAGTTTGTTATTCCGGTCTCATTCACTTTATTGAGTTATTTTCTTTGCTGCTATCAGTCTCTAAATACAATCCAGTAAAGATACAGCAATGATTTTTGACAACCTGACCTTTCTCTGCTTTCTTACACTTGTTTAATTAGGTACCACATGCAGCTGTGACTTGATCTTTACAGTTTTCCAACCTCCCCCACCCCCTACCTGGAGTGGGGGGGAATAAAAAAAGAGAGAGATGTTGTTGAAAGAAGGTCATTTTTGACAGGTCTGCCAGTTATTTCAGGCATTGGAAGGCTGGCAAGTTCTGCAGGAATGGCAGGCCATGCTGTCTGTATTTTGCTTAACAAGTTAGAGAAAACTTTTGGCTGTAGGAGGTAGCGAATTAGGTGATTTACTGGTTTGATGAGGGCCTGCAGTGATTTAACCTTCAGGTATTCAGTTTAAACATAAATCTGACCAACAAGACAGGAAGCTGGGTCTTTTCTTTGGCAAGCTGGGATCTCTGGAATAGACAGGCTGTAGGTGAAGAGATGCCCCTACAAATCCTTAGGTACAGGAAATTACTGATACCATCTTCAAGGGGTGATGGCAGGCCATCATTACTAGCAAAACATTGTTTTTTGTTTCCCAGGTGAAATGAATTCGTTCTGGTAGTATATGAGTTCATTCGTAAAATCAAAGATGCTTTTTCAGTTTCTGCTGGGTCATACAACTATTCAGGCTTTCAGCAGGCACACACCCATCTCACAAACCCCTCAGCGCACAGTAGTGTGAGTCCACACCCTTGTCAGCAGGTCTCAGCCTTGAAAACCAAGGGCCAGAATGAATTATCTGCCCAAGAACTAATACCCATATGGTTGTTTTGGCCAAATGGGCAGGCAAGAAGAGTGTACTGCTGTTGTCTCACATGAGCTGCAATCACATGTCCACACACACCTGAAATTTCTCCTCATTTGACAGAAAAGCTGAGACTTGCACCCAGTGGCTATGTGGTGTCTGCAGGCTGCGGTCCCATCCTTCTGTGAGCATATTTATAGATATGTTGTTCAGAATGAACCAAGTCCAGCAGTGGCGGTTGGTAGATTTTCCCATTGTAATACACAGGATAAATCAAGCAATCTGCTACAGTACCATTCAAAGCCCATCGAAGACAACCGGAGTCCTTCAGCTTTCCTATGTCCTCCAATACAGATCCTTCTGTCCTGACACAGACAGATCTCCCACTGACTTCCAGGTGCATGCATTACTTGTATTTTGGTATGGATATTATTTAAGCAAAAGGACATGACAAACTGCCTAGTAATACTGATTAATGGGTGCCCCTGGGGAATAGTGAGGCATGAGATGAAGTTAAATAACTCCAATGTGCATTACTCAACACTGCCACACCACCTGTAGTGTCTCATTGTGCCTAAAAAATGGATTCCCTTTTAAAAAGGAACATTTTTAATGTTTCACATTAATTTTCTCAAAAATCCTTACACTGTGAAAAATATTCCCTATGGAAAGCCCTCTCCCCACCTCCACCATCACCACCTCCCACCAAGCCTTGCCCTACAGGTGTCCAAAGTATTTTTGACAAGGTGAAATAGCTTGGCGCATGTACTGATAACCCACTTGCCTACCTTGATTTATATTGCACACTCATGTAGTGTCGCTCTGAAAACCAATGGATTTCTCATGTGATGTACAGCTGACTAAAATACTTTCTCACTGGGAAGACCACCATACAAAATGATCCTAAGCCCCTGAGTTGTGTCCTCAACTGCCCCAAAACACCACAGACATCAATTAATGCCTGCACAAGCTCTGATCATCCAAAGTTCTCTTTGGTGTTAATGCCACCATTTGTTTGCTAAGCCTGTCCTTATGGGCACATAATCTGCCCTGTCTTCCGTGTGATATTGCATGGGTAAGTGGGCAACTCCCAATGTCCTTGGGATTCATAGGAGTTCATAGCAGAAGGATTTCATGTTTTTTTCCAGTGACTTGCAAGGCTGGCTGCAATGTGATCACTCAAATGTTTTAAGTTATGCATGGGTTTTTTTGCAGATCTAGAAGAGAATTTAAGTCTGTGTGCTAAAAACAAATCTTCTTGATGCTTAGTTAAACAAATCATACACTCAGAGTAGGCCATACTTATTTTCCTTCTGATTTTATTTTTATTAACATTTACAGTTACTGAAGATCAGAGATTTAATACAAGGATATAAACCAGCATTCTCTGATTGTATTCGCAGCAGATACTAGATACTACTATCGCACAGTTCATTCTTCCAACAGAAAGATCCATGCACAGATAAGAAGCACTTGGTCATTTATCACACACTGGCCCTCAACCGACCACATAGATAAATGCAGAAAACAACATTTTCCAGAAGAAAAAACTCTTCTTTGACATTTATTCACCTAAAATATTATTTCATGTTATATAATAATGAGTGATAATGTATTCACTTAAAATAAAGGGGTTGAGTTTTAGGGATGCTGGCAGCATTCTCTTACTATAGGACAAAGCACTAGGAACTGAAGGGTTTGATACCTAAGGTTAAATTTTGAGACGGCTGATGTTTGCTTCCTTGAGTCACAGAAATATCCATGTGTCAGATCAGCCCAGGGAACTGTGGTCTTTTAGACCACTGGAAATGAGCATTTATTCCACCAAAATCTGTAGTTTAACTTGATGCTGGAAAATAACAGTGGCCCATTTGTTTTCAGTGGCTCAATTTTTAACTTCTGTCAGTTTATTAGAAAAAAAAAAAAAAAAAAGAAAAAAAAAAAAAAAAAAAAAGGAGTATTTAAATAACTCTCATTCAGCTGCAGAGACCCCGGTGCAGGTGTGAATTCTGCACCAACAAAGTGAGCCTTCGAAGGGGAAATTGCCCTTCTCAGGCGATGCCCCTAGGCAGGCTGCAAACTTCTGTGAATAACCAAGTCCCGAACCTCATCCTAAGGCTAATATCTTGGATGATGAATTTCAAGACAGAGCAAATTTCGACAGTCCCGTGATGAGAAACTGGAATTTGCACTGCAAATTCTGTTGCAGGTGTGAGGGGTGCTCTCACGCAGGTGGTGGGGCTGGCTCATGGGGCAGCTGTCACTTGTCCCAGGCACTGTGAGCAGAGGTGGGCTTTCCAGGGACTCCTCAGCAGCCTTAGATGTCCTGAGGTTAGAGGATGTGACTGTTGTGTTCCCTAATGCCCAGAGTCCTGAGTAGTATGCTGCTCCCTTGGGGTCACGGAAATAATCTGATTTACAGAGTCCTCACAATCCTCTATTTTATTCTGAGACAGGAAGACTTCTGAAAAGACTATGTTTAGGATCTAATCATCTACTTTGCTTGCTCAGCCTGAAGTCAGCTTTGTTGCAGAGTTGAAACTTCACCAGCTACTGAAATAACCCACCTGCACCAGTGAGACTATTCCACTGGGATCTGACTGTTGTTCATCCTGGAGATGGGCCAAAATAACCACTGAATCTTGCTTTGCATCTGCGAGTGCTGTGGATCCAGAGCTCAGCACAGCCTTTTTAAAATCTAATGTAAGAATATGAACTAGAGAGGGCCTGTTTTCAGTGCTCATCAAGAAACACTGCAGACCTTAAAAAGTCAGGGAGCTAGGCTGTTTGGTTTTAAACATTGCCAACTGGAGGCTTTAAATTAGTCATTTATCAGAGCACAGAGGCAGACATTTCTCATAATTGGTCTGAGGAGAGGTCCCCAAATGTAAGGAAGTGCAGATACAAGTACTCTGTACATCCTTCTCCAAGTCCAGGCTCAGACAAATACTCCAAACCTGAACACAACCTTTCCGAAGTTTTGAGACATAGATGAGGTGTGTGCAGGGTCTCTGAAGGACTGGTTTATTAACAGAGCAGTAAAAAGTGCTATCTTGCCTGTGCTATAGAATGCTCCAAGCAGGTCTTCAAGGTCTGCAGACACTGAAACCACACATCTAAAAATGATTGAGTTACTCAAGTAATTATTAAATTGGATACCAGTCAAATGTGTTCTGCACTGTATTATACACAATGATTCACCTTTTATGGGGCCATAAATTCATTTGAAAGAGGTGTAGCAAATCCAGGCATGGGACATACTGCAAAGGTTTGGAAATGAAGCAGAAGCTGTAAAGACTGGCTCCTCTTCAAGGGGTCGAGACGTGAAACCCTCTGACCTGTTAATGGCAGCCGGTCATCTGTCACCTGTGGTGTGGCCACGCCAGCAGGAACTCAGCACCTTGATGCCCACCCTAGGCTGACAGAGTAGGGCTGAAAGGGGGTGACAGACACGTGTACAGGGAAATAAAGACTGTGCCCATGTGCCAAAAGTTTCTCCGTTCTTTTTCATGGTGCTCTCTTATCCACTCTCTCAGCCGTCTTCTCCTATTGCCAGTCCACCAAGCCAGCTTTCTATCTGACAATACATTTTATTTTCTTAAAGCAGTTCTTTACCAAGGAGTCACTTGAGCAGTTGTTTGTTTGTTTTCCTTTCTGGGAAATGGTTTAAATTACCATGCTTTCATCACCTATTTCTCCTCTGTGCACACACAGACAAGAAAAATAAAAACAGTTCCAGTGAAAACACATTCTATTTTGCAAACAATAGCTTTTAGGAAACAAAAAAAAAAAAAAAAAAAAAAAAAAAAAGTGGTAAAAAATGATACAGCACAAACATTTTGGACATCCTCTTCCTTTCTCCTGCTCTTGTTCCCTTGGCAGCTGGTAGAAGCAGATTTTATAAAATTGCCATCCAACACTCAGAGGCACCAATGGGGTTTGTTAGACTCATGAGTTTCACAGGGACCAACTCTGTCCAGGGAAAATATCTTGCTTGAAATAAAATCTTTGCCTCCACAAATACCTTCCTTTGTTCTTCTACAAGCCTTAATGAAAATATTTGCTTTTCTGAGGCCTGGATTAGTTGGGTACCAGTCAGCTGGTAACAAGGAAGTGAAGTTCCATCATAGCTCCTAAAGTTGATGCATCTATGCAATTGCTCAGTAAAACAACCTGGTATTTTTTGTCCAGTACTAGCTGTTCTTCCTAGACTCAAATTGTGCTACCTGCACAAAGGATTTCAATTTTTTTAAGAGATCTATCTGTCAGAAGGAAACGAAAAAGCATATTTCCTATTCTGCTCACCATCTCTGAATAAGAAAGTAGAAGAAAAACTCACCAAAATCCCACGAATTACTTTATCTTTCTAATTGCAGAAGTCTTTGTTTTTCCATCTGTCAGTGACAAGGACTCAGTTTTGTAAAACTGTTGAAAAAAAAAGAATTAGGAGTTTTTGCCAATCCAAACGTGGAAAGCATTAGTGAGTCTGCAAACTTGGATGAAATTCAGTTACATTTTGCACTGTGAACTTGAAAACCTCAGTTTGGCTGAGAAAATATGTTAGAAAGTAAAAAAGCAGATGCTGCTTTCCAGGTCTGTCATTCACTTTTTAAATGTATTGCTCAATAATCACTAAAACACAGCTTTCTCAGGTGTTAAAACATCTGGGATTCGACATCTTTCTTAACCCAGATCACTGGGAATTCTGAATTGATTCACCAAGTTTCATGGAACAGGTAACTTGGCTGAATTTAATCCCATTAGCTGAATGTCCAGGTTTCACCAGCTTTAGCTCATAGATCTGAACTGTCAGCAAGCATCTCTTTTGTGTGCACAGAGAAAGCCGATGTTTTGCAGGAACATACCGTAGAACAGACTGAATATCCAAACAAACTGTGTTTGCACGCTTGTCTACGGCAGTGTAGGGGAGAACTGTGTGGGCAATTATAGAATTGGCACTCACCAGTGGGTGTCTGTACCAACTCTGCCTGTGAGCCAAACAAAAGCTGCATATAAGTTTGACCTACAGGAATGCGTCTCTTAGACACATGGTGTGGTCTAACACTGGGGAGGGGACTTTTTCAAAGTTCATTTTACTGTAGTTGTTCCAAAGTACTTGACACTCACAGCAGAACTTCAGGGCCACTGCAGCAAACACCACTCTTGAATGCAGAAAGACCTTGGCCACCTCTTCCATCTCCTCCTCACAATTCATCTTAAAATATTCCCAGCACTGTTGCAGCTCACTCAAAAGTAGGCAGGAACATTGTGCAAAATAAGGATTAGGCTTTAAAAACAAGTAATTCGCTGGTCACTGATTGTGTGTTAATTAGTATCGTTCTGTCCCTGCTTTAAGAAAAATGGTCCACAGATGGCTTCAGACTAAGAAAAAAATGCAGTTTTTGTTCTAGCAATCCTGTTTGTTTCCTGCCACCACCCCTCCAGCTACCCTCTAATTGAACAAAGTGGACTTAATTTGAATTAAACTGTCAAAAGTCTTCCACTTAAATTGATTTATCAGCCTTCCCGGCTGAAATGGATTCATTTCTGCACAATATATATGAAGTGTGTGTTGATGGATTGCATTTCACGGAATGGAAACACTTTTTATGCGTCTTCATTAGATTCAGCTCAGGTATGCAAAGGAAAGCCGGGGAAAAGCAGGGAAGAGAGATGGAAAGGGAAGAATAAGTGTACAAATGTACATGAGAGAGGAAGCACAAGACAGAGAACTCCAGCCTGAGAGTAACAAAAATTGTCTTTCACTGACTTCGTGTGTTCAGAGCCCATGCAATGTTCATGTTGTCCCATATACCCACAGGCATCCCTGAAGTCAATTCCAACAGATGTCAAGCAGAAATTTTATGCAAACTCAAGGTCACTTCATCAGAGAGGATCCCTTCTCCATACCCTACCAGCTGTCCTCCCCAACCCCTTTCTCCTTTCTCATGTATCAAACTAGAAAGCTGTCCACCATCTCAGCTCTGGAACTATGTGTGATTCTATGCAAGCTCACTGACATGGCTTTTTAGAGCTCTAGCTGTGCCATGGGAAGGGTTATTGTGCCAGCTGCCTGCTACTGTCCACCTAATGGAGTATACTGGACCCAGCTACTTGGCAGCTGAACTGACTTAAAGAGTTAAAGAGAAGATTCTTGCTAAACAGAAAAGACATAGAGACACTCCCTTAAGCAGCTGAGCTGTTTAGTCTGAAGGACCTTCTGCAGAGTCCATGACCAGCAACATAGGGTGGGTTGAAAGATAATTAGCCTCTCATTTGGCACATCTCTGTTTGGAGAAACATGTACTTTACCCTTCTTAAAGACTGACACTTGACAGGCGAGTAAGGGAGTATGCCGGGTGGCTGAAATGTGGTGGACCAAGAGACCGCTGTGGCTGTATGTCTGAGTCCCCCCCTGGGACAACCAAATCAAACCTTTCCAGTGACATGCCTTTCAAAAGGAGGCTTATATGGAAGGGGCATTAGAGAGAAAAACCAAAAGCTTCAGCCAGCTCCACTAAAAGCCTTTCAATTATTAAAAATTGTTATTGTCTTTATTTCTGCTCTTTTCCTGACCTAGAGTGTGTTTAATGCAGTAGGAACTATTCGACAAACTCAATTAATTTCCATTTAGAATAAGGTATTTAATCTGAAGAGTTTTAGATGAACCGGGGCAGGTGCAGTTTGACTCTCTGATTGATTGAATTAAACTTCTATTAATTTCCAGCCACACCAGATCCAAACATTTCTCAACAATTTCTGTTCCTCCTGCCTGTCTTCTTTTCTTCCCCTCCTCCTGGACATAAGCATGGTAGATGGAATTCAAAAGGGGCACTAGTTTCTGACAACGGTTGAAGTAAATGTCACAGGCAGAGCATACCAGAGTGAAGATGCCCATTGTGGTGAAGGTGAAGGAATTGCACTGCTTACAGACAAGGAAGGCAGTGACAGGGAGGCTGTTTCTTGAAAGCTATCTGAGTTGGTGATCAAGGAAGTGAAAGATATCCACCCAGCCAACTGAAGCTGGAAAGGATGGGTTTTTCTGAATGATTTAGTATGTGGAGTGCTGAACACCTAGTCCTGTTGTAGGTAACAAAACCTCTGAAAACAAGACCTGTAGTTTCACTAAAAATCCTTCTCCATTGGCCTCGCACAAAGCTGATCAAAATAATCAGAAATGTTTCCCGTGGTTTCAGTGGGATTTGGAAAGGTCTTAAGTCAGCAGGTATACAATTTCTTGTTGTGAAACCTGCCTGCAGAAAATCAGAGAGCTCTGCCACTGATGACCGCAGCAGTAACGTTCAGTCCCATACCCAGAATCTGCATCTTTTCTGATGAAGGTTGCCACAAGGAGATGCCAAAAGTCTGCTCCCCTTACACCCCCTCCCTCATGCTCTTTCACCAGTAAGAATATGAATCAAGCCCTGAAGAGAGCTGTCAGTGAGGGATGATTTTCCTGTGATTATTGCCTGGGTGAGAGATTATGCCTTGTTTTTTTGCAAACTGCCTTATTTGCAGAGCAGAACGCATTGGGCTCATGTCCAATTGATACATTCCTCTTCAAACAGCAGATCCAACTACAGAGTGAGATGCAAATTTAATTATTCCACATGTAGGAAACAGAAACAGAATCTCATTGTTAAATTTGTTCTCCTACGTTGGAAAGATAAAAAACAAAAAAAGATGCTGAAGTGGCCTGTGTGAGCTGAATACATTTCACTCCCCAGAGCTGGAGAGAAATGAACTCTGTTCCTGCTGCAGAAGCTTCACTGGGTAGAACTTTTTTTTTTTTTTTTTTTTTTTTTTTTCCATATTCAGCATTATGATGAGCTGCTGAAACTTCTTCCTCATATGCATGCATATGTGCAAATCCCACCGCATTCCTCGGGAGTATTTTGGCACCACTTCACTTCCCCTTGAAAGTGGTCTCCCAGGATGAGAACCAAGCTAGTTGGACCTTATATAGTGGGACATCTAGATCAGAGCTGAAACAAATGGTTTTCCTTAAGGGATTTGTTCCATTTGAGTTAGCTCAGTTAAAGCTGATGAGGGGACCACTGTGTAATCTGGAGACTCTGTTTCCTGCTGTCCTTTACAATGGAGTGGAAGACCTCAGAAGTTTCTGAAAGGGAAAGGGATCTGTCTGGAAAGTTTTGCCCTTTTTGTTTACCTCTTTTTCTCTCTGTCCACTAGTTTCTGTAGCTCTCTTCATGTCCTGCTTATACAGTTCCAGTTGCAACGGAGCACAGATGCACTACGGGCATTGCAAATGAGAGGAGGTTTGTGGTAGGGAACACCATCCTCTTCGGTACCGACTGACTTATTCATCTTGAGATCATGGGCTTATTTGTGTAGAGGTGAGTCCAACTTTGAGGACAAGTTGACCTTCTATCCATCCTTCTATCTCAATAGCATCTGGCTCCAGGAACTGGTGTTGCCTAGAGAGGAGAATCCAGAAGGTTCCTAGAATCATCTGCTGCAAGAATTGCTGTGATTTAAGGGCAGCCTGAGCTCAGAGTTTGCTTTGCTTACAAAGAGGGCAGTCTTGTGCAAGTCTGTGCTTCAGGTCTGTACCCTTGAACTTGCATTTCAAGGACCACATCTTTTGTCTCAAGGACAATTTGCTTTATCTTCTTTAGACAGTAGAGGGAATCCCATTCATAAGCTAAACATAACTGATGAGGTCTGTCCTAACAGGCAGCAACAGAGCCTAGAGCCACTCAAGCTCACCTGCGTTAGACTGACTGCTGCCCCAGAGACAGTGTCACACTCTGTCCAGTGATGGAT
Source organism: Tyto alba (assembly GCF_018691265.1). Lineage (NCBI taxonomy): Eukaryota > Metazoa > Chordata > Aves > Strigiformes > Tytonidae > Tyto > Tyto alba. Next base: position 8,743,965 of record NW_024881273.1, read on the forward strand.
CAGCCATGCTAGACACATTCATTATATCTCATATCTTATGATAGCAGGAATAGATCCTGTACACTGTCACACAGAGGAAAACTCCGTCCTTTATCTCCCAGTGCATCCTTCATAGCCATAAGCTATTGAGTAACATCAACACTCTATATGGATGGGGAAAATGTCCATGAAAGAAGTCTGTGTAATAGATAACATATCACCCCACAGAACAGAGGCGCTCCTGGGGCACTCATCTTCTGCTGTTAGTTTGCAGATGCCTGCAGGATCATCTTTTTCCATGAGCTGCCTATAATTTACTTCTGGAGGCATGCTCCTTTTCTGCACACAAACATATTAAGATCTGCTTTGTCTGAGCAAATTTCTCTACCAGGAGAAGAACAAGAGGCAAGCAGGACTCCAGACAAGTGCAGAGTGTGATGGTGTTTAGATCCATGCTGTGCATTGGCAGTGTCCTGTTTTAAAAGGGTACCTTTCCTGAAATGATCAAGCAGGATATGAGTGGCAGGTGTTTGGTGGTTTTTAAACATGGATTGTTTCTGTGATGTGGTTTGCAGCATAACCCCCAGATAAATGCACAGGTGAGGGGGTGAAAAGCTGCAACACAAAGGCCAGCCAGAGGCAAGAAATTTTTAATTAGGTTTTACACTGGAAAAAGAGTTTGTGTGGCCACATTTTTAGCTCAGGGGAATCCTTAACCCAGTCTTGCATAGCCTGAGCCTGCTTACTGTAAAAAGGAAAGGAATGTTAGTCAAACAGGGGAAATAAACATCGTGTCACAGCTAAAAGAACATAATTTTCTACCAAACTCTTTCTGTGTTTACCATATTAAATGATCAACACATTTGCACTGTATCAAACTGTGCAGATGTAGCATTAAAAGGTCAGCTGTTAACCTGCAGGAGCAAAGAGCCTCCACATCTCTCTCTTAAAGATGATACTCCATTCTGAATGGGTCCCGGTGGTAGTCCTATAATAACATTAATGCTCTGAGTGGCCATACAGTGGCTCTCATTTGCAGTGCATGGAACCTCTTCATTAAGACTCAGACTCCCACTGTGAAGGTGGGAGCTGACTTTCTTATCGCACTTGAACAACTGGGGAAACTGAGACACAAGGAGATTAAATCCTTTGAATAAAAAAAAAAAAAAATCAGTCTCAAAGTCCTTACTCTCATCCTCTCCTGATCTTCACACAGGTTTCCACATGGCAGAGGTTGTGGGATTAAATATTCAATAAAATCATGGAATTGGAAACTCCAAAGACCATTGGATCTCTTCTAAATTGTTCATCTGTATGGTCAGTAATTCTAAAACAATTAAAAAGTATTTTGATGCAGTTATACTTGAAGGAATAGGAAAATCAGAGGCAATGAAAAACCAAGGTGTTTCTCATGCCTCATATTCATATAACATAGGCTGACCTACCCTTGGGAGCAGCTTATAAAATGAGAGCTGTATTATTACTTAGCTCATTTGGGACAGATAAGAATTCTGCCAGGCCTGATCCTTAGAGCCTGTCAGAGCCATGAATTTGTTTACATTTTAGTTCAGGAAAGGATTTAAGTCCCTGTTTATCTTTAAGGCTCCTCGTAGATGCACGAACTTTCAGGTATTTTTCGTTGAAGAATGAGCCCTTCAGTGAATCAAAGCCTTGTTGCATCCCCGTGGCAGATGGGAGAGGTGAAAGCCTGGCCCCACCTGCCCAACTTGCTAATGGAGCAGCTGAGCCAGAATACAGATGTTACCACGCTTACCTCTATTTCACAGAGGAAGCCAGGAGTAGAAGGAGGTTTGAGATTTAGAGCATATCTATACTCACAAGACTATGCAAATTATGTATTACTCTGGCTTCAAGCCTATGCTTGGAGGTACAATATAGGTTAATTAAAGACACAAGAGAGTATGGAGAAGTTGCACAGATTGGACTAAGCAATAGTAGTGTGGCGAAGACTGAGGAAAGAAGTCCCAAGTTGATTCCTGGAGAGAAAATTGACACCACAAACCAGCTTTGCCTTTTTTTCAGAGAGGAAAAGCACAGCATCAAAGCACTGATCAGAGCTGGTGCAAAAGCGGAACGGTCACCGTTGATGCTGGTTATCCCCACAACTTCACTGACACAGGAAAACTGGGACAAATTTCTGTGTGTGCTTTCCCAAAAATCATGTCTCCCTATTCAGTCGTGCACAGACTGTTAACGAGTCTTCGAGGGCAAAGAGTCTCATTCTCCACAAATGATGTAGCAGGTTTTCCAGTCTTCTGACATATTGAAATCATGAAGGCATGGGATGTGTTTCTGGAAGACAAGCTTCAGTCATGCACCTTCTGTTTCCAGGGTCAAAACAGGGACAATTGCTGGAAATTCGACGATGTATACTAAGGAAGGAGTCAAGCTAAATGACCCAGTAACTTGTCCATGACTAAAATACATTAGTGGTCTTTGTATTCCAGGACTGTTATGCCTCTTTTATCCACATGTTAGGGGCATAGCAAAGCAATTGGTATGAAATTGTCGTTCCTGCTACTTCTACAAGCACTAAATCTTGCTTTGTTTTTCCTATTTTCTTTTCTTCATTTTTTTTTAATAGCCATCCAGGCTTCTTTACTGAAGCCATAAAAAATACAAGTTATGAAAAGCAAAAGAAAAAGGCTATTTCTAGGCAGAGGAACGTGTCTCTCTGTGTTTGTGGACTGAGTAGCACAAGAGGGGACCTGATCCTCAATATATCTGTAGGATGCGTCACACAATAGAGTCCTGAATTGAGCCTTCCAGGCACAACTGCAATGTAAATATTAATTAACATTAATGGTCTGTGGCCTTCCTTGTCAGCTGGAAGCCAGCAAGACTGTGCATGGCCGAGTAGTATTAATTTGTTGTTGGAACCCTGAAAGCAGAGAGTCTGGTGGAATGATGAGCACAGCCGCTTTGCTCCCACATACCTGCCCCACTCTGTTTCTGGATCATTCACGGGGAGGGAAATCACAACTGGGATGAGATGCCATGGCTGTTTCAAAGAGCACTGGGGACACAGGTCAGAGACAGGTTCATTGCTGAGCTCTGTAGCCTACTGTGGGCTCCTCACGTTGCAAACTCTAGGTGTGGTCCCATGAATTTGACGTGCTGGGAAGACCGTCTGAAAATGGTGTGTCACACTTCCAAAAGCCTCTCTCATTCTCCTGGGCAGGTCTCTGCTCACTGCACCTCATTCTTGCAGCCAGGCACCCAGCAATCATTTAGGGGGCTCCAGCTGGAACATCTCAGGTTCCCACTTGTTCCCATTCTGTGGGCCCAATGCTCAGCAACAGCATCTCCCCCACTTTTCCTCCCTCCTTCTCTCTGCAAGTACCTCCAATGAATTATTAATTGCAGCTCATCCAATTAAAGGGCTCCTTCATGTTAATAATTCATGGCAGCTCGTCAGAGCTGTTGGCTGGCAGGCTAGGCAGCACTAGGGTTGGGGCTTTGGTGAACTGAGAGGAGTGAAGTGCAATAAAGAAAGGAAGAAATCAATAGTGTAGCACAGGCTGTACACATCCAGGAGACTCTTTATTATATCTGAAAATTGCTTTCTGTGATTGCTACCATCATTACTTCTGTATTTATTTTTTAACGACTCGTCCATCATGAAGCCCGTATACATAACGAAAAAGGCCAATTGCACTAAAACAGTTAAATTCTTTTAATACCTGGCACTGGGTGAAAGCAGTAATGAGTTCATTTTGTCTCTACTTCCTCTTACAGTGAAACCTTCCTCAACCAGAAGCCAGTTTCATTGCTATCTCTGTAAGTTAGAATAGATCTACTGCTTTTCCCTCAGGAAATGGACCCATCAATGATGTTCATGGGAGTAACTTGCAGCTTAGCAGCTCTGACATTAGTATATAAAGGTAGTTCCCAGGACACGTGAATATCAGCAGAGTATTTAGAGAAAGCATGAGAGTGGTGCTATTGCAGAACCGACCTTTTATCAGGGCATGGAAGAAGGGAAACAGGACTGGAAACCTCTCCCGAGGTTTGAGATGAGTTGGCATTAGGGAAAAGGTTGACAAGATAGTCTGGGATGAGGGCCATGGAAGCTGTGCACATTAGAGGGGATATAGTCTCCTACAGGGCAGATCTGAAATGTGAAGAAAGTGAAATTGTAGATTTTAGTATGTGAGCATAGTCATAGGGAGCAATCCAGACTGGTAAATGGCCAACTTCCTTGTTGTCTCAGAAAAAGTTACACAAGGGATGAAAGGTTAGAAAAGAAAGCCAGAGAAAGCCAAAGTAGAAATAAGATCCACTTTTTTGCCAGTGATATCAGCCTACTGAAAGAAAATACTCAATGAGGCTTTCGACAAGGGTATGCATAGGTGGAAATCACATCAAGACTCAAAGCCTCATGAAAGGAATGCCTCAAACACCGGGTAACGGTTTACTGCCAATAAATAAACCAGTAAAATGGTGTGGACTATATTGAGCAGGAAGTCAGCTTAAATCAAATGTCTATGTCCTCAGAAGTCTTTTGTCTCTGGAATGGTCTCCCTTTAATAAGGGTCATACCCTCCTTTTATAAGCTTGGGGACTATGAAGAGGAGGGCAGACATGTACTGGAATCTGGGGAACTCTTTGTAGCCTTGCACATTGGGGACATTTTGCTTTAAACCACATTTGATGGAAACCATAAAAAAACCCATTGCTAATGTGTGGTACAATTGGTAGTGCATGTGGGTTTTGAGCTTATTTTGAAAGAAATCATGACTTGTACAGCATCCACTTCAATAAAACTTCAGACTGGGGCTTTCTACCACACTACAAATGCATAATATTGATGAAACACTGTTCCTGCATGGGAGTGTGATGTGACTGAATCACAGTTTTTAAAATATGTAAGAACTTGGAGAGAATAGTTATTGTCTTTTTAATGCAAGTGATTTTAGTACTGATTTGAGAATGCTGAGGAGAACATGGAGTTCAGTCTTCATGGCCCATTCAGTCTTTGGTCTCTCAGCTGCAATTTCCAATTAGTGCTAATTTGATTGTGGTTTCTGTGGTGTGGATCATGACAACCTTTTATACCCAGCTGATCTGGCAATGCAATTTGGTGGATCTTTCCCAACAGACAGTAGGTAATTTGAGACTCTGCCGCCACCACATTACCCTTATTTAAAAGTTTTGCTCAGACCCAGCTCCTGGTTAACCTGGTTCTGAAGATATCCAAGTTAACTTCCATTCCCTTATCATGTTTGTTTCCAGACCCCAAAGCCACATCCTAATTCCTGGCTTTATATACTATAAGTGCACTATATGTGTCAGATACCACTAAAATAATGCCATAAAACCTACAAATTGGCACAAAACAAAGCAGAAGAGTTAGCAGAAAGGTCAGTAATGGTAGGGGATATTTAGTGGAGAGCTGCAATTTAGGAGTGGCATGGCACAGCTCTGGGTGGCTGAGGATGTACCCTCCGGTCCAACTCATTGCATGAGTGGCTCACTGATCAGCTGCTGAACATGCTCAAGGGAAACATCAATCAGTGGTGGTTTATTTTAAGATGTCAGGAGGCTTCTTGGTGACCGCGTAAGTATCTCACCATCGTGCATGAGAGGGCAAGGTGGATTGCTGAGCCTTCAGCTCTGACAGCCCAGCCTCCCGGCATTGCCACGGTGGTAACTGCCCCCCCTTGCATGGGAACCAACCCCTCTGCTCCGGGCGGCCGAGACGAGACCACGGGCGGTCTGGCACGTGGCATGCGCCACGGAGGCACAGCCAGCTTTCCTGAGCCACAGCTGTCTTTCCACACAGCTTTCTTCTTTAAAAAGAAAAGGGGAACTGTGGACATTTTTTTCCAGGTTTTTGCAATATCTCAATTTGTCCACTGTGTACGCACAGATCAATTCCAGAGAATGAAACCAATGTGAACTTGTAACACTGCTGAGCTTTTAAACAAGAACAAAATCAACAAAAAATCTTAGCAGAAAACCAAATTTCTGTTTTGTTTTGTTTTGTTTTGTTTTATTGACATTTTCATGAGGGAAGAATTGATCATATCTCAACTCTGGAGTTGAGGTCTTTGAAAAACCTTGCTTTTAGCTTGCAATAAAAAGGTGGAGAGATGGGCACAGATGATGCCCCACTTTCAAAAACCTCTCTGGAAGCTCCAGTCCAAATCCAGTTCTCTTCCAGCATTGCTTTGTACAATACAATTTTTCACTTTATTCTCTCTCTGCTGTTTGCTTCATATGTCTGTTAATACATAAGCCTATTCTTTTCTATCTTGCTTGTATTTTTGGCTCTTTTTTTTCTTTCTCTGCTTAGTACTAAACTGCAGCACACGCATTGTGCTTTCAGCTGCCTGTGATCTGTCAGTGGGCCCAGGAGCTTAGCCTTAACAGTCTATGTAAATATTGTCTCAAAATTACAAATATTCAGAATGGCAGTAATATATGGGGCTTTTGTTAAAGCATCTTGTTTCATGGGCTTAACTACAGGCTGGGAAGCATGGAGATGTTGACGTGTTATTTGTACAAGGGACACACACTCACATGTACACAAAAGCTGAACTTTGTACAAATAGCAGTTCAGGCCATAAATATCATAGCAAAATTGCTCCCAGATCAAAACAACCCCCAAAAGAGACATGATCGAAATTAAGTCAGACTGCATTACTTTCGGGGCACACACCCTTCTTTTCTTTTTTCCCTCTGAATGTGGGTGGAAAAGAGAACTCCGGTGCCGAGAAGCCTATTCTGGATCAACACATTTAGAAACAAAATGTACCTTTGTATCTAAAAATTTGAGTGTCATGAATATTTAATGTGGGGAGGAAAGAATGATTTTGTCAGTGTGTAAAGCAGTCCCAGAGAGGCTCGAATTCTGCCTGGTTTCTATTAGCTTTACTTCTCTGTAAACAGACTGAGTCATTTGCTGCAGGAGAGGTGTGTGAGCACAGGGAGGGAAAGACACATGGGTAAAAAGAAAAAAAAACCCACTGTCATGCAAAGGGTTGGAAATGGATTTGCTGTGCACAGTGCTGCCTCCATCCTCATTCACTGTGATGTGTTACTGGGTCTGTACAGCGAAGTTTAGCTGCAGTTTTCAGACCAACAATGTCATGAATTTGAAAGGTCTCCTGCACTGCTAAAAAAAATTATGAAGGTGCCTGTACCTCCTGACTAACCTCCCATAGAGCAAAAACAGAGACCCAGAGCCACCCAAAGGGAAATCTGATATTGATGAAAATGTGAACAAAAAGCTTTCCTTTCAGCTCATCCCCAGCTGGTTGAAACTGAACTTGTTCCCTGTCGAAAGACATTGTGGTTATTGGGGTGTGATGGGTGCCCCATGGGCCTCGTGAGCTACGCGCACACCATGAAGCCTCCAAGCTACAAACTGCACAAGAGGCAGGAGCTCACTCTGATCCAGCACAGCAGGGACAGTCCAGGGGATCCAATTTTGTGATCCTGGCACAGGGAAGCCCCTGGACTCAGGAAATCATATCAGCATGTATTCAAGTGGAAGGCTGCAAACCTTTAAATTAAGCATATCTCAAGAGTTTGTCTGTGTATCAGGGCACCAGTGACTTCAGCTTGTTCTCCATTGTGTTTTTCTCTGTATTTGCTGAGATCACTCTGCATCTCATATTCTCTAGTCCAGTCTTAGGGCTGGGGAGGTGCAAAATTAAACCCGCCTGTGCCTCCTGAGCTGGGAGTAGGATAAGTTCTGGGCATACATGGAAAAGGGAAATAAACCCGGGGAGAAGAGGGGGCTGCAGCCTTCCCTTCCCCACCCTGCTGGAGCACATCCCAGTAGTGGGCAGGAGGCAGCCTGGGTTTGGGAGACAGTGTGTTTAATAGCATTTTGCCCCTTCCATCTTTCTATTACTCCCATTTTCATACGAGTAGGGGCATAGAGCTTATGTGGTCTACCTGGACCAGTCCTGCTGTTCTGCAAATGGAGCTGGTTTGGCATCAGCAAGCAGCTGAGATTTCTGTCTTTTCCTTCCTAAGTTGCTTTATTCCCTCCTGCCTTTACCATGCAGGTGCTTGGCGCAACCATGAGTCAGAGCCTTTGAGATGGGCTGCTTGTACCAGGCTGCCATCCAGAGGGGAAAGATACAGTGCTGGGAATACCAGGAACTTACTGGCTGGGGAAGACATGCAAAAGGGATAGCTCTTGTCAAGAAATCAGAGCAGGGCTTTACATCTAGGGCAAGGAGGGGTTTAGAAAGGGGTCAGGTGTTTAATTTTCAAGATCCTGATGGCTTGAACCAAACCCTTGTTCCAGAATCCTTTCTGATGAAAGTCCAGATCATGAGCAGCAGCAAAATTTGCACCTAAAAAGAAGTAATAATAATTTATGTACATGACACTTGTCACTGGAAGATTTCAAGCACTTCATCATCTGAATCTTTACATCTCTGCTCTCCCTTCTTCTGGGCTAATAACTCAGACCCTGGCTATAAACTTTTCCATCTGTAGGACTCCAGACCTAACTCCAAACTGTGTCACTAGAGCCCTTCTGGGGCAAAGATGGCCAAAACTGCAAACAGGACATAAAGCAGCTATTACCTGTTGTTTGAGGCAAGGCCTGTCTGGTGTCTGCTGGCACACTTGATCCTCAGACTCTTGGACCATGTTACTCAATTGCCATCGGTGAATAAGATGAATATACTCCAATAAGGCAGACACACCTATATAATCAATACCTATTAGCTTTTTCCACCCATGGGTTGTGTGTATCTATGCATATATAGAGCTAGACACATCTGTGCCCACATTCGGGACCTGTTCTGTGACTACGTATAAGTATATGCTGCAGTTCCTATTATATACATATATAGAGACAGTGTGCAGCTCTCTATATAAATTTTTGCTAGGTCTTTCCTTTTGCGGTGTGATCAATAACAGTTCTAGTGTAGAAGGTGAGCAAAGTGCCTTGTTAAACTAATAATTGCACAGGAACCAAATCTTTTCTAATAAAATCTTTTAAAACCTTTATAAAATTTCCACTCTATGGCCAGTTTTCCTGGGAGACCTATAATTATTGAGAGTGGAAAGAAAGGAGCATAACTAGCCTCTCTTACCAGCCGCCCGATAGGCACTAAAATGGGGCTGTACTGAGACGGTGGCCCCTGTGGAGTCTCTTGATTGAGACACAAACCTGTAGGCTTGTGCTGTCCATCTCCCGGCAGGGTTTATAATTAAAGCTGTATTGCTGTTTATATTCCAGCAGCACCTGTAAGACCCACTGCACAAGGTGCTGTGCAAACAGAGAGGCAGCAGGCTTGCTGCAAAGGATTTACAACCGTAATAGATAAAGTGTGCTGGGGAGGGGGGGGGCGCGGTGGCTGTGGAGAGGGGTGAGGAGGAAGAAGGACAGTGAGTCTTTCAAAGTTTGTGCGTTAAAAGAAAACAGAAGTCAGGGGCCTGATTTCCAAGGAGCTGCCACTCTCTGCCAGGCAATATTGCCTCTCAAATTTAGTCTCCAGGAAACACACGTGTGGCTTGAACCAGGCACATCCATGTTATGTTTGTGCATGGGATCACACTACAGGGCAGAAGTAATGGCCCTCAGCTGCAGCTGAGGTTTTTGGTATCCTATCGGGTCCCATTTGGCTGTAGGAATCCCCAAGGGATGTATATTTAGAATGGACCCTGCTACTGCAAACTCCCGTACACCAGGCGCAGCTGGGTGGCAGGTGTCCCCGCGGCGCTGGGCCGGGGGAGGGCAGCTGCTCTGCGCTGCGACTGCCTGCGACGGGGGTCCTGCTCCGGCCAGCGAGCCAGAGACACCCGGGAGGGCTGCGGCTGCGGCTCGTGCAAGAGAAGCACAGCGCTAGGAGGGTGCTGACACAGTCTGGGAGCACGGGAGAGGAGGAAGCCGGCAGGCTGAGGGTAACAGATGGGCATCTTCTGCAGCAAATCCCATCGCAGTGGGTGCAGCGAGGATAACTCCCAGCCAGAGCAGCCAGGAAAGCGTGCCAGTGCCTTGTTCACTGGGGCATCCTGCCTGCACTCTGTGGGAAAAGGCCGATCACCTTGTAAATGAGGCGCTATCTTCTCTGGAGAGGCCGTTGCTTCTGTGAGGCTTTTCATTAGCTTCAGTGCCATCCATCCTAGGCAGCATTAGTAACATAGGAAAGAAAGGCAGGAGACAAGAAATTTAGTAAGTCGTGGGTTGTGTTTGCTTAAACAGTGTCTTCAGGCTTCAAAACTAATGCATGTGGAAGGGGGTGTTATGTAGGGACACTCAGCTTCCTTCCTCCGAGTTAATTAACCTCCTTCACCTCCGTGCTGTTATAGACACAAGCAGTTCTACTGCATATGTCAAGGGCGTAATTAGCACAGCCTGAGCAAACCACACACACAGAATGGAAGCGTGCCTGCAAGATGGACAAAAGTGAAAGCCGGGCATTGACAGGACAGGGGCGATGAACCACGACACAGTTGGCCAAGTATGGCAGGAGCAAATCTGAGCTGCTGTAGGGAAAGATATGGGCTGTCCCTCTTGCATTCCCTCCGTCTGCTGTCTGCAGTTGCAGGGCATGGATGAGAGGCTGCATCCACCAAAGGAGAGCAGATTCACTCCCTGGGGGGAGGACAAGGGGTAGGAGAAGCTTGGTGATGGAGGAAAGTCTTCCTCAGTTCCTATTTGTTGCACCCAGTGGACCAGACCTCCAGCATTTCCAGCTTCTTGACGTTCAAAGGACACAGCCTTCCTCCCTCATTCAGTTAGCATGATGACAGGTCCTCAGGTGACCCTTCTCCATCCTACAGGAGAAAGTCTCCACCCTCCCTACCCCCTCTGCTGCTCTGCCCAGCCTTGAGCTCCCAACCCCTCTGCGGCCAGCACTCCAAATCCTGCCTCTCCCCTGGTAACACAGGTTCCATATTCTCATCTCTCAGGATGGTGACACCTCTGCTATCAAGAAAATGAACCCCTTTGACAGGACAGACTGAAGTGGAGCCCAGTGGTGTTTCCCTGATAGAAGGATGCTGCGTTGCCTGAGGGCAGGTCTGCAAGGATCCCTGTGAAGGTGTCCACCACTCTTCACAGAGCTCAATTCTTGGGACCACTGTCCCTCACTCTTCAGCCTCAATGGATCCTTCCATGCCTGTTGATCAACTCCATCCATGCTGGTTCCTCTTCTTCCTTCCACTTCATCTATTAGGCTCTTCTGATATAGAGATGATATTCTCACCTCACCTGACATAGATTGCAATCAGCCTGGGGAAGCCTTGCTCCATGACCGAAGATCCCCAGTGCTACTGTCATGCTACTGTTGTGCAGATCCCTGTGAATGGAGGGTGTGAGGAGCAAAACAAAGAAGGATAATAATTCCCTGTAAGGCCTCACCTCTTCTGCAGCTCACAGCTTCTGACATTGTCTCCTCCCTTCTCCTCGGCATCACAAAACACACATGCAAAACATTCCCAATTTTTAAATGCTGCTGTTTTGGAGAAACATAGTGCTTGCTCCAGCCACAGGCACTAAATCATCCCTCTCCCTTGGATGTGTGTGGAGGAAGTAAGGCCAGTGATGAATGGGGCTGTCCATATTTACTTTGGGAGCAAAACAGCTGTGTGAATCTCACTGTGCAACGGGTACTCTGTGCAAACTCGGCATCCCCCTTGCTTCCTCCCCCACCGCTTAGTGACAGTGACTGAGTGTCCACTTTGCAGAGCACTGCCCAGGAGCATGCATGACTCCCAGCACCTCTTGAAAGTGAGGCGGGGGGGGGGAACCTAACCCTCAAGTCATCAGAGTTGCTGTATTTCTTTGGTGAGTCTTATTTCCTGTGATGACTTTGCAAACAAGCAGGCCACTGAAATAAAAGAAAAGTGCTGGGGAACTGGAAGTGAGAAGGGGGAGGAGAAAGGGTAGTCTGGCTGTTTCTTGCAAGGAACTGCATCCAAGATGTTGAAAGACTGTAGCACTTTTCATCCTTCAGACAAATACTCAAAGTAAATATTGATGCCAATATGCTCTGTGTAATCAGACTGCAGTTCTCTACACAGAACTTCTGGACTGTGGGGTTTAAGTTCTTAAATGTTAGCAAGTCTTAAGCAATGTATAGACAACCAATACAGGATTTCTACCCCTTTCTCCACTGTTTTGTGCCTGCCTTGATCTACACTGTTGGCTGCTACCTTCACTTGGTGAGCCAAACTCAGCCCTAAGTAGAAGTTTGTTCTTCCACCAGATCTCTATGTAGTCCTGCCACTGAACTTCACTCTTTCCAAGCAGACCCCTATACTTAAGGATATTCCCATTTTCCTCATAACCTGTATCCCTGTAACCCAGCAGAAAAGTTTCAAGAGATGACCATGATCTGTCAGGGGCTTCACTGCAATTAATACATCTCAGCAGAATGCTTCGCTTTCACCAAATCAGCATATTCTGAGAGGAAAAATATGAGAGTTCCAAATCAGTCAGAACATTTCCAATCAGCTCTCTATTTTACTCTTTAAAAGATTGAGATGTGCTGGGTACAAGCAACAGAATTGTGGAGAAGGGAATAAGCTGTAGGGTTGTCTACACCTCACATACCTGGAGGTGAAACAAGAGTCTGAAGAAGGAAAGATACTTAGATATGACTCCGATACCTTCATCCAGCACTTTACACAAAAAGACTTAAATTATAGCAGTGAGATGTGTGGCTCCACTGCAGAGAGTCCTAACAGCGAGTCTGAAGAAAGGCACTTGGCACTGTGTTTTGGAGAGATGACACTGTGTGAGACTCTTACTGGCTCTAAGTAGACCCAGGTGATTAAGAGAAGAGGAATAATCACTGGCTCCATTTGTATAGACTGCTCCTGTAGCAAACCAGAGGAAGGGTCACCTCGAGATCCCAAACTTGGCATAGCTTCCCTTGAGGTGGGGTTTAGCCTACAGCTGCCACCCACACCTGGAATCATTCTGATCCAGACCAGCACAAGCTGGAGATGGACTAAGATTCAGGGCTCTGCAGTCTGAAATATATCTCCTCCCCACCATCATGGGCTGGGTTAATCACTGAAGGGGGAAAAGAAAGAACTGCAAATGGAAAATGGCATTTTCAATCTGCTGGAGTGCCTGGGGAGTGGGAACAAAGGTAGATTCAGGGAAAGGCAATGAGAAGAATGACAGGGAGCTGGGAACAGCTCCTTGCCTTATTCCTATGCTGCTCCACTCCACACTCAGATAAAGTGGTCCCTTCTCCCCAGCCTTCTCCTTTCTAGTCACACACTCAGTTGGTTAATTCTCTCCTCGTCGTGATCAGAGATTAGATAGAGCCTGGATTTATAGCTAGTGAAAATAAAAAGAGCTGCTCCTATCAAGGATTCAAATGATTAAATATCCCACCATAGAATACTTTTAACTTCACTTACAGTACAATTTCACTTACACACTGATGCAGTTGACAGCACTAACAAAAGCTGCTTGAGTAATATGGGGCCTGAAGAGTGAGAGAAAAAAGCTGGAGGAGAGAATGAGAACAAGGGATAGGGACAGAAATTGAGAGAGAAAGAGAGAAATGGGATTAGAAAGTGAGATGCAAAGAGAGGAAAGGAAAGGCAGGAAAAGGGAAGGAGAGGAGGAGGCTGGTGCTCTCTGCTTGCAGAATTAAATGTACAAGAGCTAAACCAATTAAACAATGAAAGGAAAGCAAAGGATTAAATGAAGGGCCATGTAAAACAGCTCCTCTAATCCAGCTCATTTACTGCTCCTTATTCTCCTTTTCCCTCTCATGTTGATCCTTAGATTCAACAACAGCGGACCCGTATCCTCGCGCCTCACACAGGCAGGCTCCTGCGGGCACCGTGTTGTGCCTATTCGCCCCCGTCCACCCCTGCCCGATGACAGCTGGAGTAGGGGACAGCAGCTTCGGCCTGGGGATGCTCCGGGGCAGGAGAGTGAGCCTCTGCTGAGCTTTGGTCGTGCCCATGGTTAGACTGCTCCTGTTCTCCAGCCAAACTCACTTAAGGACAGCTTCGGCAACGCATCGAGAGATTTTCTGCGAAACGGGATTGTCCTCCTCTACAATCATTACCAGCACATTAGAGGAGTGACTGTTCCTCTCCAAGTGCTGCTGGAGAGCTCCGTTTTGGACAAAGCCTCCAGTCTGCTGTGGTGAACCAAAGGACAAAAAGGAATTTTCAGGGCAGTTTCTTCTCCTGCCTTCTCTGTGTCTCCTCTTTTTTCCCACTCCTTTCCTTTTCACAGATTTACAGACACAGGAGCCGTGAGATTGGAGTGCACACAGCCCCAGTGTGCACAGGAGGGCTGCACCCCTCACCCTGTGCACGTCATTCCAGGGCTGCAGATAGCAGTGTGGGAAGGAGTATTTCCACTCCCTGTGCCTCACCTCCTCCATGCCCTGCTGATGCTGGGATCCACCCCAGCTCCCCAAACCTGCTGCGTGGGTCGAGGAGTCCTGCAGAAACTGTGGCAGTTATAGGGAAAGCGACTGGTATCTAAAATGCAAGAAACAGGAGATTGATGGGGGCTAACATCACTTACCCACCTTCTCCTTTTCCCCTCTTTCTCCATTTACCTGATGTCTAAGAATGATTGTTTCTTTTCTAGTTACTTCTTACAATTTTGATCTCAGCCTCAAGGAGAGCAGAGGGACAGCAGAGCAAGTCATTTGGGGAAGGACCTGAGCACTGGGGGAAAGCGTGGCTCCCTGGAGGAGGTTATCTGTGCCTGGTCACTGTCTGCAGGGATGCTGTGCTATTTGGAAATTACTTTTTTTCCCCTTCAGCACTCTAGAGCTGCAGATCATTTGAATTCACCCTCTCCTTTCCTTTCTGGAGACAGAAAGGCCCCAGCCGTACTTGAAATGAGACAGATGCTTATGGAATTGTGGTTTTAAAAGCATTTTTCAGTTGAGTTCTTTCCTTTTCTACACAGAGCGGTCCAATGTGAGCTGACTAATAAATGCATTATCTTTTTTTTTTTGCTTTCCTAGGAGGGTTTGATATGGCAGCTCCATAGATCAGCCTGGTCTCCAGGGATATTTCTGCCCTAAACAAAATGGAAATTGTCTGCCCCCTCACAAGCCCTCAGTGACTCATACAATAAAGAGAACCCATAAATATTTGGGTAATTACAGTCCGTTCGCCTAAATTCCATAAGAGGCAGAGCACTTTCTCACTTCATGTCCTTAAACAGCTGTCGTGTGTTGCTGTTTGCTGCCTGTGTGTTGCCGTAAGCACCCGATTCCCCCTTAATGGTCGGCTTCCAGGTAGCATGCATTCAACTCTTCATCAGTAGTTAACAAAGGTTGGGAACGTTCCATAGCAAAAGAATTAAAAGATGTGCAATGAATAGTAAGTTAGACACTGTATTGCTTTATACACAGCACACCCAGAGCCACCGCCTGTCGCCTGATGCCCCATCCTGGGTGACCACGACCACACTGTAGCCACCTCCCGCACATGGAGATCAGAGGACCTTGTGCCTGGAGCAAGCATTTGCTGAAATCTGCTGCAGCCAGACTTCTCAGTGCAAAGACAGTCCTCGAGATTAATGCATTTTATAATGTTATTATTACTGTGTTGTTGTTAATATTTTACTGCTTGTTGTCACCACTCTATGAGGCAGATCCAGCTGTACATATATCTGATCTGGGTTGTCTACACGTTCCCTGGCATTGTTACACCAGGCTCATGTTACAGCTATTTGATGCTGCATAAAATTACCAGAAAGACAAAAGTGGAGAATATATATATTTTAAAAAGAATGACTGAGTGAAGGTTTGGGCTATGTTATTTCCTTCCCTCCCTCCCTGCCTCATCAGCTCAGGGTGAATTACAGGGTGTGCAAGAATACTTTTAAAAAACCCTCTTTGAAATTAGCATGTCTGGAGCAGCACTGTCTGCACGCCCCAGCAGTCTGCCTTTTCTCAGTGGCTCATATCTGCTCTTTGACGACCTCTTGCAGCGCAGCTGATGGCCACAGTGACAGGAGGGGCACAGGTTTCCTTTTGCCCAACCCAAGGCAGTCAAATAGACATGGAATGGATTTGCATAAAGTGTCTTTCTTTCTTGACTTTCCAACAGTCCTCCAAAGAGCACCTCCACTGTGAGAAAACTGGGCACCGTTGGCTTGCTCAGACCACAGCATCCAGCATGCAGAGAAGTCGCGCTACTCCTGCCAGAGGGACGGACAGACAGGTCTACAGACATATTTTTGGTCTGGTCTACAGAGGGGAACTCTCCAAGGAGCTGGTGACTGGCAACCCCAGCGTGGGAATGAAAAGCTGCTAAGCTGGAGGAACCCATCAAGGGCAGCCTCCTGCCTCCGGAGGTAACAAGGCCTAGAGAAGGTTTGAGCAACCGTAGAGCCTGGTATCAGACCTTGTCAGTCACAAACTTTTTATTACAACCTGCTGCTTTATCAAATGCTTCATTTTATCTGTTTTCAGCCCCCCCCCCTTTTTTTTTTTTTCTCCTGCTACTTAAAATTTGTTTCTTTCCTTGCTATGGGTGACAGTGCTTCTAATCAGCACTTCCCTTGTCTAATTGCCTCATTGCGAGCTTCTCCCTGAACCTGTCAGACACAAACTCACACTTCTTGACTTACTTGTCACAAGAAAAATTGTTCTTTTAAATGTCTGAGAGGCACAAGGACATTGAATACTCCAGGGAGAGAGAAGGATGGAGGAGTGACTAACTGCAGTTACTTATTACATAGTATTTCTAAATCCCCCCCCAATTTACCTGGAGATACACAAACATTGAAAAAATAAAATTCTCTGTCTCAAAGACATCACAGTCCAAAATATGTTGACACTGAAAAGTCGCTGTGGAAGTTATACATGCTGTGATTATAGCAGAGGATGAGTGGATTAGTCAGTGAAACAAACCATCCATGGCAGGAGAGATTATTTTGCATGTTAGAGGAAGATTTGGGGACTCTAAATACTAGCACTCATTAATAATTAATGTATTTACTGCATAGGAACCTACTTGCTGACCTATTCCCTCCCTGCCTCAATCACATCAGGTGTGCTAGTAGAGAAAAAAAGTTTGCATGTTTTTGCTGTACCAGTGTTGCACCCCTGTAAGGAATTTCTGTCCTGTTCATAACTGAGCAGAGCTCTGAGTTTTACCTCCTGCATTCGAGTCCGCTGCTATCCACCTAAATTAAATTATTTGTGAAGCAAGTTGATGTTCACCCCTGGTGATAGCAGAGGTGTCTTTCAGGCCAAGGTATTTGTGGTTGTCATCTTATCTCTTGATAAGAAGATAACAGTGTTCTTCCAGCTACTGACACATTAACTTTAGTGATGGTAGATTTGCCTATCAAAGGCTGGCAGAAAGATAGAGCAGGGTTAGATGTTTGTGTAGCTCGGGTTAGTGTTTCCTGGGTAAGATAAATGATGACCTTGGTCTTACCTCCACCTGCTTTGTCTCAGACTAAGCAGGTGACAAGGCTGATGTCACATCTTCATGTCTTTCCTGGAGTAATTTGGAGGGCTCTGACTTCATAGCAGTTTTATTATACTGGTGACATATTGGTCTTGTCCTTTACATTTCATCCCACAAGAGCAGATTCTCTTGGTGGCACAGGACAAGCCACTTCAGACCAGGGTCCCTCTCAGCTCCTCAAGTATTAGTCAGGGAGCAAAGTTTCATTCACAGTAAATAGTATCTTTGTGCTTCTGTGCCTTGCCTACAAGTGAGGAGATCACGGCTGTTCCCTTTTCCAGTTTTCCCTTTGTGTTTTGGAGGGGGGTTTGGGGGATGGGGCTCAGGGAGGTTCCCATGGCAGTGGTGTTTGCAGAGCTTGCTCTTGGGAACTTTGGCAGGAGAAAGTGTCCCGGAGCTGTCGGTGGCTTACGTCTGGCATTGCCCTGTCCTTGCTGCCTCTCTCATGAAGCAGTTTTGAGGAAGTTTCCCCAAGTCCTCCTCTACCTGCCCAGGGTTTCTTTACTTATGATCGGCTGAAGATCTGGGAGTGCTGGCTTCTGGCAAGTGAGCTGGTTACTGAGCAGCTATGACCTCCTGGTGAGGCAAAAACAGAGATATTAGCAGGGCACAATTAGAGGGCAAAGTAGAGAGGGGGAGAGGTTGACTGTGGGCCACTGTTAAGTATTTCACCTGTCAAAAAATTACTTTAACCTGCACATTTATGCTATAAAAATATTTCTTCAATCAAGGAAAGATCTGCTGTTCACAAGGACAAAGCTAAGGCAGCATCTTCTCCTTGTCTCAGAAAATTAATTTAAAATAAAAAATGTGGAGAATTCAGCAGGAGAGAAGGAGAGAAAGAGAGAGGAAACCATGCCTGTATATGGTCTTTAGTCCCTGACCACCATGCCTCTGCATTGCAATGGGGATACGGTATAGCTCTTTTTTCTAGGAGCAAAATGTATGCATCTATGCCTTAAAGCCCAGCTGAAAGCTCCCAAAGTCAACGGCAGTCTCGAAAGAGATTTTGTCTTTAAATCACCTTCTGCACTGATTGACTGCTCCCTTCCCCGGAGGGTGCCCAACCGTCTGCATCTCAGTGTGCACCAGAACACCCGTCCTCAGCCCCGCAGCCCGTGAGAGCCCAACCACCCGCGGGGGCTGCACGCAACCGTCTTTACTCCAAGTCACCTCCAGGGCTGAGATTGTTGCATAGCTCCTGCGCGGTTCCTCCAGATTTATGCTAAGTAAAACAGAACTGATTTTGGCCCTTTTTCTTATTAGGCCAATAATTCTTTTCCTACACTTTTCAAATCCCTTGCTGTCTGAATGTAGGATACAAATGACTCAACCTATGCATTTCTTGTCATTTGTGAATCATTAGGCCTCACTTAAGAGGGTTTGCATCACTCCACGCTCATCTTTATAATCCTAGCCTAGTTCTGGGCTTTGGCCAAATAGCATTCAGGCTTCACTTCTATTCCTTTACCTTCAGTTCTTTATGTTTTATTGAGTTATTCAGGCATTTTCCATTGGGATGAATTGGAAATACACAATGTAAAATGCAGTTTCTCAAAGGAAAAATTTACATTTGCTGAAGTTTGTTTATTTTAAAAATCAACATGCATATACTTCTGGCCAGAATAAGACTGATTAAAAATAGAACCATGGCTCAAATATTTCAATTTTCCAAATGTCTCGCTTGAAAACAATGAAACAATATTCTAAACGTATTTGACTTACAACACACTAAACATTGCCTCATAAAAAATTGTAAGCTGGACACCTATTCTCCTTTAACAGCTAGGCTCTCTGTAGAAGAATTCCTCTTGTATTTTGGATTCATGGTGCATCAGGCTCATTACAGGACGCTAGGATATTTTTGGATATGCTCTTTGGAATTCTGTTATCCCTATTTTTGCAGCAAGCTGGCACTTCTACAACTCCAGCAAGGAATATGTCACTAAAGACAAACAGGTGTTTGATACTGAACTGATCTGAAAAATTTCAGGGAAATTCAGTAAATCAAACCAAAATATTTTGTTTCATTGTTGTTCTTATTTTATTTTTCAAAACTGGAACTAATTGCAATGGAAATATCTGAAATAAAGTGTTCTTTCACTTTGAAGCTTTTTTTTTTTTTAGGTTTGCTCGTCCATAATAAATGTCTAATTAAAGTTTTCATTGCAAGCTAGGACAAAAATCTAGGGGTAGAAATTACAAATTTAACTCTGTGCTACACTTTGTGATGACAGAAAATGAATAGCCAGCAAAACCAGGAATTAGAGTGAGACTCTCTTCCCACGTGTTGATCACAGTGGGCTCATACTACCGATGTTTAGAGCAATTTTGGGCAGGCACAAAGAAGGTATCCTCACTGTTTAATTGAGAACAAAAGAAACACAAAACCAGTTCTGCCTAGTGAAAAACCAGTATGAAATTTTAACTGTGCCCAGGTTCCATCTCTGTCTTTACAGAGGCTTTGGTATCTCCATCAGAAGTTTATGGCAGTGGGATAAAAAGTCTGACCCACTCCTGTGATTCGTATGAGCTATAGGACTGCTGTATTTTTAGGATGTGCCTAGCAAAACACTTCTTATCTTCGTCATAGCATTCAGTGACTCCAGGGAAACCCCAGACCCCCCCATCTTCATAGATCTTGTCACCTGGTCCCTTATGTATTACCCATGGCACATATCTGTTTTCCCGCTCTGGGAACTTTGATAAAGACAAAAGGCTTCACTATCATCAGTGCTTTTGTGGGCATTTTTATCACTAGTAGGATACATATTGATTTTGAACCAGTCTTGTTTGCCTGAACTCCGATGCTGGCAGTCCATGGACATCATTTCAATCTGTTCAGCACTCCCAGGCGTACGGTGCCCTCTTTTTATTTTTAAGGCATGTAATAAAACACAAAATTAATTCCATGTCTGATTTATGCCCAAAGCCACCATTCTGTGTTCTTCCAGCTGAGATTTGATTGGATTTCATTAGATTCTTTTCCATAGAGGCAGATAATTTTCTTCAGGTTTAAGTTTGAGTGTTTCTGGGTTTGTCTGGGGTTTGGGGTTGTTTTGTTATTGTTGCTAAGTAGCTGAAAAATGTGTTCTTATATTTGTCTGTATGGAGCTATTGAACAAAAATAAAAAACATGCCTTTTTAAAGTAAAAAGCACAAGTTTTGCATAGATGAACCTCGTTTATACTTCTTTTCCTTTACTCTTGTTATTTACTGACTATGCTGTGTCATTAAAAAGTATTGTCACGAGATGCTTTTGGCACATTTATAACAGATCTAGCAAATGATTCACCTATCTAGATTCTTGCAGGCCTGCATTTACTAACATTTCCAGCTTAGCAGCTATCATCTTTAAAAAAAAAAAATAGACTGGACATGCCTAGATGGGCTGGCAAATACCTGTCCTACCTGATGCTTCCAGAAGGAAATAAAATATTTTCCCCTGCTCTGTTGATCCTACGTTTGAAAACAGATAGGCTTAATGATATGACTGGGAATTAGCAAACCCAGGTTCTGCAAAGCCAGATAACAGGGGTTGTAATAACACACATCATGTTGTCAGAGCAATCGCCTGCACCCACCCTTCATTAAAGGAACGTGCATGGTCTGAGTCCTGCTGCCTCTGAGCCAGAGTGAGTCCTCAGTGCTCTTGATCATGCTACCCCAGCTCAACAGGAGCTTGGCTGTGGCCCTGGCAAGATGTAACACAAGATTAGGGAAGCCAAAGAAAAAAAAAAAATAAGAAACAGTGAGATCAGAAGAGGACATGCTGATGAAATAACCAGAAGAGAAATAAGGTGATGGTAGAAAAGCAACACAAGGTGATAACAGAACTGAATTTAGCTCAGACTTAAATGCTTGCCTACATAACAGGACTAAACTGTCCTTGATGTTCATATGGGCTCCACCAGCTAGGCAGAAGTGCCTGAAACATTTTTTAACACCGCAGTTCTTTAAGGACCCAAAAGCAGCGTGTGCCCCAGCTGGGTACATCCCAGCCAGCAGTTGCCATTGCTATAGCCCAGCCTGTGGGGTGCACGCTTCCTGCCCTGCCCCATGCGAGAAGGAATTTCACAGAAATCGACAATTTCTTTAAGGTCTGAGATCACAGCTTGCAACTAATTATAGAAATAAATAACTAGTGACTGGAGCCATCTGTTCTTTATTTGGCAATGGCTTTCTTCTTCATGAAATTAGCACACCTGCAACCTGCATGTCTTCCTGAGGATGGGTCACTCTGCCCTCTAAACCGCAGACGAATTGCTGGAGCGCAGGCAACCCCCTGGAGATGTCGCTGCTTATCCTCCTTTTCCTCACCCCCAGGGGAAAATAATTAATATGCTCAATTGAGTTTCATTAGTTATTCAGGTTGAGGAAAAGCAGCGCTAGGAGGTAATGTAGTAAATAGTTATTTATCACCTTGGTTTGAACCTCATTATGGGTGCACAGGGTGGAGGGTTTGGCTCTGGTGCTCCGGCATCCTGGCTGGCAGAGCAGGAGCCTCGCCAGGCGTTTGCACGAGCCGGGGGCTCGCATGCAGCCAGCAGCAGGCTCTGAGATGGGGACCCCAAAGGGTGAAGCGTGGTGGCAGGAGGTTACCCCAATATTGACCCTTTCTGCCCCAGGATGGGCCCGAGGTCCCACTGCTGCCTTCCCACCACACTCCTCCCACAGGGGTTTCTCGTCCCACAGCAGACGGCTGTGGGATGGACGTAACCCAAATTAACAAGAATATTCTCATGTCTTCAGTGGGGATAAAATCAGGGTGTAATGTGGGAAATTCCATTTCTCTCTCTCTTTTTTTTTTCCCGCTCTCACATTTCCCTAGTTTTAATCTTTCACATTGAGGTGATCTGTACAACAATGATCATGGGAATGAATTTTAAAAGGATTATTAATTTCACTCTTTCTTTTTTCTTTTTTTTTTTTTTTTTGGAGTTTGACTTTTAGCTTAAGTCGAAAATATTTCAGGTCTTTAGAGCCATAATTAGACATATTGTCCTTAACCAAATGCCACATAATTTGCACGCACTTGAGGTAAATCTTTTGCTGGAAAGGTAGGCAAATATTGAAATATGTAATGAAAATGAAAGGAGGCATGAATAAAAAAAAAACCCACACAACTATTTTAAATATTTTAAATTACTTTCTTTTCTCCCTCTCATTAGTAAATATTTTAGTTATTCTTGCATTGAACAAATCCTCCTTTCAGGGCCTCTGTGTGTCTTTCTCTCTCATTAACATTCTTTTTTTTTATTTTAACAAGTCATAAAGACCTAGTTATTTTTAAAATTCACATCCTATACAAGATCCAGATGCAGGGACCAGAGAGAGAGAAATAGCAGTGTATTAATTCATTCTGGGCAGGGATTTTTTTACTTCCTACCTTTAGATGAGAGGGAGTTTTCCTTTGGCTGAAAACATTCAAAGTAAGTGCAGCACTTTGGGAAATAGCACATAAAGGGACTTTAGCAGGAGGGAAAAATGAAAAAGGATGGAAAAGTCGAGCAGTGACAGAGGTAGTCAGAGAATTTACAAATTATTTTTTCTGACAATGTAGACAGTTCTAGGAGGCTGCCTTCTCTTTCAAGATAAGTCACTTGTCATTCTGTTAGAAAAAGACAAGGGATGTGTCAGGAGTTATTTGAAATGTAAAGTATTGTTTTAGCTTTTTTTTTTGTCTCTCATTATTGTAGTAGCAAAGTACTCTATGCTGATGGAGAGGCTGAAATTGCAGCAGATAAGGAGAGCTGCAGGACCAAGGGGGCTCAGAATTCCCAGGGCTGGGATAGATCATGGAGAAAAAAGGAATCTGGGGACCCACAGTGTTGAAGACATGGGACAAAGGAGTAGGTTTGTAACAGAATGGGCGGAAACAGGGATAATCAATAGCTCTGTAGTGCTGATCAACTCAAGAAGTACTTCGGGTGTATAGAGCAGCAGGGAGGTAAGGGACACAGCTCAGCATCAGGGGTCCCCTAAGGACACGTGTCTGCACAGATAAGGAACCATCAGAAGATGCTCAGATGAAGATATCAGTTCATCAATGGTTTGCCTATCTCAAGGCCCCATTCACTCCTCTTTGTCTGAGTCCTCTCTGTCTCCTCCCCCAGGCCTCCCAGGCTGGGTTTCTCTAGTGCTCTGCCTGCACTGAAGAGTAATACTCTTCCCAGAAAACTCCTTGGTAAGGTTTCTCCTCTCTTCACCAGTGCTGCTTGGAAGCATCACATGAATGCAAAGTGCAGCACAGTCACCAAACAGCACTGCTGTTTTTCCTTCCCACACTCCTGGACCATTTCAGAGTAACCCTATTATCTGAATACAAATCCCAAAACTCTTTCTCCTGGCACCTCAGATACTCCACCTGCCTTCTCTTCCCCGGCCCAATCCCCCTGCTCCCAGTGCAAAGGAAGTTTCAAGCCAACTTTATATTCAGTGCCAGTCTGTGGCAAGCCACAGCTGCTGCAGAGATGTGCTGCTGATAGAGTCTGAAGCCCAATGGCAATGGAAAAGTTAGTTGCCAGCTTCCCCTAGGGAACACACTCCCTGCTATTCCCTGGATGGCAGCAAGAGTTACCTAGGCAGGTAGTGCTTTGATGTTCACAGCTATCCCAGCTTTCCTTCTTAGCTCCTCTGTAATGGCTGCAGTTAGCAAAATAACACCGGTGGCAGATAAGCATCTGGTAACCCATGGCAACCAAGTTCCTTTAGAAAATGGTCTTCCGGTAATTTCATAAATGAACAGGCTTTCTTTTTTGGTTGTAAATGGGAAAAAGAAGAGGATGGGAGAATAGAGAAAGGCACCAGGTGTGTTTGTGTACACACGTGTGGGTGTGAGTGTGGACAGGTGCCACGGGCACCCTGCACACTGCAGAGGGATGCTCACCTGCATCCGCAGGTCAGACAACATGGGCTTGCACACGTTGTGCAGCTGTGGCCACCTTTCTCCTTGCACCCCATCAACTCCACCCAGGATCTAGGGGTTTGGATGTCTGACCAGCAGTTTCTTCCAAATCTCACCATAGCAATGGCAGATAACTGCTGAAAAGACAGTTACAGGATGAGGCCGACAGATGAGATTAGATAGATGTATAGACAGGACTGCAGACAGTGAGACGGATATTTGTGCAAGTTGCTGTTACAAGATGAGGCTGATTATATTCCATTCTGGATTTGATTAGATTGCATAAGTAGACAGACCAGCAGAAATGAGCTGCCTGGTAGAGCAGGACATTTAACTAAAGGTCAGACAAAATTGCCCTGGAAACTGGTAGATACAGCAAAGTGTGGAGGTGGAGGTGGAGCTGTTAGGGCTGGTATCTGTTAGAGAGACAGGAAGAGTTTAATTGCTAGAATATTTGAATGCTTTTTACATGCCTCACCTCAAAAATGCCCTACATCAGCACACCCATCCTGCAGCCCGCATGCTGCGGTGCTCACCTCACAGCGCAGGGATTCCATGCCAGCACCCCAAATCCCCAGCGCACAGCCACAAACACTCCGGACCCCCCACTGCAAGGCCACAAGTATCCCCTGCTGACCGCCCCTTGATGTATTCAGCTGATCTGAGCCATGAAGGAAGGAAAGCACAATCTTCTGCTCCTGCCCTCCGCTGCTGGGATGGCAAATCCAGCCCACAGCCTCCTAACAGGGAAACACTCTCCCTGTTCATAAATGAAAGCAATCAACAAAACCAAAACTGCAGGGGAACTGACACTCCCAGGCTGTGTTGACAGCAACTGTATTATTTTTTCATATATACTTTTTCCCCCTCTAAATTAACTTTTCTTTTAAATACATTTTTCCAGCAGGCCAAATAATTGGATTTTTCTTTGTTAAAAGAAGGGAACATAAATTACTCCTGTTGGGTGCAGATTAGGTTATGGGATTTCTTTTCTTCTGTCACTGTCAATGCCCCAGTGTCAGAGAGCTTTAATATTTAATGCATTCCTAATTAGTCTCCATTGGCCCAGGGCACTTAACAAAACCTGACACCAACCATCGAGTCAAGTTCATTTAGAGAGCACAATTACCCAACCATCATTTCTATACTACAGCTGGATTACCCATGAAATTCCCTTCCCAACCCCCATACTTACTCCCACCTTCCCACAGTTGCAAGTTAATTACAAAAAAAAAAAAAAAAAAAAGAGGATTTGATTCCAGTGACAGAAGATACAAATTATCTCATTTGGTCAGGGCAATGACATTTCCAAGACTCCTTTAATCGCTAAGAAGCTCTGCTGTGTTGAACGGCATTTACCAAAGGGTATTACTGCTTGTGTCACTCTGCTGCCTTGATGCCTTGTTGCTTTGCATGCTCCAGAGATCTGAAGTTCATGCTTTCCCAATGCACGGGCTGATCATCTGGGAAAGGGGGAAAAAAAAGCATCTGGAAACAGAAATATAATGTATCTTTAAATAACAATTATTTGCCCAGGGAGACTTGGCCTTCAATCAACCAGCATGATAGGGCATATGCAGGGATTAGTTGGTGGTGGTAGATGGTGAAGACAGACAGCAGTCATGATCAGGAGAATGAGCTTTACCGAGAAATTGGGGGATGAAGGGCAAGCCCAGGTTCGCCACACTGGAAGCTGAGCCAAAGCAGGGGATATCCACACTCTCCGGGTTGTGGGACCTGACCCTGGTGTTACCGAGGTGCAGTTCCTGATAAATCTGGGAGAAACAAGCTCTGAAGTGCTGCCTGGAAGCACCGACCTTTTGCTGCCCACCCTAGGGACACTAGAAATGTAAAGTTCAGCTTCATTAATTCCCTTCTAGAGAAAGACTTTGGCTCTTTGTCCCAAAGAACCCTGGGTATAACTGATTTGGAAAAACAAAACAAAGCAAAACAAAAAACAAAACAAAACAAAAAAAAAACAAAAAAAAAAAAAAAAACAACAAAACAAACAAACAAAAAAAAAAACAGAAATCAAGAAATGCACCAGGACTTCACTATTCTGGAGCACAATAACCCAAACTCCATCAGCCAAACACTAACCTCCTCTGGTGCCAGCTCTTGTTGCCACCACAAATGTCTCTGTGTGGCAGAGTTGGGCTAAAAATTGTCATTTAAGTACAAAAATGCTATGAACGTAACCTTTTTTGGATGTTAATAACACTGAAACAAACTGCTTTTGAGGATGCAATGGCTTGACCTTCATTTTCAAATAACCACCACAGGAGCCTTCTCACAGATAATATCTACAATTATAGAAAAGATAGTATCTGTAAAATCTGTCACCCCATGACTAATTTCAATGACAACAACAAATGCAAAATGTATGTTGCATGCTGAAGAATAATTTAATTTGAAACCTTAAAAAACGGTCAGTTAAAAAAATACATAATATGAATTAATTGCAAATTGACATCAGTTTCCTCCTCATACATTCCACACTACTCATTGAAGATGAAACCTACAAAATATCATACTTTGCTAAATGAACAGTTACAGGTTTCATGATGCCAAATTTTAAATTGAACAGTCAATTGCAACATTTGCAACTGAGCCTGTATTCACAAATCACACACTGTTGCTGTTCTTCGTTCGTGGGTTGTCTGAAATTGCAGTTGGTGCAATTTGAAATGTTTGATCCAAGCTCATTGATTTCAATGGAAATTTCTTCTCACCAGTGCCATGCGAATATTTTTCTTTTTGTTCCAAGAAGAATCACCCAGCTCTGCTATCTATCTGTATCTGTTCAGTATTCAGGAAATAAATCCCTCTACAGCTTCTAAAACTTCTTAAACCGAGCACTAAGAAAGCCCATTCATTAAATTATGACATTTCTCTTCAGTGAGTGAGAAATAACCACTTGTTGTTGATTCTGTGTATGCCTCATCCTCCTCATGCAGAGGCAGCAACTGAAGGGTTAATCTGGAATATTAACTTGTTAGACTGTTGATCTGCCCTGGGGCCATTGGGAGCTTAAATAGCCAACAGTTAATTAAAAATAAACTGACACTTTACTTTAAGGATAGTTTTAATAACCATTTATAAATGTTACATTAAAAATTCATGCACTGTTATCAACTCCTGCTAAGGATTTACAGCACAATGGAGGTGTTATGAATGTTTTATAGCTTCTGTGGAAAACCTCTTCCTGAACAGATATTTTCAGAGGTCTATACGTCTTTCCAGGGCTGCACCATACGTACCCAAGACAACAGCAGCATGGCAAATACAGGCAGTTTCCCAAGTTACTAGGGCTTAAGTTTAGACTTTGCTCTGCAACATATGTGGCCAACGTATCAGAGGCCTCAAATACTCGAGAAAGTGTTAAAAAATACCTCCTGATTTCTGCTCTAAAGCAGCCCATTCAGCCATGGTCCTTAGGAACAGCTACACATACTTCCCTGTGCGATGCACAGATCGGATCAGTTTTCTCGGTCGGTACGTCATCACCCCCAGGAGGGTCACGATAAACAGCCGGGAGCCTCCGAAAGTGCAGGAAATATGATTACAATCTAGAGCAGAGAAAACAACCTAATGCTCCAGAGTAATCTTCATCAGCCTCTCCAAATGCATACACACACAAGCAAATACGCTCACAAACACATCCGCCTAAACACAAACACTTACTCGCTGTGCATGTATATAAGCTTATCATCAGTAAATTTTTTACTCCTGTTTGCAGCTGAGCGGAGGCAGCAAAACTGTTGTGCTTTGAACAAGTAGTCTTGACCTGGAAAGCATTGAGAAACTCTAAGTCATGCTGTCGAGTCAGGGCTCCCGGGTCTTCCCTTCCTGCCTGGCTGTGGTTGCAATGTGTGATCTTACCTTCCCAGCGCCTTCCCTCCCCATCTGCCAGGGGGATGATAATCCTCCCCTTCATAGTGGGCTTGTACAGATAAACCCACTAATGTGTGGGAGGTAGCAAGATACTACAGTACAGCTATCAAAAAGATTATAGATAAATTCAAAGTCTTATTATTAGCCGTTTCAAAATGAGGTTCCTTTGACAATGTTGCTTCCCCTTTTGTTTTAACTCTCATGCAAACACTGGCATGAGTGAAGCTGGCTGTCTACATGCTTATGGAAAACAAATTTAAGCTTATGGTTACCTGCTCATCTGTGCTACTTCTAGCTCATTCCTTATATCACACTGAAAGTGATATTAAGCAGGTGGGATGCTGCCTGTTGGAAGGAAGGAAATCTGGCTGCCAAGGCCCTGCATGGCACGCAGGCACAGAAGTGATTAAACCCACAAGGTGAGGGCCTGGCCACCTCCTGCATACTTAATATTGTCCATGCAAACACAGGTCCTCACTGTTTATGCACTGATGGAGAACAACCTTCAGACTCTGCAGCCAGCCACCAATCAAACTGGCATTAACCTTGCTCGCTTTTTCCTTTTTTTTTTTTTTGTTGTTGTTGTTTTGGTTTGGTTTGGTTTTTGTTTGTTTGTTTGTTGTTTTGGGGTTTTTTTGTTTGTTTGTTTGTTTGTTTTTGTTTTTTGTTTTTGTTTTTGTTTTCTGTTTTGCTGTGTTTTAGAGGAAAGGTTCTATGAGCATTGGCTGTAGGGCCTGGCAAGAAAAAATTTAAAAATTAATGAAAAATACTTGGTGTCAGCAGGTGCCAACCTCTAATTAGGGAAATTGATAATATAACGTTCAAAGGTAGCAGAAGTCCTCAGGCTGCTATGCAAACCCCTGAAGAGGAGATAAAGATGAAGAAGGCATTTTCCCAGGTTCATCTCATCCAATTTGCACCCTTAAAAGCAGTCACACCAAGCTGGATTTTATCCTCCTGCCTATAGCTGAGGTATATTCCTGGTAGGATATCCCCAGCACGCTCTTCTCCTCTCACTCTCCTTCCAGAAATGGCAGGGTGAGGGCAGCATCCTTGGAGGCCAAAGCTACGCAAATATAAAACCTCTCTGAGCTGCAGGAAAGTTTGGCCTTTCAGCCCGTCACCTATAGTGGCTATAGGATTAAAGCACACCGCTGCCCCCTGCTCTGTGCCCAGCCAGCCCAGCGTGCGCCCGCGCTCCCCAGAGCTCTCAGGGGCACACGGGCAGCAGCCCGAGCAGGGCACTGGGCCAGATCTAACACCCCTCGAAGGAGATGAGAAAGCATGGGCTGATTTTAGTGGGTGACAGGCGCAGAGAACCCTTAAAGTGTTGTCCTCTCCATCCTGCATTCCCACTGCCTCTTGCTCTGCTCTGTTCTCTGAATTATTTTCATTCAGGGCAACTTCTCCACTTTTCCCTCCAGTGACGACAGTTTTGTTCTGATGGAGTTGTGAGGTTCACTAAATATAGTGAAGGGCTGTTTCTGCAAGGACTTCAAAAAGCTTGTTTCATTTGCTTGGTTCCTTTCATCCTTTGTTGTCCCTGGTTGTGTTGGACTCCCAACTGCTACCCAGCCTTATCTGCTCAAATTTCTGCTGAGGACTTGGAGGCAACACAGTCAAAATCCACATGCGATACCCAATCTGAAAGCTGCTACTCCCCAGCTCACACAAATGAACAGAGGCTCAAAAGGGACTTCACATGCACACACACACACACACAGAGTCTGCAGATGCCACTGTCACACGCTCTGAAAGAGTTTCATCTGAAGATACAGGAGGATGCTGTGTGCATAGACATGCAGAGGATGCAGATGGACATACATGCTCTCAGGGGCTTCCAGTTGCTTGTGGCCACCCTGACCAACACCCAGAGAAGGTCCTTTTGGGCATACTGGGCACTAACAACCATCTCTGCACCCCCTCCACATGCAGAGAGCACTTGGTCATGCTGCAAAGCACCTTCTTTCTGCAAGTCCCAGTTCCAGCCTGCATGCACGGGACTCGCTGCTTTTAGCACTGCCTGTCTGTCCTTGCAGACGAGTCACTTGCACGTGGCACACTGCAAAAGCCATACGACACCCACGCACACAGCACTGTGCATTTCTCTCCCACACACACCCCTTTGCTTCTTTAGAAGCACAGAAAAGGGAAAAAAGGAAGGAAAAAACAAAAACAAAAACAAAAAAACCCAACACATAGCTTGGACTGAAACTGGGCCAGGACATCCTATCCCTCCCCAGGATTAACCCCAGCCTTGTAGTTATTGACAGCTCCTGGCAATTTTCATGGCACCCCATTCTTGCTCTGACTATGCTATAGCTGCTGTGAGCGAGGAAAAACTGGTGTTTTACAGATCCAATTTGCAGTTTTATACCAGGTCCTGAGAAACTTGATGCCTGCGCATCTGCCATCAAACCCAGACTTCTGGTAAGCCTATATACATGCATGGATGCAAGCAGTGATAAAGAGGCTTTCTCACTGAAAAACGCATACTCCACAGCATTCAGAGCCCCTACCTGGGCCAATTTGCTCCTTGTATTATTGCCACAGGAGGATTGTTGCCATGTGTTCACTCACCCAAATCTCCCTGCAGCATTTTTAATCTAATCTTCTCTGTAACTGCAAGGTGAGGGTCATTTATAGCTATTTTTCATAAAAATAATATTTCAACCTAAATAATAATAATGCAGAAGGAAAAAAAAATTAACCTGAGAACTTGTTGGAGAGGAGAAAACATGCATGAATTAAGCTCAGAGGCTTGTCTCCCTCTACTGGCCCCCACACAAGGCAGACAGGAGTTAAACTCCTTTTTAAGGAGAAAAATACAGCCCCAAACGCAGCCGCCATCCTGTCTTTTTCTTGCACTTTCTCACTAGTCACGCACACACCGCTGAGAGAAGCAGGGACAATCTGAAGAGGTTTTAAAGAAAGTGTCTCCTGTTCATTATTGCACATGCAACATAGAACCAGTACCACAATATACCTCTCACTTTCCAAGGTAAGGTTGTTCCCTATTGCATACTTCCTAGTGATCCTCCTGATCTAATTTCCAAAGTCCCAGCTATAGATTCACCTCTGAGCTAATTAATCTGATCTGTCACTTGCCCCACAGCTTTCCTGCAGACCTACTTCAATTCAGTGTGGAGCATCGCTGCGGTGTTCCTTGCCAAAGCCCTAACCCAGGCTCCAGGCTCACAGGAGAGGCATTGCAGCTGACCAGAGACAGCGAGGAAGGCTCTGCTGAGCTTTCCTGTAGGTGTTTGGGGTATGGGGGGGAGGAAAGGAGAGACAAAGAGCAGCTACTCACACGGATCTGATTTCAGGATGAAGCCTTAGAGGCATAGACACCACCTCTCTCTGCAATATATCATTCCCAAATGAATTCTGTGCCTTGTACCTTGAACAAGTGTGCGTGGGGTGAGGGAAGAGTCAGAATTTATTAACTAAAAATTTTCATGAGAGTAGTTTAAAACTCTAGACTTAACGACAGTCTGCATCAGGGCCTGAGAGAACCTGCAATTATTATCCCTGTCCTCATGATTTTTTGAGAAACTGAGGTTACATTACATTGCTAATATTTGTATCTACAGAGCAACCATGGGTTTGGGTTTCTTTTGTACAAATCTTGGCTGAACTGTCTAGATCTTAAACAATTTCTAAGTATCCATGATGGCCTCTTTCTGCTTGATAATCTGCCTCTTGAAATCTGTAAGAATGGGTATCTATAATGAAGTGAAATCTGTAAGAATGTTCCCTGAGTACTATGATCATCTGTATTGCAAACAATTAGGGTCTTTCAGTGGCTTGACTCTCCAGAAATTACTCTTCTTTTTTTTTGGTGGAAATGGTAAAGGAAATCAATGCTGTTAAGAAAAAGACATCATAATTTGCAGGGGGAAGGGCAAACATGGTCATTTTTAGCCATCATGAAAACAAAAATTGCTATCCCCAGCTTAAGTATTATCGTGATGAAGTTGTTTTTCCAATCAGAGCCCCATTTGTGCTGGATACTTTACAAGTATACTGGTTTACCTGCAGGTAAGATCTCACTGGCATTTATACTAATATGCCTGGAGGGGAAGCAGTATAGAGTCCTTATATTATTTCTATAACTCTGCAGAAAAGAAGCTGAGAATTGTGTCGTTTATGTTGGGTTTGCTTTTCAGATCTTGTCCTGTTCACGCACTATGCAAAAGGAGCAGAAACTGCCCTGAAAAGTTTTCAGCCATTATATGGAAATGCAGCCACCTCTGGAAGGAGACATAGGATATAGGATATTTTTGACAGCTATGTTATATGGCACTGTAGCACAGAGCAGAGGAGATAAAAAACATGTCCATCTGAAATTTTGAAGGGGGACACTGGGGAGAAGAAGGTAAGTAGTCAAAATGGAAAACAATAGGAGCAATACCTAATTCCTCAATGAGGAGGTGGAAAAGAATGAATGACCACACATGGATAGACCGGATGTTATGTTTTATACTAGAAATTTTCAGCCTGGAGCATAGAAGCTGTGGCATCCATAGGTTTTTTTCTGAGACATCTAAGAAAGCCAACAAAGGAAAGCGAGCCAACTGCAAAGGCTTATTTTAGACTTCCACCTCCAGCAGGCAAAGCTTTAGGGGGCTTCAAATCAAAACAGGGTGGAAATCAGTGTTTTCTTCCAGAACAGGTCAGCCAGACCCCATCAACACCACAAGGTGGGGTTAGTCCAGCGTAGATCCGCTGCCGACAACACCAGGTAGTGAATAATAATCGCAGTCCCACTTCCTGCAGCAATTTCTCCGCAGAGGTTTCTTATTGACCCAGTGCAGTTTAGCTTGTGAGATGTGATGAAATCATAGCCAGAGGGTTTATGGCAGTGGCTGCAGGCTATTAAAGCTCAGATGTCATCCTTAACTTGTGCTGTGGGCTCTTCTTTATTCATGACATGACAGCCAGAGGATGAGGTGTCAGGCGTAACACTAACGTTTCTTGGCACCCATTGGTTTCTATTGCTCACAAAACTTTGCCTAATTTAGGAGACGATTTGTGTATTTATAATTAATATGGATTAGATATTATTATCTATGCAATATGGCAGGCAAGCAGTTTAGAGAGGCTAACAGCTGTTCAACAATGCAAATGATGCACACATAAAGTACAGTTTAGTAATGGGATATTATTACCAACACACACAAAAGTTCAGAACGAGGGGTGGCAATATAAATAACCACAGCACGGAAACCTTCCCAAGTTCTCCCTAGACATGCAGCTGAGGTGCAGAAAATGGACCCAGGCACTGGTTCCTCCTGTATTCTCCAACTGGTCTCACTGCTTCCAGCAGTTATGAATGAATGGAAAAACACCACAGCTGGCCTCAAAACAACCATATAAGCTTTCCATGCTTGCTCCCAGCCAAAAAACTCCCAATGCTTTTTGTTGGCACCTGGAGTTTTTGAAGAAAGGCATCGGATTTGAGAAACATTTACTTGTGAAGTTTGGTCCATTCTAAAAATAATCCCCAGGGAAGGATCTGGCTGTGTGGTCCGTTGTCCAATTTTTTGCTCAGTGGAAGAGTTGTTGCAGCCCCGATGGGTCTGGGGGTCAGCCAGGAACCCCAATGTGCTCACCAGACTCTCCTGGGCAGTACAGGTGAACAAGACCTGGATTGATTTGCTCATCCCTCTGCAAGGGCAGTAAATCCAAAGCACTCTGGACAGGCTGCACTCCCTCTCTATGAACCTCACAGTGCACAGCACATATTTCTCTCTAGGAAATCCTGGATGAAAATCCTAGCTCTATTTTTCACTCCAGTCACAGAGGCTTCTGCTTTTAGACACTGAGTTCTGCCAGCAAGATGCCCTAAGGTAAGGTTTCTCCCCAGATTTCAGGCTCAGTGATACTTTCAAAGCCCATTGCACCTATGTCAAACCTTGCTCAGAAATTCCTCATCAGCAGCACTCTGTTAAAAGTCCTGAAAGCTTCAGCTGGAGTTTATGCCTTATTAGACACCAAAGCCAGACAGTCTTCAAGAAACCAGGACTCAGTGTTTTTTATGTCTTCAGGACTCCTTACCCCACAAACACCAGGGCCCTGTTCAGGAAAATGTGCCCCTCTTCTGCAAGAGATCTACATGGGAGTATGTCCTGCTCTACCAGCATCTATGGTACCCAGGGATGAAGGAAGCAGGTAACCACCTTCTTTAACACAAGCTCAAAAGAAGCAGAGCACAGGGAGGACTTGCTCACCTTCTGATAACAGCAACTCGTTCATCTCCTCTCTAGCATCCTGCAAGGGACTGGGGAAAGATGGTTGCCAGCCCTGCAGCTGGGAAGTCTTGAGGGAAGTAAAAGTGAGGCAGAGAAAGCACTGTAACTCCTGTGTAGCCTCCACCACAAGCAGTGAACATAGTAGGGTTTGGCACCAGCGCTCACACAGTTCCTCTTGTGCTTGTTAAGCCTGCCTAACTATATAAAACATACCAACAGGAGTCCTGTTAACAGAGCAAATCCAAATCAGCTCCTCTGCCAATATCCTGGTAAAGAGCACAGGAGTGAGAGAGAAGCAGGACACCACAGAAAGGCTTTGATTTTGCGCTTCCAAATCAGCTCTCACACAGAAAGGGCTAGTGGACATACTGAAATGGGGTGAAAGGGAAGAGGGGAACAGAATAGATATAAAAGCAAAGAAAATTGAATAAATATTGCACCTGTCTCCGGGTCTAAATCTGCACAGAACACACATAGATCTTCATGAGTCAGAAGCTCAGCCATTGCCCATTTCCTTCACTGAATCCTACTGCAAGGTGGTTTACCTAAACTGTAGTGCCCCGTGACTCCTACTCTGGGTGACAGACAAAATCCACAGGTCTTTTTTCCATCCTGACTTGTAATCCAGCCTGAACTGACAATATGCAGCAGAGGGAAGAGCACGGCATCTCCCATGTCGTAAATAAGGCTGAGATTACTGACAGCATAGAATAGGGCCAACTATTGCAATATTTAATCTGCTGGGTGGGCAATTCATTAAAACAAATATCTAGGGCTTTAATCACTCTGCCAGGCTGCCATCTGCTTCCCTCATGCTCCCTCCTGGCTTGGGCCAGGTCTTAATGCAGGAGGGGACAGCTTGTGAGAAGCACTTTGGGGTCTGTGTCATAATTCACTGTGCGTGCACAACAGAGCTTGCTGTTCGGTGCTACGAATCCTACCACACGCTTACAACCACAGTGATCCTGCTTGTGCACTGAGAGCGGGGCTGGGAGAGCAGGGTGCGTCCCAAGGTTAGGTTTGGTGTCTGGGCTTATGCTGGGAACCGAAATGATCCGGGGAGCTGGATCCCCTAACCTTACTGCCATGTCAGCAGGGTTTATGGAAAGCATCTGGCGATATTTACAGAGGTGTTATACACAGATAAGAAATCAATTAATCTCATCAGCTTTCTTGCTGTGATTCTCAGTGGCGATAGTCTCCAAAACCTGAGCTGTTTCTGTCCTGTGTACAACCTTAAACACAACATTGCCACCTTCCAGATTGCTTCTGCCAACAGCTGAAAAACAAGACTTCAGAGTGCTCCTTAGAGGGGTCTAGACTCGGCCTGACAGTGACCATGTCTTCTTCACATCACCCATCCAGACCTCTGTGCCAAGCTTGATAGGACTGAGATGTGGTTTTCTTTTGAGGCCTCCTGTTAGTGCAAACCCTGCTCTTTCTCAGGCATCTTCAGCCAGCAAGTTAAGAAGGAAAGGTCCATCATGGGGTTCTTGCTCACCTGACCATTTACTCAGCAGAAGAGTACTGTGCTGCACGGAGGAGAAGGTCCCTCCGACTTAGAGATCTAAAAATAAACGTTAGTAAGGTTTGAAAGTATTTCCCAAATGAATTAGCTATGTTACTGGCTGTGGACTGTGCAGTCTGTGAAGGACAATTCTTTCTCATGCACCAGAAAAATGTCCCTGCCCCTGAGGGTGGGGATTCACTGGAAGAGTTACTTCAAAGCACCTTGCAGTAATGCTGCCTGTTTTGTGCCACTGGTAGCCAGATGACACCCATTCCCCACAGTATGAACCAGAGGAAGAACCATCGGGTAGTTGCAGCAGCTGTTCATCATGGTCACCATCTGCCTTAATTTCCTACCCCTGACATATCCCCTGCTTCTTATTTTCACTCAGATCCACAAAGAGTCTGTTTATTTAGGTACATCAGTCCTGCAGAACATCACAGGGACCTGTAGAAGACTGCAAGTGCACGTGAGGATGTGGGTTTCATTCCTCAGCTCCTTGTCTACTTAGCCATACATCCAGGGTCTGGGCTCTCCCTGTTATTACGTGACCCACTACCATCTGAGCAGTAGATATATTTAAATATAAAAGAAAATTAGTAAGTCTACTTTTTCACTCACTAAACAAATATTAACACAAACACTAAAAAAAATGAAACAGTACTCACCTAACCCTTCCTTATCCATATCAACATATGAGGATTTCAGATCCCTTCAAATCAAAAGAGTTAGAGGAAACAATGAACATAATAAAAAGCTATTTTTAAATGAACCTTCATCATATTTGAAGAGTTTTTTTTCATTCATTATATATCTTACACAGCAGGATCTTGATCTGATACGGGGAGTCCTAGCTGTGATTGTCACCACATGATGTCACTGCCACCATTCTGTGTCAAACCCTGGGAGGTCAGAGTGTGCTCAGGACTCTCACATCTTGCAGTCCCTTTGTCCAGGCAATACATGCTTGACCATCCTGGAGTGAGCCAGAAGGATGTGATCTGGACAGCTATCCTCCAGCTTTGCTAGTTCACAGGTTTGCTCACATCTTTGTGGAGCTCACCAAAAGGCAACAAAGAAGTCTGGTTTTTCTAACAGATTTGGTGCATTAGACATATTTACACCACAGTCTGGGTGAGGTTCCCTCACCTCTCAGGCACAGCCTGAGTGACATTGCTGCACAGCCTCACAGCATCTCTGGATGTAGCAGTGCTGCACTGTTTTATGAAGGTTGTGGGAATTAAAGACAAGTAATATCTCAAACATTCACACTGAGGTTTCAATGAGGAAAACCTTTCCTCTCTGCTTATATTTAAGCTTTTGGCTCCTTTTGACACACTTCCTTCCCATATTCCCTTCCAGGTCAGGTATGGCTATATTTGGCTACGTTTACTAATATAAATGCTCACTTATTTCTCAGGCAGTCATGAAGTTGTCCAGCCACCAGCTCCCCTGCTTGCTGGTAAACAAGGGGAAGGCTGAGCTGCACTAAATGGTTTAATATCTTCACTGCTTCTCCCCATTGGCACTGCCCCGAGTGAATTGTGAGTCCTCAAGAGAAAGGAGAGAGGTCCCAGAGGACAGGCAGTACTTCGTAGCCTTCAATGCTGGAACTCAGACACAGACTGGCAAGAGGAGAGAAGCATTCAATAAAATCAGATTCCCCTTGAAAGACTTAAGAAGGCTCACAGAACCATATGCCAGCTGAATGAAAATATAAATATCTCATAATGAGATAGGCACTTGAGTCTCAGGAAGATTAAGAGAGAAATTCAGAGAAAAGAACGGATGGCAGTGGGGCAGACGGGGAAGAGGAAGTATTTCTCTGGTATTTCTGCCATAAGGACTAAAAGATCCCATGGGTGACAAATTAAACATGTTATTATTCCTGGGCAAGATGCTATCATTTTTGTTTGCAAAGGCTCCCAATTCTCCACTTGCATTTTCCAATAGCTGGCCTATATGGGGAGCAATTATGGCTGGGCTGAATTTTGGGAGAAATGGATCCTTGGGTGGCTTCATGCCCACTGGGCAGGGAATTTGAGTAGACTTGACTGAAAATAGACAGATGGTCTTGGAGTCCTATGAAGCCAAGAATAAGGATGAATTAGAGACCCCTTCTTCCCCCAAAGACAGCAGCAAAGCTGAGTTTATGGAGATGAGCATGAATCATGGGAAGAGATATGGGGCACATCACTTAAAGCATCACTGGATGGAGCTCTCATGTCATGGTGAAAAAGGCAGCACAATCTGGGTCAGAGCACAGGACTCTGCCTTTACCTAAAAAAAAAAAGGAGTTAATACCAGTTAAAAATAGTGATTTGGTTTTTAGTTACACAGGAGCTGGTACCCACCTGGTGTCAGAGACCAGGGACAGCTGGAGAGCTGCTTGCGGTGTGCTACCTCCCTACTCCCAGGTCTCCTGGCAGCAAACTCATCTACCCAACCTCCCTGAAGAAACTCCACAGACACAAAGATTAAGGAAATATTTAGCCAGCCAGGCAGGAGCACTGTCCCAGTGAGAAGTCCATCTTAACCAGTAGGGGTTCAAAACTAATTTGTCCATTTAATTTCCAAGAAGTTGATGCCTTCAGTGCAGTAAATGAGTCTTGTAAATGGAGGTCACAGCAGGGCCTGTTTGCTTTTGTTCCTGTCAGGAGCCAGGCATAAGGGTTTTCACATGCCACTCTGCATTTTAAACCAGTAACGGCAGCCTGGGAGCCTTTAAGTAGGTCCTAATTAGCTCTGATAGATTTCAGGGTGCTCTGAGGCTAGGTTGAGCAGCCTTTGCAGAGCTTGGAGGCAGCCTCCTTCATTGCTTGAATGACAAAAAGGTTCATTGGGACCTGGTTTTGAAGCAGCTCAATAAAAGTGGTTATGACATGGCCACAGGCCTTGAATTAACAGCTGATCCAACAAAGAAAAAAGGTGAAACAGCAACCAATTAATGTTTCTTCTTGCACCATCTCCAAAAGACAAACTTTCAGAGAGCTGAAGGTTTGGATTTCATCTGCTTACCTGCTTTTTCTTGCATGGTTCTTCAAAGCTGGGAGTGGTTCATATTAAAAAATGTGCCAACTCATAAATTCCTGGTACTTCTTAACCCCTCTGTGTTTGTTTGATAGTTTATGAACTTTTGCAGAATTATTGTGATTAGGTTAAGTCTCAGTAGCTTATGCTCTTAACTTGGCATGCCTCCAGTTGTGACAAGCATGTGTGGGTCAAAAGGATGTGACCTGCATGTCTTTTACTCATAGGACTATAATTCTGCATGAGTTCTATTCCAGTGGGGGAAAAAAATCCTAGGAAAGTCAGAAGAAGAGACAAATAGTTCCAGAAGAATTAATAAATCCCAGCTTTCACGTATTTGTGTCACTGTTTCACCCCCAACATTTTCCCCTTAGAGACACCTTGCCAGAGGCATTTATGATCTTAATCATCACCTACTCTGCATTACCTCTGGCATTCCTCCACACACACCAGCTCTTTACTATGAGCTGCATGCTTTTGCTGTAAGCTGGGATGTGTTATGTTGGAGCTATAGCTGCCATGACTGGCTGGCCCGTGCATGCATGCATGATGACCAGTCAAAGGGTTTCCCACTACAGTTCATTGTGGTGGATCATATTCAGTTTTGCTCAGAGAATTACATCGCTCACATTCTGTGCTATGTGTAGAGCAGAGTAATCTTGATGTTAGTGCAGTGGAGGTACAGGCTATTGGGTAGCAAATGAAAGCACACTGGAGATACCTTTGCTTTAGTCATCTTCACATACCCTTTAGATGCAGTCACTGCATCCCAGGGAATATGGGAAACACCATCTGAAAATATTTGGGTAAACTCATGAGTCATCATTCATCAGTCTGTGTTCAAAACCGCTCTAGCACAGTGGCCATG
Source organism: Tyto alba (assembly GCF_018691265.1). Lineage (NCBI taxonomy): Eukaryota > Metazoa > Chordata > Aves > Strigiformes > Tytonidae > Tyto > Tyto alba. The sequence continues at coordinate 8,783,828 of NW_024881273.1, forward strand.
GGCAAATGCCTGCTTTGATTTCTCTGTACCGAGGAGCAGAGCTATGCTGGTTTTGTTTGCCTCTTTGCAGATTGTGTGGCTATAGGTCACTTAAAGCCATGAGACCTAGACTGAGCTGTTGATCAATGCTACTCTGCTACTGATTCAGCAATAATATAGTCTCCAAGCCCAACTGGAGAACCTCTATTACACACAGCAAATATACCAATGTCTGCACAAGTTCAAAGAGGGAGCTTTGACTTTCAGGTGTGAAATAAAACAGAATCCTGTGTTCTTGTCTGATCACTGCAGTGGTATTAAACAACACACACACCAAAAAAAAAAAAAAAAAAAAGAAACACAAAACCAAAAACAAAACGGCAAAAAAAAAAGTGTTGTGTTTGGAAAGTTAATGCAGAAGGGCAAAGAGCTTTATCTACAAATGAAAGGTATGCAGGAAAGAAGGAGGAGAGGAAAAACCCAAAAACTTACACAGCTTAGGGAAAAAAAGGGCAGTTAAGAAGGGATTTAATTGATAATGGTTTAGATAATGTCAAGTGAAGTTTCTATTCTCAGCCCAAGTGCAGATGATGAGGCAAAAGGACTAAATGTAGAAATTAAAGAAATACCCATTCAAAGCTAAACTGAGAAACCTTTTGTCACACAGAGAATCAGAAGCGTGTGAGAAGTCCCAGCAGGAGAGGTTCTCAAGGCAAAATAACACTGGGGGCATTCAGGAAATAATTAGCTGGCTTCCTGGAGGGAGCAAGTAGATGTGTGTGAGGAAAGGAGGAGTGTGTGAGAGGAGGGGGAGGACTGGAATGAGATAAGATTCTAATAGAAAGAATGGATGAGGAATGAGAGGCCTTTAACTCATTCCACACAGGGGGAAAAAAAAAAAAAGTAAGCAAGTAAGTAAAGGAAGAAGAAGATCTGTTATGCTCAATTTAATGAGCTCCTCTGGAGTGGCAGTCTAGATCAGATGTGTGAAGTGAGGCTTCTGGCTCAGACGGAGATAAACTGCTCCCAACTCACAGCATCACCTCTGCAGGTGGCCACTTGTTGCAGAACAAAGTGACCCATGGGCTGCTCCTGGTCCCTGCAGCCAGTGCACATATGTTGGTGAGTGCTCTTCCCAGTTCATGGTAACACCTCTTCAAACCATCCCCAGCTGGAGCCTCTAGTATGGCTTTGCAACACTTGTTAGGTTGGAACAGCATTGATCTTGCATTGATCCCCATTTCAGTCAGGGATAGCTGCACTTGCCAACAACATTATTGCTATCATTATTGATGCTGTTACAAATCAAAGCATTTCTGATGGAACAATCCTTCCAGCTCACATGGGAGCAACTATTCATTCCATCTATCTCAGACATCACATGTTGATATGGAGAGTTGCCCTCTAAACATACCTATTTCTCTCAGTTGACTGCAAATGGAGGCCAGATAACCATCATACTGTCAATGGTGGTTCAAACTGTGAGAAGCAAATCCCACACCACAAGCAAAAACTCCAGTGCAATGTATTTGCAGTAGGGTCTTGGGTTTTTTAGCCTGGAATTTCTTCAAGAGCTTTGATGTCATTACCCTTTTGCAAGTACCTTCTGATAATTCTTGTGCAGGAATTTTCTGCCACAATTGCTCTAGACTCAGTAGTTTCTAATTTTTTTACTATAAAAGTGATAAACGATGGTGCTTTTAAAATTAATTTCAATTCTAGCAGCTCATGACAGCCCCTTTGTCTGTGTTACTTGGGACAAAGTAAAAAAAAAATTAAGAAAAGGATTTCTGGGGTTTTATCCTCAGTGGTAACACACAAGAAAACCTAAAACAGTAAGGAAAAACTAAACACAGCCAAAAGGTACAAGAGCAACAGAAAGACATATTAAAGATGTTTTTCTATATCAAATACATCCTGTGATTTTCTCCCTTCACAATCATACTGAAGCCAAAAGATGTTCTTTTTAAGAGAATATGTGGAAGGTTTCTGGGCTCTAACCTTGAAATACCTACATATCCTCCAAGCAGGTGCCACATCTTACCCCAGCTGCCTGTCAACCCTTAATTGGAGCACTCACCTTTAAGGAAAAGAGTTCACTGTTTGGGCCTATTCAACAAGTGGCTTTTCAGCAGTAACTGCTAACAAGGAAACCAATTAGCACTAAATGTGCTAGTGGCTTTTGCTATATAAGTAGAGGTCCACGAGGAACCAAAGTGTGACTGCCTCGGGATCTGACCTGACCATTTAGCTCAGGCCACTGAACAGCTGCCAGAGGCTAATCACTGCAACCCGTTACCAGTCTCTGCTAGATCTGAACCACTGACTGCGGCATCCAGGTGCGGTCATGTCCTCATGACAGTCTTCCCCCATCCTCAGAAAGGTTCCCTGTCATTAGCTGTCCCTCCTTCCACAGTCTCACTTCAATCTCTGAAAGAGGCAATCTGTGCCAGTCTCTGCCCTTACTTTGATGTAATGTCATATTAATGACAAATCCCAATAAAAGTGGTTTGTAGACTGCAAGTAACATCTTGTCTGGAGTGTTTCAGAGCTTCCAGGCACTAAGTATGGATGGGATGAAGTCCAAACGCACGGGTCAAGCCACTGGGAAGGGGCTGGGAGAGTCTTGCCTATATCTAGGTGGTCTGAGACAATGGAATAGGTTATTATTCAAAGTCAGAGCTCAAACACCATTGCTAGAAAGCTCCCTCCAGTCTGTCTCTCAGCATCAAATGGTCTAGCTCAACATACACACCATTCTGTTGGGTATTTTCTAGGAGAGTCCAAGTCACCATCTGAAAGGTACTCGAAGATCAGGTCTGTCTCCAGGCAAAAGAGCTTCCCACTCCTCACAGGTGTCGAAATCCAGAGAAGATTTCACAAAGAGCAATCCCTTCTCCCCCAAATTGATATGGATCTCTGCTGGAGGGCTTGAGGCAGCCCCTACCCCACACACTTCCCCCACAGTAGAGGCCATCTCAAATAATCCCAGCAGGAAATCTCTGTGCCTGAGCAGAGAAGCAGTTTCCTCCCTTGCTGCTCTTCTACAGTCTGTTTCCATTCCTTTCTATCACAGCCTGCTAGTGCAAACAGCAAACACACAGTCTAACACCAGTCACAGCTAAGAAAAGGTCACTGAAGCCTAAATCCCACTCTCAGGCTATCCCTAAGGAGTTGAAGGGGAACAGGGCACTGCAGCTGCAGGCTACAGTTTAAATGGGACAGAAAGACAGGAGAAAATCCAGCATGTTCCTCTAAGGTCCCTGACAAGGGGTAAATTAACAAGGAGATATAAAGACTGAAGATTAGCATTTGGTCTTATTGAAGGAGAAGAGATTGTGGGAGGTCTGGAAGGGGACAACAGAGAGCATATAAACCCTTTAATCTGGCAGATAGCGGCTGTTGGGGATACACGTTCCAACCTGCTCCATGACACTGTAGATCATGTTAGCCTTTGTGCTGGTTTAATTGGAGCTTTGCAGTTGCCCTTGGTCGCTGCTAATTGCGTTAATTGAAATGGCGCACGTCTGCGCAAATGGGAATACATGCCTGTGTGGGTTTAAGAGGAAAATACATCCTCAGCATTCCTAGCCATTGTCCGATGAGTTTGGGCTGAATTATGTGATTGCATCAGCTGCCTGCTGTGCTGTAGAAAAGCTGGTTGGATTTATTGCAAGCTTATAAAAAGCCAGCTTTAGGCTACGTTGGTTGCACTTGGTTACTTAAGGAAAGGAGAGAATAGAAAAAGCATGGAGCAGTTGTCTGGTTTTGTAATGTTTACCCTGCTGGGGTGGGATCTCTATCTGCACCCCCTCTCCCTACAGTTCACATGTCTTCTCTAGCTGACTAAGGTTTGTATGTGCAGCAAACTGAATTAGGCCAGGAGCCCCCATTTATGCATGGATTTCTCCAGGCAATGAAACAAGGTAGTACTGGGAGCCTTAGAAATATTGTAAGACACATCTGAGTGGAGGAGGAGAGAGAAACTCATCTATCTTCTCTATCTCTGAGCACATGTGATCTCATCAAGAAACTGAACACATAACTCAGTGCACCTCTGTACCCAAACTGTAATTGCAAATATGGTAATAGGCATTAGCATAGTGACAGGTGTCTCTTCTCCCTAGCAAGTGACTTTTACTATAACCGATCATCTATAATGGTGTGAATCCCCCCAGAAAGCAGAATCCATCACTCCACCACCTTGCTGAAGACTGTCGTCTCTAAACAGTCACATGAAAGCTGTGACTTGTGCCAAAGGAGTCCCGTACTTTGCAGTGGGAAGCCCAAGCAAAGGGCAGGACGTAACATCTCTGTATGTGGCATTTCCATACTGGCAGCTGACTGCCTAAGATCCTGTAAGGTTCTCCCTCATTTCACAGGGAGATGGGGTGCTGAACTCAGGCCCGTGGACTCTGCTTGTGCCAGTAACCTAGGAGTTGAGCTGCTGTGATACCAGGACTAAATACTTTAGTTATATCTGGGCCTGAGACTCTCCATCATTGCAAGGGCCTGGAAACTTGCATAGATTTTGGCATAAGGAAGGTTTGGCAGCCCAAGACAATGCATCACTTTGAGTTAATTTATAAGAACTTGGACAGGGAGAGAGTTCATTTAATTGAAAGATGTAATTATCAGGTGTTGGAGGCAAAGGGGCTCATTAATTTCTGAGACATGCTGTTGACTGAGCTGTCCTCATTTTAATTTTTCACTCCATATCAAGGCTGAATCCATGTGTCAGGAAGGGTAGAAGACACCAGATCACTGTTAGTCTTCTGCTAGTTTTATTTTCCACAGGGCAGAGGTTCTTCTTTAGCCCAACAGTAACCACAGGGTGTGCTGTCCTGCCCTTCATTGTATGACAGCAAGAGCTCTCATGGGGATCTTGGCATGATTTCATTAGGACCTGGACCCAGAGGACTCGCAAACATTCTGGTAACAGCATAGACTGGACTGAGTTGGAAGGTGATGGATTACACAGGCCACATCCAGTGATGAAAAGAAGCTATGAGCTCCCTTAACACATCTCCTTCCTTTAGCTTTAAGGCTTATATTCAGCCCTGAAATGAAAAGGACCGTGGTTCTTAGCAGATACAAGAACTCCTACAGGACGGAATCCCATAGGGGACCAGTGAGGGGTTGTGTCTGTAGGCTAGCTGTGTCTTTTTCCAAAAATCAAAATGACAAACCTCTCCATCTGGATTTTTACACCTATCCCACTATTACTCCCTCCTCACCTCTGCCCCTAACAGGAACTGAAACTACCCTGCTGTCACCCTCCTCGCATTGGTATTCCCTCCAGCTTGCCAGTCTGAACTTAGATTTATGATTTATTTAGAATTGGATTACACTGAGGCTCAAGGCCAGCACTCCCTAATCCGTCACCGTCCCTGCCACGGCCATACACAAACATTTGTTTTAGCTGCGTCAGCATCTCTGGCTCCTGAAGAAGGACGCCCATTGTTAATTGCTATGGCAACCATGATTCGGGGTTTGGGCTTTTTTTCTTTTTTTTTTTTAATACTCCTTTCCCTGCTGAAAAGCACTGGCATTGTCAAGTGATAGATATTTATAACTTAATATAACAGTGGCATGTCTAAGTTATGCCATTGAAATGCATCACAGCCGGAGATGTTCTGTTATTTGTTTTTGTGCTGAATAGCAGCAAGCGCTTTAAGTTATTGTCCTTGCACACCCATAAAAAGGGAAAAGAAGGGATGTATAATTGTTGCTCATATTTATAGCAATTGGATACAGAATGCCAGGGTGCAAGGAAGTCTGCTTTCAGCAATGTCACCCAAGATGATACTGAGGACCATGTTCCCTTCAAATACGCTGATCATGAATGTCTATTTGAATTGGGAAATGAAGGTTTTGGGCTTGGATGAACGAACTGATTATGCCAGGGATATTTTTGGCCCCAGCTGGCTAAAGTTTGATGAGCTAAGATATGAGCACACTCAAAAACGTGGAACCAACACAAAAATAATGAGTAAGCCCTTTGAAATTACAAGTGCAAACCAGGAAACAATCCATCTTTAATGCACCATGACACACATGCAAAGAGTTTGCACTCAGCCTTTTCTTATTATTTTCTAGGCAAGGCCCTGTGGAGATTTATTCTTCCCAAAAACAACTCGGAGAGCCATGGTACTCTGACCACACACCTATTACCTCTTGCGACAACTCAGGGAGGACAGGGCAGGAAATCACCAAGCTATGGTGCACAGACTCTGTGCACATGTAACATGAATATCAGATGTCACTGCTAAGGAAAAAACTAGAAGTTGAAACCCTGTTTATTACCCAGAAATTTTAAATTTGATACAACACAGTCACATGCAATGTCAAGGCTGAAGCATGCTGCAGCTCATACATGTTTGTCAAATGCCGTGTCAAGTCTCGCTCCACAGACAGCTGATCTTGTTAAGCAGGAAATTTTGTAAAGGAAGCAAACCTGACCACAGCACATGCCACCAAGTCAGGGGTCCACCTGCTGTGAAGGGACACCAGCATGCCAGTGACCCCTGAACCAGAAAGGAACCTACAGCACAGGAGCAAGTGAGCTGGAGAAAATACCAAGCAAAAAAATCTCCTGTTGTGAGGACTGGAAGAAAGTCAGGAAAGCCAGGGCATGAAAAACAATCTGTGGAGAAAGAAGGCTGAAGGCAATCATGGCATAAGAGGATAGAGGCTTACAAGAGGGGCCTGCATGGACTGTGCTGTGAAAAATCCAAGTCGCTTGTGACCCCAATAGGGCTTTTAGTCAACAGCCTTTGTGTGCTGAGGGAAGCTCTGTCAACAGATGCAAGAGCAGCACGCTAAAAGGAAAACTAGAAATCAATGAGGACCAGATAGGAGTTAAGATCTTATCGAGGTGATTGGATAGATTAAAAAAACATGTAGAGACACATAGGAGATTTGGAGAAAAGAGGGAGCCAGTAAAACAGGTAAGCTTTCTCTAGAGAGTTGGAAATAGCCTTGGGGCTAACAAGGCTTACACAATGGACAATGCCGCAGCCACTGTAGAGAGCATCTGAAGGAGTCAGAGCCATCAGGGGGGAAATCAAGGAGCCTCCTAACAGGAAATTCAACCCTGTCTTTCACCCCTCTATGTTCATCTATTCATGCCTCATCTTTCCATGGTCTCAAAGCCTGGTTTCCATGATGTTGTTAGCACTCTGGTGACCCCAGGCTGGTGGGGTGGGGGAGTCCTGCCTTAGCCTTTTCTCTTTCTAGGGAGACAAAGTGGATGGGAGGTGCACAGGGGAAAGAGCTGTGACAAGACCATGGGCAAAGTGTGACAACATAGGATATCATGAGGATCTGCCTCAAAGAAAAGGAGAGATATTCCTCCTTCTCCTGGACCCATTCTGGGATTAGGCCCATTTGTCCCTCTCTTAATACTCTGCTCACAGCATTAGCCCTCTTACTGCACATCCCTGGAGGAAACCTCAGGTAGATTATGTTCATCTCCTCCTCCAGAGTGCATTTTCCATTGTGCTTGCAGACAACTTTTATTGCTCAGCTGCTTTAATGCAGTCTTCTGTAGTCTGTTGTGGTTTTGGATAGTTTTTGGCGGATCAGGTCACCATCCTTCTGCTGAAGGGGAAAGATCCTCAGCTCAGCTGCTCTCACGTGAGGCACCTGATGGTACTTCCCTATAGCTGCTAGGTGGACTGAGGACTGCATAAGAAATGGCTCATGGTGCTGGGGTGGAATGAGGTAGGGGCAGGTAGGGCATTTTCTTAAACAGCTTTAAAAGCCATGAGTGATCTGATTTGCTTTCTGAGAATGGTTTAGTTCAACAAACAATTGCAAGCTACACAGTCGCAAGGTAAAATGAAAAGCCCATGGGCATTAATTATATATATAGATATTAAAAAAGAACCTACTGCTTAATTATTGTTTGCAAATCTCGGTATTTAAATTGACTTATTTGCAAATGTCTGTTTAGAAATTGACTTTGTAATTATAAAGTCGGTGCAGGCATATCACAGGCCCTGGAGGGGTCTCTAACGAGGAATGATAATGTACCAGGCAAAGTGAACTATCCTGAGCTGCATTTTAATAACCAAGAGGTGCTTGGAAGGGGGAGCGGAAGGTCCACAAGAAATCCCAAAGCCAACAAAAGAAGAAGCAAGAGACAGAGGATAGAGAGAGCTGGCTCCACAAAGCAGAGGGCTAACATGTTTGAGAAGGGGTTTCAGGGGAAACGGCATCTCTTCCTGAAGCCCCTGCAATAGGAGTGAGTTGGCAGCAACCTTGGTTTCAGCTCTTGAATGAGAATGAGGTAGTCTGCTGGCAGCAAGCTGCTGGCTGCTGCAAAGCTGTAGCTGCCTTCCAGAGGAAAAGACACCGTCCAGCACGTACCCAGCCATCCCATCTCAGTGAGCACTCCCTGCAGCAGACAGCATGGACTCATGTTGACTATCCGTAAGCCCCTTCATGGGCACGTTTGCCTGCAGGACTGAGGGCAGCTCGCACTGCCCATTCTCCAAGTTATTAGTAAGGTAGTTCCCAAACTGAACGCACCTTTCCTGGTCTTGAAGCCATGTGAATGAAACTCTACAGTTGAGAATCATGTACAAGAAGGTGTGGAGAGTGTCTCTGTGGGCCTATGACTGTTCTCCGACATGTGAAGCAGGTGAGCTCTAATGGGATACAAGTTTTTCTGGGTGAAGAGTGGTATATTTTACCAGGCCACAAATCCTTGTCAGTCCCATAGCATGTGCAATAACTCTTAAGATTTAACTTCAGCATATGTCCAAGAGGTATAAGTACATCAAGGGTGAAACAAGACTGTTCTATCACCTTTTTCCCTCCATCATCTTTGACAACAGCACTTCTAGGTCTCCAGATATAGTGGTCTAGGACATTTCTTCTTTATGGATCATCACTATTAGCTTTAAAACCAGCCACTGGCCTGTGATTTCTTGCACAGTTCATTAACCAAGAGGGAACAAAGCTTGGCTGCTAAGTGGCACATTAGCAAGATCAACAGCTGGCAGGGTGCAAAAATAATAACAAAAAAAAATTATCATAAGCAAAAGCTCCGATTTTTTGACTCATCTGCTATGCATAGTCATGTTATCCCTTATTCGTGAGCATTCAGATGGCACCAGTATATTCATGAAAATGTGGCAGCTTAAGACAAGGTCTGAAAGTTAAATAGGATCCAGCATCCTACTGGATCAGAATAATATTACTCTTTGGAGTGAAATTGTGAGTGCAAGTATGGTCCTTATGAAACCAAAGGCAAACACCTTTTTTTTTTACATCACTGTGAAAGCAAAGGAACTACGTGAATTAAAAAACAACTGCTTCCCTGACCAATATAGTTGTGCAAGTGTAAAAACACAACTCTGACAGACTCAACACCCTCCTGATCTGTCTCTAAATGCTAAGTGCTGCTCAGTGTTTGCTGTCTTTTCCACTGTGCAGCTTGTGCCTATTAAATACAGAACAATTTCTGCTTGGAACAGCAGTATATGCCTTGTTTGAGAGAGATAAGAAGCCCCACCCGCTAAAATCAGTGACATAGAAGACCCAAATTCTTTTATGTCTGCTTGAGCTGGCCAGAAATAAGATATCGCTCATCTGGAGACCAGGTAGCCGTATTAGGACAGAGCTGTAAACATAAAATTGCCAACAAGAGATCTGTTCATAAGCATATGTCCTTGGACAGTATATTCAGCCTGTATGGTAAAACTAGCCTGGTCAGTGATACTTAGATTTTCTGGTTGTCCTGCTAACCTGTCCAATGCATTTGGGTTTTATTTATGTCAGTGAAGCATTAAAAAAAAAAAAAAAAAAAGAGAGAGAAGAAAAGAAAAAAAAAAAAAACAGAAGCTTGTGTTGAATTAAAAAGGGAAAAAAAAAACCCTCCAAGCATCTTGATTAGATTTGCAATGGAAGCGTAAGCTACTTGACTCATTAGTTTAAAAAAATGTGCATTGCATCTTAGTATCAACTTGTCTAACAGAGAAATGATCTGTTGTCCTTGTACAACTGCAACACTCCCTCAGTAGGCCTTTGTGCTGCAGAGGTGTATGCAGTCACAGCAGCTTTCCCAGGCATGAGATTCAGGCTGCAGGATCAGGGCAGAATTGTGTGAGCCTACACGACTCACATGATGCTCCCCAGGTGGGTTCTGCTCAGAGGTCTGTACCATTCCATTTGCTTTTATTTTTTTCCCACAGTCCTTTAATTCAAGGGTTATGCTAGGACAATTGTTGTTCAAACAAGAAGCATAATACATCTCATATTCATGCATTAATTAAAACCATCCAAAATCTCACAAAGTTTGTCACTGATTCAGAGTGAATGGGACCTGCACATAATTAATGACTCTCAATGACAGTTCTTGAAATATTGGTTTCTGGCAGCAATCTGCATATGCTGGGTAGGTTTTTATTTTATAAGCCTGTTCTGTTCTTAAAGACACAAGAAACTGTGAAAGCAGGCTGTTCTTTTCAATATTAATTAGACCATTATTTATTTGGAAAAGAGTTTTTTGGTTTAGATACTTATATGTCAACTGCTGAGAATTCCACCCTAAGTCACTTAATAGCCCGTTAAGAAATTGTTGTGATGACTAATTATTTATTACAAATTCAGAATCTGTTTACTAGATAGCTTTACTTTTGTTAATTAATAATGTTACCTCTTAGATCCCAAAACTATGATGCCTATTCTGGGACTGTCTTGAAATACAACATATGTGAAATATGATACGTCGTGCATTCTCCTATTAGGGTGTTTTAAGTTCTGCCCAAGGAATATGACTGTTCTGTGCTTCACTGTGGACATATCATTAAACCCGATTACAACTAACAGCTACTAATTACAGACGCTAATGAAGGGCTTCATTTTACCTTTAGGAGCAATGGAGCTGTAGATGCACTCTGCCTTTGCACATATCTGTGCTACCAGCCAAAATAAATGGTGACAAGCCATGATACAGTGTGGCTAGCATAAATTAGCCAGCTGAAGAGATTAAGGCAACCTAGGTCTTAGCTCAGGTGGTCTACTGGAGTTCAACTCCACCTAATGGACCCGAATTAAGGTTGAACCAGGAGCCTGATGGTTCCCTTTATCCACCGATTAAAGAGGAATTTATTTTTCCTAGGAATTTATTCACAAACTCAAATTCCAATCCTTCACCCTCCACACAACCTTTTCCCACATATTCAGAGGCTCTTTTAAACTTTCACACCTAGGCTAGTTACCACAGTGCCCTGCCCAGATGCCCTAGCTCCACTGGAGATGCTACTGCAGCACTGAGACAACCAAGGTCTCTGCCCAAAGAAGCCTGTAGTCTATACAGCATTCATCAACTTCAATGGGCTGACCTTGAGGAGAGCAACTTGGACTCTCTCTGTGTGGAAACAGAACCACGTCTAATGAAAATCCATACCGAGAGGGTATGCAAAGATCAGACTCGATTAATTCTTTCCAGAGGTGCCTCCACAATGTCAACATTGATCTGCTTCCTAGTTGCACGGTTTTTCTCGCAGCTGACAACCATATGCCAGTCAGAGCTCTGCTGTATTGTAAATTTTAACAGATATGGAGATAGGATCATTAAAAAACCCTGAGAATACACAGCAAGTCATTGTTTTGATGCTTGTGCTGAGAAAAATCTCACGGTAGCACTGAAGAAATAAATGCTATAGGCCAATCTTATGGCAAAGAAGTTAATCCTACAATGAAATTGGATGAAATGCCTGAGGATAGGGATCAGTATGTGGGTGTCTTGTGCTGTCTATGCTAAAAAGTCGCAGCTTTATAAAGCAGGCTTGTAGGACAATTGCAGAAATGTACATGCATTTTATTTCTGGGAAAATAAAAACAGCCTAGTCTCTATAAGTGGTCATTCACAGAGTGCCTGTGTTTCAGACTGCCCTCGGATGTTTTTTCATTAGAGACAGCTTAGGGATAAATCATTTTATCTTACCAGAAGGCAGCAAGCTCAGCTACCATCTGTCTTCCTATATATGCAACAGGACCTTTGGATTCAGACTGTGTTTCCACAAATATGGAGTCATGTAGATACTGGCTTTTGATTCAGACCTGTAACATGCAACTGAGACATGCAGCAGCCATTCAGATTGACTTCTGACAGACCCAGCTGGAATCTGGGGACATGGGTTTAGCTCCACCTCCAGTCAGCTGTTAATTATGTAATTGAGTTCAGATGCAACCAACCTGTGCTAATGGGCAGGGCATCTTTTCATTATAAATACAGACCTGAGAAGATTGTCCTCTAAGGAGGTCTGGTTAGCATCTCTAAACAATGATGATCTCTTTTAATAGTGACTATTATTATTAATAAAATCCACAAGTCAGGACTATGTCATTTTGATGTGCTTTTTAAGGCCAGCTTCACAATTACTCATAGATCTACCTTTTTGTTGTTGTTGTTTATCTTCTATCCTTTTTGGTTTAAATTTAAGACAAATTAAACTACAAAATGAAAAAAAAAAAAAAAAAATAGAAGCTTCCTAATAAAAAATTAAAATAAAAATAAAAATTAGAGAAGAAATAGAGAAATTCTTTTTCCTGAGGCCTGAACTTTGAAATCAAAGTTGTTTCACCCTTGCAAATAATCACCACATGACAAAGACAACACACGCACTGAAGATATATTGAGGGCCCTGCTGTCCTAAAGGTCACAAGCATACATGAAAGATGTCCTTGCCAGGGTAAGTGGTGCCCAAGAAAAAATCATTGAAAATTACTCACCTTTCAAAGAAGTTGCAGACAAATGAGTACGGCCTTTCGAAGGGGTGGCATGATTGCAGCTGGATGTCTTCCTTCAAATGCCTCTAAAGGCAACAGGAAAAGAAGTCAACTTAAACCATCAATTCAGCAGCGTCTTTGCTACTCGTCATACTGGCATTTCTAGAGAAAGAAAAGTTGAAAACAATCCAGAAAGAGATGTCTGTGCAGAACTCAGAGTCCTTTCCATGTGCTATCTATTCTTTTCATTTCTTGTGTCTCACCTGCACCGCACCTCTGCATATTTCCCAGCAATGCATTAAACAACACATACACGTTGCTGAACCTTCTGCTGCCATGCTAACTGCTTTGACTTCCATAAACACGCTGGCCAAGGAGACTATGAGAACAAATGTAAAGGAAGAGATAGAGTGGGAGACAGTGAGATTATACTGTTCAAGGAGAAAAAGAGATTATAATTGAACTGCAGAAAATTCTCCACATCATGGGTAATGGTGCCTGGGTTACCTCTCTTTATCTTTAGAGACATGCACACACCTGCAGGGCTGTGATTTATTGGCATCAAAGAGATATTGTGGGATGGCTCCTGACTGGAGTGTTGGAAGGGTACAGGTTCTTTAGGAAGGATGGTCAAGGGAGATGAGGAGGGAGGGTTGCCCTCTATGACCAGCTGAAGTGCAGGAAGCTCTGCCTGGGGACGGATGAGGAGCCGACTGAGAGCTTATGGGTCAGGGTTAAAGGGAGGGCATGGACAGGAGATGTTATGGTGGGGGTCTGCTACAGGCCACCCGACAGGAAGACCAAGATAAGGCCCTCTACGGACAGATAGGAGCAGCCTCCTGTTCACAAGTCCTGGTCCTCATGGGGTGCTTCAACCACCCCAGTATCTGTTGGAGGGACAACACAGCAGCACATAAGCAATCCAGGAGGTTCCTGGGACATGTTGATGATAACTTCCTTCTCCAGGTGATAGAAGAGAGGAAGAGGAGAGGTGCTATACTGTACCTTGTTCTCACCAACAAGGAGGGGCTGGTGGGAAGTGTGAAGCCCAAGGGCAGCCTTGGCTGCAGTGACTATGAAATGGTGGAGTTCAAGGTCCTTAAGGCAATGAAGTGGGTGCACAGCAACTTCGCTACCCTGGACTTCAGGAGAGCAGACTTTGGCCTCTTCAGGGATCTGCTTGGCAGAGTGCCGTGGGATAAAGCCCTGGCGAGAAGAGCCCAAGAAAGTTGATTAATATTCAAGGATCACCTCCTCCAAGCTCAGGAGTGATGCATCCCAACAAAGAGGTAGTCAAGTAAGAACACCAGGAGGCCTGCATGGATGAGCAAAGAGCTACTGGACAAATTCAAATACAAAAAGGAAGCCTACAGAGGGCAGAAGCAAAGACAGGGAGCCTGGGAGGAATACAGAGAAATTGTCTGAGCATCCAGGGATCAGGTTAGGAAAACCAAATCCCTGATAGAATTAAATCTGTCCAGAGACATCAAGAGCAACAAGAAAAGCTTTTACAGATATGTTGGTGGTAAGAGGAAGACTAAGGAAAATGTGACTCCTCTCCAGAAGGAAACAGGAGACCTGGTTACCCAGGATATGGAGAAGGCTGAGGTACTCAATGACTTTTTTACCTCAATCTTCACCAGCAAGTGCTCCAGCCACACTGCCCAAGTTGCAGAAGGTAATGGCAGGGACTGGGAGAATGAAGAACCACCTACTGTAGGAGAAGATCAAGTCTGAGACCATCTAAGGAACCTAAAGGTGCATAAGTCCACAGGACCTGATGAGATGCATCTGTGGGTCCTGAGGGAACTGGGAGCTGAAGTGGCTAAGCCACTCTCAATCATATTTGAGAAGTCGTGGCAGTCTGGTGAAATCCCCGCTGATAGGGAAAGCAGAAACATAACCCCCCATTTTTAAAAAGGAAAAAAGAAAGACCCAGTGAACTACAGGCCAGTCTCACATCTATGCCTGGCAACATCATGGAGTGGATCCTCCTAGAAACTGGGCTAGGGCACACAGAAAATAAGGAGGTGATTGGTGACAGCCAACATGGCTTCACTAAGGGCAAATCAGGCCTGACAAATTTGTCAGCCTTCTACAACAGGGTTACAGCATTGGTGGATAAGGGAAGAGCAATTGACGTCATCTACCTGGACCTGTGCAAAGCATTTGACACTGTTCCACTTGACATCCTTGTCTCTAAATTGGAGAGACATAGATTTGATGGATGGACCACTCGGCAGATAAGGAATTGGCTGGATGGTCACACTCAGAGAGTCGCAGTCAACAGCTTGATGTCCAAGTGGAGAGCAGTGACAAGTGACGTTCCTCAGGGGTCAGTGTTGGAACTGGCACCATTTAATATCTTTGTTGGGGACATGGACAGTGGGATCAAGTGCAATCTCAGCAAGTTCACTGATGGCACCGAGCTGTGTGGTGAAGTGACACACTGGAGGGAAGGGATGGCATCCAGAAGGACCTGGACAGGCTGGAGAGGTGGGCCCATGTGAACCTCACGAAGTTCAACAGGCCAAGTCCTGCACGAGTCGAGGCACAAATACAGGCTGAGTGGAGAATGGATTGAGAGCATCCCTGAGGAGAATAATTTGGGTGTGCTGGTTGACAAGAAGATCAACATAACCCAGCAATGTGCACTTGCAGCCCAGAAAGCCAACAGTATCCTTGGCTGCATCAAGAGAAGTGTAGTTAGCAAGTGAAGGGAGGCGATTCTCCTCCTCTACTCTGCTCTTATGAGACCCCTCCGCAGTGCTTTGTCCAGCTCTGAGGCCCCCAACAACCTAAGGACACGGAGCTGTTGGAGCAAGTCCAGAGGAGGCCACAAAGATTATCAGAGGACTGAAGCACCTCCCCTATGAGGACAAGCTGAAGGAGTTGGAGTTGTTCAGCCTGGAGAAGAGAAGGCTTCAGAGCGACCTTAGAGCGGTATTCCAGTACTTAAAGGGGGCTACAGGAAGGGACTCTGGATCAGGGGGTGTGGGGATAGGATGAAGGGTAATATTTTTAAACTGACAGAGGGCAGATTTAGATGAGATCTAAGGCAGAAATCCTTCCCTGTGCGGGGGGTGAGGCGCTGGCCCAGGGTGCCCAGAGCAGCTGTGGCTGCCCCCTCCCTGGAAGGGTTCAAGGCCAGGTTGGACGGGGCTGGGAGCCCCCTGGGCTGGGGGAAGGTGTCCCAGCCCAGGGAAGGGGGTTGGAATTAGATGGTGTTTAAGGTCCCTTCCAACCCAAACCATTCCATGATTCTATGATTCCATGATGTGTGCAATAGAGATTAACAGATGGGGTCATAAAGTGAAATTAAAGTCAAATAAAGTCTGGGCCAGCACTTGGTCTATGCTGATTTCTTATAATTTAGGAAAAGGAACAACAGAGCAAATGAAGTGGCACAGCATAAGGTAGAAGCCTGTAAACAGAGCCATGCTGCCATGAACACTGAACTGAGTGGGGACAGACCCCTCCCTTCCCACAGACTGCCTTCATGGAGCATTGCAGGAGGTTTCCTCTGGGAGCAAGGGACTGTTCAGGGGATGCTGGCAGACTCAAGCCCCAAGCACTTCAGAAACTGAGGTCTCATTCAAGGTAGACATCAGAAGCAACTCTGGAAATCTAAGATATTATCTCCTCGCTGTTTTTTTTTTTTTTTTTTTATTGCTCCTGTCCTGCAGGTTCCCATTTTCCCCAGAAAGATGGATGAATGTAAAGCATGTATATGCTGTGACCACTTCCATGAAGAACTGGAAACTTAACTTCAGTCCCTCTCCCTGCCCAGACCCCACGTACCTATCCTTCCTCCGACAGCTTACACTGAGCCCTCGGACCTCGCACTGAAGCAGCTGAGGAGTGCTCACACACAACCACACTGCCCGCTCGGCGGTGGTGGTAATTGCCAAGACATAACAAGGGGAGGCAGGCACTCCAGGCCCACCCAGCAGAGATCTTCAGTCTTTGTTTGACAGACCCTTTGGGACTGCAAGTCCTACTCCTGACTCAGTGCTTCACCTCTGCGGTGCCGTGTGTTGGATGTCTGCAGCCAGCACTGTCAGAAATGACAAGAGGGTTTGAAGGCTATTATTCTAAGATTTCCCAACCTGAGACTCCTTGAAGAGCTTTATTGTCCAAAAGTGCTGGGGAAAAAAAAAAAAATCTGGAAATTAGGTTTCTGAAGGTATCTCAGTTACAGAATAAATAAAACACATGGGGGAAAAAAAACAGCCCAAAGCAGGCATTACTACAAATCACTTCAGATCTGTTGAAAGCTACTTCCTGCTCTTTTTAGAAGTGTCTGTTGCTTGTTACGAATGTTTTTCCTTGGCTTTCTTAAGTAATTTTTACTGACCTTCACAAAAGTATTACAGCACTTCTGGCCAGTAAAATATTCAGGGAACTTTCTGAAGGAAAGATGATGTCTGTATTGAGGTATCTTTATTCTTTTCTTGGAGTGCCAAATTAAATCAGCATTCACCTTCCTCCCCCTTGCCTGGATGGGCAGTGCATGATGGAGAGGAAGAGGGTTTGGCTGTCAGAAGCTGTCAACTGGCGGGAGAGCTGGACAGCTCACCCCAACCTGTCTGCTGCCCATTACTTTGATGGTGAACTGGACCTTACATCTCCCCAGCAGGTCCTGTGCCTTGCAGCGTTGTGGGAAGTTAAGCACAAAACTGGCTCGGCAGCTGATAGAACGCTGAACTTTGCAGCAGGCAACCTCATCCTTATTCCTCAGAACAGGGGCGGTCATATACATTGGGGTTATTGGACTGTCTTTGCCGTGCAAAGAGCCTAGTTAGGTTCAAGTGGGGCAAGGAAATTGGTCTTGGAAGAGAGAACTGGGACAACTGGAGGAATAAAGCTGGGGTTGTTAGTAGCAAAGATGGACAGAGATTGGAGATAGAAATAAGCCCATCTGCACTCCTCTACTCTTTCAAGGGAATGTGTTCCCAACCTTCATTCCTTCACTCCCTCCCTCTTCCCCCACCACATATTCTCTCTTGACTTATTTGATGCTGTTTGAAATCAAGCACTTGGTTTACCCTTCTCAAGCAGAGCTGATCTCTCCCAGCATGACTCTGACTGCAGCGGGAGGCACAGCGGGATGCTGGATATGGAAACCTGGCATTAGTATCACTTTCAGATGACAGCAGATCAGAGAGCTGGACCTGGGAGCGAATTAATATAGGGCTAGTACTCACTCGAAGGGTTTGCTGCTGTCATACTCCTCTCAAGATATGAGAGAGAATTAATGCGAGGGGCTGGGATTTGCTTCAAGAGCTGAGATGGCTGCCTGTCATCCTCAGGGAGCAGTGGGACCCGGGGTGCAAATGAACACAGGGAATGGGTTTGCTTCAGAGCCTGCAGGTATCCCAGGGAGCAGAGGGGAAGGTCGCTTAGTTCCTGATGACCTCCTGGGCTATCAGTTACTGTCTGATCCAAAATCCACCAGTGCAGATGACTGAGGTTTGGTTTAACCTCAAATAAACAACAGGGTCTTCTTACTCCGGTGTGATCCTGAGGGATTCACACTCTTCACTGTGGACTGATGCAAACAGGAGTCTTGTAGAAAACCATATGCCCCAGATCTCCAATCAACCAGTCAGCCAGGGGACAAGGCACCCTCAGATCCACTGGAACCCAACTTTAAATGTCCTTGGACAGAGTAGCTGAACCCAATGGGCCCCCTCATCACTGACTCTCTGTACGGTCAGGGACAGAGTGCATTTCTCTAGGGAATTAAGCTACTCACATCTGGGTAACAGAAATTGGCTTTGTGTGCAGGAGCTGCTGATTATCCAATAAAAGGGTCTTTTCCATGGACCTGCATCCCTGGAAAAAACAACATCAGATGTCCTTAAACAATTTATCTCACCCTTTGAGCCACAGAGGCTCAACCTACAGCTTTTTGCCTGCAAGTCGTCTGCCAGGAGAAGTTATAGACATCCATCCTTTCCCATTCCAATGTGTCTGACATGGACTTTGACTGGGAGTAACCTGGAGATTTTCTGGTGGCCACAATCAGCCTGGTTTTGTTTTCTGTGATCCACACAGCACCTCCGCTCTTGTGGTGAACTTGTTTGCCCAACAGCAATGTACACTCACAAGGACTTGTGTAAAGGTGTGTTTGTAACAAACATGAACATAGAAAAGGGTGCAAATAAGATGAAAAGATCTGTCATTGCAAGAGACAGTGATTCACATTTTGGGGAGGTAAATGGTTGTTTAGAACAATGCATCCCTGAGCCAGTGGCTCTGCAGGGCAAGAGGCAGAGGGAAGATTTTCTCCCTCTTTTCCAAGGGGGAGAGAGGTTTAGAGCCTGGAGTATAAACACAGCTGAGGATTCAGAAAATATACAATACCCTTCAAATGCAGCCTAGGGACAAGATCGAATCATTGTATACACCCGATTTCATGAGAAGAGAAAACAAAACAAAAAAGGGAGGAAGTAGTCCCTTGGAAGCAAAATAAAGACAGAACAATGGGAAACTAAGCACTGGAGGAGATAGCTTCAAATAATTACATTGTGCAAGCACCACGCTGGGAAGTAGCATATGCTGGAGGAGCCCTCACTGGGGACACAGGATAAGGAGGCAGGAGGGAGGCCAGGCAAACCGTCGGCTTCAAAGCATCACACGCCAGGCCAAGTTCAGAGCAGCTCCAGCTCCGGTGAGGTCAGCATAATGATGCCAGAGATGAAAATATCCTTGTGCTTAAAACAAAACCCGTTCCTTCCATTGCCAATAGCGCCTGGTAATAAGCAGCAGGCAAAGGACTAATATTATAACAGGTATTTGGGTCACAGGCTGTCATTTAGTATGGGTGAGATAGGTGTACGTCACTCAGTGTCCCTGCTAAGAACAGTGAGGTGGCTCTGCTCTGCAGAGACACTTGGGGAGTTGAGAAATGGCATTTAATTGTTTAACTGAGATCAGAGGTCTGGTCTCAGTTCATACAGCACTGAGCACAGGAGGGTCTGCTGCTTGGTTTTTAGGGATCAACATCACTGTATTTAAGCTGTGACTTCCCAATGAAATAGATTAAAAGTTAAGAAACCATGACTTGTAAGGGAATTGAAAACAATTGAGTCAGAAACTATGCATTGTTTGGGCTGTGCTGGCAGTGCATTCGGTTTGGAAAGCAAGGCTGAATCAGGACAATGTTCTGGTTATGGTCGGGTTTGTGTTGCTGTTTGGAAAAGTCTGACAAATGCTTCTGTGCCTTTGTTTCTGACAGCCCTGTACATCTGATATTTAAATTTTTAATTTAAAAAAATATTTTAAATGTTTGGGATTTTTTAATGGGAACATCTTGGTCTTGCTCTGTAAAGATAGTAAATATGTTTTTAAAGAAAAATAAATTCCAGATTCTGTCCTGAAAACGTTCCGCTTACATTTCAGTTTCCTTTGGTGGGGGGAAGCAGTATATAGGAAGCAACTAAATGTTCTGCTGCTTTAGGGTCCAAATTATGCTAAGACGTGAGACCATCACTGTAAATCCCACCTGGACATGTCCATGAGAGTCAGGTCTTCACTGCTTAGGAGCTACCCTCCGCTCAAGAAATTCCCCTTTTTACCTCTCTGTGAAGAGACTGCCACAGGAAAGTGATGTGCCTATAAATCTGTAGTCCGGTGATTTTCAATCTGGTGTTTGTGAATCCTTGGAGGCCCTCCATTATTTTGCTAACAGATCCATGAGTGGTAACTACAGAGATCAAGTCTGTTGTGACAGAGCTCACATCTGCTACACAGGGTCTATGCCTCCCTTGGGGGAAAATTTAGGGAGTCAACAAACTGCAAGATGTGAAAACCATTACTGCAGACAGGCATGGTGTCTTCACCTTTTACTCAATAAAAATACAATGAACCTACATGAGCACAGATGCACCTTAAACGCTGAGTGTTTACTAACTCAACTCAAAATGCCCAACCTATCTACACATATTTATCTGCTCTGGCTGGTTGTGACAGCTTTCAAGAAACAGAGAAAACATCAAGCCACACTGGAGGGATTGCAAACTTCTCAGAGAAATACTCCATTAGCAGCTAAAAATGTCCCTCACAAGCACATTAGTGATACATGGGGTAGCTTGTTAAGTTCGGGCATTTTGTGAAGTTTTCTGATAAGGTAAATATCTTAGTATGCATCTCATCCCAGCCTCCATCCCACCCTGACTCCCCCAACCCCAACTCATCGTCCCTGCCCATAAAATGAGGAAAATATCATTTATACAGAATGCTCTTCAGTGATTCTGCTATCAATCCCTGGTAATTTCATTTCAATATTGACCAGCTCCATTATGATAATTGATGAGAGATGCAAGTGTTGGAAGTGTGAAGACAGCAGCGCTGAGCAGATCTTCCAGCCCAGATGGTAAGGAGCCCCTTGCTGTGCCTCATCCCCATCCCATTTTCAAAAGGGTAAAAAAAAAAAAAAAAAAAAAAAAAAAAAAGAACTTTTCTTTCTTTTTCTTTTTCTTTTTTTTTTTTTTTTTTTTTTCAGGAAAAAAGACACTACAATTTTCAAGATTCCAGTTTGCATGAATGATCCAAGCCAATCAGCATATTTGAGTGCTTAAGTTTAAAAGTCTTTCCCTGAAAGAGAATAAAACAAAACAATGAAGGACAGGAGGGAATCAGGCAGGATGAATATGCTATTGACAGTAAAAAATGTGAACAGCTGAACTTAATGCTTGGAGGGATTTTGCCCATTTTTTGTCATAAATCTCTCCCCTAGACACCTTACTGGTGACGGTAATCTGAAAAGCACAAGTGGCAAAAGGTTAAGAGTTAAATTCCCTAGCTCAAAAAGAAACAGGCTAGAGGAAGCAAAGGTCCCTCTAGCCTGTTCCTGAGATGACCAGGAAGAATAAGCATCGCTGAAAAACCACTTTCATTAAGGGGTCTGTCAAATGGGATTGCTGCACCACAGTCACCGCTTTGTGCCCATTCAGAATTCCAGCGCTGAGTTACTCTCCTCGCTCGTTTTAATAGCCCAGCCTGCAATGGACACACAGGTTTATATCCCTAACACTGCTCCTCTCTAGCTGCTGCGTGATGGACTTTTAATATCACCGTCCTGAGAGCCCAAGAGATACAGCTCCCACGGTGCAGTAGGCACAGGATCGAGTTGTGAGCTCCCAGCAACCACAAGAGAGCAAAACATACGCATACTAATACAGACCATGTCATGGAGGTCACTGGATGTATCAGGTTTCTCATGCCTGCCTCTGCTGTGCAATTAAGCTCGTAAACAAGGGAGAACATGCATATATAAAAAAGGCAAAGGGAGGGAAAACAGAAATCAAAGAAAACCTAATTATCTTGTCAAGGACAGCAGTGAGATGGTTTACATCTCCTGGTTGTACAAATGGTCCATGGGTACAGAGCTGTCAGGTTCTACCCCAGAAGTGGCTGGCTTTCAATGAGTTGATGTCTCTGCTTCTCCTCCTTGGGATAGGCTTCATAAAGAAAGCTGAGCTGCACTAACAACATATTAATGTCAAAAAGGGATGGTTAAAAACCCTTTCTCATGCTGTCCTGGGCATCCTGTCTCTGTCCTGGCTGTGCACATCCCTTCACTTAGTTCTGGAGCTCACTAGACTGTTCAATGAGCCAGCTCAGCTCTCTGACCCAGTAGAAGACTAATATCAGCCCTTCAAAAATGTATGAATTTACCTAATTTATATGGTATCACTCTACAATTTTTATAGTTAAAAAAATTTCTCATGTAACAACCTCCTCCTCACTTCTCTTGCTCTCAATAAACCATGTGTCCCATTTCACCTTGACTTCTTTTCGTGTTGTCATCCACGCTGGGGAAAACAACTAAGTCACTTGGTAGCATTTCACACTTGGTTAGCAGCAGTGAGAATGACATTTGCAGGAGTCTCCAGATAGCAGTGTTGCAGGCACTGTTACAAGCTGTCCTCCTTCGCCCTTCTGCAGGGCTTAGCCCTAGAGAATGCTGCACTCCCATGGCCTGCTGGTGCAGCCAGGACGAGGTGGGCCTTCTGTTTGAAGGATCTCAGAACCCAACCTCTAACACGGACTCCTCTCAAAGCTAAAAATCACTCTTGGAGTGGGTAAAAAAGCGAGTTGTGAGGCTTCATATAGTTAGCTTTACACACACACACACACACACACACTCACACACACACACACACGTACACCTTGATCTCCTAGTGGCTGGTCACAGAAATTGCTTTGAAATGTCCCATAAACAGGAGCAGAGTAATTGCAGTGTATATTCTAATAACTGCATCTATAATAACACCCCCTCATCCCCACTTTCCTCTTTAGGGGTGATCTGACAAAATGAGAAACAAAATTACTGTGTCTGTTCAGCAGATTCTTACTGACAAAATCTTTAAGAGTTGACAAGAGTAATATACTGAAAATTAGTTTAGAAGTGTTTCAAGTTTCAAAAAATCAATCAAAATCAAATTAAGTTCTGAAAACACTGTCTGCAGAGTTTAAGGAAAATAGAGATCAGCTGCAACAACATGGAATCATGGGCTCAGCTCCTGAGCAGGACACTTACATCTGCTTTACCACCTCTTCTGGCACAGGATAGAGTGCTACAACTGGTCACAAGGGTTTGTTGATGCTCTGGCTAATCTGGTGAGTTTGGGTACCAACAACAAGAAATCCAGTCTAAGTAAGCCTCAACAGGGTCCTCAGCATGGCACTTCCTCCATCCTAAAGCTACACCTTAACCAGTGAGTCGTAAATCTGATGTCAGAGACAAAATGGTTTTCTCTCTTGCTTCCTGATAATTTCTTTCAAGATTTGTTCATCCCAATGACAGATAGAGGAAAAAAAAAAAAAAATTGAATCTCATAAAGATCCTCATCAAGGAGGAAAATCAGTTTGTAAACTAGATCTATTGCAAAAGGTGGCAGGACCAATCACAGGGCACGAACAGAGTTAAAGTCCACTAAGTATTGCTCATGGACTCTGTTTCTTTCTTGGCTGTGTGGTCTCAGATAACCAAAGCTTACACTGGCGCCAGTGTCACTGAAGAAGACTGGGACTCACTATCTTGTTGAGAATATGCAAAAAATTGCATGAGAGTTTGTCCCGTTTCTGAGTGATCAGAGCCTTTGTGGGTAAGCAGAGTGCATGGCTTGCTTGGATATGCCACTTTTTTTGCCCTTCATCCATATGGTACCCTGACCCCTTCTTGGACCAGCAGATCCAAGAGCTACTGACCTACGAATCCTCAGCCATCTGCTTTGCAATTCAGCCTCAGCCCAGCTATTCTGGCTTGCTGTTTCAGCACTCACTCTGAGTGGATGGGCTTGCTTTAGGTTTCCAATTATGTCTTTCTTAATTATATTCCTCCTTGGGGTCCTAGAGGCCCTGGAAATTTTCCCCCACTCTGTCTTTTCCCATAACTGTGAGTCAACAGTTCAATTATAGTCTCTTTATACAGGCATGAGAATTTGTTTCTTGGGCAAAGTTCCTTGATAAGATGATATGCTACATAAATGTCTCTAGCAAAACACATTTCACAGTGAATTTATCTCTGCACAACTTCTCCGCCTTATAGCACCTTATCATTCCAAGACGTCTCAAGGCACTTTCCAAAAGGTGTGCAATAATAATACTTCACAGTTATACACAGTCTTTCATGGAAATATCTCAGAGTGCTGTATGGAGAGAAGCACTCAGCTCCATCAAACAGCCGGGAGTGCTGAGGCAAGGGATGCAGAAGAGAATTGCCCAAATGAATTAGGAAAATGTAGGGCTTGTGATGGAGCCCAGGACCCCACAGAAACGCCCTCCTTTGCTCCTAATGTGCTTCTCATAAGTTCATTGCCCACCACGCCAGTCTTGGGAACCAGCCACACTGAGGAGACAAGATACAGCCTTGTCCTCTGGTTGTGGGATGGGGACTCAGTTCCATGTCTATCCCATTTACCCTACACCCAATACATGTATATTGCAAAAGTAATAAAACACTCCAAAACCACAAGTGGTAGAAGGTTGGTAACATGCTTTATGTCTGTTCCTGAAATGAAGATATCTGTGCTCAGCTGAAGACCCTGGCCTGGATCTGAGCTGAGCGAAGACCCTGTTTCCTCTGTGGGACAGAGCTCTGAATACTGCTGTGGTCTCCATAGGACTGGGATTTCCTCAGAGAAGTAACCAAAAGTGCACAGCAGATAGATAAGTGTCTTTGCCTCTTCAGAGTCGCTTTCATGAATACTTTCAATTCATTATCACTGACCCTAAATCTTGGACCACAAATGTTCTTTAAACTTTATTTGTTCCTGTCTGAGCTCTTTCATTTCATTTGGGAAACATTCCACCTTCCACATTTCTGTTGAAAGTTTTTCCTTCTTTTGGTGTTTTTCCTTGTTTGTTTGAGATTGAGCCGCAATTAGAAAACAGTTACATGAAGTACAGCCATTTTCTCAGGGACGTCATGAAGCTGGATTTATGATGGGCTTCTGAATTTGGTGTTGAGCCACAATGTTTAAAGCTGCTACCTTCCACCGATCAGCCTGTAATGGCCATAGACACAGGTGCTGCCACATCAGAAGCACCTTCCATTCCCAAAGTCTGGGATTGGAGTGATGTTGGAGCTATTCCTTGTCTTCAAAGGAACACATACTACAGCCTCCATGGGGTATGGGCACTACTGGTACTTTCCTCCATTGCTGTGACTAATTGCCCACATACCTCCTGCTTTGGTCCCACCTCTGGCTGGATGACAAGTCCCTGAAAAGCAGGAGAGTCATGAATAACAATAAGCATTTTCCTCCTCAGGGGTGAACTTCCAGCCAAATAATCAGTCTTCTTCCAATATGTGATGGGAACAAGCCAAGAGCAGTGCACTGGGGTCCTGGTTATTTTTAAGGGTGTCTGATTCTACTCAGCAAGCTCCTAAATAACTGACCTTTTGGAGGCACAAAAGTCTGGATGCCTATTCCCTATTTAACCCAGATCCACTTCCTGGCATTGACCATTCCCTTCCCAGCCACACATCCCCCCCAGTGCTCGCCTTGCACTGAGCTGCCATCTCCCATCAGCCTGGTGTCCTTGGCTCCAGCCCTGCCTGTCACCTTCCTCTGCATTTTATCACGTTCAGAAACCTCTCCTCTCCCTCCTCCCTCCAAGCCCAGCTTATATCATCAAAAAATCACTTTGGCACCTTCCCTGTCAGCAAGCGGCTGTTTATCTGCTATATCATTGGAAAGATCTCTAAAGCCAGGCTTGGAAAACAGCCCTTTTTTTTTATTTGATGCAGGATCATCTGAAAGGAGGATAAGAAGCAGTGAGAATATGTTTTCCTTGTACAGATCAATATGACTTTAACCTTCCCCTACAGCAGGGCCTGCCTGGCCACCTCCTTAGCTCACGTATTTCTCCTTCCTTCCCTCTTTGCTTACCCTTCCTGCATTTCAGTGTTTCCAGCACTCCTGACACGTGGACCTCTCTGTCCTACATGCACCAGGGCAGCATTTCTGCCTTGTCAGAACCAGTCCATTAAGGCCAGGGAAAGGTTTCCTGGTCCGTCAATTCACAGACTTAGTCACCCCACAGACTGCAGATCATTTTTGTCTCCTCTTCTCTCCACTCCCTTCTATAGCTCCTGTGCTGTACGCTATACAGAACTCCACTTCCAGCTGTTATGAATTTTCCATCTCTTCCTTTTCTTCTCCCCTTTTGGGGAAGGAACAATAGCATCCTTCTCTTGTGCACCCTTCACCTCTGCCAGTGGCAGATTTACTCCTGCTTGGCTTCCTGGCAGCTGCAGCAGCTGCAGCCCTGAACGGGGTTCCAGCATCTTTCGGTCCCACGCTCACTGTGCAGCATTCCCAGTGGGGTCAGAAATAGTGAGGGCACTTGTTCAGGTCCTACGGTGCAGCTCTGAAGACCCAAGGTCAATCTAAGAGCAGGAAGTTCACTCCTGAGCAACCTTGATAATAGGCCAATATTACAATTTTATAAACAGGAAAACTGAGGAACCACTTGGTGGGAGGACCCAGATGTGATGGCACAAGAAATGAACAGGACGTCCCTTCCTCCTGGCTCATATATTAGAGATGTCTTTGCTAAAGGGGGAGGAAGCCTAAGACATGGTGAGCAGGTCATTCGTGAGGATAGTCCGGGTTGCTCACACTTGACAGGTATCTACCATATGAACAGAGGGCAACCACCACTCGCCAGGGTTTACCCTGCCATTGGCAACCAGTGCCAAACTCACTTTTAAAGAAAAAAGGAAAAAAATGAGTCCTTTCTCAGATGGAAATCCAGTAGCAAACCTCATCCTGCTGTTCAGAGACAGAGAAGCACTTCTCAGATGGAGATAGGAGCAGGGGGAGACAGATTGTTACTATAATAGCAGTAAAGACGCCCACCACTGTACTAAATTATATATTTATACGTATGTACATAACGAGAGACTGTTCTTGTTCCCAAAGCGCTGACAACGTGAATGAGAATCCAAGGTCACTGAGTAGCAGGGACTGTCATTCTGGCTTTAGACAGTGCAGGGAAAGGATTCATCCACTGTCCCTCTACACCTCCTCCCTTCAGTTGTAATGTGTCTAGCCAGCCTCCTGAGCCCCTTGGTTAGCTAATCTAGGCTCAGAGGGCTGACACTTATTCAGACAAGCAGACAGGCAGTGTGACCAATGCATATATAACCTGGTCCTTCATCCTCCATGCATGGCCCTCTTCCTGCAAGAAAGGAGCTGAAAAAGCATCACTGCAAAGTTAAAAAAGGAGTGAGAGGGATACCAAGAGCCAAAAGGCAGTTTAAAATCTCACATTAAAAAAAAAAAAAAAAATGAAAAAGTACAAAAAATAGAACTGATGTGTTCTGTCCACATCCAGCCAAACACCAGGTGCTGTCAGAGATTAGATGCTTTTGCAGATAAAGGCAGGTAATAGGGCCTTACTAGATAAGGACAGTAAAAGGAGAATAAAGGGAGGGGGGATAAAAGCTAGAGGTGAAAAAGAGGTGAAAGGACAGACAACAGAACAGGTAGCACGAGATCAGACTGACAGATCTGTCACTGAGGCTGTGGGGCACCAGGGCTTTGGACCCAGGAGCTGAGCAGAGGCACTTGCTACCCTGAAGGGACGTGCCCTGGTCTCCACAGCACTGGCAGTGGGGCTTGTGCCTCTGTGCCTCCCATCTCTGCTGCTCCAGCATGGGATGCACAGGGCATGCCCAGCAAATTTGGGATTGCTGCAGTCCTGATAAGTAATGTGAACAAGCGTCACTGTTTCTGGGCAGTGCCCCTTCCCAGATGGCCCAGCACGGTGGCCACACTGGAGCTGCTGTAAGCAATGGATGCCAAAAGCCACCACAGAAACAAAAGTGCCTGGGCTGTAGCTGTTCGGCTGGCAAATACCCATCTCCTCTCCACTGAGAAACAGCCATCAGTCAGGGGCGTTGCTCTGCACTGACTGGAGCAGTTTCATCAAGAATGACTCTGGCCTTATAAGTCAAACATGATCTAAAGAGTTTCCTTCTCTCCTCCAACTCCCCTTCTGCTCTTGCCTGTTCCCTCGCTCTTCACAGTCCCAGCTCGTTCTGTGCAAAATAAACGCTGCTCGTCTGCACTGCCAGGTACTGCACCTTAAAACAGCTTTGAGTCTCAGAAGCTGTGATTAGTGCCTAAGGGCAGCTGAAATGCCTGAGGGAATTTGCTGTTCTGTAGGAAGGCGGGCAGTGGGTAATGCTGCAGGATTGGTGTCCCTCAGAGAGGCCTGCATCCGTTTGCTTGAGATGCTCTTTGGAAAGCTGTAACAGCATTTTTGATACAGCACCCACTGTTACCTGGGCTGTCTGTGGCGATGTATCACCCCTTCCATCTCATCCTGCACCAAGGGGGGCTCTGCAGGAATGGGCTGAACTTTGCTATCCTCTGAAGAGGGGATCTTGATGCTCTTACATTATTAAAAACCCATAACTATGACTAGAGGCTTGGAAAAGAGTTGTCAGCCTGCCATTGCTTTGCAAGACCTGTCTCCCCATCTGAAGAAAGGACAAGGACACTCGGCTGCTCCCCAGGGATCACCGTGCTGTTTGCAGCATCCAAGCACACTGCATCCCAACCGCCCACCTGCCTGAGGGCCAGGACCACTGCATGAACTCCTCCAAATAAAAATGGGTGAGTGGGAAAGGAAGAGCAAACCTGCAACATCATCCTCTCTCTCCTCGCCTCCCACCTCCAAAGCTTGCCCAAGCTGCCAGCGCCGTGCCAGTGAATCAGGACCCCTGCACACCTTGAATCAGAGGTGGCCCAGATCTGTAACAAATGGGCTCTCAACCTCCTCGCTGCCTGTGATGCAGCAGCACAGGCAACTCATTTAACTGCCATTAATTATACTTTGTGAGAGAAAGGAATATGTCCAGGCTGGCCATTTTTCTGTTTCAAATGCCTGCCACCTAGACAGGATGCAGAAACTCGGCCGCATCCTGCAAACTGGGTAATAAACCCCAGGCTTTCAGCACAGTAAAGCTTCTATAGGGAATGGTCCCATGGGGAGGCAAGGGCTTAACTCCTGATTACCCTGACTGCTGGCTCCTCTTCCTTGGCAGTTATCAATTATTTCACCTCAATTTTCTTTCTGCAAGAGGCTCCCTTGACCTCCCTTGTTGAAGGACTCAGCAGTGAGCTTAAACTACTTGTGACTGGCTTGAAAAACAGCAGAACGATGTGTAGAGACACCATATCTCCCTTGGACTTGGTGAGAGCTGGGTGGGTGCTCCCCCTGCATGGTGCAGGATCAGGCTGTAAGCCCCGGCACTGTGTTACGCCCATCATTCCCCCTGTATGCAGCCACGACTGCTGGGGAGTGGGGTCCGTCCCTAATAGAGAAATATCTGTCTTTTTCTATGACTTATCTGCTGTTCGAGTAGCCTGATAATTCCCAAATCTACTATTCTTCTTCATAAATGTGGAGTCCTCCTCACTTACCAGCCTCCATGTTAACAACTTAATATCAGGGGCTCTGAAGAAGATATTGAAAAACCTGGAAAGATCCTGAAAACCTGGAGTCTCTCAGCAAGCTGAACACTATGCCAGCAGCCACAGTGAAGAAAACTGCTTTCAGAGGAGGTTTAAAACCCAGTCCTGGTCATTCATGGCTAATAAATCTCCCCTTGTGGTTTTTAAGAAGCTGATGCTGATGTCCGTGCCCCAGTAAAGTTTCGAACTTTCTTTACTACCTTCTTAGTGGCAAGATGGGCCCAGCAATTTGAATTTGAAGGGTGCTTTGTACAAAATGTCCTTTGCCTGATGCTCAGCCCCCACCATGACCTAGAAGTAGTTACACTGGTACTTCAAATGATATCCCTCACATGAGCTAGGGCATAATATGAATATCACGGTGCCTATCCCAAAGGACATAGAGATTTTCATTTTGTAGGGGGCAACGAGAGGGGGAAGGAGAGGGGATGGTAGTGGCTATTAGGGCAGTAAAAGAGAAAATGTATAGGCCTACAGATTAGATAGAGGCTATAGCTACAAATGTGACACGTTCATGGACTCCTCAACACAGCCCAACCTCTGAAGCAAGAGCGTGAGGAGTGGGATATTGGTAGGTAAGTGTGACCCCCAAACCACATCCAGAGCAAACGTGTTTTATCTCTCCTTTAAGAAATCAAACCTCAATGCTCTGAAGCTGACTCCGTACAGAGGAAACTTTTCCTCTTTTCTCCCCACCACTTGTCATGCACAGAAAAACCCCACACCTCAGGATAACCAGGGTTCTTGCTCCATAGCTGGGGTCATGAGCAAAAGGGAAGAGGAGAGAAAAAAGACTTCAAGGATTGTCATTAACCATACCAAAACTATCAAGGGGTCTACACCATTCCAACTCCATCTGGGCCCCATGCACAGCTGGAGACAGGGTCCAGATTTTAAATTACTTTCCCCTTCCCATGGTCATATACAGGCTTCTCTCTAGCTGGGAAAGACAGAGACCATCGGCACGTGCAGCATTTGACAGGAGACCCAGGTTATTGATTCACAGCTCTACTTCCCTGAACTTTTCTGGAGGAAACCGGGGCTGTTTTGCATAAGGCAGGCATATGTTGCAGCTTTGGCACAAGGAGAGCCGGTTGGCATTTCCTTGCCAGACTTTTCCCACCCTCCTCTGATACCATCTGCCTCTGTGAAACACTGAAACTCCCATCTGTCAATTTTACTGTAAACACACAATTATCCAGGCTGCTGGGGAAGAAAAGCAGCACAGCCAAACCTCGGCCATTAGTGGAAAGGGACAAGTTGGGATGTGTGGCCCTCTCACTGTCCCACCAGGCAGCTGAGTGGAGGGAGCCATGCCTTTTCATTTTCAGTACTGCATCCACAGTGGTGACTTCCTCCTCCCAGTGACGGAGGAGCTGTTGATGCCACCAACCACTCTGTCCCTGCCCTGGGCCTCTAAGAGCAGGATGTAAACCTGGAACTTACCCAGAGGCTGGAGGGGAGCTCCAGACATTTGCAGCACCCAGGTCATTGCAGCCAAGTCATGTTGTTTCCACTTTCTTCTTTTCCTGCCATGTCACGCCAGGGAGGACAGCCTGGGCAGAGTCACTCATAACCCCTTCCCAGATCCATGCTAGACAAAATATCAGCTGTGCAAACATCCCAGTAGCAGTGTCCACCCTGAAAGCAAGGTCAGCACCAGAGAAAAAGCTTTTTCTTGCCAGTTCATGTCAGCAGCTTATTTACAACCAACTCTGCCTGTCCCTCGCCTCTGGGTTTCATCACAGCAATGTCCAGATCCTGCAAGCTTAGAGGCCAGAACTACAAAGTTTTTTGGCTGCGTTTTCCCTGGAAATGTCCCTCTTTCAGGCTGGGGGAATCGTTCTCTGACCACTGCAGACAGCAAAGAGCTGACAGCAGCCCGTGACATGACCTGAGCCCTGCCAGCCCAGCCATCAGCAGTCGAAAGATCTCCTCATCAAGGCTTTAAGTTACTCTCAACCCTTCCAGGGACAGCGAAGGCGAAATAGTGCCTGAGCCAAGCCGGTCTGCAGGATGAGTGAGCGAAGTGTGAAGGCTGAGGGGAAGAGAGGAAACTGCAGATAACCATGGGCTGGGGGCTGATTGGGGGGGGGTGGGAGGTGGCAATGTTTTGTTTTATTAAATATTGGTCCCTGTGTGGTGTCTCCAGCCCAGAAACCAGCTCCGCCACCTGTTTCATTTAGCTGGGAAGAGGGAGGGGGCCGTCGGGTGGCGGAGGAGCTGGCAGATGGCATGTGTTCCCGGAGATAACACGGGGCTAGTTCAGAGGTTACTAATTGGGTTTCTGCTTGCCTTTCATATTCAATGCGAATCAAAATGAGAACATGTGGTTCAACACACACGCATCGTTCTCCTTCCCTGAGGATGTTCCCCTCTACCCCGTTCCCCCGCCCACTCCCTGCATGTCCTCGCCCAGAAAACCTGAATCGCAGAGGTGTTTACCATTCATTCACAAGCCAAAGGCGAAAGGGAGAGGGGGAAAATAGGAAGAGGTTAGCAAAGAAGCAATTAACAAATTTCTCACCCAGAGCAGTCCCTCAGCCCTTCTGCACACACAAGGCTATTAGCAGGATGCTACTTCATGCAACCAAGCCACAGTAAGGTGACAACAAGGCCACCTTGCAGTGACACGTCCTGTGTGTGGAGGAGGTCAAAGTGACAGGTGCTGCCTTCAGGCAGACCCATAGGTGCCCCAGACAGGGTGCCACACATCTCCCTTTGGTGCCCGCCCCCAGCCTGCTCATCTTCTTGCTGCTTGTGTCCCGTTCCCACTATGGCGAGGAACAGGCTTCAAGGGCCACAGCTAGACATGATGGAAGAGCTGCCAAAGGGAATCCAACCATGGCATATTTGGGCAAAGGGCGTGACCCTGCCATTACCAGTGCCCATCCCCAACCTTCACCTCTGGCACAGAGCTACCCTTGATGCGGTGGTTTGAGGAAAACAAACTCAAAACCTGTAAAGGTAGCAGGACACTAGTTTGTCTCAAGACTTGCTTCAACCTTGAGCTAGGGAGAAAGGCTCACACCCAATGAGGTCCACTGCTACCCTCATAGAGGTATGGGTCAACAAATCTCCTTTGGGGAAGTTCTTTTTCTGCAGCCTCCTCAGTCCCTGGAGCGTTTCATGTATGCTCTGTGCTGAGATGCAATCTCACAGGCAGAGGCAGGGAGAGACAATCAGGAATAGAAAGCAGGAAGTGCGCACACGTTCTTGGAAGGGGGAGGAGGATGGAAGTTAACAGAATAAAACAGAATGCTCTTTGAAAAAGGAAAAAAAAAAAAAGAACACAACTCTTTTTCAAAGCATTTTGCAAATATTGCTTTTTCTCCCCTCCCTCGTTTTCTGACAAGCTGCAATCAGCATTCAATATTGTCGCTCAGTGCCCAATTTCACAAGGGATAGGTATCCACAGAGCTCTTTAAATGAAATAAATAAATACATCTGGCCACGTATCACAGAGGTTTAGCTGGGAGCTGAGCTCTTCTGAAAATCTGGTCAATCACAGTGACATTGATTTCAGGACAATTACTCCTGATTTACACTGGTGTAAATGAATGGAATGGCATTAAACTGCTGACTGGGGAGCCCATACGCAGGCAGAGCTCATCAGAAAGCCGAGTTCCCATTCTGTGAAAGATTGAGATCAGCTTCCCCATCCAAATCAGGACAAAAATGGTCTATTTTTCTTAAAATGGAACAGAAAGAGGGTGAAAAAAAGCCACTTGGGTTCAATAAAAAACTTTGGTTTTGAATGCCTGGCATTTATCGCTTTGACTCTTCAAAATGTTATTCGTATATAATAAAAGTAGGCAAGCCAACTTTTCCTAGTGTCATAATGAAACTATTGGCTTTGAATTTTCTTTCTGCCCAACCAAAACCAAACTGGGGCTAGGCAGGACAGAAATCTGTTTTTTACTAAACAATCAAACCTGCCCCCCACCTCTTTTTCCCTCCTGCATTTTCCACCGTCAAGCTGTGTCAGTGAGGTTTCCGAGCTCATTTCCACACCAGTCGGGCTATGTCCCTTTGCAAGCAGCTTTGAAAGATGCACCCTTAGCAGCACACAGAGCAGGGTGGAGAGATGGGGAGGCAGGCTGAGGAAAAGGAGAAGTGTCAGGAATGTTTGAAAGGCATTTTTTTAAGGATAAAGGGACTTCTCAAATGAAAGAGCTGCCTGTTGTAGCACTGGGGCAGTGAGGACAGCTGTGGAGAGGAGAGAAGGCTCCCTCACACTGCATCACCCCTGCGTATTTTTAAACGTGATTAGTTTATGCAGAAGAAGAGGAGGGGAAGAGGCTAAAGCTCTTTGAGAGCTCCTCCCCTAGCTTTTAAAATATTTTTTACCTGGATATATGCCCCGGACATAAATCACTGTTTCTCAGGATAAATGGAAGCCCATAAGTGCCACGAGCACTAATGACAACATTCATCAAACACTGAACCGCTCCATATTGCACCAGTCTCCAGGATGCCTGCGGACATATGGACCAAGCTCGCTCCAGCAGCCCCCGCTCCCCCCTGCACCCTCCGCTCCCCGGCAGCAGGCAGCCAGCCTCAGCCTCGCCGCAAAAGCAGGAGCAAAAGCAGGAGCGACCATCAGGCGGTCATGCACCGTCTCCTCAAAAGAAAAAGTACACAGAATAGCTCCCCTCAGAGCCCCATCTCTCAACACTTTCCCATCCTATTGCTCCTGAGCCAGTTGCACTCCAGATTCCCCTAAACCAGGTCACTGTCTCACAAGGAAAAAAAAAAAAAAAAAATCAACCCTCCATCAAAAGTCAGCAACGCGGGGCATATTCTCTGAAGCAATCAGGTTACCAAGCCTCCATGAGATAGTCATTTTCTGGTAATCCTGCTCCCTTGCAAAGTGAAAAGCATTAGCTTAATTGACAAGGAAAGCTGGGCAAAGCTCTGAGAAGGTGGTTTGAGGTAACAAGAGCTTCTCTATAGCAGCAGCGGGCTAACACCAGGCAGAGAGTCAGTTACTGCAGCTCAGCTGGCTGATGGGAATTGAATCACTTATTTATCCCTCTTGGTCCTAAAGTGCCTCCCATTGGACAGGGCAGTTTAGTAAAATAAAGTTTTCATAATTCTGTATCAGCACTGGGGCTCTGAGAGGACATTTAGAATCCTGGAGATCCAATTCAGGACAATGCCAGAAGTAATGATTTTTAAAAAGAAAGGGAAAAAAAGGACTGTCTCTGAAGGCATAGGTAGGGGGAGTTTCTTGCATGTGAAACACATTCGATGGTGCTTGCATGACAAGTCTGAAGGGAAACGCTGAGTTTCAGTATTTCACAGCACAGCCTGAATCATCAAATAGGTCAGTCTGTAATTATATTTATTGAGAAATTTATTAAACTGAGATTTCTCTGCAGATGTGTTTCAGGTTCAAGAGTAAATGTTCTCAAGGTAGAATTACTCCTCAAAACTCAAAAGAAGGAGCAGAAACCTTATAGGATAAGGGAAGCTAGGTAACATCCACTGCATGATTCACAGCAGGAATCTAAAACTGGGTCTCTCTCACACCCCTGACTGAGCTGATTTCTTGCTAGACCAAACTCTTTCCCTCTGAAAAATCTGAAAGAACAAGTTCTTATTTCAGCTCTGGATAAAAGAAAAAAAAAAAAAGAGCAGTGTAGCCTTCTCATTTCCTGGCTTTGAACTTTAAGAACAAGGTTTGCAAGAGATTTCCTCCATTTCCTAATTTAGTTAAGTAAGTTGCAAAACTTGGGTTCGATTTAAACACGAAAGATATGACTACATCCACAAATGACATGGTTTCCCCTCGAAAAGAGGTTAAAAAGTACAGCTCGAATCATGTCCTAAGGAGAGAGCTAGAGATTTTGTTCACTTGCTCACTTGTTTTCTTAAAACCTATCAGAAAGTTAATTTTGTGTTTGAGCTAAAGCAATTGTATCTGAAGATGTTTATTATGGTTATCTTGCTGCTTTCCCGTGGGCATGGAAGAAGGAATATCAGTATAGATTGAGGGGGAATGTGGCTTTACCCTAGTGAAAATCAGCATTAGTTTCGGGCAGTGCTCTGAATCCCTCAAAATATTCATGAACAGGAACATTCACTCAAATGGAAATAAATAAAAGTTTATTGATATATGAAACTGCAAATAGAAATGGCTGTTTTAGGCCCTTTGCAGCAATTACAGAGGAGATATTCATTTTCTAGCTTTTATATGCAGCTGAAAAGATGCTTTAACGTAATTTTATAATTTATTTACTCAGGGAAATCCCAGCTTAGTTGCAGCATCTGTTTTCTTTTTCCTCCTCTCTCCAAACCCCAATGCAGAAAACTCTTCTTGTTTTTTTCTCTGTTTCTAGCTATGAGCTAGAAGAAAGGCCGACGATGCTCCCGAGTTCACGGCGGTACCCAAAATCACCAATCGATTCACAAGACCTCTATTGCTAAGGTTACTTTAATGTCATCTCTTCATATTATATTGCCTTTAGAGATGTCAAAACTAGGAAGGGATTAGGAAGGGGATGGTGTGTGGTGACCAGAGGCACCGGCCACATTTAAGGAAGGCGGGATGGGGTGGGCGTTCCCCACCAGGAGCCAGCGGGGCTGGGGTCTTTCAGAGCTGAAGGAGGGAGGAAAAAAATGTGGCCTGATAGGACAGGATTAGGAATTAAGGGCCACCTTTCGCCAAGTGTTAGGCAAAGATCACATCCGTGTGTGGGAGATTACAGTTTAAAGAGGCAGAGAGGAGTAAGAGAGAACAAAGGCATGAGGAAATGCTAAAGGCTGGTCCAGGACAGTGCACACATCACTGGTAGAGCTCAAAAAGTGGCCCAGAAATCCTAATGCAGCAGCAACTGCAGCTTGCACTTGATACCTCCCGGTGAGGAGCTGTAATAGGCGTGCATTACCTGGGGACCAGGCACCAAAAATCAATCTTCAGGGCACGGTCAGGGGCAAACACTGGGTCCTGCTCTCATGCACTAATGCCTGGTCTGTGCTGCTTTTCCAAGCCAGAGATCTGGGTTTACAGAAGAGGAGTTATTGTGATACCTGTCCTCTCTCGTCAGGACTGCTGCTCAGGGAAGAGTCAGGGAAGTAAGAGATGTAACGTAAGGGTTCTCCAGGTTTGAGCCCAGCTGCACCACACAGATAATTTTAATATATATATATATATAGGTGCCAACCGTGTACCTTCATCTTATTAGACTGAGCCAACTCAAGCTGAGTTCTCAAGACAGTTAATTTCCTAATTCTCTCATTTCATGGGTGAATTTCATGCGTAGAAAAGCAAAGAATTAGTGGTATGAGTGTGCTTTGCTAGTATAAGACCAAATGAAATCTGGATGGAAGATACCTTCTTCCACGAAAAATGTCAAGTTATTTTTATATTTTTCAGGGGAAAAAAAACTTTATTCCTTCATTCTGGAAGGTCAAATATTTTATTTAAAAGTCAGGAAAATAAATTATTAGAAAAAGAATGTTTTTATGTTTCTACTTCAAGAAAGGTTTTAATAACTTTTTAGGCACGTTCTTCTGTCCTGCTGTGTCACTCGGTCAGGGAGTCGAGTCCGTGTGTCCCCAGGCCCACTATCTGCAGAAGGGAAATTCCTCCAAAGGGGCCTGGGCTTGCTATTTGCTTAGCAAGTCAGTCCCAACAGACATACTGAATATGGCTTTGCAAATGTTTATAAAGATTGAACACTGCAAAGATTGAGATAGCTGCAAGCTCTTGTCCTTGGTGTAGGAATCTTGCTCCCATGCCACTCACCTCCACCTGCACTCCTCTTAGCTTCATGTGGCAATTGCTGTGTGAAATGGCTGCCGAGCTGCAAAAAAAAAAAAATCCAGCTAACTACATTTGGTGTATATTTCGAATAAGCAGCCTTTCAAACCCAGTAATATTTCAGGGGTCATTAATCATACACACAACTCACTGCCACAGTGGGTGACTACAGGTTAATAAAAAGGGGCTTGAAATCAAACCCAGAAGTGAAGTGTGGTGACAAACAAACACTCCCTCTCCTCCTCGGGCGGCAGGAACTGGGCAGTTCTATTGGGGCAGAGAAGGGAGCTTTACTCCTCAAAGCGTGTGCCCTTCTGACCACCAAAGCATCCGACCTCCCATCCCCTCCTGCCAAGCTGGATGGGGCTCTCACCCTGTCCTGAGCACCCTTCACTCCTGTCTCTGCTCTCAAGCCTCTTTACATCAAAAGGGGATCTCTCCCCAGCACCAAGCCTTCCTCTTCTAGTGTTGTAGGTGTTTCGCATCACCAGGGACCTGGTTTATGTTTCCCTGCCTTACCATGGCCATATCTCTCCATCCAGAAGATCTCCTTCCAGTGCTCACGACCCTCAAGCCCCACAGACTGCAACGAGCTGGGGGGGGGGAATGTCCTCTTCTCCCTGCCTCTCCCTCCAGCCACAAACCCGCCCTTCTTCCAGTTACCGCACGTTCACGTATTTATTCCATTTCAAGCAGCTCTTCGTCTTATTGCACATTCGTACAGAAAGGGTTCATCAGGGGAAAGTCAGAGATTTTCCGTGGGGAGCGTGACCTGAGCAGGAGCCACCCGTGTCCCCTGGCCAGTGCTGCCTGGCTGGGCAGCCTGCAGAAGCAGGGGAGAGATGACAAACGGGGACAGGGGAGGTGACGCTGTGTACGTGTGTGTCAGCTCACATTTGCTTCATTGAGAACTGAAGAAGAGAGGAATTGAGAGGAAGGGAAAAAAATACATGAGTGGGAGAAAAAAAAACCCAAAACAACAGATAATAAAAAAATAAGTGCAAGTGACTGTGAGCGCACATGCGGGAGAGACGGCACTTCCGAACAGCATGGACTCTAATCTCATTACTGACTTCAGTTCGGGAGGCTGACATACCCCTGAGGACAGGTTGACATTTTGATGCTCCTAGTTAGGGAAAACATGAACTGGGAGAAGCTGCATTAACAAGCAAATAAATTTATGGTCGGCTGGCACCAAAATGAATCTTGCTGTTTGTCGGCGGTGTTTTCTTGGAGATATATGAACAGGGTGAGCTCCCTCCCCCTCAGAGACAGAGCTTGGTGGCAAGGGAGAGGGAAGGTCATAGGATTTCCAGTGCTCCCACTGTGCTTGAGTACAGGACTGAATAAAACCAGCCCAAGGTGAAATTTAGGCCAGAGACAGGGTGTTCTGCAAAGTGCACCACTGCTGACCCGGCACCCAGCCCAGGCCAAGCCCAGTGCAACGTACCCAGCCAGGGAAGTGTCGTCATCACTGAAACGAGACATCTCTGATTTATAGAAGTGCCTGTGATTTCAAGCAGACTTGTGGGGGAATAAAAATAAAAATCTCCCAGCATCTGCACAAGGCTGAAGCTGGGAGGAGCATCCTGGGAAGCAGGCGCGAAGGGGATCCTGGCAGACCTCGGGAGAGTTGCTTGGACTTATTTTTCAGGCTCAAACGTCCCACGGGGAGTTGGGAGGGGTTTGGGTGATTTGGGATCTCCCAGGGGAGAGGCCTCTCTGGGGTGGGAGCATCTTGCAGAGAGGGGAATCAGTGGGAAGGAGGAAGGGATCACTGATTTGCAAATCCTTGTTTTTCTGCTGAGGTGGGCTGCTCTCTCCAGCAAAATAAAACTTCAGAGGGTCTCACATCTTTACACAATGGATAAGGGGAAAAAATCCCCCAAAATCCAAGAACCTGTGAAACCTGGACTTTCTCCACACCCCCTCCAGTACATGAAACCTTTTGCTCTAAAAGCTTCCTCCAAGGCACCTTGTGCAGAACAAGGGTGTCAATCGCAGGGTTTTGTCTTGCTCTTTTAGGATCCAGATCAAAACTCGCTGAAGACAAAATTCTTTTCACAGGCATCTGTGCATTTTTTCATTGCACTTTTATTTTCCATTTAAGAATATGATTGAGTTAAACCTTCCAACCCCTCCACAAGGGAGAAAGAGAGGAACAGTGAGTACTGAACTGTCTCTCGCATGCTTCAGGGAGAGAGGCTAACAGCAATTTAGCACTATCCTTTAGTACAGAGAAAAGCAACTATGAGGTCTAATTCTCTTCCCACATGCATTGATGCTAATCGGGTGTAACTCCACAGAGGTGACTGCAGCCCCATGGGCTGAGGGGAGAGTCAGGCCACTCTATTGTTTCTACCTTCACA
Organism: Tyto alba; assembly: GCF_018691265.1. Classification (NCBI taxonomy): domain Eukaryota; kingdom Metazoa; phylum Chordata; class Aves; order Strigiformes; family Tytonidae; genus Tyto; species Tyto alba. The sequence goes on from NW_024881273.1 coordinate 8,823,691, forward strand.
GGCATCACTAAATACCCTCTGTTTTCCAACCAAGCTGAAGTGGGAATTTATAGAAATAATAATAATGATTATTCATGATTTGCACTTCTTGAGCATTTTTCTTCTTGGGAACTCAACACTCTTTTGAAACTGAAATTAATTATGCTTCATAACCCCCCTCTCGAGGTAGGTCAAGGACAGTTAGGGGCTGTTTCCACCTCTCACAGAAGCAAAGGGAATGTGTGAGCAGCTCAGAGCCACTTGTCCCTCCAGCGCAGGCTGAGATGAAGGACACAGCACCAAGCAGAGACCGTGAGGGGCTCCAGGGAACAGCAAAGCATCACGAGCTGGGATGACCCTGAGATTCCCAATCTTATTGCAACAAAAGGAGCCTTGGACTATAGTTGGAAGCAAATTGTTTCCCTTGCGAGAGATGCATAAAGTATTATTACTGATGTTATTATTAATAATAATGATAACTATATTAGCATATTAATTTATAATAAATATAATAATAAAAATAATATTTATTTCTTTCCAGTGTGGAATATAATGAGATCTTTTTAATTTTCTTGTAACACTTAAGGGACAGTCAGCCATGCTACTGATTCACTGTACCGGTGATAAAGAGGGATAGGCTGGGTTGTGAAAGATTCAGATTCATTTCCCTTCTCCTTCTAATTAAGACCAAGGATTTGAAGCAGGTTGTCTTATGAACATCTCCCTTCAGAGCTTCTCAGCTGTTCTCTTCCCTCTTTCCCTCTTCTCCTTTAACAGAAATTTGACCCTATACACAAGAAACCTTTCACAATAAAAAGTAATGGAATCAGGTAGAGTCCCCCATGAGCTTTGGACCTCGGAGCCTGCATTTCACACCAGCACGGAAGCACTGAGCCTTTCTCAGCCATTCCTCCTAATCAGGCCCCATGTTACTTATCCTGGAGGAGCTGAAAATACACTACAAGACAGTAGCTTACTTCACAAGTGCTCAATTAATTCACAGGCAGCCTAAAAACAGCACAAACCACAAATTTCACTGTTCTTGTTGGCTGTGAAGGAGCTTAGGAAAAGCACAGCAATATGAAACCAAGGCACGCAAGCTAAAAAGTTATCAGCAAGCTGAGTCACTGCAGGAAGTCTTCTTTGTGCCACAGAACCTCAGCAAACCCCAACCTCTCTTCTCAGCCCAGATTTTATCTCCTCCCTCCTCATCCTTCCTCCTCATTTGCAGCTTGCAACAAATGAATCCTTGGCAGTTTTATTCAATTTGAGTTCATTTTCCCCGCTCACTGGAAACTCAGGGAATGGGCGAGGTGCTCAGTTCCAGGTTTCTCAATATCAAAGCCCTGGTGAGTTCAGCTGGGTCACAGTCTTTTTGAGCATGAGAAGTAGAGGAGAGAGAGCAGAGAAATGAGGAGGGAGTTGCAGTCCCAGGGAAGTCCCCGTGCACTTGGTGGGGTTGCTGCTGGTGACGGCACTGAGGTCCCCATCAGCCCTCCCCGGGGAACCAGCCAGCAGCAAGAGCCTCCCTATGAAATAACAGTGTTGTAAGGTGAAAAGCAGAGCATTTGGTGAAAAAGGAAATCCCTCCTTCATACGCATCTCGAGGCATTTGCAGGGATACTCCCCAGAATCACAAAGACATGATAAACCTCCCCTTGGCAGCCTCACCTACAGCTCAGCACTCCCACCCGGCCAAGGAGCTGGGGTTTCAAATGGGTAAATAAAGCAATAAGCATGCCGAGCCTGCACAAACTCAGTACAACTAAGGATGCACCAAACCTTACGTCGCAGGGAAGGGCGCGGTCCCACCGGCGAGGCGCAGGACCAAACCCCAGATCAGCTGCACAAGTGGGAGCGCGCCAGAACACCGGCGCGGAGCAGAGACAACCTCTCCTTTGCACGTGCACGTGTGCACGCCCGCCCGCGGTCGACCCCTCCTCGTCGGCACCGAGCGATGGTCAGAGCTGAGGTGCCCCCTGCGCCTGCCCGGTGTCGGGGTGCCGCGGGAAGGGCCGGCCGAGGGGGCTGAGAGAGCGGGAACGGGTGGCAGAGCAGGAGAGGAGCCCACCCCGGGCCGCTGCCCTCCCGCCGCGTCCACGTCCTGCAGGGAGTGGATATTACTGTCCGCAGGCACAAGGAACTTCCTCGATAAAATTAAGCTTACGGGTACTAGGGGACAGGCTTGCATTTGGTTAATTTTCAAGGTCGTTCGTATCTCTTGCCAGCAGGGCCAGTGCCTCAAAACTCCCTCAAAGAACTGCTCCTTGGGAAGGCTCAGGCAGCCCCTTTTCGGCCTTATCTGCACGTCTCACACCAACTTATTTGCCTAATGGCATCGCTGTATCTGCCATGAGACACACTGTGTATCAGAAGGCAGCAACCAGGGCTGAGCAAGGGCCCCCCCTAACTCCTCATTTTACACAGCAAATCCCCAGAGCATCCCTGCAGCCCCCCTGCACCCTTTCTGCCTCCCACTTCTCCACCACATCCAGTATTGCTGTTTTCTAGGGGAAGGGCTGAAGTAAATGAACCCCCAGAACAACTGACCAGCAGGATAGCCCACAGACATTATATCTGTTAAACTGTAACTGAGCAGCTCAAAAAATTAAACCATAAATTTGCTAATAAATACATACATGTTTCCACGCAAATATTTGCATATAAATATACCTCAATTTATAAGTAATATTATAAATTACAATTCATTCTGACCTGAAGATTATATATGCACACTGCTTTTTCCACCACAAATGAAAATCTAAGCACAGCTGGGTCAAAAGTTACTCCACGGAAGATTTTTCAGGCAGTGGATGCTATTCAATGAATGCAAAGTGGCTTGCAGGAATATGACAATTCCAGTTACATTTTATTGCTTAAAAAAAAAAAAAAAAAAATCCAAATGATAAAGTTCTACCTTGCTATTTACTTTGGCTTCCTTTTTTGAACTCTTACCACATTATCACTTGTAAAAGACTCTAAAAGTCAAGATGGAAGTGTCAGAGCGAGCTTATCAACTACCAAAGTCAAAACAGTTCAATGCTGACGATAATCATTCTAAATGCAAATATTTCTCTCCAGATTATTCTGTTTCTACAGAAAGAAAAAAAAAAAAAAAAACAAAAAACACACCACAAGTTTTATTCTACTTTGGAATTAAATAAGTCCTGGGAATTTCACAGGATATAAAATCTGAGTTCAGCTCTATTCTACTTGCTAACTACTTGCACGCTGATACAAACTTACCCTACACATTTCAAAACACCAGCCCCCAAGTGCCATCCACATCTATTCCTGGGAATATTCTACTCCACACAGAGCCAGCGCTGTGAGGAAAACACTGATACTTCTGCCAAAATGTACCCAAGCCTGTATTTCATCCAAAATTTCATTTCTATATTTAGTTGTAGTGCAATTCCTACTGCAGTGGTTCTGGCAAAGTCCCTGCAGCTTTTCTGAAGTTGAAAATTGAACAGTGTTTAAAAGCATTAGAAAAAAAAGAAAAAAAAAAAAAAAAAAGATGAAGGCACTGCATCACTAGGATGCCCCAGGCCCTCTCTGTGCAAATTCTGCACAGCCAGGACAAAAACAGGGACCGAGTTCAAGTGAGGAGGGGTGAAGGGTGTAAAATTAGAACTGCCTGGGAACTTAATGCGTGTTCCAGGAGGCTTTTTATGTTTTAGAAGCCAGATGCTTTCTCAATCGAGTGGTGATGATTTTCCAGAATACAGGTACATTTAGCTGAAATAATCCCGAGCAGCTTTGTCTGGCCGAAGGGATCAGACAGCCGCGCATCTCCTCCCCGCGGAGACTGAAAAAGGGAAAAGGCCAACCACCCCCGGAGAGACAAACCCGGGGCAGCGCAAGGAATCCCCGGGGCTGGCGGCAACCGGGGCCGCTCCGCACCCCGCCCCCGCCTCGGCGAGCTGCTCCGCGCATCCCTGCGCATCCCTGCCCTGCCCGTCCCTGCCCGTCCCTGCGCGTCCCTGCGCATCCCTGCGCGTCCCTGCCCTGCCCGTCTCTGCGCGTCCCTGCGCGTCCCTGCCCTGCCCGTCCCTGCGCATCCCTGCGCATCCCTGCGCGTCCCTGCCCTGCCCGTCCCTGCGCGTCCCTGCGCGTCCCTGCCCTGCCCGTCCCTGCGCATCCCTGCGCATCCCTGCCCTGCCCGTCCCTGCGCATCCCTGCGCGTCCCTGCCCTGCCCGTCCCTGCGCGTCCCTGCGCATCCCTGCGCATCCCTGCCATGCCCGTCCCTGCGCCGCCCACCCGCGGCCGCCCGTCTCCCGTGGAGCTGGGACGCCACCTGCCGCGCGCGGGGCTCGCCTGAAAACCGGGTCCTGAGGCCACGGAAGTCCGGCCAGCAGCCCCCACACACACCAAAATCGCCCCCGCCCCCGGGGAGGTGTCGCAAAGCTGCGGGGGGGTGAGGATACAGCCTGCCTGCTCCTGGAGCAATCAGAAAGCATCACGGACTTTGATTTTATGCATATAAATAAATATATTGAAAGAGAAGGACTTGAGGGTGTTGGTGGGTGGAAAACTTCCCGTGAGCCAGCACCGTGCGCTGGCAGCCCAGAACCCCCCCGTGCCCTGGGCTGCAGCCAGAGCAGGGGGGGCAGCAGGGCCAGGGAGGGGATTCTCCCCCTCTGCTCCGCTCTGGGGAGACCCCCCTGCAGTGCCGGGGCCAGCTCGGGGGCCCCCAACAGCAGAAGGACACGGAGCTGCTCGAGCGGGGCCAGAGGAGGCCACGGAGATGCTGGGGGGGCTGGAGCATCTTCGGGGGGCGGGGGGGTAGAAACGTGAGGAGGGACTCTGGATCAGGGGGTAGGGATAGGACGAGAGGCAATGGTTTTAAGCTTGAAAGAGGACAGATTTAGATTAGATGTAAGGAAGAAATTCTTCCCTGTGCGGGGAGTGAGGCGCTGGCCCAGGGTGCCCAGAGCAGCTGTAGGTGCCCCCTCCCTGGAAGGGTTCAAGGCCAGGTTGGACGGGGCTGGGAGCCCCCTGGGCTGGGGGAAGGGGGCCCTGCCCGGGGCAGGGGGATTGGAACTAGATGGTCTTTAAGGTCCCTTCCAACCCAAACCATTCTATGATTCTATGATATACAATAACACCTCTCTATATAATTATCTTTTTCATGGATCCAAAGGATTTCCTCAAAGTCCTCAAGGAAATCTGCAGCAGGAAGAGCAGATGGAGATGAGAGAGCTGATCATAACACAATGCATCCCCAAATTCAATGTTGTGTCTTCACTGAGGTGTGAGAAAACTCTCTTAGCACGGTGCTCTCTCTGCCAACCTCTCAGCCCCTGTGCCTGGCTGATGCTCACTGCTGGGTGCCCCAGTTGTGGTGCTGGTGCTGGGACTGGGAGGCCCCCCAAAGAGAACCGGAGGAGTGGTGTCCATGCAGGTGTTTTAGTCCACATGGGAAAACAAGGATTTCCTTGTGACAAGGCCTTTCCCTGCAATTTCTGCGTAATTTTCTAGGCCAGGGTGGTTTGCACACTTCTCTAAACTTTACTGCAAAGCCCTCGGCTTGGAACAACCAACCCTATGGCAGCCCACGACATCCCACTGGTGTCTTCTGCTCATTCCCACACTGAAAAATGAGCCACTGTGAGCCTGGCAAGGGTGACTCTTCAAATCAGGCAGGGAAAAACAGAGAAGCAGGATATGTGTCTTACCCACTTTATCCATTTTATTGATTCAATATAGACTACCACAGGCTCCCACCTGAAAAATGCTGGGCAGCCTGAGTTCCCTTTACCCCATGTACACTAGACATGGGCAGCAGGGCTGCAGGACCGCAAAGGGAAGAAAATTTTAAACCAAATCCCAGGGCGAGGCAGGGCTGGAGGCAGGACCCAGGCAGGCAGGGTGCAGGGAGCTGCTCAGCCCAGTGAGCGCCGTGTGCGGGATCACGCTGCAGCAGCTGGAGTTAAAAATACAGAGAGGACAAGTTTTAAGCAAGCTTTCTGAGCTTTAACTGCAAAGAACAAGGGCCCCTTTGAAAGACACTGATTGAAATGGTTTGAGGTCAGAGTGTCTGAGCAGCACTGCTGCTCGGGGAAGACTTGCTGCTCCACAGTATCTCTCACTCTGGTAAAGGCTGGCAAGGAGGAGCAAAACACAGAAAGTTTGCACTTGGCCAGGGCTCGTGATGGGGAGTTACAGTACAGTCCTGGCCACAGGAACCAAGAAATTACATGTAGATGGTCAAGGAAGGAAGGATCTTCACCACCATCAGTGTGACAGACTTTGCAGGATCAGGCCCTCACCCACACATGGCCCCTGGACACCCTGGCTATGCTGGGAAAGGACAACCCTGGAAGGTGGGAACTGCCTGAGGAACAGGCGACCGACCCATCAGTTCACTGCATGGGCTTTGGAAATCATTTAGTTCTCCTATTTGATGCGGCATTGACTTGTCAGCTCTGAGAGGCTGGTCAGGAGGAGCCTCTGAAGGCAGAGGACACCTCCTCTTGGGGCACCGCTGATTTCACAGGAGTTAGAATAGTTGGCTTAATTTGCATGAAAAAATTCTGCAGAGGCAAAAGACTAATTTCAATCCCAAAGTTTGCTTGCAATTTTTTTTGGAGACCAGGAGAAAAAAATCCCGCTGTACTCAGAACACATTGCTGAAAATATTTCTTTTGATCAGACAAGCCATTTTGTGCTTCATGATTAGTTTTGAAGGGGAAAACAACCTTAACCCGACCGACACAGCAACCTGCCCGGCTTTCTGCATGACCTCTGTAAAACAGGGGATAATAAACACTCCTTTATCCAGCAGGCACGTTAGTGAGGCTTCATTAACTCCGAGGCTCAATTAAAGTCTCTAAAAGGCTTTGAGCTGCTTGACCGGAAGGCTCTATGAAAATTAATTTAGTGCTTTTGTATCTGCTCAGCATCAGGCCCACAGCGAGATGCTCTGTCCCCCCCTCCGAGGAGGCTGGTGGCAGTGGAGGGGATGCAACAGGCGGCTTATCTGATGGCACGTGGTGGCCGGCGGGCACGGGCTGGCCGCAGCGAGGAGGAAAGAGCTCTGATTTTTAAACACTGGTTTTCCTTGGGTAGCTGGCTTGCAGCTGCAGGCTGAAAACAGCATGCTCATCTCTTCACAGCTGTAACGTTTGCCTAGCTTGGGAGCCTGATGAGACAGTTTGAAGTAGGAAGGGGGGGTTAATTGCACATTTTATGGTTGCTAAGAGTCCCCCTGAGCCAAACAGACTGCCTGCTGCACGGGCAGAGAGTCACATCCAGGCTGAGTGGTGCACAGAGAATCCCCAGCCGCGCAAAGGGACGCTCAGATAAATGCTACCCCGGTGCTTCGGTGGCAGATTTACCAGGCTGTTTAGATCTCCGGTGTAAATCCAGTGACTTAGAGATAAACTCGGCCCATCACAAGGAATTGTTTCAACAAAACAGGGCCTGTCAGGAGCGGGGTTATGTTGACAGAGCGGCAGTCCCTGCCGTGCCAGCTCCTGGCATCCCCCAGCTGCAGCCTTTATTTACACAGCTCTCTGCAAGGAGCACCCTTCATCCCAGCACGTGTTGCTCTTTCCCAAAGGCGAGGAGTCAGTAGGAGACGTGGGAGAGCGGCAGCATCCTCTTGGACTTCTCCAGATAGCCAGAAGGAGCAGAGACATGCCTGGAGCCTGGGAAACCAAAGTCCTCAGAGCGTGGTCATTTCCTCAGTTTCCCCACCTACAGCTAACCCTCAGGGTCCAGAAGGTGGAGAGTCTGGTACCTCTGCATGCAAGCAGAGAGTTTACCAAATAAAAGGAGAAGTGGAGGGGAACAAGGGTAAGGGAAAACATGGAGGGAAATAAAAAATAAAAAGATGGGCACCGGTGAGATACTCCTCTCTGAATTTAAATAAATCCCCATCTCTTTTCTCCTGCTCCCTGACAGTTCTGTCTGGAGGTTTGCATTCAGCATAGGCTCCTCAGTAAACAAATGCAAGTTTTATGCAACAGCATAATTGTTTAGTATTAAATAATTCTCTCCATTTGTACACTTCAAGCCTCAGACGCCTAGCAGAGCCGACACTTAGCTCAGTCAGAAAAGGAAAAAAGCATTCAGGTATGGGGAGAGCCGAGCTTAAGGCCTGCGGAGGGGCTCACGGCAGAGTCCAGGCTTTTGCTTTCTCTCCAATCCCCATATAACAGACTCTCCGAACCGCTGAGACTGGCGGGCAGCTCCGCACCATCACCCCCTCCAGCTGATGCTGGAGCAGGGCCGCGTCCATCACCCCGACGTGTCTCACCGGCGCTGGGCAGAGCGGCAGCACCTCTCCCTCTGCCCGCCGGCCACGGTCTGCCCCATGGCCCCAGGTGCCCCGTGGCCACCTTTGCCACCTGGGCACGTTGGTGGCTCATGGTCAACCTGCTTCCCAGCATGACTCCCAGGTCCTCCTCTGCAAAGCAGCTCTCCAGCACGTGCTGGTGCCTGGGGTCATTCCTCCCCAGGTAAGGGGGTTATTCCTCCCCTGTTTAATTTAGGGGGTTCCTGCTGGCCCATTTCTCCAGCCTGTCAAGGTCCCTCCGAATGGTGCTACAACCAACCCGGTCTATCAACCACTCCTTACAGTTTTGGATTGCCTGCATCCTTGGTGAGGTGCTCTCCATGCCATCGTCCTGGTCAGTAATGATGTGAAATGATGCTGACCTCAGTGTCAACTTTTGGGGTGCACCACCAGCGACTGGCCTGCCCTTAATCACCTCTGTGGGTTCACAGTGCCCACCCCAGGGCATCTCACAGCTACCTCCATGCATTACCTGGGCAATTTGCTTGAGACCCTCCAGAGGCAGACCAGTTTTACCGTCCCCGTTATAAAGATGGGGGAGACTGGGACCAAAACTTTCCAAAGCAGTCGCTCGTAACAAATAAGCAGGGAAATTCCCACTAGTTTTGGAGTGACTGTCTTGGTGAACCAGGAATGGACAATATTTGAGACTAAACATCCCCCCTGGAAGAAATTTCTCATTCATTTTCTCAAAGGCCAGCAGCATATTAGCTGCAGAGCCAAGAAGTCTCTGTAGCTCACAGCTTAAAGCAGCAGACAGAGACAGCAGCTCTTGAGAGTTTAGCGCTGTCTTAATAGAAGACACTGCAGTAAGGGAAATATTATATTAAATCTCTATATTTATATGTGTAACAAAAGTGGTATCAGCAAAATCCTACAGCATCAAAGCAAATCACTTACCTATTTTTAGCTGTGTGATTTAGTCACACGCTCTGAGGAAATAAGGTCAGGTTCTTTGCAATGTATCCCTTTCTCCCTGTCTCTCGCTATTTTTTCTTGTCCTTATTAAAATTCTCCACCCTGCAGCAGAGCTTTACGACACCGAGACTTTGCGAGATCCTTACCATCTGCGGGGTCAAGCTGTAGCACTGTCCCAGCAGGAGTCTGTCCTGCTGTCAATGTGTCTGGATTAGAGGCAGCAAAGGCAGAACCTGTGCCCCAGCATCGGCACCGCTCTCCGAGCCCGTCCCTCGCCAGTCCCACGGCGGTGGGGGGGAGTCACCCGCAAGTGCCACCACTGATGCCACCAGGGACCTGCCCCGGGAGTGCCCAGCTGTGACAGCGCTGCCTCCCGCAGCCTCCAGCTGGTAAGAAATCAGCCCCTGCCTCAGTTTCCCCGGTTCCTGTGTCACGCTTTTGGTCTCGCATTCAATAGCAAGATGGAGAGCTACACGCCCTAACAGGAGGAGGTTAAGTTTGTGTTCAATCTAAATGTCATTGGAAGAGAAATTCAAGCAAATAACAGGGAAATTATTTGATTTCTTTGAATATTTGGTTTTCCAAGACCTTTTTCTATAAATTGTTCTGGCAGACATTTTTCCAATTTAAAAAAGAAAGATCATTTTTATATTTAAAAAAGCAACTACCTGGCAAAACTCCCGTAAAGCAAACACAGTGTTTTCTACTCACCTGTACAGCACTTCAACATTATGAGCAGTAACAAACAAGTAAGGGAAGCTAATTTAAGAAATTAAAATGGCTTTTGTTACCTTCTTTTCAGTGAGACTTTATTTGTTCTGTTTTCACTTTAGCTGCTATAAAAAGGTCTAGTCTGGGAAGCAATAATACATTAATCTCATGATGCAGCTGAACTTTGATCTTCTTGCTCCAGTACACAATAACCTTATTACTGCTTCTTTTTTTCAGATTCATAATTCACTATTATTTATAATTGCAACATTATCTGTTGTCTAATATATTTTGATATTTTACCTGTTGAGCAATGACCATGATTTATAGCCTTACTATCCTTTGAGTACAGCTCCTGACCCCTGAAAATTCCTTTTTGCTTTGAAAGTTGAATCAGTACACATGAAAAAGCTAAAATTGGCTCGAACTTGATTTCTGGACCACGTGAAAACAAGCTTTCTAACAAGGACATATAAAAAAAAACCTTTATAATATTAGTTTTTCAGTCAGTCTGAAGTCAACTGAAATTTTCTTCATTTTAATAACCTAAAAGTAAAAATAATTAAAAATATCTTTGAATTGAGAAGTGTTTTCAAATTAAAGCTTTTTATTTAATTCTGAAAATCTGAAGTAGAGGACCTTGACACTATAAAACATTTTATTTCAGTTCTTCTAAACAAAATGATGACAAGATTGCAAAGATAATAGTGTCAATTAAATAAATAATAATAAATGAAATACTTTAATTGAAAATCTAAATATTATCAACAATTTCTTAGGAAAATAAATGCCTCAAATACTGTTTCCATTTTTATATGTGGGATATATTCTCTAGCCTTTAAAATAATCTATTTTACAGCTATTTATTGATATTTGCTCAAAATTCTAGATGCTGTTTTTCTGTGTTCATTATTTACCACTTGGAGAATGTATTTTGTTTGCATAAATTATGTTGTTTTGGGTACTGGGGCAGAGTTAAGGTTATTATTGAAACTTTAATCAATACCTTTGATGCTTTTTGGCTTCTGTGTTTTTTGACCTGCTGATTCAATATTTGTTTTCAATCTTGCCATTGAATAACAACAAAAGAAATTCTACTATTTCCATGAATAACTGCAAGGTACTAATTATGTTCATGTAAATTAATGGTCTATTTACTGCTTTAACCTATCTTAACAAAGATTTTGTTTGGGGATATATTACTAATGAAAAAGCCTTGACATCTTAACACTCTCCTGGGTAAATCGTTAGAATAGATTCCAAATGCAATTAAAGAAAGACTTTTTTTCAACCACTGTATTAGGAGATAAATAGGCACATTCTCCCCTCTGAATGCTTGTTTGTAAATTCACAGAATTTCCATTAACTCCACACTTCTTCCCTCAAAATTGGTCTGCTGCAGGTGGACTAGGAGAAATGGTTGGGACAGAAGTAGGTATTTAGTTTGCTTTTTTTTTTTTTCACGTGAAGTGAAAAATTGAAATGAGGGAAATTCCCAGAGGTGGCAGCAGAGAAGGAAATATTGGGGGAATCTGGAAGTGGAAATATTGACCTGGGGTGGGAGTCTCCTCCAGGAGAGCCAGGAAGATCCTCCTTCCACAGCCATCAGCAGGGCTTTCTCTAAGCATAAGGTATCCACAGGTCTGACACAGCTCCCCACTCAAATTTCCAGAACATCTTTTCAGAGATTGTTGCCAACTCTGATGATCTTTTTGATAGTCTTGTGATTAAGGGAGAAAGGGGGATTTTCTAACCACTCGCACCATGCCATTTCTTTATGGTTCTTATGAAGAGGGAACTTTTTAACCTTTGGAGTCTCCAAGGGAAGTTTTAGAAAGCCAACCCTAAAATTACAGCAGTTTGAGAGAAGCCATGGTTTATTGTTTAAACAATCTTAAATATTTTATGACAGAGACATGGCTTAGGGAGGACCTGACCCTTGAATCTGCAATGAAGGGAAATTGCTGGTTTTTCTTTTGAGGCGTCCAGATCCTTTCCTGACGGTTTTTGAATCTGCAGCTCTCAAACATTTAACTTTTCCTTTCACTGCATTTATGCAGACAGGAACTATTTTGTTGAAGGAGGAGGTGAAAGGGAGGGGAATGGATGGACATAGTCCATAACCCTGCTGAGATGCACAAGAGCTGTTATACATGCACACACAGACCTGGGGGAGGATCCTGCACAGCCAAGCTCCTGCACGTCCCCACAGCCTGAACCACCAAGAACAGGCTTTTTAGCATGAGGGGGGAAAGCCCTGGGACTATGGGGGCCAGGCAGGCCAGCTCTCCCCTTCACAGGGCAAACAAGCTGAAGCCATTTCTTCTCGTGGTCTTTGTGCCCCTTTCCCCCTTTGTCAACAGGAGCTGTCTCCAAAACATGGACAAATAAAGAGCATCTGAAACCTTCCAAGGCAGGGGGAGGGAGAAGGCTGTTGCTGCCTCTCTGCCACAGAGTGGCATTCAAGCAGCTGAATTAATCCATACTTTCATGCCTGCTGGTCCCTCTGATTGGGCTTTTATAATTAGAACAATCTTGTCCCCAAGTGTTTATGAAAGGGCTCCAGTACAGGTTCCCAGCTTTTTATTACAGCTCAATTTAAGGGCATTTATTTAGCTTATTGCTAGCACTCCCCCATCCTTATTTGCTAATAAGGGCTTTGTTCCATGCTGGGGATTTAAGAGGGACACAGCGTTACCGCAGCCCCACCACCCCTCCTCTGTCTGCCCCAGATCTGTCTCTCCGGCGTTCAGTGGCTCCACTGGATTACAGCATTGTGCCATGGTGCACCTCTCTTTTTATAGAGTGGATTGATTTACCCCTCTCAGCCTGCTCGCTTTTCTTCCCACCTTCCTCCAAAAGAACAAACAGCATAGGATATGCCAGAGCTTCGCATGTCACCATTAAGATTTACTGCGCTTTGCAAAACAAAAGCATGTAACTCATGGCCGGAAAGCAAGAGTGACAGGCAGGAGGTTAAACCTCTTTCTGAGGAAGAAAGAGGGGAAAATGAATTACAAGGGAAGGCTTTGCGCCAGGGCTTTGAAACGAAGCAGAGCAACACCCAGCACACCCTGTTCTCGCACCCAGGACTGGGAAAGATGGGACACTTTCTCTTGCAAGTGTGTTTCTAGGCTCGATGCCCATTCCCCATGCCCAGAGGACCATCTTCTGGCTATTTAGTCTCCTCAGATCTCCTGAGTTGTAGCTCTCCTGTGTCAGTGGTCTTTAAACCACACAAGGCTACTGCCGGCACAATAGCCCAGATTCGGCACCACACACATGCTGCCTAACTATGTTTTTGTGCTAATGCCTGCAGTTTCAAACCTCTGTGGGTTTGGGGCAGGAGGGAAGGTTGTTTCTTCTCTAAAAGGACAGTTTTAGCCTTGAAGAAGGCATTAGAAACCTCCATGTTTAGTCGCTCACTTTCTTCTTCTCGGTTTTGTTTTTGTAGATTTATTCCCCCCCTGGTGATTTTCCTGCGATTTAAATATGTGCCAGCAGTTTACAAGCCTTTCTCGATGCTGCTGCCGTAGGCAATATCGTACGTTTTCACCTTCCCTGCCTTCAAGATTTAGCTCGAGGTTCCAGCCCCTGTGGTAAAATACCTGGCCCTTAAAATTCCAGCCTGCTGCCATCGATTGCAACAAATCGTCTTGGGCTTACTAGTCAAACTGAACAAAACCGAGTCTTTAAGACCCAAAATGCCAAGCCCATAAATGTGGGGGTTCAGAGGGCCAAGGGGCAGGGGCAGACATGAAGAAGGGGGGATAAACTGAAGGGCAGAGCCACGGGCATGTGCACAGCCCTGTAACGGGGCTGCGGGCTCGGCCACGCACGCACGCCAGACAGGCGGGCACCAATCCCCCCCAGCCTTGCACACTGTGTTCACCCCACACAATAGATGCAGCAAGCTATTTCCAGCAGGTAGGCCATAAATCCCTCGTTTATTGCCTTTTATTATGTTGTTTCAACAGCTCTTAAAGCTGGAACAGCGACCGATTGATAGCTGCTTTAAATCTCTTTCATTTTCTGCCCATATTTCTTTATTTTTCGGGGAGGGGGACATCCATCTTTTTTTCACCTATTCACCATCTCTTTCCCTTCATGAGTCAAATCCCATCTCTTTCCCTTTACAAGTCAGGTTTTATAGATCCCCCTCTGCGGTGGAAGCCGGCAGCGGCATAGAAACGCTGCTGGTGATTGGGAAAGAGCAGCCAGGGAGCACCCATGGAAGAGGACGCGGTGCTTAGGTTTTGCTAGGAAAAGCATGTAGATCGAATTCAAACCAAGAGGGGCAAAGCGAAGGGAGGAGAAGAGGCGGCCGACTCGACAGGGAATGATTGGCTGCCATGGAATCGGGAGGGAGAGACCCACAATTAAAATACTGTAAGATGATTATAGCCTGGATCGATTTTCAGGTGTTCGTTTGCAATTGCATTCCCTCCTCTTGAACGACCGTCTGACCCTACAGGGGAGAGGACAGCAAACACAACTTCGGGGACAATATACAAGGATGCCAGCAAATCTTTATGGAAGTGCCAGCGGAAAGTTATGGATTAAATCTCAGTATCTCCAGCAGCCCCTGTGCAGCCCCTAGCACTAACCCTAAGCTTAGGGGTCACCGGGGACCTCTGAGTCGCAGCAGCAGCAGCAGTGCCAGGGCTTCCTCAGCCAGCGAGCCTGGAGGCAGGGATGTGATTGATGGCAGTGCTAGGGAATCTCAAACTTCGCTCTCCCAAAGCCTGTATTTTTCCAAGAGTTGATCAAAATCTTATTATTTTGGTCAGGGTAGCTATCTGCTAGCAAAATAAAGTTTTCCCATGAAAACATTTCATAAGGATATGTCCACAGCGCTGAAATTTATAGTGGGGGGGGGAAAAAACGAGTGAATTATTTTAACAGTGTTTGCTCCAGTTCTCATTTTGATTACCTTCATTTTGACACGTATTTTAATATATTCATATTTTCATGCTTTGACCTTATCAGAATGAAACGCTTCATTCCATCTAAATGAAGGGATTACAAATGGGCTGGATGAAACTCTTGGCTGTTCTGAATCTGAAAATGTGACAACTTCTGTTCCATATAAAAGTTCCAAATTTTAGCATCTCATACACATTCAAAGCAAACTCCTCAAAGATCGAAAAGGTCTTGAATGAACACCAATTAAAAATCGAGGACCACTCACCAAACAGTAGCCTTTTTAGGCAGGTTTCCAGTCTTCATTAAGGCTTCTAAAGTAACAGCTAATTTTCATGCAGGATTCAGAATGGTCACGTTTGAGAGCTTGCTTTAATAGTGGTTTTTAAGCACCTGGAAATCCAGTCCCAGGTTCTCCGGGCACATCTGATCCCACAGTCCTCAGCACATCTTTCAAAACTCCTTTTCTGGCTGGAGGTGAGGGCTTTTAGCATCCATTAGATGTAAGCCGCCCTTTTGCAGGGGTTTAAGAGAAACACTGAATACCACAAAAACCCTGTGCTTAGAACCAAAAAATAAACAGTCGCAGCAATTATCATCCTTTCCAGTGAGAGTCTCTTAGGGCTGTGGCTATATGCTGTGAAAGAAGCCCACCAGGCAGTGGGGTAAATCACACACCGTTGGGAGGCCAGCAAAAAGTATCTTCAGGCTTCAAGGGTTATGTATTTGCACACAGTGAAAAGGGATTTATACCAATAATTCTCAAAGGCTAAGTGTGAAATAACTAAAACATGTGCACATGCCAGAGGGGGGCAGGGGGCGTAGGGGGGTGGCAGGGAATCTCCAGTCACTTCAATCCACTGAACAGATTTCTTCCCATCCAAAATGACAATTAACTGCTGTGACTCCTAGTTTTACAACAAATGCAGCCAGATCCCATGTCTTGACTGACTCCACCTTTTCTGATTTACGTGACAATTTGTTCTACTGGAAAGTGTGACAAAACCTTGGCATCTCTGATGGGTGGGGTGTCACCAGTGAACAAATTCTTACCTGGGAGCTTTTGAAGCAAGGAACACACCTATTGTCCAACACCTTAATTTCAACACTCCATTATTGTAAATTTAAAGCACTCCCAGATAAAGGCCAAGTGTACACATCAAAGTTTGGCCAGCATGAGTTATATCAGTTAAAATGGTGAATAGCTTTTTTAATTTTGGTTTGGGTTTTTTTTATGATTTAGATGTGGCAATAAAACTCTTAGCCCATTTTCCACAGTTTGCTTGCTGAACCAAGAGCAAATTAAACCGAGAAAGCAATAATTTTTTTTTTCCAGGGGCAGAAGGTGGTAGAAGAGCTGCTTTCTAGGATAGCTGTCCAGGCAAGCCTTTGAACTTTATCCAGAGATAGAGTTGGGATTTGTAAAACTGCTTTTCTTGCCTTCAGAGAGACATCAGCTAAGATTCTCTCTTTCATGCAATGTGAAGAAAAAGTCATCTCTTTCTGAAGTGTCTCATTCCAAGAAATTTAACAGATGATCTGAACAAATAAGCACAGAAATTGATTTAGGAAAAGGTAGGATCTAATCTAAGGTAAATCTGTGTCCAAACAGGAATAAGGGTGGCACAGAACAACCAGGAGTTTCAGGGCTAAAACTATCCAGTTGGGCATTAAGTGTAAACTTCTGACCAAGGGTGAAAATTCAGCATAAAAGGCTGATTCCACCCGGCCATCCCATCAGACCTAGTAATTATAAAATTATTGCCCTCAGCCCAGGAAACCTCACCGGGCTCTGCTTGTGCTGAGCTGTACAAGCATGCTTCTAATCATAGTTGGCTCAGCATGATTTTTTTGTTTAAGGTACACGAAATCAAGTCCTCTCCATCTAGTTCCTGCCTGCAGCCTCATTTTCACTTTAAAACAAGAGTTGCGCTGACGGGTGTGCAAAGTAGGACAGCTAGCATGCCAACCAACCTGCCCAGGCTGGCGAATACCTGGCTGTGGTCCATTGCATCCCGAACAAACCCGAACCTCCTCCCCAGTGTAACGCACCCCATCCAGGGCACTAACACATAAGTGGTGCCCAGGTTTTGGGGCTCTGGGGTTTTCTTCAGCACCATTAGCAGCAGCAGGAAAAGCACTCTGGAAATCCTTGCTGTAAATTGTACAAGAAAAAAAAAAAAAAAAACAAAACACATGTGCCAGTATAAAACACATCTCAGTGAAGGGATGCTCCTCCTAGCACATCTGCAGATCTGCTTGCCTTAGGCGATGCCTGTATCACACACAGCCTGCCTGAGAGACCTTGCACCAAATGGTTTGAAACCCGGTGCCTCAGTTTCCTCACTTGCGGATGTAAGGTAGCAATATTCCCCTATTGCACCAGACCCTCTGCACTTGGGAGGTGGCACAGAGCCCACTGATATTGGAAACCTTGCAAAACTCAGACTACTGGATCCAGGAATACTGCTCTTTTGCGTTAGCAAACTATTTATTAATAACCACTGTCACAGCAATCAAATACTGTCCACAGCCGCTTCTGTGGTTCTCCACAATGACAAGCCCTCACAAAACTTCTCTCTCAATCCAAGTACCAGACTGCCTGCACTGGTGACTTGGTTTCTTACTATTTCTGCCTTTAATAGCTGTAGCACTGATTAGATTGCTTGGAGTAGCCCATGTTCAGCAGTTTAATGGGTACCAGCCCAGACAGACTAATGGATCTGGAGACCAGGAAAGAGCAGGAAGGTGAGCTGAGTGGAGAATATTGAGGCTTTTAAGGCAGAAAAGGAGCAGCTAGACATGGGGTAGCTGACTCACAGAGCCTCGGTGGAGACAGATATCCTTGCTGATCATCCTCAGTCATTCATCACACTGCGACATGACCATGAAAACCGGTCATTTCTAGAAACAATTCTCAAAATGTAAAGCAGAGCTGGAAAGGGTTCCTGGGGCTCGGGGCCAGAGACACAGCCAGGTGAATTATTGTAAAGTCTGAGCTCACAGGCTTTTCCCTCTCTTAAAGAACTGCATTCACATTCCTGATGCCTCGTATCACCACCTAGGAGACGTCAGCACCTCAGACAAACCAGATGTCCTTGCTCCATTCAGCACAGTCCATTCTTCTGGCTCTGAGAGGTCCAGACAAGAAATACCTGCTCCTCCTTCTCATAACAAGGTCTGCCAGGGAGAGAGAGGTCTTGGATGCAGTCCTATGCAGGGAGTCACCCAAAGGTTGTTTTTACCTGCACACTGTCACTAGTAGGTGACTTACCAGGGTCAGAGCCACAGAGGACAAACTTCAGTCTACTTCAAGATGCATTTTCAAACAGTTCTGTCAGGGTTCTGGGAAAAAAACCTGTTTGAGGCGTCTGTCATAGCAGAAATAGAGTAAATAGGGAAGGATTTGCTAAAAATTATTCTCATGCTCATTCAGTGAAACCCTAAAGGTCTTTGTTTTGCTTTTTAGTAAAAGAAAATCCTGATTACATAGAAGGGGAAGAAGATCGAAATCAGGGACACTGCGTGTCGTTTTGCAAAAATATTCATAGAATGATGTTTATCTTTCCCAAACTGACTGTGAAGTGGACGACCCTTTGCCCTCTCCTCCCAGATATTACATATGCTGAGCAATGAAGAAAGATTTGCACCAGCAGGAATATGAACAGAGAACATCTAAAAATCATTTGAGAAAACCATCAGTCACCAGCAGAGAATGAAGTACCTCCTGGACTTCTCACTGATACGATGCAAGGGGAGGCTGGAAGGGGCAAGAGATTGGAGAGAACATGAGTGATCCCATAATTAAACAAAAGGCTTTCTCTAACGTCCCCACTGATGGATATCCTCCTGCAGGCTGGGAACCATCTTGTGTCATTTGGTTTTGTTCCACCAGCCATAAATAACAGCTCTCCTGGGACTTGTGAGGAGGGTAAAAATGGCATTTGGCAGAAAAATTGCAACAAGGACAAGGATGCAATGGAGACCTCAACTAAGTGATGCAGAAGCCAAGGTGGAGACAAATTGCCAATTTATCCTGACCTTCCCTTGAGGCATCCCTCCCCTTTCCCCAAATCTACAAAATGAGCCAGGCAGAAATCAATAGCTCAGCACAGTCACGGAGAAGATGAGGAAAGCAGCAGACGGACAGGACGGTAGATCAAGAAACAAAGCCTTGTGAGGAAACAGGCTTCCAGGGCAGGGAAGAAAGTGACATCAGGTATCACAAGGGATGCCATCCTTGTGACAATACCTGGACAATTTTAAACCAGAAGATTTCTATGCACATTGCAGAGGGTGGCAAATTATCCTCTGGTTGCTGGAAACCAACACATGGGGAAGGGAAGATGTGTTTGAGTCAGAAAGAAAAGCCCTGGGAGAACTTAGGTGGTCTGGTAATGCTTAACCTCCTCATTCATGTTGCTAAGTGTGCTAGTTTTAGGAGCCCTGCATCAGCCTCAGCCCTGGAGGGCACAGGGCAAGCGATGCCATTTAAGAAATCCTCAGACTCCTGGAAATCCCCCAGCCCCACCAGCAGGGATGATTTGCTGCCCCCCAGGTCTGGAGGAGGACAGGCCAGGTCTACGGGGACATTTGGTAGTCCCAAACTGCCCTACATCAGAGATTGCCAGGAAGACGTTGGTCCAGGTCCAGTCTCAGTCAGGAGGTTTCTCACACAGCAGCTCCACGGCAAAGTCCAGTGGTCACAAAGCCAGTGACCCGCAAGAGACCCTCAGACAGTCCTTGTCCCTGATCTACCACCCTCCTCAGTTATGCCCATGTGTTTATCTGTGGGGCTGTGCAATAAAACAGGCAGTGGTTTAGATTATGACCTGAATTGAAAATCTTTATCTCAACCTAGATGAAAAACCCTCATGAACGCTGTTTCCCCTTACAACACACACATGAAAAGGGGTGAGCAAATGAGCAACAATATTTCAGACATTGGGAAATTGCATCAGACTTTCCTGCCACTTTGCTGTTTAGAGAGGAGGTGGGCTTTCCAGAAAATCTGTCTCTTGGGGTTTAAATATTAAAATCATATCTGCAAATATGAACTCAGACTTGCTGATTGCATTCATCTGCATTTCTCAGTAATGTTTTTTTGGACAGAGAAGTGCTCCTTCTCCTACAGACCTGAACCTCAGCAGCTAATGCCCTACAACAACATTGTGCACCTTTTCACTTTAGTTACTTAAACTAAATTTCATTTCATCCCTGGCAAATTTAAAAGGTAGTCGGCAAACCCTCTAAAGAAGAGCCATGAAAGAATTCAATTTGTGTCAACTCCAACCTGGCAAGGATTTACAGCCGTGCTCGATCCGACACAATGCACTTTATTCTTTTTATAGTGCATCCCGAATGCAATAGTGTAACAGTCACGTTAGAGGGAGTCAAGCAGAAGCTCAAGAACAGGAAGGGATTTTATAGGTACAATAAGATTTATGAAGAGAGATGTTTCTCTGGAGCGGGAAGTGGGGAATTTCCAAAAGCAGCAGAATACCTCTGCTGTTCCCCAGATGCTTTTAATGGTGAAAGGAGTTTACTGTATCCTTGAGGGTTTTTATCATAAAATAGAAAGATACACAAAATCACATTGTGTTTCAGTGACTCGGGCACAGGAGATGTCCAGGAGTCCAGGCACCTTCATACACCCTAATTCCCCACACCACACACTGTGTGCTTTCATGGGATACAGCTGCCTGCTGACTTCGGGGGTGATGGGGGGAAAGACTTTAAGCCTAGAAAGGTACGGTGGGAAACCATGACCATGGCTGAATTTAGGAGACCATACAATACAAACATTGCTGCTCCCGTTAATGATCCCATCAGAAGATTATTGCGATGGGGTTGTGGGAAGTTATTAACTATCAGTGACTGACCACAGGGACTGGTTGTCATCTTGGCTATTAACGTGAGTCAGCAGAAGAGGAAAACGCCAGCTGAGTGTGCCCACTCTTACAGGGCATCACAGCACAGCCAAGAATGATTTTTACATCTAGCACATAAACTGCTATTTTAACTGCAGTTAAATCTTCACTGGACTGCAGACAAAACCTGTGCAAAGTCTGGGATGTCATGGCACTTCTTGCATGTCACTCAGTTTCCTGTAAAGTCAAGATGCTGATATTTACCTATGAAATCCATAGAGCATTTGGAGACTCTCAGATGTAAAAAACATGTGGGGTAATAGTTCTCTGCTAACAGCTGTACATGAGAGCTGCTCTCCCCCTCCAAAAGGCAGAGAAGCCCTGTAAGTCCTCCATCTAGTGAGTCAGCAGAATATCCACAAAGCCACAGCTGTTTCAAAGTACCTTTCTGAACTCGTAGGGAACTCCTAGGTAGCAAGGTATCTTCCGAAGTCCCCTAAATACTTTTGAGGTCCCTAGAGCTATGATGTGCCCCTCTGAGGTGTCTCAGTGGCAGAAGACATTGCACTGCTCCTGCCATCCTCCTTCCCCAGCCGCCAGCGCTGCAGCTCCGATAGCTCCAGCTGCGATTAATTGGAAGATCTCCCACTGATTCCTGATTAGCTGCTTTTGATTAGGATTTAATGACTTCACTCGGTCCCTAATTCACAGGGACGAGCTTCGAAATGCCTTCGAACTGCTCAAACAGAATTACATTTTCTCCCACCCTGGAGCCACCACTTAAGATCTGTAAACATAAGCCCCGCTCCTGCCGCCCCTGCGTAACCCGCCGCCCCCAGCCCTCCTCCTCTCTGCAGCATCAGGCAAACCAGAAGCCAGGGGTGCCAAACTGGGACTCCCTGTGTCTAGGGAGGGAGCTGGAGTGAAGTGCAAACACAGGGATGGATATTTCAAAAGCACCTTGGGGCTCAGGTCATCTATAAAATTCAGTATATGTTGAATGTGCTTAGCCACATAGCTAAGGCATGCCTGGAAATCGCAGGCTAGAGTCAGAATCACAGACCTTGGGTGGCTACCCTAATGCATAATGGGATGTTCGGGGATGGACAAGACAGACCTATATCAGACTCCAGATCTTCAAGGAGTGTAAAAACAGTGTGATCCGGCCTTCGGTGGACAACAGCAGTGGCACTGCACATCGGGAGCTGGACATCTAACTGGTCTGTACAGATCCAGGATTTAGGGCTGAATAAAAGTCTGGACATCTGTATAGTCCTGAATCCTGAAGAGTTTTGGCTTGCTCTCTCCCCCTGGCTCCATCTTCCCTCTCTCTTTCCTTCTCCATCCCAAAACTCTCGTTCAATGCCTGAAGAAAAAGAGCAGGCAGACGTGAGGGAGTTTGTCCTGGCAGAGAATAGATGTAAACCCTAACACTGCATGGCTGACTGGTCCAGCCATGCTACTGGGGGCTCTGGCACACACTCTGCTCCTGAGTACCAGGATTTGCATCTTAGCTTGTCCTTGGAGGCTAAGCCGAAGGTCATGTCACACTGCCTGTCTGCCTTGTCACCAGCCAAAGAAGTTGTAAACACTGGTTTCAGAGGCTGCCTTGACTTTTGAAGATCTGAAAGTACATTTATCTTCCCGAGACATGCATTAATCTATTAACTACCGGTGAAGATAAGGGGATGAAAAGAAGCTTGGGGGGGGAAGAATAAAATAAAATAAAATAAAATAAAATAAAATAAAATAAAATAAAATAAAATAAAATAAAATAAAATAAAATAAAATAAAATAAAATAAAATAAAATAAAATAAAATAAAATAAAATAAAATAAAATAAAATAACCAAAATTGAACAAAATGAAACAAAATAAAGGAGCCATTTTCATCAGTAAGAGGTTCATGGGCTCTTTCACAGTGCCTTAGGCACAATGTCCCATCATGAAGCTGCCTTATCACAGTTATCCTCTGCACCAGACTCACCCCGACAGTGTGAGGTGACAGCTCACAAAGTGTCTGGGTCCTCTCACTGTGTCCGAGCCCCACAGTTGATCCCTTTAATCACCACATCTTGGTGACAAGGCAAAAAAGCAACTCAACTCCCAGCAAGACAAATCCAAAGCAGGTTGTTTATTTTCTCAGCAGGCAGCTTCGGCTCTGTGCCTGGGAAGAGACAAGGAGGGCCGGAGCTGGAGCTTTGCAGAAATAACCCCTTGGTGCTCTGTAGCTGGACCTCAAGTCCTGCTGTGGGAGGCAGAGTTATTTAATAGAAAATACGCCTGGGTTATAATCCCAGCTACACTGAGCAGATCACCTCCTTGCTCCAAGCCTCAGCTTCCCCAGCTGGAAGAAAAAAAATGAACATTGTCTTTCCACTTAAAGGAATTTTGAGATAAAGGACCTTTTGGGTTTTGTTTTGGATTATTCTCTGCTACTTTGCTGGCCTCCCTGATGAATTGCTGCCCTTCATGGCAGAAGCCTTGTGGGTTCGTGCATGGAAGGGTTGCTAGCAAAGAGAAAAAACGGGCACAACAATGACTTATTTTGGAGGAAGGCACACTACAGCTGATAGGAGGGGAAGAGGGACCCAGCTGCGCCCCTAACCTAGGGGGAGAGAGCCCCCTAAACCTTGTGAAGTGAGGATGGAAGTGGGCTCCTCCACTGTGCAGTGGAGTGGTGATTTCCTCAGAGACACGACCTGGGCAGAGCTGTTTTGGGGCTGCCTTCTGTCGTGGTTTGGGCCTGGTTGGCAGCCAACCACAATGCAGCAGCTCTCTCTCCCTTCCCCTCCAGCAACGAGAAGGGACAGAGAGCCAGGCTTGGGGTCCAAGATAGGACTGGGATGGGGAAAAAATTCCCCTTTATGGTAACGAGCAAAAGGCAGACTCATTAGGGGAAGAAAAAAAGAGCATACATTTATTACAGACACTAACGACACATAACAGAGTAGGACAGTGAGAAGCATTGCCACATCTTGAGAACACCTTCCCCCCCACCCCTCCCTTCTTCCCGGGCTCAGCTCTGCTCCCGATATCTCTACCTCCTCCCCCAGGGGCACAGGGGCAGGGAATGGGGGGTGCAGTCAGTGCTGCCACTTCCCTTATCTTCAGTGAGGGGAGTGTCTGGAACTTGTTCCTCCTGCTCCATCGTGGTCCCCCTCTCACAGCAGACAGTCCTCCACAAACTCTCTCCGACATGAATTCCTCCCATGGGCCGCAGCGTTCCCCACACTGCTCCGTCATGGGTCACTAACTTCCTCCGACTGGATTCCCTCCCACGGCTGCAGCCCTTCCCGAGCTGCTCCGGCGTGGGACTCCCCCGCATGCTGCAATCCTCCCAGCACTGAATTACAGCAGCGGGGCTGCCTTTTCCCATGAGACCCCGGCCTTCTTTGGGCACAGAACCTTGATCATCGAGCAGGAGCCGCAGGCCTCAAATCAATGTCTGCTCCACCGTAGATCTTCATGGGTGGCAGGGGGGGCCGCCCTGCCGTCTCCCCACAGGATACAGGGGGGTCTCTGCTCCGGCACACCTCCCCCCTCCTTTCTTCCTCCGTTCCTCCACTGACCTTGGTGTTCATGCAGCTGCAGCAACTCCTCCTCACAAGTCCCACTGCCCGTTACCACGTCCCTTCTTAAATACATTATTGCAGAGGTGCAGCTGATTGGCTCAATTTCCCAAACAGAAGTGGAGCTGACGTGGAGCTGGGGGAGCTTCGAGAAGCTTCTCACAGGGGGCCACCCTGATAGCCCTCTCCCCTGCCACCAAAAAACTCCACCACTCACTCAACCCAGGACACCTTCTCCCTCAGCTACATCCCCACAGACTCGGGGTACTGCCACCACCTTTACAGCCGAGGTCTCGCCCGGCATCTCTGGCCAAGGCTGGCCCAGAGCAGCTGGGCTGCTTGTCTCCACTGCGGCTGAAGATGAAGGAGAAATTAGGGAAAGGGAGGGGAGGTGGGGGAAATGCCACAGAACTAATAAAGAGCTTTGAAGGAGATGGGGAATTGAGTCAGGTTCACATTAAAGGGCAAGGAAATGAATGCTGAGATGAAGGTGCCTGCAATTTCAAATGTATCCAGCTGATAAATAAATAAACTTAAAAGAATGACTTTCAATTACATTTGGAAAAGAAAAATAGAGAGAGCTGGGGGGAACGACAGGAAAAATGCCGATAAACCCAGACCATCGTGCACTGCACTTGTCTTACAGGACACTCCTCTCGCCTGGCCGGGTGAGCCCAAGCCAGCCATCAGCAATGGCAGGGCTGCAGGTCCCAGGAAGATCAAATGAACGTGTTTTTAATGCCTCAATTAAGGTTCATTCTGTTCAGCTTTAAAAAGTGATTTAGCCCTGCTAAGCCGCACCAGGTCAGAAGCAGGGATAGATGGCAAGTCTCATTTGAAAGCCAAACACATATGTTTCCATCATTAACAGTCCCTTCCCATTAATGAGAATAATATTGTTGGTTTATAATGTTGCTTTCATTTAACAACTGGAGAAGAATGAAATGCTTTCCTCTGATTTTGGTCTGGTGCCAGGAGCTGCCTGTATAATCCAGATAAGAGTTCTCAGCACAAACTTCTGATAAGAGAATTAACAGGTAAACTTTAAACTTTGAGGAAGGAGGAGAGAAGGAGGAGAGGGAAAGCATTTGTGATCTATTCACTGGTGTTGGCTGGCCAGGCTGAATCTCAGCAGACCCAGCTGCCATGCTCCCTGTATCCTCATCCCTATTATCTGTCTGTACTGGGAAACTACCCTCTTCCATCACTGAGGCTAAGGCCTCATCTCCTTAAGGATCCTTCTTTTTTCTCTCCTTTCTATTTTCTTACCTCCCCAGAGACCACTCTCTGTACTATTCCTAGCACAGCTCTTCTCTTAAGTGGAAACTAATTCCCCATCAAATCTTTTGGGGTTCTTTTATCCCATTTTTTAAAATTGCTTTGCCTAGATCATCCATAAATTCAACCAGAGCTAAAAGTTAAGGTATTAACTCCAGATACAGCTCCACACTGCAGATGCTGTGAAGAAAAGCACCCTGTTATGATCAGGATGAAACACCTGGATGAAATGCTCTCTGGGGAAAGAGTCTTTCACCCTACCTGTCCACTTTGCCAGGGCTCAAGTTCATGAAAAGCTAAAGCTGATTCACCAGATCTAGGAAATCCTGAGACATTTGAAACTTGGAAGAAGAGTGTAATATAGAAACGAGTCAGTTCCTATCAGCAGTTCAAGATATACATCCAGAGGACACTTGGTTTAGCGGTGATAAATGTAATTCATCTTTGGCCACCGTTTGGCTGGGCAGGTTAACTTCAGGGATATTTCTTCCAGCTCTCCTCTATAACTAAATACTCATTCCACTCCTGGACAACCTATGCCCCAAGGGAGATTACATGAACAGCTCATGATCGTGGAGTAAATTAAGGTCAGAAGAAGAGCAAAGATTAGAGCATCAAGTCATCTCTCTGTCTAGCACTGAATCCTTGGAGTGGCTCCTAGCCAAGTCACTCTGTCCTTAAGAATTTTAAAAATAAAGTGATGATACAATCAGCTGGTAGGCGAGAAAATTTCTATGTTCCTCCTAACACTGAACGTGATTTTGCCTATACATCTCTATTACACTCTGATGTTGAAAAGGTGAGTAAGGTACAGGAGCAGAGTGACCCTTCACCAAAGCACCAAGGTTTAGCAAACTGCTCCTTCCTTCTTTCAAATACTGACATTTTCCTTCAGTAGCTCCTGTCTGAGCCAAGCAAACCAGCTTTGTGAAAGCAAGTGCAAAATCCAGACAGCTCAAATAGAAATATCAGACTTTTTCAGAGGCTAAAAGGAATTTGATTAGTTTGCCCAATATTGCTGTTTCTGGACTTTTATATCCTGAGAGGGAACACCAAAATAACATGTCAAAGGCCATTCACAACAAATTTCCTGCTTGCACCGAAGCAGGCGAGCTGGGAATCCCACAGCTTTTGTATGATCAGCAGCACTAACACACCGGTCTCTCAGTTTTAGAATTGATTAGGACCTCCAAGTCCTCAAGGTTTGGGAAATGCTGAAATCCTTGTCACCCTTGGATATGGCTCCTTAAGACTTATATTCTCTTTTTTGAACCCTAATTGCCTCAAAATTTCTGTCCTCCACACTGCCGTCATCATACATGCCTGTCCCAAGAAACTCACTATTTCTGGAACAGCAAGAGCTGGACAGGAGTATCTTGTTAAGACATCTATTATGGTTTGAAAAAGGCTGATTCATCTCAGTTGAAATGCTTCGAAGAAAGAGAGCCAGTTTGATGAATTTATTCTGTCGGGAAAAAAAAAAAAATGAGACTAAGACAACCTGTTTTAACTTCTTATTCAAAGTCATTTTGTTTTGAAATTTAAGTTGATTATAATAAAAACATTTTTTTAAATGAAAAAGAGGTCACATATGAAGCACTTTGATATCATCAAAATGAGGTATTGCAAGCAATTTTTTTATTTTTTGTCAGCTCATGAAAGTCTTAGTGATTTTGACTTTTCATCCAGGACAAGGAATTTTAAGCCTCTGTTTCTTTCCAGGATGTGAAATCATTTATTGCTCATTTCTAATAGAAAAACAGAACCAGCCTTTCAGTTTCTAGTTCTGCTTTGAACTGAGACTGAGAGTTAACTAGAGTGATCCAAAGTCGTTAAAAACCAAGAGAAAAGCTTTCATATTTCAGACTTCAATCTTTCTCTGCTCCCAGCGGCCAAAGAAAATGCCATTAGCCTTGGAGGTACTTTTGGTAAATAAAGAAAAGGGGCGGGGGGGGGGAGGGGGGAAAGAAAGGAAAAAGGCAGACGAGAGAATAGTCTTTATCCTTTATTTTTCTCTCATATATGCATTATAAACTATCTTCTCAAAGGCGTGAAAGTGTCTCACTTCAGCCCACAGAGTCCAGGGAGTCTGAGTTTTCAAAGTCGCATTTTGAAAGGGACGGGTGGCTTTAAAGCCCATCTCAAATGCAGTTTGCTAATACGGGGCAGTTCACACGGGTTGGTGTAAATGCGGTGCTCCCTGCAGAGATCCCTGCAGCTCTTCTTATTAGGATGGTGTGAGAGTCTCGGGGAAAACAGCACAACTCTGCGCTGGCTGGAAATCTCAGACACTATTTGCACATCAATACCCAGAAGGAGAGGAAGAATGCTTGCTTATCAGATCTCCCAGGCTTTGAGTTTCTTGCTGCTTAGCTATTTATTTGAAAGTATTTACGAGGGGGAGTTGTTCCAGGGAGGTGCCTAGATCCCAGGGTCATCACTACTGTCCCTCACCGAAGGGATCAGGGATTTGAGGAACTCACTGGCAACTTTTGCTTTTATAAACCCAGAGCTGCTGATGATATTTTTACTTACAGCTTAGTTGTCCATACCACAGTGACAGAACTGGGAGCTCTACAGAAGCTGCTGTTGTATGGAAGCTTATTTGGAAAAAGGTTATTTTGAGAAGTGTTGCCTGGGTTGCCTGTTGAGAAGTGCTGTCATGTGAGGATTCCTCATTTGGGTCTCTAAATTTCTTGTGGGGAGATGAATCAGTGCACATAGAAAAAGCTGGTCTTTTGCTTTGTACTTTGCTATCTCCCTGCCCCAATTCTGCACAGAGATTACTTTAACTAAGTCCTTTATTGAAATAGGGGTCCCATTGCTTCCAAATTGGTACCTGCTAAACCCAGAGGAAATAAGCAACAAAAAAACCACAAACCACATCAACAAAACAAAGGCACGAATCTGCAGCCAGGCTAGACTGCTAGAAAATGCCCCTTTAATTTCAAGTGTGCCCTCAAAAGATCAGCCTCAGGACCCAGGACCAGCACTGCAAGGTCATGATTCCAACCGACCTGAAAATTACTGCTTTCAACACTGTGATGCCCACCCCATCTCTGTGCTTCTCCCTGTGACAAAAATCTCAAACTTCAACACAGTCTGTGAGACTACTTGGACACTGACGTCATTTGGAGTGACCACATCTCAGATTTCTTCAGGACTGAACCCTTAACAGACTTCTGATGATGGCATATATTTTTAAAATCAGTTTTAAAATTTTGCCAATCATGCTATCCAGTTGCTATGTAATGAAATGCAACTCCAAGAGGGATGGGAGCACTTTTGGGACCTAAAGCATCATGGCTCTGGGGAGTGCACTGCTGACAAATTAAACACAAATATTTGCACCTTGAAGATTTATAACAATGTTTTTGCATTGTCCCTTTGGAAAGTCATCTGTCAAAACCAGAAACTCTGTCTCCATGCTGAGGGCATGCAAAATTTCACACTGTGGAGAAAGGAGAGGAGAGGAGAGGAGAGGAGAGGAGAGGAGAGGAGAGGAGAGGAGAGGAGAGGAGAGGAGAGGAGAGGAGAGGAGAGGAGAGGAGAGGAGAGGAGAGGAGAGGAGAGGAGAGGAGAGGAGAGGAGAGGAGAGGAGAGGAGAGGAGAGGAGAGGAGAGGAGAGGAGAGGAGAGGAGAGGAGAGGAGAGGAGAGGAGAGGAGAGGAGAGGAGAGGAGAGGAGAGGAGAGGGAGATTCTATTGACAAAATCTGTGCTCTGAGTAGTTATGAAGTGTGGCGAGTTTTGCATTAAAATAAATTTGCTTCCCACGTTGCAAAAAGGAAAGTGACAACTCTGATTCTGAGTCATTTCCTCTATCCACTCTTATTAAAAAATCCACTCTTAATAAAGAGGATCCTGTAACAAGTGTCCGGGTCTCCTGCAGGTTCTGGTAGACAAGACAATCTTTCCCAACTCACACGTGGGCTCACATCTCAGTAACAGCTATGTCTAGGATCCCTCTCCTGGAGGGCTGCTCACAGGTGTTTAAGGTGGCTTTGGGTAGCAGTGATTTGGGAACAAGCACGTGTTCTGCTGGAAAGTAACGTTTGCTACAAGGGTGCTGCATTATCTGTCCAGGAGAAGCCCTCATCTGCGTGTCAAGTGAAGGTCATAGTCACCTCACTTTGTGCCATGATGCACAGAGGAAAGGGGAGGGGGCCGAGGTCTGCATGCTGTGTTGGAGTTGCTCTGTGAAGCTGCACCACAAGTGAAACATAACAAGATAGTTTGAATGCTTTCAAATAAATGACTCCCAGAGTGAGGCATCTGCTTCTGGCTCTCCCTGCTGAGTTCCTTAAAATGCTGGCAACACAGTATTCAGATTTGAAGTCACTGGGAGTTTTGCAACCAAGTTGAGTACAGTCTGGGATTTCACCCCTTTTGAGAAACTATTTGCAATAGCCGGCCATTGCAGCTGTGAGGAGAGCACGAGGGAGAAGGGAAACCGCAGCACACGCTTGCTCAGTGGCGCAGGAAGTCGGTTAATGGCACCGCTGGTTTGCTGGTTAAAAAGTGGATTTGCTTTCTGTGAGCAGCCTACAGAAACCCAGCGCTGGCAGTGCCACCAGAACTCATCTTGGATGGAAGAATCAACACAGCTATGCTTCTCCTCTGAAAGGAAATGTGCAGAAAAATCACCTCCGGAAGGGCACAACAATGTTACTATCTTTGGTAGAAAAAAAAGACGCTGATAAGCTCGTTGTTACCATTATGGCAAAGGTTCCACTGAAAATTAGGCTAGTATCAGTGGTGGATCCTGTTCATATTACAGAAGATATTCCCAAATTCCAAGGACTCATCTGCTTTAAACTCCAAAACAACTGGGTCCATTAAGGTGACCATGGCCACTTGAGACATCAGTGGCAGAGATAGGATGGCTCTATCCCACTCCAGCTATGCACTAACTGCATCCACTTCTATGTTTTTCCTACTGTGGAGTGCAAGCCTTGACAATAATGCTGCTGCAAAGCACTGCTGATTTTGAGCCCTCGGGGGAGTCGCAGCCCCTTTCATGAGTGCAGACAGCTGCGCAGGAGCAAGGCAGCTCTGGTGCTAGCGAAGCTCCCGCACTGCAGTGCTCGGGTGGCATTTCTGCAGATATTTACAGTTGCACTCCTAGGGAGTCTAATAGTCCCATCTGGAAACATCAGAGCTCAGAGGGAGCTGAAAGTGGTTGTGGCAATTCCAAGCAGCAGGAGATGGCTGTATGGGGCTTCATAAAAGCCATTGCAAGGATATGACACAGACAGTCCCCATCTCCCCTCGCATCAGAAACAGGGAGAGGACACAGCGTGGCTCCTGAAAGAGCACGCAAGTGTAGCGTGCCTGCAGGGTGCTTGGAGGGCAGTTTGTGTGCACCTCCCCTGCACATGCGTGTACACGTATGTGCGTGTATGCAGAACACCCCGGGCAGAGCAGCTGCGTCTGATCTTCCTGAGTCCCTCCAAGGCTCCTACACTGG
Organism: Tyto alba; assembly: GCF_018691265.1. Classification (NCBI taxonomy): domain Eukaryota; kingdom Metazoa; phylum Chordata; class Aves; order Strigiformes; family Tytonidae; genus Tyto; species Tyto alba. The sequence goes on from NW_024881273.1 coordinate 8,854,714, forward strand.
TGATGGCCTGGAGGTCTTCTTTTTACTGGGGGCATGGCAGGGTTTGCCTGCCTGCTGCCGGTGCCAGGGGAAGGTGAAGGGTGGGTACCCCACTGCTGCCCTGGGCTCCCTGGGGGCCTCGGGCTGTGCCGTTAGCCTTTGAGGAGGGGAACGGGAATGGGATGGCAACACTTTGACCACTTCACTAATCTCCTCTCTAAGGTCATGTTGCTCCCAGCCATCGCTTAGGCTGAGGGTGACCCTTGCTACATTGATCAAGTATTTTACATCCCTGACAAGCAAAAACTCCTCTGTCAGCAGCCTCCCCCATGATCTCCAGGAGTACTTGCATAAACATGCAGCTTTACAGCCTCCTTAGGCACCAGTGGATACCTCTAGGCACATTTAAGAGATAGCTGGGACTGTTTTAACTCTACCAGCCCACATGAACCAAGAATCACAGCTCTAGCCTTTGTTCATACCATCACACCATATCTGGAACACATAATGGTCACTGGAAAACACATGTGCATTCCACAGCAAAAACTGGAATGTTTCCACATAACCAGCTGGATCTTACCTTGCGATATGCCAGACCAGCTCATCCTCAGGCCTCAGGATGACTCACTGTTTGTGAGATTTTGCTGGGATGGGTAGAAAAATGGAAAGCAAACTCGTTGCAGAATGACAGATATCGTAAGATGCAGGTTTTATCATCTCTGTCAGAGCGTGTCTAGTCCTCACTGCTGTGCAGAGAACTATCAATGTTGTGACTGTGGTGGCTCTGTCAGTGCACTCTTGCACAAAAGAACACAGCAGCTTGTGAAGTGAGACTGTCCCCCAGGGCTGGTCATGGTCACTCGCAGCTCCCAGTTCTGCAGAACAGGCTTAGGCTTTTTAGGTTTTAGGAGTACCACGAGACAGGTTTGAGCTGAAAATTTCTACCACCCCCTCATGGCTTTATTCTGGTTTGCAATCAGCCCAATCCAGAGGCAAATTATGATTAATAAAAGGAAAGGAGATGAAGGTGGCCTTTGCTTTTCAGCAAAGTATGTGATAGGGAGCACCCTGGTGCGCCTGATGAGGAGAAAGAAGCAGCTGTGCTTCCCAGGGAGAAAATTGCAAGTGTTCACTTAGGATAAGACAGCCAAGCCAAGCTCTGCCTTAATAGACTCCAAGTGGTCACTACTCCACCACGTTCCCCCAGAAAGTCTGCTCTTTCTGGGGCCCTTGCCATGTGCTTTCAGACAGCACAGGAGCTGGGACCACCGACGGGTTGGAAGCCCAGGGCTCTGCCTTCCATCCCTTCTGCTGTGTTTCAGTTTCCTCATCCTGTTGTTACCAGCCAAGGATATTGTGAAGGTGAATGCAATATCAGCTGACAAGGGTTTGCAAATCCTTGGAGGGAAGGACTGAAGACAAATGTAATGTGAAAAAAAAAAAAAAAAAAAAATCACAGAAATAGTATTCTTATGAGCAAAGCGAAAAAGGCCATGCTGTTCTGGGCAGGAATAGGGAGCTGGGCAGGAGCTGGCAGGGCGTGTCAGTGTTTGGGATGCAGTACCAGGGGTGGGATCCCAGCAGCATCCTTCCCTGGCAAGAGCAGGTAGATCCGAGCTCCCGCAGGTGGGAAGTCACAGGGGTATGGGACTAAGAGCCAAGGGAAACAGCCGGGTGGTGTGGCTGTAGTGGATAGAAGTGCTAGACTCTTACAGCTCATCTGCATTGCAAAGGGCTGTCAGGAGAGCAATGCTGATAACCTCATCTAGTAGGGACACAAAACATGGTAAAAAAGAGCTGCTTTTGGTGAAATGCATGGTGCACCACCTCTCCTCTATGTCTGGCACTTGTGCAAGCAATAAAGGAGTCTTTCTCTCCTACCAGCTGCCAGTGCTGTTCTTGCCTTCCCCCATCCCCACAGACCAGCACCTCCAGTCCCTTCCAGAGCTGCCAGGACGCCTGTTCCTTGCCCCTCTTGCAGAGCATCTCCCTGCCATCCCCAAACACCCTGAGCGGGAGGAGCTGGACACATCCAAGACCTGTTGTGCTATGAAGCAGCTCCAACTTCTGTGCTTGGACAGTGAACTCGAGACACTGGGAAACCTTGCTTCTCTTTTTGTCACCCAAAGCACTCAGCTGGAAGGGGATGCAGGGTTTTTGACAGCAAAGAACAAGGTGTGGAGAGCCAGTCCTTGCTAGCAGAGCCAAATCGCTATTATCAAGAGACGGTTTGCTCCCTTCTAACACCAGCTTTGTTCACCAGGTTGTGCCAGAATAAAACAGGGGCAATCCCACAAGGAATTCCACTGACCCACATTGCCTTCCATCAGTCTGAAAAGGAGTCAGAACTTGTGGGTTTTGCTGTTTCTTGATGCAAAATAAAATGAAAAAAAAAAATGTCAGCAAATTGGAGAGACTCCAGGAAAAGGAGATAAAGATGATTAAGGGTTTAGAGGGATTGACCTACGAGGAAAGATTAAAGGAACTAATTATGTACAGCTCAGATAAAGGATGAGTAAAGAGGTGATTTAATAACAGCCTGCAAATACTCAGGAAGGTGTCAACAGTAAGGAAGGAGGAGGAATTATTTAGAGTCCTTCACCAAGGAACAACACAAGTGATGGAATGAAAGGGGGAGGTGACATGGGACATTGGCACAATGCAGACAAAACCATAGATTTCTTTAGGGAGCAGCAAGTGAGTTAGGAGCACAAATCCTCTGGAAACACTCTGGCCTTCCATCCCTAAGTCATCAAAGAATGCTTTCCAAAGGTGTTTAGGTGCTTAAAGGTGCATGGGAGTGCTTTAATCGGATTTTCAGATGCATCTAAGCAGGTTAGGCAACAGATTTCAATGAGTTAGGCACTTAAATAGTTTCATCAGATCCATCAGTTGCTTACTTACATCTTTGTACAAAGCAGCTTGAAGGTCTGACTCGAGGACTCATCAGAAATCCCCCAGGAGGAGATTGGAAATGAATCCCAAGCTGCTGGTGCAATGTAAAAGTGGACTGGCTGATGTGCAGGAGGATGTTTTGTAGAAAACCATCTTGCTTTGTCAGGGCATTGTGCATTGATCTGCAGAGCTGATTTGAAAGTCAATGAGATTTAGACTCCCAGGCCCATTAAAATAAAAATTTTAAAATGCCTTTGGCACTTAAGCACCTTGGACAGTTAGGTAGGTCTTTGCTGCAGAGCGACTGTGGGTTATCAGCGTCCAAGATGAACATAAGCACAGTGAAAAAACCTACCCAAAGTTGTGTGTTCTCCCTTGTGATTCACTTGAGTGTGTCACCAGGTCTCCAGGGAAACATGTCCCATATTTCTCTGTCCTGCAATTAAGTCACCCCCTCTTTTCCTGGGGACAGGGTGCATCCTTCCCCAGCAATAATCAACTGGGTGGAAGAGGGCTGGGAAGACAATGAAGGAGAAGCAGCATTGGCAATGTAAATTGAAAGTCAAGAGGTTGCCAGGATGACAGCCCTGTCAGAGTTTCCAGATAAAAACATTACAAAACTATAGGGAGGAAATAGTAAGTGTGGACTTAGAAGACGTTTACTGACCTGAAAGCTGTCTTCCCAGTGACCCGTGCAGACATTACCCCAGACCTCAAGACCAAAATGCTCTCCGAGGAGCTCAGCCAACAACATCTACTTGGTGGGGCTCTCCACTGTCGTGCATGGAGATTCATCATCATGCCCAAGGCTATCCACTTGGCTTACTGCACCTACCTAAGCTCCTAGGACAGCAAGGTCCCAGAGGAGGTTACTACATTCCCACCATTTATGGTGGGAACTGCACCAACACCCTCCAGCTTGTTGGTGAGAACTGTAACCACGCACTGTAGATGGTCTTGGTGAACTCACATCTCTGCCCCAGGACCAGAAGCACAACATTTGTGAAATGCACTTTCTTTCTCGCTGTTCCCAAATATACATGAAAATAATTTTTAAAAGATTTTTTTAAAAAGGAAAAAAAAAGAAAAAAAAAAAAAAGAAAAAAAAAAGAAAAAAAAAAAAAGGAAAAAAAAATCCCAAACAAACAAACCAGAATTGTCAAAGTGTAACCTTACCCAATACCCAGACATTTGACTGTCACCGCTATCGCAGCTGCAGGTTTAGATTCTGTATGAGAATTCTGAATACAGTAATAATAGAAGGTAAGGTGAGAGGAGAGAGGTTGTGAGTTGTTCTTGTTATCGCCCTGAAGGGTTTTTCAGGGCAAATATTCTAGAGACAGTTTTCATTAAACCACAAACTTGTCAATTTAGCCTAAAATATATATATGTATTTTCAAGTAATTGCTTAAAAACAGGGAGATATTTGAAAGACTGGTTTAACTCTTTCACAGCACTTGAGTCCACTTGAAATGATATGAAAGAGGAAAGTTAAATACAAAGATAAATGCATAAATGGCCAGAGTTGCTATGGAAATGTAAGAGGATGGAAATTGAAAGTCAATAGAGGACTAACTTACTGTTCAATTTTAAAAATAGTCTTTCTATACAGAAATGGAACATTTTTCAAATCTCTGTTGGCCTGTATTATACAAAATGGGAAGTGGTTTTGTGGCTGGGTACATCTATTTAATACTGCAAGCTCAATCTGCAAGCTGTATGGTCAATGGTACATACTAAGTGGGACCTTTTTCTCAGGTTAATGCTAATCTCCACCACAGCTACAGAGCCCTGGTGATAAATGTCAGCCATGAAAAGCACAGGTATGTGGGTCAAGCTCTGTGGGATATAATGACAAATAATTTGTAGGGATTTCAGGTCAGGTCTGTTTATTTTTTTAACACAGTTTCCCAAGGAAACAAGGCTTATCTGATTGGGGTAGCTGGTCCACAGGCACTGCATAATAGCTTTCTAAACCTGATGGCCTGCAATCAGATTTGACGGAAGAAGAGTCCTCAGAGGAATTAAGTTCTAACAAGCTTTATAAAGGATGATATACTCAAATTAACACTTCTTCCCATCATCCTTCCACTTTCCGTCCCACTCCCAGGATGTGATATGAGCTCAGCCATTCTATCAGAGACCAGAGGACCCACACGGGAGACGACCATAGGAAACTAGGCTTCCTATGTTCCACTCCTTGCAGAGCGACTTGCTTTATTAAGATAAATGTAATACACTTCTCTGGTTCCATTCAGAGAGGGAGAGCAACCCATGTTTGGACAGCCTAAAACTCCGTCCACGAGCAGCATATCAAGTGGAAAGTGGGCGCGTTGCTTCAAACCACCTGCCCTTCTGCTCCCTCTCCATTGCCAGATGCTACTGGGGCTTGTTGGTAGGCTTATTCACCTACAAAATGTCCAGTGTCATTTTGGCATTGGCAGCCCAAAATTCACAGCCCATCGTGTCCTACATCCCAAGGGCATGGCTCTTCTAGCCCCTTGGTCTTCTCTGCCCGTTTGCAGTGGCTTTCCCCACCTCTTGCTCTGCGGTGCCCAGAAGCTGCAGCCAACCGACCCGACACCACACAGCCCTGAACGGGAGAGCAGAGCATCCCCGGGACACGCTCCTGCCCATATTTTCCATGAAATGGACCCCTGCACCCCTCCTGTGTGTCTGGACACGTATTCAAATCACACAAGTCTCACACAGCAAGTTTCCGACAGCTGGAGGCATCTCCCTGACTTAGGTACAGCAAACTAAAAAAAAAATAACAGACGCAGAAGATGATGAAATTCAGCTTTCCAATGCAAAGAGCTGGCACAAGCTTCAGACTTGGCAAAATAATTCTTTCACTTCCTTTTTTTCTGAGCCCTGTTCCCCACATCTAGCTCCATCTTCTTCTGCAAGGAGTTTGAAAGAAATCCACGGCACCAGCAGGATTCTCACCAGCCCCATCTCCCAGCCTGTTAGAAAAAGGCCTTTAAAAATAGTTACGTGCTGCTGGGTGGGATTTTCTTCTGCAGGTGCTGTACATTATAGTGCGAGATGAGATTCTAATCATAGCTCCTTCGCAGAGGGAAGGGTTCAGAGTTTAGCTGTGCGGCAGCAGCCTCATTTTCACAGCAATATTGTTATATTCTCTGGGTGTCAGGGGAACACATATTGCTGTCATTTCCCCGCGCTGTGTTTGGATATCGGATGCAAAGAGCAGCAACGAGGCACGCAGCTATCACCACTCCATCGCACTAAGCCAGGGGAGAGCAGCCCGTTTGGTGGCCTCGTGCCTTTGCTCTGAGCTCAGCTCTCGGCCAGCTCGTCCCACGGGGGGAAGGTCCCTGGGTGCTGGGTGCTCTCCCCTCCAGCTAGAGGGGTGGGGAGAGAGGGCTCCCCATCCGAAGAGGGGCTGGGCAGAGAAATAGGAGCTCAAGGCTGCATTTCCCCAGCACACACACATCCCACCATGTGCCATACGCTCACTGACGTGGCTCTGCGCTCGCTGCTGAGGGCTGTCTCTTCCCCACCACAGCCGCATGCTGGCTCACTGAAAATTCCCCACGCCCCAAGACAAATGGTTTTCCCCCAAATTAGCCAAAACCACCACACTCCTCTTGCAGCGAATTGCCACCACCCTGCTCAAGGTGTACGACCTGCTTGGCACGTGAGCGCTCAGTTTCTCCAGCTGGCTATCTCACCAGGGTGCCAGCAGCCGCTCCTGCGCAATGGGCTGTGCGCCTTCTGCCAGGTCCCTTCACAAAAGAGCTGTCAGTCCCCACGAGGAGAAGGTCCCCGCCAGAGCCTCAGCATCTGGATCTCTTCAGTGGAGCAGACTGGAAGCCTCACGACGTGGGGGGATTTCTGACAAGGGCTCCCAACCTAGTCCAGCAAACATGTCTACCATCTGCTAAAGTTCACATGACTGAAATGCAGGTGGGAATTGCATCACCACTGCACAGCACAGACAATAGCACTTTCTCCTTTTATTCTCCTCTTTATTTGGCACCATCTCTACTGAGCTATGCCCACCGCTTCTGCCAACTCATACAATTAGGGATGCAGTAGCTCTGCAACAGTGCTGTCTTCCCCATTTCTCCATTGCTGTGTTATCAGAAGTTGAAGCCTAGACGCATACAGTGTCCTGGAAGGGCACAAGGCATCATCAGCTTATTTACGATTAAAGAATATTTTCTAAATGGATGTCCAAGACCAAACACGACTCCAAGGCCTCTCACTGCCATGAACAAATCCTGGGAAATCTTGAGAAGGGATGCACTTTGGCCCAGCATTCATCTCCATTGGTTTTTCTGTCCAATATTCCTTCCTCTCCAATATATAGTTCCCTCCTAAGCCCCAGATTCTATGAGGATGTTTCATTTTTAGCCTTTTGCTGCAATTTTTAGCCTTTTGCTGCAAAATTAAGGAACCAGTCTCTACATTTTGCTTTAAGGACATGGAATCAGCTAGAATCAGCCTGTGTGCACTCAATCCAACAGCCTGGCATGACTTAAGGAAGGACATGAGCCTCTCGGGATGCCTGGACCCATTCCAGGTCAGCCCTGAGCTTGTTCACTGGGTCCCCAACCTGGTGCATCAATCCAGCCAACACCTGTCCCGGGGCAATCCACCTGGTAAATCCTGGCAATCCTGGCAAATCCACCCAGGCTTATACGTGCCTATTTACTGCAGGATCCTACAGAGAAGTCTGATAAAATTATGGTATGAGAAGTGACATTTGTCACCTGAACCAGAGCAACCACCACCTCATCCTTGAGGGGAAGTTTTCAGCAACAAACAGAGATTATTGCTACATAACTATCCCCTCATGTCACCCACACCATACCCTCAGCCAGAAAACCACAGACGACAGCAAAGTCACCCCAGTGTGACCACGTTGCTGTGACATACCCTCAAATGCACACTTCCACATACAGATGTTTCATCAGATGCATGACAGGGCTGGCAAACCCTGTCTCAGAGCTGTTCTGTGGTTACCAACAGCAAAGCTATTAAGCCCCCTTTGCAGCCCCATATGCATTCACTTCATGCATTTAATCCTGACAGCCCTAGTAAATTCTTCCTGAAAATAAAAGAAAACCCTTGTTTCCCCTCCCTCTGAGCTACTGCTTCTTGTTAAATGTCATTAAAAGCAGAACCCACAATAACATCAGTCCTTGCTGAAGGTTGAAACCACCTTGACTGTAATCCTGATGTGGCACTGGATGGGAAAAAAAAAAAAAAAAAAAGAAGGCAAAAAAACAGATACTTCTTTCCACTTCTCTGTCAGCTCCACTTTGCATCAAAATCTCCTTTGTATGTCACACAGTTATTAAAGTTGTGGATTGCGGCTTGGAGTGTGTGTGTGTGAACATGTGTGCGTCTGTGCCTCTGTCTCAGAAACTGGGTCACCCGGAGAGCGCTCCATGAAAACTCCGCCCTGACAAATCCAGGCTGGCAAGACTCAAAGATACCCCCTTATAGTGTTTTTCTGCCTCCCATCATGCTTTGAAAGTAGCAAATAATACTACTTTCTCCTGTGTTTTTGTATCTTTTATTCAGCAGCTTCCTGAGGTAAATAACCTCCGGCAGGCAAATCTAAGGGGATGCTCCTATCTCGCTTGCTGTCTGCTCACACTGAAATCATGATATACTTTGCTTTCATGAGGCTCTTCATAAAACATTCCCTTCTTTCCAAGAGGAGCAGCTACCAAGGAGGTCAAGCAACTCCCCAGACTTGGCTCAGGCTCCAGTCCCGGCACCTTGTCACCCTTCTCTCCTCCCCACAGCCCATGGGGTGCTGGAGGGCACGTCCTCAGCACACGGCGTGTCCCCAGCACGCAGGGGACCTCCCCGGGCACCTCCCCGGTCAGAGCAGAGGGCTGCTTTCCAGCCGTGACACTTTTTAGCAAGCAGGCATCCTTTAATTTCCATCAGGGCTCCGAATAACGCAGCTCAGGCAGTTTCTGTCTGAGGCTGAGGGGCAAATCCTGTCACCCACCTGACCTCAGTGGGGCTGTGAGAGGTGGGGGAAAACTGGCAGAGCGTAGAGTGGGGCTGGTCCAGCTCAGCACCGGGCAAAATACGGGCTGCTGGAGGGGACAAGCAGCAGGGAACTGAAACTTGCTGCCTCTGGGCAGGTCAGAACGATGTGGGCCATAGTGTCAGGAGGATCAGGGAGGGGGAAGACTGGGTTTTTTTATTAACAGTTTATTCTAATACAGCTTTGGTGAAGGGATGGCAGAAAGAAATACCTCAGCAGGGAGGGTGTTACTGCTAAGGCAGACTTGCAAAGGTGGATGCTGGGGGCCAAATACTGCTTTTTCTTGTACACTTATTTCCCTTAAAGAAAGCAAAACTTAAGTGACTGCAAGCAGGACCAGTGATAGGAAAAGGGCTGGAAGGATCTGACTTCAGACACACATTTGCTGGCATGAGGGACAGATGTAGAGAAGGATTTCAAAACCCCAGGATGGGGGAAATGGAGTTGAGGAACAGGAAGTGCAGTTTTCATGGGCTCTGATTTAGGCTCCACATACCTCTTAGTGCTTCACTCCAGTAAATCACAGTGTGCAGGTTGTGATCCCCATTTTATCAACAGTGAAAACGAGTCCAGGCAAAGAGAACAGGCAGCATTTCTCATCTAAGGGGGCTCAGCAGCATCCAATGCCAAGCAGGGGTGGTAGTGTGCCCTTCCCATCAGACTACACTGCTTGGAAAAAGCAAATGGAGGGATTGCACCCTGGGAGCAGGGCTGGGGGCACAGGATCCAACCAGATCCATCACTGAGGGAGAGGGAGAGGGAGAGGGAGAGGGAGAGGGAGAGGGAGAGGGAGAGGGAGAGGGAGAGGGAGAGGGAGAGGGAGAGGAGAGGAGAGGGGAGGGGAGGGGAGGGGAGGGGAGGGGAGGGGAGGGGAGGGGAGGGGAGGGGAGGGGAGGGGAGGAGAGGAGAGGAGAGGAGAGGAGAGGAGAGGAGAGGAGAGGGGAGGGGAGGGGAGGGGAGGGGAGGGGAGGGGAGGGGAGGAGAGGAGAGGAGAGGAGAGGAGAGGAGAGGAGAGGAGAGGAGAGGAGAGGAGAGGAGAGGAGAGGAGAGGAGAGGAGAGGAGAGGAGAGGAGAGGAGAGGAGAGGAGAGGAGAGGAGAGGAGAGGAGAGGAGAGGAGAGGAGAGGAGAGGAGAGGAGAGGAGAGGAGAGGAGAGGAGAGGAGAGGAGAGGAGAGGAGAGGAGAGGAGAGGAGAGGAGAGGAGAGGAGAGGAGAGGAGAGGAGAGGAGAGGAGAGGAGAGGAGAGGAGAGGAGAGGAGAGGAGAGGAGAGGAGAGGAGAGGAGAGGAGAGGAGAGGAGAGGAGAGGAGAGGAGAGGAGAGGAGAGGAGAGGAGAGGAGAGGAGAGGAGAGGAGAGGAGAGGAGAGGAGAGGAGAGGAGAGGAGAGGAGAGGAGAGGAGAGGAGAGGAGAGGAGAGGAGAGGAGAGGAGAGGAGAGGAGAGGAGAGGAGAGGAGAGGAGAGGAGAGGAGAGGAGAGGAGAGAGGAGCTGCCCTGCTGCAGAGCATCCTGGCACTGCCACGCTGGGCAACTTTGGGTTTGTTTCGGGTCTCTCAACAGAAGAATTGCCCACCCAGGGGCCTCTGGAGGCGGCGGCCTGGCTGTAAGGAGGGAGGACACGGGATGACAGGCTCCGTGTCCTCTGGCTAATGTATTCAGCAGTGAGTTTAGGAGATCTCAGGAGAATGAATTGTCAGAGCGTTGGAAGCAAGCGATGGCAGGGGAATTATCGCTAATCCTTCTTGCAGGACACAACACTCCAGAGGATTTAAAGACTGTTTAAAAAATGTTAAAAAAAATAATAATAAAAAAAAAAAGGACACCCCTCTCTTCTTTCATACATTTTGGGTTGTTCACTTGCTGCTGGCTGGGAGCTGAAAGAGAGTAGAGAGGAACTTTGCAGAGTGGGAAAGTGTGAGAGAGAGGGAGAAGAAAAGATAAAGACTGGAGATTAGATCTGGAGAGAAGCCTATCTTACCCTCTCTGGGAATGTAGGCTGCAATTAAATCTCTTTTGCCTAACAATACCCCATTGTTATTTGCATAGTACTCAAGATGTGGTGATAAGGGAGGAAGGAGCTGCAGGCAGGGGAGGCTGCACTTGTTCTCTTGTCACTGGGCAGCGTTTGAACCCTCTGGGGGGGGATATGGATATGGGCCCAAGCCCCAGAGGAGGGGGTGGTCGGTTGCCTCAGCTGAGGATCTGCCCCACAGCCAGTAATGAGTGGGTTTTGAGCAGCTCTGGCCAGAGGCTTTTGGCAGTGTGGGGGCCATATACCCTCTCCCTGCTGCACTTCTGATTTGTAGACGTGGCCAAGACTTTACTTGCATGGCCCTTTCAACCCCCTCCTTACTGCTCCTCTTCGTGCACCCCCTCAGCTGCGCTCCAGCCGAGGATGGTGTTGAGGAAGGGGTACAGCAGGGTGCTGTGGGGTGCTGGAGGGTGCCTAAAGCCTTCCGGGAAGTGGAGCCCTCACTTTGCCCATCAGTTCACAGCGCAGAGAACCAGTGTGAGAGTGGGGTTCATACAGGCCGGGAGGAAGGGTGCATGTGCTGTTGATGGGCAGCTTAAATACATGGGTTAGATATGGCAAGCAGATGTCTGTTGCCTTGGGACTGTCTCTCCTCCTGTAACCTGTGTCCTGTACTTGAGAATGACTATAAGCAGAGCAAAGAGTAATGAATTACGACCTGGACGATTTTTTGTATGTACTGCTTTGCTCCCTCTACACATTGGGTAGCCTGGCAGGCACAAACGAAGGGCTGGGCTGGGCTGCTTTTTGCTTTTTCCCTCCAGGGCTGTGGCCCTGCGGAGATGCTGAAGTACTTTCATTCCAGTCTCCTGCCCCAGTTAGACCCCCAGGGGTGAGGCTGGTACCCCTTCGATGCTCATTTCCACCCCTCCCACACAGATCCAGGTCTTAAAACAATATCCACTCTGGAGCGTACTGCCAGGACAGAAGAAATATTAATACCATTGCTAAAGCTGAAGTGGCCCAAAGATGTCATGTGGGCAGCTGGTAAATACAGACATGCTTTCAGGTGCGGACATTTCAATTGCTAAAAGGGGAGGCAGTGGGGGGAAGCGATGCAAGGGAATGTTAGGGAAGTTCAGTCATGCTTCTCTGATAGGGCATCCAGTGACAGCAATAGCTAAAATCACACCTTTCGCCAATTGAGGTCACAGAGGGCATTGCAGAATGGGTTCAAGACTCCTCTAATGAACACATGAAGGCATGTACACAACAGACTCCAAGGCCAGAGTTTAATCTGTATTTAAATATATTTAAATGGCGACTCAGTCCCTCTCCTCCATGTGGGTAGGGACAGGACTAATGCAGGCAGTGAATGTTAGCCCAGCCTGAGCTAGCCTCTGGGAACGGCCCATGCTGGGAAGAACACGGAGAGGAACACGCAAAGCACCGTTTTTACTCAGGATGCCTCAGAATGGTGCTTTGAGAGGGCAAACCAGGCTCTCCCAGCAAGGACGCACCAGTTGAGAACTTCACAGGTCCCAAATCTGGGCTCTGCCCAGCAGGACTTGCTGAACAGAGCAAGATTACCTCCCTCTTCTCAGGAGTGATGGAAAACACACCGCTGCTGCCTTTGTTGCTCTCTGAATAGGCACCGGTATGTAAATACCTGATTTAAAAGCAACTTCTTGGAAGTACTGATTTCAAAACATTTTCTTATCACCGTTATGCCAAAAGGTAACACTTACAGACTCATCAGAAAACTTCTGCCTTCTGGGTGCTTTAGGCTGTTAGTGCTGGAAGCCCTGGGACCAAGCCACCTCCAGCAGCTGAGATTCACCCAGCTGCTAAATTGTGTCCACTTTCCCCAAGATCCTGCACCAACCTCTTTCCTATTCTTTTTATTCCTTTTTTCTTGATTGCCACAGCTTTTAACAGAGCTGTCCTCAATTATGCAATGTTTCTCTCTGTGCTCGCAGCAGTGCAGGGAGGTCCAGGCTGGCGGATTATTGACTTTGCCCTCTACATGACCTTGAAGCTAGGGAAGGTTAGAGCTACTGGCAGATGGGCTCTTCATCTGCAAATCATGCTTTGCTGTCATTTGTCCCAATTCTCAGCCTGAGCTGCGATGGCAAAGAACAACTTGTTAAGGAATTGCTTCTTTCCCACCATGTTCAATTGCTCTCGGTCTCAGGCAGTTCATATTGATTGACTGCACCTACTCAAGATGTTTTGCAAAAGGCACTCAGTGAAATCCATTCTGGATTTTTTTCAGTGTTTTTTACTGCCTGAACTACACATGTGATATAGCCAGGTGAAGGTTTAACTCTCAGAGGGTTAGGGTAAGGGCTGTCATGGAAGTGGAATTTCCATTTTCTCAGAAGTTCTGATTTTCAGCAGGGTACAAAAATGGAAAATTGTGAGTTTTCCCACAAAATTAAATTTGTGTTTTTTCATTTGGGTAGGTGGAAACATTTTTACATTTTGGTTTTGTTTTGGGAGGTCAATCAGATTATATAAATAGAAGAAATTTCAAAATGAAAAGGTACTCTGAGAAACAACAGTGAGCCCAAACTGACATGTTTTTAAACTGTTGTGAGCAATTTAACTTTTATTTGAAATAATTACTTCCAACCCCTCCAAAACATAGCAAAAATCACTGCTTCCATGCAAAATGTCTGCTCCAAGATTACAGCCCCATTGCAATACTAAACCAGAAACCCTGCTATGACAATCTCTGTTCCATAGATTCACTATGCTACTTCATTAATTTACATAAACTACCTACAAAATAGCATTTCCCAAAGGACAAATGCTCTTACAGAAAAGTTTCAACTTGCTCCTGTCAAGTATCAGTCAGTCCAGAGAAACCAGCTGCTTTTTCTTGTTTTGTTGATTTTTTAACTGACACTGGAAGTCTGTGCTAATACTTGGGGAGGCCAAGGGAGCATTCACGCAGTGCTGTTCCTGCAGCCAGCCAGATTCAGGCGGGCATCAATGCAAATGGATCTAGTTTTCAGCTTTCACATAATGTCTCTGCTACAGTGTGGAGACCACAAATGCAATCATGCTAATGAGGCTTTGCTCCATTCAGAGCCCTTGCTGCAAACCACATCTTGGTGATGATGCCAGCACATCCGGATGGCCTGCCTGTGAGACATCACCCTCTGCAATGCAAGACGGGAGCTTCATCTGTACCGGCATTTTGCATGGGTCAAATTAAGCACGTAGTGAAACCAGGGTACACCCCCATTACAAATGAAATGAAATAGCTTGGATGCAATAGCCCTTTGGAGCTTCATCTCCATCTGTTTTTATGACCTGGGTAAAATGGATGCTTTAATAACTGGAACATGTTCAGCTATTTATATGAGAGTTGAATGCAGACCTGCACGGATGTTTGGTTGGCTGCTCATTTATTCACTGAAACGAGTAAATAATATCAAAGCTACCTGCTGCACAGTGAACACTTTCAAACAACAATGCATGCCAACATGTTTGCAGATATGAGAACATTCAGAGTTTTCCTTTGGAAATTCGCTTCCTGTAACAAAGGCAAATAGGTGTGTGTTTCTGTTTGAATCACAGTATTTTCCCCATTTATAGTATTGGGGAAAGTTGTTTTGAGTCCTCCAAAAACAAATCTACTTTTCTCTGCTGGGTAAACTGGTGAAAATATAATTGTTCACACAGCCTTTTCCCTCCTAGACTCGTAAACCATGAAGTGTGGCAGACAGGCAGTGCCAGGGTGGGTGAAGGACCCCCCCGGGCTGTGCAGGGGGAGGGCTGGGAGCTGCTCACCCAGCGGAGCCCATGCCAGTGTGGATGGACATTTACAGCACGGGGATGTTCCGGGAACCCAAGTCCCCTCAAGGGTGTTCATGTCACCAGCCAGCCTGTCCTCCCGAGCCTCCTTGTGCCACGTAGCAAAAAAAGATAAAATCCTGGTTCTGTTGCGGAAGGTCTCAGCAATAAAAGAAATCAACTTGTGTCTTCAAAACACCAACTACTGCTGAGACCAAGTGAAACCTCTAAATGCACGGAGGGAAGCAGGAGTGATAGTGACTGTGGGGCTTGCAGAGGATGAACATCTTCCAAACTCCCTTGTTTCCTGAATGCCCCAGCCTCTGGTTTCTGTCTCACTGCACCATCTCACTCTCACTTCCAGAAGCCGTGATGGTTTTAGTGCTTTCTCTTGGGCAGTAGGAAACCGTGGGGCAACTCATGTGTCCATCTCTGCTGTAGACACTCTGAACAGGAAAGGAAGAACAAGTGACTGGTTTCTTTTTAAATTGTACAGGTGGGATCCTCCTCTCAGCGTCACCCCAGCTCTCCTCCTAAAGTTGCTTTGATATTCAACACTCACTTTTTAAACAATACTGTCCTAACCCCTTATTATAATGCCCTGCCCAGAACCACTTGCAGGCTTTCTGAAACTCATTATTATAATTACAATCAAGAATCACAGGACTCTGAGCTTTGTGCCAGGAATACATATACACTGAGTTGTTTGTAGAGAAGCCACAGAGAGAAAGAGTGAGGGAGAAATGCAGCTTCAGTGCTATTCAGGAGCAGGAACACCCACCCCATTTAATTTTTCCTCTTTCGTTTTCCAGTGTAACTTGTAGCTGCTGAAATCGGGCTAATATCTGCTTTGACCTCCGTGCTCCCCCTTGGCCTCAATCCCGGGAAGCCCGAGCTGTGCCCTGGTTTACTGCACCCCCTGCCCAGCTCGAGCAGCCCCTGCCCCTGGGTGAGGAGGCAGGTCTGCTGGCAGGATGCGGCGCTCAGGACCCGTCCATCACCCCTGAGGTAAGGACCACTGCACGCTGGAAATCCCTGCGGCGGTACTCAGCAGATGCAAAACAAACTCACTGGGCCAGCGAACGCAACATCGAGCTTAGTTTTATTAAAGCTTCATCTCATGAGTCACAAAAAACCTTAGAGAGGGCTGTGGGGCTTTTTGGTAGTGTTATCCCAATATACTGCTGACACAGCACACAGAGAGGGAACTGTGATTCAGCTTTTGCCAGCACAAGCCCTGGAACTAGCTCTCCTTCTTTTTCAGATAGTTAAATCTGATGTTGATCTCACTTATCACTGGCCTCCACAGAGATGTCGCTGACTGGTGCTTAGAAAAGTGAGATGGATCAGGCCCTTTCTTCTGAATAAATATCAGATCTGATTCACCACTCAATTGCTTCTGTTTTACATCTGTAGAACGTCATTGATTATAGAGGGATTTGCAAGTTTAAAACTAGAGTAATTCAGTGATTAATCCCAACCAAAGCCTTTCGTAAATAGAGAGCAATACTCCAGCACTATTCAATATTCAACACATCAATGGAGTGCTCTGTAATATGATTCAATGGCATTTAAACTTTCCTTCCCTTTACTCAGGGCAGTGCTGGGATACATTTAGTTTAGCTAACCCAGACTTTTCTCCTCTCTCTCTTCTCCCAGCAAAATGTCAGGCATGTTCTCAGTGAAACAAAGGCAAAACTCTCCTGTCCAGTGACTGTCCTGTTCAACGTAGCAGCTGAACCCTGGGGAAGGCTGACCACACATGTTGAGATGCCCACCAGGACCAGAGCCTGCTGCAGCACAATAGGGGGAAGGAAGAGGGACTCTCAGCCTCATTACTAGGTCTGAACATATCTGAAGTCCATTTCAACCCATGGGCTGGAGGCTCCTACTCACCTTCCAACAGGAATTAAGGCTGGTCGAGAGAGTGGAAAAGCTTATTCTAGAAATGGCTAGCTGTAAACATCAAAACACTTTGCTCAGGCTTAATCTTGTTCATACAGGGCAGTCCCACACAGTAAATCTAGAAACATTGGATGAGGAGAAGCAGTTGGAGCAAAGAAATACCTTGATTTTAAAGGTGTTAAATCCTATTTCTACAGCTTCTTTTGGTCCCACTGATTTTTGGATCCCATAAGAAAACCTCAAATCACTCTCTCAAACGCTATTTAATCTGGATATAAATAAGAGTTCCAGGTGATGGAAATATTTGAGGGGTTCAATATCTGGTCTTGGTCTAAAGAAAACTGAAATAAACATGTTGGGGAAATTTCCCACCAACAGCCACCTCCCGGCAAATTGATGACATAACTGCTCAGCTTCACTGAGCAGCTGCCACATGGTCTGTGGCTGTAGAGCACCCCATTTCTCTCTGTAGGGTTTTTCCCTCGAGTCATGGTGCCTAAAGAGCCAAGACTTTCAGGATTCGAATCTTGGTCCTGCTTCCTATCACTTTTAGAGACAAAAATCCTGTACCTTTCCTCTCCCCCGGCAATCCTGCAGGCCACTCAAAGCAACAGACCCTGAAGTTCCACTGCATAAAAGGCCCCAGGACCCAAATCCAGTTTCAGAGGCAAACAAATGACAGTAAGAGCAGTCTCATCTATTCACCAGCCCCACCAGACCTGCATGGATTGCTAGACCAGCTTTGGTTGACAGCTACACACAAACATGGAGCTCAGGCATGTGCAGTTCTTCTAGCTGTTGTCACTCCTTAGCTTGCAAGTTCCCTTGAGAAAGGTTGACCAGCAAAGCAGGTTATTTCTGTTGTACTTTTAGAGTGCTTCCATCCACTTCCTCCAATTCTGAACAGCCACAGAAGAACCAATTTCTGAGCACCAGCTATCAGCCAAGGCCAGGATGGGAGGCAGGAGAGAAGTAATCTCTCTTTTTCTTCACATAATCTTTACCTCCTCATGATTCCATTTTTCTGCCTTCTAGCAGGACTCCAGTCAGTTGCCTCCAGAAGATGTGCCTGCTTATTTCCTTATTTTTCCACTCCAGATAGGTGTTCCTTCTCAGGTATCGGGACAGCCCCAGCCTCTGCCTCAGCAAGGCCTTATTCACTTCTTCTAGAACAATCATGATGATTCCAGACTTTCCTTCAACAAGCTGCCAGGACTGGGCAATGTCAAACTCAAAGCTACACCACTTACTTTCCAGAAAGTCGGTGGAGATGACTGCGATGACATTTCTGCTACTGAGAAAACCTTCTTGGATGATATTGGTGACAATGGGTACCCCTGGTAAGAAATCCCTGTAGTAAAGACAAAGCTGGAAGGGAGGTGTTCCTCCTTCTAAGGGTTCCACCAGTTCTTTTATCACCCATTCTTGGTCTTTGCTGGAGTGGATAACAAATGCATCATAGGTGTCCCCTCTTTCTGCAGAGTGTTTACAGCCACTGAGCAGCACCAATGAGTAGTATAGCTGGAAGTAGTACTTGTAAATCAGGAAGAGGAACACCACTGCAGCGAGCAACATGATCACTGAAGATGTCACTGTGCTTGCCTTAACTTGGCAGGAGGACAGATAGAAACTTGACAGGTTCGTGTTCTTCATGTATTCAGGCGTGTGGCATATCATCAACTCCTTGTTCTGTAACAGCTCCTGCTTCTCCTTGATCCATTTCAAAAAGTTCAGGTTTACACAAGAGCATTCAAACAGGTTTTGAGAGATGTCTAACAGGACCAGACTATCAGGCAGGATTTCCAGGGCTGAGTCCAACAGAACACTCAGCTGGTTGTTGCTGAAATCCAGGGATGTGAGGGCTTGGAGTGGCTTGTAGACTACAGGATCAAAGATCAGCAGCTTATTGTTGCTGATGTTTAGCTGTTTTAGTTCAGAGAGGGCATCAAATGTACTTTGACCCACCTGTACTAATTTGCAACTTGAAATATCCAAGGTGTGGAGATGACTTAGGTTTTTGAAGTTGTTAGCCAATTTATTGTTCTCAAAGGAGTTGCCTGCCATCTTGAGCACTTGCAAAGAGTTCAAGCCACAAAATGTACACTGGGATTTAACATGAGTTCTGGTATAGGAAATATCAAGGTAAATGAGTTTTTGAAGTGATAGAAAGACAGGGTAGGAGCCAGGACCAAACAACTTTGTGTGCTGAAGGTCCAAATATAACAAATTCTTTATATCAGTGAAATCTCCAGTCATGCTGATGTCAGAATTGAAGCTTAGGTTCAAGTGTTTCAAATTTGGACACTTGTGAAACTGAGGGGAACAGCAGCTAGTGAAGGAGAGCCGATTCTCACTCAAATCTACGACCTCCAAGTTACTTAGACTCTTAAATTTCTGCCGAAAGCTGTTGAGGTGTTTGCTCCTGATAATGCGAAGCACTCTCAGCTCCTTGAAAAGAGACAGCTTCACGGCAGGCACTTCCTTAAACTTGCATTTCTTGCATTCCAGCTGTTTCACTTGAGAGAACATAGGAACCTCTGACACCTCTTCAAGTTGGAGGTCCACCAACCGAATACTGGAGACGTTGCCTATGCAGTTAAAAAGAGTGTCTGTATTATTCTCAAAATTCCTGAAACAGATTAAGACAAATTCTTGCATTTGTACCTGACACAATCCACTCAAGAGTCCACTCTGAAAGTCTTCCAGTCTCTGACTGTTGCTGAATTCTCCAACTATTAGTCTGTTGACATGTAAACCAGTCAGGCCTTGAAGAGAAGTCTGCATCCCATGGAAGTTCTCAAAAGAGGACCTTAGAACCAGCTCACCAAGGTGAATCTTTGCAAAGGACCCTGGCTGTATGTATTTTATATTATTCAAGGAAAGCACCAGTGTGAGATTGAGCCTGCTCACTTCCCTCAGAGCATCAAGGTCTCCTTTGGAGATATATGTGATCTTGTTAGAGAGAAAGCTCAGGTACCTGAGAGAGGTCAGGTTGCTGAAATACTTGGGAAGCTTCAATGAAGCAATGTTGTTGTGGCCCAAATTAAGCTCCTGCAAGGTATGCAAGTGTCCAATGGGTAGGTCAATCAGAGAAGCTATGCTGGTTTCCACTAGTACTAGTTTTTTCAGAGATGTTAAGCCATAGAAGGCTGCTGTCCCCAGATACTGGAGGGAATTGGCAGTTAAAATTAAGGTGGAAAGTTTATGAAGATCCTTAAAGGAGTTATCTTCTATTGTATGGAGGTGGCACCTGTTTGGCAGGAAAAGAGAACAAATGTGCATGAAACACTGTCCCTTTCATGTGCAGTAACGCTACAGCACTAAGCGCTGGTGCAGTATCCTCAGACTCAACCTCACGGTGGGGGTTGGCTTGGCTTTTCTGTGTTGGGCAGAGCCAGCACTCCTGAATTTACAAAGGGAACCTTTCCACAGCAGGAAACCTTCTCTCACCTCCTCCTCCTTCTCCAAATCTGAAGTTCAGTTGCAAAGCAAGAGACCCTGAGCCACAGTGAAGGTCAAAAATTCACTCAAGCAGCAGGAAAGAAGAATTCTAGCTTTCTGTTTAGGCCAAAGTAACATCGTAATGACCATCACTGATGGCAGAGACAACCAGATACAGCTTGTACCTTACACCTTGTACCCTCAACAGCCTTCAGACCATCACCTCAGCCACATCTGGGCAGTTCCACTGGCACCAGCACGATGCAGAAGTGGCAAAGCTCACAACTCTGTGAGCAGTTTTGCTGATGATATCTGAGAGAGAACAGACCCCAGGCCATGTTGGCTCTAAAGGAGAAAATGAAGAGGGGAAAAAGAAGGTGGCCACCTAAAGATTTTTTTCAAATGGGAAGATTCAGCATTTGAGACCCAAATCCATTCTGCAATAGATTCAAGCAAAATTAGTTTTATAATCCAGCCAGTGCCTTACAGCAAACCTGCTCTGCCACTCAGCCACTTCGGAGCTGTAACTGTGATGTGACTAAGTGACATTTTTCAGTGAAACAATTTACCCAGAGAAACCGTTGTCTCAAGTCAATGGAAATTATACATCAATTCAAATTTGCTAATAAGCCTCCCTCATCTCCTCCCCCAGACATGTGAGGAGAAGGGAAAAGAGAATATGTTGATATTTTAAAACAGCCTTTTAGAAAATTAATGTACCTTCATTTTATTTTTTTTTTAAATTGTGATTAGAAAAACAGCTCACCCAAGATGTTCCACTTCAGAGTTTTTGTAACAGTGAAAAGTCTGACATTTTACTTATTCAGAGAGAAGTAAAACATCCTCCTCCTCCTTCTCACTTCCCAACCTACAAGATCAGACTGACAGACCCAGCTTTACACAGAAGGTGTGCACTCAGTAACTGGACTTGACCATGGGGATGTACAGAGAGACAGAGACAGGGATAAAGTCACAAGAAAAAAAAATTATTAGCCAAGATCAACAGACCCCAAAACAAGCAGCCACAGCAGCCCAGCTGTTGAAGCAAGATTAACCAGTATCCACATAAAAGAGCTCATTACCTTGTAAGATCCAGAAGCTGCAGTTCAGGGACTGTTGAAAAATAATTTGACCCCAGTGAACTCAGATTGCTGAAACTGAGATCCAAGTTCTGGGTGGTATTTGGGACTTCAGCAGGAACTCCAGAGATGTTCAGTCCAACGCATCTGAAAGTTTTGTTAGGGATAACCTGTAACAGTGGTAGATTCAATCACAGTCAACATCTGCTCTTCATGAACTGCCAGAAAATTACACTGTCAGGAAGGCAGAAGCAGAATGACAAACCTTGTAGTTAGTTTCTAAATGAGCTGCCCTGAGTTTTAGGAAATAATCTTATATATTCTAAGCATCTTTCCTACTTCTAATAGAACCAGTCCAACTCCCCAGGAGGAGCTACATTTCTTGCTGACTGAAACAGGTGCAAAACTACAGGACAGTGTTCCTTGAGGCTATGGATGAACCAGCAGCAACCTTTGAGAAAGCCAGCAAAACAAACACACAAGGATGCATTGTGTGTCCGGGACCAGCTCTCAGCTTTGTTACGCTGCAGATAAGCAGGCAGTTCTAGCCTGAGTTATTCTGTAAGTAATAATCGTCAGCAAAAGTTTGTAGAAGGCAGTTAATCAGTGCCAGGTACTTGAGGTACTGGTGAAATCACTCTATAGTACGAATCAGGCAAAAAGACTGTATTTTGCAGAAATTATAGACAAGGCTTGGCTCTCTTCCTGAAGGGAGACATAATCTATTAGATTAACTGTACAGCAGTAACCTCAGAGGCACAGAAGGCCAACAAGAAGAAACAGTTCACACTGCTGGTTCTGGTTCTCAGATGTTTTTGAGGCCAGCATTTACTTCAAATTCTTCAATTACCTTGGTAACAGCCTTGGAAAAAAGATGGGTTTTCATAAGACAACTAACAAATAACAGACTTGATGCACAAATCTCCCAAGCAGAGGGAAAAGTTGCACCAGAGAACCGGACAGATTTTGTGCTCATTGGAGATCACGTACCTCCAAACAGCCTGCCAGCTGTGATGGGACAAGCGCCAGCTGCGGCAGCACCACAAGTGTCCACAGGGAAAGAGGTCCTCTCCTGAGCATCTTCAGGAGGCCAGGTGTGCAGGAGAACACAGCATGGGTACCACTCAAGGACCTGGAGCGAGAAACCTCCTGAAATGCCATGTGTTGTGTTTCACCACTCCTGCTTCTCACTGCATGTCACTGAGAGTTGCAGAGAACAAGGGAAGTGAAAGCAGTAGCTCTCTGGTTTCTAGGCATGCTGTGAATTAATTGTTCTTGCAATTTTTTTTTTTTTTTAAGAAAAGAAAGTAAGCCAGAAAAAAACCACAAGAAAAAAAGGAAGTAACGAAATGTATAGTTTGGACTAGAAATTAAAGAGGAATATGGGTTGTATCAGTGCGTCACTTGAATACTTGACTTGATTGCTTCAGATTAGCTCAGGTCAAGTTGGCAAAAAAAGGGAAACTTTTGTGAAATTCTGAGTCCAATTCCTGGAAGGTCCAATTTCTGGAGGGTCATGCTTCACATCTCATAATTCAAATGCACTGGATAGTGTGAATGACTCTGCCTTTGTACCCCTGCCATGCTCCCAGCTACACCACACTGGCAAGTAGTGGAGAAGTGCTCAGCTGTGGCAGATGTTTTTCTGAGCCAGGTAACAACAGGTTTATCTATGGCTGAGCTCTTATGAACATGCACTGAGGTTTTATCCATCTGGTTGGACCTCAATATCGCAATTATCACAGGAACAAGCTGCACATGGCCAGACACGGGGAGGAAATACTGGAGATGCACAGAGCGGACAGAGCCCAGGACCTTACACCCCTGATCACCCTTGCCATGGGTGGGTGAGGGGGTTGCTGGGGGCAGCAAGCCAGGAGAGGCACAAACACCCCAGCTGGGCTTAGAGCTGCTATCTGCCCTGGTCATGCCTGAATCTGTGTTTGATGCCTTGCTACAGAAGTGACTACTTCTCAATACCATCCTTAATTTACAGAGCAGACACAGCTATTGTTTCTGGAAGAGGCTTTGTAAAACCTCACAGTTGGCAATATTAATTTAAATCAGCTCTGAGCCTTCTAATAAAGCTCCCTGCCTTCATTTACTGTGATAAATGGTAGTGCATTCATGTATCTACTCCTGTCTTTCTGTAGATAACTAAGAAGCGTTACTGGGGATCCAGCCATAGGGTTCCTGGGTGTTGTTATCACCACATAGACAGGGAAGTTGCAAAAATGTGAGACGAGGATGGGATACTAGTCTAGAAGTAGATGGAATAGGGAGTGACTACTCATGAAAATCTGTACAAATTAATATTAAATATAAGCTCCAATATCAGTCCAGTAAGCAATCCACTTATAAAGAAAAGCTTCAAATGTGGTGGGGGTGGGAATTGGACTTCTTTGGCAGGTCAGTAGAGGGCCACTGAGAGATGAGGAAATCCTAAAATAACAGATGATCTCTGTGATGAAAAACATGTGGCAGCACAATAGAAGCTAAAACCGACACCCTGATGTGCAGCCAGATAGTGCCCATTAAGCCAGCAGACAAAAAGTTTGTTGAAATTGGGCAAGTTCTACAAAATCCCTGTTCTAAAAAGCCTCTCGTGATTGCAGGTATTTCCTTTTACAGATGGAATCAAAAGTGAATGGAAACAATTGCTGACTGCTTCTGTGACTGGATTAATGAAATTGGTAGAGCATCATGTGTCTGCAGAGAGGACAAATGAGTGCATCTTTTAGTATTCAATATGCAGAATGAAGCAATCCACATTTAATTTTTATCTAAAGCTGAGATGAGCCTGAAGTATGCTCTAGAAATTACCATTTCAATGGAGACTCACTGAAGATGCTGAAGAGTTTGGGAGCATCAGAAAATCCATCCAACATCCATGCTCAGGGGTCAAGTGGAAAGTACAGATTGAAGGACATTCAAAGAATGTGCTGCTTCTATCACAAGGGACAGTTTCACAATGCACATCGTAAATTGTTCAAGGACAAATCACAGAGAAACTGCAAGGGATGGGGCACAAGCAGAAAACATGCAAGCTAGCAAATCAAACCCAGCCACCAGTTTAGAAAGTCAATGCTGGTTAACTTCATATTCTTCAGCTTGCATACAACAATGTGCAGTGACTGTAGGAAGCCATAATGTCTGTGTAATTGCCTATTTTGGTTCACAAGAAACAAAAGCATTGTTTGGAATCCTTTAAAGTGACAAGAATAACATCTAAAATGAAACATGATTCACTGTGCTGGCAATTTAGTAGTGGGATCATCAAAGATCTTTTAGAAAGGAGGTGTTACAGAAAATCTGTGTGTCTAAAAACACATGCCCAAAACTTAGTTCTCCTGAACATTATTATAATATCAGTAACACAACAACAGACAGCATATACTCAACCTCTGTGATCTCAAGCAAGGTATTACATCACATAAACTGGCCACAATGTAGCTCACCTGACAAAACATCTTGTACTTTCTTATATTAAAAGAAATTAATTTGTGAACTCCAGCCAAAGAGAAAAGCTACCTGAACTCTTGTACAAGACAAGATAGCTGTGAAAACTGAAAGGTCTGACTGTATCCATGATGATTTCAAGGCCACAGGTAACCCAGTATTACATGTCGATCAACAGATATTACCCAGAAGAGGAGGTATGTTTTCCTCACTAGTCATCCTAAGCAGTTCCCAAGTCTATCTGCAAATGGAGGCTGAGGAACACGGTAAGAACTATTTCAAGATTAAACAAACCAGGTCTTATTTTAAGTGAAAGGACCATATGTAACAACTATTTGGTTGTGACTCATGGATCAGATGGGAGAGAGCATTCCTGAGATGCTGGCACTTACACAACACAGTATTTGTGGAGCTAGAGACAGGGAGCACCACAAGAACTTCCAAAAGTACTTGGGAAGCTCAGGCATGTGGCCAGGCTACACCAGCTGACCCAGTATTACTCTCAGATGGGTTGCAGCACTGGCCATATGTGCCTTCCTAACTAGGACAGTGTCAGCTAATAGAACTCAGTTGAGCGATCACCTGTGGTGAATTAAGCTCAAATCACATCATGTTGCAGCTGGGGTCCAGGCTCAGGGTGTGTAACTGGTACTGAGTCCTTGAGGTTCAGCTGACACATTGCCAATCCTCGTGCTCAGCAAGTCAATCACCTGTCCAAGTCTGAAAGGATGCCTGAGTGGATAGGAAAAGCAAAGGAAATTGGGAAAAAAAATGTATATAAATCACAAGGAAAAATGGGGGAAAAAAAAATTCTGAAAATGGATCTAAGATCCTTTCACTGCAAATTCCACAAATACATTGCATCCTGGAACTGGTGAGTCACCGCCTCACACAGCAACCCCTGGCTGACCTGGCAGACACTGGATAGAGACAGCGCTGAACCACATGTACCCTGCACCACGGTTGGTGATGGAGATGAGAAAATTGTATCATCAGAATCAGAGTGCCTTGATGCCTATAACTCTCACTTGTGATGCTTCCCCATATGAAGTGGGTGTAATAATCTCACACTTGATGGAAGATCAGCCTGGAAGACCTATTGCCTTTGCTTCTGGATCTCATATCTCTGAAGAAAAGAACAACGTTCAGACTGAGAGAGAAACTCTGCGTTTAGTTTGGGGTGTTAGACAGCTTTGCTGCTGTCTGTCTGAGCAGTGATTGACTCCAGTTACAGATCATTTAACTGCTGGTTTCAAAGCAAGGAGCATCAGTAATGCAGATTGCTTGTCATGCCTGTGACTGTAAGTGATGGGTAAGGACATGGAGGTGGAATCACAGACAGTCTCTACATGCCATATAGCACAGACCAAACCCCAACCCGTTGCAAAATGTGCCACCTAAACCCAACAGAATCCAGCATAGCTAAGGTGTTTCCTGTTGCAGAAAAGAACAGATACTGGTGTACACAGGAAAAAAAACAAAAACAAACAAACAAAAAAAAAAGCTAGGGTCCAAGTTAGTTTGATGAAAAGCAGCCAAGCCTACGCTGAAGTAGGTAATGTGTGCCATCAGATGGGCTATTCCCCAAAGCCAGGGTTATATGAATACCCCAGAACTATTCAAAAGCTATTAGGGAAGAACTGTGTCAAGTAACCAGGGACAAATACACAACTAGAAGAAGTGATTAATCAGTGTCAAGATAGTCACTATCTGTGGCAGCTACTCCATATGGACCATGTCAGGTCAGTTAGGAGCCCCACATCTTACTGAAGTCAGTGTTTAATCTAAATGGTTGGAAGGATTTCACACAGATGGTGGACACATCCAGACTCACTTGCCAAGCATTCGTGGACAGGCAGTGAGTGACGGGGGAGCTCCCTTGACCCCTGGAGAGAGGCAGGCTGGCACAAACTGCCCACCAGCTCCCTGCCCTTCTGCCTCAGATGAACCACGGCTACCCCTCGGCTGGCCACAGAGCCGGGGCTTCGCTGTGGCCATCGACGCGAGGATGTTGGCAGTGCCTTGGCATGAAATGCACTCTGCTTATGAGGAGTATAACTGCCATTCCACAGCCCAGAGAAAGGTGGATTTACCACCTCAGTCTGATGCTAGCTTTTTCTACTGAAGCAACAATAGGACTAATTTTCTTTTTCTTTCCCCCTCCATTACATCCTTATTATGGTATCTCGTAGCCTAATTTACATATGTTTTGTATTACTGTGGCTTTGCCTTATCCTACTTATTCCTCCTCCTTTCCCCCAGTTCTCTTGATAATGAGTCTGCTGTAGGGCAAGGATTTATTCAGACTATCAAACACAAAAGGTGTGTAGGGCATGGAGAATTGCAGATCTCAGACTTTTTAAACTGGACACAAGAAAGGTTGATTTGGTGATTCAGTGCCACCACCAAAGCATGATTATATAGTAAGCCTCTCCTGCATTGCTTCTACAGTCTGGGGAAGTTTGGAACAAGAGCCAGCTCTAATGAATTGTGGTTATCTGGAGAGATTACAGATCCCTGTATTGAGGGAAAACCAGCCAGATCTTAAGATCAAAAAGCTGTGTAGCAGACCTGCTTGCTGCAAGTACTGAGAGCACTGCCAGAGGCATTGACCAACACTAAGACACTTGAGCCTCATGTTTATGATTTCACTACCATGACTTGACACAACATGACAGGAAAATGTTGCAACAACTGTGGCAGAAAGTGCAGACGCAGCTCCTGCAAGCCCTGGAGAAGTTCTTGTATACACATCACCTAGAGAGAAAATGTAAACTATCTCCTGAGGTTGGTTCATAGCAAGCTTTATACATCAGCTTTTAGACATTAAGATTTTTATACCATTTTACTCTACCAAGAGAAGAACATAGAATATTAATTGTCCACATAGTTGAGAGCCCACTTCTGTTACTTACAAAGCAATAAATTACAAAAGAGTGTTCAATCCAGACCCAAACGCATATTTACATGATTTTGGACCACCGTATTTTTTTAATCTGCAAAACCTGCATGGCTATTATGTGTTATTTAGAGAATAAAGACTTACTTGTGTACTGAGTAAAACCTGAAGCCAGTGTTTAGCTGATAAAGAGGAATTTATTGAAACAGCTTTTTTCTCCCAAGATCAGTTTAGTTCTGTTTGCATGTGCAAGATTAGGTCATCCCCTTTCAGCCTTCCAATGACCTTTCTCAAACTGAGCTGGACCAGGGCCTCCAGTTCTTCCACCAGTCTCCCAGGACAAGGCAGCTTTGGAGGAGTTTTGTCAGCATTTCTTTGGCCATGAATTGCATGCACCAACCAGGACAAAACCATTTCAGTTCTAATGGAGGAGGAACTAGGCTGGCAAAAAGGGAATAGCAGTAGGAGCAACACGAAGGGTATTAAGATTTTGCAGATCATGAGAGACAGGGTGTTACAGAAAGCTTATAGGAGGCAGGGCTGAGATACTGAAAGAGAAGTTACACAGGAAAAGGAGTGACACAAATAGCTCAGGAAGTGCCCTGAAAGCCTGACCACAGTGAAGGGGAGGGAGGAAGGGAATGGGAGGGAAAAAAGCAGAAGTTTCACCTCCTGTGGAACCAGTTAGTAGTTACATGGGTGCTGTACTAAAGCTCCCACGCCCCAAATGCTGCCTCTGTAAAACACATGTGGCCTGATGTATGTTAAGCCAAACCCACTCTTAGAGTTTGCCCTCTAATAGCTATACAGGAGGAGCCTTCTTCCCAACCAGCACCTGGCTGAAGAGGCTGCAGCTCAGTGGTCATCAGCGTAGTCATCAGCTTGTAAATTCATCATTGTAGGTTCTTTTTGCTGGTGGAGGCAGCAGTTTGGTGAGGTAGCAACTGAGGTGAACCCATGATGATAACAGGCTAGGAAGAAAGTATCAGTGAGGGAGTAAAGGAGGGGAAATATGACACAGCTGCAGCCTGGAGGGAAGCAGTAGAGGATGTGAAGATGTGGCCCCAGAGGTGGAATGTGGACATGAGCGAGCCACAGATAAGTGGGGATTTAAGGTGGCTTCTTAAATGTGAAAGGTCTTCAGCACACAAAGTAGACTTGGCAGGGTGGCTCCATGATTAGAACAAGCTGGAAGAGTCATGGAAAGCTCTGGACAGCATGCTGAGGAAAAAAAAAAAAAAAAGGAGGGGAGGGGAGAGCGATTACATGGGATCATAAAGCCCTAAGAAGATCTTAGAGGAGATACTAAGGTAATTCTCATCTGTTCTGACCAGAAATCCCCCTCCCACAAGGCAGTGCTAACTTCATGAAACCAGAAGTGCATTTATTCTTAAACAGAACAATTGAAAAAAACATTTCTTGTTTCATGCAGACATTAATGTTTCCCAGCAATTAGAAAGACACTGAAATCTCTGACTGTTCAACCTGGCCCTTTTCCAAAGTGATGGGTATGACTGTCTCTCACTCCAATCTGCTTAGGAAGGAGTTTGAAATCCCATGGCGGGTATTGCACCCTCACCCCCTCCCTTTCTCAAGGGCTGAGGACCAGTTTAGCATCTCAGTTTGGTGCTTTTCACAAATAATTGATGAGCACAGGATGGCTTTTGACAGAACAGGAGAGGATTACCCAAGGCAGAAGGGTTGTGAAACGCTCCACCCTGCACCACAGCAGTCAGCAGTGGAACCCAGAGGCCAACAAAGGAAAAGGCAAGTGCCCTGAATCTCAAGGATTCATCTCCCACCCCACATGTAACAGGACAAACTGTGACCTGCTCAAACCAACCTGGAACAAGGGTAAAGCCCAGCTGGGATCATCAGTGGTGTCTGGAGGGGACAGCAAGCAGCACAGTCCCCTCTCAGCAGTTCTGGGCCTGGAAGGAAGGGCTAGCTATGTCACCAATCACGCCCCAGTCAATCATTTTCTGCAGCCAGTTCCTCTCAGCAGTGATATTGTGCTGAAAAAGCTGCAGGGACAATAGAGGCAAAGTTATAGATCATTCCTTACAGTGCCCCTCATCCTGCTGAGAATGCACTGGATCCTGCCCAACCCAACTTTGCCTGCAGCCACTTGCAGGACTTCCACTACACAGGACTCTCATCACCAAACTAGGACAGATGAAAGTCACCTTGAAGGTGCCAGCATCTGTGCCCAAGCTGCTCTCTGAGAATACAGCATGTGCCAACATATTCCCCTCGCCTGTCCCAGCAGGAATTTCCATGGCTAACGCCGGCAATAGCTACCAGACCTCACAGCTGCTTGACTCCCAGCTTTGACTGGTAGGTTTTCCTATGGAGAACACCTTAGTTTGAAGGGGAGGCAATTTCTACCTCTTCTTTCCGTGAGTGACCCATATTGTAATAATGTATTGGCATAGTATTGTCATGGTTGCCAGGGTAACCAAAGCCTGCAATATTGACCTCTTGGCACATATGGAGGGCTAAGTTCAACGCAATGATTCCCATGGTGGCGTATCTCTGGGAAGGGAAAAGAGAGAACACCTGTTTAGGATTCCAAACTCATGCTTTTACAATACTGACACCAGCAACACCTTTGTAGCTGGGACCAGTAGCTTCTTCCACACTCTATACAGCAAAAAAATATGTAAATAAAACAGGATAGGTGCATGGACAGCACTCCCAAAACTCAAGCAAAGAACATCTTATGAAAAGGTGCTGCAGAAGGTGACGGCTCATGAACACAAAACCTCTGGGTTGGTAAAACATAGAGCTCCATGGAAATCAAAAAGCTATGAATGGAAGAAATCAACACACTTTCTAACAAATCCACATCCATGACAGAGCCTATACAAGGTCTCTGCATCTCTTCCTTTTCCACATGCCTCTGTGTGTGTATTCCCTGCTGGCAGCCTTCGTGTGATACCTCACTTTTAATCCACGCATTAAATTCCTGTCCCTGTCCTGTGTGCTACAAAACTGCCTTCGGCTCACGTAAAGCTAACACGGCCAAGTACAAATTCAAATGCTGCCTTAAAAGCTTTGTGACTGAGCAGCACAGCCACCATGCTCGCGAGCAGTTGAACATGCTCTCTAGTCCCCCAAGCACTTCACACTCCTCGCCTAGATTGTCCCACTTTACGCTTTCCAAACATTTTAGCAGAGAAATGTACTGTTTTTTACAACTTTGCTTCAGCAGTCAGGAGACTTGGCATCTAATCTCAATGCCAGACAAAAGTCAGTGCATGACCTTGGACAAGGTTATTTACCACACCAAGCCTTCAAGCTTCTCCTGCATTTATTGCAGATTATAAACATCCTAGTAGTGCCTGGCAGGCTTAAAGTTAATTAAAGATTGGACAGCACCATCACAAAGATTGTCAGGACCAAAGACAAAGTATCATTAGATTCATTAATGAAATAATTCTCCATCATGCAGCGAAGGGGAAAACTGCGCTCCAGCAGCAGTGGGCATTACCGGCCAGCCTCAGGCCAGAAATCTGTGAGAACAGTGTGTTTTAAGGAATGCCAAACAAAATTCCTCCCATTTTACACTAGATAATTATCATTAATGGTCTTCAGATAGAGAAATCCCAGGAACACATGAAATGGCTTATATGGACAGCTGCTCATCACTAGAAAACCAGGTTTTCTGAGGTCTAGAACTAGGGACAGAAATACAACTCTAAAAAGAGATTTGAATGCGAAATGGCCAGGAGTGATGGAGCAGACTGGAATGAGAATAACAGTGCAGTGCAGCAGGGAAAATTATTCCTTTCTGGGTAGGATCAGGGCTCTAAACCTGAAGTACCATGCTATAGGAAAAGACTGCATTTACTAGAGGAATGGACTAGTTAATCTAATGAAAAGGTTTTCCTTCCCCTTACTGAAGCAGTAAGGTATAAGGGAAGACACAGGACACTGATGCTCATCTGTCTGCCCTCCAGTGCAGTATCATACCCTACTTGACTCATCCAGCTGCAGCAGTTTGTACGTTGCTTCATAGGTGACATACGGGTTGAGAATACGTAGCTGGGAGACATTCCCGTTCCACTCCCGGGGGGCTGGCGCCAAAACCCCACCTTCGTCTGTGGAAGAAAGGCAGAGAGATGCTTGAGGCATGCCCATGGGCATCAGACAGTGCCATGATAAAGACCCCTGAGTTAGCTGTGGTTTACTGCTCTGGCTGGGTGCACAGGACTCAGGAGAGTTCAGAGGAACAAAGGATCTCCTGGCGTTTTCCACTTATTCCCATACACCTGTCTCCAATGTGGCTGAGACTGGGGTCTTTCTAATTAGTGAAAAATAAGGTCTCAGGTGTATTATGCATCTCATTAAATATTTGAAAGATACATGATTATTAGAGCTACTGAATATGTCACTACAAATAACCTGGTTTCAACCTTCCCTCTTTAAAGACTTCTCACCTTATTCCTTGTTTTCAGTAACACTTCTCTCAGCCAGAGGAAGTCCAGGGGCTTGAATGGGACAAACACCATCAGTGTATCATTGTCATTGTTTTCCAGAAGGTTGGGCAGAGCTGATTCAGGGAAGAATAGACAGACGTTGGTTCTCTCACCCACATCTTTTTTGTGTTCTTTTACTGGAGCATCATTTAACCTGAGAATCAAAGCCAGAATTTGTCCAGTTTCAGTATCACTTGTCCCCAACCATGGAGGCAGCTGTGTGCTGTCGGATACATGACTGGCTGTATGAACTCACTTGAGGGCACTGACACACGTGGCCCAAGCTGGCAGCCTGGTTCCATGGTATGGGGTACCTCACACAGACACACCAATAGTTCCTCCCTTGTAATAAAAAGGCAGACAGTAGTGGCAGACAACCACTATTTTTCAGATAGGGAAGTGAGGCACAGAGAAATTAAATTACTTTCTCAAGTCATAGTAAAAATGCATGTAGTCCTGTAACACTGAGATTGCCTGCCACTCCACTGTGCTGGAGATGGTTATCCAACTCCCCAGGACAGCATCTGTGAATGAGTGGTACAAATTCTGGCTCCTGCAGTGCCTGTGCTTGGCCATGAACTTCAAGAACATTATTTGATTACCTGAGCTGACGTATCCTAGATGTTATATTTGCCAGGCAAGAAAGTCATGGGCGTATTATCACTCCTCAGTCTCTGCTTAATTGTTAAGGCTTTAGTGAGGATTCAGTACCTTATGATAACATGGTGAGAGTCAATCATTTTCCCAAAGTGTTGGCCATGGACGGAGTAACCATTGCCGACCACAATGCACCTTTGGCACCATAAATTGGCAAAAGAATAGATTGCAAGAGGTTAAGTCCTTCTCTCACAAGTGTCTCCACCAGGTTAGACCAGAATTCCTGAGGGTCTCTTTGATGTTCACATATAACTCCTGGGGTGGCATCAGAGGACGGAAGGCCTGACTAGTAGGACTCCAACTGTATCTTAGATAGATGGGACTTATTTTATTGACCACAAGGCAATGCGGTGCCATCAACACACCAGTAAAATCATGAGGGATCTCTAGTTAGCCAGAGGACACAAGACACTAAAGGAATGGAGAGAAAGTCAAGTGTGGATACCTAGCAGACCCATAACTAGTAGGGTGAACCTCTGCTTAAGGAGTGTAGTGTATTGTAGAGAGGAAGAATGACAGGCCACAGAATAATTCCTCTAATGAATTAGGGAAAAGAGGAAGGGCCCAAATGAAAGTGTTTGCCAACAGCTGCCACAGTCTACTTCACTTTCTGCTTTCTCTGAATACATGCAGGCAGAACTGAGGGAGGCACCCAACTTTCCAAGCCCTGGGCTGTCACACTTGGGATGGAGTTAGAGCAAGAGAAAATAGATGGGACGGGGCAATATTGAGAACAGAGATCAGAGTATGACAGAAGGTAAAAGGAGGGAGCTGCGATCTAGTAGCTTAAGTTTATCAGTACGAGAGCTGCTTAAAAGGGCATGTTTAAAAGGGAGAGAAAGAGAAACCTACTGAGAGAGGAGATGAACAGTGACGGGACTGAGAGGCAGAGAGAGCTGTGAAGTTGAGCACTAAGAGAGAGAACTTCGAGTTGCTGCAGAAACCAGGGCTCCCAACCCAACTATCACTTCCCTCACACGCCTGCTGCCCCAACACCCATCTCCAGCCCAGCCTCGTACCGGGCAAAGGATCCAGGCAACTCCTGCTGAGGAAGAAGCTGCAACGTGGTATAGGCAGAGAGAACTGGAAGATAAAAAGTTGAAGAGTCATCTTCAGGGAAGAAACATGGCCCCACCACTTCCAATGAGCCAACTTTCCTTCTTCTGCTGCTCTAAGGAGATAGTTTTCATACTTTTGTAATGTACCAGGACATTTTACATGGGAGAGCCTGCTCCAACCCCACTCTTGTCACATCCATCTGCCCAACTCTGTCCAAACTGAGGCATTTTTCCACATAAGAGGCATGCACTTTATGACCATCACTACTAGCAACTGAAGCTGATCTGTAGTACCTCACACTGAAAAATGGCAAAGGCACTGACCCACTCAGTGTCTTCTCCCCATTGGCATTTCATAAGTTCCACAATGGTTCCTGCTCCATCCACAAGAGCACTGCTGTCAGCCTTCCCCTTTCCATACCTCCTGGCACAACTAGAGCCTGGAGTTAAAGCACTGCCCTCTTCCTGCATCACCACCATCATGGCCTATGACCTTTTCTCAAGGGCACACCATCCAGTCGGTCCAGATTTCCTCTGGTGCACTCTGGTGCCCACCTGTTTTTCCATCTCCTCTACAGCATTCAAGGCTGCCCCATAAGGTGAAAGCTCTCCAGCTGCAGTGTCTGTCCAAGACATGACAATGCTGGGGGAAGAGCATTGCAATACCAGAGCTCTGCAGCCCGAAAGGCAGTTTATGGAACCACAGAACTTGTTCAATCTCTCTTTTAAAAGGTCTGTCCACGAGCGAGTATAAGGATTTGCTGGTCAGGAAAGGCTTCCGGTGAGATTCAAACCTACCAAAAGAGATTCAGAGAGGCAGCAGTTTAGGGATGAGTGGAGCAGTCACAGCAGTATCAGACACAAGGACTAGGGCAGCTGAAGTAGGCTGCATAATGAAGTGCTTTGGAAAGCTACTGAGCTATCCTGAAGTAGTTCCCAGAAATGACCCACATCTTTTAAATACAGTCCTTACTGCTGTTTCCAATCCCGTGACAGCAGCAGTGACATCAAAATCTCATTTCCCTCCAGTTCTGGCCCCCCGGTTCCTCTCCTTTTTCCATCATGTTTCTTCTCTACATGTTTGAAAGGATGAATAAGTGTTCCCCAATGTTTATCCACAAGAGAGAGGGGCAGAATTCCAGTTACATTTCCAGTTTCATTTATTAATTCATTTCATGACAAAACTCATGACACCCATGACAAAGCTGCACTGAACATTGATCAGTTCAACAGTGCATCTTTTCCTCTCTAATTGTCCTTCAGAGGACATTTTACACATGCATCTATATCACATCATTCTGCCGGCCTGTTGACTCACTTGTAACAGTGTCAAGATGTCATTGCACAAGTTAGATTAAATTAGATCTATTTCCCTTCCTGCATATCTGCACATATACCCCAGGCTGCCAGTATCCACCCATCAGCAGACACTGAGACACTGATTCCTCTCTCAACAAAATTCCCCAAACAAATGAGACATCGCTAACAAACCTTCCAAGAAAAGGCTTTCTCCACACAAACCTTCTCTGGCAAGCACCAAGATGCTTCCTGTAAAAGAAACAAGGTTCATTTCCTACTAGCCCTTCCTAAAGGCTTTCAGATTGTGGCCTGAGAATTAGTGATAGTTCGGGAGGTTTCTCAAAGAGGTCTACAAATGTAGGATTTTCAGCTCATGACCATGTTGTCCAGTCTCCCAGCTACTGACCACTTCAGTCCTATGAAGAACCAGCCCCCACCCCCCCACCCCCTGCCACCCGCCAGCTCAAGCACATAAAAGGCTCCTTTACACAGAAGAATTTAGGTGGAAACAGATGGAGACCTAATGCAAAAGTTATGTCAAGCTGTTCAGGACCTTGAACAACTTGAATTTTAGAAAATCCTTGGCCTCAGGTAAGCCTGTCTCCAAATAGAGACAGGCAATGAACAGCACTGTGGGATGTCCACAATGCACTCTGGAAGTGACCATCAACACCAGGGAATCTCTGCTGGAGTCTAGCAAAGACATGTCTAGGCTCACCAATGCTGCTTTGTCCTGCTGCTTTTCTGTCTGCCCTGCCTTCAAGTCACTGCCAGACTGCCCTTCAAGTTTCCAGGGTTTTATATTATTGGGTGAGCTGTTTCTCACCCAAGTCTTATCCTGGGACGGTGGTTGCCTCTTTTTTCCATAAAAATGAATTGTGCCCCACCTCTAACCCAGACCACGGTAGCACTGAGGTCAGAAAAGGGAAGAAGGAAAGGTAACTTACTCAATGTGACTTTCATGCGAGTTCGTCACAGAGTAGCACAGGCTCTGCACGCACAGACCTGCAGAAGGCAATGGAGAGGCTGACACAGACGTAGCAGCTGCCCGGCCGCAGCACTGCAGCTGGGACCACCCCACTCTGCAGCCCGCAGGACCTCTCCCCACTGCCAGCACCTCCCAAGCCCCTGCAGCCATCAGAGCTGCAGACAAGCAGACCCTGTTTCAGAGTTTGGAGCCTCCAAGTGGCTGTATTTGAGTGAGCCCCTTGCTAGACAAAACTAAACGGGGCCTGCTGGTAACGAACCCTAGCAAATGCCTCATCCTTTTCCCAGCAGCTAAGGGAACTTGCTTGCAAGCTCAAGTCTCACAGCACTCCAGCAATCACTCACATTAATCTGTAAAATGACACGGGGACAATGCAGAGAGGGGAGGGGATTGGCCATGGCAGTCCCTGAGCCGGTCAAGCCCTCGACCCTTTGACATGCTCCCCGTGAGGCTGGCCTGGCCCCAAAGCCTGGCTCCCCTTCCCTGGCACCCGCAGCCCTCCTGGCTGTGCCCACTGCTGGGGTGAGCCATGGAGTCCCACATTAACAGCGTGGGCTGCCTCTCTCCTTTCTCTGCATAGCCGTCAGCCGGCTGTTCCTGGGGATATCACAGGGGCAGGGGACCATGAAGGCCATCAAACAGCCCCTGTTGCACATAGTGATCCATTATCCCACAGACAGGCAGTAGGATGCAGCTGCAACCCACGCTGTGGTTCTTGGGTACAGATCCCAGAGGACCTCAGAAAAGGCTCATGGCAATAAGAAAAAAAATGTACATGCAGGAGAAATCCTCCCAGGCTGAAATCAAGAGGTTCATGCCAGAGAAAAGATTAGGCAAAAGCAGTTCTGTAACATGGACAATAGCTTGTCTGAGCAGCTCTTTGCCTTGATCAAGGTGCTGTGCTGGTTTAGAGTACAAGCTCAGCTCACCCCAAGTGCCCTGCTCCACACGGGTGAATCTGGGCCTGTGGGTGCAGAAAGGAAAAAGTCCTCCATCATTTGTACCCATATAAATAAAATGACACTGGTCACATCTTGGTCATTAAGCAGCAGTGACTTTTTCTGTGACAAATAACCAGCCTTTCAATGGCAGTATGAAATTAGAATTGAGTTTCTTTTACTCTTGGAGGGAGATCACAAGCAGTTGTATATACTCATACAGACACTGCATCAGCAGGTTTCTCCTGGACCTCCTACACACACCAGAGAGAGGCTTTCATCAGCTGATTACTTCTGGGCTGCTATACACAACACAGGTGAACATCCACCTCTGGACCCTAATCCTGCAAAGATCGCAGCAGCATTTATCAGAGGGTGACTGCTAGACCTCACACACACACACAGGAATTTAATCTGTGTATCACAGAAGCACATTCACCCTGCTCTAACCTCCCACAGCCCTGTGCACGCATATCACACAGGATGCAGGTCTTCCATGGGTGTTTGCAAATATTAACGCTTTTGAAGGAAGTTATTCCTCATTTGCCCTTGCTGCAGGCAGCATATTGGGTGGGCATAGGAGAAAATTCACTTTACAATTGTGCAAAACAACAAAAATATTTTTACACTTTGGAAAACAAGTCACCTTTTAGATGCTTCTCTACTCTCCACACCCCCAAAGACATCCAACATGACTTGATTTTCTAAAAATACACCCAAAACAGGCACAGTTAAAGCCTCTATGGAGAAGCCCAGCTTTGCTAGTGACAAATGTGAGTGCAAAGCCTGTGCACAAAAGAACTGCATGTGGCAGGATGATTTGCAGAAGGGGGATCAACTTTTGGGAAACACAACTGCTGGAGTAATCAATGTGCAGTTAAGAGAGAACACTGTGACTAGAGGCTGCGTTTCCCTTGCTGATGCCCATGTAAGTCCTCTCCATCTCAGTCTGTGGGGACACCTAGGGCTGCGTGTATCTGATTTACCAAAACACGTCCCCTTTTCTGTCACCTCCCATTTTGGGGTATCTCCAAGTGAAGACCTCAGTGGCCAGGCAGGTCCCCTCCTTCTGTAGAGCCCCAGCTCAGCAAGACCCTAAGGCGGGGGGACACAGCAGTGAATGCTGGCTGGGAGAGAGCAGGGCTCAGCATGCACCAAGGTTTTCTTACCTACACAGAGCCAGATGACCAACTTTTTCCACTGGAAGAAAGCAAAGAAGAGTCTTCCTGCTATAGATCTGGCATTCATGCTGTCTCCATGCACATCCTGCAAAGCAGTGGAGACAGCACCAATAAAAAAACAGGGCTGACAAACTTTCACCCGGCACTTTTGCAGAAACAAGCAGGCTGAGCACCCATCCCACAAACTTAGACTTTCTGATGCCATGCCTCTGTCCCTACAGCATTGGTCCATCCCCATGCTCTGTCTGCTACCCCACAAGACCCCCGTGCACGATGGAGAGTGGCTGTGTTGGGTCAAGCCCTTCTCTCACTGTGCTGCTGGGTGCTCCGGCCAGTCGAGGCAGTAGATAAGCACTCAAACTCCCTCATACCCTGAGCCCCAGAAGCAGGCTCTGAACCAGAAACAGTGATCAGGATCAGTGCAGCTCATCCCACCACCTGCACAGAACTCATGGTCACAGCTAGCATATCCAATAAGCACTGGAGGCACCTACCCACTTTCTCAGGGACGTTTCCTTCTCACAACCCCACAGTTTGTTCCTCCAACAAGGGAAAAGAGAGCCTGCAAAGTGCTGCTTTGACTGCCGAGAATAAAGTCCTGTGATCAGTCCTAGCAAGCCATGGAGTTTGTAGTGTTTAGGTGTCTGAGTTTGACTGACAGCCTTAATTATATAGGTACAGCATCACAGCTCCAAGAGACAATTGCTGGTTCAGGCTGGTGAAAAACAGGAATAATGCGCTCCTGTCTTAGAAGGATCGTGCAGAAAGTGAGAGCTCAGATTACCCATCTGATGGTGATCATCTAATTATCTTCAATGAGCTTCATACAAATCCCAGTTTAGCAGGGGGAAGCATAGTGTGATACTCCCAATCCACCCTCTTTCCCCTATACCCTGGCCTGGAAAAAGGCCTTTGCAAGGCAGATTAATCCATCCAAGCAGATCCTCCTGCTCACTGCCCTCTGAAACCCAGGGCTGGCAGCTGCTGCTCCCCGTGGCCATGCCAAGGAGCTCCAGGGATCCACCAGCTGCGGGCAGTACCTGCAGTGCCTCAGGGCTGGCCTTCAATGGGAAGCCCTGGTAGCCTGGTATGCTTTGGGAAGGCAGGGTGTTTTTCTGGGTCAATGGATGTACTTTAGGGGAAGGGTATGGGGAGTGTTTCCTAAAAAGATCTTAAGACAAGGTTATAGACAGCCCATCTCTTCTGGCTGTGGACTTACTGTGGGCATGGGAGTGGGTTGAGTGAGTACACTCCACAGGCTGCTTCCTCTGCTTGAAAATACAAGGAAAGGGTTCTACCATTTTTCCTGCAGGTAAGCCTTGCAGACTCACACTGCACTCTCACTCATAAACGGGGTCTCCCTTTCTCTTGCTCTGTCAAACTTTGCAGTCAAAACTAGATGCAATGTTTTCTAGACTTAGAGAGAAAATCTTTAGTTCTGAGCATCAATTCTGTACTTGCAACTTCCCATCCCTCTCATCTGTCCCTGGAGTTAGTATCAGCCTGATACATTTAGGAGTTTCTTGCTGTCTACTGCTACTGTGCTTTCCCTAGGGGCAAGCTAAAACCAAGGGAGGGAGAGCAGGTACAAGGAGTTCCATAATCAAATACAGCAACCACAGGGGATTAATTTAACATTTTGCTCTTAAGTGAAGGAAAGAGGCAGGGACAAGGTAGGTAGAAGATCCTGTTTCCTTCTTATTCTCAAGACAAGATCATCTGGAACCAATCCATTCCATCTGTCCTGCACCCAGTCTGGAGCAGGAGCTGTAGGAGGTGGAGGACAAGCAGTCTGAGAATAGCCCTCCTCTTGCTTGACAGAAATGCAACTGGGTTTCTTCACTCGGTCAGGGCTTTCACTAGCACCTCCCTTATTGCATTGAGCAAAATAGTCCCAAAAGCCTGCGTGCATATATGCAAAATGCTTCCTGGCTACCAAAGAGCTTCAGCTGCCCATTTCAACTCTTTGCAAGCCTTTTAGGATTCTTTTCACAGAGGCTTTTTCTTTTTCTGTGTGATTTTTTTTTTTCCTCTCTTCCATTTTAATTAAAGTATTTGTCTCCACAGCAGGAAATGTAAACTATGCAGCAGGCAATCTTGATATATATTTTAAAAGAGGAAAAATTATTTAGCAAAGCTATTATCTTCAGATATGCACAGTAGAAATCACTAGCCCTGTTCCTAGAAGCCAGGAAAATCAAAGAAAAAAGGGAAAAGAG
Source organism: Tyto alba (assembly GCF_018691265.1). Lineage (NCBI taxonomy): Eukaryota > Metazoa > Chordata > Aves > Strigiformes > Tytonidae > Tyto > Tyto alba. The sequence goes on from NW_024881273.1 coordinate 8,895,001, forward strand.
GGATGCTATTCCTTAAAAAAAAAAAAAAAAAAAACTAGAAAAAAGTGATGAATGGGATTTAAATTGTGTGCCTAGAAATGAAGGGTCAGATTTTTGGCCAAGAAAAAAATATTCCTCTTAGAAAAATGCAGGAGCTTTTCCCTAAGAAACTCCAAGAGCTGAGGAGCAGCTGAAGTCTTTTGAAAATCTGCTACTCGGTATTCTCACTGAAGAAGGGCTGGCTGCTAAGCACTAGTGAAAATCTTGTTTTGTCTAAGGTTAATTGGGAGCTGAATGCTGCTGCAGGTGTGGTCTAGGTTGCCCATGTTGACTATATCCTGGGTTTGGAAATCAGCCCTTAGTGCCTGTGCAGTATGCTGTTCCTGGCTGCACAGGTGATCTGAAGAGGAAAGCGATAATTTACTACTCTGTGACTCAGTTTCCCCACTTGCAAAATTGAGGTTATCACAGTTTAGGCTACAAACCTAAAATCATTGTCATAGAGTAGCTACGATGAGTCCCTGCAGCAAACCAAGAATAACAAAAATATCTAAAGAGATGAGGCACTCTCCATTCTTCAGAGAGCAATCGATTAGTTGAGCTATACTGTGATTTTTGTCCATCAGAGATTGCAAACTTGAAAAAAAAAAATGGCCTAGAAAATGAGAGTGGATTCTTGCTGATTCTCTTTCCCTCTTCCCACACCACTCCCACCCTCTGCCTCCCCTGCTCCAGAAAACAAAAAAAAATAAATTAAAAATCAACTTCTCTAAATATTGTTTCTCTCACATCAGCCCAGCAGGAGAGGCAGAAATCAAATTATAACCACTGAAATAACCATCAGTGCTTAGTGCCAGGAGGGTGGGAGGAGACACTGGAACATTTTGCTTTAGGTTTCAAAAAAAATAATCCATCTTTATTAAAATAAACAAGTGAAAAAGAAGAAACAGAAAGAAAATCAATCGTCTGCATTTACAACAGGGAGATATCAAGCAAAGAGTGCTCCATAGAGACGGACAAGAGCTACAGGAACCAGACCCCCTCTGTCCTTCTCTCTTGGCAGAGGTTATTCTTCTCTCCTCTCCTGATTCTGTGCTTTCTGTCCTGGATATATGTCTTGTTGCTTATGGAAAAGTCCTAGAGAGAACTTTTTCCTACAGGGACAACAGGAGGATGAAAAAAAGAGCCATCCACCTTGCGTTCACTAGATAATTCAAGACAACCTCTATGAAGAGGATCACACTGTTTTTGATACCTACAGGATCTGGCAATAATTTGGGCAGAACTTGCTGGGTTTATACCTCTTCAGTTCTTTGTAGATAAGAACAGATAAATGCCAGGATTGTCACATCCAGATATTTTTACAGAGTTTTTCTCCTGCAGGGATTATTTCAGGAAAAAGCATGTGCTATATGGAAATGCTGTTGCAGCCTTCCTGTTCGTGTCTACAGCTCTCTCTGGTTTTTGGATAGAGGATCGGTAACTTCAGGAACCAGCAAACTAACAAATCTGCTTGCTGCCTTCCAAAACCCAGCTGCCAGCCAGCAGGATATATATTATCATGCAAGACCTGCACCAGAGCTTGATTCCGACCAGTGGTGTGTATTTGAAGACCATCTCTCTGCCCGTGTGAGCTCAGGAGGTAAAGTCAGACGACGTGGCGGAAACGGGGTCTGAGCTTGACTAGGGCACAGGCAGCTTTCCTGAGTGCACCCAGGCAGATGCATTTGGGGCACACTGGCTTACAGGCACTGCTGCCCAAATTAGTCCTATATCTACCTGTCTTGCTGCCTGGCTAAGCACAGCTGGTCTCTTTGGGGAAGGTTTGGGACTATGCAGAGAAGGGAATGGTCTCAGATATGCAAAGACCAGGAAGCCTGTCACATACAGCTGTGACGAACCACTGCAAAAAGCATCCACTGTGCATTTTGGAAGATGCCAGCTCACAAACACATGCTCAGGCCCTTGTTGCAGCACTACATGTACTTGTGTCTCCTCTGGTCCCGAGGAGATGGGGTGATGCTGCAGCAGCAGCCAGCAGCTTGGACTCAAGGCTTTTCCCTAGTTGGGACAGCAGAGCACTGGGTGTCACCGTCCCCAAAACCTCCCTCCACACCTTGTCCCTGGAAAGCCACCGCACTTGTGGCAGCTTCACCTCCACAGAGGGGTTAAAAATCCAGTTAAGTTGTAGAGGAGGCTGAGGCGGTTTCACGCTCCTGCAGTGCCATCATGTGCTTTAGGTACGCACTGCAGAGACACTCCTGGCTGGCAAAACTTGCAGGGGCCAAGGAGGCAGAGGAACTGGTGAGCAAAACTTGTGTCCCTGGAGGTGGCATGTTGCAGGTTCCGGCACTGGCCACTCAGGAGTGGGAAGCCCTGTGGCCACCACCACCACATGTACACCGAGAGGTGGTCACAGGGCATCCCAGAGCCATGATGCTCTCTGGACAACCAAATGTTTCAGCACAGGACTGAAATCAGCCCCACATCCTCCAGGGCTGATGAAGACTACAGAGATCTCAGAGGGGAATTGCAAAAGATCCCCTAGCAAATGAGCCACGGAGTGGAAAAATGGGGATTTTGCCCTCTATTTCATCTAGAAAATTCCCCATCCTGGAGATTTCCCAGCAGGCCCTTCTTGCTGCTTAATAAACCCTGTTCCACCCATGGCAGGTCCTCAGCTCCTGTCAGCGGGCTCTGTGCCGTATCGTTAAGCAAATCCGTGGGAGAGAGCACTCATTAACAATGCCCGCAAACAGCGTCACGATGCCCTGACAGCATCTATGGTGACAGCTGCAAAGTGCCCCTCATCAGTGATGGCAGCAGCAACTGACAAGCGCACCATGGTCTCCTGCCACCTTGAGGGACCTGGGAAGGGGACGTCCGGCAGCAGAGCTGGGGACAGAGGCGGCCCGCACCATGCACAGAGCGAGGAGGGCAGGGCACAGGGCTGGCAGCACTCAGGGCCGCTGGTGTCACTTCATTCCCTTTGCTTGCTGCTGTCTGGCTCCCTGGTGGGAAAAGACACCTTGGGATACTGCAGCCATGGCTCTCGGGAGCCAGACCTGTTTGCATCTCCTCTGTGGTCAGCGTGGGTCCTGCCCCTCCACGGGGCTATCACTGTCATTGCATGGCCTGTTGCCTCTTCCCGTTCCCCTAACCCCCTCCAAGGCACGACTCCAAACGAGACTCTCCTTCAGTCCTCATGTTTTCTCCCATTGCTCTGATGCCAGCTTTCTAGCCCAAAACTTTGGAAATTCATCCTGCCCTCAGCAGCTCTGGCTTTTCTTCCCCCTGAACCTCAGACAAACAGCAAAATATGCAGGCAAGCCCTGGAGCCTAAATTCTGCAAGGAAAAAATGAGCAGGGGAAAAATGAGCGATTGCAAGGGGAAAATGAGCTAATGCAAAAACAAAACAAAACAAAACAAAACACAAACAACCATTCGGGGCAGAAGCCCTGCAGGGCAGGTAGAAGAGGATGGATCCACACACACTATCAGGTTCAGGGAGAGATGATGACTCTCACAGCCCTGGGGTATGCACACACCTTCTCACATCTCCCCAGCTTGTGGTCCAGCCTGACACAAGCAGAGAAGATGGGCATGTCATGAGGCCCCAGTTTCCCCTCCAGTGCCCCCTGGTCTGGCGCTGGAGCCCAAAGCCCTAGCAGCTCTCTCCGACTGCCTGCCCACATCATGTACTGGGGCAGAGGCTGTCCCAGCCAGCACTATGCCCCTGGGAGGACACACCAGGAGGGAACAACTGGAGAGCAATGAGAGGAAAAGCCTTTCAGGGGTTGTTCTGCTTGTGCCTTGCAACAGAGGCTGCAGCTGCGTCCAGCCCTGCACGCTCGGGGCTGAAAAGCAGACACTATGAGCAGCACTGCTGCGGGGATAGACATGGTGGCAGCACAAGGCACTCCTGGCTTCACGGCCCTTGTTTCTGGTTCTTGCACTCACCGGGAACATAACATTGAAACAAATATACAATTTTTAAAAGCACCAGAAGGGGAGGAAAGTGTAGTGGTCTGACAGCAGCCAGGGTGCACAACGCAGGGCACCAGGGCGCTGAGTTGTGAGAGCAACTGCTGAAATAGCCATGGCCGGAGATAGCTTTTCTGTTGTGGGAAGGAGGAAGACAAGTCCTGGTGTTAGGTGGGGGCCAGCAGGAGCACAGGGCTGCTGCAGCGCGCAGGGCCTCTTTCTCCTGCCGCCCTGCCTGCCCGGGCGGCCATGCAGACCCCCTGTGCTGCCGGCCCTGCTCTGCGGTTCCCTGCCTTCGCCCTCCCCGCAGCGAGTGGCCGCGGGGGCCGCTCACAGGGATGGGTTTGCATTTCGGCCCCCCCCCCACTGCAGCCGCTTTAACTCTCTGGGGCTAGAAAGAGGCCCTGTCCTTCCTCGCCACCCTGCTCTTGTCCGGGTGGCCTTAGTCATGGTGGCCTTTGTGTCCCCAGAGCGACAGCCCCCCCCCCAGGCCTGTCACAGCGCTGAGGGGCCACCAACTCCCACGAGCCTGGCAGCCATTTTGAGCCCAGTACCATGCAGGCTGGTCCCCATTTCCCTGCCCTCGCCGGGCACTGCAGACCCCGGGCAAGCATGGCCACGGTGGTGGGGATGAGCCAGGGCCACCACTGTGGTTTGAGTCCTAGCCCCGGCCTGGCTGCCAGCCATCCTCGCCCCGAGCTGGCGGCACCTACCTCCTCCATGGGCCCCCCTGCACATTCCCCAGGCTGGGGGATGAAATCGCTGGAGCTGATGAAACCGGCCCGCAGAGGCGGGTGGCTGGCAGGGGTTGTTCTTCCAAGAAGCTGCTTTTTCAGGCTGTGTAGCTGCCGCAGCCTCAGCGAGACATTCCCTGGAAAGGGGAGGGTAAAGGGGTGACTCGCCACCCCACCACAATGCCCGTTGGAGAAGCAGAGGGGTGAGGTGGGATGGCAGGGAACGGTGTTCCCGTGGAGAAACTCAGCCAAAAACCTCCCTCTGTCAAAGCTTTTTTCACAGAAACTTTGGGCTGAAAGTGTTATAATTAGCTTTGGCGATGCTCCCACCTCAGCACCCACTATATTCCTGCTTCCCTCTCACTCTCTTGCTGGACTACCTTCACTGCAATATGTGGCTTTGGATGGCCATGTTCAGTTATTACCTTTTAATGAAAAAAAAAAAAAAAAAAAAAAAAAAGATATCTGGGAGAAAGTAGGTTCTTTGCAATCAAATAATAAAATAAAGGATCTTCCCCAACCAGATTCTGACAAAAATTTCTACTCAGATGAAATATATGCCAGTGTAAATGGATGAAAAAAGTTATTAGAGTGGAATCACAATATTTTACATTCATTTTATAGCAGTCTAAATGACAGCAAAAACATAAGCATAATTAGGGGCGTTCAAACATTTTCATTTCTTTCCTCTCTGTATTTCCTTACCTTTCCTAGCCTGCTCCATCTGGAGGAAGGCTTCCAGCCAGGAATGCCTGGCAAGGAGTCAGGGGCAGAGGGATGCTCTCAGACCAGTGTCCAGGGCTGATTTTGGATAACTAGAGAAACAAAAGCAGGATCTATTTAACCTCCCGCTCTTTGTTAAGGCTTTATAGAAAAGCACTGTGGTAGAGAGGTCTGTGAAACTGTCTGTCCACGGACACCCTCAATGTGTGCCTTTTACCACTGCAAGCCAAAACTTTGTACAGCCAAATATTCTCTCAGTCCCTTCTTTACTTAAGCATATGTTTAATTTGAAATCACATTGACAATGGTAGGATGCAAGTGGTTTTGCTTAGATGCTCTCCTGATGTGGGTGTCTAGCTACTGATCAGCCCTATCCTTTTTCCTACCCCCACTTTGAGTCACACTTCCCAATTTTTTTGCTCTTGGTGGTGTCTATTTTGATAGATGGGAAAGAGATGCCTCTTCAGACTTACTGTGTTGCAATCAGCTACCTCCTAGCTAGGAGCTGCTGAATTGCTGCTTTCTAATTACTCCTTACATACCCAAAAAACTTGCAGCCGGTGGCACAGTGGGAAAAGGATGGTTTTCAGGTTTCCCTCATGCCTGGAAAGGCAGCAGGCAGCCCCGTGTCTGCTCAGCATCCACTACTCCTGCAAGGGCCAAGCCTGTTGCAGTGTTTTGGCCCAGAGGCAGAGAAAAAATAGCTTTGATTAGAGATAAGCAGGATGTTTTCCATTCAGAACTTCCAGAGAGATATTAGACAGGATCAATGGAGCAAGCCTCTCTTTAAACACCATCTGCAGAAGACAGAGATCCAGAGTTAACAGGGAAATGAGCTGCCTGACACAAAAGTACAGTCCTTTGATTTCATCTTATCCCTGTGCCAAAGCAACCAGCCCTTAGGAGCACAATGTGCTACCGTGCGTATCGAAACATCCTTCTGTGGTTCAGAGACTTTGCACAGGAGCTGGGGGAAACCCTGTTTTGCCCTAGAGCAGACCCATGCCAGCGGAGAGGGGGAAGCTTGAAGTGGCAGTTTGCCATCACGTACCAGCTCCCAGCAGTGATGGGCACTGCTCTTAATTGCATTGACCCCTCTTGAAAGCAGGCTAAGCCCTTCACGTACAAGTGAGAGTTGTTGTTTCCCGTATTTACACAGGATGTCTGTAGGGGGGCTAAAACAAATCACCAGAGCAGATAGAGCTTGAGAGGTCTGACAGATATCTCCTGGTAAATTGAGCTAAGATGCTGCATGAGCCTCGCTATCTGCTGGACACTGCCATCCCACCACAACCAGCCGATCCCACCACGGACGTCTGCTGGAGCCCTCGCTCCCCACCCACTGCCAGGAGAGGCAGAGGAGGAAGCACGAAGGCACTGCATGCGAGCTGCCAGCCACCCACTTATGTCTGCCAAACTTCCCAGCGCGTTCCCCCAGCCCAGATGAATAGTGTAGGTTTGGTCACGCCACTGAGGAGCGTCACTGCTTCAAATCATGAGACCGACTTAAAAATAATAAATGATGGTAAGTGAAAAGTGCTCACTTCCTCTTCATTTCCCCAGAGTTTAGGAGGGTTTCGCAAATGTTTAGAACTCTGGTTTTCAGGTTTTTCTGTGATGGCTAAAAGTTTGTATTTGCTTTAGTGAAAACTTATGACTCTCTTGTAATTAAAAGGTTCCAAGAACAGGACTTAGAAGCTAAACAAACAAACAAAAAACCCCCAATATTATTGTATTTGCAATAAAGCCCACCAGAAGAGACTGCAATAAAAGAAACTCTTTGGCCAGGCAGTTTGCTTGCCTGTGTATTTACAGGATTTACTGAGGTGCAAGAGGAATGGATATAAATTGACACTGGCAAAGGGATGGTTTTTAAGTTCTGTAATTCATATAACTTCAGCAGAGGGTCTTGCTTTCTGTGCCATCCCCTTTCCACTGCACCTGCATCAGCCGAATCAGTGACTGCCACCAGCATCACCTCATGGATTTGCAAACAGAGTGTAATACAGGTAAGGACCCTGGCTCACCTCCAATCTCACAACTGTAGGTACCAGAGGCAGAAGGTTTCCATGGGCATATGCAAGCTGACATGCCCTGTAAAATCAAACTACCCACTGCAGACTTACCAATTCTAGTCTCCATTAGCCTAGGCATGTCTGCACTGCTCCCTGTTTTGTGAGCCAGACATGTCCAAGGGATAGGAGGTGAAGAGAGAATGATTTTTCACTGTCTTTTTAATGCAAAAACTGAGAACATCGAGTTAAATTAGTAGGTGATATGCTGAAAACAAAATAAGATATACAGCTTCACACAGGAGAACTATGGGACTATTTGAGTGAAGATTCTGTGGATGCTCAAAGTTTGCATAACTTTAAAAAATGACTAGACAAACTCATGGAAGAAAAATCCAGTCAGAGCTAGAAACCACAAAGATCTCACTGTGCTGCAGATTGCTGGAGGCTGCTAGAGAAATAGCACTATATGATTGACCTATTCTTATACATTTACCAAAGCACACACTGTTGGTCACTGCTGGAGACAGAATACTTGGCTGGATGCACTTGTGCTCTGACCTAGCCTGGTCATTCTCTTTCCTTATTTATAACAGTATGTTAGCACTTGAGGGAGGCAAGATCTGTGCCATTAAGAAGCTGTTTTCCTGTTTTCTGAAAAATATCCTCCTCTGAAGGCTTAGTCTCATTAGGAATCAGTGGTGGGACTCTGGGATGGCAAGCTAAGGGTCCAATGACTGTCTGAACAGGAACATCCCCAAAACAACTAGCAGGGCTTTATTAATAGACAGCGCTGTCAGGTAGCTTGGATGAAAAGACTCATTCCTGCTATCGGTTCCAAAGGCTCAGCCTGGCAAAGAGTGTGACTGCAGATTGTGAGTGTCTGTTTCCTTTTCTTTGTTTCCTTGTTGTCTTTTTTAAACAATCTGCCAATTCATCATTAAGAAATTAAATATTTTATAGCTGCTGTGATGCTGATGACAGGTGCCAGATTGATTGGTTCTGGCAGAGGAAATTTGCTGCTCATTTCTTCCCTTTGCAGCAGTAAGTTATGTGCACAGGGGTAGAAAGAGGGAAGAGCTGAAATCTCCAAGCTGTCCAGATCTGACCCAATAAAGAGTTTAAAAATAGGTACAATCTGGAAACATTTTGGTGCCAACAACAACAACAACAAAAAAAGCCCAGCTAGAGTGGCTGTATTTGCTAGTTCTTTATACAGCGGGTGGAAGGGGAGAGTCCTTGGCACAGCTAGCAGAGATGTCAAGGTTGCCCTGACTTACAGGGCCCCCAGGACAGTGCTGTTTCAAACCAGCCACAGTGCTCCAAAAGGAATAATCATGTAATTAAGCCACTAGCCTTAGAGCCAGAGTCCTTGATATCTGTTCTGGCCTCTGCCACTGACTTCTCATATGGCCCTGAGTAACTCACTTCATCTCTCTCCTGGGGAAGCTGATACCTCTCTTTTTGAAACTATTATTTCAGACAGTTTCTGGTTAGGAATGATCTTATCTGTACAGCACCTGGCACATTAAGGAGGCATCAGCCAGTGTGGCCCAGCAGACCTCCCCTTCCCACATGCAACCTGCTTGCTCTCCCCTTAGCCCCATCCTGAGCAGACCCCATCTCATGTCCTGGAAGAAAGGGGATTTGGGAAGTCTGTGCCCATCTTTGATCGCCTCCGCCTCCTCCTTCTCCACTGCCTTTCCCATAAGCCAAGTTCCCCTGGGGCAACCTGGTTTATGCAGCACTAGGCTGAGGAGACAGACGAGACACGTTCCCAGAGATGACACTAACAAGATTTACTACGTGACTAAGGCTTGCAATCGGTGGTGATAACTAGAGAATTACCCTGATAAATATTTGATATGATTTGGAGAGTAATAATAGATTTTTCTTGCCCACGATTTCCATCAAGAAGAAGCAAGGGGAAGAGCTGCTGAAAAGGGGAATGTAATTGTGGCATCCATCTTTCTGGCTGAGGTTACCCGTCCTTTGCAATAGATCAGTGGGGAATAGGGCAGGGGGGACGTGGAGGGGCAGAAGGTGACAGGGCATCCCTCAGCCCTACCGCATTCAAAATCTGCTGGCAGGTCTGCGGCTCTGGGAGGATTGAGTGTGTGACTCTGTGTGTGTGTGTGTGTGACAAGCCAAACTGAAAGATGGAGCAGGAAAAAGAAAGGGAGGCCAGAAAAAGAAAATAGCCTTGAAAGATCCAGGGCAGCAATGGAAAAAGGGCTGGGCTGGTGATGGGGAGGGAGAGTTGGGACGCAAAGGAGCTTTCTCCGTGCTGTTGGATGTGAAAGGATACAAGGGCTGGCTGCTGCTGCAAAGGCAAGGCATGTTTTTGTAATCCATCTCAGGGTGCATGTCCATGGTCAGGTGTAAGCAGTCTGCCTATAATTCCACCACTGCCAGGCCAGGGGAAGGATTTGTGCCTGTGTTAATCAGCCTTGGTCTCAGGCTGCAGGGAAACCTGACCACCTGTAAGCTGCACCTTTTCTTTAATGAGAGCACCTCAACACCACCAAATCCAAATAGGATTCTAACTCATCAAAGCCAAGATATTTTGTTAACATGTAGCTCAGAGCAGCAAATATCTCTGTTGGAGAAGGTCAGAGCAGCCAGTGACACATGGCCTTGAAGAGTGTGAAAGCAAATCTTCCCCTTCTCCCACTGGCACAAGATGGTCTCGGAGACCCGCAGTTTTTGCTGTCATTTGACATCATGGGCAGCAGGACCACAGTGCTGTCCCGCTACCGCAGGTCTCCCAGCACACCCTCAGCAAAGGCCAATAACTGGCACGTAAGTGTTTAGTTTCCATCTTGCTGCATCTACAGCAAAACTGTGTTAAAGACCGTTGGTAAGTTTTCATTTCTGAGAAATCACATTTCCTCACACTGTCATTCACACAACAGGACAACCCTGCCAGGAATCTCCAGCTATAGGATCTGGGATACTCAACGCAGTGGTCCAGTGCAGAGAGCCCCCTTTCCGGGCTCTGCCACTAACCTGCTGAGACACAGAAAGCAAGTCACTTCATCCCTCTGTGCCTTCATATTCTTTCCAGTGCTTCCTCTGCCTGATGTAGCTCTCCCCTTTGGAGGAAAGGTTTGACAGTGCCTAGCACAGTGGCGCCTGGATCTCCAGTTTCCAACAGGGTGTAAATTGATGTGTCCTCATTCCCAGAGAAGTTGTCACTGGTGGAAGCAGCAGAAGCTATCTGTCTCTGAAACAGTGGGCCTCCTTTCACTTTGGTGCCCAATTTGAGGTCTCTGACAGTAAGTGTTCACCTCATTCTTTATTCCTGTCCTTATTTTGCACTCAAGTCATTATTCCGGCTGCATTCAATGGCATCAGCTAAAAGGAGATTTTAAGATAATGCAGGGGAAGCAAGTGAGAACAAAGATCACAGCAAGGAAAGTGGTACTTTGGCATGTTCACATAACAGCTACTCCGTCAGGTGGAACATGACAGTTATTGTAGGAATCTCTTCATAAACCCTAATACACACTCAATTATATACTCTTAAGATTCCCTTTTTGTTCTGTGTCATTCATCTAAAGAAGTGTCAGATGGAGAAAGGCAATAATCCATAGAGACACCAATTCATTTTATCCACATACTCAGTGATAGTTATTAATAGCAGAGCTGCTGGTTAATTGCACGTGTCCTGTTACAGGAGATCAATCACATATAGAAGAGCTTGAAAACAACTTAGTGTCATTTTACATAGAACTGTTTAGTCAGGGCTACACTCATGTCCTTGCTGGACTCGTACAATATTTTGTGAGGGTTAAGATTTGCTGTGGTTGAACTGTCCTGCTTTCCTCCCTGAGTTTACAGCTAACTCTGGTCTGTGTGCACAAGCCGGTGTTATTCTTTTGGGTTGTAGTGTAGACACAATCTGAGGGGCCAGGGCTTGCAATATTGATATGCACAGCCTTGATGTCTTCCATATTAAAAGATAACAGGAAGAAAAAGCCAAAGGGCTTTTCCTCTGCAAGAGGCTGAAGACAACATGGTTGTGTCTTTGGCAAGCCAGCAGCAGGAGAAGGAAAGGCAATGTGCAGCACATAACAAATAAAGCTAACTACTGCTATAGATAAATCACCCATCTTTTATTTAGGATCACATAAAGTTCCTAGGCAGGGCTAGGGATCTTGTTGCATGAAATACTGCACATACAAATAAGACTTCAGGCTCTTCTAAATTTTTTTTTCTTTAATATATAAATAGTAATAACTCCACAATGAAATCAGATGTGAAAAAGTGGATGAGAGGAGCCCCATCAAAGACAAACTCCATTTCCACCTCTCATCTGTATCACCAATTCCTAGTCCAGTTTCCATCACTTCCAGCTCCCAATAATCTTCATGGGCTCTTGAAATGAACAACAACAACTTCCATCATCACATACTAAAGGTTAATCTCCCCTTCAAGCAATCATCTGCATAAAAATGAGTTTAATTTTTAGGGATAGGTCCTAGACAATAAAGCTACAACTTATACTGCTAGGCTGAAGACAGATTCAAGCAAACAAGGCTCTGCCTCCAACGATGGATTCATTCAAATCCAGAGAGCTGGAGTTGAAAGAAAAATTCGATAAAGGCTTCTTGATTTTTTCCTTTTCTGCCCATTAAGTTGTTGCCAGATACCTTAATTAGATATTGTTATTAACAAGAACATAACACACAAATTAAACCTGCTCCATGCTTCATCTCATTTGGCCAGTAAGGTAATTTTACCCAACTGTGTTCTCTGGAGGGCATGAGATCTGCTTTATCTATTCTCCTCATCTCTGATACAGCTCCAGTTCTGGGCCCCAATTCTGCTGTGCCTTTGAGCATGAGCCTTGCTCTAAATCTACGAGTGGTGAGGTAGGCATTTCACTGAGTTCAGACAGTTAGCAAAGATTTTCATGTATCATCCTGAAACCAAGACATCCAAAAATTGCATGGAAAGTGTGGCTGCTAGGACCCTGGAATAAATAACTTTCTTCTTTTTTCTGAGCCATACACCTGCAACCTGTTTTCACAACACTGATCCAAGGGGGAGGTAATTCTTATCGTGAGACAGAGTGAGAGGTATACAGGCACTGAAATGCAAATACAATTTAGCTTTTGTCTTCATTTCATAGAAACACATTAGCAAAGCATCTTTTTGAAAGGAGCAGCCCTGTGCATTGCCTGCAAGTTCAGTTCTGACCTCTCTCCGTACTCCCCAGCTGCAGTCCCATGCATGGCACTCAACAGCGGGCAGGCAGCTAACGCCTATCCCCTCGGCTTTACAGCCTGGTGCCGGGGTTGGCTTGTGTGCAGAACGTGTAATGAGACTGGGTGGCCCAGGTGGAGAAGTCAGACATGGCTCCATTTCTTACCCCTGCTGCGTAGGGCTACGACTCTCTAAGCACCAGAGAGAGGAAAGGCAGACCCTTGAAGCACGAGAACATGGGTCAAGCGGTTTCGCAGTGTGCGGGGGAACTAGAGGAGCATCGTGCGAATAGGAGGAGAGGGTTGATTGAACACGGGTTCAAGCACTACAGCACCACTGAAGTCGCTGGCTGTAAACCAGATCAGAACAGCTGAGGAGCTGGCCATAAATGTGTATGTGTTTGGGAGATTTGTATGTTCTGCCACTAAAACAGACTCCTAAAAAGGCTGCCAGCTGCCCTCCTGCCCTGGCCTTTCTCCACAGAGCCACTTCCATCTGTCCGTGCTTTGAAAAGGTTGCGGTGCCATGGCCTTGAAGTGCTGGGAATTGACCTTTTCTGGAGGGAACAAATACTGACACTCAGAAATTCGCCATCAACCTGCCAACACAGTGATCCCGCAGGAAGGGGAGGAGGGCTTCCTCATCTGGTAGCACAACACAGACAGGGAAACAAAGCGTGACACTCAACATATATATTTCTGAAAGAGGACTTGAGCCTTAGCAGAGCTGTCTTCCCCATACAGACCTGCTCTAGGGAGAGCTCCTGAGCTGCCAGGGCCAGGAAAGGGGCAGGGGCAGGAGTGGGTGACACAGAAACCACCAGCCACATACCTGTGTGCTGGGCTAGGACACCTCTGATGGAGTAGGGGAAGGATGCTCCTGTCATTCAGATACAGGGATCAGATTACCCAAATGTCATGTCATGTTGAACGAAGCACCAAACGTTAAAAACTCCTGAATACTTTTTATGGCTGTAAACATTGACTTTGGACCACTTTCATTCCCTGTGCCTCAGTTTCCTGCTCTGACCAACACAGATTACGGCATTTTTTAAGAGGTATGGCAAGGGTGGATCCAGAAGAGTGTGTGAGCCACTCTGTGGACACAGAAGCATCCCAGCTGGGGCAACTGGCCAGGCATGAGAACATAATATAGGAGTGAAGGTGCTGCTTGCTGCCCTAACTGCTTGTCCCCATCCCATTTGAAGATAAACCATCACTCCCAGGCTGAATCCTGCCCACCAGCCTCTCTCCTATGCTGTACATGATAAGAACTTGGGCTAAAAGAGCCAGGAGCTGCAGACAGGGAAAATAACAGTGACAGTTACAATTTAGCACAGTTCCCAACATACAAGGGAGAATGTACATCAAAAGGACAAGCTTCCCCTGCATATATGTTAAAGAGATGAGGCAGACAGACAGGCAGAGCCCATGTCCAAGGCATGACACAGTCTTCTACCCACCTTGCATGCAGGAGAGTTAGCATTTTTTAAGAGGCAACAAGTCACTGACAATCCCTATTACAGCTCCTGCTTCTTCCTTCCTCATGGCCCGACAGGTTCCCCAAAGCCTGGCAGCTGCTAACGTAATCATCACATCAGGGGAAAAAACTTTGCAAAACTTTCCTTAAAGAGCTTTCTCCCCACCATGACAGAATCTACATGTAATTACAACATGTGTGCTGCTGGTCCAAAGCTGAGAAGAAAACCTGCAGGCTCACCAAAGCCTTCCCCTCTCTCCCTCCCAGCCCCTCCCAGGGACATATCACCTTGATTGCTCAAATCTGACTGTTTCCCAATCTTCTTTCATTTCACATTGACCTCCCAGCATGGCAGGCAGCAATAATCAAAGCTGTGACACGTGTGATAGCCCTGTGCCAGACAAGGCATTAACAGTTCCTTTAGATTTAAGCCCAGTTCATACCCATCCAGTAAATAGCCTTCCCAGCGAGCTCCTCAAATCCATAGTCAGTTCATCAGAAGCCACTTGTCCCAGTTTCACAAAAGACATCAAAATGAGGACTTTATATTAAGCAAAAGAAAAAAGCATATGCTGGTTTCAATGACTGTAATGCAGGAACAACACACAGGAGGGGAAAACATGCGCTGCACCAATTGCATCAGCATGCCTGATTCCAAATGCCAGCTTACCCTCCTTGGGCATCTCTAGACAGCAAAATGCAGAGGTGGTTGTCTCATATGTTGACGTAAGTTAGGAAGAATGTGGCAAGAAATGCTAACCCAGAGCAGTAAAAATGTGATAGCACAGGATAACTAGGAGATCACTGGGACCCCAGACAGAGCGCTTGCATTCTTACACCATGCTAACTCTTCTGACCTGTTTTCCCTGATTTTCTTACCTGTTCTGGCTACATTAGACTTGAGATTTTCTTACGTGTGCTGCAATCATCACTTCAGTTTCCCACGCAGATGTACTGACTCTCTGGCAGGAGCCTGAAGGGATTCTCAGGAGCATCAGGAATGAGAAAGCTGTCCAGAATACTAGGAAAGATTCAAGGGAGACGTGCCCTGCCTGGGAGCACATCAATGTCAGGGACCTTCTGGGTTAGCAAGGCCAGTCTTTGTCATTGTAGGTGTAAAAAGAAAAGCTCAGACCTCAAAACATTCTCTTTTGTCCCTGTATCTTCCACCAGCAGGCAGGGAACCTTTTCTCCTACCTCTAGTCTGACTGTGTTCATGTCCTGCTTGCTTCAGGAGCTGTACCCCATCAGCTTATGGGGCCATTTTACCTCTCTGGAACTTCTCCCATGTCAATCGGTATTTTACCATATTAAACATGCTGTTCCTGACTCTTCTGCCCTCCTCTCTGTGATCTGCTTTCCATCTTCTATATGATCTTCCAGCCTTTATCTTCATTCATGCAAGGTTAAGCTTATCCATCTTGACCTTAAGAAGCCAGACATGCAGTCAATGACACAATTTTTTGTCTACATTTGCTGAAATATCCCTCCTGATACATCCAAGAATAGCATTTTCCTTTCTGTGCCTGACATCTCGTTAGTCTGCAGTCACTTAGACCATACAGTCCTTGATCATTTGCAGCTCATCATCTCCTCCTGTACTATATCTGAGACTATCACAAGTCCTCAGATTTGTGACCTGTCATCTCAAACTTTTTGTTTTCCATCTCATTTCAAATATTCTTATTCTCAAAGTCACTTAAGTTCTTTCAGACTTGTAGTCTCATTCTCCTCTGCATTGCCAAAACTTCCAGTTCTGTGTCACTGGGCGATTTTAGCCTCAGGATCCTGCTTGCACTGACAATATCATTCACAAGAAGTAAAGATCAGTTCCAGAAGTGTTCTGTGAGAAACTCTTCTGGTAAATTCACTCCAGAGAGTTGCACCTCACCTTACAGTTTACTAATCTTCCTTTCCTCCAGCTTCACTACTAATTTCCCACATGGCACCTATCAGATACCTTACTGAAGTCTAGATAAAGGAGATCAGCAGCCTTTCCTTTGTCTAGAGAATCAAGTATCTTATCAAAACAAAGCTATCATGTTCAGCTGACACAATCTACATTTTGTAAACCCATGTTGCATCTTATCTCATTTTCCCTTTATCTCTGGGTATTTAATTGTTCTTTCCTTCAAAATTCACTTTGAAATCTCGAGTCAAGGTTGGACTAAGAGGCTTATAGTTAACTGGATAACTTGTTCTCAACACCTTACTACTTCTACTGCTCTCAGCTCATATGGCATTACCTCTACAAGACTTTATTAATCACCTTTTCTGATGGACCTACACTTTAGTGTGCCCATTCTTTCTGACCTATGGCTCCAAGGAGCTCAGTTCACTCAGATGCAGACCAGCATTGTTGGGGGTATATTACAGCAGAAAGGAGTTGCCTAGGCAGACCCAGGGGGGTGGTGGGATGTGATGGACAGAGACAGAGTCTGTGGGAGAAGTATTTTGTGACCTGGGCTCTGCTGAGATTCATCCTAAAAGTGAATAGTAGGGAGGCTGGCTCTACTGCTCATGCAAACAGGCAGCACAGGGTATTAACGAGGTGCGACCAGGCTGTTTTGTTTGTGAGCAGCTTTAAAAATGTTAGACTTATTAGCGATGGTTGTCAAAGTGTTGCTTGCAAAGTTCCCCACCATCAGAAGCAACTGCCAAAGCTTTAATGTTAATTGGACAGATTGTCTCTGGTTTTGAAGAGAAAGCTGTGATTAATGAAACAACTGTTAACAAGGCTGGAGGAAAGCAGACCCTTCACCTTCCTGTTTTTGAGAAGAGGTAAACAACAACTGGCTTTGGCTGCCCTTAAGAAGTAGCTGATCGAGGGCCCTCCTTAAAAACAAGGCCAAACCCAAGCTGCAGAGATGAATTCAAGGAACTGAGAATGTGAAGGTGCTTCATGCCTCCAGGTGGAGACAGGACACCCACAGCCTCTTCTGTAGTTTAATACCTGGGCAAATCTTCCTAGGTTTATCTGAGATTCAGAACTTACTAGAAAAAACAGTTCTGGAATTTAGGTATCTTTGGCCCCACACAGGTTCTCCATGGTCTTTTGCGCCTTTTGCACTCCGTGACTCTGTGCTGGTCTAGAATGGGCACAGTTTGCTCTCCTAATTCAGAAGTGGCTTTTATCCTCACACTGGCTGCTGAGTTCCATATTTACATTGACATAATTGGCCAGAGGAATAGCTGTAGTTCCTCCTTGGATATAAAAAATGAAGAGGATGAATGCTTTTCTTAGTCTTTCCTTATCATTGGCTTTCCCCATTCACGGATCCTTGATCTCTGCCAACTGACCATCTGGTGCTACCACCCTCCCTGAATTTCAGATCTGCTTCCTATGGATTTCTGAAGATGCCCATCGCATGACACAGGGCTTAAAACAGACAGGACCTTCACCCTCCATTATACACCCTTCCCTCCCTTCTAGGAACACACTCCCTTAACACATGTAGGCTAAAATATTTCCCATTGGTTTCATAGGGAAAGTGCATAATTGTGCACAGGAGTATCCAGCTCTCCTTCAACTTTTGTTTCCAACTTACCTTCTGCTGAAGGAGAAGGTTGAAGTGTTTGGTGCCTGAGCGCTACCAGAGTATTCCTTCTTCCTCAGTGAATTCCCTGGGGCGTCTTTTTGGAACCACCCAGCCCCATCACCAGAATTTAGGCCTTAATCTTCCCCTCCTGTAGTCAGCAGCACAACTCCAGGCTGACTTCAAGGGGACAAAGATCAAGCCTCAGATGTCTGCCTCGGGCAGTGAACTAAGAGTTCTCCCCCCCTCTCTTATGATGTACTCGAACTCTGAGGTCTCTGGTCATTACTCTCCTTGCTGCCTCATTACCAGAATGTGCCATTAAAGTTTCGCTCACTTGAAAATGATCTCTTATTATCTCTCCATGGAAATTGCCCCGGCAACAAGCTTCCTTCAATATCTATCAAGCCAAAGAAAGCCATTAGAGAAATTACAGTGAGTCGCATGGATGCTCATGCCCCTTCCCCGGCAGGTAGGCTCCCCTGGCACACAGCGCCACGTCCACACGCTGCTCTGGCTCCATCATGAGGCCAGTGGAAGAGCAGCCAAGGGTCTCTGTCAAGTTCCTTGTGAAGATGGGGTGAAGATCTGGAGCCCAAGCCAAAAGTGGTACCATTTGAGGCAAGACCACTCCCCACAGAAAAGGTGACGTGCTGGGAGCCTGGTCCTCTGTGCCCAGCACCACAAGTGTTGTTTAATAGCTAAAGTAGAGGGGAATGGCCCAGACTATCTGTACAAAGATGGGTAAAGGTTCCCAAATAATCCTTTCTGGTTGCTTTCATTTTGGAGTGTCTCCCATGAAATGTCGAGTGAGTGTCCTCTCTTCATACTAGATGTCCATAGTGCTGTTTGTCTGGCTTCAGCACACTAAGCTGCCTTTCCAGCCCATGGACGCAAGAGGCATGTCAAGGGCATGATTCATTTCACCTGCTTTAGACATCAGCACAGGATGAATTGCACCCCAGAGGTATCTGTTTCTTTCCCCTGTCTACAAAAGAAGACAAAATAGCTCACTGCTGTAGGTATCTGTGTTGCCAGATGAAGCAAATTCTCAGTGTACTATTTCCAGAGGTGCCAAAGCATTTGGATTAGGGACCTTGAAAAAATCAGTAACACCAAGTGATTATCTGTTTCCAAAATATAGCCCAAACCTCTGCACAGGGAGGACTTTGTCTTGTGATATCAGAGTGTTTGACAGGGGAAGTATCAGGCTTCATCAGACTATGTGAGACTGTATTTGATATTTAAAATGTTATAAAGTTCTCTGAATTCACATGGGTTGGCAGCAGACCAGGTCCCATGTCCTTCTTTATTCTGTACTCCCCCCATGACTCCAAGTCACAATGAAGGCACATGGTTATTATGTTTACTTTTATTTCTCTCCCTCAGCAGAATAACAGCACTGGCTTGTCTGCCACCTTTGACAACAGCATAAGTATAAAACACTCAAGGCATTTTCAGAGAAACAAACTGGAAACAAACTGTGGGAACAGGGCCCTGCTCTGCCCTTTCTATCACCAAACTCTGCAGGTTGCATTTCTGCACTTAGGAAAAGGTTTGATTTGCTACTTGTAGCCCTGAAAATGGTGAAAGGAAAAAGAATAGGGGCATGTCTTCATTGCCAGTCGGAGGTCTGTCTTCAGTAGGATTTTTATACTAGCAGCTGCATTTTAGCATCTCCTTGCCAAGCACTGGATAGCATAAGCGCAATGTGTCTCCACTACCAGGGTTACATCTCACCTTTAGCTAAGACATGCTAGAAGGGAGGATGGCAAGAGGTTATCTTCCAGGCTAGTGACAGGGGCACTGAGTTTGAGTGATCATTATGCTAGAAACGTAGCCTGATCCCAAAGAGTGTTGCATGTTGGATATCTGCTTTCCTCTGGTCAGTATTGTAGTACCTTCCCATGCTACACAGCCCTCTGCTGCATGTGTATTCTCCTATCTCTCTGCATGACTCTCTATCATGAAGGCTTGTGTCATCCCTGAAATTACTGGAGCTTCCTTGTCCCTTTTGCCACCACCCTCTGCAAATACAGGCCACTGGGCTCTGCACTGAACAAGGGCTGACACATATTTGTGGGAGCAGCTGGCTCCAGGGAGATCTTCTGTATCCTGCCTGCTGTTTTTCTGGATCTTGTCCTGACTCTATTGTCATCCGTGTTGCACCCACAGATTCCCCCTGAACTGGAACAGCTGCTCTACTTGGTGATGGACCCCAGCATTCAACCCAGGTCCCATGGGGTTGTAATTATGCCACTAAAAAATAGCTCAAACACCATGACTCCACCTTATTCCATTTGTACAGGTCCTCTTGTCAAATTGCCTGGGCAAAGTGGTGTTACAGCTTAGCTCAGGAGAGGAGGGAAGAGTGAGAAAGAGAGGAAGAAAAAGGGAGATTGAAAGAGAAACGGGAAATTCATAAACAAAGTCAAAGCAATGCCAGTACAATACAAGCAAATGGAAGATATGGTCAAGGAGAAGCAAACCATGGGCATGTGTCATATTCTTGTTCACATCTGTTAAAGGACAGCAGGTTTCTTGATAAAGCTTCTCAGAGCCTGCCTGCTGTGTAGGTCTCCAGGAAGCCTGAATTTTGGTGGTGGAGCTGACTGTACTGAAGTGGAAGGGGGAGTGCTGGGAAAACATTTTTGCATTTACCCTCGCAGAAGGCTTACAGCCCCAACAAATCTCATCTTGGTGGTTTCCCTTATCAATGCCACTGAGGTGAGTTCAGAGAAAAAAAAAAAAAAAAGACTAATCTCATGCAAGAATGGGCAGGTTTTGCTAAGCACAAACCAGAAAGAGGGTCTCTGGAGGCTCAAGAACTGTTTATGGGACTTGGTTTGGACTTCACAACCTGCTCAGCTGCAGGAAAGGGCTGTGGCCAGAGATTTTTGTTAGCTTACATGGTCATAAACCAGCCAATTAAATCTGAAACTCCCATGAGAGGATTTCATTTATTTCAGCTGGACCCCATATGTGTTCTCTTTCTCCAGCTGGCCAACAGCCAGGTCTGCTAGAGCAGCCTTGGTGTTTCCTGTACCTGGAGAGGCTTGTAAGCACTCTGCTGGTTTCCACTTACACTCTGTAATGGGACTGGAAGTCAAGACTCCTGGGTTCCTTTCCTGCCTCTATCTCCGCCTTGAGGTATGACTTCAAATAAATAATTTCCCTTCCCTGTGCTTGCCATCTGTGAAACACAGCTAATGATACTCTCCTACCTTTTAGATTGTTCTGAGATTCTCTATAATCGCAGGGTAGTGTTATTGTAGCAATCGTTCGGGACTTTCCCAGCTCAAAAATTATTTTCTGAGATCTGATTGTGCTGAAGGTTCATGTTTGCTGATCTGAGGCAGAGCAGCGGCCAGAGGGTGAAAGATCAAGCAATAGCATATGAGAGGTCTGGCACCAGCAAAGATTAAAGCATCCAATGAAGGGTATGATGAACAAAAGAAAAGATCTGACTTGGTTAATGTTATGTCAGGAATGGTCTTTCCAACGTGTTAGTAACCAACAAGGGGGAGGGGGTCATTTTCTGCTTCTTGACTCCTATTGGGATTTCTGGTTTCGCTACTCCAGAGTGGTGAAACATGGATAGTACCCAGGCTCTTGATTTGTAAAGATAGATAGTCTAGAAACATATTCAACTCAAAGTAAATCTTTACTGATTGGATCACATTAGATCATCGAAATTATGATAGCAATGGGGCTTTCAAATGTTTCTTCAGGCATGAGGATATTGAGTAGACAGTCATGGTACAGCTCTACTGCTTCAGGAAAGAAATGTGATCTTTGGGAATTGGGATTAGAATTTTCTGCGTTAGGTAAAGAGCTACTGCCCATGTCTCCCAGCTGTTGAAGAAAAGATTTGGCCAAATTGAGCCTGGATATACTTAGACTCTAGCACAGTATGTTCTGGGTCATTTCACACTGGGGAAGATGTCAATGTTTAATTGAGATTGAAAAATTGAAAGGAAACAAAGACAACTGAAGGCCTAAATGGGGTTTGTCTATGACTACCCCAGGTGGCCAGAATTCTCAGAAGATATTTAGCCTGGGGATGAATGTTAATGGCAGAAGTATTTTAGAATTATACGAGCTATAGTGAAAAATAATTTATTGCTCTTCTTACCTTATCTCATAATTTGAAAACTATGGTCTTATTCCATTAGATTAATGGTTAGGCAAATTTAATACAGGTTAAAAGAAAAAAAAAAAAACACCACACCTGAGGTACTGTATAGTCAGTTCATGTAACTCACTACTGCAGGAGGTCAGAGAGTGATATGCTGTAGTTGGAGTTAAAAAAGAGCTCTGTAATTTTACAGACATTAAGAGCATGTCATTATACCTGTGAATGGGAGAATGAAAATCTCAAACTTCAGAATGCAGAAAAAGAATAGCCTTAGGAAAGAAATTTCCCCATCTTCTCCCATCACCTTTCACACTACTGGGGAGTTGTATTAGACTGGGTTATTGCCATTACCTTTGGAATTGCCTGCTGGCAGCCACCATAATGTATGCGGGTGTTCACCCGTGCAGTGAGGCACATCAATGAACATGGTCTCATTCAGTTTACTGAACAAGGCTCTGAGAGCCCACCTGCTTATTGGTTTAAGGAAGCACTTGCTGCCTGTACCCTGAAATGCAACAGCCACACCATTTTCCACAAGCAGATCTCCTCCATGTCCAGTGGGTCTGGCCAGCAGCAGACAAGAAGAAAGGCAGTGCAGTTTTGATAGTACTTGGTGCCCTTCAACTGATAGACTCTCACCCTGTAGAGTCTCTTTTGTAGTTGTCATCTCAGGGACTGACCCTCATGGTTTGAGAGGAAAGTGATGGGTATCCAGCATGGCACTTTCCCCATGGGGACACTGTTCCACATAAGACAATACTTACTGGGCTTTCTAAAAGCAAGCTGGAGGGAGCTGTATTTCCATGGAGGCAAGCAGCATCAGGAGCAGCTAGAGGCCTCCATGCAAGTTGTTTCACCCTCTAGATTTTCACAGATCCATGAGATCAGACAAGTTAGGAAATCTGG
Source organism: Tyto alba (assembly GCF_018691265.1). NCBI lineage: Eukaryota > Metazoa > Chordata > Aves > Strigiformes > Tytonidae > Tyto > Tyto alba. The sequence goes on from NW_024881273.1 coordinate 8,917,704, forward strand.
AGCTCCTTTCACAGTTTCCTTTTTACCAGGAAGAACCATGGCATTTGATTCCTGATGTCATGACCCTACTGTCTACACAAATAGCTCCTTTTTAGGTGAGGAAGGCTGTCATAGAAGGGCATCCTGGGTCCCAGAAAGATGTCATGGATGTGACAAGCACACTGTGAACAAATGGGACACTTTCTTGGGTGATGTATCTCCATCTCCCTTAGTTCATGGTTCATCTGCACCGTTAGGTGTCAAGCTACACTTTCCTCCCCAGCAGCTGAATGAAGACAATTTTGTTTGTCACATTCCTAAGAATTAGCTACATGTGGGAACTCAGTGCCTTTTACACCTGCCTTTACCTTCAAAAATTGCATTAATCTGGATTTAAATTGGCATTGTTTTCTGTGTTGTGTGAGGAACTGGGGAATAGTCATGTTTTAGTCAGGTTCTAATTTGGTGGAGAATTAAAGCCTCATAAATAAGTCACAGTATTTATTCAGCATGTTTGATGAAGATGTCCTTCCTATAGCTCCAATACAATCCTTTTTCTTTTTACAAGCAGAACACAGTGAAACACAAAACATTTTGTATGCCATCAGCACACAAAACTCATGGCCCAAGTATTTAGCTGGTGCAAACTGGCATGGATTAGTGGCTGGCAATGCAAATGCATCCACTGATACTGCATGAAGAGGTGTCAGAGCTGACCTTGCTTTGCTCTCACACGTCTCTGTAACATTGCTCCCAACTTGTGCGATCATACTTGCATCTCCCTACAGCTTCCCTGTCTCCCTGTGGAAGACTTTGCCAGCATGCTGGCTGTGAGGAGAAGGGCTCACAGTACTGAAATGGTGCAGTGGGAGTTATTTCCTCCCCTGCGTGGCTGTAAAACTTGCTGTGCCACCCTATTGCCTATATTCATGGGGAAACACAGTTGGATGCTGTACTGGCAATATGCTGGAGAGCATTTCCCGGGCTTAGGTGAGAGATGCGCCTCCAAGCCACCAAAAAGGCCTGAAGCAGGAGCAGCCAGCTCAAGACCTGAAGTAAAATGTGTTTCATCCAGTCCCATGGCTCAAACTTTCCTTCTGGCTTCCCTGGGCTTTCTGGCTCCACTGAGATTATAAGAGGAACACATACCTCTGCTCCGTGCACTCCTGCTGCCGGCTCTTGGACTCTTCCGCCAGCCTCGCCAGCATCCCAGGGCCCAAATGGCCTTTCTCCAGCTCAACTAATCTGTCACTGCTGAATCTGTCAGCTGGCAGATAATGTATGTGCACGAGCTCTGAGGTGGGCAGGGAGGAATGGCACAGACCCAGGATTTACAATGCGCACATCCAGGGGAGTGGGGATAAAAGCTGCAAACGTGATTATTTTCTCTCCCCATTTATAGCAGGCTCCCCAGCCCATACAGGGGGAGTAGCACACAGGAGGCTGGTGGTTTTCTAGAAGCTTTTGCTGATACTGATTTAATCCCAGATTTTCACTGTCTCCCTGCAAAGTTCCCCTGCCCCCTGAGAAACCTGCGCGGCTGACATCTGCCAGAAAATTGAAAGCAGGGTGTGTGGGGCAAAGCCAGCTTTGCAGGAGTGTATCTTGTGCTCTCCTAGGTTGATTTGGATAGCGCTTCCTCCCAGCTCTCGGTGCCTGCTGCTGCGGATGAGCAGATCTGCAGTCACGGGGTCCCCTTGTCAGATTGATCCGGTGTTGTAAATCCACAAGCTGTGTGTGCGTGCACCCTGGAGTCCCCAGCTAAACCCCATCTGCACAGCGCAGAGGAGCTGCAAGCCTGGACCCCGTGTGGCAGGAGCCCAAGTTGGCACTGCTTCAGCTGGAGACCATCCACCAGTGACAGGCCACGCTAAGGCTGCGTTTCACAGTTTGTGAATCCCTGTCAGTGTCTGAATGTCTCTGGGCTCTACATGGCAACCAACACCCCGCTCAGACCGCTAGCCTCCCTGTTAAACAAAGTTCCTTATAATTAACCATCTCCGAAAGTCCTGCCCCTTCACATGCAGGCCACCATCCCCTCCCTGCATTGCAAGCTGTTCATTTCAAAAGACATGGATCAAACACCAGGCAGGACTTTCAGTAAAACATATTCAGACCGATGCTATGGCAAGTAATTATGATGATCCCTGCCTTGGAGATCAGTGACCGGGCTCACAAAGCAGTAAAGCTAATCTCTTTATATCAGTAGCAGGATGAATCCGAACTCTTGCATCCGAGTTCAGTTACCTGGGTCATGCCCCATGCCAAGATGCATGGTCCCACACATGCTCCTAGAAAGCCCAGGAGCTTTGCTGGCTGTGTGTTGGATCAAACACTGCCTCGTGCATAGAGCAGGACAGCTGAAAGGCTTGACACTGAGCTGATGAACCAAACAACACGCAGCACCGCTGCAAGCACCACGTCGCCCAGGAAGATGGAGCATGCCTTCGTAAGGCACACTTTAATTGCACAGAGCTGTGACAGCTCTTGTGGCGCCATCTGAATTACCATGTCAGCTGGACGCTTACCACCAAGAAAATAATAAACACTTCAAAACAGGGTACATCAATGCTGTGGACAGCCTTTAAAACATGCTCGGTTCCCCCACCAAAGGAGCAGGTGTTTCTATTTGATGCTCTTCTTGTGAAGCCAAAGAGGCAGAATCCCGCTGCATGTTTCTGGTGACACAGAAAGTAAACAGTAATTTACCACCCACTCTGCTCTCAAGTCCTCGCTGAAGAATTAGGACCTGACATTACCTCCCTGAGACTGATAAAAATTGGGAATTACCCTATGGCAGTCTGGCTGCTGTGAAGCTGGCCTGAGGACTGCCTTTCTTCCGTGGTGGCCCCAAAAATTGTCAACCTTTGTGTTTGGATTGGAGGCCAGGGGGTGTTGCTGAGCCACACCTGCAGATTTATTGAAGATTTTAATATGGATATTACAGACAAACCAAACTTTCCTGTCCTTTACACTTAGCTTCTCCAAGCACCTGCTCTCTTTCCAGTTCTAGCTTTGGAGAAGGTTGTGTGTGCATCTTCTGCAGCACTGCCTCCACGCAGGGTTAGCTCCTCAGCCGGCATAGGAAGTCAGCATCTACTTCACAGCGTGATGCTCCCTCGTGAGAGACTGCATGGGATCCCTCCCCGCTAACTTCAGCTGACCAGAAATCAAGCACTTGTTATTAAGCAATTGTCTGGACTTTTTCTATGGTCACTGGACAAAGATTGGCATGTCCCAGGACAAATTACTGCCATCATACAGTGGGTGTCTGGGGAAAGAGGGGTTGAATTACCACCTCATTAGGGCTATGCAAAACAGCAAGAACATGAAACTCGCTTGATTTGGCTAAAAAACCTGATCTGCCCCTGGGGTAAATTAGTAAAGCTCTTCTAAACCATGCCAACAGCACATTTGGATTGATCAATAGCCCTGGCTCAGCTATCCCTGATATGTAGGAGCGCTAGTCTATAGCAATTACCTAAAAGCCTGGGAAGGGGAGGAGACCAAGTAATTTAGCAAGGGGACAGGGCCTTTGCATTGATTAAAAAATGTAATGGGATCTTTGAGATGGCTTCAAAGTTGCCCCTGAGGTACTTCATCAGCTAGGGGCAGAAGTCACAGCACTGCTGGGGCTTTGCCTCTGTCCTCCAGCCCGGCAAACCACGTGTAGTCAGGGAATCTCTTCTACCTGAAGACAGTGCTTTGCTGGGGGGGGTTGTCCCTACAGCCAGGTTACAACAGCAGCGGATGGGAGACTGAAAGAGAGATATGCCAGAGATTAGAGAGCATCGGGATAGAAAGAGGGGCAGGGCCAGCATGTTTAAATCGATGGAACAATCAGTTGGAGGTTAAAGCAATTTCGAGATTAGGCTGCCTTTATGGAAAGCAGTGATCTCTTTTTGATGAGAAAGCCATCCCAGCCTACTGTTGTAATCTTACCTCTTCTCATGCAGTTTCCCTGTGTCCCGTGGCTGACCCACTTCCTTTCGCTCCTGTGCTTGTTTCCTTCAAGTGCAGTTTTAGCTCCAAACCACATAAACACCTTGTTTAAATTGCTTTAATCTCCAAGTGTTCTTTCTATTGATTTGAAACAGTTAAGCTGTCAATCAGCCCTTTCTTTTCACACTGTGGACCAGGGAGGAAGATTAAAATAACAAACAAACAAGAGGCGGATGGGCAGGGAAGTTAAGTCTGAATTTCACAGGGGATGCTAGCTCTTAGGAGCCTGGAAACGGGTGGAAATGAGGTCCTTCCAGACGCTGAACTGTGTAGAAAGGCCCTATCTAGAATGGAGGTCAGTGTGTGATGCCCTGCAGTGCCCTGTTCTTTCAGCTAAGCCATTCAGACACTCACACTGTTAACGTAGGACCTGGATATGTCTTCATGCTAAGTACTGTGCAAATACTTCCAGCAGACATCCTCAGTCTTACAAAGTTCGCAGTCAGCACTGATAAGACAGACCAAAAAAAAAAAAAAAAAAAAAAAAAAGAAAAAGATAAGACAGGTAAACAGATGCACAGAGAAAAAGTATTTTTTCCAAGGGCAGTGCATGAATCCTAAGGAAGACTGTATCCTGATGAGGATCTAGCACCTCATCAAAAAAACTCAATAAACACATTCAGGGTGACTTTTTTATGCAGCAGTGAGGGAGGGAATGGACCTGCACTCTTACAGATACACACGGCATGTGAAACCCAGCCTGCCTGCAGCTCTGCCCCCGAAGGCTGTACAGAAATGCCATTGAGGAAGGACATCTGAGCTGGACCACTGAAACTGCGGATGCTCTTGCAGTCTGTGGATACATCCCCTGGCACTTTCCCTCACTTGGATAGCATACCAGGCCATCTGCACTCAGGACAATCCTGATGCAACCTTGAAGCAGCAAGCTATTATTTCATCATTACAGCAAGGATAATGACAGGGCCAAAGAGGCTGATTGCTGCTGGAGAGGTCAACTGTCAAGGAACTAAAGAGAACAAAGATGAGGCATGGCACGTGTGGCTTTGCAAGAGGTGTGCAGCTGGCTTAGCCTTGCTCTAGTCAGAGTATTGATCACTAAAATGAAGCTGAGGGTCTCTAGTTAGAGTCTTCAAAATGGAAATGCACTGAAGTCCAGTCCAGCGCTAGTCACACACTCTGAAAATCCATCAATTAATCACATTATGCAAAGCCAATATTAGACAAAGCAGCACTCTAATACTACATGTGCTTACTCTGCTATGCATGGGCTGAGGAGAAACCCCTCCAGTGACCCACTTCCTTCTGTCCCGGCACATAAAAGTGGGTTTTTTTACAGCCCCATGAGTGTGAAAATGATTCACCCTGTACTTAGCTCTAATGAGAGGGAAAACAAATTTCCCAGGACTCTTCCCCTTGCACCCAGTGCAGAAGGACTTTCAGGGAAATGCTTCTCCAGCATTGGGTACTGAAACCCTCTGAAGGTCCTGGCCTGGGAGGGACAGCAGATCAGGGAGGTGACAACCCCAGAGGGGCTGGAGGGACCCAGGGGTGTGAAACAGCGCTTGCAGCAGCGCTCTGCTTTCTCCCAAGGCAGAGCTGCCAGTCCCGCAGCTGGGGCACACAGAGATTCCTGGGAAGGGCTCATGGAACAAAGAGGTCTGAAACTGATTGGGTCATTCATTTGAATGTTTAAAATAATAATAATACAAAACCCCTCTTTGAATAGGTTTCTTTCCCCTCCAGCAATTCAAGCAGCTGCTCGATTTCCATTTGGCCTCAAGATCCTTTTATTGATATGCTATAAAAATTTGCATGTGGTGGAAAGGTTGCTGGAGAGCTTGCGGTGGGAGGGTCACACCTTTGTAGCTACAGGGGCTGAGCAGCTTTCACTTTCTTCTTCTGACTTTTGGGAGCAGGAGTGGGAATAAAGATTGGGGCAGAGGGGTCATGGAGGAACCAGCAGAGATAAAAAGATGAAAGAGCCCTGTCTGCACAAAATGAAGTGACTGTCCTACAGACAACAATCTCCTACGTTACTTTTCACTAGTACACTCTCAAAAGGCGGCAGTGTTAGATACAGAATAAAGTGGAGGTCCTAGGGGGAAAACACTAGGTGATGAGAAGAATAAAGATGGAATAATGAATTTAAATAAGGGGTAGATTTAAGGTTAGATGTACAGTTGGCCTTTCACTTCTGGCTATACAAAATACTTCCTTTTTAAACACTTACTAATATTGTTCGGTCAAATAGGAGAAGGGAAGGAAGGCAAGGAAGGCATCAGAAGTATTAATGTGATTTTTGGCATGATAGGCAAGGCTGGGGGTGGCGGGGGGGCAAGCTGCTTCTACATGGGGGAGCTTCAGAAAATCCTGACACCTCAGAGAAAATCTTCTGGAGGCTGGTAGAAGACAACTCTACACAGGGAGCAGTGTAATACGGAGAAGGAAGAATATACGTCAGCACTCCCTTTCTGATGATAGAGCAAAGTGTCATTCCAGGAAAACAAGCAAATTTCAAGGAGGAAAAAGAGAGAGGCTATAAAACAAGTAGATTTTTTATATATATACAACACATACAGACGGGATTGATTTCGTGTTTTTAGAGGACTTCAATCCTATGAATAAAGATGGCTTTCCCCAGCTCCCCTCTCCCAGTTGTTCACAGCTGGCTGCCAGCCATCAGACACAGCAGCAAGGGCCAGAGCACAGAACGGAGCAGCCAGACCGACACTGGTGGATGAAGACTACAAGAACAGGACAGAAAGAGGCCTGGGGAGAGGTATCAACTAAAATAGAAAAGGACAGCACCAGGGCCACAGAACAATGGCTTAATTTGTGGGCTTGTTTTGCTCTGTAGGGGTGGGCTGATGTGACACCCACGCACTGAGCAACAGCTGGCAACATCTGCCACAGCTCCTCCTCTTCTTCAGCTTTCAAACACTTGCTGTCCTCATCAGTTCTTACTTCTCCTCCCCTTGCACTTCCTGACTGCTGCAGTTTGCTTTTTTTTAATGAAGTCCCTTATTGGGGCTTCAAAGGGGAGGTGCACCGAAGTCAGGAAGAGGAAGGAATGGTGCCTTCCAGTCTTTCAGGTTAAAATTGCAAACACACACATATGCATACACATTGAAAAAGCAAAGCAAGGAGGGAAATCAATAGCCCTGGTCAAAACTCATTTTCAAATCCGAACGAAGCTTGTGATTAGTAGAGCCCCACAGAAGTCACTCTTTCCAGTCTGGATCTGATCCTTAAATGTCAGCCTTGCAAAATCATAGAAAATTAGGGGTGAGCAGGACTTTCAAGATGCCACCTAATCCATCCCCTTGTTAAACAGCCCCATATGCACGAGACTCAGCAGTCACAGGAAATGCCATCTCTTTTTTAGGGTTTGGTGCTGTGTTTGGACTAGAAAAGTGCAATGAGAAGAACCTGCTTTCTTTACTGAATTTACCCAACCCCTGAAGGCCAGTGTGCCCCAGCATCTCCAACATGAGCAGGGCTGATCACATACTCAGACCCTCCTCATCACTAGCTCTGCCAATGGGCTTTAGCATCTTCCCCACAGGGTTCAAATGGGGTGGGGAGATTTGGGAGGGATGATCATGTATGGAGGAGAAGTAAATTCAGACAACTCTAATCTTGTCTCCAAAATTAGTGACTTGTTTTTAACCTGTATTTCGCTGAATTACACCTTACAACCATAGTCAATCAATAAACGGTGATGGGGTGGGAGGGTAGAGAACCAGGCAGGGATAGATGGGGAGATACGAGAATGTGACAGAGGAAATGAGGAAAATAAGCTCTGGCCACATGAGCTCATTTCTGAAGGTGGATGTAACTGGTGGTTAGCAAAGTCCAACTTAAGCACTATTATCTCCTCCCTAGCTTGCGATGTAAATGTCAGCTTCCTGCAGCAGGGAGAGGACCACTAATGGCTGCAGCAAAGCAAGGAGGGGCAAGGAACTTCCAAATGAGCTTGACATTTTCTTAACCTGAAACAAATGGAGGCTGTGAAAGGCCAGGGAAGGAACCCATCGGAGTGACTGAGAGGGCTGTAAATGAAGAGCAAGACCTCGCTTAAACACAGCTATTTGTAATGGGCTGTCGAGGCGTGACAGAGGGTGAGTTGTGGGAGTTTGCATTGGGAGGGGGTGCCAAGAGGGTGGGTGGAGGAGCAGATGTGTTCACACTCCCTTTTGGCAAAGAGGATAATAACATTTGCCTTCTTTAAAGGGAATACTGATGAATAGTTAGTAAGCCTGGGCTGGGCTGCTTTCCACAGGCTCACTATCATCTCTGAGGGCTTTTCCTATGGCAGGATTTGAGAATCAGGACCTCTAAATTAAATAAAGAAGTTATACAGCAGGAATTATTCCCTTTCTTGCAAAACTCAAAATTCAAAGAGATTTTTCATCCGCCTCGGGACAAAAATGAGATCTTGATATTTTATGGGCTAAACTGGGAGGGGGAGAACAACAAACAAGTTCCCCTAGATGTCAATATATTGATGATCAGCTCAGTCACCTAAGACATGGTAAATGCAGATTCAAGTCTTTGCCTCAGCCTGGTTCAGAGCAAGGCTGCTGTAAATCATGGCTTGGTCGCTCTTTGGGTGACAGTCCTGTGTACCTCAACACTGTGACTCAGTTCAGCATCTCTCTGCCCATTAGACTTGTCCCAGTATGTAATTCATCTAACCTGGTTCGTCCCCCCTCCAAAAAAAACAGATGTCAACCCATGAGCATTTTCCAATTAAAATCCATTTAAGGGAAATGAAGGCATAGTAAAGGATCTGTGGTGCTGTGTCAGACCAAAGGTTCCTTGACCCCTGCCTCTGAGAGCAGACTGAAAAGCTTCAGAGAGGGTCTAAGATCAGGACACATAAAGAATGACCCTTTATGTCAGCCAGTTTCCAAAAGTTACACCTCTAACTACATGTAGTTTGTGCCATTGGAAGAATACTTGGGTTTGAGGTGCACCTCAACCTACTAAGTCTCCTGGAACTTTCCTTGAACCAACATAAGAGTCACCATATTATTTTTGCTGCACACAGGTACGTGCATGGTTTTGAAAAAGCTGCTTATTACAGTTCAATGGAGAAGGATAGATCATATTTTATCACAGATTCGCTTGTAAGGTTCATTATTGATTTTAATGTACCTGTGCCAAGAGGCAACGACGGGCACAGTTTTTTAAAGAGAAGAAAAGAAGATTAAATATACTCAATCCTTGTCACCTTAGCAAACATTTATCCATCCAGTTGTGTGTGATGAGAAGTCTCTATTCCAAAGAAGGAATTAAATTTTAATAGGACAGAAACATGTTTGTAGGGCTGTCATGGCCCAGGATTGGAACAGACTACAGCACTGCAGAGAAACACCAGAGGCTGCTGACAGAAGAAAACCAGAAGTTGATAACTTATGACTGAAACGACTTACAGTGGGGAAGCAGGTGATGTGGGACAGGACTGATGTGGTGACTTAGCCACTGATGGTAGGGAAATTCCCTGCTCCGAAAGAGGCGGAGCAGCCCCCAGAATTGCCCTGGCTGTAGCTACAGCTCACAATGTGATGCCAAAGTTATGCTGAAAGCAAGAAAATCCCAGTACAGCCAATAAGGTTCCTCACTGGTTTATACTCACTGCCATGGGCTTCCTCAGCAGCAGGACTCAGGACTGTGTTTACAAGTAAGCCTTTTCCCTTCTTTACAGATGGGCTTAGCTCCAGTTGGGGAATGTTTAATCCTTGCAGGTAATGCCAGCCAAGCTCAGTGCTAATGAGAAGGTTAATAATCTCCTTGCTTGGGCAGAGGCAGGCTTGCACAGCAAGTGGAACTTTTCTGGGATATTCAGGTTAAGGGCAGTGTCTCCAGGACCAAAGCAAAGCGCGTGATGTAACGTGCACTGATGAACTGGATCAGTGGAGGCTGGCAAGTGGTTTGGGCAACTCGCACCCCCTCTGCCGTGCTCGGTACCACTGAGCGGGCACAGCAGAGGCTGCTGCTCTCCCACCGCCCCGCTGTACACCGAGGTTCACTCCGTGCTCCAGCGAAGAACTCACTTTACCTCCTGCCCTTTATTGGCCTGCACAGCTTCTTACTTCCAGTCATTACCAGCCACGGTCTGGATTTAATGAGGCCAGAGTTCACTGGATGAAATAAATGCAGGTCCCCGAACCTTCTAAACCAAAGCTAATGAAAAATATATGCTCCCTCACTCCCGCTCTCATTTTCGCATCCTGCAAATTATCTGTGCTAATGCACGCAACTCTCTGCTCCTCCGCGGCTTCAGATGCTGAACTTTGAGTCTTTGTCACATCAGCCGGCACCAAGTAATTCCGTACAGAAGTCTGACATTTCCAGTTGAAAAAAAATAAATTGATTAAAATTCAACAGGCATGTAGTGTTCAGCTTTTAAAGGTCGGCGAATCTAAGGAACTATCAACTGTAAAATAATTCAGCATTTAGAGGGGAGGGGCAGCTGGGGGGGTCCTGGGAAGAGGGAGGGAGAACAGAATGTTAGGATCATTTACTGCCTGCATTTCACTGTCAAGAACATAATTACAGGCAATTTAATTATCATATAATGGAAAGGGTCCATATTCCTGAGCATCACAGCCAGATCCTACTTTGCCTCCCTGGGCCCTGCGCAGTGCAGACATGGGGAGGGGACTCTCACAGTGACCAGCTGTTCCTGTGGGCGAGTGTCTGCAAAGGGACCTTGGAGAATGAAGATAGGTAATGTTGTTTCTGACGCTTCTTATGTTGGAGACTGGATCAGGCTCATCTGAAGGAGATTTTCAGTCATCTAGTAGAAGGAAGAAGGATCAGGCTGTTTGGTGCAATAGTGGCAGAAAACCCCTACCAAGAGAACTACTCTCACATGGAAAGTATAAATTTACCTGGGCACAGGTCCTCTTTCTAGCACACTGCTGTCTATTTGGTTCTGCATGTCTCCTGTGACTTCTCTGTTACTAGGAGGCTCCACTGAATATGGAAGCTAAGAGGGACAAGCACAGCCCCATAAGTGAGCTGCAGAGTACTGATCCCAGAGGAAACCAGGTCAGGGTTTCAAGAGCTGCCCCATCCATCTCATTTCACTGGAGGTCTACCAAGGCCCAAATCCTGTATCTTGAAGTTCCTCCAGTCCTGCCATCTGGATTTTCCTTTTTGAGGTCTGCACTACCGAGTTTTGAGTAAGATCAAGTTAGTCAAACAGGAAGCAAAGCCCCTTTGCACCAACATGGATGGACTACCAACATTTACACGAACAAGAAACCTGGAGACAGAAGTCTTCAGCCTTCTTTGACAGGTTGCAAGTTACTAATTAGGACACTCTCTCTTCCCTTTATTGCACTGTACATGTATAAATCATGTTATCTAGGGCATGGCTTCTCCTTTTCCTGTTCCCTTATCCTACCCTCTTGTTCAAATTTTTGTTTTTCACACCCTTTTGTGCACGAACTTGAGACCAGCTCTTTCCAGCCTGGAACATGTTTAATTTCACTGTTCTGTTAGGTCAAGAAATACATCCCATGGGAAGGTCAAGAAAAACATCCCATCTAAAGTTTAGTGGCAGAGAGAGCAGAGGAGGGGTTGGAGCCCACTTGGGTGGGGTTTGGGGTTGGAACCTGTGGGCAGTGGGCACTTGGCCTTCTGCTGACGTTCTGACCCAGTTTAGCAGGAAGTGGGCAGTGTGATGCCCTGATTGCCCTTCCCAGGGACGGACTGCAGCCTGTTGTACAATCCAACTGTGACCCCTACAGGTCTCTGAAAGGAGAATACTGATTTCCTCAGAGGCAGGCACAGGGAGAGAAAGAGAAGGATCTCCTCCATCCTTATCACTCAGTGAATATCAGGGTACAGCTGATATGCTGGTGATTCATATTCCTTGTAATATCAAATTCTCCCCTCACACAGGTGTCATGCCATTGATTTTAGTGGGGACAGGACCACTCTGACTGAAGGGAAAAACATGGTCCAGGAAGTCACTGGTGAATTGTGCCCTCCAGGCCAGAAACCACCTGAAGGACTCAGCTCCAGGGAGCAAAAATACACATCAAAGGAAAAGAAGATGACTCCTACTGCAAGGTGGCTGTAGGAAGCTTTTCCAGGGGAAACTGTGACTCAGCAACAGGCCAAACCAACCCTGAAAAATTGAAATGAGGGTAAGAGAAAGAGAAAGTCCAGCAGGCACATTGCTGTTACTCTGCCTATTGCCCAAATGCTGCTGTGTCAGTAAAAAGGAGAGGCAGAGGAAAGGGAACACTGTTGTCTTCATTTGAAATGCTCCCAGTCTAATCTTTCCTAACTCAGCTCTGTCCCTGGGCCTCTGTCTTGCCTTGTCTCAACAGGAATCCACTACAGTGCATCACTGCAAGCTCCTGCTAAGCTTTTAACCTCATTGGCACAGTACCAGAAAAGTTTCCCTGCCCCTTATCGTGCCTGGTGAGTTCCTTTTGCAAGCAGTGGGACACCCCCATCCCCACACTATCTCCACCCATCATATTAGCTCAACAGAGGGATTCAGCTCTTCCATCTCCATATACAAGACTTGGACCTCCCTTCTCCAAGACCATGAAGAGACAGCCCTTGTCTCCAACACACTACGTTCTTCCCTTGGATCACGGTGAATCAATCCTACCGCAATTATCTGCACACCTGCATGGGCATCTCCCCACGTGGCCAAGACTCTCCAAATCTTACCCCTTCTGGCAGGAATCCCTATGCCCTGAAACCTGTGCCAGGGAAAGAGGAGAAACCCCGGTAGCCCCACAGCCCATCACTGCGGAGCTTGCACAGCCTGGAGCTGGGGAAGGTGGGTCTCACAATTCCCCATGAGCAGGGCCTGCTGATGGCAACACCCAGGGCTCAGTCACGAATCAAGGGCAGCCAGGCTAGCCGCTCTGCCTCCTTCCCCCTCCCACTGATACACAGCAGCCAAAAAGCACCATGTTGATTATTCAAGAGTGGACTCTTAACAGCTCTAATCAGTTGATAATCCAATAACACACTCAGCTGAGCTGCACTCTCAGCTCCCAGGTCCCTGCCGCTGAGCGAACATTTACAGCTGCCTCGTGTTGATAATAACTGCCCAGCAGTCGGGAGGAAAGCACAGCAAATGACTCTCTGCTCGGTGCCGCCAGGTCAGAGGCTGGCAGACCTTTCCACCCATCTCACCCCTGCCTTCCCCTGGCTCCCCTCCGCTCGCAGTTTGAGCAGACTGCTGCACAGTTGGCTGCTGGTGGGGTCCTGTCTTTTGCCTTGCATGCAGCTGTGCAACAGCCCGGCCCCTGGGATCCTCAGGAAAATAACTTGCCTGTTCACTTGAGCTACCCCCCTGGCAAAACTGCTTTAAATGTAATAAATAAAAGGGGAAGCATCAAATCCATCATTTTGAGGGCATTTGAAATGCAAGATGCCAGGGACCAGCCAGCACAGCCTGAGGCCCTTTCAGTTCTCCAACACTTCAGCACAAACTGTGAGTGTTCAGCCTGGGTGGCCTGGAGCCAGCACACAGGGAGAGACAGTAAATGCAGAAATATCCCTGCCTCCGCACCACCCCAGCTTTCCATCCCCAGCCCCATCCTGAGGCAGGCAGAAAACCATTCACACCTGCTTCTCACTGCTTTCACAGCCTGATTTCTCAGAGATAGCTGGCTGAGTCTCCTGGCAAAGTCCTCTCTCTCTGCCTCACCTTCCAGGCATCCATTTTGCATAACTCCCCTTGTCCACCCAGGCCCCTCTCTGGGTCTCTGCCACACTCTGGGGTCTGTGCTCAGCCCCCTCCTGCCCCACACAGGGTGTCTGGCCCTGCCTCATTAACCAACACCCCTCATTAGCCATTTCCTCCACATGTATCGTCAGGGCTGCACTAGCAAAAAGGTGTGGAAAGCCATTTCTGGGCCTAAATAGAGATTTTTTCCATTTAGAGATTAAAACAGTTTCCCCATGCATTGAAATTAATAGTTGCATCTGTGTGCTCATGTGTATGTTCTTGCATATGTGCAAGAGTTTGTGTGTTCAGAGCATATCACCCTTTATCTCCTGAAACACTTTAGCTGGTAGATTTATTAGACAAAAGGGTGTGAAGAAAGCTGCATCCCTACTGTAACCCTTTATTGGGCACCTGAAGAAAAAAACTAAAATGAAATAACCCAAAGCAGGGTGTTTCTTCATCATCAGCTCTCACAGTTCCCAAATGCCTCCAAATAGTTATTGTTCATGGGCACCCCCATGGATCAGGAAAATGCATTGCTCCTAGTAATATTAAGATGTTCAGGTCTAAGGGAAATTAAACCAGGGTTGTTGTTCACCGGGGTGTGTGAAAGGGAGACGAGCTGGACCTGGCCTCCTCAGCAGCCAGGGGACAGTGGGCACCGCGCACCCAGGATCCCCACACCCCTCACGGGTTTATGCTGCTCTTTCTATCCCGGTGCAAAACTTCCCCCTGCTCAGACCCCATGGCAGGGACTGCTGGCCTGCTCTTCCTCCCCTTCCTCCTCTCCCTCCTCCTCCTGGCAGTGCTGCCAGCCTCACACCCAGCAGAACAGGTCCGGTTGCCCATCCTCACCCACAGCCCCCTGCAGCCACCCAGGAGGGTTCCCAGGGGGGCTGCGGAGGCAACAGTCACCCCCCCACGCACCCTGTACCTGCCCTGCTGCACCCCTTCCACCTCTCCCCAAAAGCCAGCTTGTTCCCCTCTGCCCCTTCTCCTCGCTTTACCTGTCTTCTCCCCTTTCCTGCAGAGCCCAACTAATCCTGGGTGTCAGCTCCCCGGACCTGCACCAGGGACAAACCGTGCTCTCCTGTACTCGGCAGGTGGGGGTGGCTGCAGCGTCTCTCCCCTGTTTTGGCAGGTCACTCTCCCATCTCCAACCTCCCCTCGCTCCCTGCAAGGTCTTTCCCACAGCGGGTCCCAACCAGCAGCTCTTTCTCTCCCGCTACTTGTGCTCCCCGTCTCCTCTGGCACAGAGCTCCGTGCCAGGCTGCCAGGCTGAGGCACCAAGCGGTAGGTATTGCCTCTCACCCCTCAGGGTAATGCTCACTGCTGCAGGATCATCAGCGATCAGGGCCACGGGAGTGGGACACGCACACCCTGATGCAAAAGGAGTGCAGGGACCAAAAGAAAAGCTCATTAAAATCCAGAGCTTGCTTGCACAGCACATGCAGCAAACTTAGTTCAGTGTTTCCCCTTGTGCTGCTTATTTTGGGTAGAGTGCAGATCTTAATAGACTGCGATAGCTCTGATAGGGCTCTTCTGCTCTAGTGTGTGTGTGTGTAATCCCTTCTCCAAAAAACAGTCCTGTGATTATATGCTTAAGCAAGAGGCTTGAAAAACCCCAGGGACACTGAGAGAGATTCTCTACGGAAGAATCTGGGAAGAGCTGGGGGTTTGGAACTGAAAACAAAGTGAAGATGTGCCATAAGATCCCTTCTTTCCCCCTTTGCAAAAATCTTCACAGCAATAATGATGAGCACTGAGCGTAGGAAGGGGAGGGCACTGCAGGTGTGCGTGGGAGACATCTTGTCTGGTGGAGTAAGGGGCACAGGAGGGTTGAAAAGCAGAGGAGCTTGCACAGCACATCTCCAGGGGAGCACCTCCTTGGTGGAGGCTCTTCAGGGCTGCAAAATGTAGCTGGCAGCACCCCAGCACCTAGTCTGCACTGGTGAGTTCAGGCCAGTGGTCACCTCCCCACCGGTGGTTTTGAGGTGTTAGCCGTTCACTCCTCTCCAGTCCTTTCCAATTTCACACTAACTGGGCCAGTGCACAGCAATTTAGCATGATCCCACTGGGCCATGGAAGGTCCATGCGGGTCCTGACCAGCCTCGTTTCACGCTCCAGGCACAGGGATGATCCCCAGGAATATGATGATCTGCCTTCACCTCCCCTCTCCCAGGGCCAACCTTTCTGATGCTTCTGGGGTCCACAAGACCAGGACATGAGGGAGGGGAAAAGACCCATCCATACATCAATATCTGCCCCTGCCCAGGTGATTCCCTGTACCAGTGTCTTTCAGCCCTTTTCTGGGACTGAAGAGGTGGTCTTAGGCAGAGTGTAAGGGGTGAGGATGGGCAGAGGGTATATGGACAGCACGAGAGCTGGGTACATGGACTGATGGGCTGGAGCAAACCGTGCATCATGGCACTTAAATATTTCCAGGGCTTCCTCAGCCTTCTCCACATTTGGCCTTTGATCTCTTTGGTACATTCACTCCTCAGCCTTGACAAGGAGGGGCCCAATTAGCAGAAACAGCTTTACAGTGGAACCCACTGGGCTGAGACTCCCAGCTCATTTCACATATCGCTGGACCCTGCAAAGCCATCAGTTGGTAATGGCTTTCCCTCAGCACTGAGACCCGGTAGCCCTGAGCCGAAGGCTGTGTGGTCTGTTATGGTCCCCTGCACCACCTGCCTCACCCCAAATACCACCCCACTGTGCCACAGGCATCCCTGCTGGGACGCAGTGACAGTGCACAGCAGTTTCTCCTGGGGCTTTGCAGTTTTCTCCTTGCACAGAGCACCCAGCGAGGAGTTGCTGCACTGATTCTCCAGTGTGCTGAGGAATAAAGCCCATCTCTCCACAGTGGTCATTTTGGCTGAGCACTCTTCGGGGTATATTTGATCTGAGCTGTGATAATCAGGTGTACCCCCGGTCCTTGGCAGGCAGAGGCTCTTAATCAGGAGTTTCTGCTGCAAATAGTAAAAGGCATGCAGACATCTCCCCCAAGGGCTGTCCCTCGCTGCCTCCTGCATTACTGAAGCTGGGGCTAGGAAGGGCAGCGCTGGCCAGTTTGGGGCAGGAAGCATGAAAAAAGGGAGCGCCAGCAGTCAGAGATCAGGCAGCAGCATGGAGGTTTTGGGCCAGCACCTTAAAATCTGGGCAGTAGCTGGCACGATGGGGACCCAGCCATCCTCTGGGAGCCTTAAGTCCTGTGAGAGGAATGTCCCTGCTGCCACCTCCTGCGCTGGCTGCGGCGAGGAGCCCCACAGAGAGTCCCTGGCCCACGCCTGGGCTGGGGTTTGGCACGACCTGACCCGCTGGCACCGCTCTGGTCCGCTCCTCCGCGGCACATCCAGGGCTCCCAAACTGAGCTCGACGTCGCATCCCCTCGCTGCTGCTCTGCCCCCTCCTTCCTGTCATTCGGTGACATAATGGAATCAAATTAAAGCCCCATTTACCAGTTTTATTGCCTATTATTTATAATACTCCAGCTCCAAAGTGCTGTTTTATAGAGTGCTTAAGCTGCCATTGCTGGATAGAGTTTGCCATAAATGTCTCCACATGCACAGAACATAATGTCCTCGCGTCGTGCAGGAAAAGGGAAGAGATTATTCTCAATTATTTCATATAGTCTGTTTTATTGTCTTATTGTAATAAACTGTCATACCCTACAACACTTTAAAATCAATAGTTTGCATTAAAAGTAATGAAAAGTAGTTATTAATCCCGCTTAGTGCTTCCGCTCTTCCTCTCACCGCGAGGCCCTGGAACAGGGAGCAGGTGATAATTATTCATTTCCGATCAATAGGAACATTTCCCAGCGCTCCTGTGCATATCGCTGCTCTCGCAGCTGTGTGAGTTAATGATAATGGAGGGCAGGGGTGGAGGTTGGGGCTTGGCCGTGCCTCAGTTTCCTCTCATCATCAGTGCCCGTGAGACAGAATGTTTTTTTTTAAGAAGCAAGCCTGGGTTTAAATGCAAACAAAGGAGAGGAGTTGTTTAGTTTTGTTTTTTTCTCCCTGAGAGCTGCCAGATTTATGGCTTGTGGGCGATTTTTTCAAACACAGAGATCAGATATATGGTATTGGCTCATGGCAGTTTTTTGTTCATCACTGGACTACCTCAGCTAACATCAGGCTCTTCGCCTTGACCAAGCTGTGCATCCTGGACATTTGGCCAGCAGTGACTGAGTTATTGCTGGGCATTTCTGAAACACCCATCAGCGCCGTCTCACATGTCCCCAGTTTGAAGGGTTGTGTCTAGTTCTCTGGAGCCCCAAAATGGACTCCAGAAGCACTGGACATGTTGTGGTGTCCACTCATTTACTGCACGTGTTATGAAATCTGGGTGTGTTGGGACTTGAAAGGAACCCGTGCTTGGGGTTCTGCATGCACACTCACATATGATGCTAGAGACCTTGTAAAGATTTAGGAGGAGCCTGGATTCCCTTATCCCTGGAAATGAAACATAGGAATTCAGATCCAGCTTCTCTCCAGCATAGAGAAGCAACCAAAGAGCTGCCATCAGCTGTTTCCAAACCTAGGCTTTAGGTGTTCCCAGAATGTCAGCCCCTGGGGTAATCTCCAAAATCTTGGATTTATAGACCTTATATTCTGCAGGAACAATCCACATCCTCCATCCATGGTGCAGGCTGGACCTATGTGCTCCCAAGACAACACACCTCTTGCATTGCTCTAGGATATGTGTCAGCCAGGGAAGGCAGAGCTGAGCAGAGAGACATGATTTTGCTGGTACTCATGGGCAGGACATGGTGAATGTAGAAACAAATTGAGCTGGACTCCAGGTTTCTTTGGGACCCTGAAGTGAGGTATGCAAATCTCATACTAGCTGGGCAAGATGAACCAAAGTTGGCCTTATTCACATCACTCCTCTTTGCTTCATGACTCTTCATACTATTTGGGACATGCGAGTTCCTCCCTAGATGTTGTCCAGTGTTACCACAATGTGAATGGAGGTCACGGTACTTTGGTAAAATAAAATGGCCCTTTCCCAAGGGCACGCTTTTATGTTAACAACTCACTTCATTTGCACCAAAATGAAAATGATTTATGTTTTCCAATAGCTGAGTTTTGTTAAAACTAGATGATGGGTTAGCATAGGGGCTGAGCTCCCTGCCATCCCACGTCTCCAAGGAGGCAGGAACAGTTACCCCTGTACTCCGTGCCCAAGCTTAGAGAAGAGAACTGACTGATGCAGGAGTCAGAGGCAGGAGCAGGAGCCTGGCCACCTTCCTCTGAGGCAGAGCCCTGCTCCAGCTGGGAATAGTTGCTGAGCAGAGCTGAATTTCACCTGGGAAAGGGTGGAGTGAGCAAACAAAGGGATGAAGAGGCATGTTGAACATCAGGGCCATTCCATTATTTTTATTATTTTTTAATCATATTTCCAATATTCTTTTTTTCAATGGGAAAACCCAGCTGGTTGCTTGGATTGACTCTGTCTCTGACTCAATACATTTGTAATGAAAAGAGTCCACTAGCACATTAATTGTCATGATAAACATCAAAATCACCCATCCACCTGCACACAGCTCCATGGCAGGCCCGTTGTATCAATATCAGAGCAACATTTCTTCACCGCCGTTGTCTCCAATAACTGAGAAATAGAACAAAATACTAGTAAAACCCAGGAGGAGTTATCAGTGCCTGATCAGATCTCGAGAGATTTTTTTTTATTTTTAATAAAGTCCATCTTCCTCCTTGTTTGTCAGAAGCACTTTGCTTTAAATGTTGTATGAGCAGAAGCAGGAATTACCTGTGTCTGCATTCACTCAAGAAAGAAGACATAATCAGGCATTTCCACTCCTTCCATCCAGAGATCTCAAAGCAGTTAAGAATATCCTTTCTCCAGCCAAATGGCTCCATTTTTGTAGGCCCCAAAGCATCGATCTGCAAACCCAAAAAGCCACAGCTTGCAGGAGCACAAGTCGGAGCCGGATTCCGGAGCTCAGCAGAGCTGACTCTGAGCCAACACGCACAAGGGAGAGGCCGAGGGAGGAATAACATTAAACCACCAAAGCAATGACTTCCAAGAAAGGTAAAACCTCGCCCGTGCATGCTGCTTCTCATTAGCTGACTAGTACAGATATAGGTGTCTAATTTAGGGGTCTTTATCATTCGGTTATGCCATTCTAAGGGTTCCTAATTTCTGTATGTCTCTGGCAGAGCTGGGAATAAACCCCCTAAGTCAAGAAGCCTTTCTTACTCTGCAGGCATCCCAGGAAGAGGACTGGGGGGCAGCCAGGCACGATGGGGAGCTTTACCAATGCTGTTTCCACCTTGTTCTTCAATGGCTGACCCAGCCATCCCTCACCTCTCCATGCTTTTCTCACACGCTCCCACACTGGAAGCTCATTTCCCAAGTGTCCATGAATGACAGTATATCTGTGCCTCCGAGGTCCCTTTTCTTGTCCCTAGATAAAGCACCCTGGCACCGTGCAAGCATTCTGGGCCTCATGCATGGAGGATAGGGGGGCTCTGCTACCCAGGGACAGGATCTGGAGAGGAGATGGGGAAGGGGCTCCAACCTCCCATGCAGGAGCCTTAGCAGTGTGCCATGACCCAAGTGTGTTTGAAGGGAAAGGAGGGAGGGATGGCAGTCACTGTCCTGGCAGCTCAGTGAAGATGGGTGGGAAGGATGGGTCTTTTTTCCTACCTAGACGATAGGGATTTAATCTGGCTTTGACATTATCTGAAATTAAAATCGAACCTGACACGCGGACAGTGGCAGAAATGAATTACACCTCTCCTGCTGGTAGATAATCCCCTTCTAATTCCCCCACTTTATTCAGATGGGAGATGGTTTAAGGAAAGAGGAGGCAAGAAATGTTTTCCCTCTCCCCCTTTTTAGATGGCAGCTCTTCCCAAGCCCTGGCACGGCCCTCCCAGGGCTTATCTGCCAGGGCCACACCACATCAGATCACCCAGCTAACTTCAGCCCTCAATGAGCAGCATCCTCATCACCACTGTGCACTGATACAGCTGATCTCAAGGCCAAAACAGAGGAACCGAGACTGCAGTATGCAAAGGGGTAACGCCTCTGTGCAAAAGGGAACAAAGAAACAAAAACTTGAATTCTAGAACAAAGAATCGCAGAATGAGAACATACATGTTAATGCACAACAGCGTTAAGTCTTCTTACCCACCTTTCCCTACCCCACAGCTGTGGATCACTCTTGCACAGCGGCATCTCATCATTTTTTCATTTTCTGAATTACTGTGGCTGTGCTGGGGGGGCGTTGGGGGGTGTAGGTCCCTCTCATCCCTCCCTTCCCCATAACTTCTGAACCTGCATGCTAGTTTCAATCAGTTTAAGAGAGTAGCCAATGCAAGGCTATCACATCCCTACAGGTTGCATAAGCAATAGGTAGCCAAGTAGAGGAAAGAGACAGGAGCATTATTAGACATCAGAGAAGCCACAAACAACAGCACCACAGGAAACCTGGTTGCTTCTGTCCCGCTGCCCAGGTGGTGCATCACTCTCTACACTCTTGCTCCATCCAGCAGAGTTTTTTTACCTCTGTGGTACAGCTGTGAACTCCAGACACCAGAAGATTGGAGGGTCTACAAGTGCAGACTGAAGCGCTGAGCTTTGCAAGCCGAAGTTCCCAGGGACTGGGATGCCAGCCATCTCCTCACCCCGTGCTCCACTGCTGATTGCCACCTTGTGTGGGTGACACGGCTCTGGTGAGGTGGCCCCTGGTGCTCTTCACACCATCCCCAATAAGCACACACGAACCTTCACTGCCCCCAGGCAGCTGTGTCCTCACAGGACCTACAGCAAGGTGTTTTGGCTTTTGAGCCCCTTCACACTTCTCCTTGTGAGAAACTGTTCCTATCATCCCTTCTTTCCTCTATCTCTGCAAAGCTGTTGCCTTGGAGAGAGGACATAGATGTTGATTTTAGCCCTTATTTCTTCCCATCTCCTCTGTGCCCCTGTTTTCCCTCAGCAGACTCCTCCGAGTCGCTCATGCCCCAGTGTCCCTGCGCCCTACAGCGACCCTGTCAAATGCTCCCTCCTTCCCACTGCTGCACATATTCCAAGCAGCCGGAGGTGCTGGCTGTGAAAGCCTTTGCATCCCAAAAGAGCAAAGCTGAGAGGCCTGGGAGCATACTCAGAGGAAAACATGATGTCGGTGGGGATGCTGTTACTCCTTGGCCCATCAGTGCAGCCCCAGAAGGACACCGGGGCATGGAAGTGGGGAGAGACGAGATTGATGAGCTGTTTGCTCCTCAGTCACAGGCACAAACCCATCTCAGAGCAGTATTCACCAAAAGCAGGGGAAAGTCAGTTAATGGCTGTACAGCATCCCTCCCTTCCTCAGCCAGTCCGTGGTGAGCAAATACACACTGAACTCCTCCACCACAAATGACCATTTCAGCGGAGGAGATCGGATTAAGGGCAGCAAGATGTCCTCACTGTCCCCACAGCTGAACACCAGCTAGTGGGGCATGCATCAACTCAGTTTGGCTCAATGGGGTGAAGAGCAATTTTTAATGTGGGTTCTTTGTCTGTCTGATTAAAGCTTTTGCACAGGAAGAAATAATTTACGGAGCCCATCCTCCCTCCTCACTTTCCTCTTCCCTGGGTCTAATGCAATCCCTGACCGTGAGTGAGTGTGGGTAAAATCTGCTAGGAATATGCGGCACAATTCAATTTCAGAGCCATTCCAGCCAATAATGGCTGTAAACAAAATATAATATGTAATTCACATAGTAATATCACCTTAATTACATTTTTTGGAACGGTCTTTTCTCTCTTCGTCTCTCCACCCTCTAGCTCCAATAAGCACATCTAAAACTAGAGAAAGAAAGTCATACATCTCTTAAAACATTACAAGGGATGGGAGGGAAATTGCAGAAAGAATAGATTAAAATTGCAGGGAATTTTTCTCTTTTTGTGGAGCCGTGTTCTCGGCATCACCTTCGCATGCTGGGTAATTGATTTTCCATGGAACTCTTGGAGGCTTTTTTTTTCCAATTTAGTTTTTGAATTTTAAATTAATTTCACACCAGTCAGCTGGACCTGCACATTGAAATCTCCTGTGTTATCCTCAGAATAGGCATAGAAAAGAGACAGCAGGGCTGAGTCCTAACCCACCTGTCCTACAGCTACGCCTGAATCCCACTGCATACTGTGTAAACATTGATGATTATCCATTCTCATGTATCTGGTCCTAGGAATGGTTAGGCCATACTGCCCTGTGTAGCTCTTTGATGTGATCTTCTCAGGGAAACATAGATCCTAAGGCCAAAAGATCAACTTAGTTTGACCTTTGGTATAAAAGGTCGTAGGATTTTCCTGCATTCATACATTTGGAGCACAAACTTGGGGGAAAAATATAATCCAATCTTGATGGACAGAGGTGGAAAAATCAAGGAATTCTACTCCTGCAGCATGGAAAGGAGTCACACTTTGCAACAGGTACCTGATGTAGCTTTGTCATGACATCTCTCTCAGCAACACTCCCGTATCTGACCAGAGAGCGTGGGCACAGTCCCACAGTGCCGTTCAACCCTTCACAGTAGAGTCTGGTAGGTGCTTCATCCCCTCTGGCAGGGTATGAAATCCGGAGACAAAACTGCAGCTCTGGGTGGAACGCCAGCGTATTGCAGACCTCTGCATTGCAAGTCTCCAGCTTCTGAGCTAAAAGATGCAGCTCCCTTAGCAAAAGGGATGTCTGTGATGGGTTCAGCAGCAGCTCCGTGTGACCCAGACAGCACAGCGAGGGGGTGTGGATTACACAGGCACCTTCTGTTGGAGCAGCTGATCCCATCCATGGCGGTAGGAAAACAGCTCATGGCACCTGTTGAGTGAGTGCTGGAAGGAGCTGAACTTGACAGCAGCTGCTACACACGGGCTAGCTTCATAACCCGGACACAAGTCATAATCTTGACTGAGATTCCCAGCAAGAGGCTAACTGGGAGGCTATAGCTAACAATGCACACAGCTGTGACTTACCAAGTAAGAGCTGAGCCAAGAGCAAGAAGCCATTAGAAGGTAATAGTGTGAAAACACTAATGGCCTAGAGCCAGATTTGAATTAACAGTCTAGGAGAAAAGGAGCCTATCAACACTTCTTAGTTCTCTCTTTGGTTTGTTATAGGACTGCAATGCTGTCAGAAAGCTGGGAGAAAAAGGTGGCTTATGCTGTCAAGGATTCTGCCCCCAACACTGCAGTGCATTAACCTCTGCTCAGAAGATCCTCTGCTCACCGGTCTTCCAGGCTGAGAGACTAATGAAGAGAGGCACTGAACGGTGGACCTAAAAATTAAAGACCATTAGGGCTTCCCATATGAATTTACAGGCAACTTTAAAGCGTGTCTCATCACAAAGACATACGAGTGACTCAGACTGAAAGCAGGTTCTACTTTATTCTCGCTGTTTCAATTACTCAAACTGAAAGCAATTACCCGCTGAGTATGCAGGAGAGCCTGTGCAAACGTCAGTGACAGATGAACACGCAATGGAGTCCATTCCCAGAGACCTCCTGAGTCAGCACCTACCACAACAGGAAGCTGACCTACTTTGTGATGGGACACAGGAGCTGGTTTTGTGCACCCTTTTCCTTTCCAGCTCCTACCCACCTTTCAGCAAACTCTTCACCCCCCTTCTCCTCGCCCCCGAAGCCTTCTCCTGGATTCCAGAGCAGCGGCCCATTCCACACAGCAGCGGGGCAGGCAGAGCCCCGCACTGAGAACCCCGATGAGGTCGTTATGGAGCAAAGCACAGTCAGCACGCCGCCTCCTTCCCAAACCCCTGACACCATCAGCCTGGACCTGCTGTACAGCCTGAGCCATGTGCTTCCCAC
The DNA here is from genome assembly GCF_018691265.1 of Tyto alba. Taxonomy (NCBI): domain Eukaryota; kingdom Metazoa; phylum Chordata; class Aves; order Strigiformes; family Tytonidae; genus Tyto; species Tyto alba. The sequence goes on from NW_024881273.1 coordinate 8,942,194, forward strand.
AGCTGCTCTCAGCATCTCTGTTGTTCCATCTCACAGGTGCCAGATATATGCCAGGTGCTTTCTAGCTCAGCCCCCTCTGGATGTGGCTCTCCAAGGCCACATACTGGCCTGATTCCCTGCCACAGATGGTTTCTCCCCCTCCTTTCCCTCCACTCCCCACAAAAACATGAGGTCTCTCTGCGATTCTGCATGCTGGTGTGACCGACAGCACTGAGGTGAAACCACTTAGCACAGATGGCAAATTATCCTTCCCAGCTGTTCCTGTGTGACTTAGACCTTTTCTAACTTCATCGCTCTTCAGCCCTGGGCTCCTCTTCCTCCATGCTGCCAGTGGACCTCAGTGCTTGGATGAGACTGAGTTCCAGTGCTACTGGGTCCCAATAACTCGCAGTGGTGGCAGTAGGGGCTACATTCAGGCTGAAAGAACAGGTCCCACTGCAAGTTCTCTTTTGGCAGGAGGAAAGGGAGTTTCCATTCTCTAGCCTATGCTTTCATCTTTTAGTTTCTCTCTCTTTTCAGAAGTTCTTCAGCTTCTTTCTTCAATGGAGAGAGTTCATAGAGGTTGTCATGGAGGACTACAGTCTTGTAAATACACATGTGACGTCTTATATTTATTCTTTGAAAAATCTTTTTTTTTTTTTTTTTTTTTCTTTTCCATCAAAACAAGTCAGTAAAACACAGAAAACATCTTCCAGAGATGCCCTCAGGGCCCCCTTATTCTGCCTACTCTGAATGTTTCATCTCTTCCTGATGCTTTGTCTGCCGTTCTCTGTTCTCCGTCTACAGTCAGCAGTTCCTCAGCTATGGTCCCAACAGAACAGTACTTTCTGAGAAGATACAAGACAGCCTCAAATGATTTTACTTACAGTTAAAACAGGCCTTCTCTTTCCACTCCAGCAATGGTCCTCTTGTCATTGTTTTACCTGGAGAAGGTGACTAGATCTCAAGCTGAAGAGGACTGATGAGAGGACAGATGCTTTTCTTCATGAAGGTATCTGTCTGCTGCCTCTGTTCCAGGTAGAGAAGAAAGCCCAACATCCCCCCCCAGAAGGAATACTCCAGGTTTTGCAGAGAGGTTGCTCAGGTAGGACAAAAATGAGGTCTGTTCACACTGCTGAGGAGCTGGCCATGATTGCTGCCATGGAGAAGCGACCTGATGACTGGCCTGCCTGTATCCATGAAGTGGCGATGCTCTCAGTCACTGCTTTCTGCTGGCTGGATCCCATGGCCAGGGCAGGGTATCGGCATGCCAAAGAATGTGTCAGCCGCATTCAGCTCTTACCTGCCCTTCCTTTCCCAGTGCTGGATCCATCCCAGAGCCCAGGCCCGTGCTGGCTGTTGGCTCCTCCTCATGAACCCTCTGTGGCACACAGTGCTGATGGCTCCCTGGCGTGTGTTTGTGCCAAGCATGAAACAGGCTGCCCTTTGCTCACACCTCCAGCCTCCCAGATGAGGACTGCAATGCCCTGGAGAGTCAGCTTCAAATAACCTTGCAAGACACAAAGTATGTGCTGTTCTTCCAGGGAGACTCTACTTCCCATCCCCTATATATTGTGGGTCAAATCTTCAGTCTCCATTTGCTCATATAAATGCAAACCTTGGGAAAACAATCAAGAAATGACATTCATTATTGAGGGGGAACTGGGGAATAGATGGAAATTACTGGCAAAATGACCTGAAAGCCCTCCCGTTTTCTGAACATTTCTCTTTGGTTTCTTGCAGATTTAAAAGGTCGCTAGGAGCTAATGAACCTCAGATAGCAAAGCTGTCTCTTGTTTGTGTGTCATTTTGAGTTTTTCTGGTTGATTAAGATCCATGCTGGCAGTAAGGTATAAAGTAGCAAGTTTCTGTGTGTATAGTGAGGTCATGCTTCCAACCCTGAAAAACTGCGGAACTTACCAGGAAAAACTGATAGTCCCAAGGACTAACAAGCCAGCTCTCAGCAGAGGATGCTTCTATGTGGTTCTGTTACCCACATTTACTTTTTTTTCCTGGTTTCATAGGCTTTCAACAGCATCCACCAATAGAGTGGTGAGCCAGATAATCCGCACCCCAAGAGAGAGCTACCGTATATTTGGGAATGCTAAAATGCGTCTTCTTTCTCCACCTGAGGACTTAATCTGGGGTAAATTTGAGGACTTGCTTTGCTTTTCTGTCAGGTCACTCACTTGGAGTAGCGACAACAGAAGTCCAAATGCACAGATCACCTCCACAGCACAGGTCGAGTGAGTCTGGCACATCTGGGCACGTCACCCCGTGCAGATCCGTGCTGTCGCGATGCCTGGTGCAATGCAGCGGGGCCGCTGCTTCCACCTGTCGGCAGCCTGGTTGGAAGTGCCCATCACACCAACCTGAAAAATTATGGAACCTGCAAAAACGCTCCTTGTTTGTGAAAAATTATCTCTACAATAAGTCCTGCCTGGTGAGCCAAATGTATAGACATACCAGTCTGTACATACTCTGAATATGAACAAAAAATATGCCACAGCAGAGCTGCTGAGTTATGCGTACTAGTAATGCATTGGAGCACAGGAGGCTTGATGACTCCTGAATTTGTCAGATTCATTCTAGTTTGCATTCATGCTAGCAAATGCTAGTCAAAAGTATGTTAATATCCCTATTCACTACCATGACTGATGACTCATGTTAGTCCTATCCCACTGGAGAGTCCTTGAAGGCCGATTCTCTTGCTTTTATCTGTAGCATCATGTCTCCTCTTACAGCTCCAGCTCTGGACCCAAGTGACTATAGTAAGAAAAAAAAAAAAAATCAAATTCCATTTACCTTCTTCTGCTCCCAACCTACTCAGAGCTAAAGGACAAACACACCATTGTTCTCCTTCCTTTAATCTTGTTTAGGAAAGCTCAGGGTTCACAGCGCAGCACTGAGCAACACCCTTGTTTCTGCTGAAACGGCTGGGGAAGCTAAAGGTGCCTCAGCATTTGCTGAACATCAGACCCCTCCCAAGAGCTGTTGACTGAAGTGGGAACTTGCTGTTTCCACTCATACCACAAGTGAAATAACCCTGAGGAAAAAAATCTTTCACAATGGAAGCTTTTCTGTCTGTTTTTACACCAATTGCACCAGTTTTGCAGGCACTTCAGGGGATCCTTCAGACTTAGCTGTGGGCATGTATTGCTTTGTCAGTGACAGTGCCCACCGCAGAGATAAAAGAAGCCTCAAGCAAATGAAAAGTGACCTTACAGACTCAGCTCAAAATGTTTTAAGGTTTAAGGGCCCTGATTCCACCAAACAACTCAGCCTGCTCAGCCTCAGAGCTTGAGATGGTCCACACCTACCTCCTTCTTGTTGGGGGGGAACCATTTTGGATCCCAACCACAAGTCCCCGTGCTCCTTTCCCACCAGTGTCACCCTGAATGGACAGCACGCCTTTGAGTGTGCCTACACTGCAGATGTAACCATGAACTGCTATCCACCCGCAGTGTTACAGAGCTCACCATCGAAACGTGCGAAAGGCTTGGACCAGAGCACACAGCCAACATCTGGGCCAGCAAACCATGACCAGCTTGGATATATCTACATTATACTGCAAATACTGACTTGAACGGAGGGATGGGTATCTTGAAGAGAAACACCAGGAGGAGTCCGAGTTCCCCTGTTAACCTCAGCATCTCTTTATCATGGCATGGGAAGCCACAACTGTTGTGCGACTTCACAGATCGCTCTGACCCCAGCATGAAGATTCCCCTTATCATCTCAGAGAGCAGCCAGCCAACGTGAGGCTGTGTTTGCTCTCCAGTCCAGGCATGACAGAAGATGCCGAGGAGCCAAATGTTGGGCACACAAAATTCAGAGCTGTTTTTGAAATTCTTGCCTAGTGCAACACAAAACTGTCTTGAACTTCCACAGCAGTGAGTGCCATGGAAAAGCAAATCATTTTCCACCTGCTCCATCAGCTGTGGTCTCCACACTCTTGCCTTTCCCTGCTGTGAGCAGACCTCTATCGAGTGGCATTACCCCACCAACTCTGACCCTTCCACTGAAATGCATCCTTGCTCCCACAGGGAACGGGGAGCAGATGCTGAATCACACATGGCAGCACAGCAAAGTGGTGCAGGCCAGGGAGCAAAGGTGGATTCCACACTCCGGCGAAGCTGCAGGGTGGATTTTGGTAGACAGAATGCAATTATCCAAATCATAATTTACTCAAGACATAATTTTTTTGAAATAATAATAATAACATTTAGCACATATACAGCATTATACATGTTCAAAGCACAAATTGTAATGTTTATGTCAAAAATGTTTGAACTTCCAATAATTAATTACAAGCAAGGAAGTTGCATATCTGGGAGGTTTCTTTCCATCTTTAATTCACAGAAGCAGCATTTTTTTTTTTTCCAGGAAAACTTTGTTCAGACTTCTCCCTGTCTTCTGCACATCCCAACTTTCCTCCCAAAGCTCTGTCAAGAAATAATTAAAAAGAAAAGAAAATCACCATCCTATAAAAAAAGACTGCTGCATCTTAGAAGAAGAAAGAAAAATAAATGAAGGTGTGATTCTATAAATGGACTGCTTTTTAAAACTAGGTGGGTATAAATAAATTAGACACCCACTTACATGTATATTTTATATCTACATATAAACATATATATATGTATGAAAAAGACAAAAGCTCATAGTCTGGATATGAACCTTTGGTCCAGTCCAGCTCCATCCAGCTCAGATAAGGGTACCCGGATCATGGTGACATTTCCTGTTTCTCAAGATGTGGGATCCAAAAAGGAAAAGGTTACATCACCCCACAACTTAAAAAACACATGGAGATAGCAGTAATATATATGGGTTGGTAAGCTTCCCCTTCTGCCTCCTGTTACCACCTCTGATTTCAGAAAAGCATTGGTGTCGTTTGAGAAGTAGATATGGGATCAAACCTTATACATTTGGGGAGTGGAAGTAGAAGAGCTCAAACCCCCATCAGCTGGTCAAAATGGACACGGTCCTCAGGGCACCATGAGATTTAACCTGCCTATGCACAGCTTATCTACAAATCCACACCATTCAGACACAAAATTTGGTAAAGGGAATTTGCTTGCAAAAGAGCGCTCCATAGCCAAACGCATGTGACGAGCCCTGGTTTTCTGAGCCTGATTGGGATTGCGCTGAACAGCCAGCTCTCACTGGAGCAGCTGGGGGAGTCTGGGATGTTTTTTCATCAGAGCAGTATGCATTGTGCTGAAAAAAAAATGAAGCCATGTCTCTGGACAACTCTTGGAGCCAGAATTCATTTCTCTCCCTCTGTTCTCCTAAAGCATCAACAATGGCCAATGTTTTGAGCGCTAGTGGCACATTGGCGAACTTACCAGAGCTCCAGGGCCTGTTTCTCATTTGTATATTTACATAAATTTCCATATGGCATGGAAAAACAATAAATAGACGTAGGAATGTAATTTTGTAATTTTCCATGTATTTGAGGTTTTTTTTCCCTGCAAGTGGCCGAGCACTCACTGCCTGATTCAGTGCAAGGGCCTAAGCCTTAGCTTTAAATTAAGCATGTGCTCAAGTGTCTGGGGCTGGAGCACTGAGCCTCCTGCGCTCTCAGGGAAGCAGCCCAGGATGACGGCAAGAGCACAGGCATTTTTTCAACAGCTGGGTACACGATCTTATAGATGCTACAGGGATAGGAACCCTGGAAACAGGCTGAGATGGAGAGAGAAACTGCTAGAGGAAGAGTCTGGGCCACGGTGCAGAAGCAGGTGGATATCTTGTTGAAATGCAGTTCGTGCCTGGGCGCTGGACGTGCATAGTAAGAAGGCTGATGCAGCCTTGTCTTGGTCTGGCCGGGAGTACACACACACCACGTACACTCAACACACACATCTGGCTGGTTCCCTGTGTCATCCCCTGCCCTCAGCCTGGTTTTATTAATAGGGGAGCTTGAAGGAAAACCTGCAGTATCCCAAGCCCACGCTCCAGGTTGGCCTTCAACCTCCTCCAAGCAGGGATGCAGAAGGAAAGGCAACATAAGGTCTTCTGGATGTGGGGAGGAAAGAGATATGCAGCAAATGCCCTGAATTTTTTTTTTTTTAATTAAAATCCAGGGAAACAAACAAAAATTCCACCCAACCAAGGCACTATCAAAGCAGCAACTTCGGTTTAAATACCTTTTCTAGGCACAATTAAACTGAGCAGGCTGCTTGAACCTTCCCTGCAGCAGGATCCCGGTGGGGTTAAGGCTTTCTGAACTCCCCGTGCCCAACTTTCTCCCCCTCTCCTGCTCAGAGCTAGAGGGGAGACTGACTCATTTGGTTAAAAATAAAAACACTGCTATCTAAACTTTAATGGCTTTGTTTCTCATTGCTGCAGGCGGTGGTTCATATGCATTCCAAACAGCACTTTGACTGCAAATGTACCGTTTTGGAAGCTATTCCACCTGAAAAACAATATCTTTCATCTCTCTGCTTTGCACTGCTGGGGGCTGGGAGCACACCCGTCCTGGCTCCAGCTGGCACTGGAGAGGTGGCGGGGTGGAAAAGAGAAAATCCTCAGCAGGGAGGATGACTCGCTGCAGCCTTCCTCTGCATGGCCGGAGAACCGGTGGGCAGCCAGAGCCCGGCTGGGGCTGGTGAGGTGCTGATGTGCTGGAAGTGCTGGCGAGCGGGGCTTCAACCTGCGCCCGGGAGAGAAAATGTTTGAAATGTCGGGGCTGGGGGGTGATGCCAAACCCGGGAGTTACTGCGGGGCCAGAGCAGCCCCATCGGAGACGCTGTGCCCCCTGCACAGCTCCCACCCGCGGGCTGTCGCTGCCCACCCAGCCCTGCACACCCAAAGGGAACTGGTTGTGGCAGGGTTGTAGCGCGCACGGGGGTTCGTGGCCAGCTCGGCCTGCCCGGCCCGGGGATCGACGGCAAAGCGGGGGGACCAGGAGCGGGGGGTTGCTCTGCGAACCACCACACACACGCCGCACCAGCACCGGCTGCACACCCCGGGGCTCCCCGGCCGAAGCCTCTGTCGTGACACCTTCGCCGCTATCGTCGCTTTTGTCAGGACAGCGGGGTTAGGCCACGTGTGCCGTCGCCTGCCCGACTGCTGCGGCTCCCTGTCGCTGCTGGGGTGTAGCCGACTTTGTGAATCCCCACCCGGGGGCAGCTGAGCCAACCCGCGGGGCTCACGTGCCTGCTCACAAATGCACATATATTCCCCCTTGCCTACACAAATCCCACACAGACCACGGGTTTGTCTGTGTTTATGCAAGGGAACGGCCACAGCAAGGTCTGGGATAGGTTGTGTGTGCAGTTGTCACCGCTCCAGCCCTGCGCTTCAAAAAGCAGCGTGGTTTTGCTGGTGGTCCCGCTTCCAATGTTGAGTTGCTCAATTTTTTAGGGTCTTTTTGTCTAGCCTTTGAGTGACAGTTCTCCGTATCGCTTCTGCTCCCATGGAAATCAGTAACGAGCCTCTCACCCGTTTTTACATCGTGGGATCTGGTTTAAAAGAGACAGACAAAAGAATCTGAGTTGGGGGTCACAAAGGGATGGTCAAATAACTGGTCCTCCAAGGGGGTAATGTGTTCGTCTCATACATATAATGACTTTGTGGTGTTACCCTAGCAACTAAAGCTCAGAGATGATGCAATCAAATTTGGGAACGATGTGATTAGAAATGACAGGCAAGGGGAAACAAAGGGAAGCAAAGTTGCTGTGGCAGCTGGGATGCAGCGCTCAGCGGTAATGCATGTATCGGGGCTGTGAGACATTCTTCCGAGCAATTACACTAAATATCATATTCTATTTGCCAGCTAATTACAGAATATCATTCAGCGCCTGCCGTCCAGCCTGTCCCTGCTCTCCCCACTTTGGTGAGGCCCAGGGAATGGTACTCTCATTAACCCGGCTGTGTTTGATCTGCTCTTACATTTTCACTTGGCACCTGCCCAGCACAAACTACTATTTGCTTTTTCACCCACTTTGCATATTCCCTTCCCCACATCATTGCCCCCTTTCAGTCAGAGACCTGCTGCTCTCCCTTGGCAGTTACACATCCCTGTGTTTGCAAGGATCCCTCCAAGGGAGAAGTGCTGATGAGCATCATAAAAGGGAGTGCTTTGCTTTGGGTTGCATGTGCATGGCTGCAAGTGCTCAGCCAGCCTTTAACCCCCTGTGCAACAGCCCCAGTAGGTCTGTGCACCACCTGAGGTCTAATAACTCCGTAATATAAAGCTTAAATATCATTTAGGCCTGCACTGCTTGAGCACAGCTGCCCAGATGTGCCACTGGCTTCACACACCCACACGATTCGATGTAGGGTGCACTGCTAAGCCATGAGCAGGCACTTTCGCTGTACAGCAAGGGGGGACACCCTGCCCACCCCCCAAGAGACACCCTGTTTGCTACCACCTCCCTTGTTTGGAGGGGGTGGCAGGGCCAGGGCTGCAAGATGTCCACGAGCTCTGTCAGACCTGCACTTCAGGCTTGGCTTGTTTACCTGTCATGGAGATGCATACAGGGCTCTGCCCCTCTGCTCCTGGAAATAATTGCCCTGGAAAGGAGAGAGAAACAAGTGGAAATATAGGGAATAGGGACTTGCACTGTAAATATTACTGATGATTCATAATCCCTTTTTCTCAGAATTTCAGGTTTCTTAACTATTATCCCTCTCGCAGGAAGCCCCAGCTGTTCTTTTGACAGGTTTATGTGACCCAGCAGGCACTTTTCATTCATTTTCACTGTAAAAACAACAGGCTCAATTCTCTATTGCTCGGTACCTGGCAGTGTCATTAGCCTAGTGCCGAGGATGAGGAGGGGGAATGGGAAGAAAGAAGAATCACTGCTGCTCTGATGTGACACCTCTTTACAGTCGTTCATGCTGTCCTTGGCCGTCATACGTATCTGACAGCAACCGAGAGTCACCTCAAGGGTGCAGAAACCAAATGTTTCCAAAGAAGCACTGAGGGACACAAACCAGATGCCATTTCTCTCCCAAGCCCTCCAGCCTTGTCTCCACTGCCAGAAAAGGATAGGGTGATTTGAAGCGTGCATTACCTGACATGTTTTATGACCCTTGTGGCGACAGGATACCTTGGTGGATGGTCAAGATGAACCCTAGTGTTGTCTCTTACTAGCAAATGTGTTCAGAATAGAGCAGGCTGTTCCTAAGTTAGGATTGTAACGTGACTTGGCCACTTGGTAAATGTGATAAACTGCGTTTTTTCCACCGCATGTAGTCTCTCTGGTTTTGGCATCCTGAAAGGATCCCTCCCCCTCCTCCCCAATAACTTCTTCCCCAGGCAGGAACTGAGGGCAGGGAGAAGGGAAGGAGGTTCTGGCTCACCTTATTTCTCATATTTTTGATCTCTCTAGAAAGCTAAAGAAAAGGCTCACCTTCCATCACCCTGTAAGAGCAGTGTGACCATGTGCTCGCCGGGAGAATGGCAAGACCTCATCATAGCCTGCCACATTCCCCAAAACCTCTGGCTTCCCTTTCCTTCTGTCTGAATCCAGGTGGTAACATCAGTGAGGCGCCAGAGGGGACAGTGAGGGTGGGGACCAGGGTTTGGGCTTCAGCTCCCATCTCAGGGACACCCCTCCAGTCCCAGACCTCCATCATCCTCGTTATCCCCAGGCGGGCGCCCAGCCCGGCTCCTGTTGGGCCGACGCCGCGGGTACCACACGTCAGCAGGGAACCACAGCACTGCTGCCTTCTGCCGCTCCTGAAAAGCGGCACTTTGACACCAATCTCCTCCTCCCCCAGCCCTCTCCCGCTAGTCCCCACCTTGCATCCAAGAGCAAGTTGTTTGGAAGGACTGGGGCTGGGATGCCATGAGCCCCAGCAGGTGCCTGTGGAGCACCGCGGGCCTGCAGAATGCAGACAGATCAAACCACCGTAGGATGGAGAACAGCTGAGAAAGCAGCAAACATAAACGGGGGAAGCTGCTATTGCCAGATGGGGCACGGGGAGCCGAACTTAATTTGAATTGCTTGCAGGCTTAGCAGCCAGGCAGAAAGAAATCATCGCAAATCCATCTAATGCAAACTAATGCTGGTCATTAGAAAGCAGGCTAGAAGAGCACTGCCTGCATCGGGGAAAAGACATTAGGAAGAAAGTTTCTGAGCAGGTTTCTGAGCCAAAATAGATCATCTCTGAACAATTTACTCTTCATTTACTGTTGCTTTCCAACCTGGGGAAGGGAAGGTTGGTGGGGTTTTATTCCCACAAAGAAAAAATACCCCAGGATGATCTTTGTTTGTACTGTGGCCAGCTTTTTAGCAACGTTGGGCAGAAGGCAATGCTTGTGGCTGTCAACGAAAGGCCCAGTCAATCAACACCCCTTAAAAGCGGAGTAGCCCTTCCCTCCATACATGCCTCAAGGGTAATATCTGTAATTGGGTTTATGCAGTTCTGGAATGGAAAAGAGAACAGTCCTGTCTGACTCTGGCACTGACCACAGCCCCCCTCCCCACAAACATGGCTGCCACAGCAGTGGTTTAACAAGAAACAAATGCTTTCTGATGACTGCTTCTAAAAAATAAACAAATCAATAATTCCCTCTCAGCTGCACACTTTGCATGAGTTCTCCTAACCCTCCTGGCTGCTAATGGAAGGCAGCAGCACAGCTAAAGGGGCACCATGCCATTAAAAAGTTATCTTTCAGAAATAACCTGTCTTTCCCCAGAACAGCTCCTTTGATTATTCAAAATGGTTTCAGCATCAAGGCTGTCTCCAAACAGTTTTCCACGTTTGCTGTCTTGCACTTCATTTCACTACACAGCACAATTTCTTAGCGCTTAGTATTAGTCATCACTTGTCATATAGCTTGTCTTACCAAAGACTGACAAGGAAAAGAAACTGAGTTGTAGGAAATGGCCTAACCCCTGCTCATGGTGGGGTCAGGAATGGCTGGGAAGGCTGGACAACCCCCCTGCAGTCTGGTATCACAAGGTGGTTGGGAGCCTTGAGGGGAAAAAAATAAAAACCACTGGAAAACGCTCATGGAATTTTGCAAAATTTTTGCCAAAACACAGATCTTCCTTTAATAGAAACTGCCAAATTCCTTCAGCAGTCACCTTCAGCACCACCAGCCTCCAGAGACAACTTCACAGGGTGGGTCATCCACAATTGGGATATCTGACACCCTTCTGTGGGTCGCAGGGGACAGGAACTCCAGCTCAAGGGCACTCCAATCAACTCACAGAGTACTATTTTTCTGAGAAAGAAAAAGAAAAAAAAAAAAAAGTCTTTTTAAGCTGATCTTACTCAGCACAAATTTTTTGCTTTCCTGAATCAGGATGAAAACTTTCTGTAAGTCTAAAAGTATCAACCCACTGTAGGAGCCTGTGAGTGACATGCAAAGAGCATCTCTTCTCTCCTCATGCTTCAGCTGCACATGTGTAATGAAGGCAGACAATGTCTCATTACTGCAGCTGAACTGAAATGGCTTTTGGGGAAACGACCTCTTGTTTTGAGGTCTCTTCAGAGGCAGGAAGGCTCAGGGGAAACAGGCTACAGGATGGGAGGTCTTGGGAGCAAGAACCTTCAGGGACAGTCTGTAATTCTCCTTGGAACTGTTAGAAAATCACCCCCCTGATGTTTCTCTCTGTGGGCTTTAGAATGAGGTTTCAATAAATTCTGTTAATTTTCTATAAAACCCCATCAACTGCTTTTGCATTAAATCCTATAGCACTTTCACAAACAGCTCCAGGGAATGATAACCTGGACTTCTGCCAAAAAAAAAAGAAACTCAGCAAGTGAGACTTTCCACTAGAGTTGGTTGGTTCATAGACCACCAGGCTGGGCAAGACCACCTCTTCCTCTGTCCAGTCCCTCCTATATTCTGAGTCAAAGACATTAATCCTTTTTCTCTGCCAGGGCTCACCTGACATCCCACCAGCTAGCGTGTTTTGCACAGATCTATTCGACCAGTACAGGAAGGTCATGCTTTAAACTTGGTAAGCATTCCTTCACTACTGACTCAGCAGACAAGACACTCTTGCCCACCCACCTCCCGAGGAAGGAGGAATCTCTGTGGTGCTGATAGACCTTCCTTTCCTACGTTAAATCCCAACACCTTCCTGGAGCAGCAGCCACTCAGCAATTGTTGCCTGCCTGATATTCAGTCTCTGGAGCCAAGAGCAACCAGCTAACCAGAGGAGAGGGACCATGGAGAAGCCGATGGAGAAGCCTGCTCAGTGCCATCATGGTCTCTGCCACAGTCCAGGAGGAGGATGGCAGCTGCTGTAGATCGAGCTTGAGCTAGTTTTAAACCATCCAGCTTGGGCATGGGTGCAGCTGGGGCAGGAGGAGTTTCAGCAGGGGCTGCAGAAGTCAGCGAGGAAGACTATGAGGAAGGTGAGTAACCTTTGCTGAGGACCACAGTGCCCTAATGCCCTGCTTACACTCCCCATACTAACAAATATAAAGTCTTTGTGACATTGGGGATAGACAGACTATATTTCACTGCCCAGAACAGGTGAGACTTGGAAGGTGTTGTCTTCCCATGGCTCCAGGATTTTGTAGCCCATGTAGGTGTGGCTAATTATTAAGCTGTCCTTTCAGTTAATGCCTTTGCTGTATTTTAAAGGCAACCAGTTTTCTTTCCAGGTGTTTTGCTTTTTCTTCCTGCATCTACACTTGTAGTTATTTCTATCCCCTCTCTTACCATCTTTAGCCTGCCTTATAATAATTTGCAAATCACAGGAGTTAGAGGTGGCAGGAGCATCATCTTTTGCTGCTTTTCAGTACAAAGTGTCACAAGTCCACCGAAGCAAATGCAACAGGGACCACACACATGTCAGCACACCATGACCTGCACACCAGGAGACCCTGTCCAGGCTCCTGGGGGGGAAGGAGTTAATACGTTTGTCTTGCACGAGCCAGATTGAAGCCAGACTGGGCTCAGCTGGAGAGAATCACTTTTTCAGAAGAGGTTATGAGAAAAAGAAACTCTTAAAAGTCTCTCTAGCAGAGTGTAGAGCTGGTGGGGTGTTGTGTCATTTGGACCTGGGAGCAGGCGCTTGTTGTGAAAGCCTCTGTTGATCTCTTTTAGGGACAGATTTCAGTGCTTGGTATTCACCGTTAAAGCTGGGTTTTTGAAGGCAGTGGCAGGCAGGGGCAGAGTGACACAGAGAAGGGACTTTGCAGTCATGAAAAACTTTTGATGTTGTTCTGATTGGGAACAGCTGAAAACCTCCATGTTCTTTACACAACAGTATTCCCAAATCAGAAGTGATTTTTTTAATTATTTGATAAAATGTAAAGATTTTTTCAGAGAGTTAATTAAAATGCTTGTGTTTCAGGTCAATCTGCAGGTTTAGCTTCAAATCAACAAAAAAAGGAAATATCTGGGATCATGTAAATACTGTTTGACTTTTACTTCTTAAACTTTTCCTTTCTGGTAGGATATGCATGAGCAATAGTTCTGCTAAGCACAAGCTTCTTTTATTCTTTTCTGATTTAGCAAAATTAAAAGTTTAAATATAGGTTAAAAAAAAATCACTTCCTGGACTTGAGAAAAAGAGTCAGACTGAGTGAGACCAAGGCTGCAGCAGAGCGCAGTCAGGATCACCAGCCTGTTCAGTGCACCCAGATGGAAAACCCAGCCTGTGCATGGGAACCCCAGCACACACAAGTCATTTCCATGAACTTTCTGCCAGGAAACCCACCATCCTACTTGCAGCTTCTATTTAGTCACTCAAAAACGATCCTGTCTTATCTCTTCTCACATAACATGCTGGTCCCAGCATTTGAAGGCTGTCACCAGTCACCATCTTCAAACCTCACCCTTTCTGAGTAGGATCAGGCTCACGTGCACTAGCGTTTTGGATGGGTTTTGGTTTAATTTCGTGACTGTTATTTTGTGGCTGTTTTGCCACTGCTATTCACCTCCCCCTCGTTTTTCCGGACATGCCCCCCCCCCCAAAAAAAAAAAAGAAAAAAAAAAAAAAAAAAAAGAAAGGAGCTTAAACATATTTTGTGGTTAAACCACTTTTTTCTCATGTCGTCTGGTTCCCACTGGGCTGAAAAGCAATAAAAAGTCAGGAAGAAGTATGGGCTCCCCTCTCAGCTTTGTCATATGGATGAATAGCACAGTAAAAAGCGCTGAATGCTATCGGTTAAAACGAACTCGCTGCTCTTCCAAGTACATTTTGCAATGCTCTGATGCAAAGGGGTGGGGGATTGGATGGTGAAAAACCTCTCCCAGAGACGGATCCTTTGTCGGGCTAAAGATTTTTGCATTAAAAAGAAATTGTGGTTATAATCACTCTACCCACAGCAACATTTTCAGTCCTGCCTCCCTCTGCCCTCACCCTCCTCACTTTTCTGTTGCACTGAAATAAATCTCAAGGTAATGTAACTTCCAGCAAGGCTATCTCTGAGCATCTTGGAGGCTCTGTCAATAAGAGGACAGCAAGTAGCAGTGGAGTGCAAAGATCCTCTTATTATCTCACTTTGCAGCCCTTCCTGGGCATTTCTCTCCCTTGTGTTCCTCATCAGGTCCCTGATCATGCTGATAAGTGGGGAAAAAAAAAAAGAAAATGTAGGGGGGAAATAGCAAAACTAGGTGACAAGACCTTGTATTATTTCACATTTTCACCTGGAAAATATTCTGGTCTGGAATGTTAATGTCTAATTGCAGATAAAAGTAGATGAGCAATTGTTGGAGAATTTCCCATTAAGATACTCAGATACTTAGAAATCACTTCTTGGGTTTTGATGGAGCAAGCTGAAAGCAGTTAATTTCAGGAGAAAGCAGGCTCCATTGTGTAAGATCCTTTTCCAGCAGCAACAACCAGACTGGAGTTTTCAATAGAAAGACTTTTCCTTTGCTACCTCACTTTCTCTCCCCCTTCCCCCTCCACCCCTTCTTGTTTATTAGCGTAAAGCCAACTTATCAAAAACCAAAGCTTCCCAACTTATCAAAAACCAAACGTTTCCAAAGAACATCTCTACCCTGATAAGATGGTTTAGCCTGGCCAAGAGGGATATATAGTTAAACCCTCTACAAGAGGAAAGGGACTTCAGAAGAGCGGGAGATTATCCAGGACTATGGAGTGCCTGGTGCTCAAGCCACCTTGATGACATGGATCTGCAAAGGCCAAGTCCCTGTCAGGTCAATCAAGAGCAGGGATTTGAATCTTGGTCCCTCATATACCCCCAGAGACCCCAATAACCAAGTGCTCTGGAGAGGACAAGCTTGCCAGTGATCTCAGGTTCAGAATGGGATGATATTTAAATTTGAACCAGCTTTAGAGATTGGAGAAGCCCTTTTCTGCCCAAACCCACCCAAATCCTCTCCCTTCTTTTGTCCTTTTTTTCTGTTCCTAGAGATGAAGCCTATAAGACCGGCTGTTTCTAAGACAAAAGGAGTCTCAGACAAGGATAAACCTAGTTGTTTTACAGACATATCACCGTAGTTGTGGAAAGGGTCTGGCTACAGACATGCTCCTGCCTGCACAAAGGCTTTACCTTGGGCAGCCTTAACCTACAGTAGAATCAGAGAGCAGCGTGTCCTGTGGAGACAATGGGTGGGTCTTGGTGAAGAATAATTTGATGCTTTTCCTTCCAAGTTTTTCTCCCTTGTCTAAACATAGATTTTCACAGATCTGATTTCACTGGTGGGAAATTAAGGGATGGGGGGTTTTTGTTTGGTTTAGGTTTTTTTTTGTGTGTGTGTGTGGGGGGGGTTTGTTTGTTTGTTGGCTTGGTTTGTGGGTTGTTTTGTTGTTGTTTTTTTGTTTTTGTTTTTGTTTTTTTTTTTCTGATATTCCATTCTGGTTGGGCTTGGTTATGTTTCACTGGGGAAATGTTGAGGAAAAATAAAAGAGTTTAGTTTTATCCCTTGGTATCCTCCCAGGATATTTTTATGCCCATCCCATTTCACCTATCATTACACTGGACAACTAGAAAGTGTATTGGGGTTTTCTAGGTGGGCTGGGGGTTTTTGAATAGAGAGGCACATCACTGTACCCCGGCACTGGATGCTGTATGTGACAGCCAGTACAGAGGAGGTGGGAGGAGCTGGCCCTCCCCTTGGCAGCCCTTGAAGAGGAGACACCAAAAAAAAGGGATGTACTGGGGGCCTCAGCCACTGCTGAAGGAAAAGCTGCATTGCAAAACCACGGGCTGAAGGGACCTTTGAAGGATCCAAATCCTGCTCAAAGCAGGTCTAACTTGAGTCAGGCTGCTCAGGGCTGGTCCAGCTGAGCCGTGAACACTTTCAGGGTTGGAGCTTCATCCAAGCTCTATTCAACTACTGGTGTGGTGAGAGTTTTCCCTCATATCTGGTTGAAATTTCCCTTTTTGCTCCTTGTGACCGATGCCACTCAGCCTTTGCTGCAAGAAGGATCTGGCTCTGAGTATGCTTAAATTCAAGTGGGAGGAAGGGTCTGACTTGTGGAACTTGGTGCTACAAAACAACCACAGAGGGCAAGGGCTCCGGAGGATTCAGAGAGTGATAGACAGATAATGGACATCCATAGATAAGAGGATAAAATGCTTACAAGGGATATAATCCCTTCTGTTCCTGGTGATAAACCAGCTGCTGACTGACAGAGACAAGGAGGAAAACCCTTCTGGGAAGATTATTCCAAACCTGGAGAATTTAAGCCATGGATACTTGCAGAACTGGTTGTAGCAATCTCAGAGTCATTAATGGTTATCTCTAGAAGCACCAGAAGATTGGAAAGGGACAAAAAAATGCCTAACTTTTAAGAAGTATTTGGAACATGGGAAGAAGTGGGGAACTATAGACCCACCAGTTTAAAATTTCAGTCCATGAAAAATCCTGATAGAAATATATGAATACAGTATTTACAGGGAGGTGCCAAGAAGAGTCTCAGTGATTCAGTCAAGGACACCCTTCTTCAAACACCTCTGTGACAAACTGGAGAAATGGACTGAAAAAATAAGAGGTTGAGATTCAGCTGGGACAGGCAGAAAGTAATATGCCTAGGGATGATGGACTGTGCAGGTGAGTGAGGCTTCAGTTCAGCAGGAGAAGATCTAAGGTTTATTTTGTTCCACAAAGTGAACATGAGTCAGTGATATCAAGCTGGTACAAAAGTGGCAAACATCATCCCAGGTTGTATAAGACAGCAGATGATGCAGGAGACATGCATTAATCCGATGGACTGGTGACACCACAGCAGAGCTCCATGGCCAGAGGGGTTACCACATGGGAAGGAGGAGGTGGGATAATGGAACAGAGATCGGGGGAAGCAACAGGCACGATGAGAGCTGGAAGAAATTATTCCCAAGTAAAGAAGTAGTCTAAAAAAGAAGGAAAGTGGATCATCGTCTTGGGTAATGCAAAGCTTGCCTGTAGAGACAGTTCTGGAGGGAGTTCATGGCAATTTCTTTTATGCCTGGATCTTGGACTGGACTGAAAGCTATAGCCAAAGTCAGTGCCTGGGAAGGGCAGCACAGAGGAGTCCTGAGAGAAGAGATTGCTGGACTTACCTAGGTATTGATGGGTGGGTGTAAATAAAGCTTAGGATGTACCCCGGCTCTGCATCACTGCAAACTGCCTGCGTGGTCCCCAGCATCTGCTGCTGCACTGCAGCAGGATAGCAGACAGGCTGGGAAAATGTTTCATTTAATGGTTTTCCTGTTGTTAAATGGTTCCTGCTGCTTATGCAGACCTGATAGGAGGAGGGGGCACTGCCAGAGCCATGGTCCCCTGGGAAGTGACACAGTGACAGTCTGTTGTGGTGGGGTAACTGAGTCCTCACCCTTGTCAGCATCCCAACTGCTGCTGGCTGCTCAGCAGCACCAGACTGGGAGGATGGACAGGCTTGTTCAGAGAAGAAATAACGCTTGCCCTTGGGTTCATCTGCTGATTTTGGGGTCTTGGTTTTGTTTTTTTTTTTTTTTTTTTTAAGGAAAGAGATCCTCCAGCACCACTCATGACTGCCACATCTCCCTGGTTTTCTAAGTCAAGAGGTGAAGAGGCACAAGAGAAGGCATTCAGCAGTCTGGCAGCAAGCCTGAAAGCAGCATCTCCACCGGAGAGCAGCACATATCAGGGAAAAGTCCTGTTGGACCATCCCAAATGGACCCCCAAAGTCTGAACAGAGAAGCCTTTGGCTGCAAGCAGTTTGCATAGAGCTGGTCCATCCTGGACACCCTCTTCAATGAGTGTCTGGGGGGGAAATAACTTTTTTCCCTCTGCAGAATCTCTGTTTGATAGAGAAGTAGGAGCATATAGTAGCTACTGAGAGATGGGCAGAAGCCCAGGGGAGGAGTGGAGAGAGGGCTCAGCCTTCCCCTGGTCCGCTGGCAGGACCAGTGCCAGACAGCCCCGTGCTGCTTCCAAGAGCCAGGCAGCAGAAAATGATTCATGTCAAGTGAGTGCGAAATGGTGTGCAGACAGTCAGCCTCCCATTGTCTGTGTCCTCGGACGGCTGCCAAGGCCCGGTGCCTCGGCGAAGGCAGGGGGAAGGAGCCCGGGTCGGCTGACATCTGCTCTACTCAAGCCACAGCAGGGAAGGAGGCTACAGGGCACCGTCCTGCTTCCCTTCCCTCCCGTCCGTGGTTGTGCTGGAGAAGGCAGCAAGCTGCTCCGTCCGTCCCGAGAAGCTTGTTGTGGTTTGGGCCTGGTTGGCAGCCAACCACAATGCAGCAGCTCTCTCTCCCTTCCCCTCCGGCAACGAGAAGGGACAGAGAGCCAGGCTTGGGGTCCGAGATAGGACTGGGATGGGGGAAAATCCCCCTTTTATGATCACGAGCAAAAGGCAGACTCGTTAGGGGAAGAAAAAAAGAACATACATTTATTACAGACACTAACAACACGTAACAGAGTAGGACAGTGAGAAGCATTGCCACATCTTGAGAACACCTTTCCCCCACCCCTCCCTTCTCCCCAGGCTCAGCTCTGCTCCCGATATCTCTACCTCCTCCCGCCAGGGGCGCAGGGGCAGGGAATGGGGGGGTGCAGTCAGCGCTGCCACTTCCTTCATCTTCGGTGAGGGGAGTGTCCGGAACGTGTTCCTCCTGCTCCATCGTGATCCCCCTCTCACAGCAGACAGTCCTCCACAAACTCTCTCCGACTTGAATTCCTCCCATGGGCCGCAGCGTTCCCCACACTGCTCCGTCATGGGTCACTAACCCCCTCCGACTGGATTCCCTCCCACGGCTGCAGCCCTTCCCGAGCTGCTCCGGCGTGGGACTCCCCCGCATGCTGCAATCCTCCCAGCGCTGAATTACAGCAGTGGGGCTGCCTTTTCCCATGAGACCCCGGCCTTCTTCGGGCACAGAGCCTTGATTATTCCGAGCAGGAGCAACAGGCCACAAATCAATGTCTGCTCCACCGTAGATCTCCATGGGTGGCAGGGGGGGCCGCCCTGCCGTCTCCCCACAGGATACAGGGGGGTCTCTGCTCCGGCACACCTCCCCCCTCCTTTCTTCCTCCGTTCCCCCACTGACCTTGGTGTTCACGCAGCTGCAGCAACTCCTCCTCCCAAGTCCCACTGCCCGTCACCACGTCCCTTCTTAAATACATTATTGCAGAGGTGCAGCCGATTGGCTCAATTTCCCAAACAGAAGTGGAGCTGACGTGGAGCTGGGGGAGCTTCGAGAAGCTTCTCACAGGGGGCCGCCCCGATAGCCCCCTCCCCTGCCACCAAAAAACTCCACCACTCACTCAACCCAGGACAAGCTCTGGGCTCCTGGTGGCAACCGGGCACCTCCGGTCCCCCGGCAGATTTTACCACGCTTAAAGCTCGACCCCAGCCGTCTGCACTCCTCCGCGAAACCCACCATGGGTGTTTGCGATCAGCCCTACAGCGGTGTGAAATGCAGAAAGGGAAGGCTTTCCAGCTCGTGGGCACCTGCTCCTCTCATGCCGCTATAGGTTAGTGAGCGTGAGACAGAGCCTGGTCTCAGCTGGGAGTGTGGTGGAAACCGGGAGAAACCTCTGGCAAGACTCAGAGCCTCTGAAAGAGAAAGAGAGGAGAGCAGGAGGGTTTCTACATTAATTAAGGGGATAATATCCATACTGATGAAAAAAATTACTTATAGCACCATTAATGTATGCTACCCTAACATATGTTAAGTCGCCAAAAACATGCCATTTTAAAAATATCCAGCATGCTTGCTGTGAATATCAGCCCATGTTATATACACGCTTTACCAAGACTTTCAGTCTCATTTAAAGAAATCCAGGAAAGATTCTGATTTCCTAACCCAAGGGCAAGCCTCAGTATCAAAAGAGATAACATCCATGGCTATAAAATACTGTGTATATTTATCCAGACTCTAAAGGCCATTTTTATAACTTCAATCTTGGTTTACTTTTCAATATTCTTATCTTTTTTTGCCATGTTTTGGAAAATATATAAGGATTGGCTATTGGAACATGCAGCTTTGTGCAAAATATTTAATCGAAGCCCTTAATTGCAAGCTGTAAATGTAGTACTAGTGACAGATTGTAAAGCCAGAAACCATTTGGTCAACACACAACAGCTAACAAGAGTGTTTCAGCAAAGGGAAGAAAAAAAAAAATGAAAAAAGCATATAGGACAGTATTTTAGCAGAGACATCAGTTTTATTGCAAGAAAATAAACCTTTCAGAAAATTTAGGAAAAAGAGGAATGTAGGAATGTGTTATCAGATCCATGAGGCATGTGATAAAAATCAAGCTTCTTTTTATGTAGGAAAAAATATCTACTTTAAATCAGCCAAAAGAAGTGATACATTATTCTTACTGGAAGTAATTTTGTCTATAAACACTTTCAAGACTTCAAACAAAAACAAACCGAGGACTGGAAAACAGTCTCTGGAAGATCTTAGTTACTCCTGTTCAACTCATGTTTCCTCTTGTTGCTGTAAAGCTTCGCTGATTCCTTAAATGTTTGAAATGACAAGCTTCTCCTGAGATGTGCATTTGCAAGTATTGTGCATCTGCGTACAGACATTCGCAAAATAACTTACCCGCTGCATCTACTACATGACTGGTGAGATGCTTTATATACAACACAGCAAGGTCAGATGATGTTGCAGTTGGTTACTACTATAGCAGTAGCTGAAGCATAGAGTATTTATATTAATTGGGGAATTAGTTATCTGTCAAGAGGCACCTCACTAAACGTTGTTAAGAAAAAAGGACAATAACTTTTTTAATGACTGCTCAAGTTTAAAGGCACTCTTTAAGAATTAATTAAATTAAGAAGCCTATGCTAATGCTGGGAGACTTTTATACATAAAAGTAAGGTTGTTTGGACTTATTGAAAACAGAATTTCAGTTACTATTTAACAATGATGAAACTAGAAGAATGACTCAGAAAATTGACTGAATAAAAGAAAAACTCTTAAGATGCTCTGAGAATTTCCCATCGCAAGAACAAAGGCAATTAGAAGTGTACTGCATAGGCATTCAGCAGATTACATATTCATGAGCCAAAGACATTACCAGGTCCTTCCCCTAACACCAGCGAAGGGATGACAGCAGTTAATTTGATATTGAATGTCATGTTACCCTTTCCACAAAGCAATGGGATCAGGTGGGGTCTGAAAACTCTGAACTGAGCTGAAAGCCACGTATTTGTCCTGTCCTTTGCTCCAGGTACTCGCAGGCTCCGTGTGCAAGCGAGACAATTTAGCAGAGCGAAGCACAAGAAGGGGCAGCCGCAGCGTGGTCTCTGCCCAGCCATATTTTCACAGATGAGAAGAAGCCATAAAATACCACCACAAAATTTTATTTGCATTTTTGAGTTGATTTAAGGGGATATCAAAATGCTCTTATAATTCACAGTATTGAGAGCTTCTCCACTAAACACCAAATTGGTTAGAAATGTTTTCTTGCAATGCAGAGACTGGCTAAATTTGCGTCACAAGGCAGGATAGTGTGATTTTATTCAAATATAAGAACTGATGTTCTCTGATATGCCTTTCTTAAGGCTGATCTTGCTATGGTTTCTTTTGAATAAGTGACTTAAATATTTGCACTGGCTTCACAGGGTTTACTTAAGATTATTCACGTTTGTTATTACTAGTTGTTTAGATTATCCCTGATATACCAAAATAGGATTTACAAGACTCGCCCTAATACATATAGACAAGCCATGTCTGCACCTTGTTTTTTATCTACCATTAAAACAAGATTACAACTCATTTTAGGAAAGAGGTACTTACATCCTCTCCAAGGGTAAATTCACTCTTGCCATATATAATCTCTGTTACAAAGTCTCCTCAGAGAGAAGTACAGTGGAAACTGTAACTGGAATAATCATCATTTATTGCTTACAATCTCCTTTGCTTCAGAGTTTGTTTTTGCTTTCTTTGGCCATAAAATAACCACAAGTCATTCACAAAAATTGTTGTTTGTTCTTTATCCAGACTACTTTTGAGGATGGGGTGAATAGTGACACCAAACCTTTGAACTGCCATGAAAGACTGTTTTAAAGATATGGCCCTCCATGTGCATCTTGCTTTTAGCTTTCAGCAGTTCCTGAGGCAAAGCCCAGCAACTGGAGATGTCATCTAGTCCTGACCAGTCCGAATGGTCCCTTCCTCCTGCACCCGGGAAAAGAGGATATTCAGCACCTACCGCTTAAAAACCTTTCCCCTCACCACTGGGGTAAATGTCAAGGTGCAACACCACTTGTCATATTGGTGGGACCCCCAAATTCACAGGACAATGCTACCCAGGGCCCCAGGTCTATGCAAAGCCACAGAGACACTTCTGAAGTCTGGCTGTGCCCCGTTACAGGAATGGTTGCTCTCCTTCTTCACCGGGAACTGAATTATGGTCATCATCTGCTAAAAAGATGCATGTGTGCCTTCTCCCGTGGTGTCAAGGGCTGGAGGCCTAAAGGGCTCTAACGGCGTGACCACCCCCACCTGCCTCAGCTATTACAGGCTGTATCTAAGCCCAGATGCATGACTTGAGCCTCCCTTGGGTAGTGTCTAGATTTCTTGTGGCTGGGATGTTCCTCTGTGTCCTGTCCTACCCACTGGCCTCCTGGATGGGTGCTGGACCTGCCTTGTCCCTACAGCCCTCCCTGATGATGTGGGTCCTCAGGAGCTGGCCCTCCTGCCCTGCTCAGGTGTAGTGGGATGGGCTGGGGGCCACAACAGCCCCTTGGCTCCTGGCCCTGAAGGAGCACCAGCCCTCATGGCACCTGGATGTGGGGGCCAGAAGTGCCACCTGCCTCCCTGGTCATTGACTGTTGATGGGTGGGGCAGGGAGGAGAAACAAAATCAGCATCACTGTGTGGGGCTGAGCCAGGGCCGGGATCCCCAGGTGGGTTCTGTCTTGCAGGCTGCACAGTGGAGCTGAGTCCTCCAGACCACTGCTTCATGCCAGCCTTTCTTCAGAGAGGGATGTGCCCTTCAACGTGTGTGATGGTGACCTGCAGACTAAGAAGGCTTATCACAGGGCCATGAACCCTCCCTGCAAAACTGTCTACCTAACCAGGACCCTTCTGCTGTGCTCATCCTCCTTAAGCTATGAGGTCTATGGGGAGGTACCAGCCAGCCTTGCTTTCTGGGGTGCATGGGGCAGGAGAAAGCTCAGTCATGGGAGAGCATCTTCTCAACCTGTTGGCCTGTGTGGGAGCAGCAACAGCTGTGAAAGGCGATTGCTGCATGTTTTGTTTTTTGTTTTTTTTTTTTTTTTTTTTTTATATATATGGGCTTGAAGGAGTTTGTGGAGAAAACCATCATCTGCAAACTGTTTATGCATGCTGCAAGACCCTGCTTGTGCATCACTGCTTTCCTCTCCCCTTGTGCTCCCTTTGCTTGTCTGTGACTCGGGTGCTCTTCCTGGAGCTGCTGACAGAGCTGATCCCTGCAGAAAGCTGCTGCTCCAGCACCACGGAGCCTCTGCATCCACTGAGGACCACACGTACCCTGGCGAAGTGAGCCGCGAGCATCTCCCTACAGCTCCCAGCCAGAGCAGGAGTGAGGTAGGAAGACTCTGCAGCTCCCTGCTCTGTGCTGTTTGCATTTCTGCGCTGCAAAGGGTGTGTAAATATTCTTTTTGGAGCGCAGGGGCATTGTTTGTGACTGAGCAAGTGGGCACAGTGGGGCAGGGGCTGCCATTTGCTTTGTGCTCATAGATTAGACCCAGCACTAAGGGCTGTTCCACACTGCTCAGGATAAACAGTGGGTGAATCGCATAGATCTGAGCTACCAGCTTGCGTATCTAATCATATTTCTAAAAGATGCCAACAGAGGGCATCCGCTGCCAGACACGCAGCCTGTAAATTCCCTGCTGCAGCCCCTGTGCCTGGCTCCAGATAAAGAGCATCTCAGGTTTTTTTAACCCTCTCCCACTTAGGCTCAGGTTAAGCTTTGTCAGAGATTTGAAGCAGATGAGCTTTTTCAGTAGGTGTTTTCAATTTCTGTTGGAGAAAAAAGGTGGGGGGAACAGTAATCCACAGCTGCAGCCTCCTGGTCAAGGCAGGACTTTGATAATTAGTGTCTAAGGGCTCCACACAGCCTGGCAGAGCAACAGCCAGGTTCAAAGTGAAGGCGGATGCTCTGTTGTCCTATGCAGCTGTAAACAAAATCAGCAGCACTGCTGTGCTGGCATTGGAGGAGAGCAGGAGATTTCATGACAAATGTCCTGGCTTTGGTGGATTTAAATAGTCAGTTTTATTTATAGGTGCTTATTCCTGGCATTTAATCTCCTTGTTTCATGTCTCTCATGGACAGTCAAAAAGAAATCGAACTTCTAAAGCCGGCTGCTCCCTCTGGTAAATACATATTGATGTTTGGGCTGCGGAGCGGGCTTGCTCTGAGCACACTGTCACTCTTATTTTCTTAAGGCCTCACACCAAAACGTCTGAGGTGTCCGAAGGCCAGCCTGCCTCCTGGATGGCAAGCTTATGAATCCAGTTTTGACTGGGGCAGTGAAAGTCCCAAGGCTGGTGTTAGGCAGGGCTTGTGTGAGGGTTCAGGATGGAAGATGTCCTATCAGAGGCTTCTTCCCTGCGCATAAAACCAGCAGAAGGTTAATAGGTGCAGGAGCTGGGGAATCGTGCCTCTAAGTGGGCTAGAAACGAGGGTCAGTCTGAGCTGGGTGAGGGTTTAGGTCTAAAGGGACGATTCCAAGTGATAGTTTTTAGTGGAAATAAGGATAGGCCACAAGACAGATATTCTGCTCCTCTTAGTTGTGTATTTCTTTTGAATCAGCCTGGATGGAATGGGACCTCTTTGAGATGCTGAACCTCAGCAGTGATGGCGCTGGTGATTGCTGGGCTCCCAGAAGTATATTCTGTTCTGGGGTTTCCAGCTGCTTTGCACACAAAGTGGGGCAAACACTTAAAAAATCAGGATGGTTGGTAGCCCTGGCTAGGATAGTCATCTGTGCTTAGGAAAGGCCTGTCTCTGCCTCATGAAGCTAAAGCTGATCCAAGCTGTGCCATATCTAGCCTCCTCCAGTAGTATCTGTTCTGGGTCTGGTTTAACTCTTGGTGTGGGAACATACACATTTTGCCTTCCAGAAGGTGCATATGTTTTCAATGGTGCAGCTTGAGATACATGAACACGATCTTTTTAGAAAAGGTGTTTGCTTGCTTTGATTATTTAACCAGGGTTTCCCAACTGGCCACCAAAAATAAAAAATCTTCTCTGTACATGTAGGTCATCTCTACTTCATATTATACATTGAATAAGGGCCAGAAACATACAGTCAAATTTGATTTATGGAGTGCCATAGAGATTTAAGAAATTTATGATTTGATTAATCCATCCCATATATCTTTTTCTTTATTACCGGTAATTCATGCTATATATCATAGCCTTCTGAGCAGTAATTTGGCTGCCTGATGCGTGCCAGTGTTTCCTAAGGGTTAAATTCTATGGTGCACTAGCCAGACAATAAACTGTTGTGATCTGCTGGTTAAATATGTATTCAGCAGTACTGGAGTCTGACTTACCCAATAGATTTGTTCCAATTTACCAAGTGAGTATGTATTTAGGACACGTAGTATGTGCAGAAGAACATTACTGGGGGCAGGAGGGGTTGTTGGAAAAATCTTTGCAAAACACACTGATTTGCCAGGGTGACCAAAGCTTGTAGAAAATGAACAGGCATCTGCAGTGCTCCTAAAAATATATGCTGAGCCTATAGACAGGATGACCATTTCTTCTTATGCCAGGGGACTTCCTGGTGACAGCCTTTACTAGCAGGGTGAGGAGCCTTGGCACCGGGCTTGGTTGCTGAGAACTGGTCCCTGCTGGCAATCTTTGTTTTCACTCAGAGGGAGGTGGGGGTTTGGCATAGGACAGGAAAAGCAAATCAACTAATTAATTCAATGAGGGAATAAAAAAATAACGTACCTCAGATTGAATGAGGATGTGACCTAAGACTGTAGATGCTTTTGCTGCTGGTAAACATGTTTTCTGTTTTTTTTTTTTTTTTTGGTTTTTTTTTTTTTTTTCTGTAACACTATCGACATTTTAAAATGATCAGAATATTTCAGAGCACATTTAACAAGACAGAAGTACTGGATTTCAATACTGTCAACTCCAGAAAGCAGAAGGCGGGTCCTAAATTACCTTCGGAATCGTAACAGTTTCAAAAGTGGAGCACTTTCTAATTTGCCTTCTGTTTTTCCAGCTACTCCAGGTCACCCAGCTCGCCTCCTCCCCCGGGAGCAGGGCTTTGGAAGGGAGGTGGAGAGGGGTGATTCTGGCTGCGGGGGGGAAGCAGGGAGCGCACACCTGACAGCCCCGGAGCACATTCCCTGTGCTGGATCCAGGTGTGGGAGCTTCCCCTGCCTGGCCTTGCTGCCGCTGCCTGGGGGGCCGGGGACCCCCTCCCCAGCCCCTGCAGCCCTCGGTCGCTGCTGATGGGGGGGCGGGGGGGATGCCAGTTAGCTGGAGCCCCAGTTTCACTTTGCGATGAGGACTCCTGCCTGTCAGGGACTGGTCAGAGAGTTGAGCGTGGCTTCACCCAGAAGCCTTTAATGATGCCTCGGCTCTGTTAAGCTGCCCACAGTTTCAGCCAGCCATCTCTTTCAGAAAAGCCCTGCATCTTCATTACCTTCCCCTTGAGCCATCTGGTCCCCCAACATGACCTTTTTAAAAAAGATTGGTTAAAAAAACTGGAGCAGTCCCTGAACAGGAGACCTTGTGTGTCATGTTTAAGCCCAGAGCAAATTTTTATGTCCAAGCTGTAAAACCTTGAAAATAAAGATTTATAATTGAGATTCTGGCTGAAACGGAATGAACAGAGATGGTCTAATTAAATTCTGTGGTGGATATAATTAACCCATTTATTCATTTATTACCCTTTATACATCTAGTGCAGGCTACACCATCACCATTTGTTTATGAAGAACCTCTTACCTGGCTGCTTGGCTTGGCCTGCGCAGCAGCCAGGCCCATCGTGATGCTCTGGAGGGGCTGGTGATTCTGTACAAGCAGGTCTGAGCTGACGGATGCTTTTTCAGAAGCCAACCCAGCTCTCGAATGCAAGTCAGCTGAGAAGGAGCAGGGTGGAAAGCAAAGAGACTCTGGGTTATGCTCTAGACTCTTGGGCAGAGCTGACAGGTGACTTTGATCAAGTGTGGTGCTTTGGGAGAAAAGGGTTTTGGGTTTTTTTTTTAGAGCAGAATAGCACTCTGGTGTTGTACACGCCTGGTACTGTGGCACTGAATTCTTGCTGTGCTCTATCAAGGGCTGCTGCAATATCCACGCTGATGTGTGGATTTTTGCTTTCTCTCCTTCATAGTTCAGCGTGGAAATGGCACTTGCAAACCTGTAACACAGATAACTACTCACACCTCCTTTGGGAGAGCCTCATCTGACTAAAAGCCCGTCTGGCTTTTCCAGAATGGAGCTGTTTCTTTTCACCAAAGACTCATTTTGCTTCACTTTCTCGCAGCCATCATAAGAAAAAACAATGAATCAACTAGAGATTATTTTTCATGAAAGTTTAATCAGGCACTGTCCCCTTCCTGCGCCTGTGTGAGCAAACCTTGATGAGCATGTAGGGCTTGAACGTGGAGTAAAAACCATCTGCTTGAGAGGCAAGAAGTGCAGGGAAAAATCCTTTGCTTGCTGGCATCTATCTGGGCAGACTGTCCTGCTGCAGATGCACCGCCTGCAGCTCAGCCTCTGGGTCCCTGAGCCCATCCATCTCTTAAGCAATGAAAGCCAACGCCTCCCCCCACACCACTCTCCCCTCTCCTTCCCCTCCCTTCACGGCTCCTTAATATTTCATGCATCAAAGAAGTTTCACTTGTAATGCAAAAACTGATTAATTAAGTAGAGTGCAAGAGTTACATGCATTTAAAGTTTCTTTCATCTTGGGAAGGAGAGAAGCCGTGCTGGAGGCTGTTTTTGCTCATGAAAGAGTGTCGAAGGGCAGGCAGTGATGGAGTGGTACTGACTGAGGGGAAGGGACAGTCTCACTCCCTGGACTTTGGCTCAAGCAACAATCTGCTTTCCAGGTGTCCCCGGGTTCTCCCTGCCGCCTTAGGCACGTGCACTAGCCAGGCTGGCCCGTGCCTCCCTCTGGCAATGGTTGGTTGGGGAGGGGACTTGCAGGGGGCACCTGCCTGACCCCAGGTGCCTGAGTAAGGGCTTGTCTCGGGGTGCACAAGGTCCCTGCTCGGGGTGGCTTTGGTCCTGGACGTGCCACACGCGTGGTGCCACCTGGCTAAAAGCCCAGCCTGAGTTGTACGGAGGGATGTAGTGCAGAATGATACCACTTGGAGGAGGAAAACTAGGAAACGCCCTGATGCCGCGGCGATGGGCACCTGACCACAACCTTCCCACCTGGGTAAGTCAAGCTTCTTATTTGTAACGTAACTGTTTAGTCTGTACCTCAAGCCAAAATGCTTAACAGACTTTCCTCGCTGTACCAATTATTTTACCTGTTACCGCTCCAGGCCCTTCTGAACTGAGCCCAGGGGCTGTTTCCCAGCCCACAGCGCTGTTTCACAGCAGTAAAAGGTAGGAATTAACTACTTGTATTTGTGAAGGGAGGAGGAAATTCAGCCACTCCTGGCTGCTAAAGCAAGCAGAGTGTCCCCTCAGGGTGCTTATCTGGAAGTGGTCAGGAAGCTCCTGGTCTGATGCGGTGTCAGAAAGACAACATCTCCTGCAGCTTCCAGCACAGCGAGGGGTCTGTTGGCTCACTGTTAACCCAGAAGCAAGAACGTCACCTTCTGAATTGCAAAGGGAACTTTCTGCATCCCCTTGCTCGCTCTCCCAGGAGGTGTTTCTCTGAATTGCTGACCCAGCCTGTCTCTTGCTTTGCTTGTGAGAGCTGACAAAAGCACAGCTTGAGCAATGTGGTCGCCGACCACAGTCAGATACCATATGGCTGTGGACCAGCATTCGTACACAGCAGTTTAGAAACAAAATTAATTTTGTGGTGTTTCCTTCAGAATATAAAACCCTTTCTCACTTCTTTGGTGGAGTTACTGATGCTGATGTGACTCTTGCAGGGTGAAATATAAGCCTCTGATTACATCATAGCTGTGTGACTGACTTTCTCCTCCACTTGCTAGCAGTAGGATTTGCGATATACATTACAGACATAAATTGCTCTCTATATTGTAAATACATAGTGCATTTTAATGATTGCTGCTGTATGTACATATCTTTGGTAATTGAGCCAATTGAAAACCACTTCAGAAAGCTGCTATTGATATCTCTGCAATAACCTCCTCCTCCTCCTCCTCCGTGACAGCCAATAAAAGATGCATTAGTTCTGGGTGTCCAGAAATCCAGCTCACGGGATTGAAAGTCGAAGAATGCTTCATCTGTGACCCTTTAAATGGGAATGACTTTTTTTTTTTTTTTTCCTTCCCCATTCTTTTTAAACTGACAGCACAGGTATTTTAAGCATTTTCCAGCAAAATGTCTGCACAAAGTTTTCCACAGAGGCAAAAGTCATGAGTTTGCCTGAATCCCGCTTATATTGTCATACAGAAGAAAATGACCCTGGGACTGAGCTGCTCTGCTTGGGAATAAGAAATAAATTGAAGAGTGTCTCAAAGTTCCTGCTAAAAAAATCCACTCAGGTGAAAATTGGGAATGAATGTAGGCAGATGCAGACATAAGGTAGGCATAGTTCAGCATAGCCAAGGTTCCTGGTTTACATGACACACAACATATGCTCTGTCTACTTCTAGAGGCTGCTCCACTGAGTGACAGCCCACTATCGCTGCTCAATACCGGAGAAAGTCCCAGCTCATGCCGAGAATGTCTGTGCTTTTTGTACTGAAACCCCCATGCTTGGGACTGTTACAGACACAACTTCCACAGCCTTCAGTATCTCTTTTTACCTATTATGGTAACAACTAATTATCCTCTTGAGTTTCTGTATGTGAGAGATGATACAAACCCCAAAGGTGGAAAATAGAAGGGATTTGCCCCCAGACTGCACAGTCAGTAGCTGAAGTGAGAATGGAGCTGGTGTCTCCTAACAACCTGTCAGATCCCCCCATCACACCCTATCCAGATGGGTCTTGTCAATGTAATGTCTTTTCACTTGTAAGATGATTTCCATTTTAATCCCAGAGATTTTGCTAGGAATGGCAGGTTTTGCTGGTTTCTTGGCCCCGATGTTATTGAAATCAATGGTCAGGCAGTTGCTGACTTTCCTGAGGAAAGGCTGGATCCATGAAGCATAAGAAAAAGCTTAAAAATGGGTCTCATTTAGCAATAGAAATCTGGGTTGTGGACTAGGCAATTGGCCTGAAAATCCACAGTTTGTATGGACTTTAAGTAACCCAACATTATCGAGTTTAAGCAAACTTCTGTAAGTGTTTCTAGAATGTTTTGCAAGTGAAACTGTCTCAGTGAGATGTGCTTTACCCTGTCCACACCATTTACTTTTCTGTTGGATGCTGCTCAGGTGGGGTCATAGAAATCCATTACCTCAGTTGTAAACCAGGACTAACACATTTCCTTCTGGAAATACTATTGGTGGTTTCCAAACAGTGAAGTTTTGCGTTTAGCTCAATTCTTTGGAACTAAAAAGCAGGTGGAATCCTTTTTTCCCCAAAATGAGAACAGAGATTTGCATTTACACCAGGAAGGATCTAGGCTAAATTGAAGCTGAATGTGCCCATTTAAAGGCAGCAGTTTGCAGAACATTCTCCTTTATCATCATGTTCATGTTTGTACAGGAGGACTTGCAAAAATCTCAGTGTGCTTCCCGGAAGATAGTTATTAACAGCACTTTATGAATACAGACAGCGAGGCAAAATTGGATTGAATGATGTATGTAGAGCTGCTCAGAGCTTTGGGTAGGGGCACAGACAAGACAGCCCCTCAAGGTCTCTCCCAGCTCTGTTTTCTATTATCTCAGGACTTGCCCAGAGTCAGACAGTCAGTAGCAAAGCAGGTGTTTGAACCCGTGGATCCCGATCATTGCTTTCCAGCTCCAAACCCTGAAAAACCTTCACCCCATTGCTCAATGGTATATGCTAGAGCACAGAAAATTTACATACATTTAAAACCTGTGTCCTCCCTTCCAATTCAGCCGGATCCATGGCAAAGCTGAAGAAGAAACCCCCCCACACTCCAAAGAACACTGCCCAGAGCTATAACAGCAGTAGGTGCCAGTGGATCCCACTCCCACCCCGAGGACAATATCTTGACAAAATTCTCTGGTACTTGACAGCAAGAAAAGCATCTACTTATGTCATACACACACACACAAAGTTGTGCAGCAAGTGGCTACGGGGAGATCTAAGTTAACAGGGATGAGGCCTTAAACAGAAATAGATATGTTTCTTTTTCAGGATTTCCAGTTCTAAAAAATTATATTAAAAAATGTACTTCACTTTTTAGAGAGCTTGCCTACTAATGTGTAATTTTTGCATACCTATGCAGTACTGCTTCTTTGCTCTTTTTGCCTAGAAGAATTTTCAAAACTAGGAAAAAGAAACCAGCACACATCCTGCTAATGCCTGGAAAATAGTACATGTACTGACAGCAGCCTAAACCCATCCAAAACCTATCCTTTCCCCCTTTTTTTTTAAAAAAAAAAAAAAAAACAGGGGAAATTTTTTTCTAGTATTAGTTTTCCCAACCAACAGCTGACACTTAGGACTGTATTTTTGCTTAATTTCTTTTTTTCCACCATGCCTGGAAACTTCATCCCTCCCAGCTAGGCAGAGCTGGGGCCCCACATTAAACATTTTGTAAGTAGTTGCCTTTTTGCTGGTGAGCGCTTTTTGGTTTCCCTCTATTCCTGTAGCTGGAAACAGGCACCGTGCTCACACCGACACTCTTATGGTGGGGGCTGCAGCTTCTTACGGCTGCAAGCTGGAGCTGCGGCTGCTCCCGGAGCCGGCACTGGCCCCGGGGAGCTGGGCTTGAGCCGTTTGTTTGCTGGATTTCATGTTCTCTGCCATTCTCCCCTTGTTGTGGTTTTAACATTTGATGACCTAGGTATCTCAGAAGGCTGTTTTGCCTCGATAGGCATGTGATGAATTGATCTTAATTAGCTTGTGGAAATAATATAAGCCTGAGCATTAAGCGTGCTTTGTTAGGGTTTTGACATCTTCTTTTATATGTACATCTACAAATAAAATCAGGTAGATTAGCAGTCACCAGGAAATTGTTGTTGTGAGCCACTGACTCATAACCACCGTAGGCTGCCTTTCCTCATCTGGGTTAATCACGCGTGACCGTGGGCAGGGGTTCAGGCAGGTCTGGGCTGGGGTTACCCATGTCGGGTTTGCCGGTAAGGCTGAGCTTTGCCCCCCGGGGCCGATCCCCACCGTTCCATCTTCCCAGTGGGAAGAGCCTGTTGATCCCCACCATTCCCGCTTCCCGGCGGGAAGAGCCAGTTGGCTCCGCCGCGGCGCAAGGCAGAAGCGTGGGCCAAACCCGCAGCAGTGGAGCAAAGCCGGTTTGTCTTCGAGCACAAACCCCAGCCCTCGGGGTGGCACCGGTGCGGCGGGCGCGTAGGGGGGACCTGTGGTCAGACCTCAGCGGCAGCGTTCCTTCCTCCGGCTCCTGTTTAAACACTGGTGGTTCAACACCAGCTCAAAAAAAAAAAAAAAAAAAAAAATCTTTGCTGGAAGCCGCCAGTTTGTCTCCTCCAGGCTTGTCATTGCAAGCCATCCTGGCGTGCCCTGGACACTGGAGGTGCTTGTTTAGTTATGAAACAGGTAAAAGCGCCCCGGAAAGCCCGTTTCCGTGCTACCGCGCCCCAGCAATCGCCCCAAGGGACGGCGCAGCCCACAGGCACGCGTGGAAGGAGCTAGACCCCGTTGCCGGGCGGGGGGTCAGCCGCGGGGGGGAAAGCTGGGTTTGTGCGACTGGGAGAGGGAAGGGGCGGCAGCGGGGGAAGAAGGGGGCACCAGGCCCGGGCGGGCGGGTGCCGGAGCGCCCAGGACGCCGCAGGTAGCGGGGGAGTTAACGGCGATAAAGTGTCCGGGCGGGGCGGGGCGGGCCGGGAGGCGGGGCCGGGCGGCGGCGGGCTGGGGCGGCTCAGTGCGCCCGGCTCCGCTCGCCTCCCCGCTCGCCTCGCCGCTCGCCTCCCCGCCGCTCCGCCAGCGCCTGGCTCCGGCCCGGCATGGCCGCTCCGCCGCGCCGCCGCCTCCCCGCCGCGCCGCCCCCGCCGCTGCCGCCGCTTCTGCTGCTGCTGCTGCTGCCGCTGCCGGGGATGTTGGGCGGCGGGCCCGGCGCGGCGGCGTCGCGGGAGCCCCCCGGTCCCTGCCGCGTGAAAACGGTCACGGTGTCCACGCTGCCGGTGCTCCGCGAGAACGACATCAGCTGGAGCGGCGCCCCGCCGCCCGCCGCCGCCGCCGCCGACTCCCGCCTGCTGCTCTTCGTCCGCAGCGAGCTGCCCGGCCGCGTCGCCGTGCAGGACGACCTGGACAACACCGAGCTGCCCTTCTTCACCCTCGGTAGGAGCTCGCCGCGCTTCCCACGCCGCGGCCCGGCCCGGCCCGGCCCGCCGATCCGCGCCCCCCCCCCCCCCCCGGGATCGCGGAGCATCCCGGTGCGGGCAGCCGGTTCGGGGCTGTCACCCTCCTGCGCCGGGATCCTTCAGCCCTCCCTGGTCACGGACAACCTGGTTGTGGTTTTGGAGCTTTCTAACCCTGCCCTTACTGCACCCTGTTTTTTTTTAATTTTTTTTTTTAATTTTTTTTGTATATTTATTTTTTTTTTTTTCCCACTGGGGAGGGATTTTTAGCAGGGCCCGAGTGCTGCTGCCTTTTAAAAGCCCTGGGAGTAAAGCACCTCCGCTCAGGGTGTAAAGTGATGGGTGCTGCCTCTCGGGCTCCAACTTGAACGCTCAGCCCTGGCGGCAGTACCACCGAGCCAGGGAGAACGGGAGAGGCTGTTTTTCCAGCCGGAGCCTAATTTTATAAATGCTTCGTCTTAATTCTCAAAGCTCGTTCTTGCTTCACGCACAACTCCAGCGCCTGGGTCTGTGGCGAACGCCTGCAGACTTTCCTCCGATCTCAGCTTTTGTGGGGAGGGGGATGGGACTAGGAATAATTCCGTTGTCGTACTTTTGTCTTGATGCCGGATCCTGTTGTCTCAGATGGGGTGCCCGAGCTGCCTCTTGTCACTTTTATCCTTTTCTGTGCCTTAATCAGCTTGGGGGATCCTCCAAGGGAACTGCTCAGAATGCAGTATGGGCAGCGTGGTGTTTACTCTGCCAGGTCACCCAAGGTTTTTTGTTGATCTCTTCTTTTTCCACTAGCTGTCTTGCTTTTCGGTGTCTGAACCGAGGATAATCCGAGTACCTGCTTAACTTCGGGTCTGAGGTGCTGCTTGACACCGCTGGGCTGTGACTTCCAGCGCATCCCCCTGCGTGCACCCGGCGTGTCGAGGTGTGCCGCCTGACCCGGTGGGCACCCGCCGCCAGTCCCGTCCCGTACCCCGTGGAAGGCGCTGCCTTTCCCTGGGTGCGATGTGCCAGGGTAGGAAAACGACTGTCTGTGTCTCCCAGTCCTGTCGTTTTACCTTCTGTGAAGCTTTCTCCTAGCAAGCGCCTCTAATAAATAAGTTGATGGTACTTCTTGAGCCTCTTGGGTTCTAGCTTTGCAGTGTGGCTTCCTTAGATACAGTTGGTCAACTGCAAAAATCCCAAACAAACCAGATAGTCTATTTCAAGTAACAAAAGTGAAAAATCAAAGGTTTGATGCAGCAGGAATGACACTTGCCTTGCTGTATGTAATTAAAAGTAACGAGAAGTTTCATGGCTCACCGAGTTGAATTTTCAGATTAGAGTATAGTTTCTTCATGGACTGGGTGTGAAGTGGGCACTGATCTAAATATATCAGAAGGCAAAGAAACCCCTCTGTGTGTAGCTGGGGTAATAGCTCAAGTTGGAGGAGAGGAATTTGTCTTGATAGATCAGAGACATGATCTTGTACAGCACATCCTATTTCTGTGAGTGACTGCCAGTAAAGAGACCATGTCTTAGTCTAAAAAATTCTCTTTTGCTTGCCTGAGATATTGGTTATGCATGTACTCTTGAATATATAGCATGTCTTGTGCAAAACTGTGGGGTTTTTTGCTGCCTCTTCATGGACAGAAGACCCCAAAAGGTCCCCTCCTGTTTCCCTGAACCCACAGGCAGATTGGAAGATTAATGGAAGCTTTGCCCATGGTGGGATGGCTTCATCAGTGTCCTGAAATTAATCAGCATGTTGCCTCCGGAGAAGGTAAAACACTTGTCCTTCCCCAAGGTCTAGCTCATGAATTGCTGTGGATGCTCTGATATTTCAAATTTGTTGCATTTCTTCCCGTCTCCTGGTGTGGCAACTGAGTCTTGCTCGCAGTTAACTCTTTTCTGGGTGAGTGCTTTTGAGGCTTTCTGCTGGCTTTTCTAGTGCAGAAAGTAAGGCCGGAGTTTACTGTAGTGTTTTTCCCCCCCTGCATCCTTTTCTGAGCTCATCGGTGATTGGGAACCCGAGAGCTGCTGCCGCCTTGTAATGGGCTCTTGGAGGTGAAAATCACATTGCATGCAGGAGGTCAGTTGAATGGCTTTGAAGTGACTTGGGGGCAGGGGTTGCTTTAAACGGTGGATTCTCTTTGCCAAAATCTTTGGTAGCCCTTATCGCTACCTGATTTCTGTTGCTTACATGTATTTATGCATGTTGCTGAACATGTTTAGTGGCTGGCTGGGCCTGAGCTCAGCAAGACACATAAGAGAGCTGGTGTCCTGCTGACTGCAAATGTGTTCAGGGCTCCTAAATGTCTTTGCAGGCTCTTCCTGCTAGCAAAGACTGCTTTCGGGCCTCATGGAGGTAAGGATGGGGCAGGAAGACCTCCTAAAGCACACACCTCAGGACAGCCACCCTGACTGGCATCCTGGAGGGATTTCTGAAAGAAGAGCAAAGCATGAAGCAGGCAGAGGTGAGTCCTGCTGCTGTACTCTGAAGTGAAGGCAGTTGAGGCCACCCTGTTAGGCAGGGCTCAAAAGTCTTTCCAGGCCAGGAAGCGTGAAGTAAAACAAAGCCTTGCTTGGTAGCGATGAGTTGAAGCGGTGTGTTTAAGCAGGCGGTCTGGAGCCCTGGGCCTGCTCAGGGGCTCCCGGTTTAGCGTAAGTCTCCTGATGCCCGAGTGGTTCCTGTGCCTCTCATCTCTCCTTTGCGTTGAAGGGGGGTCTGGAGCTAAGGGCTGGCAGGTGGCAGAGCCTTGCCTGCAGCACTGCGAAACTTGGAATCAGGGAGTCATTTAGGTTGGAAAAGACCTTTGAGATCGAGTTCAGCCGTAAACCTAACGCTGCCAAGTCCGCCACTAAACCACGTCCCTGAGCGCCACGTCTTCTGCTGCTTCTTTTTCAGGGCAGACTGAGTCAAATCAGGCTGAGGGGATAGATGTGCTGAGTCGGTGGCTGGTACAAAGCACATTCTGTGCTCTGTGTCCCTTTTCTTCAGATTCCTCCTTCTAGGGAAGCAGCAACTTTTCCCGTTCCCTGACAACACGAGATTTCACTCGCCGAAGCCGAAGCGCGCAGAGCGGGAGCTCCCGGGCTGAGAGGAACGGGGGGAGCAGCGCTGGGAACCCCCCACACAGCCACCCCCGGCCCCAGCGTCACCGGGAGCTGCCGCTTGCTCGCCCACACGAGCCGTGGGTCGCCAGCAGCGTGTGGGAGCCCGCCGGGGGGGTGGTGGGAGCCAGGGAGGGGGGACGGTTTCATCCTCTCCCAGCCCAGGTAGGAAACTCGGGTTCCGTTTGCGCCCTCCCCGGGCTGCAGCCAGGACCCGCCACCCTCACCCCGCACCTCTGGTTTGCTGGGCCCCCGCTCCACCACGGTGTCTCCGTGTCTGTATTTCTGATGCCTCGGTTTATTTTTTCCACTCTTGCCTTGGAGACAAGAAGGATGTTTCTCCCCTTGCCCCCCAGTTACATTACTAGAAAATTACCCAGCAAAGCACAGTGGTGGCAGGAAATGACAAATGTAACTTTGCCACCAGTGCATTATGAATTGCTGTGCATCCCCTTTCCTGAAAAAGCATCCTGCCCTTTCCTTAACCTTGGATACAACTGATGCTTTGCGGTATTTTTTCCCCCCCCTCTCTAATTCTTCTAGTGTTACGCTGGCAAATGGTGCAGCCTATCATTGACTTTATTCTTGTACAATGAGGTCTCTCTAAGGTATGTATCTTGATTTAGTCAGCAGCCATGTGTTCTGTACAATAGCTGCTCCACAAGCAGCGTAGCCTGCCTTAAGTGCAATTCAGGGAATGAAGCAGTTAGCTTCCGAGCTAATTTAGATGAGCTCTGTCTATGTGTGAGCAGATATATATAGAGGAAGGAAAGAGGCAGACAAATTTTCACCACTGCTCTTACCCGGTAGTGGCTTACATAAGAACAGTTTACTACACACTTCTCATAAATGGCTTTAATGGCTGCTGTGTGACGGGCTTCTGCAGTGCTACAGGGTGCTTTGTTTCGGTGGTTGTCAGGAAAGGTGCTTCTGCATCTACATTACCACTGTCCCACCGTGGCCCCTGTGCGTGACTGATGATTACCCCCGGCTTGTCGAAGCTGTGCAGCTCCTTCATCTCCTCAGCAGTTCGGTGCTACTTCATTCTTCTTACTTAACTTTTCCTGAAGCCATCTTGTAACTTGAACTTCTTCTCCTCTAGCATAAGAACGCATTAAAGTAAGGGAAAGCACTTAATTCCCTGCGTATTGTTTGAATTTACTGCTTTTTCTGAAAATACTCGAGCAGGGTTTTGCCACCCTTGCTGTTGTCCGCAGCTCCTGTTTTTGCAGAGCAGGGTGGAGAAGCTGGAGGGTTACCTGGAGAGCCCGGGTGCGACTGAAGCTTTTTGATGCCGCTGTTCAGAAGCGCCGTTCTCTGCTTTGAGTTGGCCTGGGAGATCTGGAGCAGCATTGTATAGGTAGCAGAGAGAGAGAGTGTGCCCGGCGTGAGACCTTGCTTGTTGGGGCCTGGCATCTAAAAATTGGGTTGTTTCTGC
The DNA here is from genome assembly GCF_018691265.1 of Tyto alba. Lineage (NCBI taxonomy): Eukaryota > Metazoa > Chordata > Aves > Strigiformes > Tytonidae > Tyto > Tyto alba. Next base: position 8,980,518 of record NW_024881273.1, read on the forward strand.
AGAGAGAAGCCTGTGAGTAAAGTTTGGTTTCAACACCCCTCTTTTTCTCTTAACTGCCTCCTGCCAGACTTAAAGAGCTGCACTGTGCATCTGGCCAGAGGTTTGGTTAATCAAGTGTTGGGATTTTGGGATTTTTTTTTTTTTATTTCTCTTTTTCTGGCTCTCCCCAAGGTATTCCCAGGGGGAAAGAGTCACATCTTGCACCAAGCAAGTGGAGGGAGCCAAAAAGCCTCAGCGATGTGGTGCAGTGAAGATGTGTTGGTGGCCTCCTTGGGATAGGGGCTGGAGGGGATGTGGACCCACGACCCGGGGCTGCTTCCCTTCCCCTTCGTGCCCATCCCCAGCTGCATGTGGCTCTGGGGTCTGGGCCAGGTCCCCAGTGATGGGGGCTGCCTGGGGAGGGTGTAGGAAAGAGGGGAAAACCTGGTAGCAATTTCCGTCCCCCCTTGTATGAAGCTGTGTGATCACTTAAGCTTTCCAGGCCAGTGGGTTCTTGTAGTTGGAAAGAGAAGGAAGGAGATCCCGGCTCGGGGTGGGGTTGTGCTGGTGATGTGGGTCCTGAGCCCAAGATCTGTGTGCTGTGGTTGCAGGAGGGCTGAGCTCTGTAACACCCAGAAGGGCTGTAGGCACAAAATGCCCATGAAAATGGGTCACTCCTCAGATGACCGCTTCCCTCCCCAAAGGTAAGGTTGAACGTGGCTTGTCCCAGCATGGGGCGGGTGTGGACTTGCAGGCGTTTTCCTCTGTCTCGGGTATTTTCTGGGACGAAAACCCCAGTTAAAACTGGGAATCTGTAGCCGAGTGGCAGGCTGTACTCGGGGAGTTGCTGCTTTCCAAGAGTACCCGCGTTGACCAGCTAGTGGCAACAGAAGATTAACTATAGAGAGAGGAGCCGGTTTTCTGCAGCTGAACTCTCAGGCTGGAGCCGCGGGAGGAGGCTGGCGGCTGGGGATCCTCTCTGCTCCCCCCCTTCCTCCCGTATGATGGCAGTGGGTTTACCGTGATGTCGGTGTGCCAGAGACCTTTATTGCTCTTCTGCTGGAAGGAAAAATGTGCTTTTCTTCGGAATTAGGCGAGGAGCTTGCATTTCTCTGTGGGGGCTGGAGAGGTGAGTGACCTCCGAGTGCCACCGTGCAGATAGACGTTACCTCTGAAACTTGCTGCCTTTTCCCTTCTAAACCCTAAAAGTGTGAACCCTTTGTTCTGCCTCAGTGAAACGGTGCTGATGTGCGGTGTTGGCTGGCTGTGAAACCGGGCTGAACCCTTGGGCTTTCTTGGTGTAACAGGAGTTCAGGCGTGGGACTGACTGGGACAGGAGGAGAAGAGATTGATGCCACTTGTGGGAGCGATGAGGTATTGATCTTCTGCTGCCTCGACATATATGTTAGCAGTCGCAGGTGGCTTGAGAAACACCTACCATCACACCAAAATGCCTTGTGGAGTGTGGGGGTAGACTGGGGTTGGAGACTGAAATGAGAAGTGAAGAAAATAGAAATGCTTCGATTGAAGCCTTTCCTCGTCTGTAATGCCCACAGTACGGTTCGTGTTGGGAGTGTCGTCCTCTGGTTGCAACCATCTGAAATGGGGAATGATGAGCGTTGGCCAGTCTTCCCTTGCTGCTCCCCAGTCCTGCCCATGTCACCACTGATGGGGTGGGTGACGGCATCGAGCAGAGATGATTCTTGTGCATAACCAGCTTAAGAAATGGTGCCACTTAAAAGAATTGAATGCTTGTGCTGCTGCTCGGGTCTCGGCTAATGCGGTTAAGGTTTCCAGTGTCCAGACAGTATGGAGACACTTAATGGTATTGAAGAAGCAGAATGACATGTGGAGGGGACGAGCAGTGATCTTGGCTGCCTGCATCTGCACTGGCTGGGTGAGGCTTTCTGGTTGTCTCCTGGGAGAGGCAGGTGGGGAAAAAAAAAAAAAAAAATAATCACAGAGTAAATGATTTTGGCCCATCAGTCCCTTTGGGCACCTTCCCAGTATACTGTGCAAGAAGCACTGCTTTTGAATGCATCCAGTCTGCTCATCCTGCTGTGATCCGGGGAGGAAGGAGGGATTCCTTGCAGGAGGAGGTTGGGCTGCCACTGCCTGCGAGAAGATGGGGCAGATAAGATTTGGAGCCAGGGCTCTGCCTGTGGGCAGAGGCGGCTGGTGAGGAGGAAGACAGAAGTAGGAGTTCCCCTCTGTTTCTCATTATCTGTTCCCCACCAGTCTCGCAGCCCTCCCTCTGTGCTTCCACCTCTCCCGTCTCCGTGCAAGACAAAGTCTGTATGAAACCGCGACCGGCTTTGAAAGCAGCAGCAAAAGGGGAGAAATTTTCCATTAGCAGCATCAGCAGTAAAAGAGATTTTTTTCCCAGTCATCTGGTAACTGCTGTATTTAGGAAGATTACTGAGCTGGTGGTGTTGCTCCCAGGCATATGCATGGGACTGATCCTGTTAAGAGGGGAGGCCAGGGCCAGCGCGCCTGGCCGCTCGCAGGGGGGTGAGCTGGTACAGGTTAGCTGTGCATCTCTTCGCGGGGAGAGGGGACCCGCTGGGCCCAGCACCTCGCACGCACCATCATCTGCTCTTCCAGTGCACGGGAATGAAACAGAAACTGCATCGCCAGCTGCACTGGCCAGCTGCAGGGAGGGGAGCGGAGCTGCTCCCCGGGGCTGGGTGCTTGCCCATCCTCGAGTGGCGGAGGGACCGCCTGGCTCCCCCTGCTTTTGGGGACAGGGGGGTTGTTTTGGTGCCAGACACCTTTCTTTCTCCAGGTCTCGCGAGATGTGCCTGCAGAGCGGTGCTGCCCTGGCTGCAAAGACCCTACAGACTAACTGGGGATGTCAACCCGCCCTCACAAAAGCCCACTGCGTAACTGGGGTGCAGGCTCTGCAGACCCCAGGGTTACTCCCAGCCCTGCTGCTGGCCGTGAGCACGCTCACAAGAGCTCAGCTGCGCTGATACTTTTGAGGTCTTGGTTCTTTTTCATTTTTCCCCTCCCTGATATCTCTCTGTGGGATGGCAGGGTGGCCTCACCAGCGGCTGGAGCCCTCGGAGGGCTGCTGGCTGCTGAGGCATTTGCCCAATGTGAGCCGGCGTTGCAGAGCACGCCTGCGGCGGCTGCAGTCGCGGCTGTGTCTGTCCCAAGGCTGCTCACAGCCCGTGTCCTTCCCTTGCTGCTTTTCCTGGTTCTCGACCGACTGGCGTTCCAGGGAGCACAGTGCGACCCTAAAATATGGCATCAAGTGACAGAAAATAGGAGTTGGCAACAGCATGGGAATTTTTTTTTTTTTTTTTTTTTTTTTTTTTTGCCTCTAGCCATCAGCTTCTTGCTGCACTGCTCCCATGTCAGCAGCATGTCTTGGTGGCAGATGTTGGGCAGTTTGCGTGAGGGAACAGGGAGCGGGGCTGGAGCAGAGCGCGTTCTCTGCAGCTCAGGACCGGGACCCGCTGCCTGCCTGCCCCAGCCGGGGAGCACCAGGTCTGTGCACTGAGGCTGAGAAGCTCATGCTTGTCGTGCTGCTATTGCTCTTGTTGCCTGGGGATCTGATGGGAGCTGGGGTAAATTTGATGCCTCTGCCCTAATTAATACCTTGTGCAGCGTGCATCCACAGTGAGATCTGCTCCCTCAAGCGGTTGCCTGCTCGGATGGGCTTGTGGGAGGGGAAGGGGCTCCCACTGCAGATGTTGCCAGTTGTTCCCACCTCAGTCTCAGTTACTGAGTGCTGCCTTGCACAGGCTGCTCTGTGGAGTTGGGAGGGAGATGGAAAACCCTTTGCCTTGGATTGCTGGGTCTGAGCAGTCACCTGTGTGCTGGGCTCAGCATGGGTGGTGGCCCTGGAGAGCTTTGGGGTTGTTTGGACATCCTGATATGGCCCTTTTCTACCTTCATCACACTTCTTTCTTGTCCTTTGTACCTCTCATCTGTTTAAATTAGAGGGGTTTAAACTCTTTTTTTTTTTTTTTTTAAAAAAATTCCCTCTGCCTTGTAATATGCCCAGGGAATTCCTCCCAGGCTTTTCTGGAAGCCTTCTTGTTGGCATCACGCTCCTGGTTCCTCCACCATTAGAGGTGGGAAATCTGGACACAGAGAAGTGCCCAGGAGGAGCAAGGTGTTGGGAAAGTGATCCAAAAGGTGGATGCACATTCCCCTCCCTCCCTTCCGTGCCATCCAGACTGGGCTGCTCATGGTCAGGCTGTGTCCGCAGATTCATTTGTAGCATTTCACGCATCGATTAGGCTTCCAAAAAAGAGCAGAAACAATTTCCTTCCCTCCCTCCCAGGAACAGATAAGTTTGCAGGAGACAGCCTGAGCCAAAGCAGGGTGCTGGGGTTACCTATGTGTGCCTGGGGCTTTTGCTGGCTCGGGCTCTGGTGTGGTCTGGGATCCCCCAGCCCCAGGGCTACCCACTGAATGCAGCAAATGTCTCCCAACGTCTCCTGTCCGGAGAAGGTGCTTGAGGTGGGCAGCTCAGGGTCTCCCTGGGGATGCCAGTGCTGGGTACCACTTGACTAAGGTAGGCTCAACTCATGGGATCCTCCTGGCCCTTACTGAGGATGGCCTTTGGGACAGGAGGCTGGGTAGTAGGTCCAGCTTGAGAGGAGGGATGCTGTGGAGGAGCTGATCACAGCAGTGGCATTTTGGAGACTTGACAGGTATGTTTGGGAGTGAGACGTTGCAGGCTGAAGGCACGTTCAGCAGCCACGACGTTGGCCTTATCTGTGCAGGCAGGTCCTCGCCTGCTGTTGCTGGAAGGGCACTGGCTGCTTCGTCTACCGTGTTCGCATCAGGGGCTTCAGCATTTTTCATCCCCCGCAGAGCGGAGGGAGGGCTGTAGGGGTGCATTCGTCACCCGAAGAGCCCCCAGGCTTTGGCTGAACTTTGTGTTCTAGCAATAAAACCGTGCTAGGAAATGTGTGCTGTAACAAAGCCCATGGATATAATACATCCGTATCATACTGTACCTTTCATCTTGAAGGATTCCCAAGGAGCTTTACAAACTCGGTGTGCTGCAGCCTGCCAGGGTGACTGAATGCTATCAGTAAAGGCTGCAGTCTAATCTCTGCGGTAGCGTGTCCCCCCCCGCTCCCCCTCGCAGGGGGAACTTTATGAAGTCTGATCTCGGACTAGCTCTGCGCCGGGTGTTTACCTCTAAGCCTGAGTTTCTCAGGAGAGAAAGGAAAACCATGTAGCTGTTTGTTATGCAAAACCAGTGAAGAAATATTCTTCCTGGGGCAGTAGGTGTGGGTGGGAATTACTTTTGCGCAGCTTCAACAGCTTTGGATCTTGGCAGAAGAAGCACTCGCGCAGGGGAATGTGCCCTCCGTGCAGCCCCAAGAAAGGGGGTAATAAAGTTTGAGCGCTTGAGAAATAGCTTCTGGGCAGAAGCAGGGTGGCAGAGTTCAGCTGATGGGCACGGGGGCTGCTGCCGGGGAAGCTTGTGGGAGGGAGACTGTAAACGTCTGCCTGGAATACTTGGTGTGCAAGTCTTTTGTCACCCAGTGTCCCCTTCTGTCCCTGCAGGGACAGCCCCTGAGCCAGCTGATGGCATGTCCACGTCCTGCAGCCTTTGGCAGCATCAGGGCTGCTGCTGCCTCCCACCGCCTGCAGGGTGGGAGCAGGGAAGGGCCATGCAGCCCTCTGCCTCCGTCACCCTTGGTGGTCTCCGGCTCCAGTTGGGTTTATTTTCATCTACTCTTGGTTTACCTGGAGCTGTGGGAGCAGTGGGAGGCGTCTGAAGCTGCTGTCGATGGTGGCAGAGCCTAAAAATCAAAACTGAAAGTGGGATAAGGGACACCAAACAAAGCTGTCAGCAGAGGCATATGCTTGAAAAGCGGAGGTTAGCTCTAGTCTATTTTTGTTTGGAGTGGTACACACTTAGCCTGTTTTGTTTAGCAGTTTGTTTATGGGTTGTATTTTCCCATCCTGTGTAGCTCCTCAAATGTAGTTATAAACAAACTGTAAAATCAAAAGCAGCCTTTATGTGTTCCCGTTAAATCCATCCTAGTGCACAGGAGATCCCGGGTACGTGGTGTCGCCAGGGCTGAGGTGCCTGCCAGCCCGAGGTCCTCGATCAAGGAGGAGCCAACATACTAGCGAGGGACGTTATTTTGTTGTGTTTGAGTTTGGGAATTGCTGTGGGCACCCCTGGGATGGAGGAGGGACTCCTCAAAAGCACGCCAGCTTTTGCATCCATTTGCTCTTGGCTCCAGGGCTTCTCATGCTCATCCCCAAGGACTGCACCTGCAGCTCCTTTAGCTCTGCCTCCTTCCCTGGACCCCATCCAGGTCGTTCCCCAGGAACGGGCTGTGTTGTTGCTGGTGTGCTTCATGGATTCTGGACATTAAGAGACTTCGATATTAATTGAATTTCAAGAAGGAAATAGAGGTTTGTGGTCATTCTTATTGTAGTTGTTGCAGTTGCACACCTTGTACTGGATCAACAGTCATGTGTTTCTCGCCATAATTTTTCTGAGTGCAATCGGAGGGGCTAGAAGTGTATTTAATTAAATAGCAACAGCCTTGCCTTTTACAAAATTCAAGAAACCAGACCTCCTTGAAGACACAGACTCCATTACATTGCTTTACATTTTATCACATCCCAGCGCTGCTGCTTCCTCCTCTTCTGTTCTTCGCTCTCCCAGACAAGCAGCACAGTTGTCCTTACTGTGTTCCTGGCTTCTGCTGCGTCGGGGAGGAGGAAATCCATTATGCTCTGGCATGGCAGCTGGGAGGGAGGTCGGGGACGCTGCCTGTAGGGGCTGCTCGTAGCCAGCTTGGGGTCTTGCCGGAGCAGCGGTTTGCACGACAGACACGCTGCTCCTTGTTGTACTCAATTTTATTCTGCTTTTGTAGCAGCCGCCTTTGCCGCTTAGCTGACAAGCTGTTCCTTAACGTGCCGTGGCCCAGCGGCGTGCAGGAACAGGGACAAGAGCTGGGATTTGGGCAGGGTGCAAGCTCCGGGAGCTGGAGGTGCGGGGATGCTGCCGGCCTCCGCTTCTGCTCCCCGAGAGTGTGTGCACTGCCCGAAATCACGTGTGCCGCCCCAAATTGTGTGTGCCGGGGGAGGTTTTCGTTGCTGCCTGGGCTTGCTTTAAAGGCTGTTGTAAAACCTTTTCCCTCCTTGTCGATGAAGGGTTTACGGCATGTTGCAATGGGCCACTTAAATGCAACGCAGGAGGAAAAAATCCCCGTTTGGAGCACTCCTCCCAGCTGAGCCAGTGTGGCAGCCCGGGGCCTGTGCTGGGCTGAGATACAGGGTGTTTGTAGGGGGATGCTGAAGAAAAGTGGATCCTCGCGAGAGCCTTCCCTTTGCAGAGCAACCTGTTGGTGTTTTTCTCGTGGCACCTCCCAGCTGCGTTGCCTCCGCAAAACCATGTTCCACACTGCTCAGCAGTCTTCTCCGCTGGTTTGGGGTGTGCCCCAGGTCATGTAAACCCAATATTTTAGTAGACCTTGGTCTCCACAGCCTCTCTCCATCAGGAACAGTGCAAATTTGTCCATGGATACCTGGCTACCACTGAAGCAGCTCTGTGATCACCTCCCCAGGAAGGGTGTCCCAAATTGTCCCGTGCCCCGCAGCCTCGCTGCAGGGAGCTGGTGTGGGACAGCAGCTCCCCATCCCTGCTAGCGGAGGGGGTTTGGGCTAGGAAGGAAGGTGATGTTTTTGCTGTGGTTCAAAAGGCAAAGGTTTTCTGTGGGTGTGGGGCTGCAGTTTTTAATCACTGCTTGTTCTGGTCGTCTCTCTACAAAACCACTCAGAAGGCACCAAAGGGCAAACAAGCAAGTGTTAATATTCTTCCCCTTTTGCTGTTGTTGGGTGAGGGAAGAATTTTTATTCAAGAAAAGCTGTTATTTGAAATGGTGCTTCTTGTCTTGGCTGTGGCAGCTGGAGGGCAGGTGAGAGGAGAGGTGCCCTGGACCTGGCTGGGCAACAAGCTGCAGCTTTAATTTGGCTGGTAATGGCCATGGAGCATTTCCCCAGTCTTCTCCACGCTTTCGTTCTTCCAACTGTGTGCAATTATTTGCAGCAGTTAGGGAGCTTCCCGGGGAGATTTTTATTCCTGGCATGAACTGAGTTAGAGGGAAAGGTTGGGCCAGGGGAATGGTCTCGTGGTGGGCACCAAGATCCACCCCGTGGATCCACCTCGGCTGTGGTGGCCGGCAGCCAGCGAGGAACAGGGAGCGAGTCCCCAGAGCATCCCACGGAGGTTTGCTCCTGCGTTCCTGCGGCACGCGTGGCTGCACATCGCTGCAGTAAGCACCTGTGTGTCCTGACCGAGCTAAAAGGGGCCCACAGCAGCTCCCGAGGGGCTCCTGCATCTCCCTCCAATGCTGGGCTGCCTGGGAAGTCCCTCTGACGGGGATGCTGCGTTGGGCCGTGCACATACGGGCTGCGGTGGGGGAAGAGGGAGGGGTTTTTTTGAGGTCTCACGGACATGCCAAGTGCTGACCAGGGGCGGGCGCAGAGGGAGGGATTCTTCTGTTAATTAGCACTAGATGAAAGGAAAACTTGTCTTTATTCAAAGAGCGGCTTGTTCCAGTTTCATCGCAGCCCCTCAGTTCTGAGCTTTAAAGTTCGGCGTATGTGTGAACAATAAGTTTGGAAAGATGTTTTGAAGCTGAAATCGCAGCATTGTTATGAAAATGCTGAAGGGGAGTTGTGACACTGTTTTGAAGATGAAAGTATTTTTACAATCTTAAACTGACACATTTTAAAAAAAAAAAAAAATTAAAAATGGAAAGTTTACACGAAAGATAGCTCTCAACAAGACTTTCCCCGGCCAGAATCAAATGTCACCATCCCCGAACACTGGTGAAGGCACTTTGAGGTGCTGCTGGCTTTGGCTGTCACATAGGTGACCTTACATCCAGCGTGGCAAAGCGAGTGGTTCCCCTGGTGTTACTGGGATGTACTGGGCAGGACGTGCTCTGCACAGCCCCAGCGGAGGGAGCGGGGGGTGCCCCCCAGCCCCGCTGGGTGCTTGCTGATGGATCAGCAGAGCAGGAGAAAGCAGGTGTGAGATGAGGAGATGCTGATGGAGCATGGATGTGTGTGTCAGTCCCATCCTTGCTGCCCAGGCAATGGCTTTGTTACTTTTGACCTCAGCAGTACTTGCTGCAGTTGGAGTTGGTTTGTGTAAACAAATTTTTCACAGCTGTTTAGCAAGTATCTGCATAATGGCTTAACCAAACAGCACCCTCTCAATGAGGAGTGAAGGGGGAGGCTGGAGCTGGCCATCCCTGGTGCTGGGCTGCTCCTGCTCCTCGGCTGTGCCCAGGGCTCGCTGGTTCGTGCCATTTCGTCTCACCCACGGGCACTGGGGGAGCTGGGCTGGGGGTCAGGGGCTGGCTGTGAAATGCCATTATCAGGAGGGGGAATGGCCTGGTGGGTCTGGGGACTTGCAGCAGCTTGGGCTCCGCCACAGCCTCTTCCAGTGACTGGCTCCCCCATCCCAGTGTCGCATCTCACCAGTTTAAGCTGCGGTGCCTTGGCCCAGCCCAGCTGCTCGTTCGATGCGCCCTGCACAGAGCAGCCTCTTGCACCCCATGAAGGCGTAGCACACGAAAAGGTTTGGGGGGGAGGGCTGCGCTAGCACCCCTCCCCTCTGCCAGCTGCCTGCAGCTCCTCTCGGCTGGGATGGCAAACAGCATCACTGGTCACTCACCAACCACCTTTTCTTGGAATTTTCTTTTCCGCGACCACCTAAATGCACTGGCTTGTAGTGATGCTTTTTTTTTTTTTTTTTTTTATTCCCATTAAGCTCTAATTTCAATTGTGCTCTCACATATACCCAGGGGCCTTTGAGCACCTGCCCTATAATTAAAAGCAATCTTTTATGATGTCTGAGGGGGCTGTGCAAGTTACAGGGCCACGAGCCCTGGTCTGCTGTAGAGGAGCTGTCAGGCAGTTCCTTCGTTAGAAAATAGACACCAAAAATTCCTCTTCCGCCCCCAACTTTGTCTTCCTGCCAGCCCTGGATTCCAGATTTATTTAAGGGTCTTTTCTTTTGGGCTTGGGTGGGTGTGGAGCATGTATTTTTTGCCATGTGAGTCTGACAAGCCCTTGGGGAGGATGAGTGGGTGTCTTGAAGCGTTAGGGAGAAACTTGGCAAGTGCTTCAGCTCCAGGGATCTCTTTGCATTTTTGGCTGCATCTGCTTTTTTATCCTGCTGCTCTTAAACTTTTCTGAACCAGCAAAGTCGCACCCCAGCAGCGCTGCCATCCAGGAATGACACTGCTCCTGTTCCTCGAAGGCCTTGCCACAGACGGGGTGGGTTTTGTGGTTTCTCCCACGGGTGCCAGCTGCTGGACACTGATGGATGGCACAATCCTGGGCTCCCTCTGCCCAGCGCTCTCCCAAATCTGAGTATTAACTGTGGATGGGGGTGGTCTTACCTTCTCTGTGTCATGGAGGAGCGTCCTCCGTGTCACTGGGTGGGACGTGCGTGCCATGCTTGGGTGTTTTCCAGAAGGAAAGGCTCTCCCGAGCCTCTTTGAGGTCGTGTATTTCTTGTTGTGTCTTGTTCCATGCTCCCAGCTTGGTTCCTGGTTTTGTAGATGGGAATTGGGAGCTGGTTTCAGGAGGTGAAAGCAATCTCTTAGCTGTGTTGGAGGTCAGAGGGAAGAGCTTCCCTCCATGATATTTACTCTGGTGCAGTTGGAGGAAGCATACATGAGCGCGTGGATTCACCTGGTGGAAAATACAGGGCTTTTGAGTCGTTCTGGGACTCTCTTCTTGGCTTTGTTTGCTATTTACTCATGAAATGACCTTGACCGAGCAAGCACACCTCCCTGTGTCTCTTCCTTACTCACTGTTTGCAAGAGCCCCGAGGGGCTCCCTGTTTGCATTACCAAGGTGGTGTAAAATTCCTTTGTGGAGGTGGGAGGGAGGGACAGACCCTCTCAGCTCCTTTCCTCCTGCCCTGCCTGCAGGCTGACGGTGCAGAGGGCTGAGGAGAGGAGGCCAGTGGAAGCACAAAGCCAGAAGTGGAAGAAATGGGTGGGTGGAGGAGTGGTAAGGGGACTTGACAGACCGGGATCTGCCGCTGCTCCAAACTGGGGTAGCTGCTGCCCCATGCACATCTCTAGCCGACAGCTCTCCCGCCGCTCAGCACGTGGCTGGGCACTGGGAGGGCAGGATGCTGCTGTCGAACCCAGTGGCTGTAACGTGCTGTCCTGTTAGGAGCTGGGCTTTTCTCTCTGCCTTAGAGTGCTAAAATGATCTGTGCGGTTGAAAGTTCCCCTCCTCTCCCCCCACGTGCACCCGCGCCTCCTGATCTCTGTGAGAGAGTGACAGCTTCTCTAATTAGGCAGCCGAGCAGGTAACCTTAGCAACTCCACGCTGGTGCTGGGGACCATCTCCAGCTACCCTTGGAGATGGCGTGTCTGGTTTTCAAATGGCCTCTCACGTGGACAGGAGAGCTCGAGCTGCCTGCACGCCTGTCCTCCCTCCCCGGCACCATTTCGTATGGATGGTGGTGTCTGCTGCGCAACGCAAGAGCCAGCACAGGAGGAGGCACCTACGTCCCATCACTGCTTGCTCTCTTCTTGCTGATGCACGGGCTGGGCTCAGCTCTGGGCAGAAGTGCTCTGGGCAGTACTGGAAGGGAACTGGTGCAGGAGGTGCTGAGCCTGCTTTTGCACCGGTGATGCCTGCGCTGCAGTGATGGGGGGGACTTGGAGCTGCATCAGGGTAAGCTCTGGAGATCCAGGAGAGGAGGAACCTGCCCTGCAGGAGCACAGCATGGGGAATGCACTTGCTTTGTCCATCTCCGTAGGTTGCAGGCAGTGGGAGCTGATGGCCTGGCAGCAGAGCAGCGCTGGCCGGGGCTTGCAGCGTGGCTGTAAGCACAGCAGGGTCTGTGGTTGCTGCAAAAGGACCGTCAGTGTCCTGTGCCCTGGGAGCCGAGAGCCTGCCTGCACTGCAGCATCCCGGTCCCTCTGTCTTCCCTGGCTCTCCGGTTTTAGCCCAACAGACAGCTAAACACCACACAGCCACTTGCTCGCTCCCTACCCCTGCAGTGGGTAGGGGAGAGAATCTGGGGAAAAAAAAAAAAAAAAAAAAAAGGTAAAATTTGTGGGTTGAGATAGACAGTTTAATATGACAGAAAAGGGAGGTAAAATAAATAATAATAACAGCAATTAATAATAATGATAAAAGAGTTAGAATGCACAAACCAAGAGATGTATGATGCAGTTGCTCACCACCCACCAACCACTGCCCAGACAGTCCCTGAACCGCCACCCCCAGCCAGCTTTCCCCCACATTTCTGTACTGAGCACGACAGCCATACGGTATGGAATATCCCCCTGGCCAGTCAGGGTCAGCTGTCCTGGCTCTGTCCCCTCCCAGCTTCTTGTATCCCCCGGCCTCCTCGCTGGTGGGGTGGAGTGAGAAGCTGAAAAGTCTTTGACTGTCCTCACTCAGAATCAAATCCCTTTGAGGCACACATTGGACTTCTTCATCCTTCTGCGTTATCCCCCAAGTGCACCCAGGTCCTTGAGCAAAAGCAATCCCACGGATGGGTTTGCCTTTGCCTGAGGCAGGAATGACCCACGCTATCTTGCCCAGAATTATTTTTTTATGTGCACTACAGGGACTTTATCCCCTTCTGTAGTACATAAAAGTTCTGATTGGGCAGGGCCAGCTCGATTGGCAGATTCCCTCCTGTTCACTAACCAGGTGGCTTTTGCTAAATGTGTATCCCAATGTTTGAAGGTCCCACCAGCCATTGCTCTCTGGAGTCTTTAACAGCCCATTGTATTGTTTGATTTTCCTGGAGGCTGGTGCAAGATAGGGGATGTGATGTACCACTCCATGCCATGCTCTTTGGCCCAGGTATCTATAAGGTTCCTTCAGAAATGAGTCCTCTTGTCTGACTCGGTTCTTTCTGGGGTGCCACGTCACCATCAGACTTGCTTTTCAAGGCCCAGGCTGGTGTTCCAGGCGGTGGCAGAGGCCACGGGATGTGTCTCCAGCCATCCGGTGGTTGCTTCCACCATTGTAAGCACATGGCACTTGCTGTGCCGGTTTGTGGGAGCGTGATACAGGCAATCTGCCAGGCCTCCCCATGTTTATATTTCAGCCATTGCTTTTCATACAAGAGAGGCTTTAGCTGCTTGGCTTGCTTGATTGCAGCACATTTTGTATTCATGGATAACCTGTGCAATAGTGTCCACGGTCAAATCCACCCCTTGATTCTGAGCCCATCTATATGTTGCATCTCTTCCTTGACGGCCTGAGGTGCCATGGGCCCACTGGGCTATCAATAATTCATCCTCATGTTGCCAGTCCAGATCCACCTGAGCCACTGCAGTCTTGGCAGCCTGATGTACCACTGGTTGTTTTGATGTTCTTCAGCAGCCCGACTCTTGGGTTGGGTACATGAGCATCTACATGATGTACTTTCACAGTCAGGTTCCCTACCCAGGCAGCAATATCTTGCCATAATTCAGCAGCCCAGATGGGTTTACCTCTGCGCTGCCAGTTGCTCTGCTTTGACTGCTGTAGCCACCTCCACAGAGCATTTTCCACCATCCATGAGTCAGTACAGAGATAAAGTATTGGCCATTTAACTCGTTCAGCAATACCTAAAGGCCAGCTGGATGACTTTCACCTCTGCAACCTACTTGATTCACCTTGTCCTTCAGCAGTTTCTGTGTCTTGTCATGTAGGATTCCACATTCCAGCTTTCCACCTTCCATGTTTTCCTACAACACGATGGGACCTCCCTGACCCTCCATCCTCCCTGCCTGGGCTGATGTGGCGGCTGCAGCACTGAGGCTCCCTTAAAATCTGATTGTGCCTCCTGCCCTGTGGGCTCGAAGGGGCCTTGGCTACTCGAAACAGTGCTCGGAAATACTTTTTTTTATAGCAGCTGGGAGTGAGCCAGGGCGAAAATGAGCTGAGGCCGCTGAAGGGAGATAAGCTGAGACGTAAACTGTGATTTTCTGCCCTGTGAGCCCTATGCATGGATTTCATCTTTTAATGGAAGTGCAGTAAATAAAAGCCATTTTCACAATAAGCTGAGCAACAGGTCATAAGCGTCTGAGCCACTGAAATTGATAGAAGGGAGCTAAGCGTAACAAATCTCCCAAAATTGCACCAGACTCCACTTGTATCTAGTCCCTTCCTGCATCTCACCAATTATAGCAAACGGCAATTATTTCTGAGCCAGAGCTTTCTCTGAATAAAACCTCAGTCAAACTGCAGATGCTTTATCTTCTTTTCAAATAGATTTGTACCGGAGGAAAAAACCCCAGTGGGGAGAGATCCCATTTGAAGGGGCTTTCCCTCGCAGTGTTTGCAAAGACAGTAGATGCTGGACACGCATAGAGGTGTAAATTTGACCGATCCACAGTTTGCTGGCCCTGGCTGAGAGTGGGATTCAGGGAGATAGATGTCAAACATGCTCTCTTCCAAATATGTCTTTGCTAGGATGAAGCATGGGCTGGGGATGTACTGGCATCAGCCATCGTGGAGTGACCCACTCGCTGCTGGGATGCTGCTGTTGATGGGGCCCCTGTGGAGCATTGACTTTTTCTCCCTCTTCCAGTTAGATCCAGTAAGTGACTGTCTCTTCCCGGTCTCCATTACAGGGCTCCGTGCTGGTACCCAGCGATGCTTCTGGGGTATAAAGCAGACTCTCAGGTCCACGCTCAGACTAAATACTAACGCTCTTGTCCCATATAACCTCTATGCTTTTTTTAGAAGCACCTCTGCTGCAGAGCCTTGGGGATGCACCTGCAGTGAGGATGGCGCGAGGGGTGAAATTTCCTTGTCTCTGCACCGGTTTGTCTGATTTGAAAGGTTTATCTGGGAATTTGTTTGAATTTATTTGCAAGCGCTTTTAAAGAACCGCTGATTTTATCCATGGGGATGTGGCACTGCAGGCTTTACCTGCTCAGTCTCTGGTCCAAAACCAATTAGCCTGGTCTTCACTGTTGCTTCTGGCTTCGTGCCGTTTGAGCAAGCCGTCCCCGGTGCCGTACGGACCGTAGGGCTCACGGAGGAGGGTTGGGCCAGTGGCTGTTGGCGTGTGTATGGTCACTCCTTGGCCGAATGGCTGTGCCGAGGCATCTCAGCCCTGATGTTTTTCTGTACGTAGGAATGCAGTGCATTGCTCGGGATTTGTTGGAAGCGTGCTCCTACTGTTAGATGCTGCTGGAGAGGCTGACGGAGAAGTGCCACGAGATAGCGGGTGTCTGAAGCTCAACTGGCTTTCTGATTGATGTCATTAGTATTCCCTACGGGAAAATCCCTGGGAAGCTGGCCACTTTCTGTCTCTGGATTCCTCCTGAAGTTTTAGCTGAACAGCTTCTCCTTAGGTCCATAGAGGCTGCTAATGTGGCACCCTCCTGGGTCCCTGAAAACAACGGCGAGGTCTTAAATTGTACCAGGACTGATTTGTCTCTTGGGGTGTTGTTAGTGACGTGCATCATTCGGGGTATTTTGCAATGTCTGGAGGGAGGCTGCAGCACCTGCCATGGCCCCGCGGTGAGGCTCTGCTACCATGGCCGAGATGAGAAATCACCAACGGGGAGTGATGAGCGTTGTTCAATGTTGCATCCTCCCCTGTCATTGGGGGAGCAGGGTTTGATTGAATTGATTTACTCTGTGTTAGCTTCGCATGAAGAAAACTGTTGGGTTTGTGTGGTTTGTTTTTGTTTTTTTGTTTTTTTTTTTTTTTTCTCTTTTTACTTTAGATTTGGGAATTAATTTTTTTTTTTTTTTTTTCCCCCTGCCCTTGGAGGGTTGTTAATGAAAAGCACTGAACCAACTTCTCTTCAATTTAACTTGGTTGCATGAGCTGGCAGCCCCCTCCAAACACCTCCCAAAAATATATGTCAGATACTTGCTGAGAAGCTTCCAGGGCTGCCTGCAACAGGAGCTGCACACACAATCCCACCTGCAGATGGTCTCCAGAGGCTTGGCAGCTTGGTGCTTGCAGGAAAATACACGTGTGTGGCCAGAGTCCCCTTTTTCAGTTTGGAGAAGGAGCGTGTGCGTGTGCAGCATCCTTGTGGGCAGTTCAAGGGGGCAGTTTCAGGGGAAAGCAGCCCTTGGAGTCAGCGTGAGCCCAATCTCTCTGCTGAGCCAGCAGGTAGAGGAGGGAAACATTGCAATGCGGTGAAACGCTGTATTTCAGACCTCTCCTGAGCTTACCTGGGGCGGGGAGGGGAGGGTTGGCTGGTGGCAGCCCTGGGGTGATGAGAAGGGCCAGCGTAGCAGATCTCTGGCTGGGAGAGGGAAATGAAGGGTCTGGATGGGCAAGGTCTTGGCACCGGCCAGGCTGTGAACGCCTGTTTGTCCAAATTCAGAAAACAGTATGAAGTCTGTGCCTTTTTGTGCCCTCGTGCCTTTCTTTGGAGCGGTTAATTTGTTTGGTTTAATTGGTTAATTTCTTTGGTTGCAGATTGTTAATTAAATTTCAGGTGTTCTCTGGGTAGCTTTTTCCTTCCCACATGCATGTGGGCAGCCCCACCATCATCATCTCTGCTGCCGTGGGACAGCGCAGATTTGGAGGTGGTGAGGGCAGCCCTGCTCCCTGCGGGTACCACCGTGCCGGTTTATCTGTTACCAGAAACAGGGACGTGATCAGGCTTCGCCATCTCCTTTGCCATCTCTCTGCCACCTGAGGCACATCTCGCTCTTCTCTCCCGGTCCAGCAGCAGCCAGGGCTCTCAGCACATCCCGCCGCAGGGATGCAACTTTGTCGTCCACCTCTGGAGTCTCCTTTATCAGCAGTATCAGAGGCAAATCAACTAAAACAGAGGATCAGCGTTGTTATTCAGTCCATCTGCCTTCCTCTGGCGAGCGGCTCAGTGTGCGGAACACGTTCATTTACTCACCTAAACAGAATTTCATCGTCCACCTCCCGTGGTGTGTAATGAATCCAGCCGGAGATGCTCGGCTTCCGTAGCTGCAGAAAACTGAAGCTCCCCAAGATCCTCCGCAAACTGCGACTTGCTCTCTGCGTCTCGCAGCGTTTCCATAACACAGTTGGCCCCCACGAACCTCTTTTCAATTTGGGAAGCGCTGTCTTTGTTTCCCTTTGCCTAGCCAACTGTAATCCCTGCCTGGCTGTGCCCCTTACGGGGTAGCTGTTTATTTTCCTTAATCTTTTATGAAACACTTTTATCATAAGCTCTCTGAAAATGTGCTGAAATTAGACCCTCTAAATCACCTTCATCTATTTTAAAGGCTTTATTTTGCAGATAATACTGCCAGGTTGCTTAGCATGCCTCTTTTCTACCATCCCTTAAGGAAGTTGTGTTGTTTTGACCTGTTCAGATTATACTTTGCTGGCTTTTATATTAGCTGACCCCTAATTAAACTCCGAGTGAAGTTCCTGCTCTCCTGCAGTTTGGTATTTAGCTCTGTGATCCTGGAGCCATGGTCTTCTGCTTTTTAAAGATAAAATAATAATAATAATAATAAAATAAATACTGCAGCTGTTTTACTGTTTACGCAGCTTTTAGGAAAAGCGTCCACACCTGGGTGGATATTGTAGGAATTGCATTGGTGTTTGGTACAACTATGTACCCGAGCTAAAAAGCCTTTTCAGATCTGAAGGATTGAAATTAGTTTGGCAGCCGGGATGCGTAAGTTTCGCTAAGCAGCTAGGGCTTCTGAGAAGCACCTCTGATGTATCTTTTCTGATAATTCATGTCTCATTTCACTTGGAGGGGCGTTTTTTTCCTGGAGATGCTGACCCCCATAAGATGGGGAGAGCTGTGGCTGATCTGGTTGCTTGCATACAGTGGGCTTAGGTCAGCCCCTCAGTGCGCACAGGGGAGGGAAGCTGGTTCACAGTCTGGTGCTGTGCTGGGAATTACTATTTTCTTTCTTGTATGGCAAAAGAAGCCCATTCTCAAGGCACAGGGCTGTGGCCTTACCCTGGTGTGAAAGCTTGGGGAAAAATAACATGGGTTGACCTGCTCTCTGTATTTGGGGAAAATAAGGCTATTCAGAGCAAAGCCCCCCACCTTGCAGGCTCAGGCATAACTGTATCCAGCAGCTGGAAGCTGCAATTAGATAAATTCAGGCTGAAAATGAAGCACAAATCCTCAGATTAAATTAGCTGGCCACTGTCGGGCGGGGGGTCGTGCTGCATGGTTGCTGTGATCTCTCCTGCCTGTGTCTTTGGGAATGGCTGGTTTCTGGAAGAGCTGCTCACGTAGCAGCTCTCTCTCGTACTCCAACTGCTGGAAGGCTACAACAGGCTGTAATACTGCTCTTTTTTTCCTGCTTCCTACAAATAAAGCAAGCTTCTTCCCAGACTTCTCAGGAAGGATAGGACACAGGAGGGATGTCTTTGAATAGAAACATCCGTCCTCCCCTGCATCCCTCCTCCTTCTCCTCCATCCTCTCACTCCTTTCTGCAAGGTTAAATGGCGCAGCAGAGGAGGAAATTGAGTTTTGGTGTCTGTGCTCCCAAAGGCTGCTCTCAGCTGGGGAAATGCATCATTCCACTGCGCTCTTGTGCTAATCCCTCCTGGGGTCACTTGGTGGGTGGGAGGCAACGACACAGACCGAAGGGGTTGCAGCCGGTGCTCCTGGTGTCCTTGGGGCAATGGGATGCAGGTCCCGTCATGCACATATATAATAGAGGGGGTATCTCTAGAAGCAAGGATGTATTCACTGTGTCTGGCCTGGCAGGGATAATTTGGGATTGCAAGGAATAAGTAATCAGATTTCCATTTTCTGAGGGCAACGCCAGGTAAAAATGTATGAGTATTTCCTTTTTTTTTATTGTTTAGAAGAAAAGAAACTTCACACCCTGCACAACAGGGTGGACGGTATATTTAAAATAGAGGTAAAAGCTTAGGAGCAGAGCTTCAGAACCCTTGTAAGAAACAGTCCAGGACATTTTCCCCAGTAGTCTCAGGGTGGAAGAGCTACTGACCCCAACATGGGCTTGTAGAGAAGGGAAAATCATGTTGTGCCCCATCCTCTAACCCCCAGTCTGCTTTCCCATAGGGCTCAGTGTATTTTCTGACCATACAGGTTGTCATCAGCTGGTAGGAGACTTGATCTTCTGCATCTGTTTGGCGGGGTGTGGATCATGCTCTCCGGGAGATAGCCTCCTGCTGAAGTGTTAAGTCTCATGCTGTGCTAATGAAGAAGGATGCTTTAAAGGTCTCAGTTTTCAGAGGGGGGGGAAATTGAGCCTGTGTTGCCCATCAATGCATGTATATATGTACACATATATATGTATCTGTATATAAAAAAGCATATTTAAACATGTTGGCTAATACATTAAAAATAATTGTTATTGGTTACACAAATTACTAGCAATATTGCTATGGCTCTATTACAGCCTAAATTTTCACTTGATTGCTACCACATAATCTTTAGCAAATAACCAAAGCATTCTAACTTAAATATTGTCACAGTATCCTTTTAATAGGCAAATGAGGTAATTATAATCTACTTGGGTAATAGGATAGCTTCTACCTACCAACATGCATGAAATGCGTTTTGCTGATTTCAAGCAGGCTTCAGAGACCTGTATTTTCTTTAGTGATAGTTCTGCAACGCTTGAAAAATCCCTTCAGCTGGGTCAACAGGGAGCAGGTGAGCACATGTGCCCTGGTGCCATCCTTCCTGCCAGAGCTTTTACGGGGTTGCTTTTGTCTGGGAAGAGCTTGTCCGTGGGCATGGGATAAACTCTGAAATAATGTGCATGCTGGTGGCTCTGTTCTGGGATTAGTGGCTGAGCGGAGCTTGTGGCAAAGCAAGCATTTCTGGCATGGGGCTGGCTTTTTAAAATGGGCTCCGATTTCTTGCAGCCCCCAAAACTGAAATCTTCTTGGGATTGCTTTCCAGCTCTGCAAATTGAGTTTTGAGTGGCAGCGAGCAGCTCCAAGCTGCTGGTGCGGCTGGGGTCCCCGGGGGCTGCAGGTAGCTGGTGCTGGGCACGGGCAGGGGTTGCTGTTACGAAGGTCTTTGGTGCCCACCAGCTCTGCGGCATCTGCTCCGGCACCTTCCCCTCCGAATGCACCCGTGAGCGTTCACGCTCCCTGGGAGCAGTGGGGCATATGGGGAAGGGCAGGAGCCGGAGGGGATTTTGTTCCTAGCTTGTCTGTGTTAAAGTTTTCTTGGCCGGGTCTCAGGTTTGCTGCGAGGTGTTAAAAGTGGCTTTCAGCGTCTTGGAGCTTGAACTGGTGGAGTGAAAGCTGGCAGCTCTGCCTTCGTTCAGATTTCAAGAAGAAGGGATGGGTGCTGGGCTCGGCTGCGGGAGCTGTCGCTGTTGGGTGCCTGTAGGGAGAGGGGGCTGGGCTAATATTTACCCAAGTTACCTGCATGCAGGGGAAGGAGTTGAGATGCAGAAGGTGCCTGGGGTGGAGGCGCTGCCTGGGGTGTGGGATGGCTGGCTGCCTTCACACTGCCTGGGGACGGTCCCAGCCCAGGGGGATGTGATGAGTGGTCACACAGTGTGCATCACAAAGTAATCCCCTGCAGCATCCTCTGCTCCTCCAATCTTGTAGGTCCATGGCTTGGCCAGTCTCGGGGGCATCCAGTATTCACCGAAGCAGCATTTTGCAAACCAGTGTCTTCTCTGTCCCCGTGGTCTCCTTGATGCTCCCCTCCTCCTGTGACGGGTGCTGAGGGGGGAAGGAAATCACAGCTGCAGAATGAGCCGTGCTGCTCTACCTTACCATCACCTGACCTATACTTTTTTCTTGCTCTGGCTCATACCCTGCCTCTGATGATTGTATGGGGGAGAATGCCTTGATTGCTGACAGCTTCTCAGGAGTTGTGGCACAATTGAATCAGTTCCCTTTCAGTGCATAGAAGCCCTTCAGATTGTAATCACAGGCCATTCTCCATCTCTGCATTGTGTTTGGCAGGCAGCTGCAAGCCAGCGCTGTCCTCTTCCTCCTCCTCCTCCTCCCCGGAGCCCCCTGGGCTGTGCTGGCACTGATCCTCTCGCTCTTACTGCTGGCAGGGCTGCTCTTTGGTGGGTATTTGTGTGGCCCCTGTGAATAAAAATTGTGATGGAGTGAGTTGGGATGGTGTGGCAAAGCCAACAGGAGTGGATGAGGTGGCTTCTGGGCACAGCCAGCACCAGCCAGCTTAGGGATGCTGTGCCTGTGTGCCTCCATCCCTCTCCCAGGTGGAGGGGTGGGAAGTCCTGAGTTGGAGGCAAAATGAGGGTGCTATCAGGCTCCTGTCCCACCTGCCTTGCAGCCTGAGGCAGATAGACGTAGTGTTTGCAGCTGTAATGGTGGCTTCGAGGTGAGCAATTTGCAGTTTTGGGGGAAATTCCAGGCACAAGCTGGGGGCAACCACTGCCCTCTGCCCAGCCTGTCTGACCATGCAGAAACCAGGAGAGAAAGCAGAAACGAGCCTCTGCAGTCTTGGGAGAAAAACCATCTGCGTCTTGCCCTGCTGCTCTTCTGGGTGTCCCTGCAGGGCTGTGAAAAGGTGACCAGGAGCCAGGCAGGGCCGGGCTGGTGACACCTGGAGCCGGGAGAGTCCCGCGGGTGCCTTGTGCTGGTGTCGTGCAGCTATTTTATCACCATGTGTTGGCATCTCTTTTCCTACCCCATCAGCCGAATTTCTGCTGCTTCTGCTCTCTTCTTTCTCTTCCCCCGACCCTTCGCTTTCTTTGTGCTACATCATTTTTGCTTTCCTTGGCTTTCCTTTTGTTCACCATCTCCCCCTCTGTGTCTTTCTGCTCCCTTCAGAAACTTCCCAGCCTCGTCCCTTCTGCGGGGCCGTGTCCGTGCGGATGCCGGCCGGATCAGGAGGATGCCTCTCCCACCCCTCAACTCCCGTTTCATGTGGGCTGGGGACCGAGTGCTGCCTGCTGCCTGCCCAGAGCTAGCAAATGCAGCAGAGGGTCAGCGTGTCAATGGAAAATTGAGTGCGGAGAGAATTAGGGCAGCAAGGCATAATAATAAAACCTATTGCTGTTGAAACCAAGCCAGGAGAAGCTATAGAGGGAGGGCTGGGTGCCAGCTCTAGGGACGAAAAAGTATGATTCAACGTGGCCCTGAGCTCATCTATCTGGAGGTTAGGACAGGGCTGGGATGAGGCTTTGGGCACGGGAACAGCAGAGCCCCAGGACCACGTCCCTCCCAGCTCAGCCTTGCTCCTCTCCCCACAGACCCCAGTGCCCACTGGTGGTGTTTGCTGGTCTGGCTGATGTCAGGAGTTGTTCTGTTCCTTCCCTGCGGAGGTAAATCTGAAAAGAAAATAAATATTTAGTGGGAAAGAACAGCTTGAAAGTGGTTCTGTGCTTTGCTGGGGGGGGGTGGGGTGGGTGGGTTTTGTCATTCTGCTTGTGCTCACATCGCATGCATTCTCCGAGGGGAAAATCTAAAACTTGTTAAACTGAAGTCCCCAGTGTGCAGTGTGGCCGGGGGTAATCGCTATCATGTCCTGTAAGCACAGGAAAAGTGTTTGTGTGAATTTGTTCTGGGACCATCGGTCCTGATTCAGCAGCGCAGCTCTGGCACGTGCTGGGCTTTAAGCACCAGTGTCACTCGCAGAGGCTTCAAGCCAATGCTCTGCTGATAAGGATCCGATAGGCTCAAGATGCTGTCTGCTTTGGTGTGATTTTTTTTTTTTTTCTTTTCTATCTCAAGGTGACAGTCAATTAAAAAAAACAAAACTAAAAACCTGGCTGCTGTGATCTGTCATTCTCCCCCCCCCAAGCCCCATCGGTTCCTTCTGCATACAGAAGCAATGTTAGCAATGCTAACAATATTGTTATCGCAGACGGTGTCTTTAAGGCATCCTGGTTTGTCTCCAAGGCTTCCAAACTTTCTTTTGTCCCAAGAAGTCAAAGTAAATTGTAGGCAACCAGCTAGAACGTGCATTCCTGGGGGATCTGCTTTCCTTGGCAGATAAGCAAGCTTTTTTGTTACACATTGAGGTCTCAGAGTGTTCCTGAGCCCTCTGACCGTACAACTGTCACCACTATGTGCTGCATAATGAACAATGGGATGTACTGGGAAACCAGGTCAAGGGCCAGGGAAATGCAGGCATCCCTGGTGTATCCCACAGCATCCTTGCTGAAGGATGTACGGCACGTGGCGTAGCATCTCGAGGCTTTGGTGCCTAATAGGAACACCCGAGCTGGAAATGGAGGGAGAGGGACCCTTTGGTGTAGGACAGCTTGACCTCCAGCTTCACACATGGCTTTGTGCTGGCAGGAGCCTGGGTTTCCCCAGGAGGATGGCCCAGCCTCCTGGTTAATCCAGTCCTGGAGCTGGGGAGAGCAAGGACCAACTCTCTTGCCATGCCAAAGCCAGGAAACAAGTGGCCCTGACTTCAGCCTAAAGATTGCGTCCTTGCATTGGCTGGGGTAGAGCAGCTCATATATTCTTGTTTCCCTAAATGAAGGATGCACTCAAGCAATTGAAAACAACTTCTGGGACAATCTCGTTCCATTATGTCTAATGGAACCGGGTGTACGTGGCGCGTCGTGCGTGCTGATATCTTAGAGAAACAAAGAGGGATTTTCCCATTATTCAGAGAATGGATGAGACGTGAAATGAACTCCTCAGAGGCGTTTCAGTTTGTCACAATAGAGCAAAGTGAGTCACGTTTGGAGGATTCGGGAACAAAATGTGTGCAATTTCTTGTATTCCCCTGTTTGTGTGCTCCCTCCCACTTCTGTCCCCTCTCCTCCCTTTCCTCCTAAAATTTGGCAGCAGAAACCCAAACTCAAGGCAAATTTCCTTATATTCTTAGAGTCATCAGTGGAGGTTAGGCTGCAGTCCCTCTCCTCCCTGGATGGGGCTGCAGGGGAAGGACCTCGTCAGCTCAGGCATCAGTGGATGCTCCCGGAATGGGGTTTTGCTTGCTGTTTTGTCTGTGAGCCCAGAGGAGGCATTTGCTTGTGTCTTAAAAGCTGGCAGTGACCTTGAGGAGTAGCTAAGCCAATGAGCCTAGGCAAGAGCATCTCGGCTCTTTTGAATGCTGTAGTTGGAGCATTAAGAAATAACCAAATATCCTGTGAAGTGGAATAATTAATCTCCTATTGATAAGTAAGCTAATGGATTCAATGGACTATGGGATGTTGTATTTGCAGCCCTGGGACTGCTTGATGCTTCCCAGCCAGGGAGGAGCATCCAAAACTTTTCTCAGTTCTCCCTTCAGAAAATATAATCTCACTTAAGTAGGGGGGGAGCAGTTAATTTGTACCCTCCAGTTGGCTGAATTAGAATTAAAACTGCCATTTTACTTTGAATTATTGCTCTTCATGGCTGAATTGCAGGAGGTTTAGGATTCTGCTGGGCAGGTGTCCTGCTTCCAGCTCTGCACCATCATAAATGAGGGATGGGGGAGGCTGGTTTGCTGTCAGCTTCGGCATAAACCCAACGCAGGCACTGGCTCAGCAGCATTGCTTGTTTGAACACCTTTGCTTCGGTGGCACTGAAATGTTTCCAGAGGCCAAATGGTGCCACCCAGAAGGTCTGTGCCAGCTCAGACAGGGGTCGGTGCCACCTTAATGCACGTGAGGAGCACCCCAGAGCTGTGTCCTCCTGCTTCCAGGGGCCACGACCAGCTGCCCTACCTGGGTCAACACTTGCTCGCCCCACTATTTTTAGTTATTTATGCTTTTGAAGTGGAGTTATTTTTTCCAAAGTAAGGCAAGGAGCTGGTATCGGGATGGTGATGAAGAAGCTGGTGTGGCCAGCAACTTTCCTCGGTCAGACTGTGCAGATTTTGGAAGGGGTGTGGAGTCTTTCTTTTCTGGCATGAAATACTGCAGTTTGTTTCTCCTTAAGCAGTGTCATTTAAATTTTTCCTGCAAAAATGCTGTCCAAAAATAAATCCTTTACAGGAGAAACTTAATTAGAAAGCCTTGGACGTAGATCTCTTGCAGGGCTCTTTGGGCCTCCTGGATCCCATCCTGGCCGGAGGGTCCCCTGCGGGGTCGAGGAGGGGAGACCCCCGCTTTCAAGACTTTTCCCTGGGGCGGTTTCTGCCTCTTGTTGAGCTCTTTGCCGCACCTGGGTTGCTGATTAAGAATTGCTTTGAAAGGCATCTTCAAGCTCTTAAAGGACTGTTTCCTGACTTAACAAATCAATGCATTAAAATCTATAAATATTTAATCACTGTTTGCCCTCCAGCAAGGCTGGCCTTGCGCCTCTTACCCTTTCTGCTTCCCCCCACCCATAAGACCCTTCCCTGTGATGCCCAGATAATCCATTTACTAGTGACCACTGCAAGACCATGCCCCTTCTTCTCTGGTAGCACAAGGTCCATAGAAGAAATAGCCACCAAAGAATATGGGAAAACCCTGCTGGGTTTTCTGCCACAGGCAATGGCAGGTTGAACTGTACAGCTAGTAAGGGTGTGGGATTATTGTTTTTAAATGTTCTCCCACCTCTGTGAAACATCTGCCAGTGGTTTGTCTTGTGTGCGAGGGTTTGAAACTGTTCCTTTGCTATTCCTGGGGGTAAGCAGGAGGGGGTGTGTGGCATTGGGACGTGAGGGTTGGGCAGGTAACTGAGGCAGTGAGGTACTTGCCCTGGGTACGCAGCGGCTGGTTGTGATGCCAGACACTCCTGTGCTGTACTGGTGGGATGCTCACTGGCGACCAACTGCCCGGCCGAACGCCTGTTTCTGTGCAAGCTGTGGCCCTGAATTGCAGAACACAAACCAACCCCCAAGCAAACCCTTAAAATTCTCTAGAAAAGAGACACAAATAATGTGGCTTATGAAAGGGGTTCTTTATCACTCTGAACAATTTATTTATTTTTTATTTATTTTTTTTTTTTACCCCACTGCAATTAAATTCAAGGTCTTGTATCATCTGCTGTCATCATTCCCAGGGAGAAGCGGTGGATGTGACAGCAGCAGTGTGCTGGGAGGAGAGAGCCGGGCTGCACCCTGAGCTGTGGGAGGGCAGCCTGCACCGGGTGCTGTGCCCAGACCCCTCGGGAGGAGGCTGCTGGGGGGCTCTGGGATGAACTGGGGTCTCCTGCCTGAGCTGGGCCGACATACCGGGAGCAGAGGTGCTGGCGTGGGGTTCTGTGGGCCCAGGGAGTCCAGTTTCTCAGCAGGACTGGTGAGGCTAACATTTCCAGTGTCCACTCTAACTGGGGTTTTGCTGCGTGAAACTTTCTGTGGGAGGGGGAACAGGACAAGTTTCCTGCAAGAGAAAAAAAAAAAACAAAAACAAAACCAAAAGCATATAGGCAAAAGCTAATAAGTTTTGTAGCAGAGAAGGAGCAGAACCTCCCAGCCTGAGCTGCAGGCTGTTGCTTGCAATAGCCTTCTCTCTCCTCTGCCCCTGCTCGCGAGCTTGATGGCTTCTTGCTATGCTGTTGTGTGCCTGCAGTGTTTGTGTTTTCCCTGTTACTTGTTTGGAAGATTTCTGGGGCTGTTGGCCTGAGTTTTAGAATGAGGCAGGCATTGGAGTAGCTGTGTTGATGGGGATACCAGGGCTCGGCCAAGCTGGGCGCAGGCTGCTGCTTTCCTTCGCTCGCCGGCTGCACTTCCTGGGGAATCTAATTTTTCTGGCTGTTTTCTCAATGCTTAGCAATTTCTTAGCCTTTGCCCATCTTGAAAGGTTTGGCTGGCTTTGCCTCCTTTCCTGAGAAGGTGATATTCGAGAGGCTGGAAGATGTTGAAATGAAGTCTTAAACTGGGCAGGAATGGGGAGGTGGGTGCTGGTCCTTCTCCGGGCTGTTCCCAGCAGACGGTCCCCCAGACCAGCAGCCCTGTGCCAGGGGGTTTGTGCAGGGAGAGCCGAGCCCTGCCTTGTGGGTACCAGAATGGGTTGTCACTGGCTCTGTGCTGTAATTTTGAGAAGTCCCAGTGTTGTGGATTGGCTTTTCTGTGTGTTTGGAGGTAGATGTGTGCCCCGAGATGCAGTGTTGGATGCCTGTTAGCGCTGGCTGTCAGCGCTGGGGCTGGATGATGGATTCGCCAGGGGGAACCTCAATAGGGTGCCCCCTTGTCCTGTGCTGTAAGTGGCTCCATCTGGAATCTGCTTTATTTTTTATTTATAGAAGTGAAAATGAGAGAGAACCAAATGTGTGGGGCTGGCTGGCTCTATCTTGGGGGCTCTTGCGAAGTCATCCAGCCGGGAGCCTGTAGGAAGCCGGGGAAGGCTGGAGGCAGTGTCAGGAGCCATCCCATTTTGAAAACGATGAAATGCAAAATGTCCTGATTTCCCTCCTTCACCCCCCTGAAATGGGAAGGAAATTCCAAAAAATCTTGTCATGACAACTCTGACACTTCTGTTCCCATTTGCTCCCAAATTACCTTTTAAATATAGTTCAGTTCTTTCCAGCATAAGACTTGTCAGAGACAGACTCTTCCAGGACAGCTGAGGAAGAGAGAAAATACCGAAGCAGCATCCATCCCCGCTATCTCTAAGGGAACTAAATGCGGCACATTTCAGCTCCGGGTGCCTGTGCTGTGCTCTATCCTCCTGCAGCATGAATCCCAAAGGGAGACAATGTTCTGAGTATTATAATTTGATGGTAATAATTCAGCATTTACAGAATCTTCTATCTCTGAATAACAAAGCATGTCAAGAAAAAAATATTATTCCCAGTGACAGGTAGGGGGATGAGGGGTGAAGTCGAGTGAATTGCGCTGAAGATCTGGGAGTGAAACCTGTGGTTTCTGACTTCTGAGTTGGAGGGTTTTACTTTCCTGATGCTCTCCCTGTACCCCAGCTGTCTCGGAGGGGATGTCACCCAGAGGGTGCTGGTGGGATGCTCTGGGTGTGGAGGCGCTGGTGAGTTTGCAGCCCTGCGTGCAGTTTGCTGGCACATCTTCTCTGCGGTGGGTTCTGCTAAAGGCGCGACGCCAGCACGTGTGTGTGTGTGTGTGTGTGTGTGGCATTCCAGAGCTTTGGAAATGATGGACATAAAATGTAGTTTGAAAAGTAAACAAATGCAAGCTTCCAAAAAGGATCCTGATGCCGTTTCTGATGACTTAAGAAATCGCAAAGCTTCAGAGAGCAGGCTGGTTTTGCAGTTCTGCCCTTGAAGCAGTATTCAGACATCTGTATGAAAGTGATGTCCGTATTATCATTATACCTAATTGTTCGAACTCCTTATCTGCATGACTTCTCATTCGGTCATTTCAGAAGTGAGGATGGGGGAGAGGAGGGAGGAGTGGTCTGCGGTAGTGAGTCAAAACCAGGGATTAGAACAGAAATTGTCTTATAATTAAAGTTACTGAGCAGCTGCTGCAGCAGTATAATTACTAACGGGGATCAGTGAAGCGCAGCTGGGGACACGTAAGGTACCTGGCTTTGGGTGGGCATCTGGGCAGGGGTGAGGAGGCAAAGTGGTGCTGTCTGGGAGGACAGCTGGGGATGAAGTTAGGGATGAGCAGGGTAAAAGGAAGGGGGTAGGGGAGCGATCCTGTGCTGCCGCAGCTCCCGGAGGTGTTCCAAGCTGGGTGCTTGGTCTGAGGTACTCTTTGGCTGGGTTTGCATGCACACCCCACCGGGTACGGCGAAGCACCTTGCAGTCCCTCCTGGCTGCTGCCGGCGGGGCCACCGGCACGGGCATGCATTTCGCTCCAGGGGCAGCCGACTTGTTGTTTGCACGGAGGGAACCTTTTATTTGGTGAGCGTTGGCCTCTGCAGCTTCATTTCATGCTCAGTGCTCGGAGATCAAGGGCTGTTTCTTTCCAAGACCGTTACTAAATGCTCTTGAGTTAGTGGAGCTGAATAGTTAGCACTGGGAGGGATGGTGGGGAGGTGTTTTTTATCTGGTCCAATACTTGGGGCTGTTTTGTTGCATTTCTCTGCTCCTTCATTGTACAGGCTGCCTGGTTTTTATTTATTAATGTTGACCAAGTGTTGGTTTTTGGGAGGGTTCTCAGTGGTGACACAATTAGAGCTGTACATCCATAAGTGCTCAGAAATGAGCAGTTATCCGTGTCTGCTGCTGGCAGAGGCCACGGAGTCACTAGCTGCCAAAATGAGCTTTGGTGACCCCGGTTTGGCTCTCGTGCTCAAGGTCAAAAGGAGTTGTTTTTATTTTCGCCTCCTGTGTGACCAATACCATTTCTTCTCATTTGGATGCTCTTCCCACTGGTCTCTCTGCCCAGTCTCTGCCTGGAGGAAGGAATGCAGCAGGACGATGGAGAAGATGGAGATTCCCTTTTTACAAAGAGTCATATGGAAAAGACGAGGGGTGATGGGTACAAGTTAATCCCGGGGAGATTCCAACTGGACACAAGAAGAAAATTTTTCACAATGAGAATAATCAGCCACTGGAATAATCTCCCCAGGGAAGTGGTGGATTCTCCATCATCGGACTCTTTTAAGATTCAGCTGGACGGGGTGCTGGGC
This sequence comes from Tyto alba, assembly GCF_018691265.1. Taxonomy (NCBI): domain Eukaryota; kingdom Metazoa; phylum Chordata; class Aves; order Strigiformes; family Tytonidae; genus Tyto; species Tyto alba. The sequence continues at coordinate 9,009,802 of NW_024881273.1, forward strand.
CATCTTGTCTAGATTGTCCTTTTGCCAAGAAAGTTTGGACCAGATGATACTTGAGATCCCTTCCAACCTGGTGTTCCATGATTCTATGATTGGATGTGGCTGTGGTACTGAGAGGTACCAAAAGCCTCAGCATCTTCCACCCAAGGCAGGAGCATGGGATATGCTGCTCCACTGGTAGAAGTTAAACTGTTGAGAGCAATGACTCTTTCCTGTGTCATATTGGGGGATTAAGGTAGAGAAGTTGTTCTGCTGGAGTGTCCCCTGCATCCGATGGGGACTGGAGAGGGCTGGGACGAGGGGAGTGCCAGGCTGCAGTAACTAGTGCTAACGCACTTCCCTGCAATATGCAAGATGCTTACAGGAGCAATGGGAATTTCTGCCTGACCTCAGCTGGTGTGATCAACCGATGCCCTGAAGCATGAAAATAAATAGCTCTGACTCATAAGAACAAGTGGTGCAATTACTTTAGCTAGGATAAAATATTGGTAAGTATCTAATCCTTCTCTGCACCATGTGCAGAAGCGAGTACTTATCTCCCTGCTGCTCCCTCTTCCCCGCAGCAGCACAGCTCCATGCAAACAAGGAGCCTCTTAAACTCCTCCTGTCTTGGTGCATCTGTTCCCGCAGCCCTTGCTCTGAGCCGGGGCGGCAGGAGGGAGGCACAACCCTGGGGCTCACTGCGAGTGGATGTCCTATCTCTTAGTTCAGGGTTATTTTGTGACTTTGCCTTAAAAAAGCAGGGCAGGAGAGAGCGCCTGGTGAGGTCTGTTAGCAAAAGTCAAGTGCAGAAGGAGCAGGAGGCAGTGAGGTGAAGCCCGAGGAGGGGTCCCGGGCTGCCGCTCGGCTCTGCGGGGTGGTGAATGCAACCACCAGCAACCTTGGGATTTCTCCTGTGCTCACTGGTGTGAAAGGGCTCATTCTGGCTCAAAACGGGGTGTTTGGTCCAGCCGAGTAGCTGGCTGGCAGCAGTGAGGGCTTGGGGCTGGCCAGCCCTTCGGCCTGGGAACGGTGGAGGGGAGATGGGACTCCCCCGCCAGCCAGAGGTTGCAGGGGTTGTATCAGCAAACCCCATTAAGCAACACGTAGAAGGTGGATTCAGTTGTAAACTTAACTTTTTATTTTTTCCCCCCTTAATATTATCCACCAGGTGTGTCTCTCCCCTGGATTCGCTAGGCGCTGTTTTGTGTTTTGATTTTGACTGCTAACCACTGCAGCTGATCTCGTGCTTAGCAGTGGGGAGCCCTCCTCATCCCCTCACCCCCGTGCACGGGCACGCACCCAATCCCTCCTGACCCACGGGTGACAGAGGCTTCTTACCACTGCTAAACCACCAGGTCCTTGGGTGCATCGAGTCGGAAAATAAACTGCTTAATAGGCAGGATGCTGGAGTCGTGACGGGGCTGCTGCGTGCGGCTGGTGCTGGCTGTTAGCAACTGGCTTTGCCCAGACCTCGGCGTGCAGACGCCGACACGCCAGCGAGATGTGAGTGATGCTCCAGGGAGGGCAAGGGCAGCACCATTCATTCCACCAGCTGAGTTTGGGTGAGTTTCCATCCTGCTCTCCTTCACAGTGCCCCGGGGTCATTCCTAGGGACAAGGCTGATCCCAATGCAGAGCTGGGATTTTTCCGACTCAAGCATTTTCTTCCTTTTTTTTTTTTTTTTTTAATTTTTTTTTCTCCTATAAATAGGTTTGGCCCAACAGTGATTTAATGATCTTTTTCAGTGATTTAATGATCTTTTTCTCAAATTTAGGGTCTTTTGGCTTTGTTTCAAGCATTCACTATTTCAGAACTAATTGTTAAGTTGAAACATCAAGTTCACAGCAAAACATTTTAAGGTTTTATTTCCTTAATGCTTTCAGCAAACAGAAAAATGACTTAATCTCATGGCTGTACCCTGATGTCCAATCTGCCTTTAGTAGTGCTATATCTAGACAAATGTAGATAGCAATACATTCCTTTTTTTTTTTTTTTTTTTCTGTCTTCCCCCCACCGATTTCACAGTCAGCAGGAAAATAGTCCTGACTTCAGCTGTACTCTTTCAGCATTAGCATCTTGCAAGGACCTGACCCGAGCAGCTGGTGGTGTGCGGGTTACTGCTGCGGACTGCCCGTGTGCTCGCTGGCGGCAGCATCGGAGCGTGTCTCATGGTTTCCAAGGATTCCTGCACGGAAACCAAGGACTTGCTGTTGAAGGAAAGCTCTGTAGCACCTGACCGCCGTGTCCAAACCACCCTGAGGCAGTCTGAGCCCAGCCTGGCGTAGAGCTAAAGCTGAGGTTAAGGATCCCGTGGTCCAGCGCTGCCCTCACCGATGTTCCCCATCCTCCCCTGAGCCCTGCTGCTGTTGGGGGGCTGTGGGTTTGCCCTCTCCCCCATGTCTCCAGGCTGGAGAGGTGGTGGTGGTACCTTGGATCAGATGAGCTCTGCCTGGGGGGGGACATGGTCTCCCGGGGCTGGGAGAGCAGGATGAAGCACTCCCAGAATATTAGAATTTGCCTTTTTTTTTTTTTTTTTTTTTTTTTAAGGAGACTAAATTGAGCTATTTCTCATAGCTGCTCCTCTGTGGAAGAAGTTTGCCCATGGGGAAAAAAAAACAACCTGGAGTACAGTGCTTTTTAGATAGCAAATAATTGGTGGGACGAGGCCAGTTTTCGAGAGCTTGAGGCCAGCGTTGTACCTGCTCAGCACCCACCATCAGGACTGGGTCTCTCCAGAGCGCTTGCTGCCCAGCAGCTTGAATATTCCTGCCAGGTTCCCCGAGCAGGGCTTCAAACCGAAAATGCCTCCAATGCACACAAACTAATTACCGTCACCTGCCCCTGGAGAGTGCGTGTGATTTGAGCTGCGAGTCCTGTATCTTGATCGTTCTCTGGGAAAGAAACAAAAACAGGCTTGTACCCACAGTCCCCGCGGACTTGGGAAGATGTGTGACTGAGGCTTGATTGCATTTCTCTGTCTGCCACCGTGATATTAAAAACGTTTAATAAACACATTTGGAGAGCAGGTTGACGCGCCTGCGCTAGGCTCGCTTTGGGGGCCGGGTGCTGAATTTCACTGGGAAAGTTACTTCTTGCTGTGGCTCCAGCATCGTCTGCTCCTGGCCATGAGCTGGCATAACACTGGGAGTCACCAGGTTCCCAAGGGAATAATTTCCTGGACCTTAATAATAAGGCTGTCCAGGAGGAGATTGGGCTGTCCCATGGGAAAGCTCTGGGCTTCAATGCTTCTGAGTCCTTAGCATATATATATATATATAAAAAATATATAAAAATATATTTATATTATATATATTTTATATATATATATATAAAAATATTTTTTCCCCCTTTCAGAATGGGACTGTGTTGATCTGCCCATCTCGCACATCACAAAGGTTGTGTTTTGCAATTTAGTGGTTTTCTTTTTTGCGCTTTCTGATCACAGTGACAAAAGCGTCCCCGTGGCACCCCACAGCCTTCCCACTGGAGTGCAAACACCCTGAGAAGGTTTGGGCTTGAGTAAAGCACGCACTTCTGGTGGAAAACCATTAGCTGCTGCTTTTTCTGTCCTCCCTTCTCTCTTCCTTGCTAGAATAAAGTGGTTTGCATCATTTTCCCCCCTGTTTCAGGCAACAAACATGTTTGTTTCTCCTTAATTATCTGGGTGTCAATGGGGTGCTTCATCACTGTCTCTCCTCAGCCGGTTCCCTTTCATTTCAATATGTAGCAGATAATCAGAAGCCTCAATTGCAAATCCTGCAAAATCCTCCAGACTTGAGACTGGAAAGTAACCTGAAAATGACCTTGAGATGACTTTCCATGTCCATGGAAATTAAAATAAACTGGTCTGACTTGACTGGCCTGAGGGGAGGAAGGTATTTTAATAAAAAAAAAAATAATTGACAAATGAGCCAGGAAAGTTTCAAGTGTCTCAGGTGAATGGGAACATTAGAATATGTATTAATTATAAATGCTCAAGTGCAGGGTGCCTGAAATTGTTATAGGAAGATAATCTGTGTGTGTGCACAAGGGGGGTGTGTGAGGTGTGCACGGCTGCGGTAGGAGCGTGGCCCTGGGAGCTGGCATTCCTGCGGCCGGGAGGGAGCACGAGCGGCCTGCGCTTGCTTGCTGGGGAGCTCGGGTGAGTTAGTTCGCTCTCATGCACTTCGCTGTCTATACGAAGATTTATTTCGGTGGTGTTGGCAGCTCTGCCCGAGCTCGACCCTCGCTTTTGCTGTGTGTTGCACAAACGCAGAGAGCTGCAGCGGTCTGCAGCTGGCGGAGCGAAGGGATGTGGCGTGCGGGTGGCTGTATTCTGGTTGCTGTGACGCACAAAAGGGCTCGTGCAGGGTCGTGTAGGCTGGTCCTCGTGGAGGTTGTGCTTCAGTCCAGATCGCCTGAGCTGCTGCGGCTGCATCTTGCCCGTGAGACGTCTTCCGTATGGACAAACAAGCTGATGGACACGGGAGGGAAGGTGGCTGGAGATGTACGTGAGGTTGATGCTCTTGGGATTTCCCAGGCGCTGGGCTTTTTCTTTGAGCAACCACATTCCCAGGGCAGTCACACACTGCTGTGACACCATGAAATGTCACTTTTGCCCTCGTGTCAAGGGGACTCGTGTCCCATGACAGCCCAGTGGAATAGCTGTCATCTTCTATCTACTGCTTGAGTGTGCTCCTTGTCTTAGCTGATACCTGGGGATGTGAACAGGGAATAGGTGAAGGCAAAGCGGCCAAAAGCATGGTGTCTGGAGGATGGGAGGTGTTGGGTGTGTTGAAGGAACATCCCCTCCCATTGCCTGTGAAGGTGCATTGGGGTTATGTGGCAACCTCCATCCTTCCTGCACTGCTCTGGGTGGGAGGAGGTAGAAGAACTGGGGACGAAGGAGTGTGAGAGCGGCTTGGTGGGCGTACGGCAGCCCCCCGGGGTTGACCCACCACAGAAGGCAAGCAGCGTGGGTGTGGGTACGAACTGTCACCCAGCCCAGGGCAGGGTGCTTGCGTGGAGGTCCCTGGGCTTGCGTGTTGGAGGCAGGTCCCAGTCTGGAGCTGCTGGAGGAAGGATCCCCTTGTGCTGTAGCATGAAGGGTCTGTGCTCTGTGATGGTCCAGCCCGTCGTTTGGTCTCCATGACTGGTTCGTGTTTGCCTGTGGACTCGTTTGTCATTTGTGAGGTTGGGCAGCAGCATTACCTTGACAAGAGAGAGATATTTAGAGCTCTGTAATCCATGCTTGTCCATCCTAATTACTTTCCTTATCAGCCTTCAGGAGAGTAACTTTACAGTGGTAATTAGTCTCTTCAGTCCCACCCTATCTTAATAATTAACACAGAGTTATAATGGGAGGGGAGAATCTCTGTTTTGGGTGGAAAAAGTCCTTCTGGGGGGAGAGCGACATAGATGTCTTAAGCAGTCAAATGCAGCCCGGAGAGGAGAGCCGTGGGGCTGGCACGGGGAGGCTGTGTGCTCAGAACCTGCGGGACAATGACAACAAGTAGCAAGCGACGCGAGCCAGAAGTGTGTTTATATAGTGTGAGCTTGGATGTTTTATTAAAGGAAGCGCTTGGGAGACACCGGTGATGCGGTATTGGAGCGGTGAGCATCTGCGGTTTGCATGGGCTTCACCTGGAGCTGCGAGCATCCAGCTCTGCTGAAAATGAGCCCATTCATCATCTCTAGTGTTTGAGACAAAGCACAAAAAGGGCAGTTTGACCTAATACTGCCCTGTAGCAGCTGCAATTACTGGAGTATAATTCATTTCAGATGGATCCAGAGATTTCTTTCCATTAACATCCAGAGTTAAAAAAAAAAAAGGGCAAGTGGGCAGGCTTCTCAAGCCAGGTGGTGATCAGCCCGACAGTCATCGCAGGCAGGGGACAAGTTGCATTTTGCAGGGGCAAAGGGCAGGATTGGGCCTAGCGGGGCTCCTGTGTGCTTCTCTGGGAAGACACTGGGTTTCATTTCTCATGTTTAAATGAGGATCTTAACCCTGAGTACAGGTAGCAATATAGCGTGTGATGGGATGATGAAGGGCAGCCACGGTGGCAAATCTCTTGCAGGAACATGTGATTCTCAGCTTTTTTCCAAGTAGAAGGGCTTTAGTTAATAAATCTCAAATCTCTTTGGGGTAGTGTGTTGGTTGTGGTTATGTCTTTTTTCAGAAGGAGGCTCACAGAGGAAGTTTGCAGGAGAGGGAAAAGTGAGGCCCCAGAAACTACCCCATTTTCATACAAATTCTAGGGCATATTGCTGGGGCAGGTTGCACAGAGATGGTTGTGTTAGTTTGGACACTCAGCATTGCTTTAACTTGGCAATCTGACTGTGCATATTAAATCCGGTGTTTCTTTGAAATCAATTAAGTCTCAATTCAGTCTTGTTTTTTGCTGTTTGGAATGAAGTCGTTAATCAGCAAGGTGAGTGTGAGGAGCTGAAAGTGCTTTTGCATGCTATGCCAGTTCTGGGGATGAATGCAGCTGGGATGCCACTGCTCTGGAGCTGACCTGTGTCTCTGAGGAGCCTGTGAGTAAATGTACATTAAGGGAAGGATGGAATTGAGATCTTTTTTTGCACTGCTCCTTTAATTTTCAGACATCTTCTATCTAACCTGGCTCTGGGAAAAAAAAGCATCTTGGTTTTTATTACAAACCCCAAAGGCTCATACTAATAGGTTGGTTTAGTAATACCTTCCAGAAAGCAAAACTATCTGAAGGCTAGACTCTGCCACCACCTTCTCAGTATCTCTGTCCTCGCTGGCTTTTTCCATCCCTACTCCCAGTCTGCTCCCATGTGCTGGAGCTCCTGAGAAGAGCTGCTTCTTCCAGGTCAGCCCGTCCAGGTTAGCCATCGGACATGGCCAGGAGGGTCTCAGGTCCTGGTTCAGCCCAGGCTTTCAAGAAGAGGTGCAGGGATATGGAAGGGGTCACCTGTCTGAAGAGCTTCCCTCCCCTCCCAGGCCATTGCCATGGAAAAGGTATTTCCCTTGGCTTCTTCCAAGTTGAATTCGATCCCCACCGTGCGAGTGGTGCCAGGCAGGTGTCAGGCACTGATGGATGGGCAGACACTAAGCAGTTGGGTAAGGATCCCACTTGGTCATGTCCCTTGGCTCCCTGCCCTGCTCTCGTGCTGGGGACACAGCCCCTCTGCGATCCACCTTTCCCTTCCATCATCATCATGCTAAACTGAAGAGACAGCTCCATTCAGTAGTTCATAACCTCACACAGCCTGTGTAATATTTAAAGGAGGGGGGAAAAAAATCCCTTTGGTTTGTCCTTCCTCTAGGCTGGAGGTAGAGGAGCAGAAGTGGTGGAGGCTGTTGGGCTCCTTGGGCAGCGCTGCGTGTCTGGATGTGGTGAGGGATGGAATCGCCTCCTTGCAGCCAGATGCAGAAGACCCTCAGAGTGGTGGGGACATGGGGCAGGCAAAAGCCCTCTGAAGGTGTGCACGTTGTGTTGGAGAAAGCTTTGTGAGTGACCTGTGCAGGGGCCAGAGAGAAAGCGCCAGCTGAGATTTTACTTTTTTGTTGGGTTTTGAGTGTGTTTAAATTATTCTGATGCTTAAGTCTGGCTTTCAAATGGGATCTGATCATTCAGAAACTGGAATGTTACTGAAAATCAGCAAAACTGGCTCTTAAGCAATTTTGTGATGAGTTTTGAACAGTTTTGCCTTCTTGTCCATGCAACTTAACCTCATGCAATGACTCTATAAACTATTCTGCTTCCTTTGGCTATAAGGTGACATTCTAGATTTATCCTCCACCCATCCAGGCTTATTTTCATTCTTGTACAGACTTTTCTGAAATCTGAATAGAGGGTGCTGTGCAAGTCCAAAGTGTTTGATTGTTTAGAAGTCACTGGAGTATCTTGTGTTCATTATTTTAACAATTGGAGAGAGGGTTTTATTTTCTCCAGAATCATAAACACAATCTTCAGTGTGTTTTATGAAAACAATAAAGCTAAACTCTAATAACCACACATTTTCCTTGCTTTATGTGCACACATCCTTGGGGAACGGGGCCTCAAGGACTCATCTTGCTCTGCTTTTAACAGAGTTTTAATGCGCTCAAGTTGGTAAGTGGTGGAGAGCTAGATTATGAATTTGCTTTGGTACCTAAAGGAATTTTCTTTGCCTTTAAAAATGTTCAAGGTGAGCAAAAAAGGCACCTCTGGAAGAGAAACCCAGTGACGCAACGTGAAGATTTTAGCACTGCGATCCGAAAATCAGGCTTAATTTAAATGCTGTATATTGCAAATTCCTCTGTGTGAGGACTAAGGACTAATTAGCTTTCTTGCATCTCTTTCCTATCCTGTGAATAATACTGTTTTCTTTTAGAAGAGATCTGAGGCTCTCAGAGGCAATTTATAAAGGAGGATGCTCTGCTACAGATGGAGAACCAAAGTGGGGAAATGAAGGGACGCAGTTCCTAAAGTATTTAGCCACCTAATGGAATTTTTATTTTTGAGTGCAGAAGTAGGTTAGGGCTTGAGCTCCATCTGTGGTAAGTGAGTTCTCAATCAAAAAATCACTAACGAGATAGTTTTCATCCAGAAGTGTTGAGAAATGCAAAATACCATGGAGATGCTCCAGTTTTGAACACTTTTTGGGGGAACGGGGAGAGAATATCCCATCTTTTGACATTTCTTCAAAGAAGAGCATGTGACCAGGTGTGTAGGTGTCCACATGTTCTGTAGTCACCCTGGGGCAGCAGTGGCCACGGCCTTGGCTGGGCCATGCCTGTTGCTTGTCTTCCACCCTTTGGTTGCAATCTACATTCACTGTTTCTGGAAGGGATAGATGGAGACGTTATTTTCCCCCCTCCCTCATGGGGAAACTTCCAAATGGTCTTTCTTTTCCACCACAGACCAGATAAGGTTCAAATCCTCAGAAAAGCCTCTTAGATCTTCGTGGGAGCAGCTTCTCTCTTTGTCTGGTTTCAGTGCAGTGAGTTGGACATGCAGGCTGCGCCTCTGCCTTCCAGAAGCCCCAACAGGGCCAGGCAGATCCAGAAATACCTGAATTTATGAATTTCTCTGTGGTGAGTGGCAGAGCCAAGGGTTGGACTCAACTGAACCAGCTGAACAAGGCTCTTCAGTTTCTGTGCAGTGTGGCAGAGACGGGCACTGTGAAGGATCTCCAGGTTGCACTTACAGCTCATCCTTGCAATCACCATGTGCCAGGAGCAGGAACCCCAATGTGTGGGGCATCATGAGGGGTGATCTACATCTGTAGATCCCAAAGCCTCGACACCAAAGAGCTGGAGCCCTGAAGAAGGTGGACCTGTACACCCAGCGCACAAATGATCTTGCAGAGTGGAAAGCTGGCTGGGAGGAAAGACGTTGCCACTGCTGACAGGCAGAAGACGGTGTGTAAATGCAGGCAAGTGCCTCTCTTCTTGGGGAGGGGAGAGATTTGAGCCAGCACTGTGTGTGGAGAGGCTGTGGGCCCCACGCTTAGGGTCCTGGGCAGCAGGACTTAATTAGCGTGGGCTTTAACGCGGCAGGGGTGCTTGGCATCATCGTCTTTTCAAGCTAACGTGGAGTTCTTGCGTCCGAAGTCCTTTGATGCTTGTCTGAGAGTATCAGGGCTCTCTGGTTTCCAAAAGGAGCTCTCCGCAGAAGAATGATAAATGTGTTTAATTTTTGCAGAGCTTGTAGCCTGGTTTTATCCCAAGATCCGTCTCTTGAGGTTTTATTAGCTGATGGTGTCTATAGGAAAAAGTCAAAGCAACTAGACAGGAACAGCCATGGAATTGATGTAAGAAGCAAGAGCATGTTTTGGAGATAATGTTTCTCATTCTCACCGTTGCTACGTGCTGAGTTTAGGCAGTGCATTTCCAGTTCTGCTGTAGTTTTACAGATGCTGCCTGCCAAAAAATCCCCCGGCTGGCCTCCCGCTTAGGCAGGGAGCGAGTTGCACGCTCGGTCGTGATGGGTCCCCTGCTCTGATCCATGGGACAGTCCCTGCTGCGTTGGAGCACAGGGACCAGTGACAAGACAAGACAAACACCCTTCTCCCCTGTGCGTGGCTCTGATAAACCTGGCAGAGAGGAAAGCTTGGCTTGGCTTGCTGAAAGCTCCAGGTGGCAGGGGGGCCCGTCTGCTCTGGGTGTGCTGGTGTGGGGAGATGATCACCCTGTCTTTGAGTCTGGGAGAGAGACAATTTGCAAACATGTGTTGATGCATTCCCATAGGAAGCCAGGCACTAAATCATCACCTTCCAGCTTGCATGCAGATTCATCCAGGGAACCTATTTAATTAGGGGATAAATTTAGAAATCAATTATTATTTGCAGAAACAGTTTCTTTCCCTCTAATGAGGCTGCAAGGATTCATCCCCCTCTGCCTCTTTCCCATGACCTTTGTGTATGCAGATCAGGGGTGGAAATGCTCTGTGTCTCTTCTTTCTCAGTGTAGGTGGCCCTTTTTTGGGCAGCTGCTGTACAGCTTTCCCCGAGACTCTGTTAGAACAGCAAATGGGGGTACAACCATGAAACCATGCTGCTTTTGGGTCTAATGGTGTGCTAATGATGGGGGCACCAGGTCCACTGTTATTGGGGACATAGATTAGCCCTTCCTAAAGGGGTATGGGGTGGGAAATGATCTGAACTTGATGGGAAGGGGAGAATAAGGATGAAGGGCTGGGATGGGGTGGTAGGCCTGTTGTTAACAGTGGGAGGGAAGGGTGGGGGGCAGGAAGAAGCTTATGAAGCATTTCCACTGGTGGGGAACTCTGGGCAGCCTGGCTGGGGAAGGAGTGGGACCATATGGGGTGGTGTGGGTTGACGGCGTGTCGGCAAAGGTTCTGCAAAGCTGGGCAAGGGCTGCAGCGACAGCAAAGCTGGCCCTCCTCTCTCTGTTTGGAAAGATGTGGCACCAGCGGGCTCGAGCTACCACCAGAGCTGGAGGAACTTCTGGGCAGGAGCAGCGGGTGGAGACCTCCCTGTGCCTGGCTCGGGCTGGCGTTCGAGCAGCATCTCACCTCGGCACCATCGCCGGCGTTGCCCTGAGCCCCGCCAAGGGCCGGCACCCCCCGTGCAGTGACAGCCCGGGCAGCACGGCGGGGTGTTCTAGCCACCCAGGGTTGCTCTCTGACCTCGGCAGGTGAAGGGCTTGTTGCAGGACATGGCTGGCATGCCTGCGAATCCGCTGGCGCTGCTGGAGAAAGGGACCTGCTTGTGGCGAGCCGGGCTGATGGTCGTTTTTGTGAGGACGGTGCTGCGTCGGGCTTTGGTCTCTTCGTTGCTTCTAGACTCTGGCAAATTGCTTAGCTTCTCTTTTTACCTTACCTACTCTTAAATGGGGAAAAAATACTTCGCCCACAGGCTCCAAGAAGCCTTAATAAATTCAATTGCTTTTATTATTTTGGATTTCAATGTCTCCTCATCTTACGATGCCACTTTCTGGGCCCTTCAGTGACTTCTCTGTGCTCTTAGATCAGCTGCTTTGAGTCCACTTCATTTCAGTGCGACTCAGTCCAGAGAGACTTGAGGATTTTCACGGCTACGTTTCAGTAAACCCTTTTGATTCTGGCAGCCTGACGACTTGCAGCTGCCCACCACAGCCCTTTGCTCCAGGGCTGAGGGTGTCCAGGTGGTCTGTCCTGCTGGGGGGGGGGGTGGGGGGTGTCTGGCACCCTGGGATGGCATCCTCTGGGAGCAGCAGGCTGCTCTTGCATAGCCCTTGCTGTGCTTCTCTCCTTTCCTGTAGAAACCCAGTGGTGCTTGGCCAACGGGAGGCTGTCGGTGTGTCCCGGGCTCATGGCATCCCCCTGGGTGCTGGGGTAGATAAACATGCGAGGTCGCTCCTGGGTTAAGGTGTGCGAAGCTCTTAGAGAGAAGTGACTTTTCTGTGAGGTTGCAAGAACTCGTTTCTGTAAGAGCTGAATTTGGGGTTTGTGGGTAGCCAAGACAGAACCTGGGTAGTTGGATGGTACCTGGGAGGCTCTGGGGAACTGAAGGCTTTCCAGGGAGTGAGCACTCAAAAGCATCTCCTAGGGAAGAGATAAGACCTGTAATCCTTTTTAACCACTGTGGATGTCTGGCTTGCCAGCAAGGGAAGGGACCCTGTTAGTTTAGGAGCCCTGTCAAGATGCATGTGGAGGGGTTTCAGCAAAGGTTCTTTCCTGATAACTGATTCTTTTTCTCTTTTTGGGCAAGGGTATGCCCAGAATTTTCAGGCTACTTGGCTGTTGATGCACCCACCTGGTGCTTCAGGTGACACATAGGCTGAAGAGCCCAAGTTATCCACTACCCTTTTTTTTTTTCCTGAAAATGCCCAGCCAGCAGCCAGCTCCTCTCCTTTGCACTGCTGCCTCCTTCTCCTTGGAAAAGTTTGTCCATCTCTCGGGAGGTAGAACTGTCCTAGTGTTTGTCTCTCTAGAAAGCAGCAAGGCCTCTTTTCTCCCTCCTTGCTTTCTTCTCCTCTTCTGCCCATCCCACCCCAGTGTGTAGGGACCCCCCAGTGCTTAAGAGCTTTTTGGGAGGGGAGGTCCACGGAGGAGCCAGGCTAGAAAAATTGCTTTGCTTCACAGTTTGATCAGTGCCCTGAGCTATCAAACTACCTTATCATTTTAAGAGATCTGTTTCCCAGAGAGAGACATTTAAAAATGCATAGAGGTTATAAAGCACTTGGCTAGTTTTAATCAAGCTCTGAGCGATGCCCGCCCCTCGAGGCTGGCACTGTGCGCTCGCTCCTCGGCGCTCGCTGTGCAGAACAGCGGATGCTGTAAAACCAGCGCAGTGCTCGGCTTTGTTGTGAAGTCTGCTGTGCTTTGCAACACTCTTCAAGTCCCCTGGATAGGTCACGTTGCCCTCCTGTTCCTGCTGCAGCTTGCAGGGAAGAGAAGCGTGGTCCTCGCTGCCTGGCCTGTCCCTTCGCCTGGGTGACAGCCCCCCTGTGCCCCTCGGTGCCCACCCCTCTGTGCCAGGCTGCCCTCTGCCCTGCTCCGCTCCCAGCCCTCAACCCCTGCAGACACCCCACGTCAAAAAAAAAGTTGCAGTTAGCACCCTTACTTGCATAGGGAAGAGGCTGTAGGGATAGATTTCCAAAAGTTGAATGTTTTTGCTTTGCACAAGCCTGATCCAGTGCCATAATGACTCCTGGGGATGCTTTGCTGCCGTGGCTTCTGTGTTTGAGGTCCTGCGGGCTGTCCTGGAATAAGGCATCACCACCCCGGCCTCACTGGCCAATGCCTGTGTCAAGAAAAAGAAAGCAGGAGGGATGTGGGCAGGCTGGGGCTGACTGAGAACCTTCTGTCTTTTGCTGTGGGACTTGTGTTAAAGTCTGGGCAGAACCCACCCAGCCCCATCTCCACGTGGCAGCGGGTGCTGCCCGCTCGGGGACGGCGTGCTGCGGCTGCGGGCGGTGCCCGGTGCCCTGCCTGCGCGGCTGCCTCCTTCCTGCTCCCTCAGCTGATGTGAAAAATCAAGCGAGGGGTTATTGCCGGCAGCAGCTCTTGCTCAGCAGCCTCCGGTTGTGTCATTAGACACTTCGGAGCTGTTCAGGCTCCAGGCGAAGCTCTGGTGTCACGGTGCAGGCAGCGGCGGGCGGTGGCACTCCAAGCGCTGGCACCTCAATTTAGCTGAGATGTGCCTGGGTGTGAGGATTAAATAGGGTTTTTTTTTCTTGCCCAGGTGCCTAGTGAATGCTTTCAAAGGCAGTTCCCCTGGATGGGCGGGAGTAATAGACCCTCTGATGCTTGTAGTGGTCCTGCAGAAGCCAAGCTGGGATTTTCAGAAGTGCTGGGGTCCCGTGCGGGGCAGGGGCAGTGATGGAGAGATGTCCTGTGTGGCAGTGGGTGCGGGCTGGCACCCAGAGCCGGGCCGAGCAGGTCCCTGCAGGGCTCAGGGCTGAGCAGGGTTGCCTGCCCTGATGCAGTATCTGCTGATTCCCTGCATATCGCTGAATTTTCTGAGCCTGGACAGCTCTACTCTCTTCATGAAAACCTGCCTCGTTTAATCCATCCTTAAAAGAACAGCCGGCCAGGGCTGGCAGTGTTGTGTGCCGGTTACCTGCAGAAAAGCTCCCTCATCAAAGACATTGGTTTCATTAATAGTTGGACCATCAAAAACTAGTGCTTGTGCCTTTCAGATAGACCTTTTTTCTCCCCATTTATCAGGTCTGTCCCTTGTTGGTTTTGAGGATCTGGAGTAAGTGAGGAACAGAAGACTTTTGCAGATTTCCTCATGCATCTCTACAGCAGCAGCTTTCACAGACTGGCAGCTCTTTCTCCTGCGACAAGAGGAAAGACTCAACTCTTCCTTCTTCTTTCGAATCTTCAGGTGCTCTTTCAAAAGTGAACCCCATGTTGTTCTTGTGTCAGCCAGGAGGTTCCAGAGCAGTGGCAGCAGCAAAGTTTGGGCTTTTCAGTAAAACCCCGAAGCACCTCCAAAGCAAAGTCCCGTGATTTAATTGAGGGGTGGGGATTGGGAAAGGAGAGAGGGCTGCTAAACAAAATCTGTGCATCAAGGCACCATGTTCACACCCATCCCTCGTGCAAGCCTGCCCCTTCATCTCTGCAGGATACACAAGAGGGGCTCTGATGCTTAAAGAAGCTTTCCTTTCCTTTTTTTTTGGACAAAGGCTGCATCAGCCAGGTGGTTGGCAGTGTCGAGGGGCTGCGGCTGAGCCCCCCCCCCCAGTGCTGCTCCAAGCCTGGATGTCTCATCTCTCTGAGGAAGCTGCACCCAGGAGTGCTCTGCCACCTGCTCTTCCAGACCCAGTGTTTCTCATTCAAACCGAGATGACCTGTCGTGTTGAGCTGCGTGCGAGTAATTTCTGTAGGATTGGCTCAATGTGGAGTAGCGCCGTCTGCCTGTGCGCAGTTGGCTTCCACCACTGGTCAATGGGAGTCTCTGCTGACAAATAAAAATGGAATTGAATGGAAGGGAATTGAAAGTCAAAAAGCCCCTGTAATAATTTTAGAGCGCCTGAGGCGCCACGTTGAAGCCCTGGCATTATAAATAAGGGTAATGTACTAGAGACTGAATTGCAATCAAAGCAGCTCTAAGAACGCGGGGTGTGCGCTGAGCTTCTCTAAGGTGTGTGGAGTCAGATTATGATCTGTAGGCAGAGCAGACAAATCGATATCCGCTCACTGATGTATATAGGGACCCTAAAGCCTGCGATTAGAAAGGCTGAAGGGATGTGGGGATGGTGCGGAGGGCTGCAGAGCCGGGAGTGAGAGAGCTGTGTTGGAGCTGCCCAACCCTCTGGTTGTCTCAGTGTTTCCAGGGGCTGGCTGAGCCGTGCGAGGGGCTGACTGTCCTCCCTGCTCACCCCGTCTCGTCTCCTGGACCATCAGTGTGATGATGCAGTCTGCTGACCTCTTGCTGCATTTCACAATAATTACATCTACCTAATATATTATCTTAAAAAACAAAAAAACCACAACCCCAAACCATGTTTATGAATAAGGTTGGTGGGAGGACAGGAAAATCCAAATGTCCTGGCTGAGTTCACTGTTCCTGACGTTTAAGTGGAGTAAATCCAGTACCATCACTGGGCTGGTGATGTGACACCAGCTCATGGCAAATTGCAGAGGCTGTCCCAGAAAGGCTGGAGCAGAGTTATCGCGTCGGGCAGAGAAGTATAAGGGTGGGTGCCGGTGCCTGCTGAAGCTGGGCAGATGCTGGGGGCCACCCTTGGGACAGCAGGTACAATCGTGTGGCTCTAGCAGCTTGATTGTGAAACGTGATGGCAGTGAGCAGAGCCCTTCTCGAGTTGGGCCTGACTGTCTGATTTCAAGTGCCAGTGGCTGAATTTACCAGCTCAATGCATTTATTCCCTTACATCCCTCTCAGCTACCATGGGCTGTGTCTGTCCTACTTTGTGCCATGTGCAGGGTGACAGTCCCTTTTTCTGCAAAGGTGAACGGGTTTGGGGAGAGCACCAAGTGAAGGGGTGCCACGTACCTCTGCGTTGTGGGTGCAGATGTACCCACAAAACTTGTTCCCACCAAATTGCAGCCTGTGGGCAAAGTTTTACTGATAAATGGGTGTAACTCTTCAAGCCCACAAACTGAGATGTATGTGGTAGGCTTCCAGCTCTTTCAGAAACCAGGGGTGCTGGTGTTCATGAGGGAAGAGTTGCTGGATTGCTTGGTGGCTCCTTGCTGTTGCCAAAAGCATCGTCAAGCTCAGCCTGGGAGTCACCCCTGCACAGGACAGAGCCCGTGCAAAGCCCTTCTCAGCGGTTTCTAAAAAAGTCTCTGGGAAGGCCTTTTGGCCCAGGCACTGCGGAGGTGGGAACGTCACCTTGTCACAGCTTTCTGTACTCGTGGTGCCGTCCCGGCGGCGTGGGACGGGGCTGTGTGCTGCCTGGGTCTGGAGGTCGGGTGTCCCCGGGGCTGCACGGAGGCCTGTCATCTGCTCGCAGCGGTGACAGAGCGGGCGGTTGTGCTGGTGCTGTGTCTGTCACCTGCCTTCCCCGGCGTGGGTGGCGAGGTGGGACCAGCGGTGCCGTCCCTGGCAGCGCAGGGGGGTGCTCTGCCCTGCGGCTGCCTGCACCCCTGGGCCTCTCCAGCCTGGCTGTGGGGAGAGGCAGGCTCTCCATCTTCACTGAGGAGGTTTCCTCGTTTTTTGGGTTCCTGCTGAGCGTGGGATCTGCCCTCGCTTTCAGTCGCGTTGCTCTGATTGTCAGGGACCCTTCGGTGCAGCTTAGCTCTTACCACATCTCTGCAGTCTTGGAGGTGGCCGGTCCCAGGAGCATGCCTGGCACCTGCCTTCTTGTTCTTCTCCTTCCCGGCAGTTTGAGCAAAGCCTAAAAATAGCCAAACATGCTTTAGTGCAAATCCCACCTTGCCCTGGGATACCTGACATTTCCAACGTCAGACGTGCGATGCTGCTGGCAGAGAGTGCCCCAGCCTGCCCCAGTGCTGGCGGGGTGCCCCATGGACCCCCCCAAGCCCAAGGCTCCCCGAAGCCCTCCTCCATCCAGCACCGTCCCTGGATGTGCACCGTGTCCCAGCAGACCCACACCGTGCCAGAGCCACCCCTGAAATGCCCTGCAGGTGCAGCACTGTGTTCCTCGCAGACAGGGGCTTTGAAAAGAGATGATCAGAGGGAGCTTGTCATCTTTTTTTTTCCCCTCTTCTTAAACTTCTGAGCTTCTCTATTACTTTTTATGATCTGCAGCTGCGTTTGTGTGTTGCCCTAGGGAGTACTGCTGGGGAGCAGGGGTGTAGATGTAGAAGGGAAGGAACATGTTAAAAAATGAGCAGAGGGGAAGGGAAGAAGAAAAAAAAAACCCACAAATGAACTGAGCTAATGATTGGGATAAAAAACCCCACCACGTTGCCACCAAAAGACCCAAACCTTTAGAACTGTTAGGGCCTGTTTGACTGCAGAATAGTCCCCTGGGGAGCATGGGGGAAGCCCCATTACCAGAGTCGTTTTGGAGCTAGTCTGCACAGAGCGTGATAATCTATTCTGCAGGGAGTAATCCTGTGCTGGCAAGGGCACTGGGGAGAGCTCTCTGTTTATGACTTTCTGCATAAATTTGGTTTATTAGCATAAGTGGTAGCTAGCACCGAAGAATCTATAAACTAACACTTAGCCGAAGGTTGGTGCCTCTGGAGAACATTAGCTCAGAAGAGCCCCTGGACTAATAGCAGAAAGAGGGCTGCAGGATTAGGGGTGATGCACAGGCAAGAAGAGGACGACGCAGTTGTCAGCGCTGGCTTTTTGTGTGAGATGGGATCATGTTTCTGGGCCTGCCGTGAAAGGAAATATAATCGCTAAACAGATCTCCAGCTTTCCCTCTGCCAACAGATTAAGAGGATGAGTTGTGCAGGTGAGCTGATGAAGTCTGGCTGCAGGGTGCAGGTCCTGCTGGGATGAAGCAGGTGGTGAGGAGGAAGGCAGGAGGAGCCTGGATCTGTGCACTGGAAGTTACTCTCAGGCTTCTCAGGCATTGCAACAAGGATTTAGTCCGTTGTAGTAAAGGTGTCCAGCAGGTCCCAGGGTCTGAGCTGCACTGGGGAGCGGAGAGGAGAGGAAGCACAAGGAGGGTTTAGTTATCTGGGGGTGGGGAACTGTGCAGGGATGAACTGCCGTAAGCAAAATGGCTTATTTTAATAATGACCTTCAAGAATTAAATAAAAATACAATAATCATGGTAGATTAGCAAGAACAAGCCAATTAAATACAAAACAGGCTTTGTAAAACGCCATGACAGATAAGGCAAGGCTGCAACCTCCTGAATAACTGATGAATGTTGAAGCATTGCATAAGGTCGGGGGGGCTGGGGGAGCTGGTGAATATTTCAAGCCTGGCAGCCTGCCTTGGAGAAGGCAGAGGTGAAATGGCTATCTCTGCCTGCTCTCTGCCTTCAGTAAAACAGAGTGGGAGGGGGTGGAGAGGAGGGAGGGAGTGGGTAGGGCAGCCAGGAGCCGGAAGGCATGGAGTAACAATCCTCCAACTTTAATATCTGCTGTTTCATTTTATATTCATCATGTCAGCATAATCTGCTTTTATGGGAATCGTCTTGGTTCCCAACCAAATGCATTTAGGCCCTTTTGCTTTTAAGTTTGATTGTAATACAAGTTGAAGACTTCAATGAAATGTTTATATGCAAGGATTGTAGCAACAGTGAAGGGAAAAATGGAATTAAGAGAATGAGTCGGAAGGGATCTTGCTGTGGTTGCTGCTGTCCCCTGCGTCCCCCTGCTTTGTCCTGGGCAGGGGTGACCTTCTGGTGGGCACGAGCCCGTGCTGGGGTCTGAGCCCCAGGAAGGGTTTTCTTTGGATCGCCTGTTTGATTTTCAAGAAAAACATGGGAAATGTAGTTTTCTGAGACTCAGAGCTTGAGGAAGGGCAGAAATGGAGAAAATGCTCTGTGTGCTCTTTTCTGAAATTCAGCCTGTGGTTAGGTGATGGGGCAAGGCTGGAGGGGCTGTGGGGGGAGGCAGTGCTGCCCGTGGGCTCAGCTGATCTGCGTGATGGGAGATGAAGGGCAGGTGTGAAGAGTTGGGGGCTGGAGAGGGGAAGGCTCTGCCCGTCCTCAGGACTTCTGCTCTGGGCTGGAGGAACATTCTTGTCTGTGGGCTTTGGATAGGGAGAAGGGGTCTGGCTGGCTGGGGGCAGGAGGACCCTTGTCATCTCTGCTGTTCTCTGTTGGGTGCAGTGAGCAGGTAGGAAGATGGCATAACAGATGTTTTGTGGTCTGTTTGGCTGGTTTACTTGGTATTTTACCCACGAAGCTGTGTTTGAACCCTGTCTGAGAACTCCCCATCTGCTCGATGCTGAGATTTTAAATAACTATAGCCTAGAAGTGCTTTTCCATTGCTGCCCGTTTAAAACCTTAACTGTATCTCATTCTGTTTTGGTGCAGGAATGCCCTTAATTTGTTCCAAAAGCATTTGAAAGCTCTGATAACAGGCAATCTTGCTGCAGACTATTGCATCCTTTCTGATGGATGGGCTATCACTGCTCTAACTACTGTGTAGATAGTGGAGTGACAATGCATGTCCAGTGAAACACGGGCAGTATAATATTCATGTCAAGCATATGAGGCCAAGAAACTTTCCTGTGTTTGGATATTGAAGGGTTCAGCAGCTAACAGGGCTTGAAAAGGCTTTTATTTTTTTTGTGAATAGCGAATCTGATTGAAGGCTCATGATGTCCTGGCAATGCTGGGAGTAGTAATGGCCAGGTTTCCTGCAACAGGGGCTGCAGGGGTGAAGAACATACAGGTATTTATAAATGTATGGTAAATGGTACCTAGGCTTGGCAAGCCAGCTTTCATCAGAAATTGCCTCACTGCTGGGTTTGCTTAAAATTGTGAAATGAATGTTAAATTGAAGTTTCTACTTTGGGAAGAGACCTTTTGAAAATGAAACAAGCTTATCTTCAGTCTAGGCTAAAATCCAAAAAATTGCCTATATCTCAGAACTCCCCAGAAATGTTCTCTGTGATCCTTTTAAACATCCCATGCAAAAAATGTATGTGCAAGGGAAAAAAAATTGGAGAAAGATTGACCCTAGAGGCTTTTTCCTTGCTTCCCTAATGTGATGCAGCCTTTGGGAACCATCGAGGTGGGGTCCTGGTGGGACCCACATCAAGTCTGTGCTGTGGGCTGTGATATAACCTGCTTTCCTGAGCTCTTCTGGAAAGGTCTGCTGCAGGGATGTGTGTCTGATCAGTGTGTAATACTGTAAATCATCCTCTCCTATGGGTGACTGTCCCTCTGAACAGAATTAAGATGGCTTTGCATAACCAGAGTCCTGTCTCTTGGTGCTTGTGTGCTGCCCCATGGCCTGCTTGCCTCAGTGGAAGAGCCTGTGGTATCTGTCCCAAAGCTGAGGTAGTGTTTTTGCTTCTACAAGTAGCATTTGTTGCAATTTTACCTAGACAAGGAGATGCTTTTCAGTACAGACCTTTGAAGTATTGCTAGGAAGATGACTGCAGTTAAGCAGGCCTGATATTTGTCTTGTTTTATTCTTACTCTTACTGCTATAAGAAACCTTCTGCTTTAGCCTCTTTGGAGGTGAGAGCCACAAGACTTATTTCATTAGATTCCTAGGTCCTGTTCAGGCTGCTATCATGCACTGTGAGCCGCAGGGCTGGCTTGATTTACAAGGCAAAGGGTGCAACCAACACCTCTTGCTACTGATTTGCTCCAGCAAAAAGCTATTTATATTAAAGGAGGGAAGGGATTATTAGGAGGGATCTCATTACAGTGACAGAGATATGACAGGGAGTTCATGCGTCCCCTCCAATGTGCAAGCGTGGGCTCTTGCTGGATCCCATGCATGGTCAGGAGCCGTTTAGTTTTTCTCCTTTGAGTGCTCTGATGTGCGTAGAGATTGGGGATAATGACCGGCGCTGTCCTGGAGAGGCAGAGATAATGAGCACAGCCCTCTGATTAGATTCAGGTGACAGTGCAGCTGGCTCAGGTATGTCAGTAGTGTAATTAGTGAGGCGCTGAATCAGGGAACTCGCAGTAACAGGGTAACCTTGTCCCTGCCTTCCGTGGGGCTGTGGGCCAGGGGAGATCCTGCAGGACCAGGGCTGTGATGGGGACTGCTCTGTGAGCAGGGGACTCTGCTTTAATCCTCGATGGAAAGGCAGGAGCTGGCTGGTGGAACAGTATTGGTTTCAGGGTAAGAAAAATTGCTCCTGAAGGGTTGAGAGGTTTTTTTGCTGGGCTGGGACATGGGTCTGTGGAAGTGGAAGTGCCTGGTCGTGAGCCAGCACCCAAGTGTCTTGAAGCAGCATCTTGTCCTGAAAGGTGTGGGTAATTCCTCGCGGCAGCCTCTGCCAAGCTTGCTCCTTCCTTTATCTGTGCTGGGAGCTGGAACTGGATGTGCTTTTGTCCAGCTGGGTTCAGGAAAACGAAAGTCAAAATGCCACTGCAGTTCCCTGGCCGCTTTGCCTGGAGGGGAACGAGCCCTGTCCTCCCTGCTGGCCCTCTCGTGGGTGATGCTCTGCAGCCAAGGTGTGGAGAGGGACCTTGTCTCCCTTCCCATCGTGGTTCCAGGGGAACCTGAACTCATGCTGTGGGCCTTTCTGGAGCAGACACACCATGCAGGCTGCAGGTCACGGTCTGTGATAGCCGGTCGCTCTTCCCGAACAGGAGGGAACTGAATTTGGGTCTCCCACAAAGCGGGTGATTGATGAAGCTGTGGGACCAGTGACTAAGAGGACCTGACTTGCTTCCCATTGCTTATATTGCAAAAGGAAAAACAAACACAGAAAAAGAGGTGGTGGAAGGAGAAATATTTTGGCTCATTTTGTGCTAGTATTTTTTTTTTTTTTTTTTTTTTTTTAGTTTTGATTCGGCTGCCAAACTGCCAAAGCAGTTCTTTGCAGAGATCCGTTTAAAACTTGATGGGCAGCTGTGGAGCTGTCAGCACTCCTGCCTGTGCGTGCTGCTGGCTCTGGAGCTGTGCTGGAGGCTGCAGAGCTGGGGCTGGCCCTTGGTTTCCCCGTGCCTGGGTTGCCCAAGCCCCTCACCAGTCAGGAGAGGTGCCCTGAGTCGGGGATGTGTGTGCCGGGATGCTGTAATCCCAGCTCCCAGGGTGCTTCCACTGTAAATCGGGATCGGGTGGGTTGTAGAACTACCAGAAAGCTGCAGAAGACGGCTGGCAGGCATGCAACCCCAATGTCAATAGATATTTGTCAAGCCTGGTGGTTATCTCTTCTTGCTGGTGCTCATTAGTCTGTGCTGGGAAGGTCCCTGTTAAATACAGCTGTAGTGCTTCCTCGCAACCTGGGAGGAGGTTTCTGTTGTAAATGCCAGCAGACCGTGTGCTGATGTCGGCGTTTTGTCTTGCTTGGCACCAAGTGTCCTCCCTGTGCTGAGCAGCAAACCTCCCTTGGGCTTGGCTACAGATCTCTCGGAGCTTCTCCCAGCCTTTTTCCTGGTAGAGCTGTAGGAGGTTAACAGCACCCTGTGCAACATGTTATTTACTGTTGTTGCCTTTCTTGCCTAGAAATCCCAAGGCACATTGTAGCCCCTTGCTGCTAATATATGGGGAAATAGCAGACAGAAGCCAAAAAACAAAACTCGAGCTCGTCCTGCAGATCAGAAGCAGTACTGGGGGTCAGACTCAAAAGTCCTGATTTCCAGGGCTGCTAAGAATACCGCCTTTTAGCGTCATGGAGAAAACTGATCCTCAGTTTTGTGTTTTGTCCCTGCAGAGATGTCGGGGACCGTGGCTGACATTTCGCTGGTGCACTGGAAGCAGCAGTGGCTGGAGAACGGCACCCTGTACTTCCACGTCTCCATGAGCAGCGCCGAGCAGCTCTCCCGGGCCACCCCCCCCAGCCTCCAGGAGCCTTCGGAGATAGTGGAGGAGCAGATGCACATTCTTCATATCTCGGTCATGGTGAGTCAAAGCTGCCAATGGCATCAGAGGGGACAGAGGACCCTCTTGGAGGGGACGGTGGCTGGCAGCCAGTTCGTGATGGGAGTGTGGTGATAAGGAGCAGGGTGGCAAGTCTGGGTTGCAGATGTCTGTGTCCCTT
Organism: Tyto alba; assembly: GCF_018691265.1. NCBI lineage: Eukaryota > Metazoa > Chordata > Aves > Strigiformes > Tytonidae > Tyto > Tyto alba. The sequence continues at coordinate 9,032,740 of NW_024881273.1, forward strand.
CTCAGTTGGGCCTCCAGAGAGGGAGAGATGTGTTTGAATGGGCCAGAAAAAAAGTGGTTGGTCTTTTAATAAAATAAAACAGCAGACTGTAGGGAAGATGCTGTTGGGAGGGTGACAAGGGAGCTTGTGATTCCTCCTGCCTCTATTAGAAACTGGCAAGGTGTGCTAAGTGGAGTATTTCTCCTTGGTCTTGCATTTGGGCATGTGCAAAGGCAAGATTTTGCGCTCAGTCATTTTTTTCTGAAGCTTTCTGAAACTGAATTTTATCTATCAAGCGGATATGGTCTGTAGCAGGATCCTTCTCTTGTAAAGGACAAGCCTGACCTAAAAGTGAGACGATGATCCAGATGCTTTAAATATCTCCATCTCAAGTGTTTATGTGATCTTTTATTAACAGATCGTGTCTGTGCTCTGTTGCCTTTTAAAATGCTTACTTCAGCATCTTATGATGTGGTTCCCTGTGTATTTGGATCTGGTCCATCATTCCTACGTGCTTTACAGCTCTATCTGTAAAATGGGACTAAATGTACTCTCCCTTAACTCCCATTGGGATAAACTATCCCATCAAGAAAAGAAGTTGGGTTTGCAGATCCTGTGCATATGCATGTCATCTATTTGCCCAAATAAAGTCTTCTATAGGATTGAGGATCCCATTGGAGCAACCCTCTGCAAAAGGTGATTCTGTTCATCTCTTGGAACCTGTGTGTCATCTCCACAGCTTCTGTCCTTCATTTTGGAAGGAGGAGCAAAGGCAGTGGCTGCACAAAGCCTTTATTTTTCCATTTGAACAAGTGGCTATTTGGCTTTTACAACTTAAATCTGTTTTTTTGAGTGTCTCGGCCCTTTTTAGATTGGGCACTGAGTGCCTGGGAGCACGGAGAGAGGCTTTGCGTTAAGGCTGTTGGGCAAGATAAGAGGCAGTATGATAGCAGGATGGCAGAAGGGAAAGGAATTGGGGACTGCAGCTTACTGGGTTGGGTAGGAAACATTTCTTATGTCCTGCTAAAAATGTCAGTGTGATGGAGTTTTGAGGGGAAAAAAGATAAAACTGGTGTACTTAGAAAATGAGCCTGAAAAAATAAGTGGGAGCCAGAGCAAGGAATGAAGACAGCAAAACCCAAGTCTGTGGTGTGAAAAGCTCGGTCCCTGGTTTGAGTGTGGGATTGCCTGGCTACTGTGGGCAAACCTGAGCCACGGAGGAGGCCTGTGGCTGCGGGGGGACACTGGCACTGGAGCCTGGGGATTACTGCAACTGCTTGAAATGCAGATTTTCTTTAGTAGGGAGAGATTCAGTCCTGGTCCTCAGACCTTGCTGAAGCTGATCTTTGTAAAAAACATAATGGTTGTAATGAATCGATGCTTTGGAGAGAGAAACGAGATTCTTTGATAAATTCCTGCCCAGAACCTTCATTTGCTGTACCTCAGAGTGCAAGAGCAGCGGTGCTGGTGGGCTGGAGCTCGAGGCATCACCATGCATATCGCAGAAGAAATGCTTTTGCATTCTAGTCCTGGGTTAGCTGGTGAATATATGCTTTGCCACCTCTCACTGAAGCCGGTAGCATGGGGAGCACCCGTGGCTTCGTTGTGAGAGTTACCTCGTGCCTTGAGTCTCCTCTGCCCTGCTGCAGAAGCAAGGGAGAGGTGGGAGAAACAGATGTTCTTCCTGCACAGAATGAGCCATAATTTCACTTTCAGTAAAAATCCTGATGCTTGTTGCAATGGCAGCCGAGGTCTCAGTCAGGGGTGTGGGTCTGGGATGGGGTCTGGGCCCTGTGTGTGTTGCTGGGGAGGCAGAAGCCCTGCGTGTTTCTTCCCTGGGTCAGGATTGCAGCACAGACTTGAAACTTTGCCAGTTCTTTTAGAAGATTCATTAACTTTTTGAGTGAATCGAGCCAAGTTTTGAGTTACTAACAGAAGATAAATGTGTGTTTTGTTGGGTTTTTTTCCCCCTCAAGCCCACATGGAGTTCTGTAGTTAAAGTAAAATGGGGCAAAAGTCTTTGTTTCTCGGGTGAAATATTTCATCGGAGTCCCCGAGCTCTGTTCAGGCTGCTTTCCCACGCCTTTATTTTCCTTCCTGACCCCAGCTAAATCGCACCCCAGAGATCCCCCATCACTTTTGCCTCTCTGGCTGTGCTGTATCCCGGTGTGGGGGCCTGCGTGGGACCCCCCCTCCTGCCCTCCCCTGTGCCCACCGTGTCCGTGTTGTTTCTTCAGCCTTAAGATTCAATTGGACGTCCTTGTGTCCTCCTTTCCATTTTCTCAAATACTTTTCCTTCTGCTTTCTGCCATCAAGCCCTATGTCTCCTGCGTGCTCTCTGTAGACTAACACACCCTTCCCACTACACGGGAGGAGTTTCAGCCCACCCCAGCGCTGTGTGCCCCGTTCATCAGCCCGGCATCTCACTACGGAGGACAGGAGGAGACACGGGAAAGTGCTTCCTTCCATCTCCTTTAAGTGGCTGTAACACTTACTTTTACCTGTCTCCTCATCCTCCGTCTGAATTATAGAAAGCTGGGGAAGATTTGCCTGGGGGATCTCGCTAATCCCGAGTTTAGGGAGTACTCGGGCAAAGCTTTATTGGGCAGCAAGACATCTCCAAGCTGAGCTTTCTCTGACAGGAACGTTATTTTGGATTTGTGTAGATGTTTATGACTTGGCTGGTTGCTCCTGCTCTGCCTCAAAAGCCAAGACCCTCTCTGCACTGTGTGGGGGGTTCCAGGGGGGGTGTAAATCCTGATTTTTACTCTGCCTTCCAGTGATTCTGGCTGTTGCTGCGTGGCTTTCTGGTTTGGGGTGGGTTTGCTTCCAGTGCAGCAGGAAAGGGGCCATCGGAGTCCATGACCCACTATCTGCCCCCACAAAAGCCTTAGGCAACTGTGACCCGTCTTCACACCTCCCTTGCCAAGCTCAAGGGCATCTTTGACAGAAAAATAATACTTGATTTTTATTTTTTTTTTCCTTTCCTCATTGTTTTTTCTTAATCTCTCCCCAGTGAGACATAACATTAATTACTACAGTTAGAGGGAATTCAGTCTCCATTACTGTCTGCCACCTCTTTCCTCTTGGCTTGAACATCTGAAATTTGTCTCCCAAATGAAAAGAACAGAGAAAGGGGAAAAAACAAATACACAACTGCTAGATTTTATTTATTTACCTTTATTTTTTTACTCAGTGTCAAGTAGAAAGAAATCAATATTTTTGTCATTATGCCTGTTGTGTTTTTTCCCCATAATCTTAGCTGTCATTTGGGTTTAATTGTGTTGTTTCCTCTTGTGTGGAAGTAAATCTTATCTGTTTTGGATTAAAATTCAATGAAGGTCACAGCAGCTCGAAAACTTACCAGGCTGCAGCAATTAATGTTCATTTGGCTTTGATAAATTGGAATGTTCCCCACAATAGGACTGGAGTGGATTTCAGAAGCAATAATTCTTCCATTAACTCAATGATTCCCCGTGTGATGGAGCATCTTGTCACTGCTCTGTTTGTCATCTGTCACTTCAAGGATCTGGGCATATGCCTGATATGATTTATCATGATTATTGGGGCTGCTTGTGTCAAAACATTTTAAACCACTAATTATTTCAGCCTTGTAAATTGCTGAATTTAACAAAACATGAGATACTTATTTTTGTGGTTTTCCCCACCTTCTTGTGTCCCTGTTTAATTATTGCTTTGTGTCGTGGTAAATTCAGACCCAGGGCCATGACCAGCAGCACCCGCTGTAGCCGGGGGCTTATTTGCCGGGCTCTGGCGGGGGGGTGGAGGGGTGGGATGGGCACGTTTTGTCTCTGCCCACCTCACGGACCCACCTCACGGACCTTTGGTGTGGCCATTGCACCCACCGGCACCTCCCAGCCCCGCGGGTTCCCCGCATGCAGCTCTGGGGAGAGGCTGCGAAGCCGCATCCCGTCCCGCTGGCGAAGGGATTGGGGTTTCCTTCTTTAATCCTGTGGGAGCGATGCCGGTGAGAGCCCTGGCCGCGGGAGGTCAGAGCCGGGGCCGTGCCTGTGCGGGCGAGCGGTGCGCTGCCTCGGCTCCGTCCCCAGCAGAAATTGGGTGGGATTTTTTGAGAACGATAATGAGCAAAAACCTTCTTTCATCTTCTACTGTAGCCCCGCAAAGGAGCATTTCAGTGTCTGGACTAAAAGGTGACTAGACCTCATCAGGCTGCTTTTTTATATTATTATTTTTTATTTTTAAAGCCTACTTTCTCTTGGCTGTTACTGGCAGTCGACAAGTTAGCTACTGGTTTCTAGGTCTCCCAGTGGATTTTTTTTTTTTTTAGCTCTTACTTAGACAAGTTTCCTTTTTCCTTCTTGTTCTTATCCATCCCGATGTTTCTGTAATGATCAGCTGTTGGTACCATGCTCCCAGCCTTTGAGCTGGGCATAAAGTGTGCTCTTAAATGCTTCCCTCCAACTTAGCCCCTAAGTGGGGCTGGGGGGATTTGGGGGGGACCCGACTCACCGTGCAGGGGGGGCCCGGCGAGCGCGGCTCCTCCTGGCTGCCTCAGCCTGGAGCAGCTCTCTTGTTTCTTAAGCACTGCAGGAATATCCAAGAGCAAGGGAGGTTTAAGGAGCTGCTGTTGTCTCCTTTCTGAAGCTGCCATCACCCAACGGGGGCCATGACAAGTGCATATGTTTGCTGTTTTGTTTTGTTTTGGGTTTTTTGTTGTTGTTGTTTTTGTTTGTTTGTTTGTTTTTCTGTCATCTGTGACCCATATTTCCACTCTCCCTCCCTCCGTGCTCCACTGCCCGTGTTTCCTCCGGGAGCCTGCGTCCCGTTAGGCTCCCAGCTTTCGGCTTGGCCACACAAGGCACCGTGCGTGGGTGGCACCGTGCTTGTCGCTGGGGTGCGATGGCAGCCGTACCCTGGCGGGATGAGCCCCTCGGTGCCTCGGCCGCCCTGAACACAGCACCCGTCCAGTGTGTTGGAGAGGATGGTGAGGTCTTCTCCAAGCAGCAGGGCAAGCCCAATTGCCTTTCTATCTGTGCCAGCAAGGATTGTTCTCCTTCCCACAGACCGATATAATGTCATACCAGTGCAACTGGGCTTATCCCAGCATGCACGGGAGGGGAGAGGAGGCTGAAACCCTTTGCAGAGATGGGGCAATTCCCATTCCCCTCAGCAAGCAGCTCTGAGGGATTGCTCCAGGTCCCCCAGGCTTCGGATACATCCACGTGCGGGCTCCTTCAGCTCTGGTGTTCCCCTCTGCTTGGCCATCATTTGAGTGGTGCTTCGTTTCCCTGCCCAACAGTATTTTGTCCTCTTTGGTGCAAAACCTCCCAAGAGATTTACTTTGCCCCCGAGCATGTGCTCGCAGTTTGCATGGTGGTGTGTCCTGCGGGATGGCTGGCTGCTCCAGTGGAGCCCAGTGCTCCAGCAGATCCAAAATGTTGTTTGAGCCTTCCTCTGGCTCCTTGCAGTGCGTCTTCCTGATGGCAGCACTGGAGCTCCTGTCAGCCAGCTCAACTGGGGGGGTGGAAAATAAATGGTGTAACATGAGTAATGAGGTAGTGAAGAAGGCACAACATCTGTGTCATCATTTCTGCACCAGGAGGTCAACCAGATTCATAAAACATGCACTTCCAGCTTGTGATATGTTTAGGAATTAATTAAGGTAGGGAGAGAATTGCTGCTGCTGCAGATTTCCTTATCTGAAAGGTATTAAAAAGCTAAATTGATCTCCAATGAGCTGTTTTTATTAATAAAACAAAAAAGAAAAGCCCTGCAACCCCAGGAGTTGGGTTCAGTGTGTCTCTGTGTGAGAATCACATCCCTGCTCCTCATGTGTGGGGAGAGGAGGTGCCCACCCCCACGTGCCGGTGGCCTGAGCATCCCCAGATCCCGGGGAGGCGGATGGGAGCTACAGGCTCTGTGCTGATGACAGACCAAGCACCTTGCCCGGGGCTGTGTCCCATCAGCAGTGTCCCCCCCCACCCCAGTCTGATGAAGCTGGCCCCAAGCTCTTCCCTGAGCTGCTCTGGGGTGGCCAAGGGGGCTGGTGGGACCTTTGCTGGGTTTAGTGGCCCAAGGCGGTGGGGTAGAGCGCTTGCAGACTCTGTTGATTTGAGGACTGGAGCTCAGCACAGCTGGAAGCTGAACTTCATCCTGATAACTTTCACCTGCCCTGTGCTCTTCATTCCCATCTCCAAGGTCTCTGAAGTCATTCATGGGCACTTAAACTGGTGCTGGGGGGCGAATCTAGAAGCAAACCTCCCTGTCCTGTCACCCTGATGCTGTCTGTGGCGTTTGCCCTTTCCCAGGGTGTGGACATTCTTCGGCTTCAAGTTTCATTTTCCATAATGTGCCATTAACCAACTTTTTGTAGGCTGGGAGAAGCAGCCTCTTTCATTCGCCCTCCCCCTCTTCTCTGTTCTCCTCCTCCTTTGCAGAGACAATATAAAACAGGGGCTAAATGTAGTTAATGATGCACTCTTATATTAAGGGAATTCGGTTTAGGGGATTTGTCTTTCAAGTGTTACTTTTGATACAATGACACCTGTTATGTTAATACTTTTTTCCCTAACCCCTCTCTGTTTTCTACCTTAGCTACTATGAATACATTAGACACTTTATACTTTCTATCTAGCAGATTTTTTTTTTTCCCCCCACTGTGTTAAAATATGTAACTGGAGTCCTTGATTTGCATCTCTGGTAGAGCAAGGCTGAATAAATACTGTTAGTTCATCGAAACTGAGCAGCAAACTAACTTTCTTGTGTCATCCCCAGAGCAATCAAAGTTGGTGCTGGGGGAAAAGCAGCCACAGGAAGCATTTGGGAGGGATTTTCTTTTTGCAGATGGCATTGAATGCGTGGGAGGGAGCTGCAGCCTTAGAAAATTCCCAACCTCAATGTGCTGAGAAAAGCGGATGGAGGGAAAAAAGTAAGAGCTCGCTCTGGAAAGGTGGCTGGTATAGTCCGGGGATGCTATAGCTGGAACAGGGAAGCTGAAGTGGTGAGGGGATGGAGGAAAAAAAAAAACGCAGAAGGAAGGTTTTGGAAATGGGGTGAGGAGCATCGGAGCAGCGTTAGCTCACGGCTCAAGGTGGGACACGCAGCAAGGCGCCGTGTCTGCCTTCGCCCCCGTGGCAGGTCCCGCCGTGCTGCTGGCGGCAGCGAGCCGTGTATTTTTATCGCGCGGTGCGCTGGGCTGCGCGGGGAGTTTGCCGATTTCAGATTCTTGTCTTGAACTTGTTCCCTTCCTTCCTCCTCCTCGCTCTTCCCCTTCCCACCATCTGTCTGGGAGAAATACTTGTACATCTACAGCGCTGCGGGGCGTAGCTGGTAGCTTGACCTTTTCTCGGTGCTTTTTCTGTCAGCCTGGGCACAGCAGATGGAAAAGCCAGGCTTTGGTGGGGTAGCTCTGCCTTAGCTCCTGGTTTGCAGAGAGGTCGGAGAGGAAGGAGCATCCCTGTCTTGCGAGGGTCAGGTCTTGACAAGCTGCTGGGCTCCTGGAGAGAGCAATTCCATGTGGGAGCTCCATGCTAATGCTGTGTGTAAAGTGCTGGGAGTATTTGATCAGTACCTTTGAAACATTGACGTAAACACAGAAATGCTTTGCAGCTACCAGCCTAGATCTAATCGCTTTAAACTGCCAGGCTCAAAGCTGCATATGGCATTAAAATTGTCACGAAACGTTAATCCAGTAAAACTCCTGTGGATGCTGACTCCTCTGGGAGGTGTGGTGGTGGCTGGGGGTGGATGGCCCCGGGCTGCAAGGGAATTACTTATGATGGAGAGTGTTTTCCCGGGCTGCAGACCTCGCACTGCCTGCCTCGGGGTGCTCCTCGGCTGGGTGACGGGGGTGCTGGCAGGGTGTAGGGTGCTGTCCCCTTGCCGGTGAGGCTGTGCTGTGCTGGGGCACGACGGGTGTCCCCCGGCACAGTCCTTGCCTCCCTGCAGGACTAGCATCACCTCCGGCTTGCTGCGGGGACAACGTGGGCTCTGACCCCGGGCTCGCAGGCAGCAGGTGCTGGGGGATGCTTCTTGCCCTGGGTTTTGCTTTTTCGGCTGCAAGGGGGAGCCTGTGGCTTTGAAGGCTGGATTGGCCTTCAGAGAAGGAGTGAAATATCATACTTTTTCCTTCAAACCTTGTGTTGTCTGCAGATCTTGCTTCTGTCGGTAGTTATTCTTGTTTGAATGCAAGTTAGAAATGTTTGCCTCAGTTAAAATGTTGTTGGTATCAGGCATTGGCTCATGTAAAGGTGAACTGTGATGAACCTGATGCAGAATAGCTTAAAGGTGTTTGTGAAAGAATTTACGTTAGAGCTCTACAAAAGGCTCTGTTTTCATTTGATTGGTAAATCCCAAAGATGGGAGCAACTGTTAATGACAGGATGAAATGCAGTATCATATTTGTCCCCAGAAATACGATGTTTGCTTTCAGTTTGGGCTTTTTTTTTCCCATTTAAAAATAAATCGGACTTGGTTTCACAAGGCAGCGTTATACTGCAAAAAGGCAGAGCGCTTTTTGTTCGGGAAAGTGTCAGAATGAAATGTTTCTACTCTTCAACACTTTCCATATAGTCCCCAAAACCACTTACACTTTAGTTTCAGCTGATGTGAAACTGTCTCAGGAGATAAACCTTCCCTTGAAAAATCTTGCCAAGCTCATCGTGGAGTAACTGTGCCTAAACCAGAAGAGATGTGGAGCCGTGGGGGAAGGCGCTGTGGGTCTGATGATCACCCACCATGTGTCTCCAGCTTCTGCAGCACCTGGCCCTGGTGAAGGGGATGCTCAGATACCCACCAGCATGAAGTAGGGGGAAGAAGTTCATGCATATGTGATTTTCTCTGATCATCATAAGGCTGCTAATATAGCGGAGGACTTTTTTTTTATTTAATGTGTGTGTCTGGATCTTGCTGCTGTAGGAAGTTGGGCAACATTCCCACCGGCTTAATTGGGAGCAACATCAGGCCAAGTGTGGTTATTTTTACCTGTCGCTGCTCCCACTCCGCCTCCTCCCTCCCGCCTCCATCCCCCCGGACGAGAGGGAGCGAGCTCCATCTCAGCCTTCAAAAGGTCTCTGCCAGCTCCGAGCAGCAGCTTTGCGTTCATGATGAGCAGCAAAGGAAAAGGAGGAAAAAAAAAAAAAAAAAAAAAAAGTAATTGTGCTTATTTTTAAAATCCAATTATCTAAAACTGCAGGAAAATAATTATTTTTTGCAGGGAACTGTTCGGACTGGCTGGGATTTGCCCTGGGTGGGAGGTCCCCAGGGCCAGGCTGGATTTGTTATGGCAGCGGCTGGAGAGGGAGCGAGCGGGAGCGGCAGCCCCAGCTCTGCTGGGAAATGCTCAGCTTTTAGGGGTTTGGCACTTTATTTGTTGTGTTGCTCTTTATCCAACAGGGAAACTAGTTGTTTTCCCTTCTAGCTTCCTTCTTTCTAGCTCCTCAGGGCAGATGAGCCTGTTTGTTTTTTTTTTTTTTTTTTTTTTATTTTTTTGGATGGGGAGGTGAGAAATCTGCCTGCAGCAGGGTGGTAGCAAAGCCGGCTGATGCTTTAGCAATGTCAGGTATCTCTGTTTCTTTTCCCACAGGCATATCTGGTTAGGAACTCATTGCCAGCCCCCCATTAGACAAGCTTGAGCTCTCCTGCTGTCCTGGGAATGGTTTTTCTCATTGCACCGAACTCATGAACTCTGTGTGAGACCAAGGTGGTGACAGCAGCGATTGCCGGGGGAGCAGAGAGCTGCCCCAGTGTTGAATTTACTGCTGCTTTTGCAAACGTTGGGGCGTTTTGGGAGCACCGTTCCGCAGAGGTCTGCGCTGAGGGGTGGGTTTGGTAAGGCAGCAGTAAAGGGACGGGCACCCTGTGTGGATGCTGCGAGCTGCAGTGGCATGGCAGCCGTCAGCAGCGTGAAATTGCAGTGAGGGGAGCGACTGGAGGGAGGGCACTGGTTAATGCCCCAAAGGGAGCCTCTCGCTACGATTAAGCTGCAGGTTTTGCTTGGCCTCTCCTGGAGATCCATCATTATTCACACCAGCGCCGGGCCTGTCAGGCTCCCTCTGCCGCAGAAATGAATGATTTGAACTCGCCGACCAGCTCGCGCGTCGGGATGCGGCTCGGCAGGCCAGGGCTCTGCGGGGTGACGGCGGAGCGGGGGGACCGGGGACCCGATCCCACGCTGCATCCTGGGGGTGGTGAGGGGAGGGGAGGCTTCTCCCGCCACCCTTCCTCGTGGCGGGGGCTCGGGGGTGGGTGGCTGTTAGCCACTGTCCCTTTCGGGACCCTGCGGGTTCAGGCACATCTGCAACCCCCTTGGGAAACGGTCCTTCAGCTGTGTGCAGCCTCCCGCGGTTGGGAGATGGGGGGGGGGGGATGAATCTCGGGGTGCCGGTTTCGCAGAGCGCGGCGGGGATGGAGCCGGGCGGGGTTAGGTACGGAAGAGGCTCCTTTACAAACTGCAAACGAAAGCAGTGATGGCTGCAAGGCTCGTAGAAACGAACAGAAATGAGACGACAGCACCAGGTAGGTCGACCTATCGCTTGAATTAGTGCCGAGGATTCCTCTCGCCCCGCGGCATCCAGGTACCAAGCTGTGAGCTGCCTCTGGGCTGTGTGGCTGAGGATCCAGTTACTGAGGAAGGTTTGTGCCCTTGGGTGAGGTTACGGGAGGGGATGTGGATGTGGCCACACGCTCTCTGGTTGGGGAAGTGTGTAAGCTGCCAGTGGAAGCTTTTCTGCCCACCTTGTGTGTTCCCTGTGAGGGGGGGCTGGTGCTGTCACTGCCTGCAGCTCCCAGAGCCGGGGGGTGACACAGCCAGCTTGTCACTGGTCCTGTTTCGCACCAGACATCTCGAGGATCAGTTGCCTGGGCATACTGGTTGGGACTGGGCACGATGGTTGGGCTGATAGATCTTAACTCCCTCTTTGAGGACTAACTTGACTTTGTCTCAAGGCGTCCTCGTGCAGGTTTGGGGCCGCCCTTTCCCAGACCCAGCTGGGATGCTTGTGGCTTGTGCTGGGATGAATGTTGCAGCACTAGCTGTGGTGTGGAGCCACTTTCAGTTTTCTCCTCTCTGTGTACTTGAACCACCTCTGCCGCACAGCCCAGCTCATCCTCCGGTTGTCCGGGGGCCGAGGGGAGGAGGAGGAGTCAGCCAGGTTGTTCTTGTAGCTGCTGCTTAGTCCTGGGAACTGGGGAATAACCTTGCCAAGTCAGAAGAGTGAAGTGACCTGGTTCTTCTCCCCGCTCCACCCTGTGCTCCTCGGGAGGGAGGAATGAGCTGGGCTGTTTGCTGGCCTGTGTTTCCCCTGCCCGCCGCCACGGCAGGGAGCTGGGGGTTTGTGTGAGCATTTCAGCAGCCTGCGTGTGGTCTGCAGGGATGGCTGGGGCTGGCGTTACGCAGAGACACAGATCCAGAGGTTTTTTTTTTTTTTTTTTTTCAACCAGGCTGCTGCTACCTTTGCATACTGACTGCTTTGGATTTGGCTACCACAGTCTCTGTATACCCCCTCAGACTCCTCTCTAGCTGCTGGCCCCAGCACCCCGCAGCACTGCCAGGCAGAGCCTTCCCTGAGGGATCTGAGCATGAGCTTGGTGGTGTGGCAGTGCCCTTCCCCAGCCGAGATGGGGTGGGATAAAACATTGACCTTGGCAGCTGCAGACCCTTGGAGGGCATGCGTGCACCCCGCTGGCCTTGGCTGCGTGGCTGGTACCGCATGGTAGTCCTGGGTAGAGATGACCCATGTTGGCTTTGGGACACTTGTCCTCCACAGGGCCCTATAATACAAAAATTCTGGCTTTATGAACCAGGCAGATTTTTGTGGAGGGAGCACTGTGTAGATGCGAACGGGCTGCTCTGCTCCCCGGGCTGGCTCGAGCTCTCCAGGCCTTGCACGGGGTAGCAGAACCTGTAGAGGTGCGTTGTGCTCAGCTTGCCAACAGGATGCACAACGACGGGAAGAGCGGCTTTAACGATAAAGTCATGTACTGTGTATCTTTGTGCCAGCCACGCTTTTAAAGCGATCACACTTCACCTGACCGTGCCTTGCTGGGTGTCTCTGCCGGCATACAATCTCTCGCCACGTGCCCTTTCCACGCTGGGGTGCTTTCCCATCGCCTGTTCTGCTGCTGGGGGTGGGGGCTAAATGTCCCTCCTTGGGTAAAGCCACCCTGTTCGGTAGCGGGTGCTGCCCTGCAGCTGGGGACAGAGCTGTCACCCGGGCCGGGGGGTGTCTGCGTGTGTGCGCTGCGCTCAGGTCGTTCCTGGGCTGGATGTTTCTCAGGGTTGGTCTCTTTCCTTTCTTCCTTGAAAAAAAGACCATTAAACATTGGATTCACCCTTTCCTTCCCTGGGAAGCCACTGCTCCCGGCTGCGATGCTCCGGCCGCAGAGCGATTTTCCCCCTGTTCCCTCTGGGTGCTGGCGAGCCCCATGCCTGCTGCAGCATCCTCAGCAGAGCGGCCACCTCCGTGGGGATGCTGTGCATGCCAGGGAGGAGAGAGGAGGCTTCCTACCACCCTGCCTTTTTTGGGTCATAACATTTTGAGGCAAAATTCCCTCTATTTCACCCCTGTGCACTCAAGCCTGTCAGGAGAGCTGTGCACCCAGCAGCGTTTACCTCTGTGGGCTCACTGGGGTGGGTGCAGTGCCTCCTCGGGAGGTGGTGGTCCTGCTTTTGGGGGCTCCATACAGCAGCGTGGGGTGCAGGGGGGGCTGTGCAAAATGCAGCCGTTCCCTCCTGCCTGTGGAGGAGGCAGCGGGAGCCCCGCTTTGCCCGTGCTGGCCGGAGGATGTGGGGGGGGCGATGGCTTTGCCCTGGCCACTGAGCAAAGTGGTGGCCCCAGGTTGTGCCCTGTGCCCGCTCACCTCCTGCCACAGCTCCATCCCCTCAGCTCGGCTATGCTTCCCTTAGAAAAACGAGTAGTGTGAGTTTTTTATTTCCTTTTTAAATGGCCATTTTTACCTTTTTTTTTTTTTTTTCTATGCTCTTCCTCCTTGGCATGCAGGTCAGCGGGGGGAGGGAGCCTTCAGCCAAGCTCTCCATCACATGTCCCTTGTTTTTTGTGTGTTATTTTTTCCCCACCGCTGCCCTTGCCAAGGGAAGGACATTGTATAGCCGCTGAGACTGGCAGGGGCTGTAATGCTGCCTGCCAATAGCCTCGACGTCTGAAAAGGCTTAGGAAATCCAAGCTCTAAATTAGCTCCCAAATCTTCTTCTTCCCTTTCTGTGGTTCGAGCACCCTGCAGAGCAAGCCCGAGCTCCTTTTTTGTCGCTGGTCTCCCCAGGGAGCTGCTGGCTTTGCAGCAGGGCTGGGGAGGGGGGCTTTGCCTGGAGAGTGCAGCACAACAGTCCCATGGGACTATCAGGAAGCTCCTCAGCATGGTGTGGCTCAAGGCAAGCTGGTGGGAGACAAGTTTCTGGCATCCCTCCTCCTAACCTTTGCCGCCCTGTCCCCCTGCCCAGCTCCTTCCTCGGATAACTGCTTCGCAGTGCTCACTCGGCAAGTGTGCTGGGGCTCTCGGATGAGGTGCTGGAGAGAGCAGGAGGGGGGAAGCACGGAGCTGAGGGCTGGCTGCCAAAAGCCTCCCCGGGGAGGCTTGCCCTGAGGATGCTGCCGAGAGCGGCCAAGGTCATGGCATCACCGGCAGCACACACGGCCGGGACATCTGGGGCCAGCTAAAGCTGGAGGAGGGGAGCAGGAGGATGCTGGCCGGCTGCCTCTTAGAGAAGGGGACAACCTGGGCCGTGTCCAGCTGCTCCCCGCCTCAGCACCTCATTTCTGCCCTTGCCAGGTCAGTTGGTGAAGGCAGCGGCTGCTTCTGCTGCGCTGTGAGATGGGAGCGGGCCGCGGCTCCGCGTCCCTGCACTCTGCCTTAGCAGGGGGGCTGCGGGGCATCTTTTTTCCCAGGGCCCTGGGTGAGAGGTGGTTTTGCAGCAGCCGAGGCTGGGGAGCAGCTTTGCTCGGCAGTGCTGCTGCGTTTCGGCACGGCTGTGTCACGGGGCGTCATCGTTTGCTTCTGCTTTCTCCTCTCTTGAGAGAGAAGCGGAAAGGGCTCCGCTTTGCAGTCTCTCCTGGAAGTTCAGGCTTCAGCTCTGCCAATGCCTGGTGCTTCAGCACCCTCACTGGCACTCCAGCCTTCACCACCGAATACAAATTGTTCTTTAAATGTCTCCAACAGCTCTCTGTAGGTAGCTTTTGGCTCTCGGGTGCTGCAAACAGAGCACAGGCATCACATCTGATACACTCTCCTAACCCCAAACCATCCCAGAAAGGGTTCCTGCACCTTTTGCTTTGGGGTCTGGGTGTCCCGCCTGGCTTTGCCTGTGGGGGTGAGGAAGGTGATCCTCCCCCTTAGGGCTGAGCATCGCCAGGGCATGCTGCTGCGGCTCAGCGAGGGAGGCGGCGAGGCCGGGCTGCTGCCGCGAGCATCGCTCCTCCTCGGGGCCCTCGGAGGTGGCACGTGGGTGGGAGAGAGTACGAGCCCTGCAGAGCAGCCTCGGGCGTTGAAGTCTGCCTGCTTCATCCTAGCCGTGGGTACCTTGGGAAACAGCAGAGGAAAGTTCCACTTCTGCAGGCATGTAACTTGGTTTTCATATTTTTTTTTTTCTTAAAGACTCTGTCAAGCTCCTGCTCTCTCCCCCCCTCCCCATGCTATGCAGCCAGCTCTGAAGCAGAAGCGATATTTTCTGCCAATGCAATGATTAGCCTTTCTGCTAATGACCCAAGAACAGTGTCCAAAATAAATGAGCCCAACCTGCTCATCTTATTAGCCAAATGATTGCGAAGAAAGAGGAAATATCTGCAAAAACCGCTTAGGCAGCTGGAATTTGGAAGCGTGGTGGAGTCATTGCTCGAAGTATGGAGTGGAGCCGTATGTCTTCAAAAAGCTGGTGCTCTCCTGGGGCGGGGGAGCCTCTGTGTTACCGGGGGGTGGATCTGCTCTCCCTCTGCTCTCCCTTTTGCGAGGTGACGCAGCGGGGTCGGAGCTGTACCTGTCGCTGGGCTCTGCTGGTTCCCAGGACTGAGAAGCTGGAGACGGGCAGATATTTCTCCTCCTGTCTTCCTTGTCTGGTTTGTGGCCTCCCACATGTTTTAGATGACAGGCAGCAGCACTGGGATGTTGATGAGGAGAGCAGCTAATGCGGTTACCGGTACTAAGTCATTCTTCAGGAGTTGTTCTTATGTCCTTCAGGCTCTTCCCGGTGCACTTGGCAAGGTCATGGAGCATCCTTTTTTCACAAGGGGAGGGATAAGGAGCAAAAAAAAGAAGAGGTGTAGAGGCACAGGGAGAGTTTTGAAGGGAGGGGAGATGAAACGGGATCCTTGGCAATCCCTCTTGTAGATCATGGTGATGCTCAAGTAAAATGAGAGCTCACCTTGGAAAGTTTTCAGTCTTTGTGTAGATGCAGGAGATAAATGGGGCTGGGCCCAGGAGAAGGGGTACATCATGAGGAGGGGTGAATATGTGGAGAAGCTGGAGGGCTGGGTGTGACAACCCCCCTGATTTTGGAAACAGCTTGACCTTCTCTGTGGGGCGAACTCGATTTGAAGGGTGGATTGTGTCCCAGATTGCTACTCGTGCGTCTCGGTAGGTCTCTCACCAGCTAAGGGGCCTGGCCCTGCGAGAGGCTCTGTGGGGGTGACAGCCCTGGGGGCTGAGGCTCGAGGCTGAGCCGAGCCCTGGATGTGTAACCCTGTAGCCTTGAAGCTGTATCACAACAGAGGATGCACTAGAGTCTCACATCTTGTTTAACAGAAGAGAGAAACGCCCTCGTTCCTCTTACCCCCTTGAGCGAGGGCAGCTGGAAACCTGTCTCATGATGTACAAAGCCCTAAAAATTGCTGAGGGAGGAGGAGGTCGTCCTCCTTCCAGCGCCCGGCGTGCGCCCCGTGTGCTTCCCTGGCCGTCTCGGTCGCGCAGCGGTGCGAGCTCTTGGGGGCTGGCCCCGGGGTCCCACCAGCCCCTCGGCATCGCGGGGCTGGGCGTCCCGCCGGGACACCTCGGCAGGGCAATACGCTGAGCTGACGTATGAGCAAAAGCTCTTCATGCTGATTATATGTCTCTTAATGTGCATATGTGTGTGTATATGAAATATAAATTACATATAGATATGTGTATATATATTTTTTTACTGAGCTGAAGAGTGTAATGTACAGGAACAGGAAGCACAACTCCATTTTTTAATTTAGCTAGTTCTTTGCTCTTTTCCATTTTATACAGACCTAAATCGTGCCTTGTATGTCTGTCTTCCTTTCTTAATTGGTGGGGGAATTGCTAATTGTATGTTTTCATTCTGAGAAGTTTCATATTTAAACAATTATCTGTGCTGGAAAATATCTTGACAGTGCAAATATTGAAAACTCAAACATGAAGTGGATAAGCAAATGACCCTTGCTATCTCTGCACTCATCAGTGTCTTTCATTGCACTGAAGCTCCCTGGAAAGCTGCCTTTGGTCCCTGGGGTTTGGAGGTTGTCGAGACACAGACACGGGTGTGAATGGAAGTTTCACCTGCACGCCCCAGGCTGCACAAGTGTAGCCGTGCTAATTTTTCATTGTCATTTTTTTAAACAAGTTTTTCAGGTTAATGCTCAAGTGGGTTGGCTTTGGAAGGTGCGGTGTTTTGTGACTGCAGGGTGTTTTTTGTTTTGGTTTGTTTTTTTTGAGTGGGGGAGTTGCTTTTTCAGTACCTCAAACCTTCCAGTGACAATGGCATCAGTTGGGATAATCCAGGGGATACTGCCCTTCTCCAGGGTTTTGCAGGATCAGGATTACTTTTCCCTAAAATCTCCAGAGTGGAAGGGATTTGGAGAGGTCATTAAATCCCTCTCTCTGGCTTTGGGCAGGATCAATAACCCTTTGTCACTGGTGATGGATGTTTCTCTGTCCTGTTCTGCAAGACTTCCCTGCCCGCAGCAGATTTGGGGTCGGACTGCGGCTGACCCAGGGAGGAGCAGCCTTACAAAACCCCACCTAAAGACTCCAGCACACTGCCTTCAGCCCAACCTTGCAACAGCCTCGTATTTCAAACAACTTTTACAATGTTTGGACTGATTTAAATAAGCAGGTGCTTTAAAGTGATTGATGGAAATCCTTTTCCTGTAAATGTTTTTGCTCTGAGGATTTAGCTTCAAGTATCTCGCTCCTGGGAGCGAGCAGGAATGCAGGCTGGCATCCTCCCATTGCCGCGGCGTTGCCTGCGGCTCCTCGGTCAGGGGTTGCAGACACACGTGCATGCGGAGGACTTAACCACCGCTGCTGCTTTTTGTGAGGAACGGTCTAAATGCTTTTCTTTTTTCAAGTTCTCCACTGAAAAATGGGACGTGCCCGCTCTCTACGTAGCTACGTCCGTTCCTCTTGCTGCAGCAGCGGGTCGCTACAGGGACCTGGACATTTGGCCCCTGTGGCAGGAGTGGTGGAGAGCTGCGGCCATTGCCCAGGCCCTCGCTTCGGGGTTTTCATTCCCTAGGGCTCCTTTTTCATCTGTGCAAGACATGTTCAGCATCAGGTTTTAAAACAGACCCCCCCCCCTTCCAGCTTGTGCGAGGGCCCCTGGTCTGAGATAAGTAACTGAGCCGCGCTTCTGCAGTTCCCAGCACACCCTACTGGATTTATCCTTGGGTTTATGGATTTGGTTTTGTCTCACAAAACCGGGGCAGGGCTGTTCCTGAGTTGCTGAAAGGACACTGGGGTGCAGGGAGTGACTGATTTTTAGGCCAGATAGCAGGAGCTGGGGGCTGAACACACATCTCCACAGCTGTGCAGTGCCCTCACCCCCCCGGCTGCCCGCCCCGAGCCTGGGCAAGCAGAAAGCCCTGAGCTTCGGACATGCTTTGGGCAAGGGGTGACTCCAGGCAGCCTCCTAAATGTGCTGTTACTCTTCCTCCCCTGGGGTCTTCAGTGTGTAGGAAGGTCCTTGTGATGGATAGCTTGGTATCCTGATGCCCGGCAGCCTTCGCCAGGAGTAAGGGCTCTCTTGGGGTTGTGATAGAAACTGTTGTCCCCCTCTGCCCTGAGCTGGAAGTCACGGATGGTGGTAAGTCACCATAAAGCTGGGAGAACTGCTGTGTGCAGGGCAATGATATGGTGCAGTGAAGCGTTTGGGTTACTGAGCTCTTCAGTGTCAATGGGTAGAGCTGATGCTCCGTGTCCTTCTGCCGATGCATGGGTCTCCTTGCCTTGGGGGATGCCCAGAAGGCATGCCCAGCACTGCAGGGTGATCACCAAGGAGAAAAGGGGAAAGCTGAAGCCTGGTACAGGTTCTCGATGCCTTTGTGGGGCTGTAGGTCTTGCTGTTTTCATCCCTACGTGGTTGCAGTTTGGGAGCGTTGCAGGATCGCTTGTTCCCTGCCAGTGCCACGTGTCCCCTCGCTGGTGTAAGGGTGGAAACTGTTTTGTGGTACAGGATAGCTGCTCGTGGCAGAAGTTAATGGTAGAGCTGTGTTGGCCAGAGAGGATCTTTGGGCTCAGCTACACTGTTAAATAGCACCACTGAGGTGTGTGAGGAGGAAGAGGAAATGAAGGGTCGTGGGAAACTATCTTTAGATGCCCTGAACCTCAGGATCTCACTCTGGCAGGACCCGTCCGGGGTGGACGTGTGGTGCTGTGGCTCAGGGCCCTGCAGCACATCTCCCCAGAGCAGCCCTGCCTGCTGCCAACCCTGCTATTCCTCCTCTTCGGGGTTGCACCCATGCTTTAACTACCCAAAGGGTATCTAACCCCGCCTTTGCAGACTGGCCTTGTTCCACAGGGAGCATTTACGGGCCAGGCAGGGACACAGTTGCCGCATGTGTAACTTTAATCAGCCGGTGCTCTTGGGACAGGCTTTTCCTTGTCTCGTGCTATCCGGGGCTATCACATTAAATTGCCTGCTGCAATTGCTGGGCCGTCACATAGATTTTTATCTCGAGTGTCCTTTGGAAAGGGAGCCCTGAGCTGTCGCTGGGAATGTTAAAACGATCAATGGATTTTGCACCTGGCGATGGTGGGGAGCAGCTTTAGGGCTTGTGACAGTCTGCTGCCCGCACGGCTGTGTGCGGGCAGCTCTGCCTCTTCTTTGGAGGGCTGAGCATCCCAGGGGGCTGGGAGGGGACCGGCACGTCTGCTCTGGCATGGCCAAGTCCTGCTGGTGGCTGGAGGTGGCTCAGGTCGTTGGCTGAGTTAGGGACAGGGGCTGTGGTGGAAGCAGGACATGGTAGAGCAGAGGGAAGGGTGTGCTGCTGTTTGAAATGGGGATGGAGGAGAGGGAGCAGAGTACTGGGCCTTGTTTTCTGAATTGTTTTCTTGCACGTAGTGGCTCTGGCCCCATGAGGGCTCCTGAGGTCCTGTTGGTGTGCTGGAGCCTGTCCCAGCCCTCCGCTGAGTCTGCCAGGAGAGAAGAGCTTGTTTTGAAAACTCATTGATGGAAAACATTTGCCTGTCTTGGAGAGAGGACTTCCCTCATTTGGCTGGGCAGTGCTGGCTGTCCCTTCCGTGGTGTCTCAGATCTTGGGCTTGAGTGTGTGGACTAGCCTTGCCACCCCTGAAAAATCCCCCACCGGTGTGGAAAGCCTGCCTGCGAAACCCCGAGGGAGACCGGGATGGGGCTGTGCAGCGGGAGGGCTCGGGGGAGGACGGTGCCTCCTTGGCCACAAGCGAAGCTCTTGGTGACATCCCCGGCGCAGGGTGCCGTTGCTCAGGGTGGTGGCTAGCAAAGAGCAGGGTGGCTTCCTTGCCCTCTCGGGTACCTCTCTGCTGTGGTGGCATGTGGGGCACTGATTTCCCCAGCTGTCCAGCCACGAACTGGAAGGTTGCCTTCACCTCGGTGTGTTGCACTGACTGGGTTTCCTGGGCTCCCTGGGCTGGGGGCTTGCCCAAGGACCACGAAGGCGTAGACCAGAAATGTTGAACCAAGTTTCCAACACTCTGTCTATACAACATACTAAGGGACTCTGTTCTTGTTCTGGCTTCCTTTGTCCTGTGGGAAATTACTCTTTTGTGATGAAAGCCTGAAAGGAGATCAGATTGAGGACATCAGCTGAGCGCCTGGGGACCAAGAAGGTTTTTTTACTTGGAGTGAGGGAAGGGTTTGAAAGGCGGAGGAGCCTGTGCAGATCTGTGCTGCCGCTCCAATGGGTGCTTCTCTCTACCCAGGGACTCTTTCCTTGCCTCGCCTCCTACCCTCACCTTGCCACCTAGGCAAGCTTCCCTGGGAACATACGGCTGTATCTTCGTCTCCCATTGATGCGTCCCCCTCAGGCAAAGCTGTTTCTTCTGCAGGAGGCCAGGCCTCCCCTGGAGCTGGGAACAGTTTACGGGCTGGGTTTAATTTAGATGAGATGTGTGCTTGTGAACTCAGCCCAGCTGGCAGGACGGGCACCGTGTTGGGGTGAGGTATGGTGGAGCTGAAGCTGGGTGGGACATGGTTTTCCTGCCTCCTACAAGCTAAAACCAAACTGTTGGGGGGTGCGTGTGCATGGCGGGGGGATACACAAACCTAAAGCTCAATATGTACCACCTGCACCAGGAGCAGCAAATCAGGAGTAGAGAGGTGCTTTGTGAGCCCAAAGGTTTGGGTGGAAGGGCTTTATTAGCTCCATTTGAAATATTTCATATTTATTCCCATTTAGCCATGGAATCTAACTTTATTTTAGCTTTAAATTTAGATTTTCAAAACAGGCCTGTCAAATTAGTAAAAGGAAATTTGATTAGAAAATGGCAGCAGGATTGAGATCTTTGTTTTTCTCCGCGCACAATTTGGCTCGGAGATTGCTCTTAACCAAAAATACCCGATTGGAAAATGTTTTTTAGCTAATCGACACTTGCCAACTGGGGGCGGGGAGGGGAACAGAGAGCAGAACTGGAAAATTCCTGTCACTGGTTCCCCAGCCAGCGGCTGCCCCTCGTCAGGGACCTGGAGGGTTGGGCTGCGGGGCCAGGGCTGCGGTGGTGTTGGGGATGGCTCAGGGGCTGGAGGGAACAAGGAATGCAGGAGGGTGGGATGGCTTTGTGCCTTTCCCTGTCCTCTCCAGCTCGCTGCCATCCCCGTGTCCGGGTTCAGCTCTTTGAAATCCCTGAGCACAGGGGTAGCCAAGCCTCGGTGCAGCTCCCGGAGCTGCCCGTCGTGCGCCTAGGTTAGTGGAGATGCTCAAAGCAGGGAGGTTGTAAAGCTGTTTTGGGGTGGAGGTGCAGAGCTCTCCCCTGCCCGTTAATGCCAGCGCCGTGGTGTGTCTGCCATCTGTCCCTGGGTCGGGGTGGGTGGGAGCCCATCCCAGAGGGCAGGAGTCGAGGGGAAGGATGAGGAAATGAATTGCACAGTGGAGTTAAACGCTGGCTAATAACAGCCGTGGGGAGAGGGGAGGGCTGGGAAGCTGGGAACTGCTGTGCCCAGTGCCTAGGGCTGCCCTGCAGAGCCTTTCTGGGGGGGTTAAAGGAGGTTTTGGGCGCCGGGTGACAGCTTTCCTTGCACAGAGCCCTGTTCAAAGCCTGTTTGCGTTGATGGGTTACTGCTCATCAGCTGAACACCCAACTCATATGGCCATGGTTGCCCCTAACAGGCTCCCACTGGTGTCGCTCCGTGGGTGAGCAGAGAGGGGGGCCCCAGTTCCACGGGGCTCATGCCATGATCGGTGGTGCTGTGGGGGGGCTGGGAGTGGGTAACGGGGTGTCCGGCTGGCTCCACAGTGGCCGTGCTTGCCCAGTCCCTGCCTGCTGCTGGGGACGGTGCCGCCTGCCATCAGTGGCTGAATTCACTCCGCAATTATTCACAGATGCTGCAATTACGCTGGCGACACCGTGTCAGAAACCTCACGGCGGCATCGGCGTGCGCGCGGGGATGGGAGGGGGGTTATTAGCCTGTTATTATCCATTTACCCAGATATCCCGGCTAATCAGCTTTCAGATGGAGAGAATTAATTGGTTTCGTTTGGAGCACCAGGCATGTTTAATTGAAATGAATTCTTTCGCATTTCCAAACGGGCACTTTCTCAGCCGCTGTTGGATGGGGAGGGGGGGGGGCTGCAGCCTTCCCAGCGCGGGCCCTCACGGCGCGGTGCAGCTGGGCTGCGGCGAACCGGCTGCAGTCGCCGTGCCCTTCAGTCCTCTCTCCATCTGGGAGGGAGCTCTGGATTCTCCATGCACGCACCCCCGCTCCCACACGCTCCAAACCCAAATTGTCTCAGTCCCTTGAAGCGTGTAGCGCTGTGCGTACCGGGGAGCTTGGCAGGTTGTCTTGGTGTCACGCAGGTAGCATCACTGTGATGCTTGCTGCTTTCTGTGGGCAAGGGTGCAGCTGAGGGTCAGGAGATGAGGGTCCCCAGGGCTGAGTGGGCATGTTTTATCTGCATGCAGGGTGCTCAGGGGCTGTTGCAAGCTGTGTGCCTGGAATAAACCCTCTCTGTAAACCCCTGGTGCTGCTCACCCAGCTCCCAGTCTCACCCAGGCTTTGCTGCAGCATCAGGCAATGCTGCTGAGCTGGTCGCAGGTTCGGGGGGCTGAGCAGCACCCCGCAGCCCTAGCAGAGGTGGAAGGGGTGGCAGCCAGTGACCTGTCCTGCAGTAGATGGCATCGATCCTTCCTGCGAAGATGCAGGGAGGGAAAATCCAGCGCCTTGATGTGTGTGTGTGTGAGTCACTGAGCCCACCAGCCCGCCACAAACCCTGCCTGCCCCTGAGCCACTGCTGCTGCCTGCCGGCCTCTACCTGCTCTGGTGCCAGCTTCTCTTAATTAAAGGCCTATCTCGTCTTTGCAAGCATGTGGCTGTAATTAGGGCTGGGGGTAAGGGCCACTTCTTGCTTGGTGGGAGCACAAGTGGAAGCTCGCAGCGCTGCGAAGGTCTCTTGGGATAGCAGGGATGCAGCTTTGAGCCCTGGCCCAGCGGGGTCTGCATTTGGGTGGTCCCCAGGGAATCCCTTCAGGTCCTCTCTTCCCAAGTCCTGCTCTAGCAAGGGTGTGGGTTGGCTTGGTGGGGGGCTCAGAAATAGTTATAGGCTTTCCAGTTGTGTTGCTTTAAATCCAAACTGTTGAGGATGGGACGGATGGACCGGACTGCCCCAAATCATTGGTCCTTCCTCAAAATGCTCAGGTAAATGTCCTTTTGGAAGTACCAACATTCTGGAACCTGTTCAGAATCTCCTTCCTGCAGCATCCTACAGGGGAAGGGTGTAGGTGGGAGCCCGGGTTTCCACCACCTCTGCTCTGCTCCTGTTATCTTTGATGTCCTGTATCCATACAGAAGAAAGAGGGACTTGAATTGCAGGTGCCTTAAGCTGCAAGCGCTTTGGGATGGGGACTGTCCCCTGGGTGTGCAGAGCTCTCCAGAGCTGAAGCTGCTGTGGTTGCACCCCGGGGGTGCAAAGGGCCCCTTGGCAGATGCAAAGTCGGCCCTTCCCCTCCCAGCCCAGCTGCGAGATGCCCCGCGCTCCCCGCTTGCGGCTCTGCCTCTCCAGCAAAGAGATCGCTGGCCTCGTGCCCTTCAAAGCCACTGGAAGACAAGTGAGCAAAATAAAGCTGGTTCATTCCCGTCCTTTTATATTCTTGGCTTTCGATCAATACAGCAAGAGGGTTGGGCGAAGGAGTAGCAGGGTTTCAGTGAGACGGCTTAGCGTGGTTCGATGTGTTGCTGAACAAAAAGCTTTCTGTGGAACCCACGGGTGTGTAAGCAATGAGTGTGGGAGCTGTACAGCAGGAAGGCTCCTGTCCTCATAGATTTGCTTTTCCACTGCACAGAGCCCCAAGGTCTCTTGGAGGCATCACACCAAGGGCTGGGTAACGGGAACTCTGTTCTTGGGCAAGAAGACAAAAAAAGTCCTGAAACACTTGATAAATTCTATCTATGTACAAAGTCCTGGTGAAGTTAATGGGAGTTAAGTGTATGGTTAAATGCTGTACTTAACTGGACTCTTAATAACCTGATGGGAATGGCTGTGGTGTTTTGGGAAGAGCAGGTTTGTGGACTTGCTGAGCTTTTTGATCTTTTCTTTAAATCAAAGTCTTGTATTTGCCTTCTGTGTGATGCATGGGAGGGTCGGTGCATTTTTTTTTTCAAATTACGTATGTGCCAATTGATAAACTCTTTTCTTTTCCGGTGTGCAGTGCCCCAGGTACCAGTAGAGGCTCTTTGGCGTAGTGGGGGGCTGCAGCGTGTGACTCCTGTAGTGTGAGTTACGACGCCAGAATTGCAAAAATGCCAGATGCTTCACAGACATGTGCATGGAGCTTTTGTCCCTGTTATTGTGTTTGAATACCTTCCCTCTCCCCCTGGAAAGCAGTGGTTTGTGTTGCTGCTTTTCAGAAAGATGTTCATTATGCTGAAATATTTGCGCTTTAAATATGGTAAGGCAGTTTGGGTTGTTTTTTAACACAATGGGCTGGATTGTTCCCAAAGCAGCTGCCAGCTCTGGGATCGGTAATAAACCTTTAAAAAAAACAACCCAGCAACAACAAAACCAGCTCTTTCCCTTCATTCTTACTTGCACAATAGCACCTTCCCATCAGCTTCTTGCTCCATAAATTGTTTTGAGCTGTCCATAAATAAACTCTAAACCCTTTTTCCAGCCTCTCGCTTGTCTTTGCTCCACCCTGTGTAGAGCAGCAGCACATGCCACTGCAGAGACCTGGCCCGTCAATGGAGCTCCGAGGTGTTGGGCTACTCCAAGAAGTCCCAGTTCTTTAATGCTGCAGTGAATATTTCTCCATGCTTTGCCACCTTTTCTGGACAACTGTCCAAGGTCTGGCAGCCCCCAGAAGCTGGCTGGTTAATTGAGCAGAAAGGTTGTTGTAGCGTGTCACTCACCAGCACTTGGAAGCTGGAGGCTCAATGTGAATTGTGTTCATGTTCCCTCATCCGGAGACATGCATCTCTTATTAGATTAATGTTTTTTTAATATATGCAGAATATACAGTGGGAACAGCATTAATTCGCACTAATGGTTGTGAGATCCACTGAGAATTAACTACATTTTTTGTAAATTAGTGAGGAAGCGGATAAACACAATTATTAAAAAAACAAGAAAGGTACTTTTGCAACAGCAGTACATGTTACTCATTTATCTGACAAGTGTTCTTTACTTTTAATTATATTTCATCACTTGCTAGCAAATGCTGTGCTGGTAGATAGTGTAATAATCCTAGTAATTTGAGACCTTGCTTTAGCATTTGTTAAACCTTTGTGAAGGGGTAAGCATCGGGCGGGTAGTTCAGGTGTCCCGCGGTGGCTGTGATTCCGGGGGGGCCCACGGGAATTGCCACTGGAGCCTGTGGTGGCTCCCAGCTGGTGCCTGGGTGCCGCAGGGATAAGCTGTGTGCACGTGCTGGGGGGGGAGATGCTCTCGTGCACTCGCCCTCCCAGCAAAGCAGAGTAACGCGGGGTGGCAGGAAGGCTGGACCTGCACCCACTGGGTGATGGGCCCTGAGGGGGTTGTGAAATCAGCCTGAGGCAAAGGCTCCTAAAAGATGTGCAGCTTCTCTTGAGTTTTATCCCTTTTTTTTTTTTTTTTTTAAAAAAAATTAACGAGTTGAGCTGCATCCCTCCTTCATCGTGCCACTTCCAGACGCCTTTTGCTGTGACTGATACCGCGCTGCTCTGTCTGTTGGGGCCAACTGGCCAGCAGGTTGGCTTCTCCCTCAGGTGCTAAAGTGAATATTCTGCATTTTTTTCTAGAGGAGAAGGCTGCAGCTCGGGCAGAAGCTGTGGGAGGGGTTTGTGGCCTCCGCTGGGCAGTGGGTGAAGCACGAACGTGATAAAAGTGGCTCCAGAAAAACGCGGAGCGGTGCAGCTTGTCCAGCACGGCCAAGGGCACCGCGCTGGATGACGCTGCTGGCGGCTGGAGCACCCCCACGGGCAGAGCTTGGTCCAAAGCTCAGGGCTGGGAAGTCAGGAAAAAATTAGATTTTTGCCATAGGCGGCACCGTCTGCCCCCAAAGTGGGAGGGAAGGCGTGCGGGGTGAGGCCGGTTTGGGCTCCCCTGGCTGTCCCTGCCCAGGGGTGCAAGGTGCAAATCTGCAGGTCTGTTGGAGGGGTCCGATCAAGAAGGACCCCCCCCCCACACGCACACACACCCCGGGGAGCATCTCAGCTGTAAGGTGGGAAGCTCTGGAGGGGTGGGGAAGTGGGGCAGGGATGTGCTCCCCGCTAGCATCAGGCAAAGCAGGCACGGTCAAGTTGCTGCTGTTGGTGATTTCAGTGAAACCAAGCCTAAACGGAGCCTCGGAGGGCTTCACTGCTCTGCCCTTTCACTTGGGAAGGGATTTTTAGGGCCACACACGGTCTCCTTGGTGGGCTTCTGTGATATTGGGTGGATTCCCGGGTGCCGTTCCCCTGGCAGAGGCTGCCTTTGCCGGGATGTCCCCGTGGGCAGTGGGGGTTTGGGCTCTGCTCCGAGGGGGCACAGAGAGGGACGCTGCGTGGGTGGTGGCTCTGCTCTTGCTGGTTTTTGTGACTTGCTTTTAGTCCCACGTTTAATTGCAAAGGGCTTTGTGTGTTGGCACAACCCTGGGCTCTCCTGGCCTGCAACGCGTGGTGGTCCCAGCCCGTGAGACCTCGCCTGTGCTGGGAGAGACTTACCGGGGGTGCGGTGACCTTTTTTTATTTAAAAGCAAGGTGGTTTGTTCTTAATTCAAGGGAATTCCGCACCCCCACCCCCCCCCCCCCCCCCCCCGCCGTTTGGAATACAGCTAAAATGCATTTCAGGTACGGCGTGTAAATGAGCTGAGCGGAGTGAACGTGTGCAGGGGTCTCCAGCAGGTTCGGCTGGGAGCAGGGATGGGGCTTGGTAATTGAAATTCCTTGAGGGGGATAAAAAAAAAAAAAAAAAAAAAAAAAAAAAAAAAAAGCTTTTGTATTTGTCTCAGCTTTGTGCTTAGCCAGCCTGCCTGCATTAGGGAAACATGAGTGTGAATGCACAAGACCTTATGCATTTTAAAATCCTCCCTCTCTGAGGGCAAGCTCTGGGTTAGCGGGTCAGCTGATTTAGGTGAACCGTTTAGCGTGCATTAAAATCACAATTTATGCAATCTGTGCTCTGGCTTTAAAAAGAGCTAGCAATCAGGTGCTTAATAAAATCACCTCCAGCTCTCCTCTTTCAGTTCACTGCAAATAAATGTCTTTTTTTTTTACATCATAAAAATGGATTAGGAGTCATTTTGAATTGTTATCCTAGGAAGATGTGCAGCTCGGGATATGCAAGCATGTTCGGTGTGATTGAGGGTTGTGTATTTTGGTGCTTGCATACAGCCAGTGCCTGGGAGACCATTCAAATAAACATTTACTGGAACATTACACTGCATGTCTGAACAGCGCAGAAAGGCTGATTGGCAGGTTCACTCCTTCTTTTTGATTCCGTTCTTGGATGAAACAGCAAAACAAAATTCAGTGTGCCTTAAAAAAAAATAAAAAATTATATGGAAATGTGACTTTTTGTCTGACTCATTTTTTTTTTTTTTTTTTTTTTGATGCGGAAGAGTCGGAGATTTTAAAGTTACGGTTCCCACAGCAACTGTAACTCTCATCTCTGGTGCGTGTGTTATACTTTGCAGGACTGTATATGCTATTAAATTTATGCCCCATGCGTGTACGTACGGCGTGACAAGCAGAGCAGCCACGTATGATGGATCTGCACGGGCCTGATGAAGCGATCCTGCGGGAATCCTTCCTTTTAAACCCCTGGGCCAGATCTTGCCCTCCTTTGCACCAGTGTAAGCCCTTTCAGAGAGGGTGGTTGGTTCATAGGTGCCGTCAGCTCTGGGCAGAGTTAGGCAACACGGTTGTGGTAACAGCAAAAACATAAGACAGTGCCCCATCATCACTGGAGCTTGGTGATGTCAGAGCTGTGGAAAGAGGGGAAAAAAAGACATAATTGAGTTCTTTGGGCTACAATTCAAGCAGCCATCCCTGCTCGGCAAAGCACTGAGGCGTGTGCTTATAGTCTCATGGACTGTAATGGGAATTAAACACATATTTAAAGTTAAGCGTGTGGTTAAGCACCTTGGTGAAGCAGTGCTCAAATGGGGATTTGAAGCATACAGGGAGAAAATGCTGTATTTTTTAGTAGATTTGCCCTGTATCATTGCTGTCTTTTATGGAGAGGTGGGGTTGTGTGGTTTCGAGATCAGGACCAGATCCAGATCTCTTTGGAGGTATTTTTTTTTTGTTTGTTTGTTTGTTTGTTTGTTTTTTTTAATAAATCCTTGTGTTCATCTCTTCTCTAGCCTTCGTGCTGGCTTGCTGGCTGTCCTTGGTCTCATCCTCGCGCTCTGCCTCAGTTTCCCTGCCTGATGCTCATTTGCTGACCCCCGCAGCGCGTGGGGGAACGTGCTGTCAGAGGGTGGTTGTGGTTCATGGACAGGCCTTTTTCAGACAAAAGCTGGCTGCTCCCAGGAGGGGCCGTTGGCAGGGCCCCCCAGCCCTGACGCGTGGCAGCACTGCTCTGTATTTTGGGCAGGTGACCTCCAAAGACCGAGATGTCCCAGCTCTCCCAGGAGCATCGTGCTTTTTGTCGTTAAGTTTCTTCTTGAATGATCCTTGCTGCAAGTCAAGCTCCCAGCTGCTCGTGCCATCCATGCAGGAAGAACGTAAGCGTCTTTCCATCCCTGGTTTACGTTGTCACATCCCTTCTGCTGGCAGCAGCAGGACCGAGCAGCCTTGGAAAGGTCTGTGTCCGCGGGAGCATCTCTCGATACAGGATCCGGCACCTTCCCAAACTCCAGCTGCTGCTGCTCCATTTCTGCCCATGGGCCCTGCTTTCCTTCTTGTAGGAGATGTAACTGCTGGTTGCAGAGCCTGCTCCCCAAAGCTGTTTCTCTCCTGTCCTCTCCCTCCTTGCATGCATTCCATTGGCTCTGATGACTGCTTCCTGCCCCTGTGTTCAATGTGGGGTTATCTGGAGCCTCTTTCCTCTGCCGATCTCTTACTACAAAGCTGAAGGGATGCTGATATTTCTGGGACCTCTTCTGCCTTTTTAGGCTTAACTGTGATGGACCGGCGTGTACGGGCGTGGGAGAGGGACGGCAGAGAGGCAGACACAGGTGCTGTGTGTGCAGAAATTTTGATTTTTCAGGAAACAGCCAAAACTACCCCATTACAGGGATGGCAGCCAGAGGCTGATGTTATCCCTGCTCTAGGAAAGAGCACGCGATATAACATCCTTTCCCTTTCCCTCGCCCTGCTGTGTCTTCAAAGCTGGAGGGTTTGCGTGCCATGTGTGGGTATGTCCACGTCCCAGGAGGGCGAGGGAGCAGCCGGCTGCAGGGAGGTCATGCGGAACGGCAGCGCGCAGGAGAGGGAGGACTCCGAGAGATGTCTGCAGAGATCAGCCTTATTTTTCATCGTTAATGATCTGAAAGAAGGTGCAAACAGCATGTTAATTAAGATTTGCAGAAGAAATATTTAAATTGAGAGGTGCGACAAAGAGAAAAAGAGCAATAAGGCAAAGGAGCCCAAGGAGGGAGAGGCTGGTGTGGTGTGGAGGTTTGATCTGGAAAGGGAAGAAGCAGAAGAAAAGGGGGCCAGCCTGTGCCCCGATGGGTGCCTTCTCCAAGCCTGGCTGTGGCAGAGGACTTGCCTGAGAGCACTGATTGCCAATTAACAGACACTGTCCTGAGAGCTAACGCGGATGATCCCAGCCCCATTTCTGGTTATGATTTGCCTTGGGCTGTGGCTTTGGAAGATCTGTGCCCAGGAGGAAGCCTCTGCCCTGCCTGGTGAAACTGTGCTTACAGGGTCTCCGCGCCGCCGTTGGCCATCGCTTTTAGTTAAATTAATTAGAAATCTGTTAGCTCAAATTACAGCATGGCTAAAACCTAATGCAAATGTTTGCTGTACCTGCTCATTGAGCGCTGCTTTATTATAGCCCTTGGTGACGGCCGAGACGAGCCAGGAGGGGTTTGTGTGCCGAGCTGCCGAGGCTGAGGTATGGTCTGTGCTGGTGGCAGTTTCCCCTTCAGCGTGCCGTTGGGTGAAGGGGCCTGACCTGCCTGCTTGCCCCCACATGCTGGCGGTGCTTTCTGCGTCTGGGTTGACCTGGGAGGGGATGAAATGCTCGAAAGAGAGGTAAAGATGCTCTAGAGGAACTGAAACGCAGAAAAGACAAAATTGGGGGAGTGAAAGACCAGAAGGGACTCTGGGGTTATCTGCTCTGCCCTCCAGTGCTTCACAGGCCGCAAGAAGTCCTTGAAGCCTTTATTTCTCATTTGAAATAAGGCATAACTTTTCTAAAAGCATCCAGGCTTTATTTTAGAAAAAAAAAAAAAAATATAAAAACTTGAGTGATGGGTAATCCACTACAACCCTTGGTAAATCATTCTAGTGTTTAATTACCTTCACGACCAAAAAGAAAAGAAAGGCAAAAGTACACGGTGTGAAGAGCTCTGAGGATTGTGTGGTTATTGCTGATACCTGTTTGCTTACTGTGGTTTACCCACAGGGATGCCGCAGGGTGATGTGATGCTCCGGTACCGGGGTCCCGCTTGCCCCAGCTCTGAAGATGTGGGGTACTGGGGGGGTCTTTGTGCAGGGCAGAGCCTGGCTGTCCTGGGGGATTGTCCTTGGAACAACGGCCCCGGGTTGAAAGAGCCCCGTTTCACCCAGCAGCAGGTCAGTAGTGATGGGGCTGGTTGTCAGCACCATGTGGGACAGTAACTGGCTTTGGATGTCATGTGGGAGCAATAGTGGCTGCAGAGTCGGAGAAGAAACAGGGATATTTTTGTGCTCAGGGCAAAACCTTGTAGCAGTGTTCAGAGGAAGCAGCAGAAGAAGGGGTTCAGGTCAGCGCCAGGCTGAATGCTGTGCGGTTTTGCTTTGACCTGCCGAAGGGATGCTTTGGTGTAACAGGTCTGCCCAGCTCAAACTGTGTTCTCCTCCAGCCTGGGACCTTCTGTGGCTTCAGCCCTCCTTGGCACGGCGGCGGGCAGACTGTCAGGGCTTGCTTTCGTAACGGCTGGGTGATGCCATTGCTGCTGAAATCAGGAACGAAAGCTCCTTAATGCTGGGTTCAGCCTTAACAAACTGGCATTACTTTATTCGGCCGGGGACATGAGGGAATCATTCCACCGGTTGTGCCGTGTGTGACTGCAAGGCTGGAGGGCTCCTGCGGGAGCCACGCCACGTCCACCCGCTGTGGGGAGCAGAGCTGGCCCGGCAGAGTAGGAAGGGCCAGAGCTTCTTGCAGGGAAGTTTGTCCAGACCCCAGAGGAGCAGCGGGACCCCCTCGTCTTTCACCGCTTTGGTGGGGAAGGGTGGTGGCTCGTGTCCGAAGAAGCGCACGCATCCTCTTGATCCTTAGAAAATATTCAGCATCTCGGGTGGGTGCCCAGAGATCGCCCTCCAGGTCGGCAGCTTGGCAGCCTTCATAATTTATATGAACGCCCAATCTCTTGGGCTCCAGGGTGGCTTCTTCCACCGGTTTTCCTTCTGTGCGCCACGAATCCCAGCCTTGCTGCTTTCCAGCTTCAGCTGAAGTTTGCTCCAGTGCCACGAGCGCTGCAGTTGCGCACACGCATGGGTTGTCCCCACTAGCCCTCTTCTCCCTCCTCCTCTCATCCCTCCTCCTCCTCTCCTGTGGGTCTCGGGAACCCTCCGGCGCCTGGCAGCTCCCGCTCGGCCGGCACAGGGCACGCCAGAGCACGGCGGGAAGGACATTACGCGGGAGAATATGCATGTTCACAGCTCAGAGGATTAAAGGCCCGTGTTCTTATCACTGCAGAACAGAGTATTATAAATCCAGTCTTAGAATACCAAATCCCCGTGCGGCTCGGCCATTGTTTGGGAATATTAAAAAGCTCGGAGACAGAAATAATCAGTTTCCGAATGACACATTGTCAAATAAAACATTTCTCATATTATCCCTTCCTTCCCCTTTCTCTCTCCCGTTCCCTCAGTTGGATAATTTAACATGAAAAATAGATTAAAATGAGGCTGGCTTGAATGCCTCCTAAGTTTTACTTTTTTTTTTTTTCCCCCCCAAGGAAGATCTCCTGGCGTGTGCGGCGTGGTTAAACAAGCAGCTGCTGGCTCAGGATCAGGGATGAAAGGAGCACGTCCAGACTGTGAGCCACTTGCTGTGAGCCCATGAGTGCTCACCCCAGGGGCTGGCACGGGCACCCCGGCCTTTCCAGGCAGAGAGGGGCCCGTTGTCTTGGTGGCTGGCAGAGCAGAGATCCCCGGCTCATCCCCAAAGGATGCGGGAGCTGCAGCCGGGCTGGGCTGGGAGCCCTTGGCTTCCTTGAGCCAACCCGGTTGTTTCTGAGCCAAGGCAGGGAACGGCACACTAATAACCTCTGTGCCTTTATGCCTTTTTGTGATTTCTCCCAAGCAAAGAGATCTTTAATTCAATATATGCCGACAGGTTTATCTACTCCAAGCCGTTTCCCGGGGGCAGGCGCAAGGTGAGCCCAGCCAGGCAGATGCACAGCCCCAGCGCTGCCGCAGGTGCCCAGACCCCTTCTCTGGGTCCAGCTGGCAAAGCTGCTCCTCGTGCAGGGCTTTCTCAGTCACCCTGGCCTTTTCCGAGCATCTGGGTTGTCTCTGGTTGAGCTTTTCCAGGGAGGGAAGGCACTTGTGTGCCTCTGGGTGTGGAGTGCTCCGCCCTGCAGTCGCTTCGCAGTTGTGGAGAGCACCCAGGCTCGAGCAACATCCAGCTGGGATGCTCGGTGGTGATGCCTTGGAGACGGCTTTTCCCAGTAGTCGTGTCCATGAGTGTTGTTCTGAAACCCTTTTGTAGCATGAGAGCCCTCGCTCTGCTGGAAGGATGCCGGCACACAAACCAGACCTGATTTTGCAGTGTGATTTGTCATGTTGATGTTCGTGGCCCTGCTGTGTCCTTGCCACCGAGCCTTCTTTTTGGAGGGCCTGGTGTGCCGTGGTTTCTTTCCTGCAAAGCAAGCTTCCAAGGAAATGGCCCCTGTTCAGCCCCAAGGGGTGCAGGTGGCTCATGCCAGGGAGCTCCTGTCATGCACTGGGTTCTCCGTGCATCAGGTGCTGCATACACCTGAGGAATCACGATTCTGCTCTTCCAGGATGAGTAGTCCATGCTGTTTCTTGCTTCTGAGTGTAGAAGGCCAGGTAAGGTCCCCATCCCACTGGTCCTTCAGGTGGTCGGGTACTGCAGGGCACGAACCTGGTCAGCTCAGTGACCCCTGCTCTTCTCCCACACAGAGATCCCCAAGCATCTCCTGGACACTAAACTGCCTTTCTCAGTGGTGCGTATCACCTCAATTAGGGAAGTCAAGCTGAAAAATGTCCTGCTGAGTCTCTGAGCCCTTCTCCCATTAGTGCCAATTTGGGGGGAGAGGTGGGGGGTCCTCTCTGCAGCAGGTCATGGTGCCGGGATGGTCCAGGGAAGCATCTCTCCTCTGCTCCTGCAGCCTCTCCCCCAGCTAACTCATCCTGTGCGCTTCAATTTTCAATGCTGCCTCTTTACATCTGATCCTGTTTATGAGTGGGAGCCTCTCTCCGCGGTGCTTTGTGTTGAACACAGATGAAATATTTGGACATCTCCACTTCATTTCTGCACACTCTGTAAAGTTCTGGGCTGTGGCATCCCCTGTGCCAAAGACACGCATGCCCTGGCTGTTCCACGTCACGCTGCAAAGCCCTGATTGCTCACGCTGCTCCTGATTTACATGCCCTGCTTTGTTTGTCTGCCACAGGATAAAATTGCTCTGACGCTGCGGAGATTAAGAGTCTGGAAGCTGGCACACACACAGCTCCTGTCTGCGTGGGGCTGAGCAGCTGTGGCCAAGCTTAACCCCCAGTGCAGCCAGAGATGGGGCTGGTCCCCTTCATCGCTTCCCGGCCCGGCTCCCTTGGGAGAGGAGGCCACTTCCATGGACATACAGATAGTAAAATTTGGAGGTGGGGGAAGAGGAGATCTTTGCAGAGAAGGTCTTGATCTGGAATATGTTGTGCTGTGCCTCCAGATCTGGAGCTGAAGTCAAAACCACAGGCAACTCGCAATCAGAAATGATGGAGCTGGGGTAACCGTGCCCGGGGGAGCAGCGGTTGTGTGCTGCCATTTGTTGCACCGTTGTTTGTGTGAAACGTTGTGTGTCTCTGCTGAGGCTTTACTGCTCCTGTGTTGGTGGCTGGGTTGTTTTGTTGAGGTTTTTTTCTCCTAAGTGGTGGGATGCAATTGCCGCCTTTCCCATCGCTCAGGGCAGGAGGGGGAGCTTGCCCACCTCAGCCCCTCTGCGTGAGGGTGGGTCGGGGGGCTGGGGGGACCTAAGGGGGGGTGTGGGGTAAGAACAAAGTGTCTGGGAGAATGGGCAGAGCTGAGCTGGGGATGTCACTGTGCTGTCCCCAGCTAAAGGCCACCTCTGGCACCCTGCTCCACCTGCCTGTCACCTCCCACCTCAGAGGTGGCTGCTCCATGAACCCACCTGTATGTGGTTCATGGCGTGTTGATGAAAGGGTGCTCTGGGGGTGGAAGAAGAGAGGGTCTGGGAATGCTGGCTGCAGCATCCCCTGGCCCATCCCCATGCCCCCGTGAATCTCCTGGCCCATCCCCATGCCCCCGTGCATCCCCTGGCCCATCCCTGTGCCCCCGTGCATCCCCTGGCCCATCCCTGTGCCCCCGTGCATCCCCTGGCCCATCCCCATGCCCCTGTGCATCCCCTGGCCCATCCCTGTGCCCCCGTGCATCCCCTGGCCCATCCCCATGCCCCCGTGCATCCCCTGGCCCATCCCCGTGCCCCCGTGCATCCCCTGGCCCATCCCCATGCCCCCGTGCATCCCCTGGCCCATCCCTGTGCCCCCGTGCATCCCCTGGCCCATCCCCATGCCCCTGTGCATCCCCTGGCCCATCCCCATGCCCCCATGCATCCCCTGGCCCGTCCCCGTGCCTTGTGCATCCCCTGACCCATCCCCTTTGCTCTCCTGCAGGGTGGTCTGATCGCGCTGCTCCTGCTCCTCTTGGTCTTCATGGTGGCTCTGTACGCCCAGCGGCGCTGGCACAAGCGCCGCCGCATCCCGCAGAAGAGTGCCAGCACCGAGGCCACCCACGAGATCCACTACATCCCCTCGGTGCTGCTGGGCCCCCAGGCCCGCGAGAGCTTCCGCAACTCGCGCCTCCAGGCCCACAACTCGGTCATCGGGGTGCCCATCCGCGAGACCCCCATCCTGGATGACTACGAGGATGAGGAGGAGGAGGAGACCCCGCGGCGAGCGGAGCCCAGCACCAGGGATGATGAGTTTGGCAGCCAGGTGACACGGACGCTGGAGAGCCTGGGCCGGGGTGGGGAGGAGAAGCCCGACTACGAAAAGAAAGGTTTGTGACTTTTCTCTCTCCTCTTTCCCTCTCCCTATCCCCTGCCAGGGTGTCTGTCCTGTGCAGTGTCACCTAGAGAAGATGGCTTGTCCACAGGTAGCCCCCGTGGCTGGCACTTGGCTCTCCAGGCTTTGGTCCTCAGCTGTCATCTACAAGGTGGTTTGCAGACCTTGTCCTGGAGCTGCCCTTCCTGAGAGGGGAATCTCCTCTGGATGGTTCTGGGGAAACTGAGGCACGGTAGCTGTGAGCCCTTGGCTGCCATTGCCAGCCCTGAGGGCCAGGTTCCCTGGTCTTGCAGCGTTCCCTGACTCCGCTTTGCTGGTGGTTCTGGTGCTGTAGGAGTGTTGAGAGCTCCACGGAGATGTGGATTCATGGGATTTGACCTGTCTCATTTGTCAACATCCTCTTCCAAATCCAGTCTCCAATTTCCAACGTGAGCCTCCCTGGCACGATGAGATGGGAAGCTGATGGCTCTTTTTTCAGGCTGGGTGGTGTATCTGGTCCCAGCAAGGGCAGAGACTGCTGTGACCCCCCTGGCAGATTAGGGGTGCCTGCCTGGGGGAGCAGAGCTGGCATTTCCCCAGGGAGGGGAGCTGCCCTTTTGCCGTGGGCTTGTGCAGCGCCATGCACGAGGCAGCGCAGAGGACTCATTCCTGCTGCTCCAGCAGTGCTGGTGAGCGGGTGTTTCCACTGGGCGATGAGCTCCTCAACAGGGTGGGAATGCTGGGATTCACCCTGACTTCTTGCCATGGGTGAGTGCTAGCACATGGGCATCCATCAGGCCAGTGTGCTCTCCGGGCGGCAGGAATGTTCATTGCCTTGCTGTCGAGAACGGCAGCAGTTCTAGTGAGCAAACGTGGTTCACGGGGGCTCCGCCAGCCTGCTGAGCCTTGATGATCCTCAGAGAGCTGCTCCATAAAGCTGTATTTTCCACTAGTGGCAAAACATCCCCTTGTGCTTTATTCCCTGAGCAATTAGACAAATGAACCTGTAGTCACCTGCAAACAAAGTCGTCAGGGCTGTAGGTTGAAGGCCAGCACATGGGAGCCCTGTGAGGAGTTGGAAATGGCAGATCAGAAAATTCTCATTGTGGGAAGAAGCACAGAGCTGAATCCATGTGGATCCAATGGATGGACACAGACCCCGAATGTGACCCGTTTCCCGCCCGTGGTGTTTGACACGGCAGGTAGAGTGTTATATAGCACCTGTAGGTCAGATTAGAAAGAAGCCTGTACAAGTCCATAAGCATGTGTTCTGGCTGCTGCCTGTCCCTGTGGTGCTGACTGCTTGTAAGTTGTAATATTGGACAATGCTGCTGTTGGAAGGTGTAAGTCCCCTGGTATGTGCCAGGCTGG
Organism: Tyto alba; assembly: GCF_018691265.1. Classification (NCBI taxonomy): domain Eukaryota; kingdom Metazoa; phylum Chordata; class Aves; order Strigiformes; family Tytonidae; genus Tyto; species Tyto alba. The sequence continues at coordinate 9,069,287 of NW_024881273.1, forward strand.
GGTGCCTGGTCCTGAGTGGGCGAGGTGCTGTGGATGCGTTGTGCCTTCCCTGAAGGTGCTGGGCTGGGATTTGGAGGGGTTCCCCTTCCCCAAATCTCTGCCCAGCTCAGAAAAAAAGTAGCGGCGAGATTCCTCTGGGTAAAGCGGTCCAACATGGGCACAGCGAGTAGCCAAAGGCTGGACGGACCAGGACAGACAGATGGAAGGCCGTACGGACAGCGCTTGGCAGCTCTCCTGCGGGCTGAGCAGCTGGGGAGGTGTGATACCCGCTGTCAGCCTGGGCAGCTTCTCCTGGGAGAGGAGGAGGCACGAAACCAGGGGTGACAGATGCTGTTGGAGGCTTAATGCACTACTGAGGGCTCTCAGGAGCCCCAGGAGGAGGCCAGTGCGAGGCCCTGTATAAAGCAGGCTAGACTGGCTGCTCTTTATTTAGTTGTTCCCCTAACTGCAAATAAAACTCGTGCTGCCGAGCCGTGTTGTTGTGCGCTCTGCACTCGGAGGGCGGTGGGGACCCAGGCAGGGTCTGGGTGCTGCCCCGCTGCCTGTGCGCGGGGATGAGGGACCACGGGCTGCACCCGTGCAGCTGTGAGACTCGGAGGGGATGTTTCTCCTGCGCGGGGAGGAGCAGCGCTTTCCCCAGAGTGTTTCAGTTAGCACACACTTGGTTGCCTGCATTTTTAAAGTCTGTCTCTCAGAAGCTGCAACACCCACCTCTGCTTATTGAAATGTCATTAGAAGCCATTTAATATTGTTCACCTGCAACGCACGGTAAAATGCATTTGAATAAACAAAAGCAAAGTACATTAGTGCTAATCGCCGAGTGACTCCAGCAGGAGCGAGGAAGGGATGCGCCGGCTCGCTCTGCGCAGGGAAGGGGCTCTCACGGTGATGCTGGACCACCCGTGTGGGATTCCCATAAAGACTGAGCAGTCCCTTTTGGAGCACCCACAGCGGCAGCACTGAGGGACAGGGATGGGGACAGGGACTTGTCTTGGCTCTGCAGAGGAGACCGCGGCTCTGAGCAACAGAGCCAGGGAGAGCCCAGGTGATGCATCGTGTCTGGAAAACAGGTCCCTGCACTTGTGACGGTCGTAAGTGGTGGCTGAGGTTGTGTTTCTTCCACCCTTAAAGTGCTTCTTATTTCTTTCCTCATTTAAACAAGGTTATTACGATGGTGATGGTTATCATTGCTCGAACAAACGCGGAGGTGCCCAGGGGTCCGTCTGCCATGCTGAAGTGCTGATCTGAGCATCCTTGCTGGCATCCCCCTTTGTCTATGGCTGGCTGTTACTGGCCTGTGGCATTAAGAGATGTTTCCCCAGCGCTCCGCTCAGTGAGAATGAACAAATGAAAGCCTTCATATATTGTTACTGAGCTACCTTTTTTTTTTTTTTCATATTGTCTTCTTTGTTTTGCTTTTCTATAAATTATTTAGAGTTGTGGGTGAGTGGGGAAGACGGCAGTAACTGCATTTCAGTCCTCTTCAAAACATAATAGTAAACAAGATCTAGGGCAGAATATTAAACTGTCTGAGGGCTTCAGGAATTGACAATAAAGAGCTTCTTACACTGACTGAAAAATCCCCCCAAGCTGGGGCTGCAAGGTGCCTGTAGGGCCAGGGCTGCTCCGGGCTGCGAGAGATGTTCACAAATGCTCCCACCAGTTCAGCTTGTGATGCTGTCGGACTTTGCACCTTGGATTGAGGCAGGTTTGTGCCTTGCCTGGTCTGATCCTTCCAAACCATGCCAGCTCGCTGTTTCCTCCCAGATGGGCACTTCTCCCTCTTGAATGAAACTTTGCTCAAGGACTCAAGCTATGGTATGCGCTCGTTACTCTGCTCTGCTGAAGCTGGTGAGAGCCTGGATTGCCAAGAACGAGGTGGCTGTAGTTCAGATCTAGGATTTGTAGACTAGAAATATAAATATACGTCCTGTGGGCTTTGCAGTCTTGACCCAGTTTGCACACGCCTGGGAAACACGGTGATTCGGGCGGCGCTGGATGCGAGCAGCGAATGCAGCCGGGATCCCGCGGGGATGCGGCAGGAGGGTGGAGAAAACCCCGCGCTCGGTGCGAGCAGCCACCGCGTACCTGGAGATCCCCAGGGGCTGGGAATCAGTTCTGCCCAGCCAGGATTTTACGGGTGGATTGGAGATGGATGCGTCAAGGTGAAACCCGGCTGGAGCATGGCCCTAGCTCAAGGGTGGGGGTCAGCCTTCCCCCTGGTGCCTGGCTGCGTGGTTTTTCGGTGCGATCGCCGGGGCCGGGCGAGGAGCTGTGCCCGCATCCCGGGGAGTCCGTCAGCGCCCAAGGGAAAAGCTCTCCTTGCTGCTCTTGCAGTGCAGTGCTGTGATAAGGCATCAGCTGGGACTTGTCAGCGGGCTCCAAACGGTATCATCGCTGGGGCTGTCACTAGAGGCTCTTTCAAGTGTCACTTCCCAGCATTAATTACCGGGGATGGCAAATCCGATGAAGATGGAGCATTTCGGCTCGCCCTGCACCTGCCTGCGCTGCTTGCTTTCCCCACGTGCCGGGCAGTGATTGATTTGCAGGTGCTGGGTTGTGCCGGCGGCGGGTGCTTTCCATCATTTGGGATTTGTGCACCCCACGCTGTGCGGCTGTTGGGCTCCATGGCTCTTTCCACGAAGAAGAACGTGGGGTTTTTTTTATTCTCCACACAGAGCTTCTGGATGTATCAGGTCAGGCGTGGAATTGCCTTGGATGACTGCTACATACAGCCCTGCAAAATGGGAGAGAAATCCCTGCCTGGGAGGTCAAACAGCACAAATGTTTTGCAAATTATGGGCAAGCAAAGCACGGATCAGCAAGCCAAACTTTCCTCCCAAGTCTCGGGCAGCACTCTGCAGCAATGCGGATGGGAGGGCTGCTCCCGCGCGGTGCCGGAGCATCTGAAGCGAAGCCCAGCACAAACAAAACACAGGAGCAATGTGCTGAATAATGACATCTAGCAACAAGCGCGTCTGAGTGATAAAGTTAATGAAATTACAGGTTCTGACCTGATACCAGGCTCTGCTGTGGGTAGATAAACAGCAGGGCAAAGATGAGATGTTTATTTCTCCCTAGCTGCAGTTGTAATCTGGATGCACTGTGCAGGGCTATTAACATTATTACTGTTATGCAAAATCATTTTTGACTTGGGAGCGGGGGGGAGAAAGAAAGAAAGAAAGAAAAATCCCCCAACTCCCTAGAAAATGGAAAGCTGACAAAATTAGAATTGCAGCAGGAGCACAAACTGACCTGGTGACATTGCACAGAGCCCAGATGAATTTAGACAGAAGAAAAATCTGAGGCAGTTTAAGAAGAAAAGTAGTCTTTTCTTTATTAATGTGATAAAATGAAATGGAGCGAGGAAGGAGGCAATAGCCAGGCAGTCCTAGTTAGCCAAAAAGGTCCCTTTGTGCTGCTGTGGAAGGGGGGCCGTGACTTCTCCTTGCGGTTGTGGGTTCTCTCTAACAATTAGGTCTCCAGGGGTTCTGTGCCCCGTGGGTGCGTGTGGTGCCAAGTGGGGTCTCCTGGTGTGGGTTGCAGCGTCTGGGGTCTTGGTCTTTGCTGGGGAGACCCCTACGTCTGAACCCAGCCCCTGTGTGTACACAGCGTTCTGCAATTAAGGGGATTTGGGTAAATTCGTGCAGGTGATGTCACTGTCCTTGCTGCCTCTGTCCTCACTTCTCTGGGTAGTTTCCAGTCTGTGCTCCTGATGATTTCTGCTCTCCTGCTTTTCCTGAGCAAATGACCTCAAGCTCCAGCCCTTTGGGAATTCCTAACTTGCTTTCACCTTTTGATATACCTGGCTTTACCGACATGTTTTCATCCTACAGCAGCAGGAGCCTGTTGCTTCTGACCGTTAAGTGCTGCTTGTGAGGAGGTTTGGCCCCCAGTCTGTTGCAGGCAGCACTGCTACATCCCCAGATGGAATGCACTGGATGCACAGAGATGGAGTTAGTAAATGAAAGCAGATAAAAGTCCAGCAAGCCTGAATATGGGGTTACCCACAAATTCCCCAACGAGCAGATTTTGCCAAACCAAATCTCCGAAGGAACAGTGAGAAGCAGAACTTCTGCCTGGTGAAAACTGAGGAGAAAATAGATGTCAGACTTGAAAATTGAGTATCTGCAATTCCAGTCCTGCTACAAAGGACCCATCTTTATTTTCTCAGTTTCTTTCATGTTCAAAAAAAGAACTTTTCAAGCAGGCCTTTGTGCTGGCTTCACAGACTCTGCAGTCTGGGTATGGCCTCCAAGTCTAGACAGGAGACAGGACTTATTACCGATGGTACCAATGATTAATACCGTAGACATATCAAAGGTGTGGTTGTGCAGCCATCCTGAATTCATATCTCCTGGACTTTCTTCTCACCTGCTGTGTTAACTTCGGTAAACCTCTGAAGTTTCTCTTACTTAATCCATGGATGCTTTTCTCTGTAGTGATAGCGAGAGGCTTTTGAGCATGCCTGAAAGATGGTCTGGCACCTAGAGTGAAACTGGAGATGTAGATCCAGCTCCACTCTGCCACTGGGTGCTTTGGTAACGCTGATCATGTCACTTAATGGTCCAGCACTCCTCTGTGGGTGGGAGAGGAAAGCCACGCCAGACAGCAGACGGGGCAGCATGAGGAAACATTGAGAACTGCTGATGTCAGGGGTTGTGGTCCCAACAGCCTCCCAGCCAAACTGCTCTGGGTGGTGCAGTCGGGAGAAGGGTTTTGGCAAGGGAGACAAATAGCTTAGGTTTGAGATAACAGCCCAAAGCAGGCAGGGGAAAGGTCCTGGTGATGAGGAGGGGGGAGCTTCCTCTGCCACCTGCCAGCACTGGAGCAGCATCTCAACCATCATCTTCGCCTCCCCGTGAAGACTCCTCCAGCGGGGAGAGGTGCGGCAGCGCTCCGGCCCGAGGTCGCGGTGTCCGGGCTGGGGAAAGGGACATTTTGGGGGCTGAGATGTGGGAGAGGAGGGCAGGTGTAGTTAAGCTGTGCCCTGGAGTTGCTATTCATTGCGAATATATGAGCTCTGCAGTATCTTGGGGGTGAGCTTTAGAGGCAGGGTGTGAGTCAGAGGCGACGTCCTCGCGGTGGGCAGGGCGGTGGTGCTGTCCTGCGTGACGGAGAGCCCATGGGCAACAGGACCGAGATGACCGGCCTGACGTTGCCATCCCCGAGGTGACAGCCCAGCATCTTCGAGGGGACATCAATGCCTGGCCGGGATCGTGGTCAGCTGCAGCCAGGGAGATCCCCACTCTGCCGTGTCAAACGGTGCCGTGCCGGGTCTGGGAGCCGCTCCCTGCAGCTGCCATTCGCTCGGGTAGGCAGATGCAGTGCCACCCTGAATCCGACCATTAACCAGAGGCTTTCTGAGCCTTTAATAAATAAAACGACGGCTTGATGTTTGCTGGGGCTGGAGGCTAAAATGGGACAGTACGTCAGGCCAGCATCTGATATGTCTTGGGGCTCTGTCTTCTTTCCAGTGACCTGATGGGATCATGACCCTCTTTGTACGTGATCAGGTTTTCCCAGCTCTAATCCTCGCCAACTCCTTGTGTAATTTACAGAGACCTTTGAAAATATATATTCACGTAGCCTGCTAGTGGAAAGTGCTTTTTGCAGCCTGCTATTCCTGGCTGAAAAACCTAGCTGCAAATTTCAGCTTTAAAGAAATAAAAAAAAAAAAAAAAATGAGGCCCAAGAGGGTAGGAATTGGGTCCCAATTCAGGAAAGCAGTTAAGCATGTGCTTAGCTAGTGTCTCAAGTTATTAGAAAAATTAAGCATGTCTTTAAGTCCAACATGCTAAATTCCAACTGATTTGAGTGCATTAATTAAGAGAATAGGGGCCCCAGTTGCAGGGGTTAAAACAGATATGCCACTGAGTCCTTCAGTTTTATGGTGATGCCAGCTCTGACTTTAATGTTGATTTGAAAATGGCCGTCCTTGCCAGGGAAAAGCTTTGCTTTCCAGAGAGATAAACACAGTCATAATTAATATGACTAATTGCCTTTTGAGATCTGAACAGAGAGCTGCCAGGCTGTAGTTTTAAGTTTGTTTCGATCACCCCATCACATTGACCTGGTTGCTTCTGTCCCAAATTTGGGTTGTCCTCACCAGCATGGAGGGAGGGAATGATGGTCTTTTGGCCTGTTGGTCCTGAAGGACACACTCCCCCTCCCTTACACCCCAGGAGGTGTCCCCGAATGAGGCCCACATACATCGTCCCTCCTGCCTCCCAGCAGCAGGTCAGAAGGGATGGGGAAGCTCCCAGGGGCAGTGGCCTCCTCTGGTCCTGCATCCTGCTGCTGGCATGTGCTTAATGACTAATTAAGGCTTAAACATCTCAGACCAGCCAGGGCTCTTCCTGACCCACAGCAAGCATTGCTGTTGAGAAAAGGCTGGTAGGTTGGATTTCCCAATGTGGTTTTTTTTTGTTTTCTCCCCTCCCTTCGCCTTTGCTATATCCCCACTTACTAATTTAATGAGACAGAGGTGGGAACAAGCAGATGAAAAAGCAGCTTCTGATGGTGCCGTAGGGAATAGAAGAGAAAAGGGGTATTTCAATATGCCAATATTTTGCTGAGTATCCCAAAGGGGTGGCAGTTTCATGAAGTCCCGCTGGCCTCTTCACTGCTTTGTGAGGCTTGGGCTGGTCTCACCCTGATGCTGCACGACATCCCGTGTGAGGAGAAATACCCCTGGTCATCCTCTCTCCCAGCCACAGCCGGGTGACGTGTGGCTCCTCGAGTCAGCAGCACCTCTTTTAAGGTGGACTTTTGCTGGGATTTGTGGGGCTGCTGGTGCCTGGAGGAGGTGTCGTGGCTGTTTTGTGTGCAGTAGCCCTGATTCCCCACATATCCAAAGTGCTTTTTGTCTGGGCGAAATCACAAGCTCACAGAAGATAAGCTGTGAAGTTTTGGCTGTCCAAGGAAAACAAGCCATCAGGAACTATATTTATATAAATGCTAGGCACACGTTGTTCATCACTTTATGCATCACTATGAATGTTTGATAAAGCACTACATTATTTAAGGCATAGCTGGGTTGTAGGCCAGTTGTTGACCAGGATTAGGTTTGAGATTTTTTTTTTTTTTTTTTTTTTTCCCTGATGCATGATCTAAAAAATAATATGGTGGCTGTTTATTCCCCTTGGGGGAGACCCTGGGGGGATCTCAGGTGTCCTCCCCTCTCCTGGGTTTCCATGCTGGGTTGCATCTTGCAGCTGCCTTGTGTGCAGTTCAGAGGACCCGGGAGTTCTTCATTTCTGCTGGAAATACAGATGCCAGCGAGCACTCGGGCAGCCCCTGGGGTGTGTGGCTCCGAGCTGAGGCTGCTGCAGATCCTGTCTCCTGCCTGAGAGCGACGGGTTCCTCTCGGTCCGTGACGCTCAGCGCTCCTTCGCCTTGGCTTTTAGCGGCACTGCAGGTCTGCTGCTGGCATGCGTGAGATGTTCTCCCCATCGGCCCGTCCTAGGCTTGTGGGTTTTATGCGGAGGGGAGCAGGGAGGGCAGCTGCAGTGCCAGCCCTTCGCTCTGTTTGCATGTCCTCTTCCCATCAGTTGTGTTTTACCCGGCTACAGCGCCGAGACAGTTAGTTTTGTCAGCTGGCTCCTAAGGAAGATGGATCGAGGCCGGGCACCTGCGCTGATATTAGGTCTGCAGGCACCTTCCAGCCCCATTTATCATTAGGCAGTGACCTACCCGAAGGACCAGCAGGAGAGGAAACTTATTAAAAAGGTGCTTCAAATCAATCCTTTCTGACGGCCCCAATGAGTTACGGCGTTTGCTGCGAGTCACCCACTGGGTCCTCTGGGGTCTGGCAGTGCTCAGCCTCACTTCTTTACCTGTGTGGCTTGGAAGTGGTTTGCTTTTGATAGACTGGGCTCTCCAGGCATTCCCTCAGCTCCAAGTCTTCTTTTGAGCCAACAAACCAGGTCTCCGCTCCCTCTTCCCTGCCTGCTCCCTGCACCCATGTGCCTCCTGGTGCAAGAGGTGGTTGGCCCCAGCCACCACAGGGCAGCTTCTCTTGGTGGTGTCGGTGGAGCTGAGGCTCCCTGGCCCCATTGCAATACAGGTTCTTGGTGGTTTGCCTTTCTCCTCTGGGTTGATGTCACTCCCTTGTTCCTCCCTGGCTGCCAGCACCGTTAAAAGGTATCACTTTGCCTGTTGGGAAAAGGAAATTTGATTTCCAACAAATTTGTTCTGCACCGTGCTGCCGAGCAGGGAGTTGGGTGGTGGTTGAGACTGGAGAGGAGCCACCGGGCCGTGTTGCTCACCCACGTTTGCCAACCATCGCTGTTCCCTGTCCGTGCCCATCCCTGGGGGTGCGAGGACTTGCTCACACTTGCTTCATAGATGCCGAAGTGCTGCTGCCTCCAGGTTCATCCCCCAGTGATTCTTCGGCCAGGTGGGATGGGGCTTTCTCCTGCCCTCGGTGGGTCTCTGCCCCAGCTGGCTTCAGGGGGCAGTTTTTCCTCTGGATTTGCGGGGTTGTAGGTGTGTGGTGGAGACAGGGAGCTGGAGGTCAGCGCTGTGCTCACGAGCTGGTGTCTCTCCTCCACGCAACATTAGCCTGGGCCGCTTCGTGTGCCTATTAGCACCAAATCGGGAAGCTTCCTCCAGAGTGTTCTTATTTAACTTTTCAATTATTTTATAACTTGAGGACCATTAGCTGCTGCTGAGGGTCTGCCCATCTTCCCCGCTCCTCTCTGCTTGCTGCATAAGCGAAAAAGTTATGGTGTCTCATAAAAAAAGTAAGTTAATGGTTTTATTAGAGTGGAGATAGTGAGAAGCAGAGTCTCCGGTGGCCTGGACCTTCTCAGTGCTGGGGCAGGGGGAGGTGCAGCAGCATCCCACGGCCAAAGGCTTTTCCTTGCAGAAGGAGAAAAGGGGTAAAGGGACAAATCGCAGACTGGTTTGGGTTAGAAGGGACGTTTAAAGGCCATCTAGTCCAACCCCCCTGCAGTGAGCAGGGACATCTGCAACCCGATCAGCTTGCTCAGAGCCTCATCCAGCCTGACCTTGAATGTTTCCAGGGATGGGACACCTACAACCTCTCTGGACAACCTGTGCCGGCGTTTCCCCACCTTCACCGTGAAAAATTTCTTCTTTATATCTAGTCTGAATCTACCTTCTTTTAGTTTAAAACCGTTACACCTTGTCCTGTCACAACAGGCCCTGCTGAAAAGTCTGCCGCCAGCTTTCCTGTAGCCCCCTTCAAGTGCTGAAAGGCCGCAGTGAGGTCTCCCCGGAGCCTCCTTCTCTCCAGGCTGAACACCCCCAATCTGCAAAGCCCTGTAGGTGTCAGGGGAGGGGTGTGCTAGAAAAGTTTTTGCCCCGTAGAAGAGCTGAGGGTTTCCTAGTCAGAACCAGCTCCTGGGAAGGTCAAGCCCATCTGGTCGCAGCCCAAGGAGAGCAGAGACCCATCTGCTTTGGCAAGATGCTCGCAGTGCGAGGGGGCGAGGCAGAGGCGGGGACCGTCGGACTGCTGCTCTTAGGCGTTTGATCTTTCGCGCTGTGTTTATAATTATATTGCATTATCTTAATTACCAACGTGGGAAGTCAGGAGCTTGGCAGAGGGAAGGGAGAGAGGGGAGGAAAGTAGAAAGGCCGGGAAAATGCGGGGTGACAGATAACTCGCAGACTCCGTCGATGGGGCCGCGACTGTGGTTGGAGTTGGAAATGATGCTATTAATACAATGCTTATTCATTTCCTATAATAAAAAAAAATGGAAGTGCTTTGCAATTACCCAATTCCGAATGAAATTAACATTCCGTGGCATTTTCCAGTAAACGGTTAGTTTGCACACATGAGTGGAGCAATTAGCTGGGAAGCAATTGAGCGCCGTGACTGGAGAGAGGATGAAGAAGGGTCAGGGCAGCCGGTGCTGGGTGGGCACTCCAGTGGGTGCTGGCTCCGGGTGCCCCTTCCTGGTGCTCTGGGTGTTTCCCTGTGTCCTGCCAGTTTGAGGAGCAGCTCACCCGGCTTCAGCAAGGACAGGAGCTGCAGATATCATCTCCTGCTCTCTGTAGATGGGGAGGGATTGGCAAAGCTTCGCAATGAAGAGGAGAAGTAAAGAGGGGGTGCGTGGTCAGAGGGGTTGTGGGGTGCCCCAGTGCTCCCTGGGGTCCCCATCCCCACTGTGGGATGCTGAGCCGACGCAGGCCTCCAGCCCCCTGCCACGCTGCACGCCAGCCTCTCCCGGCACCCCCCCTTCCCTGTCACACACCCCAGGCTTTATCAAAAACCAATGGCAACTTTTTTTTTTTTTTTTTTTTCTTTTGCAGATTTGTTAAACTCCTGAAAACTTATGATCCTATCAGGGTTTTTTTTCTTCCCCTGCCTCATACCAGATAAGGACTGTGCTGGCTCCGAGCCCAGAGCTGAAGGTGGTGGAGAACGGGGTAGGGAAGCAGTCATCTCATGAATATATGAAGGAGGAAAGTACATTTGTTCAGTTTCCTTCAAAGGAGACATCTCGAATAAAGTTTTATCTCTTCTTTCTGCTACCCTCCCCCTCCAATTTGCAATTAAAATGTATTTGCAATTATATATAAAAATTTGTTTTTATAGTGAGAGATTTATTAATGTATTTAATAATCTATTAATGTATTAATACCTATGTTAAAAAAATTTATACTTTCTCTATTTTAAAACTCAACAAAAAGTGCCAGGAGAGAAAAGAAGGAAAAAGTCGAGGTGGAATACAAGACTTTTTTCAGAATGCTGCTGGGTTCCCATATCCCTCTGTTGCTGCATCTGAAAACCCCTCTGTGTAAAAGAGCTTCTTGGAGAGAGATGGATCCTCCCTTGCGCCGCGTCGGCAGGCTGGGCTGGGGGCCAGCTCCGGCAAAGTGCCGTGCCACCGATGTCATTTCCCCTGAGGGGCTTGCCTAAGGATGGCTTGGAGATGTATGTATTGCAGGAGGTGCTTGGTCCCCTGATGTATGGGTTTGTGTGGTTATTTGTGCTTTGTTTGGATGGTTATATATATATATATATATATCTCCATATCTATCTATTTTTTTAATTTAATAAATATATATATATCTCCATATCTATATATGGAGATATCTATATATAGATATTGAGATATAGATTGTGTAATGCAGCCATCAGTCTCCCAGTGTTTCTTGGCCATGGCGTGCCTGCACATGGTGTATGATGTGGGCTGGTGGAAAGCAGGGGACCAAAGGGGACAGAGGCTGTCTTGCTCGAGAGGTGGTAGAGGGGTTTGGTGGCTGGAGAAAGAGATGGAGAGGTGAAGTTCTCGGTGTTTCTCATGCCTTTGCCATATCCACTGTGCTCTGTGGCAGGATGTTGCTCTCCAGATGTGTTTTCATCCCAATATGTGTGAAGCTGTTGTACAAATCTCTCCCACCGTCATCACATAGGCATCGATGTAATTACCTAATTTTATGCTAGTAAATCTCTCTGCTTTCCGGAGCTTAGTACCTTCAGGGTGGCACTGTTGAAAATCAGTCCACATCCCAGTTTCAGAACAAACACCGTTACTTATTTCATGCTTCGAAAAGCAACAAACACCCATTATTTAGAGCTGGTGAGAAAACAGGGTTTCTACCATGTGGAAAACTTCCAGTATTATGAAATTTATGCTTATCCCAAGTAGAATCGGAAAGTTGATTTCTTGAAATACTTTATAGAATAGAAATGTCCAAAATACCAATCCAGAAACATTAGAATGTGCTTACTGAAACTCAGGGGTTCGATTTGGAGAAAACAATTATCACATTATTAAACCATGTTGCACATAGCTGATGTTTATATGGTCCTATACAAATGTGATGATGCATTAGACCTTTCAAGCCAGCATCAGTGATTCCCAGGAGAGCACCCTCCCCTGTGCCTAGAAAAAGCAGATTATTTGAAAAATACTGGAAGCAGTCGATGAGGGGGCAGGAGATGGGCATGGGGAAAAGCTGGCACCTGAGACAAGCGGGCTGCATCCTGCATGTGGCTGTGGGTGCTGTCATGAACGTGTACACAGATCAGGATGTAAAAATCCCACCAATTTGACTTCTAATTGTGCCCAAACTCTTCCTTTTAATCCTTGATTGAGTTTGATGTATTCTTGTAAACGCTTTGATTCCAGCAAAGCAGCATGCTCAGTTGAGCAGCTCTTGAGCTGCTCTGTGAGTTACTCCACTCTCCAAAACTCTGGGAGCATTTTAAGCACTGGTAATGTTGGGGAATCGATTACTTGCCCTCTGACACTCAGAAATAAAAGATAGGGATGGGAAAGTCAGATGCTTAAAAAAAATGTATTTTTTTACAAATATATTTTACTCAATACCTAGTATGGGAAGCTCTAATAGAAGCTGCTGTTGTCTTTCTGCAGTCTTCTCCATTTAGCTGTAGGAGTGTAGATGTTGTGTGAGGAGTACAGGGACTGTTGTGACTCCAGGGGTCGAAAGTTTAAACTAAACACCAAAGCCTGAGAGCCTCAGGGAAGCTGGCATCTTTGAAGACCTTAAGCCTCGCTGCTCTGTTTTAATATGCTGCAAAAACCGAGCCATGGGGCTGTCCCACTCTCCCAACCACCCAGCAGCAGCACAAGGTAGTGAGCCTGGTTTGGGGAGAACCTGTTGCCCTTCCCCTGCCCCGCCGTGTCCGATGTGGTGTTGAGCGGGGCTGCCAGATACTGGTGGAGGGGGGGTCTCCTCAGGGTGCAGGAGTGTTGGCTTACGCTGAGGGTAGTTCTCCAGTGTGTGGTACGGCTGTTCCATTGGGGTCCTCCAAGGCCACATCCGAAGACCTTAAAATATCTCAGGGAGGTTGAGGGCTTGTTTCCAAGGTCTGTGAGGCACTTCCATCACCACCAGCTCCATCCGGGCTTCCCAGTCTCGGCTGGCAATAAACAGGTTGCACAGTCAAAGGGGTTTTGCAGTTTCTTGTCCCTTGTGCTGGACCCTCGGGATTGTCTTGGGGTGGTGGAGGCACCATCCAAGTGCAGCCAGTGGAGGTGCAGGCACGCAGCCAGCGCGTCTTTCAAATACAGGCTGTGGGTGGTTGCGCTGCTCCGAGCCTGGGATTGTGTTTTGCAGGATCTGTCCTGGCCGCTCGAGCTGGTGAGATACTAGTTTTGGTATCTCCCCAAAACAACCCCCCTGAACCCAGCCTGTGAGTCTGGGAAAGGTGCAGTTCTCCTGACTGCGCTGGGAGTCCCTTGAGGACTGAAACAAGTGCTGTCACTTCCCATCTCCGTTGCAATGTATTTTTACCCAAACATCGCTCATATTGTTTAGTTGCTGACTTTTTTTTTTTTTCTGTTGTTGCCATTTTTAAGCCAATAAAAAAACATGTTTTCCCACTGCAATTTGTGCCAGCAAAAAGGAAGAAAGAAAGGCTAGTGGTATGAATTGTTTTGTGGGAGACACGCAAACAAATAGGGGAGCCGTAAGGAGAGAAAATCGCTTTCAGAATAGTGTATGGGGGTGGACAGGAGGTAAGTGTATGATGGGAACATGTAATGTGCTTTACAAAGGTACGGTGACCTTCAGCTGCATCCTTAGATTGTTGCTGGAGATGGAAGATGATTTTGCAGAGGCTGAAGAGCCTCGTGCTTCCTCTGCTTCATCTAGTTCCTGGGGTTGTTACGCTGCCCAAGGCCCTCGCTATAGGATGGGGTGAGATTGAGATCACAGCGTTGTGCCAAGCCTCAGGGTGGATCTCACCACCTCTGCCAGGCTGGAGGAACTCTCAGCACGGTGACGAAGATGTGAGCTCAGTAGCCCTGATGGATTTATCTCCTGGAAACCAGGGATGGGAGAGAAGGCGGTTTGGCAAGCTTCGCTCAAGGGAAGGACAGTCCTGTCTCCTCTAAGTCTGCGTCGTGTTCGGGTGTCGCCGGGAGGAGCCGGTGCCCGGGCGCTGGCGGCTGCGTTGTGCCGGGGAGGGGAACGCGTGCGGGTTGAGCCCGTGGTGGGCACAGGCAGCCCCGGGTGGGCTCTGCGGGGGGGAGCTGGGGCGTTTGAAGCTTTGCCCTGCCGTAGCGTGCCTTCCCAGTCTTGGCAGAATGATTAAAACCTCTGTGGGAGACGGGAAGGCTGAGCATGCGTGCGGTGGGTGCGGAGTCGTGTTTGCCGTGAGGTTCTGTGATGCCCGTGGAGGTGTCGGTCCGGGCGGTGGGTCCCTGCCCATGGCTCTCCAGGCTCGGGTGGCTGACTGTGGAAATCTCCTGGGGTGGCAAAGCCCAGGTGGCAGTTTGTAGTGGATGTGTCTCTTTTACGGATGTGGTGGACACCCCCATAGTCAACAGGGGCCCAGCGGCCTCGGTGAGTGCCGTGCCTCATTACGTTTTGGTGCAGTGGTTTCTTCTCCCTCCCTTTTGTCACGGTTGGCAGTGCGTGAAGGGTCCGTCCTTCATCCTTGACCCCTGATGCTCATTCAGTTGAAGCCCAGCTACCTTTCGTTTGTCAGCGAGGGTTTTCTCCATGGTGGCCGTGTCGACCTCTGCTTGCTGAAATCATGTCGACAAGGGGTTTTTCTTTAGTTTGTGTTTTTTTTTTTTTTGTTTTTTTTTTTTTTTTTTTTAATTTTTTATTGCTCAAAACCCCCAATCTCAGGGGCATGGAGAGGCCAGCACTGTCCTGGCACACACAAGGTGTGCAGAGCAGCAAGATGCACCAGCTTTTTGCTGCCATTCCTGTAAATAAGTATTTGTAACGTCATCACAAATAGTCAGCAGCTGCAGGGACCCTCTCCCCACAAAGGCAGTGCTCCCTCCTTGCTTTTGGCCTTCGCTCCACTGATGAGCAGGCGAGCAGATGCCTCTGGATGGATGTGCCGAGCGTGGTGGCCAGATGGGGTACGATCACCGCCGTGCTGATTATTCTCATCAGTCGAGCAGGGACCACGAGGGAGCTGCGACCTCGCCGTGTTCTGTTGCTAGCTGAAGGCATGGCCCCCTCTCCCTCCCCTCCCGCGCTCTCCTTCTGGCCTCCTTACAGTAAATAAGCCTCAGCCACACTGTTCCTGAGCTCCCTGCTCCGCTTGCACACATTATCTATCACACAGCCCCGAGGTTCAAATAACGTGCCATCTGTTCACGGGGAGGCCCTGCTACGCTTGCTCCCGGGTGAAGGAGCTGCGGGGATGGGCTTCCCCCCACAGACACGGTGGCAGGGTGCTGAGCCACAGCATCATCCTTCCCCAGCGCCTCGGAGGAGCCCTGCAAGAGGGGGTTGGATGTCTGCTGTCACAGCTGGGACTAGATGCTCTTTAGAGACCTTTCCCTGTGATCTTGATTTTTCCTCTTTTTTTTTTTTTTTTTTTTTTTTTCCTCCCCTGTGATGCTGCTTGCTGGGCTGAAGGATCTGGCTGCGTCTGCTGTAAATGTCGGGGGCTTTGGGGAGCTCTGCCTTTGATCTGTGGTGCCTGGGGGAGCTTGGTGGTGAATAATTGGAAGATGTAACATAGCTGGTCTCATAGGCCACCCGCTCTCTGGAGCTCTCCCGAAATGGTCCCCACCTTCGGTGCTTACGCAGGCGGTGGGTTTGATCCTCATCTCTCCATCGCCTGGTGTGGCAGCGCTGGGTGGACGGATCCTCTCCTGAGCCCACCCGATGTGCCTGTGCCCACGGGCACAGCAGCCAGTCTGCTCTTCTCCAGTGCTCCCAGCAGATTTTGACACCTTCTCTGCAGCCTGCGGGGATATAAAAGCACCCTGGGGTGGTCTAAAGCCTCTCAACCCTGGGGAGGTTGAGGACATCACCTCTGGGGAGAAGAAGGGGGGAGCTGCGGCACGGGGTGGCCGGGGCTCTCCCCTCCCTGCGGCAAACCCCGCATTTATGTCAAATCCATGTCTAGGATTACAAATGCCTCAAACTGCATGGCCAGCTTCTCATTTCCCACTGAAACGGACCCTGCTACATGCTGTGAAGGGAATTAGAGTCCAGGGTGCGGAGCAGTTACGCTGCCTGAGGAGCTCCATCCAGCTCTGATGTCTCTGGACCTGGGAGGTGCGGTGGGGTGATACATCAGGCGGTAACTCCTGGCAGGCTGGGGAGCTCCAAGGTGCTCGCTTATCCCTTACCCGTGCGGGGTGGCTCTGGGGCTGGTGATCCCTGCCAGCCCCACACGGGCCCACTGCGGGCAGGGGGAGCTTCAGGAGCTAATGGGAGGGATGTCGTGACTCTCCAAATGGAAACAGGACAGAGGTTACGTTCTGCTAATGAGTTTATTCAAGGAGCTGACAGAGGCCAAATTGTTTGTTAAACCTGGAGACCTCCGTGGCCTGCAGAAGGAGAAACCTTTTGATCCTGAATTTCATCTTTGCTCTTTGCGAGTGGCTTCATGGTTTCCCGTAGCCGCCCGTTGTGCTGGGTGGGTGGTGAGTTTCGTAGGACAGTTCTGGGGTATATTTTTGGCACTACTGGGTAGGGGGTGTGTGAGAGCAAGGAGGGGAGCTGCTTAAATATCAGCGAGCTGTGATATGCTGTGGGATGTTGCAGCAAGCTGTTTCCTGAGCTCAGGTGCTGCTGCCCGGCGCGTGATCGCGGTCCCTGGAAGACCCCAGGGATTCCTGCGGCAGCTCGGAGGACGCCCAGACCGGCTGTACATCATTTGCCTGGCTCCCACCCCAGCCTTACCCATCCCAAAGTTGCCTGGTGGGGAGTACCTGACCCACCCCCCCCAAAGGCTGCCAAGCCTGGGGTTCAACTCTGAGCTCCCAGGGCAGAGTTAAACTCGACCTCAAGCCAACTCAGTGCCCGGGGGGTTCCTGTGTCTTTTGAACCCTTCAGGCTGTAACTTGGATAAGGGTGCGATGCTTCCATGTGCTGGAATAATCCAAAATGCTGGAAAGCAGCGTGAACATTGCAATTTCTGTAAACTCACAGTTTTCTAATTTCTGTGGCTTTGGTAAGACTTGGAAAGAGCTGGATGGGTTCCCATGGGTGATTTCGGGGGGGGGGGGGGGGGGGGGTGTCTTGGCAGAGCTCCTGCGCCAGGACTCGGCTCCAGCTCACGCTGTCCTCTGCCAGGAAGGGGTTGTACGGGCAGCTGGGGACATGGTGGCCTGGTCCTCTTTTAACCGCAGTCCCTTTGCCGGTGTTGCAGCTCCCGAGGTGACGCAGGAGACGGTGGAGTCCCTGATGCAGAAGTTCAAGGAGAGCTTCCGCACCAACACGCCCATTGAGATCGGGCAGCTCCAGCCCGCGCTGCGCAGCACGTCCGTGGGGAGACGGAAACGCCGGAGCCGGCCCCGAGGTAGGCTGCCACCGTCACCGGCTGCTCCTCTGGTGCCCTGGGTTTGGCCACATCCAGAGGAGTTCGGCTGGGGAGGAAGGCAGGAGCTCCTCATCCTCACAACTGAGCGTGGGGACCCCGGAGCTCCTCCGTGGTAGGGTGAAGAGGGGCAAACCGCACACAGCATCCTCTGGATGGAGGCGCTTGAGAGTGGTGCCACCTCGTGTCCCCCTCCCAGGGATTTCTCCAGTGTCCCTGCCAGCTGCCCTGGCTAGCTGAGATTTGTTGGAAGTGACATACAGCTTCTTGGCAAGTTTTTATTTTGGAGGAAAGGGTGAAGTTCATTTTGGCTGTAACTCACATCACTGAGATCTCTCTTCTTTCCGCTTTCCCAGTGCTTGGGGTTTTTTGGACTTCTTTTTAGGGACCACACAGAGGGTGGGAGCAGCATTCATGGCTCTAAAGGCTGTACTGTGCAAAAGCATGCTGGGGACTCCTGAGTTTTATTTGTAGCCTTGATGGCCGTTGCCAGCTACACCACAGCAGCAGGAGGAGGTTGGCTGGAACAGCCCCCTGAGCAAGATTTGGTCCTTGTGTTGCCTCTCAGCAAGGGAAACTGCCGCCTCCGATGGCTATCGCTGCTGGGAACGGTAATGGCTGTGGGTTAAGCCGTGAGTGCCCAGGCTGTGCGGAGGGTTTGGGTCCAGATTTCCAGCTGGGGAGGAAGAGGAGGCATCAGGGTCCTTCCAGGGATGATGGGCAGGAGGGTCCCTTGACCGTGGTCTGCCCAGTGCACTGCGGGTCTTTGTGGCCGTGCTGGGAGCTAGGAAGGAAATAATTTTATTTCTATTTACTGTTGGTTTTGGTTTTCATTTATTTATGAGTCTGAAATGTGATCTTTTATTCTGGATACATTTTCTTGCAATACAGGCCTGGAGAGGGCTTTTTTTATTATAGCTTTGCCCATAAATTATTCACCTGGTGTGAAGAAAATGTTCTGACTCTTTAACTGGTTTAAATTATTTGGTTTATTTTCTAGTAGCTATTCAAATACGTATATCTGGATTTTAACATGCACGTGTGTGGGTGCTTTGGGGTCCACACAGTGACTGGTGACATTTCCCTGATTCTCTGCTCCAGCCTCTTTTACTTTTTTTTTTTTTTTTTGAACAACTTTTGAACTCCCTGAAGGTAAGAGGCTTTTTGGTCACTAATGGAGCAAGTCAGTTAATCCTTGCAGCCGAGCTTAGGAGGAGACACAATGCCTGGCTGCAGGCAGAGCCTCTGGCTGTGTGGGAGCAGAGTGTGGCCCTGAGCCAGCCGGGCCTGTCCCCCATCTCTGGGGACATGCACCCTCCATCTCCCACCTCCCCGGGCTGGTGCTCCCCTGCCTCCCTTCAAATCCCCATCTGTACCATGCCAGAACATGTCCCAGGGCAGGAGAGGCCTTCCCAGCCCTCACCCCATCACCGCTACCCCCCAGGATCCTTCTGCCCATCAGTGGCCACGGGAACAGTCGGTGGATACCAGGACAAGAGAGCCCTTGGTCGCTCTCCAGATTTGCATTTCCTCAACACAAGGGTTGGAGACTAGCTTGCACCCAACATCTGCCTGGGATGAGGAGCTGAATTTCTCCTCTGGCTGCTGTGCCCCACTTGGCCACCCACTCATGGTGCTCAGCAAGGTCACCCTCCATCCCTCCCTGCCACGGCCGCCGGCGCAGGCGAAATTAAAGTCTGTCTAGCTTGGTCAGATGTGTGTTGGAGAAAACAAATTGTCTCCCTTTGGACTCCTGCGCTGTTCCCGACAGGGAAGGGACCCCCTGGGTGCCTGGCTGCCTGCCCACCAATCTCCCCCACCGTGCCTGTTGCTGCATTTTTCTCTCGGGCTGTCTCCTGGGGCATTGGGTGTCTTGGCTATGTCGGGGTGCCTGCTCCAGCAGCACCGTGCCAGGCAGGCTCTCGAATGCCCGAGTCGTGGGGAAGGGCTTCAGGGGCAGTACGTGGGCAAGGGGAGGTGATGGGCAGGAGCTGGGCACCGGCACCTCATGCTGCTCTGGTCCTGAGCTGGTTACAGTGGTCCCAAAGGTGCTGCGAGATGGGTGGGGATGTCACAGCACCCCTGTGCTGCAGGGCACAGCTCGGGTGGAGGTGAAGAGGATGGCTTGGGAGGGAAGGGCCCAGGTGAGCTGGGAAGGTGCTGCCGTGGCTGTTCCCTTGTCTGCACCGGGAGCAGGATGGGTCCCTGTGGTGTTGGTGCCCGACCTACTGTGATTTCCTTGGGTCTCTGTTCCTCCCGGCAGCTCCTCCGCGGGTGGTTGCGTGTGCTGTCGGAGATGGTGGGGAGCTGTGTCTGCCCTTAGTTGCCCAAGGCATAATGTACCCCACAGGCTTCAGGAGGGGACTGTGACTTTGAGTGTATCCACCTACGGCAGCCCTCACCAGCATGCCCTAGAAATAAGATTTTTAAGGTCTCAATCATCAGAAATCAGTGAGCAGCTCTAAAAAGCGAGCCAGTTCCAGTGTCTTCAGTGGCAATCCTGCTCCCCACAGGCCCACCCCATCCTCTCTTTCCTTTTAATTTAAATTTCTTTCACTTGCAAGAGCTGTGCTGCTGCTGCTGAGGCCGTATCCACACCTTTCCCCGTGCCTCTCCTGTGCTGGAGGTTTTGTTTTAACAGCCCGTGGTTAATTGTCCCTCCGGTGGGCGAGCGGTTGGAGTGCTATCAAACATTAAGGTTAAATGATGATATCACAACTCACGATGTTTGCATTTTACATCCAATTGCAAACACAAACCCTTTGCCTCATTAATCCTTTGCAATCCGTGTTGGGTTTTTTTTTTCCTCCCCCTAAATGAAATTGTCCGTTTGGGATGCATTTATTTCCTTCTAACAGCCGTGTGACAGTTCCGTTGATGGAGTTTGCATCCAACTTTGTTACTGGGTAGTGACAAGTCAGCCTGACGGATGCATGTGTGTAATTATTTTCTCGTGGTTTGATTTAATTAATGCTTAACCTCATCAGAGCCCTACAGCTGGAGCATTTTCCCTGCAGGAGCCATGCACAGAAAAGGATTTTCTCCTTTATAGAAAGGCTCTGAAAGGGTTCTGAGTGCTGCTCCTGCAGAAGGACGGGATAAACCAAACCAGAAAACAAACAACCTGATGCCCTAGCCCAACAAAAACAAATCTGGGATAAGCTTTACCTTGTTTCGCTTCCCTGCACTAAGTGCATTTAAACTGCTGCCTATTGCTTGTCATTAAATCTGATTCTGCGCTAAGTGTTTCTAACAGCTCTGGGAAAGGTCGTATTTTGCCAAGAAGATCGACTTTAAAATACAAAAAAAACAAACAAAAAAAAAAACACACCACCCTCTCCATTTACAGTACCATATAACTTTATTTTGTCTAATTCCCGTTTCATACAAACTTTCTCCCCAAACACTTTTATCGAGTGAAGTGCATTTAGAGTTTATAAATAATAGAGAGAGAGAGCGAGGATGAGAAGAGCCAAGGTGCAGGAGGGGTGGGCTGTGGAAGGAGGATAGCTCTGCTGAGGCCTGGCAGCACGGCAGGGAAGGATGCTGTGCCCAGGAGGGTCTGGGGTTACTGGTTCCCAGTGTGCAGCCAGGCTGGTACCTGCAGTATCCCAGCCCGGCTGCATCGGAGTGGGGCTTAAACTGGGAAGCGATGCCCTGGGAAATGTGGGGAGAGGCAGCAGCGCGGGGCCCAAGGACCACCCTGCGCGCCCACCCCCGGGGGCTGGGTGGGATGTCGGGGTGCGGGGCTGGGAGGTGGCCCCGGGGGGGGTGGGGGGGAGGCCGGTTTGTGCAGAGAGGGGGTCTGGTGCCCTCTCCTGGGGCAGCCCTTTAAAAGCACCCTGGCTTTGAGAATAAATAAGCAATTAATAGATCCTGCCTGAGACGGGATGCACTATTTATCAGGGCTGTGGCTTCTTGTGTTTTCGAGGTCTTGGCTGTGCCGTAAGTTACTCAGAGTTACCCAAAGTTACCTGAGGGAGGAGAGCTGCGGCTCGGCTGGGCTCGCCCGTGGTCCCTGCTTTTGCCAGGACATCTCTGCCTCTCGCGGTGCCCCTGGAGCATCGTGTCGTGCTGTGAGGCTTTTTTGGGGGTTTGTCCAGGAGCTTTCACCTCGGCTGAGTCAAAGCATCACTTCCAGATCCTTGAGGTGGTCCTTGGTGAAAATAAAACCCTTCACAGCTGTGCGAAGGCTGCCATCTGGGATCGGCGTGATCCCAGCTCTCCATGGTGGAAGCTGTGGGGCCGTCACCACCCGCCCCAGTGTGGGGTTTTGGGCATAGGCAGGAGAAGGGAAGATCAGTGAGGAGGAGGAATTTTCATCAGCTGAACCAGCGTGTGTGTGTGTACACTGCTGCAGTGCCAAACCAGAGCAGAGCGCTACATTTTTAAAGGGCGCTTTTTTTTTTTTTATCATCATTTTTTTTTGTGTTGACTGGATGCATTTCAAAAGCAAATGTTTGCGTATTTTTTTTTTCCTCCCTAAAACTGCATCTGGTTTACGTTTCTCTGGCCGTGTTTGGTTTTTCAGTTGACTGGTGCTCCTTTTGGGGGGTAAATTAATTAAACTGAAAATTTTCACTTAGCTAATTGCATAGCTCTGCATCACCCTGCCAGCCCTCGGTGCACGGACCTTGCCGCAGTGCTGGAGAGGTGGGGAGGGGACTCCTCATCTGGTTTTTACTGGGAAGCCTGGGAGCAGAAGGGCTTGTTGAACACTCAGGAGACTGTGTTGCATGGGGCAAGTGATCGTGGAGGTGGAGGGAACTGAATACAGTCGAGCAGGGGGGTTGTGGATCTTTAAGGCTGCGGTGCATACAGGGTTTGCCCCTTTTTCTGGAGGGGAGAGATGTAAAAAGTCCTTTTGTGTTGGCAGTGAGGCTGTGGCTGTGGGGCAGGGGGGTGCACAGGCACAGATGGCACCCAGGGTGGCACCGCTGGGGACCAGTACGAGCTCCCACTTCTGTTACAACATCCAGCTGGGAAGGATAAAGTATCTGAGGTAAACCTGGACTCAGACAGGAATCATCCAAATAGTTCCAGTTACTTATTTATTTATTTTAAATCAGTTTTGATTCATTTTGCGTCCACAGTTGTTTCCCTGAGATGCTCTGTAACCTTTGGGGAAGGGATTTAAAATGTCAGGTTTGCTTTTTTTTTTATCTTTTTGTAATGACAAAAACACACCTTTAAAAAAATACACATGGTTTTAGCTAACAAAAAGTTTTCGGGGGTGATGGAGCCTCTAATTCCTGAATTTTATATCCTTAGTGTTCCTATTTAGCATTTATGCTACCATCTTTAATTACACCATAACAAGAGGTGTTTGCCTTGGCACCCCGCCTTGCTCTCGGCTAAATTAGCATCGCACTCAAAATGAGTGCCCTGCCCTGGTGTGTGGCTGAGCTGCGATCTGTTTGAATGGATTAACGAGCTTGTAAATCTGCAAACAGGATTAGAAGCAAGAGCATCTTCCTTGAGCTCCCCCTCCTCGCCTGTGCCCCCCCCTCCCCGCACCACTGCCTGGTCCTCTGGGGAGGGACACGAACGAGGAAGGGGAGCTGTGTTTTTTCTCCAATCTCAATAGCAGGAGTAAACTGGGTGTAAAAGGGATGTGGCTTCTTGGGGGAGTCGCTACAGTGAGTTGTCCATCTGTTACGAGTACCCAATGCTGTGAAGTTTCTGTTGCCCTGTCGTCTCTCTTTTAAGCATCTTATTTTGCTTTGTAATCAGTCCTGGCGATTAGGATCTTTTTTTTTTTTTCTCTTACTTGGTGTTTTTCTCCCTCTTTTTAAAGGCAAAAAGAATGCTGACCAGGCAGGGCTGCTTGGCTGTTATTGGGTGCTCTCCCTGTTCCTCCCCATCAGCAGCTGCACATGGGTGCTCTCTGCTGTGAGCATCCTCCGCCCCGTGCCCCGGCGAGCAGCCTGCCTCCGAGGTGGAGCTGGTGCAGGAGGTGTTGCCCCAAGCACAAGCATCTCACAGGGATGCTTTGGCAGGATTTTGGGGCCAGTTAAACATGAAATCAGTTTCACGGCGGGATGGGGTGAGGATCAGCATTCCTGCATCCTACAGGCTGGCTCAGCTGGGCTCCGGGACCTCCAAAACCACTGCCACAGTGTGTTCCAGCACCCTTGGTAGCATGAAGGGGTAAAAGTACATCCCTTGCAGCCGTTTCTCTGCCCCAGGCTTGTGTTTCCAGGCTGACCTCTGCCACGGCGTGCTGGGTCAGAGGGAGACGTTTCCACGGCGGGCTGGGCACCTGCGCCGGGTCTCCCGACTCCTGTATTTATACATCCTGCGCAGTGCTGGGTAATCACAAAATGCAATATCGCTGTCACCAGCTCTCCGCAGACATCCAGCCTGAGTAATTTAACATGTCAGCGCCATCCATCACGGCGACGCAGCCGGCAAACCAACGCGGGGCAGCCGGAGGGGGCTGGCCCGGGGGCTGGCGCAGAGAGAGCGGAGCGAGAACCAGAGATCGCTGCCTCTCGCCACCCCCGGCCATCTGCCTGCACAGAAAGGGACCAGGCCTGGCCTCGGGGGCGGGTGGCAGAGGGATGTGCCATGTCCTGCTGGCGCAGGCACCGTCCGGGTCCCTCTCCTGGGCAGAGGAGACGGCTCTGCCGAGCTCCGGGGGGGGAAAACCCTCCTGTAGCTGGTTTCTGCTTCCCAGCCCCGGGCACTGCCGGCAGCAGAAGAGCCCAGGACAGCCCCTGCGTGGCAGGAGAAGGGGCTGTGCAGCAGAGCTGCAGCCCTGGCTGGTCGCCCAAGGGCTTGCATTAGAAGCCCAGGTTAATTAAGATTTTCCTCGCTGGTGCGAACAGGACTCATTGGTTTTTACCCCTCCTCTGTGCCCTTCCAATCCCCAGTCCCTGGGTGCGGGTGTATCATGACATCGGATGTTCCCTGTGATGGGGGGGCCTGAAGAGGGGCTGAAGGTGGGTTACGGTTTGGGGTGCGAGTCTGTAAACCCCTGCCAGGCCCCATGTCCAAGCACTAAACGTTGCTGTGTGCAAGCACCGTCCCCTCCTGATGCGTTCAGGAGGAAAGGAGCTGGTGGAGCCTCTTCCTTGCCCCCCCTGGGAGGGCACAGCCCGGCCGGGTCGGGGCATGGACGGGGCAGGAGCCACGTGCCGGGCTCCCGGCGTCCCTCTGGCTCCTGCCAGCCGCCTCTCATCGCGGTGATTAAGGATTTCAGAGGGCAGAAGGCACTGCTCGTCTTCTGTTCTGCTGCCAAGAAGTGGGGAAATTGTGCTTCTGCTTAGAATAAAGGATTTTTTAAAAACAGTAAAAATATTTTAATGGCCGTTTAAAGGGCCACTGTCAACCCCCAGAGGCCTCTTTGCTTTAAACTCTGCAAGGATTGAAGGACTTCTGCCAGTTAGAGTCTGTGTCGCTTTTTAAGTGTCCGTCACTCCTTGGCGGGTCTGGCAGAAGCGAGCCAGGCTCCTCCAGCATCTGCAGCATCTCCAGCCCCGGGAGGGAGAGGCCGGGTACCGCAGCGGCCAGCCCTGCTCCTTGCCCCGGCTGTCGGTACCGGTGCTGCTGGGGTACGTGCCCCTGGCCGTCACAGCTTGCTGGCGGAGCAGATGGGCCAAAGTGGGTGCTGAGGGAGAGAAGCCAGACCCTCCCGCTGTGGTGGGGTCCTGAGTGCCCCCCCGAGTGCTGTATTCCCTCCCCCCCACCCCGTCGCTCGGTTTGGTTTGAAGCAAACACCTAAAATTCACTGTACTTCACGGTGTAGGTGCCTTCGGGGAGAACAGCTTCTACAGTCAGAGGTTTTCTTTGTAAATACATTGAAATACATTAGTAAGATACATTCCTGAGGGTAGAAGGCATCTTCTTCCACTCGCATCACAATTGGCACCACGGGTTCTTGATTCTTGATGAAGGCAATAAGGAACCAGTGAAATAATGACTGGCAAAAGCCCCCGGTCGCTGCTGGTGACCCCAGTCCCCGGGCTGGGAGCGGTGGGTGCCGGCCAAATCCGGCAGCCCTGCCAAGTTGTTCCCAGCTCCCCTGGCTGCTGTGCACCCCAGCTGACAGGGCTGATTTTTTCCTCTCTATTGCTTGCAGGTGGGATCGGGTTTGGACGTGCCAAAGGAAACTCTGGCTCAGAGGCAGACGATGAAACCCAGCTAACCTTCTACACCGAGCAGTATCGGAGCCGGAGACGAAGCAAAGGTACAAAATGACATAGGTACCGGCGATACACGTGTGTGTAAGAGTTAAAAAGTGGTTGAGCACCTTGACTGTTTCCATGGGCGGTGGTGTCTGATACTGTATGAGCCTAGATCAGGACTGCAATACCGGTCTGCAGTGGTAAGGACACCCCAAGATGTGCTGTTTGTGTGATGCAGCACCATGCAGGAGCCATAAATAGCATTTCCCGGTGATGTTGCTGAGGATCTGGGTTTCTTTGATGGTTTCTAGTATCAGTTACATTACACACGCTCTGGCACTTCCATAAAGCTGCACTGGCGGGTGGTGACTGTGTCTGTCACTGTCCCGGCACTGCTGCAGCTGTTGGGGATGGTCACCTTGGCAATTCCTTGCTCCAAACTCCTGTTTTCTGCCCTGTATTTCCCATGCAAAGCATCAGTTGGACGGAAATTTCCCAGCCTTCCTCTCGGCACAAAGGCAATTAAAAATTAAAACAAATTCAAAATGAGGGTTGGGGCAAGGATTTGTAGACTAGAGCCCATTTAGGCTTTCTTTATGAACTAGAGGAGGTGAGAAACTGAAATATCATCTGTGGTTTGAAATTAGCATCCACGTTTTGCCTGGTCACATCACGCTGGATTGTTTTTGCTCAGGATCCTCGGACCAAGTTCTTTGGTGGAGGATAGGGCGAGCCTTGCTGCTGCTGCATTTGAAAAATCACTGTCAGGAAATAACTATGTTGGGAAGCAATTTAAAAATTGCACAGTGGGTCTGCTCCCTCCATTTGTTTTCTGTATTAAGCCGGGCTTCGGCAGAGCGCAGCACGCCAGATAGATGCTTGCTTCCACCACAGCAAATGCAGCTCCATTTGTTTCAATGATTGGGCATTCCGATAAATGCTCAAAATGTGTTTATTTGAATGTGAAATTACCTCAACACCTCTGATCAGCTTGAGGTTGCATGTGGAATAAACACACACATGCACAAGGGTGTATCACATTTCGGCAGGACATCCAAATTTTTTTTTTCTTTTCCATGTGTTTTAGAACCATGAGAAATTCTCACTGAGTTTAAAATGAGCTTCTGATGGAAAGCAGGGAGAGAATTTGTGTGTTGAAGTTACCTGTTGCAGTACGAACACAGCTGCATTAAGGGGAAAATGATGTGCGAGAGAAGGAAGAAACTGGTTGTGTTGCAAGCGAGGACAAAAGAAATGGTCTCAAAAAGTCGCTGGTGCAGGGGGGAAAATTTCCCACATGCAGAATTTGTTTTCTCAATGAGTTATTCTGAAATACTGGGCTGGGTGTGAAAGTCCTTGGGTGCTTTGGAAAAGTCACTGTGCGAGCAAGGTGTGAAAAACTGTGTTTTAATGAAGAGCAGATGAATCTTTGGTTTCCTGCTGCCTTGACGCTCTTCCCTGTGAGGTCAAGTGCTCTGTCAGTCTCTCGAAACATGCTCGTGCTGGATGCCGGGTACAAAAATTGACATATACGTTGGCTTTGAGTTGTTTGTTTAAGCTTCCTCATAGGGCAAATATAAAGGAATAGATAAATGGGAAGAATTCCTTTCTTTTCCTTCGAATAAGCTGTTGTTCAACTGGGCAGCTTTGATGGCTGGGTTTGAAGGGAATTCAGGAGGAAGAACTGCCTTGCACGGTTGCACAGAGCTGGCTGTTAGATCTACATTAGTGTTTGAGTGATGCTGCGAGAACCTGGTTTGTTCGTGTTCAGCGGTGGCTAACCAAGGGAATTGTCTTGCATAAAGTCCCCATTGTATTTTCCCTCCTGTCTAGCTAAATTTTGCCATCGCTGCGTCCTTGAAAGGAATTTTCCATTATCCTTTCATTGACTCTTCTCTCCCTCGTGGAAGGAAAGCAATAGCTTAGTGGGAAGTCACAGTACCAAACTCATAATTACAAGTTCAGCAAAGATCCATAATTGGACGAGATCATAACTTTAATGGAGAAGGATGCATCGTCAGATACGGTTAATTCTTACAATGATGTTCCCTTATCGATTTCATCGTGGTTGCGTGTCATTGCAGGTGCCGTGAGATAGTTATCAGGTCCAAGGAGAGAGATTCCTCAGGGTTTCTCTCCTCGGATTAGGTTTGCAGGATTGCGCCTAATTACTGATACTGTCAAGGCATTGATTCCAGCCAATGTGATGGGAAGCTTCCACTTAGGTAGTGCATAGGTTCAGTTTTACTTCGAGCTTTGTTGAAGCCAGCTGGTTAAGTGGTTGTGGGCTTTGTTTGCCTCTTGTAGAAGAAAGACTGCAGGTTTCATAGTGCCTTGGCAAGGTATACTAGAGGGACATTCCCACAGGTAAGTGTCGAGTGAGGGAGACCTTGTTCTGGTAGCTCAGGAGCAGCAGACTCATTGATACCTGGGTTTCAGTGCTGGAATACATGGGGAAGTAAATCTGATCAGTCTGGGCAAGGACAGCCAGGGCATCACCTCCTGTGGTCCCAGCACACCGTACCGTGTGCCATCCCAGCTTCTAGGTCTGGGGGATCCCCTTACACTTATCTTCCCCTGTCCTTGGAAAATCTCAAGAGGAGTTAGAGGAGGGGAGAGCATAAGAAATAACGCAGAGGAGACTTTCCCATGGAGCCTTGGTCCTTGTCTGCTGTTGGGCTCAGCCCATCTCTGGGCTTTGAGCTGGGAGAGGCAATGCCGGTCACTGGTGCCTCTGGAGGGCTGGCTCATGCCAAGAAGTGCTCTGTTCATACCCATCTGCAATGAGGCATCCCTTTTCTTCCCCACGGCCCTGTGCTCGTGCCAGCTCTCCACCCTCTGCATTTTTTTTTTGATGGATCGGTGTGACCTGAGTGCTGGGCGGCCGCGCTGATGGCTGGGCTGGTGTGCAGTCCCAAGGGAGCTGGAATTTGGACTTCATGTCCTGCTTTTCCAAGTGAAACAAGTCCTGAGAGAGGCTGTCAGGGCATGTGGAGCCCCGTGCTTGGAGGCTGGAGAGACCTTCAGCGGGGGCTGGGGATGGCTGGTTTGCTCTTTCCTGCTGACCCTCATTACTGACTTGGTGAGATTTTCCAGAAATGAGATTTCCTTGCAACCTGATTGCAGCAGGTTTGTGCACTCCAGGGCTCTGCTTGCTGTGAGGGCTGGCTCTCCCCTTTCCCACTCTCCTGGGAGAATTGGGAAGCACGGGAACCTCCTGGTGTGCTGGCTGTGGTATGTAAGTGGCTCTTGTCACCCAGGGTGTCAGTCATCACACTCTTCACCAGCGCTGAAGTCTCCGCAAGAGACACAACTACAACCAGTGTTGTAGAGATGCTAATCCACATCCCCAGCTGCCCATCACAAGTGATATCAAGCTTTGATACTTACTTGTTTCCTCTCTTCTCCTGAGCAGCGTGCGATGTGTTCAGTCAGGTCCCTCTCCGAGTTTGAGAGCGAAATATTAGTAGAAATACAAACAAACCCCAGCAGCAGGAAGGCAGAGCTCTGTACACAAACCTCGCTTGCACGGTGCATCGCTCCTGCTCCATCCCCCTTTCTCCGGGGTGGTGCTTGCCTCCTGCCCAGCGAAATATATTCAGCTCGGGGTCTGACTTTGCAGCCCCGAGCTCCCCAGGTCACCTGCAGTGCCTGCCCGACAGCTGTTCAAATGGAGAGAAAGATGGGGAAGGGGGGGGGCGGGAGAAAAGCAGCAGCAACGTAACTCCAAGGCCGTTCCAGGCTCCCTGCAGCGGGGGGCTGGCCCCTGCGCTCGGTGCTGCCGGGCTCGTCAAGGACTCGGTGAGTTTAACGAGCCCCTCCGGCTCACTGGTGGGGAGCGGGGGGGCATGAGAGAGCCTCCCCCACCTCCGTCTGCTTCCTCCGGCCCCGGAGCAGCTGCTCTGTAACACAGAAACGTTCCTGCTCTTTTAAAACGCCTTCTAGGAGAAGGTCTCTAAGGGTCAAATGAAGAGTAAATCAGCATTGCATCTGGTCTGCAGGGCAGATGCTGTGCAGCTTCCTGGATTAGGGGAAACTGAGGCAGGAAGGAAAACAATTCCTGAGAGGGGCTGTCAGGGCACGTGGAGCCCCGGGCTTGCAGGCTGGAGAGACCTTCAGCAGGGGCTGGGGATGGCTGGTTTGCTCTTTCCTGCTGACCCTCATTACTGACTTGGTGAGATTTTCCAGAAATGAGATTTCCTTGCAACCTGATTGCAGCAGGTTTGTGCGCTCCAGGGCTCTGCTTGCTGTGAGGGCTGGCTGTCCCCTTTCCCACTGCCCTGGGAGAATTGGGAAGCACGGGAACCTCCTGGTGTGCTGGCTGTGGTTATGCGGGTGGCTGCTGGTGAGCCCCTGGGACTGGGGCCGATCTCGCTCCCCTCATCAGGCAGAAGCGTCAGGTGTGGAGTTGCTGGAAACTCGGATACAAAGTGGAGCACTGGGTGCAAGCACAAAGTGATGCTGTTGGCACGATGGTGGTTGAGAGGTGCTGGAGGGCACCCAGCAATGTTACCCAGCTGAGATCTCTCCTCAAACATCCTCAGCTGGCTGCTGCTCTTCTTCAGCCCATGCTGGACCACCCCGAGCCCATTCCTCCACACTCGGGTCTGCAGTTGCTTCACCCCTCCCGGCATCCCCTCTATTTCAGCCTGCCAAAAGAGGAGGGGGAAATATCCCACCCTGTTTTCACGCACAGCTTTCGTTCAGGTGGTGCCTTCCCATCCCAGCAACCTGCTGCTGTCCCAGGAGAGTTCCCCAGCACCCCAGGGAAGGGAGGATGTAGTTTTGGGATGCTCCTTGGCCGAGGTCTCCATGGACAAGGCACCTGACTGTTTCCATAGCATGCGGGGATGGTTCAGACAAATTAGCAGAGTCCAATTACGTACCTTAGATTGGTGTCAGCTGCGCGTGTGTGCACGCATGTGTGTGCCTTGCTGGCTGACGAATCTTCTGAGGGCTGTTAGTGAAATAAGAAGCTGAGCTTTGATCTGCCTCTGTATTTGGTGTTTAAAACAAGGCCTTTTATAAGGGAATATTAGGTATTCGGAGTCTGTTACATATGAGGAAGCTTTGCTTTGATCCTTTTCTGTCTCCGGAGGCAGCAGACACTTATTATTTCATGAGGAACTAAACGAAATGCACAATGAAATTTGGGTACCGTTCTCCGTGCTCTGCCAGTACCCCTGGCCTCGCGGGGCTGAGCGAACACCGTGGGCAGCACGTTGCCCTGTCTCTGCTGTGTTCCTTGGGGAATCACCCCCCCCAGATCTGCACCAGCTTCGGCTCACCATCCCAGCAGCCTTCAAACTGGGGGAGATACTGTCAGGAATCAAATGGGAGACAAAAGGCGATAAAGCAAACACCTTGATGTGGGGTGCTTAGAATAGCAAGCGGCAGTAATATACGTCTGTCCGTGCCTCGTGCTGTCTGTCTGTGCTCGAGGAGGCTTCTCCCTCCCTGCCGGCACTGGCAGCCCCGTGCCAGCTCGGCTCCTGCCCACCCCCTCCTCGTGCAGCCAGCCGTGCCCCAGCGTGCCCGGGAAGGGGACGCAGAGCCGCTCGCTGCACGGACAGACGGACGGGTCAGTGCCAGTGTCTGGTGCGCACGCCCAGCTGGTTCATGGCGTGTGAAGCCGTGCTGCTCCCTGCCAGGCCAGGGAAGCATAGAACCATGGAATGGCTTAGGTTGGAAGGGACCTTAAAGATCACCTAGTTCCACCCCCCTGCCCCGGGCAGGGCCCCCTTCCCCCAGCCCAGGGGGCTCCCAGCCCCGTCCAACCTGGCCTTGAACCCTTCCAGGGAGGGGGCAGCCACAGCTGCTCTGAGCACCCTGGGCCAGCGCCTCACCCCCTGCACAGGGAAGGATTTCTTCCTTGTATCTAATCTGAATCTGCCCTCTTTCAGATTAAAGCCATTACCCCTTGTGGTATCATGACATTGTAAAGAACACCCCAGAGGGGCAACTAGGGTCCCACAGGACTTGGACATCCCTAGATCTCTGTGGATGAGATACCTTGCTGATAGAAGCCTCGACTTTTACCTCCTAGAGCACCAGGGTCCATCACCCCCCTGGCTGCACCCCTGCATCCCAGCCCGCTGCCACCCTCGGGGTGGTGGGACCCATGAGGGACGCTGTTCATTTCCAACCTTTCTCTCAAAAGCTCTGCCATGGATGCTGTTTTTCCAGCAAGCAAATAAACATGGTCCCTTTGCATGACGCCTTATTTTGCACACAGAGCAAGCAGGCACTGCTTCAGCACATAAAACCCCCCCAGAGCTCTTCACCATCGCTGTTAGACTCCATCTGTGCAGGCAAACTGGGCTGGGGTTCCTCCAGCCGCCTCTCCGGTCCTGTACATCCCCGGCGGCTGTAGGTACAGGGGTGCTCACACCCTCCTGCCCGTGCCCGGGGTACTGAGCTTTTGGGGTGAGGGGCTGCTGCAGGAGTCTGGCTGCAAGGCGTGAGCGGCGGGGCGGAGGGGTCTGCAATGAAAGCGGCCGTGGAGCTGCGGCAGCCACAGGCTCTTTAACTTCCCTGGACTGTGCTAGAGATAACGGCTTTTACATCTGTTCCTGGAGGCAGTGTGGGTCTTTCTCTTTATTTATTTATTTTTTGATTGTATCTGATACAGCCTCAGCGAGTAATTGAGTGTTTGAGAGTGAAAAATTATCTCTCTGGCTTGGCCCTTATCTTGACAGCAAAGCAGCACTTTTAATTTAATTTTGTTCAGAGCATGTGGGT
Organism: Tyto alba; assembly: GCF_018691265.1. Lineage (NCBI taxonomy): Eukaryota > Metazoa > Chordata > Aves > Strigiformes > Tytonidae > Tyto > Tyto alba. The sequence goes on from NW_024881273.1 coordinate 9,101,399, forward strand.
AACAAATTCCACTAATCGCTCTGCTGTCGCCCTCCGCATGGTAACGAGCCTCTTGTTTCCCAGGAAGCGGAACATAAACACGGCGCTGGCTGCGGGCGGGAGGAGGGCGAGGGGTTAGCGCGGCTGGGAAACCGCCGCGGCTTTGGTGCCGATGCTCGGCGTGGCCCTGGCGCCGTGGATTTGTCTCCTGGCTGGAGCAGGGGGAAGAGTGGGAGAGGAGTCAGAGGGTGGTGGGTGTCACGCTGTGCTGGTGAAGATCATCCTTGCGTGGTGCTTGGCTGCGGGGGAAACTGAGGCACGGAGGGGATATGCCCCAACCCTGGGGAGCTGGTGCAGAACAGAGATGTTTATTCTTGCCCTGTTGGGTCATTTTGCATCTATTCCAAAAATAAGGGAGGGAGGAGAAAGATGGTTTGTTTGGGTTTGTTTTTTTTTGTGTTTTTTTTTGTTTTTTTTTTTTTTAATTTTGTATTGTTTTGTTCGGCTTTTTTTTTTTGTTTGTTTTTCATTCACACGTCTGGCTTTGGAGATCCCAGCCCAGTTCCCAGGTTGTGGGGGGGACCCCGGCTCTAGAGGTGGTGACTCTGGTGGTGATGGAGCTGGTGGGTCAGCACAGGGCAGAGTGGCCGAGGTCCAGCAGCGCTGGGCAGCTCCTGCCGGGTGCTGAGCCCTCCCCGGCAGCCTGGCCTCCATCACTGCTCTCTCCCGGTCTCCAAGATCAATTCTGCTGTTTGACCAGCCCTTCACTCGCTGAGCACAATCCTCCCTGGGCTGTGACTCAACACGAGCTATTTCATAGATAATGATTACTTTTTTTTCTCCTTTTTCCTGTAGGAATAATGTTTTCGTTACACTGTACTGAAAATTGCTTTCCCTCCTCCTTAAAATGAAGCCTTCCACTCAGATTTGCCTTCGTGTTTGTATATTCTAAAATTGGGACTCATTTGGAGTTTAAAACAAAAAAAGATCAGGCCTCAATTCCAAGAGAAGTGTTTCCATTGATTTGCATGAAAGAAAATTCCATTGCAGGCAGTCTCTGCCTTTAAATATGTAACTGTTTCTTTAATGTGATTTTATCTTAACCGATTCAGCACCGGGAACATGAAAGCAAAACTGACTTCACTGATTTTAATTGTCCATGCCCAGAGAAATGCAAAAAAATGTAACAGTGGCAGGAGAGGAAATTGGGTTTGCACAAATTTTTACCCCTTTGCTGTGCCAGGGGAGGTCCAAGACATGCAGTCAGGAGAACCTACCCAGAGGTGGCCGTGGTGGTGTTGGGGCTGGTGGATCAGCAAAGACCAGCATCTCAACCTGTGCCACCACAGTCATCTCTGTTTCCCCCCTCCCTCTGCTGCCCTTTCCTTGCCCAGCCTTCAGGACTTTTCCTTTCCATCCACTTCCCCCCTTCTTCATTCTCCTCCTAATTGAAATCTGCTGGCGGCATCTCCCTGTGAGCCGCAGGAGCAGTGTTTTAGAGCAGAGGGGGACCACCACCAGCAACTGTATAAATAGGAAGTAAATACATTTATTCAGCACGAGGCATTAAAACTCCAGGAGCACATAAAGAGCCGAGGCTCAGGCTGCCGGAGGAGCGTGAGAGCTTGCTGGTGCACACTGGAGCTCAGGCGCCGAACCCTTGACCTCGCCACGGGGTCCTGCAGCCCGACCTGACCTCCCCGCCGTGGCCGTGCCACCCCTCAGCATCTTCCTCTCCCTCACCCACACCCCAGGGCTGCCTTTCCTGCAGCCCCCTGTGCTGTACCAGAGAATGCCTCAGCTAATTGCTAGTGAGTAATTCATAAATGTTAATAGTATTAATCTGATTCGGCGTGCAGTTAGCAAGAGCAAATCCTCTATAAATCTGGAAGTGTCTGATTTCACCCTTCTGATGCACAACGCAGCCGTCTTTCCTCCTCACTTCCCCCCCCGTTGCTTCTTGTGTTCACACTCTGCGTTCTCGGAGGTGAGAGGAGTCTCCCTGGGGCTCTCCCCCGGCACGGGGGGACCAAAGCTGCCGCTTCGGGGCTGCCCCCCACCCTGCTGACCCTGGGGATGAGGCTGGAGACAACCCCGTGCCCAAGCCCTGACCCAGATCCAGACTGTAGCTGTGACCACCTTCACTTGGGATTTGTCCTAGTCAGTGACGGAGAAGGTGCCAGCTGGAGGAGAGGCTGTGGCCAGGCGTTGGTATGCAATGAAACGCCTGCTCCTGCTCTCACCCCACTGCTCAAATGCTGCTGGGGGGGGGGGGAGGTTCATTGCATCAACATCCACCCCCTTCTGAGGGAAGTGGCTCTGGGGCAAAGTGGTCCATGAAGGCTTGGTGGGGACCACGGTGTGGGAGAGCTGTGTCTGGCTGGAAGGAGGAAGTCCCATCCCATCCCATCCCATCCCATCCCATCCCATCCCATCCCATCCCATCCCATCCCATCCCATCCCATCCCAGTGTCTGGTGTGGTGGAGAAGGAGGGACCACCCTGATGTGGAAGGGGTGGGGAGGCCCTGGGGCAGGGCGGGGGGGGGGGCAGACAGGCAGTGCTGCTCCCCAGCACAGGGTGCTTTATGGCCAGAGCCGCCTGCCAACACCGCTGCTCATCTTAATTGGCGTTTGATTTGATTCGACATGATCCCTCGCTTGTAAAACACCTTGAGATGTTCCTGTGTGTGAGGGTGTCCTGGAAACGCTGTTGTAGCGTATTAATGAGCCTCTGCTGGAACATAAAGAAGGATCATTAGGAGCACCCAGCCCCTCTGACACGCTGGTGACATCAGCATGTGCTGGGGGCATGGTGGGAACACGAGATGGGCTGTGGCAGTCTGGCTGCTCCCCGGGGTGCTGTGGGTGCTGCCCCTTGGGGGTGCCGGGGGTGCTGCTCCCAGGGGTTGCTGCTCTCTGGGGGTGCTGCTCCCCGGGGTGCTGGGGGTGCTGCCCCTTGGGGGTGCCGTGGATGCTGCTCTCTGGGGGTAGCTGCTCTCCAGGGGTGCTGCTCCCCGGGGATGCTGTGGGTGCTGCTCCTGGGGGTGCTGGGGGTGCTGCTTCCCGGGGGCGCTGCTCCCCGGGGGTGCTGCTCCCCGGGGGTGCTGCTTCTTGGGGGTGCTGCTTCTTGGGGGTGCTGCTTCTTGGGAGTGCTGCTCCCCGGGGATGCTGTGGGTGCTGCTCCTGGGGGTGCTGGGGGTGCTGCTTCCCGGGGGTGCTGCTCCCCAGGGGTGCTGCTCCCCGAGGGTGCTGCTCCCTGGCTCCTTGGGGGTGCTGCTCCTTGGGGGTGCTGCTCCCCGGGGGTGCTGCTCCCTGAGGTTGCTGCTCCCTGGCTTCTTGGGGGTGCTGCTCCCTGGGGGTGCTGCTCCCCACGCCGGGTGCTCCAGCACGCAGCATGGCACGGCGGCTGGGTGCTGGCGGCTGTGCCGCGTGTTGCTAAGCAGTGCAGGCACTCGCCGTTCTCCTGCTCGGTTTCCCCAGCCCTGTCTTCCTCGGGTGGTAGAAATACATTTTAATATCCGAGTAGCCGCGCAACATTCTGTATTATACCATTATCTCCAGGGGGGCAGGGAAGATTGCAAAGCACTTGGCGTTTAACACCCACATATGGCTAACACCATGGGCTGTGTGCTGATAAAGATGGGGTAATTAAAGTTTATTTTTTTTTATAGACTAATCTCCCAAGCATGTATTTATGAGCCTGATTTAGAAACATCATATTACCAAGAGCGCGGGATATTTGTGTTGCTCGTAAATCCATACGTGTTCTGAACATACCTTTTTTTTTTTCTTCCTAAATTTAGGCAGCACTATCAATATTAAAAAGAAATGAGCTCGAAGTTTTGTTGGTTATTTTCCCCACCTTGTCCTTTAGGTGGGCAAGGGAAAGTGTACAAAGCAGCAAGTAATTAACTGCACGAGGAAATGATATTTCAAAAGAGACACGGTGCATTTGGAGGGGCTGTTTGCAGAGTGTTTACACCAGTGGCTTTGAATTTATCTTCATCTTGCAGCAGGTGCAAAATCTTAAGGGGAACGTGGTGCTTTGCAAGCTGCTTCTGAGCCGTCTGCAGAGGGACCCGCATCTTCTCAGGGAGGCTGGAGCCAGGCTAATTGACACTGGTGTTTAAGTAGAGAAAAAAAATCCTGCGTGGGAAAGGTGGTGGTGACAGGAGCCCCTCTGACCACAGTCCTGGCTACTCCTTTTGTCTTCCAGTCTAATTACACTGCCATTAATTGGATCCCTAGCAGGAAGCATCTCGGGTATGATTCTGCACTAAAACGGAGCAGTTTGCCTTTCTACTTCTCCGTCCCTTGCTCTCACACTTCTCCCTGTTTGGAAAGAAGCATTTCTTCTTATTCTTCACGCTCGTTGTGTGTCGTGCCCACTCCTCAGGCACAGGCTCCCCGGGTCTGCCGCCCCCCGGGAACCCCCATGGGCCATCACTTTCCCCCCAAAACAGCCCAGATGAGCACTCGGGCACCTGCTCACTCTGTTGCAACCATCCCAAATGCGACAGAAACATGTTTAATTAAAAATATAGAGAGTATGTATTACGGTTGAGGAATCTAGGAAATTAATTTGGTCGCAGCTGTGCCCAGTCACCACCTTCCTCTTGGGCTTTTTGGACCCCACGAGACCTAAAAGAAGACTTGCGTTGGGTGCTGAGGCTCTCGGGGCTCCCAAGTCCCATCAGCTGCCCATGAAGGTCTTGCATTCCCCACCAAGCTTCCTCCTCTTGGTAAAGGAGGTTGATACCAGCTCGTTTGGTGCGCCTGGGTTTGCAAACCTGCACTTCAAACACCTCCCTGAAAGCCTGGAAAGACAAGAGCAAGCTTCAGCCAGGTAGAGCTCCCATCTGTAGCACTGTGGTTTATGTAGTCAGTTACTGAGCTGGGTTTGGCTCCTCTTCCTCTGCCAAGGAAAGAATGAATCATTTTCTCACCTCTTGAACAGAAGCGTGAAGCCCTGGTGAACCTGCTGAGGTTAGTTTGGTTAGCAGTGGTTTGCTAAGAATACGTTTGCTTGTGGTTTTAGAGGCCTGGCATGAAGCTGTTTATCTCCAGATGGGTGTTTAAGTGCAGCACAGGAATGCTGCTGCTGGAGCAGCAGTGGTCTCAAGAGCAGGCAATGGGATGGAAAACGGGAGCCGTGTCCCTCTCTTTAAAGAACGAGGGAAGGATCTGATTTTCCAGCAGCCTCCCTTCAAACCTGGCAGCAAACTGATCGTGAGCAATAAAGAGCTGAGCTGGAAATCCAATTTCTGCTCAAGCAGAAGACCCGTTGTTTTGGTTCGGTTGGTCAGAGCCAGTGTCAGGCAGTTCTAGAGGTCAATAATTAGCGCCGTGATGGAAACGAGTGGGGAGCGGGAGGCAGGGGAGCAGGGAAGGTACTTACAGGAGACTTGTAGCCCGTTGTCCCTTTACTTGGGCAGCCAAGCTCAAACTCGTTGAGCTGTAATGGGCGTTTTTTCTGTTTCAAGCTTCTGTGCCCCTCTCCTCTTAGTCACGGGGAAAGAAGCAGCCACGTGGACCGATGGGGGTGGGATCTCCCAGATCCTAATTCCTCCAGCTCCACTCCAGCTGCAGGATGGTGAAAGCTGCCATTGTACCTGTGATTCAGGCTCTTTGTGAAAAGGGGATAATACTCATCTAACTTGTAAGGGATTTGTGATTTAATGTTTGCAAAGCACTTTAAGACCTTGAATTGAAAGGTGATTTATAATGGTAAAATCCAGTGTTCTCTGGTCTATTGTATACTTGGCTGTGTCCAATTATCCTGATGGAGGCTTTTTTCCTTGTTTTTTTCTTTTTTCTTCTTTTTTTTTCCCTCTTTTTTCTTTTTACATTCGCTGATATCGACTTTAAGCAAACACAGGGTTTGTGGCAGGCACAGTATGCCCAGCGAGAGGATGAGTTTGCCTCCCAAGGAGGTGCTAACTTATGCTGATGATATGAATAAAGATTGGGAAGAAAAAAAGGGGAGCACAAGGTGAAGGGCACAGGAGATCGGCAATAAAGCTGTGAAATAGGGGTGGGAAGGCAGTTTAGATGATGCATGCATAAGGAAAGAAAAGATGCTTCATAAATAATCAATTTGCTGTTGGTCGCAGTGATGGGGGGTATTTGCCAGAAGATCAGCCACCTCTCCTGTCCTGCAAATGTTGGTTGGAGCATCCACTGTGCAGGCTTCAACTTGCAGCGGGGGATGCTTTGGTGGAAAACACAGGTTGTGCTGAGCATGAGATCCCTGCCCTGGCTCCAGCATCTCTAACTCCGGCTTCGGTCAAATTACAGGGTGTACAAGCGCTAACTTGCTGGATGTATTTCCCACTCAATTTTCAAACTGATGCTTTTTAAATCTCGTTGTGCTGATGAGGTGATAAGGGCCAGGGAGCAAGGAGGGGAGAGGCTGAATCAGCTTCCAAAAATAAAGAAGTGTCCTCGCCCAGATCCTGAGCAGGGACACAGTCAGGTCTGCTGGGAGCTCTGTCTCAGCCGCACCGTAACAGCCTGCGCAGCGGCTGGAGTTCACTGCTGGTCCGTGCCCTCTCCTTGGCATTGCTGTGCTCCCCAAGGGGTTTTTAATCAGCCCCAAGCACTGGAGAAGGGAACCGGCTGCTCTGCGAGGTGTCTGTCGTTAGTGCTGATGCGAGGTGTGGGGCTAGGTGGCTGGGGGGGATGCGGCGCAGTCGGAGCAGCGGTGGGGCAGTCCCCGGCGCTGGGCAGGGAGGGACCAGTGGTGCCCCAAGGATGCAGACACCAGGGCTGTTCCCTTCTTGGGCATTGGACACCTGGTGATGGGGTAGCGGTGGCCTGGGGACAGTTTCTCCTGGTGATCTCCATCAGAGGAGGGTGTTTTATCTGGACACGTGGGCACACCTGGCCTGTGCCAACAGGAGCATCCGAATCTCCTGGGGCAGCCAGGTCTCTCCTGATGACTCTGTTGCCCAGCTTCACTCCCTTCCCTGCGGAGTTTGGGGATTTCTCTGTCCCACCCAACTGCATTGACAATGATTCAGTCATTTTCACACCACACTGCTCCATGAGGGTTTCCCCATGGGTTTGTACCTGCTGCTGGCCTCTCTAGACCCACGGATGCTCAAGCTCCTCATTGGCTTGTTGAATTTTACCTAACACTTCAAAAAAAAATCCAGATGAAATAAAGCCACCAAGCGAGCTTGGCAGAGTGTGCAGGTCTGAGCAGAGCCGTGGGGTGATGGGATCCCCCCAGCCCCATGGGATTATTCCTTCATGCAGGAATCCGTTAGCCCTGGTGCCAGGCACATGGCCTTTGAGACGAGGGATGGCAGTCCGAGGGTGACCCACGTGCCATGTGGGTGCCCGCTGGGGACCAGGGGGGGCTGGGCACCTGCTTTGGCAGCTGGCTTTTCTGTGTCAGAAAATATGAGCTGCTTTGATGGAGATGCCTTGAGCCTCTACGCCTGACAAAATAAAACTTGTTTTGTGAGATCTCCTGCCTGTCAAAAGCAGCTGGCTCCGTAGGTCACTTTGTTGTTCAGCGTAGTCCCTCTGTGATGAGTGAATATATGTATTTGCGTAAATAATTAACACTCGCCAGTGCTATGTAACGTCTACAGGTGTAGATTCCTCCTGGTGTTAGGGGAAAGCGAAAGATGCCACGGTCCAGGCAGTCCTCAGATTTGGCTTGATTATTTTTTGTGACTTGATGAGATTTGCCAGGTGAACCAAGGCTGATGAGAAGTGAGGGCATCTTCGCCGGGGGAGCCTGGCAGGGACGGTGAACAGATGAGGGGCTCCCAGGGAGAGGGTCTGTACAGGGCCCTGAGCAGGTTTTCTCCCTGCTCTAGGAAAATACAGTCCCCGGGACTGAGGTAGCTCGGTGAGTGAAACAACATGAATGTTAAAACCCAGCCAAATAAGGCATGATGGGAATGATGGGGTTTGCAGACCTCAGGAGCTCTTCCAGTGCTGCTGAGCTGACGTCTTTGTTTTCGGTGCCTGCCCTTCCCCAGGGCTGGGGCTCTCCTGCATCTGCGCAGGGACGGGGGGAGGCCGAGCAAGGCCCTGGTACAGCTTTGCCTTTTGGCCACCCACCCCTCTCTCTGCCTTCCAGGTTCGATGAAGAGCCCCGTCAACAAGACGGCGCTGACCCTGATCGCGGTCAGCTCCTGCGTCCTGGCCGTGGTGTGCGGCTCCCAGCTCTCCTGCCCGCTGACCGTCAAGGTGACGCTTCACGTACCCGAGCACTTCATCGCGGATGGTAAGACCCTCGAGGGACTCGGACCCCCCTGCCTCACTGGGTGTTTGGGACATGGGAAATTCCTAAAGAGGAATTTCGGCTGCGTTCGGCTGCAGGGATCCCCCTTTCCCAGAGGAGCAAAGCACATCTGCGAGCCCGAGGCCAAAATCCCAATCATGTCTTTTATTAATATTATTATTATCTTCACTAACTGTGCGTAATGGATATTCCCATTTTCCTCCAAACTCGTTGACAAGCCCAGGGAACCTGCACAGACAGACAGCCTCCCGTCCTGCAGCAGCAAAACTGCTCATCCCAGCCCCTTGCGTCAGTGCAGAGTGAAATTGCTAGGGTTTGAGCAAAGGCAAAGATGCTTTGAAAAATTAGACAAGGGCTGCTGTCACTACTTATTGCTTTCTCCAACTGGGTTCCTTGCGTATGTTGTGTTTCACTGACCTTTTCTTTATAATGTGCAGCGAGCATCAAGTGCAAGTTTTCTGTAACACGAGGGCAAATTTCATTTTCTTCCAGCAGACGGGACGCATTATTCAGTCTGTTCCAATTCCTCGTCTCACTGCTTGGGGTGTGCAGAGGGGGCACTTTTTCTCTGCCAGAAGCGTGCTGCATGGAGCCGGTACATCACCAGGTGCTGGGGTGTCCCAGCACGGCCGGCCCTTGTGCAGCCCCCCTGCTTTGGGGGCTGGGATGGAGAACAGCTTTTGGGGGAATTAACATTTTGGTGGGGGAGGTGGATGGTTAAAGAGGTGCAGCGGCACGCAGCAGCAGGGGGTGATGGCGGGGGGGCTCAAGCCATCACCCCGTCGTGGGGAGGGACTCACCAGTGTGTTTGAAGTGGGTTTTGGCCCCGCTAAGAGTGATTTCTTCTTGGCTGTGATAAACACCCGTAGGGTGTTACCTGCACTGCAGCGCTGGCAGAGATGAGCTCTCCCCAGCCCCACTGCTGGCCCTCGCTGCCTCCTTAACCCCACTCTGTGCCTGCACCTGACGATGCCGATGGGATGGGTGTTGTGTGCGCTGGGTTGATGCTCCCGTGCTGGGGTGTGAGGCTGCCTCTGCTCTGATCCCCGAGGACGCTCCTTAGCTGCTCACTCTGGAAATTACAACCCAGTCTTGGGGTACGTGAGCTACCGCGGTGGTCAAAGCTCGGTCCTTAAAGGAAAGAAGAGGAGAGCGTCTACTTTGTGGTCTCAGGTTGGAGGAACTGAACATCAGTGGAGTGGAAACATGAAAAAGTCATGACTTGAAACAAGGGACTTGTTTACACATTGACCTGTTTCTGAAAGGCTTTAAGGATTGTCCAGGCTGCACATAAATATTCTGAAGTCTTCACAGATCGTTATAACGAGTAACTGGAGAACAGAAACTGGTTTTGCACTTGGGAAATGAGGTTGCTCCAGTGTTAACTCGTGTCCCTTTGAGATGAGCACTGGCCAGTTCATTGCTCGGACTGGGAGTTCACAACTGGTTTTGGTACTTGCTGAAGGTTGGCCGGGAAGGCAGTGATGGGGTTAGCACCTCGGCACTCTGCTCCCGGCCTGTGGTTCTGGGCCAGGGAAGACAGTGTGTCCTCAAAGAAAATAAAACAAAATGTAATGTGACTCTGTAGAATGAAAGTGAAAAGCTGAGCCTGTGCTTGTCACCAGGAAGGGGGTGGCAATGCAAATTATGCAAATATGGAGAACACTCGAATGGAAATGACAATGAAATACCAATAAAACAGATTAATATCCTTGAAACTGGGGGAAATGGGATGATCTCCAGTCACGACTTAATGACTTTTCTGAAGAGAAAGTGGCAAGAGGACTGGTAAAAACGGCTTGGAGAAGAATTAAAATGAGCTTTGTAATGAAACTGTAAAATATAATTACAAACTGTGAAAACTTTTTTAATATTTTTTATGAGAAACAGTCAAATTCTTCACATAGAAGCAGCCAAGGCATTTTGCAGTGGCTATCACTTTTACTGAAATCTCATCATTTTATGTGATGGCAGAGTCCCCTGCCTGGGAAGAGAAAAGCTCTTAAAGTTGTTTCTTCTTTTTGAATAACAACAAATCCCAAGGCAGCACCCAACTGGCAGCAAAATATTATAAAACATTTAAAGACATCACAGAACTGAGCTGGGTTGGGAAATTTTAATGATACCCAGGAAAAATGTGGGTGGCTGTGTTTGCAGAGGCTTGGCACCCGGACTCTCACGCTGATGGAAAACAGGGGGACGGGCTCCTCCGTGCCGATCTCCTGGGTGGGTTTAAAGCTGCTTCTTTTGCCTGGGTGCAAAAGGGGGATGTGTGGGCAACCCCACGTGAGCGAAGTGACGGCAGAGCTGATGTCTTTGGCCCAGCCGAGGCTGGGAGCTTTGATCTGTCTTAAACCAGCCTCTCACGTGGTACTTCATGGTGCACACCATGTCTTGTAAATGCTGGCATGCACTTAGTCTGGTTCCTGAAGCTGTTCTCTTTTGTATTTTGCATGATGATAAGGCAGGCTCTGCGAGAAGGCAGGGATGGTGCATTCACGGGAGATGATCTCATGCGAGAGAAGGATGCCCTCTCATTCCTTTTTGAAATGCCGTATTTCAATAGATGCCAGTAGCCAAGGAAAATCTTAAAGCAAAGCAGCTACTAACACCTCTGCTGGAAAAGCCAAACAAAGGCAGAGGCAGAAAGAAATTCCTCTCCTACCAGATGAAAACTCATCTTTGAAGGAAACTTTAAATAGACACCAGCCAGCTCCAGCACACCGGGAGCCAAAGCCATGCAGGGGAGGTAAAAGCCCCACCAAATATCCCCAGCATTGTAGGAAAGCAGCTTTCCTCTCTGCACAGAGCAGCGGCATTAGGGAAGGAAGCTCCCAACCCCACTGGAGTCCCAGCAGGGGAAGGACTGGGACCAGAAGCCAAGCGGCAGCAAAGGCTGGGAGAATGTATTGCAAGCAGCAGCAGCATTAACAACCAGCCTGTCTCTATTGCCCTTATTTCTCTCTCTAGGCTTGTTTTCCTCCTTTTGTTCATTTGATGGGGTTCTCCCCCACCCTGCTCCTCTCCCCTCTGGGCAGTTCTTGCCTGGTTTGTAGAGCTGCTCTGCCTCCGTGTCACGGGGCGGCCAAATCCTGCAAAGCCGTGGCTGGCGGGGAGGGAGGGAGGGGAGCTCCTGGCCCTGGGCAGCAGGTCGGTGCCTCTAAATCTTCTCTTAGGGTGCAATGGTGGGAGCATCCTATCTCCTCCCTTCTGCTGCTCCAGGGCATCATGTTTTGGGGCAGCCTCTGCCCGTGCTGAGCAGAAGGCGTCGTTCTGATTTCGGAGACGGCTCGGATTTATAGGAAGACTTGTAGTGGCTTTTATGAGGATATGGAAATGCAAAGCATTATTTAACAGACCCTTTAGCAGTGTCAAAGGGGGAAGAAAGGAAAAAAAGCCCCTCCATCTGAGCAATAAAACCCCTTATGAATATGTGAGCCACTCAGCTCTACACATTCAATAGCTGTTTTTTTTTTTTTTTTCTTTCTTGTAAGTAATCATTCAAAAAGTAGAGATACAGCAACGGGAGCAGCTTGCAGGAAAGGCAGGGCTGGAGAAAGATACCCTAGAGGACTCAGCCTGGAGTACGTCCTTGCTGCACAACAGTTTGAAATATAGTATCAATTAAAGCTTCCCATTTTTACAGCCTGCAAAGAGGTTATATATGGTGTGGGTGGATGTTTGTATGTGGATACTTTAGTGGGAGAGGTAGGTGAGATCCTCCAGTGCGTACAGAAGGAAGCAAGAGCTACATTTAGCTTGGGGCTTGTAGGGCTTCGTTTTATAAGTGGAAATAAAGTAAAGGGCATAAAGCAGGTTTCTGTCACTTCAAAGACATCTCAGGGCATTCACAACCTCCTTCCCTCCTCTTCTGAGACGCACGCCAGAGGAGATGTGGTAATCTCTCTCTCTGCAGCCTTGCTGCCCGGCAGGTCGGCGAGCAGAGGCACGGTGGGTGCTGGCCCCACGGCGGGCTCGGCTCCAGCCGCTGCATTTCGGTTTCGGCCCTCCTGCACAGGTGGATAAATCCCCCCGGATGGACACTGCCCTGCAAGCAGCGCGGGGAGAAAAGCAAACCCAGTCCTAGCCCATGCAAAACCAGTAGAGCAGCGGGAGGTGGAATTGCCACTCGAGCCCGTGCTTTGGGTTTGAGTGTCTGACAAGATGGCAGAGTTGGAAGAAGCTTCTTTGTGGCTTTTTTTTTTTTTTTTTTTTCCTTTTAAGCTTCGTGTGTCTGCGTCTGCCTGTCTGAACAATGACGTTCTGTAATTGTCATGCAGCTGATCGGTAATTGTTTCATCTGAAGATGATTTCCTACCTTCCCCCACCACTGTTCCCTCCAAGATTCAGTGGAATTGGATGCTGCTATATTTGCAGCTTGTGTTAATTTTCCCTGGAGATTGCTGGAGCTCTGCAGACTGCAATTGTTGGACTCGCAACAACTTCTCATTTTGGTTTTAATTAAATGTGTTGCTTTAAATTGTTTGCTTTTGACATCTCCTGCTCAATCTTCTGCAGCCCTCAGAGGTGACCAGGCATTAGCTTGTGTCCTCAGGCACTCGCCCGCGCGTGTGCTCAGCACGTGCTGTGCATGTGGCCGCAGAGGGATGAGCAGCGGGAGGTGGGGGACCAGCTCCTTCCCCATTCCTTCTTACATCGAGGAAAAGCTGGAGATGCTCTTGCATTTACACATGAAGCATCTCATGTTTATACCAGCAGGATGGAGAACTGGATCTTATCTCAAAGGTATCAGAGCTTTCAGAGTTGCTGCCATTGGGGTCCCCCATGCTCTCCAGCTGGTCCCTGCCCCACTAGACCCATCTGAAATCAATAGAGGGAATTTGCTGGCTCGAAATCAGATTCTTCTTGTGCTGTTTTCTCCCCCTGGAGTTATTCTGCTGCAGAGGTGCCTGTTTTGCTGTACAGAGACCTGGGTCAGGGCTTTGGTAGAAGCAATGCTTTCCCCTTGCAGATGTGGTGCCAGGTCTGGCTGCCTTGGACCCCGTGTATTTCTGGTAAGGTGGCCGTGTCTGGGGGGCAGCTTTGCAGATTACATTTAATTCCATGAGCTCTTAATCACCAGGTCACCTCCATGTCTGTACTACAATTCACTCCTGTTTTCGTGCCTGCTTGGCTGGTAAGAAAATGTGAGCAAATGGCTGCAGCGTTACCAGACGTGAACTCTAAATATTAACATGAATTTATAAAGTGTATCAGCATGGATCAAAGGGATTCCAAGACGCTTTTACAGTGCGAACGCTCTTTGCATGAAGAACTAATAAGATTCCGGAGGCTGAAGTACATCATGTTTTTATCGTGCCTCTGACAGGCTTGTGATCCTGCGCTCAGCTCTTCCCTGTGCCGGCCCGGCTCCCCTGGCCACATGCCTGCTGGCAGCTCGGTTTGCTAAGGGAAGGCAAATGCCTCATCCTTTCTCCTTTGTAGGATTTATTGGGTTCAGAGCAGGGGGGGATTGGTGTTGATATTTGGGTGGTGTCAGCAGGAGCCAGTTCAGAGCCAGCAGCTGTTGCATCCCGAGAGAGGCAGGATGTGCCCAGCACAGGGGAGGTGGCATCTAGTGCCTGCTGAGCTTCTACCAACCTCGAATTTGGGAGGGGTGGGGAGGGAGGGCTGCAGTAAGCCCCCGTGTCTTTGACCAACTAGCCTGCTTCCTATGGAGAGACGCAAACGTTGACCTCTGCATCTGCAGGATGAGACCCTGCCTGCTTGCACCGTGGTGGTGGGGCAGCCCCAGGAAGCTGGCTTAGGCCACACTTGCTTTCAAACAAGAATTCATGGGATACCTGCAGCAGCAATGGTGCAGCAATGCAGTGAGGATTTTTGGAGGCTGCGTAGCTAGGAACCTGCTACTTCATTGTTCTCCCAACAGGTAGCATTGCTGACGTGCAACCTCTCATGTGAGGAAATTTTCAGGTGCATTTCATGGTGAGTGGGTGGTAGCTCACCTCGGTCTGTGGTGTATTAACTTCGCACATGCTGCCTCGTGGTTGTGTTTTCTGCCATCATGGGAGGATGTTTGGCCTTGGTGCTGGCTGGAAAATCTCCGTTCACACACACTTCATGTTTTTTAAAGCTTATCATAACTCATCCGTCATATACTTTGCAATGTGATTAGATTTAGGCTGGATTTACTCAAACTCTTGTCCAATATCTAGAGAGCATCACTGAGAAGGAGCCCCAGGCTGGAGCGTGGGAGTTGGGAGATATGGAGCATTAAGGAGAAGCTTTTCTTTAGGAGTCTAATTTCTGTCTCAGCTATTGCTGGCCTGGATGCCTACTGAGGACAGAGATGTGCTGTTACTAACACCTGCACAATTATATTGTCTAATTATGCCATGGGAGATCTTGTTGCAGCGTGAGCTTGACCACAAGGCAGGGGTGGGAAGATGCCATCGCGCTTGGTTTTGGTAAAAGCTGGCCGAGTCATCACCTGCTGTGTAAAGTTAAATATGTGTGTTGCTTGTCAGAAGTTCAGCCCTGATGAAATCAGGACTGACTGCCAAGAAAACCCAAAGAAAGAGTCTGTCAGAATTATCAAGAAAGTGCAATTTAACAATTAAAATGTAACCCTGCTCCTCCCACAGGAAAGATGCTTCTAGTCTGAGCTATAATTACATACAGATTTGTATCACTAATTTGCTTCTGCTTTGCCAGAGTGAAAAAGCTCTGGCAGGATTGACAGCGTTTCTAAGGAATGGGGGTCTCTGGGTCTGATCGTTAGCGGGCTGGGGAGCGCTGGCGTGAGCAGCCCACGGCCGAGCAAGTAATTCATGTGCTGAAAATACACCCTTGAGTCGGGCACCATGCGCGGTCTAAACTGGACGCACTTCGGCTAAAGGAAGAGTAAATGAAAGGCGTGTCTGTAGGCTTTTGTTGTTTTGAAAACTTGTTATAACTTTCTGTTTAAGCATTGCATCTTGTTCAAGAGAGAAACCATTTGAAAAACACAATGACGTGGATAGCCTGGATTTTAACCTCATGTGACACTATCCCTGGCTTCAAATTAGAATATAGACTTAAGAGTTTGACTTTGAAGAATTTAAATTATTCCAAAATTACCTAGTTTTGCACTGAGCAGGAGAAGGGTGGTAAAGCTGAGCAGGGCATTAGGCTGTGGGTGCGATCCTGCACCAAGCCTGGTTTGCTTGCTTGCAAGCCTCATTTGCTATGTGTGTCCTGGACATCCAACATCTGTCTGGTGGTTTTGCATTTTCTGAAAGAAATTTAAGAATCAGACATTTTCATTACCTGGGACCGGGACAGAAAAGCAAGAGCTGATCAATATAAAGAGCTGATAGGGGAGGAGTTGTCTCTTTGGGAAATGTTCTTTCAAGTTTAACAAGAAAAAAAAAAAAAAAGATCTCTGAAGAAATCACATAGGATTATTCTTTGTACCTGTAGAATAGAGCAAGAGGGATAATCCTTCCTCTAGTGTTTAAAAAAAAAATCTAACAGGATTATAATTGTATGACAGTGTAGGGATGGATACATTAATAGCAACCTGTAGTATGACCTCCCATAGCTTTCCAACACAAAATACTAATTTTAGATGAAAAGGAGTTTCGTTGGCCAAGAAACAGTGAATGGACCAAAGAAGACAAAAAGAGCAGAGGGAGAAAGAAATAGAAATTCTTCAAGAAAAATTATTTTTTGATCTTTTCCCTTGGGAAAAGAGGGAGAGAGAGGGAAAGGAAAAGCCAAACCCTTTTGGCTGCTTTTTGGGCACTTTGTTCTTTTCCCTTGTTAGATATCTCTTCTGAGCTGTTTTATCCTGTTGTGTTCTGGAAAATGATTTTTGAAATGTCAAAACTTCAAGCCTCTTTTGTCAAGGCTTAAGCAGTTCCACTGAACTTTGAAGGAGACCCCAGCGTGAGAGACATGAACTTTTGATGATGCCTTAACTGATCTGGCTTTGATCAGCGTTGGAGGAGGAAGGGGGGAGTGTGGAAAAACACACGCATACAAACCCCAAAGAAATCAATCTCTCAAGGTGCTGGTGGACCTTGTGGAGCCGGGAGATGGCTGTGTAGCTGTGTACTGGTGTTCTCCATGGCACTACAGTGCTGCTCTACAGTGTAGACTGGCTCGTAAAGCCAACAGTGCTCAAGGGATGTGTCCTACCAAGGGGGTGTCTGGGAGGTGGTGGTGGTGGTGGGTGGAGAGCTGCTATTTCACTGTTGTGTTCCCTTGTTTGGTTGACACTGTACTACTGATGGTTGTTTTACCCTGAGGCCTGAATGTCTCCATCCAAGGGTAACGTTTTGAGTGGGAAGCTCAAAACTTGTGTCTAGGAGGACACGTGGGAGGGGCTGGGATTGACAGCAGGGTGGCAGGGTGGACGGTCTCTCTGGGTATCTTTGGAGAGTGTCTCTGCTGGGGTCTGCTCCCCAGGGTCCGTGGGCAGCGACTGTAGGTGTGCCTCAAACTGGGTGCGGGTGTGGGGGCGATTCGGTGGGGTCTGAGGTCCTTTAGGCAGGTTTCAGAGGGTGGTTCCAAGCAGGGTCTCCCCACCACTGCCCCGGCGATGTGGACCCCTCGGGTTCCCCATCACCCCCCCCTTCCCTCCTCCTTAATTTATCTCCATTGAGAGAGTGCACATTGGTGAAAACAAACCTGGCTGATGCTTCTGGCAAGCTAAAGATGTTTGAAATGGCTCTTGCTTAGAAAATGTTTGTTCTTGGTAGTTTCTAAAAGGATTTGATACTCAACCTGCCCTTCCTGAGCTTTTCAAGATGGTTTTGATAAGTGCACGTTGGTGACTTTTGAAAACTGTTTTCTATGTGTGGATTCTTTGAAAATAAAGAGAAAAATTGTGTGAAAAGGCTTTGAAATCTTCTGAATTTTAGCTTTCAAAATATTTGTAAAACGCCTTTTCCTGTTATTTTTTTCTTATGCAAGCTATAAAGGGATCAAGGTTGGGATGTTTGTTTGTATTTTCAATGGGAGGGAAGGTGATGAGAGCATCTGTGAACACCTCTAAAAATCTTACCCAGCAGAGATGTGACACACTCAGCTTCAAAGATGTGAGAAGTTTCCTTGCTGGAAATTGTCCCCTCCCTCCTAGGAAGGAAGGAAAGTGTTTACAATTAACTAAAACCTTTCATTTCCCCAGGTTTGGTTTGGTTTGTTTTTTTTTTGTTTTTTTTTTTTTTTTTTTTTTTTGTTTTGTTTTGTTTTGTTTTGTTTTTTCCTTAGACTGAAGTAGGAAAGACTCCATTTTACATTGAACTTGAACTCAGGGATTCTGGATTCAAATGTTTTCACTTCTGCTTTTTTTTTTTTAACACTTTTGATATTGAGGATAATAGCTCAATCAGACTTACTAAAATCAATTAATTCATCTTGAAAATACCAGGACTTTTCTTTTTTAGTTAAGTTATGGTTGCATTATATTTGAGAAGGTCTTTCTCTGTACAGAATATGGCAAACCTTGATCAATTTGCAAATCATTTGCAGCTTCCCACATTTGTGGTTTTACATGGACACCAAAACACCGCTGACAGAGAAGTTACTGGCTCCTGGCCAGGTGTCGTATTTTGGTGTTGATTTAGGAGGTACTTCCATAAAGATATAGTTTTTCAGTTTTTATACTTCCAGCATCAGACAGGCTGGGTTATCCAAGGAAGATGAAGATTTGACAGCAAGGCCACGAATGTGCTTCCTCCTCCCCGAGGAGCAAAGTGTGTGGGGCTGGTGGGGAGCTCCAGAGTCACCCCCCCATCGCCCAGCCCAACCCAACCCAGCTCCTGGGCTGGGATGCTCTGCCAGCTCGAGTCACCTTCGTCTTTGTGAATACTAATTATATGACTATTTTATTTCTGATTTGCTTCTGTTACTTTCAGGCTGGCTGTATTTTAACTAGAAGTGGGGTTCATTAAGTAGGGATTTAATCGAGAGCTGGTGGTTTCACTCTTCAGTCTTTGGGTGCAGAGGGAGTTGTTTGTAGCTGAGCCTCAAAATGTGTTTATGTGCCTCCCAATCCTTGCTCTTTATTAGGGAACTACAAAAGTAAGGAAGAAAGCAAGATTGACAGGTTACTACGTAGACACATACACATAAATAGTAAACGCTCCCAATGGGTTCATGATGCATTTCTGTTTGGTAAAATAAACCAGCAATAGTTGTCATTGGTATTTAAAGCTGTCTTTAAATATTAATGGGAAAGAATGATAATTAGAAATAAAATTACGTGGCTCTAAGGTACTTCTTTGTGCTCAGCGTTTTGATGCTTTCCACTGGTGCTGTGGAGTTTACCCGGCAATTTATGGCTGCCGTGTGTCTGATTGAGATGTATCCTGCAGCCTTGGTGATACAGGCTCCTGCCTTGCTGTGTCTCCAGAGCAGCTGGATCCGGGTTGTCTAATTTTCATTTGCTTGAAGAGTCAGTAGCTTGACAGCCTCCATTGGCTTTGAGTGTAGAGAAGCGTCTGTGAATACGTTTATGGGGTATAAACAGTATAAATGTAGAAGATTTAAATTCATGTGAAATTAGGGCCCAGATATGTATGGCACTGAGATCTCAGGATGCCTGAAAATGGGGTCGCTCACTGGGATGCTTGACTTCAAGCTTTGCTTTTTTTATCCTCTGCATGGATAATGTCGCATGGGATGAGATTTAGAAGGGCTCCTTCTTGCTGAAGCATCAGTGATTCACTTCAAAAGGAAATCAGGAGTTTATGTTCAAGCAGGTTTGTGTGGGGTGGTTGCTGCTATGGGTTTTTTTTGTCCTACTTCTTTAGTTGCTTGGCTTTCATTGAGCTAAGATCTTATGCAGTGCTTAGGAAAATTATGTCCCAGTCCTTTACTAAGGGGTACAAGCCCTAAAGTTTCATGAAAATGCATCCTGGATCTATAGACTTGCCATCTTTGGATGATGGCTAAGAAGGATTTGAATCTTCAGATAGTGGTTGTGAATTTCTAGCACTTAGTGGAAGGAAGGATGTGGGTTCCTGGGCTACCTGACAGTTCCCCTTGCCTGCTCCTCTTTGAAGATTTCTTCTCCCCTGTTTTTAGAGGCTTTTACCCTGGTAACTTTTGCAAAACACCACTTAATGGCAGAGGTTTTTTGGCTCCCCTCTGATCTGTGCAGCACTATTATGGAGGCAGTCTTATAATCAATGTAATTGAAGATCAGAGTTAATGAGGACCTCTGTGCCTGCAAAATCCCCCAAGCGATGCTGGGCCTCAGATGTTAGATAAGGAAATGATTGGGCTGAACTGAAAATCTATTTGGCTAATTAGATGATGCATATTCCCAGATGCCAGTGGGGAAAAATACATTTCACAAAATAAAGAAACGTAAGATTTTGTAAGAAAAGATTTTTGGCAGGAATTCACTTGTAACTCTCAGGAGGGAGAGGGTGAGGGAGTGTCTGACACGAGACCACTCATACAAGAAGTTGTGTGTTGGGCCAATTCACTCACCTTCAACTAAAGAACTGAAGGGGCAACAGCCCGTGCTGCCACTGCCCATCCGTGTCCTGCGCCTGGCATCCAGGCGTCTCGCGGACACCACCCGCATGGGCTGGGGAAGCGACGCTCCGATCTGGCAGATGAGAATAATTACATTGCTCCATATTTCTGCAGAGATCTGGGAATCAAATCCAGTATCTCGTGACGGTCAGTAGAGTAGGGGTAGGGGAGTGCCTGGGCAGAGAAATGTCCCAGCTGGTGGACCGTGCATTGTATGGAGGGGAATGGTCAAATTAAGTCCTTTGGGTCCAAGTGTTGGTGAACTCGTTATTATTTTGCTGATCTTGATATCACAGCAGCTCCTGAACAGTAGAGTGTTCTGATATTGGGCCAAAACACACATTTGTTTGGGTATTTTTTTTAATTTTTACATTCACCTTATGCACTTTTTTCTCACCCTCCAGGCAGCAGCTTCGTTGTGAGCGAGGGGAGCTACTTGGACATCTCCGACTGGCTTAATCCAGCCAAGCTGTCCCTGTACTATCAGATCAATGCCACGTCCCCCTGGGTGAGAGACCTCTGTGGACAGAGGACCACTGATGCCTGTGAACAACTGTGTGACCAAGAGACAGGTAAGGGAAGTGTGAAGACATTGCAAAGCTTGGAGATGTGAGGGAGAAAGTTTGTCTCTGGGTACTTCCATGCCTGCCCATCTCACCTCTGCATTAGCCTGGTGTTAGGCACAGAGAACCAAGAGGGGTACCAGCAGGGTAACAGTGGTGACCCCCATCAGCAGAGTATAAAGAAAGTGAGCACAAGTCTGGGATTTCAAAATGCTGGACCTATCAGTTCTTTGTTGTGGCAGCTGTAGGTGTGTGGAGTTTATCTGCTTCTGAGTTGTGCTATTTTGTTGTCCAGTCTGGAAAATCTGCTCATGAGCATGCCCCATCTCCATCCCTTTTCTTTTTTCGCCCATTCCACCACAGAGCACCACGTTTCTCATTGGTGCTTCTGCCTGATGGTTACCTCAGTTGGATCTCTCCTCCAACCCTTCCTCATGGAGTTGTGAAGTTGTCGTGGTTTGGGCCTGATTGGCAGCCAACCACAATGCAGCACCTCTCTCTCCCTTCCCCTCCGGCAATGAGAAGGGACAGAGAGCCAGGCTTGGGGTCCGAGATAGGACTGGGATGGGGGAAAATCCCCTTTTATGATCACGAGCAAAAGGCAGACTCGTTAGGGGAAGAAAAGTCTGCCATCTTTCCTCATCTGTCAATGACCTTTTTGCTGAGCGTGTTCTGCTTGCACGCCAAGGCTGCCCCTGTGAAGCAGCAGCCAGCCCCTCTGGGACTCCGAGATGTGGGCCCGGGCAAAGGAGAAGCGTCATCTTTCCTTTTGGCCTACATGCTCCTGGGTGACAAATGGGGATCCTGGAGTCTGCAGTGAGCTGGGAACACAGAAAGCAGCAAACGTGCAACTAGTGAATGAAGGCAGGGGGTCTGCATGGGTGGGAAGTGTGTGACCCCAGCCCATGCTGGCCCTCAGGAGGTGACATCTCAGCTGGTGCGGGTGACAGGACCTCGCATGGGAAGGTGGCTCGGGGACTCTGCTGGTTTTTTGGCATGCAGGGTGTGCCATGCCCTCTGCAGCAGTGAGCATTGCTCCTGCCCCCGGGACCTCGCCTCGTGTGGGATGCCTTCTTGGTGGCCTGGAGACAAGTGGCCCTGTTGCTCCGGGCATGTTCTGCATCCAAAGAGCACACAACTCGCCCATCCCCTTGCAGAGAAGTGCCCAGGTTAGCCCTGGCTCTCCGCGTGAGCTGCTTTCTTCCTTTCTTAGCAGTGAGAGTTTCTTCACTACGTGTTTGTGTCCGAGACTCATGACTGTGAGTAGGGATGTTCGTTGCTGGTTTTGCCGGGGTTTGAAGAGCAATGGCTCACAGAGGAGAAGGCTTATTCTAAGCCTCCCATTGCCACGAACTGTGCCATTAATACAGGGCATTTTGAGAGGAGGAAATCCTTCAGAGTCTTGAATGCACCATGGGCTGGCAGCTGTGACCCTGTTCTCATCCCTTCCTGCTCAGCTGAGCTGCAAATACTGAACTTGGTCTTCTAAATCCATTTTCCTGGTAAAGACAATGTTCTCTCCTTCTTAGTACTCCTGTTCCTTAAGGCTCATCTGCACAGAGGCACTGGCAGGCATCACTGCAGCAGAATGATTGTGCTGGATGAATTTCCCATGGAAGCGAGTCCTGTGCATCCCCTACAGTCCCAAGGAGGGCTGGG
Organism: Tyto alba; assembly: GCF_018691265.1. Taxonomy (NCBI): domain Eukaryota; kingdom Metazoa; phylum Chordata; class Aves; order Strigiformes; family Tytonidae; genus Tyto; species Tyto alba. Next base: position 9,123,357 of record NW_024881273.1, read on the forward strand.
AGGTGGCAGCAGCCGCTCTGGCAGATGGAGATGGTGCAGGAGGAGGCTCTTCTCATCCAGATGTCACAGAGCAGAAGAATTGTTTCAGGCATCCGCGAAACGCAGCCACCTCCGCGGGAGAGGGAGGGTGCATTCAGCTGTCCTCTGGTTCAGAGGAGGAGGAGAGAAAGAACTCTGCCTCCAGCAGAAACCGCGGGGAGACCGTATGGAGCCAGGGTGTGACTTTCCCACTGGAGGAGCCCCGTGGGTCCACTCGCCAGCCCCACGCTGTCCTTGGCACCGAGCAGGGCTGGTTTAATCCTTGCACGGCCTCCGCTGCGAGGAGCGGCTGTTTTCCCGTGCCGGCCCAGCTGCTGCTCCCCCTGCGTCGCCAGCTCGCCGGAGCAGCTTGTCGCTCTCGCTGGGTGCCCCACGCTCTCGCAGGACGTGTCAGATCTCGTTTGCAGGGAAGGGAGCGACGCTCGTTAGCCCGGGAAGTGCTCTGCTCCAGCACCGCGCTGGATCCTAACCTCGCCAGCTGCTTTATGGCTCCTATCCCTGGTTCCCATCCTCCCTGCTTACCTGTAATGGGAGGTGAGGGAAAAGCAGCCTTGATCTGAAACATCAGGTTTCTCACCTGAAATCTGTCGATCGGCTTCTTCCCCCTCTTTCCAACCTGGGAGTTTGCACGTGGATAAAGCAAAATCTTTCCCCTGTCTACACTAGCTGGGTCCGCAGGGGTAGGGCAGGACTGGCTGGTGGAGCTGCTGATTTTCAGAGCCTAAATCTAAGACGCACTTGAGAGGTCCAAACTTCACAAGATCTGAGCAACCACCTACTGAAGATTAGACCTTTGGAAGTACATATTTGACACCCTACCCCAGGACGTAGCCCCAAGCGCTGCTTATGTTCATCACCATTGATCAGCCTTTAGCTGATGAGAAGTTTCCATGCCATGCTGGGAACAGACTGTAACTCTGTGATGCACTGCATGTATTTTTAGATTTATTTTTATTAATGTCATTCTATTTTTAAGGGTGATTTATTTTTATCACCATGAGAGACACAGGTCTGCAGTTTTACTGTGGGACATAAATCCCGCCTAGATTTCAACCTTTTCAGGTCAGGGATTTTATCATCTCTATGAGCATCCCAATCGATGGGTGCTGTGCTGTGCTGTGAGTTTTCCGTGCCCTCTGTCCTCTCGGGCTGGGTGAAGCATCCGTGAGGAGGATGGACTAAGGTTTGTCCTGTCTGGAGGATGAAAGCTTTGAAGATTCCCACTGAGAAGAGCAGCAGAGCCAGCTTTGAGGTCCTTCAGCACATTTGTAGCTAATCTGACTTCAGCCTTCCCCTCGGAGCCACTCTCCGTGGCAGTGTGGATACAGCCTTGTCCCAAAGCGTCCTTGCCCCAAGGTGTAGGCAGACCTCTGGGCAGGACTCGCCCTCAGTGACAGTGCCACGGGCTCCTGGCACACATTTGGACAGAGGTCCCCAGGTCACGTACGCTCTGTCTGGTGGGACTCGAGCTCTTACCCCTTTCCCTTTCTGAAGATGTCTGTTGGGTTGGAGTTTTATATAAGATCTGTCCGTACAACGTGCTGACTCATGACTCCAGCCACCAAGTACTACAGTATGAATAATAATCCTCACTGAAAACAGAGGCTCTGAAACATTAGGAAATGCCAAAATACATTTTTGCTTGCCTGACCTTAATTTGCCTTCCCTTGTGTCTTTGCCGTGTGACTCACTCTTTAATTAAATGATTGCTGCCCTCCTGACAAATTTCAAACTCGCATTGCAAAGCATCAGCTCATCAGGGCTTTTCAGAGGAAGCACCAACATCTGCACATGAGCAAAATATCATCTTTCTCCTTCCCCCCTGCCTTGGAAATGGCCGAGCTGGTTGGTCTGACGTGACCGCAAATACAGAAATAAATAGATGCTGCTGAGTGTCTTGCAGACGTGACACGGTGGCCGTGCCCCAGCCAGATGGGACAGGTACCTCGCCGGGGTCGGGATGCGTTCCTCGGCTGAAGGGGTTCAGCCAAAACGTCCCATCCTCTTGGCAGGTGCTGACTGTGCTGCTTGAAGCAAGAACAGGGAAGGTTTCTCATCTTCTGGGACTTGCAGTCAACTCTCCTTGCTCTCTGTATTTTGGACAGATGTGGAATGTGTTGCCAGCTCATACCACGCACTGGGATACCTCTGTATAAAATCCAGGAGTACTTGCTTTTTCACTGGCCTCCCTTACCAGCACTGGGAACATTTATGAGAGCCTCTGTTTTTGGCAGCATATGCAAATCCTGATTTGTGAGCACAATTACCTGCTTTGTATGCACAAAACTGATTCACTTGCACATTCTGCGGGCATCGCTTAAGAGACCTGCTGAAGAATCGGTCCCTTAGGGCCAAATGCTGGAAGAAACAGCCTCTGATTTTGTGCTGTCAGGCTTGCCGGAGCAGTGGCATAAACGAGATGGATAGCTACCTTGATTAGCAGGTGCAAATGCGTTGAATTTTTTTTCCTCCATCTATAAATCAGGCACTTCTCCATCTAAATTCTCTCCTTTGCATCCACAATTGATGGCACTCCCCAAAGCAATAGGCACGGGCTTGTAAGGACCAAATGAGATACGGTAGTGAAGGGTCTTTTCTGGAAATTGACAGGAGGGGAAAAAAAAAAAAAGGTTTCCATCATCTTCCAAATGGGCTAGTTTGTCACCAGAGCTGCACATGGTGTTCCTGTCCAGGTAGGATAGGGGCCTTGTGGGCAGGAGACAAATGAAAACAATTTTTAAACAGCCATTTTTTAAAGGCAACCTGTTAAGGGAATTTGGAGGTTGCAGAGCTGAGCATGTAAATCAGATGACCAACCTTGGTGAGGGTGTATTTGTGTTTATGAAAACAGCCGTTTTCTCCAATAGTTCAATTTAATATCATGCAGCTTTTGTGCACATCAAGTAATATTTGTTTGTTCTTGTGCACTTCTGCTATTTTCGCTGTTGGAGGATCCTAGTGTCTTTATTGACTTAGACTTTTATAAGATGAGGTTCTGTCTCTCTAAGGTATGGAGTTTAATAACTTGGTCAAAAACCATGTAATATACGATTTCTTTTCATGTGGCGGCACAGCTTGCTTTGTGCACCAAGCAGGGCAGGAGGCAGTTAACTCCCAAGCTAATTTAGCTTCAGGCTGAAGTGGTATACATAAACAGCAATCAAAATGCATGCCTGTGAGGGGGCTGAGTTAAGGTTATCTGTGCTGTCTTTACACTCTCATTTTCTGCCATTAGAGTGTTTAATCCTGCAGCTGCTAATGTTCTTGTAATGGCATTTCTGTGTTTGTCTAAAGACCACAGAGAGATGGGAAGAGGAATGAGTTCTGCAGTGTGGAGCAGCTCCTGGGCTCATCTCCCTGGCTTGACCTGTCCCACCAGCACTGCAGGAGGTGGCTTCTCACCCCACCCTGGCCAGCTCTGGGGCAGTGTTCACCCCAGAAGATAAGAGCCATGGCATGGCAGACCACCCTCGGTCCATGCTCGGGACCTCTTGCTGCTTCCTTGCATCAGCCATGCAGGTGTGCCCAGGGAGATCGTCCTTGGCGGCGTGCTGCAGGAGCTGAGCAGATGATAATGAGAATAAAATCTGTGCAGAGCGTAAACCCAGATGCAATCCTTGGAAGTTGAGCTTGAGTTTAAGTGCTGTGATGGGTCTGCGTGAAGAGGGTGACTTGCAGTGCGGGCAGAGGAGGGATAACTGTTGTATTAACTCCAGGTTTTCCCTGTCTCATTCCTCAAGAGCTAAACTGCTTTTGCTGAAATGGCATTTCCCGTCAGGATGAAGCAGAGACTCAGGCTTGGAACGTGCCATCCCCAAAGGACAGGGACAGCAGGTAGCAAGGGCGAGAAGAGAAGCTTTTCAGAGAGCCTCACCGGGAGCCAGCGCTGCCGCCGCAGTTGTCGGAGAAGCCACAGCCTCGGCCAGAGGCTAACCCTGACTCAAGCAGCAGCTCTCTGAAGATGCTTCATTTGTTCACTTAAGTTGGGAATTTAATGAAATATTAAAGTGGAAGGGTTCAAGGCCAGGCTGGATAGGGCTTTGAGCAGCCTGGTCTAGTGGAAGGTGTCCCTGACCATGGCAGGGGGGTTGGAACTAGACGGTCTTTAAGGTCCCTTCCAACCCAAACCATTCTATGATTCTATGGTTAAGAACCTTGTTCATCCTTGCCTGTGTTTAATTTTTTCCGAATTTCCTCAAAAGAGGCCCTTGCTCTGCCATCCCACAGGGGTACAGCAAACTTTAAGGAAGGATTTTGTTGCGGGCTTTTTAAACTTTCCTCTCACCCATACCTCTACTGCTGGGAAACCCTGGTGCCAACTCTTGGGCAAATGTGTGTCTTGTCCTGTCCTGGCGAGCTCACCCTTGTGCTGGCACTGCTGGGAGCCGCTCCTCCCCGGGGAGCTGTGCCGGGGCACCCGAGAAGCCGTGAGATGCTGTGCTCACACCTCCGGCAGCGGGTTTGAGGCCAGCACGGGGAGTGCTGCTAGCAGATAGTTTGATGTTTTCTTATATTTATTTAGGCCAGCCTGCAGGCAGAGCAACTCCCGTCTGTGGGAGGACTTCGTAGCTGAGATCTTTCCTGTGGCTCCCAGGGTTTGTGTTTCCCTGGTAGAGTAATCGAGCCTTGGGAGGAGGGCTGGCACCAAGGAGAGGTGTTGCTTTGGGGGGCCCATGGCACCTCCCTGTGGGTTTTTGCAGCTGGGTGGCGTGCAGGGGTGCAGCCAGATCTGCCTGCACTGGGGTTGCTGTAGGCGGGGAGGGAGACAGGTCAAGGCAGTGAGCATCACCCGTGGTTTGGAGATGGTGGTGGGGACCACTGGACCACGCCGTGCCCCGGCGGGAGCCCCACAGCCTCCTCTTGCCCCGAGGGTCCGGGGTGCTCTGCAGTGGGGAGGAAGAACAGTCTGTGAGAGGTGCCCGCGGGGTCACAGCAAACACTTCAGGTGGCTGAAGGACACAAGGTTTGAGGTTTGATTCACCCACGGCAGACTTTGTGCAGATTCTGGGTGAAGAGGTTGTTTCTTCGTGAGGAGCTCAAGAATGTTTTGCAAAGGTTAAACTGGCACAGGGCTTCCTCTGGACACGGACGAGAGTCTGAGGCCTCGACAGGTTCATTATGGGAGGTTGGTGGCGGTGGCCGTAGGAAGGATGGGGTGACTTGTGTCAATCTGTTGGTTTGTGCCACACAGCTGGTGCTCGGGGCTGGTGCTGGTGCTCCTGGACGTTGCCACCACCTCGGGAGGGACGCGTGGGGGGACGGCAGAGCTGGGGGCGGCACGGGGTGTCCTGCGTGGTGGCAGGAGGGTGGCCCATGAGCCCAACGTGGGAGCACCCAGGTCCCCTCTGCCCCAGCACGGGCTCCTGGGCTGCAGCTCCTACTGCGGGCAGTGGTGACAAGGGGACATTGCCCTTGCCAAGCACCAAGCTGGTGGCTGGGACAGCAGCACCTGGGTGGGAGACACCTTTTGCAGCCGCCTTTGCTCTGGGCAAGAGGTTTCAGGCCACGCAGCTCAAGCTGCTGATGGGGATGAAGGCTTTGCATCCCTGCAGCAGGGGAGGAGGGGGGACCCTCTAGTCCTCCCGCCTCAGAGCAGGCTGGTAACCCTGGAGATGGCTCCGCACTCGCCCAGAAGAGAGGGGCTTTGTGCCGCGGCCCCGCAGTGAACACTGGTGCAGTGAGGGCTGGCGGGGCGGGCAGCCACCGCGCTCAACGGCCCTCTCTGTTCGCCAAAAAATGCTTGGCCTCGCCGTGCCGCCCGGCGCCTGCCTCCCTCTGCGGAGCCTTTCTCCTCCGGTGCCGCGGTGGGTGGAAGGAGGAGAAGCAAGAGGCAGTGTTGGGGAGACAGCTGTGCTGGAGCTCACCCCGCTGCTGGGGTGGGGGCTCTGCAGGGAGGATCACCCGGCCAAGGGATGGCTGGGGAAGTGGTGCTGCAGCTTCCCGGCTCGCTGGCACCGAGGGAGCTTTGCTGGGGCTGGCGTGTCCCCCTGGGGGTGTGTGACCGGAGAGGAGGGGACCCAAAAAGCTGGGGCCAGGCTGTTCATCACGTTGGGTGGGAGAGGCAGCCCTGAAGCAGGTGTGAGCGTGGACATGCAGTGCTCACGCAGGTCGAAAGGCACGGGTTTGTGGCCCTGCAGCCTCTGGGAACAGGCAGCCATCCCAGCTGGGGGCTGGACTGGTCCCCAGGATGGTGCCTGTGTGGCTGGGCCATGGCCCTGGCACAGTGGGGCATCCCTCTGGGATGAGGGTGAACACCAGGGATGGAGATGCTGCTGTGGCGGAGGGAATCACGGACACTGGCAGCACCAGGCAAAGGTTGACAAGCCACAGGTTTGTTCCATCAGTTCCAAAGCCCCTCTGACTCCTTAAATAAAAATACCAATGACAGCAGGTGGATTAGGGGGATCTTGCAGCATTATCACCGTGGATCACCTCTTGCCCTAACGAGGCTAACAGGATTACCCTGGCACGCTGGTGGCTCGTCCCACATCCCTGCTCTGCTGCTCCCTGGGCAGCGTGGGGACGACCAGGGAGGGTGCGGGTGCAGCACGAGACCTCATTTCCCCTTTCAGGAGGAGCAGCATCATGGTGTGGTGGGTGAAGTGGAAGAATAGTTCTGCAACTTCCAGCTTAGATATTAAAAAAAAAGAGAGCTAAATCCTCCAGCTGTGCTGGTCGAGGCAGCAGGAGCCGGAGGGCTGTTTTCCTCCACGTAGTTGGCTTTGCACCATGCCTGTGCCACTGGAGGTGATGCGCTCGGATATGGCTTTTGTTAGATTCGTTTTCTTCAGGCACAAGCGAGCCTCAGTGTGGGCCAACCCCGAGCCAAAAGCCACGGATGCTAACGATGGCGGCAGACTGCTCCAGCCCTGCCCTTCTGCAGCCCCAGCACTAAAGCTGGTGTGAAGCATGGGCGATGCGAGAAGCCCTTTGCTCAGAAATGGGCTGAGGAAGCTCACATCTCCATGCAGAAACCAGGTCGGTGTGTCCTCAGTTTGCCCCGTTGCTCCAGGTGGGGCTTCAGATCCTTCTCACCTTCCCAGATGAGAGCAGGAGCGATGCCTGCAATGCCGTGGGGCCAAAGCGGGCAGGAGCTGCACGGCCGCTTCTCTGGGTCGGTGGGGTGGGCTCCCTGCTCCCCCCTGCACCCGGCTCTGCCCGTCTCCTCCACCAGCCTCCCTGGGGATGGAGGTTGCAGGTGAGATGTGCCTGCGGGGTTTGGGGATGTGTCCTGCTGCTTCAGACAAGGGCTCCCCCCTCCCCAAGCAGAAACTGGCACGGAGACTCTGTGCCACCTGAAGTTAGTCACAGCAACATGGTCTGTGACGAGATTTTGTGTGAGTGGGGAGAGGGGAGCAGGGGAGCAGGGGAGGATGGAGAGCAGTGCTGTGGTTGCTGCTGTGTGCCCGTGGCCTCAGCTCTCCCCTCACCCTTCCATGCAGCTGCACGTGGCTTGTGAACAACACGTTTTCTGAGCCTCTTGCTAGAGCTACGATGTTCCATTTCCTGGTTTACGCATCTTCTCTCTGCAACAGCAGAGCTGTTCCCTCCTATCCCAGTATTTTGTTTAATAACACACTGAAAATATAACGTGGCACCTCCAGAGCTGAGCACCGGGACTTGCTCTTGCTTAAACTATCTGAGCAGTGATCCTTTTGCTGTAACAGCTCAAAATTTGCCGTGGAGTATCCGACCCAATTCGTGGGTTATGAATCCAAAGGAAGAGGAAGGACCGCACATGCCTGTGTTTTTACTGTGGGCAGGTTGCGGGTTGGTGGCTATGGAAATAGGACACTTGTCACAGCAGTTTGTAGATCCTGATTCATTTATCTCCCCGCAGCAGCTGAACGCTGCGCGGAGGCGTGTGCAGGACCTGTGGAAATTGCATCCGGCTTCACGTGCGGTTATTTGTCAAAGTTGGTTATTTTGGTTCACTTTGGCTTTAAGCTCAAGTTGAATCTTAACTTAGCCCAAATGGTGCTGTGCAGATAACTGCACCCATCTCAGAAGCACGTGGGATTTAGTAGCTCTGAACAAAGGCACTGTTGTTTTGGCTTTTGGTGGTTTGGTTTATTTTAGCTGCGTGTTGAAATCTGCTCTTTAGAAAACGCGCTTACCCTAAAGAGGAATTAGATGTATGGAAACCCCCATTCCTGCCACTTCAGGGACTTTATCAAGGTGTTTCTTGGTCCGTGGGGATTAGCCTGGCTGGCTCAGCATCATGCCCAGGGAGGATGGGGACAGACTGAAAATAAGAGACTAGCTCAGGAGGCCAAAGAAGGAGGGTCGATGTTGATGGGGTGAGAGCAAAAGCTCAGGAAAACCTGTAAGAGCACAGCAGATCTGCTGAGGTTTTTTGGATACCCCACTAATTGCCTGTTCGTGGTTCTAGATCCAGAAATGGATCCTAAACTATTTGTCCCAAAGAGATGGAGTCCCCACTCCTCCATCAGACTGCAGGTACCCGTGGTCCCCATGACCTGGGTGGCTTTCCCCGGTGTCCCACCTCACTGCCACCCTGGATCTCCTCCTCAGCTGGTGCCACCGTTTGCCCTCTCACTTAAGTGAAATAAACCTCCCAATAAACCTCCCAATAAAGCCTTGAGAACCGGCTGTAGCTGTTGAAACTCCAGGATTGGAGTCGATAAAATCAATATTTCTGCAGGTTGATAGAGTTTCTCCTTCCGACACCAAACTGATGGAGCAGTAAACAAACCAGCGGACAAAATAAACCCTCCTGTGCTGCGGGAAAGGGGTTCTCTGCCCCGGCACCTCCAGCCATCGATAAGGAGGGAGGCGTTCGGGCTGTTTGATGCCAACATCTGTAGGTGGTTTTTCCCTACTTGCTCTAATTTCTGTGGCTGGAGCTGAGGGCGAGCCAGTGCCCCAACACTCCCAGCTCTGCTTTGCAAGCACTTTGAGATGTCTCTCATTTGCAGAGCATATATTTGTTATGTAATAAGCGCCAGGAATTAATGATCCGCAGCACGGCTGGGGAAACTTGCGTACTAAGCACCCAAGATAAAAATAACTTTTCTTTTTTTAAAATCACTGATGGAGCCATTAGGACCCGCGTTTTCTTGCAATGAGACCGCCCCAGCCCCCAGGCACGGCTGAGCTGGAGCAGGGGCTACTGCTGCCGTCTCTTGTCTCTCTCCCAACTCTTTCCTTTTGGAGAAGCAATGTTCCTGCCGCTCCCATTATGAATCATGAGGTTAGCAGTTTTTGACAGATCATAAATCAGTGCTTCGAAGTTGCTAGGACAAATCCCAGGACATTTAATCTTTAATATTAGACGTGTTTAAGGCAGTGAATATTTCATGAAGGTGCTGTTGCATTTTAGCACATCATTAGCTGTCTCTTTTTTCCCCCTCTTTTCTTTTTTTTTTTTTTTCCACCTTTCCCTTACCAGGCTGCTCTTCCTCAAAAATCTCAGCAGCTGAACCCCTGTCTTGCTCCCTCCTGACAATAAAGCTCTTTACTGCAATCCCTGCAAGGCATTTTAAGAACTGGCTTAGGATCCCGATGAGCACGCAGGTACCTGCCAGTCTGCATTACCGCCGTGATGGGGGTACCCCCCCCGCCCCCAGCACCCTCCCCAGGTCCCCACCTCTGCCACTGTTTACAGCTCAGCCTGCTGCACCTTCAGGCACGATGGGGAGAGGAGGGGAGGGGGGGAAGAAAACCACTGGCAGCAGCTTGCAACAGAAACTCCACGTGCAAATCCAATTAATCTTTTGATTTTGCTGGTTCTTGCTCCGGGTTATGTATTTCTACCCAACACGGAATCAATTTGGGCCAAGCATGGTCAGGTTTCTGGTGCAGGAAATGTCTTCTCCTGCTGTCAAAAGGGTGTAATAGGGTGATCCAGCGCTCAGAGAGCGAAGGGGAGCAGGGCTGAGACCCTGCAGCTGCGGGCTGGGAGCACAGCACGGGTGTCGGGGGGTTCCTGCATCCTCTTGTGGGAGTTTGGGCTGCAGGAGGCTCTGCCATCCCGTCCCGGTGCGAGGTGGCAGGAGCAGAGATGAGAACGGGACGTGGCCAGGATGGGTTGGGGGCATCTCCCCAGCTTGGGAAGTGGACCGGGGTGGATGCTGGCTCTCCTCAGTCGAGGCCCCGATCCCTGCTGAGGAGTGAACTGCTGGCCCCAGAGCAGCCCCTCTGCCAGGGGTGTGCACAGGGCTCAGCAGGACCAGGGCAGGGGCCAGATCCGTGCGGGCCTGTCTCTGTGGGGAACGTGAGGTGTTCTTGGAGGCCATCGGGCAGAGGCTTGCTGAGCTTGGAGAGCTGCAGGGCTGCACAGGAGGAGAGGTTAAGGACAGACCTTTTGCATCATGAAACCTCATCCCCACTACTGTGTGTGTAAGCCCAGCCAGGAGAGCTACAAGTTCCTTGCAGCTTTCCTCATCTCCTCCTCTGGATCTGCTGGAGGTTTCAGAAGAGTCCAGAACGCTCCAGATCCTTGGCAGGGACCAGGAATGACCGTGAGCAAGCAGAGATGGGCAGCAGGGGAGCAGGGCCCGACGCTGCGGTCGCTGACGTGCCTCTGGGGCAGAGAGGACTCATCCTCCCCTCTTCTCTTTTAGGAGAGTGCAGCTGCCACGAAGGCTACGCCCCAGACCCTGTCCATCGCCACTTGTGTGTGCGCAGCGACTGGGGTCACAGCGAAGGGTGAGTGGTGATACGATGGTGCGTGTGCTCTGTCCTGGCCCCCGCGTTGGTGAGGAGCCCAGTTCTCCTCCCCACCGGCACCAGAGCCGGGACCGGGCTGTGCTGCTCTCCCTGCCGAGTGACGTGCCATAGCTGCTCTTTCCCCCTCTGCCTCCCAGGCCATGGCCCTACACGACGCTCGAGCGGGGATACGACTTGGTCACAGGAGAGCAGGCGCCGGAGAAGATACTCAGGTGAGTCAAAGGGGTGTTCTCTCTCAAAAAGACATCGGGAGGGGAGAGCCGGTGAGGGTATCCCAGCGGATGCTACTTCGTGGGTACTTGTTTTACTGTCTGGGGGACACAAGTGTCGTTTGCCTTTGGCAGACTGGAGAGATTTGTCCATATTCTGCAGTCAGGGAAGGGTTCTCGTCCCCTTGGCCAGACACTGCTCAGGAGAAGCAAGGACACTGTGCACAGAAAGTCCCCCAGGACTAAAAAGAAGAGCTTGACCATCACCGTGTTCTCCATGTCACATCTCTAGCTATTCCTCTCTCATTTGGCTTTCAGGACAAGACCAAATGACTGACTTTATCCCACGGTGCCACCACTGCTCTGACTTCCAAGTGGTCAGGTGCAATAGAGGGCCACCGTTTGCTGTGGACGCTCTGTTGCTATATAACATGTTTGTCCTTACTCCAGGTCCACCTATAGTTTGGGTCAAGGCCTGTGGCTGCCCGTCAGTAAGAGCTTCGTGGTGCCCCCCGTGGAGCTTTCCATCAACCCCCTTGCCAGCTGCAAGACAGATGTTCTGGTGACAGAAGATCCAGCAGATGTCAGGTAGGAAGCAGATTTCTCATTTTCCTCATGCTTGAGTGACTACACTGCTCTTTAAATTGTTATTGAGGATGCAGTAATTTCTATGGTGTTTGATTAATTTTCTTCCAATAAGAAATCTGATGTGATAGTTCTCCAGGCTCTTTTGGTCCTGATGGGTCTAGGCCAAACCTGTATATATATATAGCTCTGAAGTCTGCCAATCCAGTCAGGTAAATTGGTATGAGCCTGTGGCGAGGCAATTTTAAGATGGCTTAAATCTAATGTTAGATTGCATAGCTTAAATTGATGCATTTACCAGTACAGAGGTGCTGTCATCTTTCAGAAACTCATGCTTATATCACATCCACCTAGCCCTTGATACTCCACAGTGGTGCTCATGAAAGACCATAGTCAGAGGCTGGTGAAAGGCCATGTTGCTCATCCAGTTATTAAACAATTAGAGGTTTGTTTTTACTTCCTCAGGTTCAGTAAATGCCCAGATATTTCTCTGGCTCTCCCATTTTGGGTAGCTTGCATTTTAACCAGATGTCATTGGACTTGTGACTTGTTCAGAAGTGGGACCTCAGAGGGCGTTGCAGGAGGAGGATTGCACTGGTGGAAGGAGAGGCTGTTTGCTGGGAGACTGGGCTGAGGGTGGGCAAAGGGGTGCCCTTGGAAAAGGAGCCAGGGAAAATGGTTGTTCTCTGTGCCCCAGCTGGAAAGGGAGCAGTAGCCTCTGCCTTGGAGGAGAGCGGTGGTGGTGATTGTCCTCCTGGCTTACAAGGGTTTAATTCCTAAGGTATTTAGTGTGTATTCCCCTCTCCCCCATTCAACTAAGAATGAGCATGTGACTGTTGGGTGCCAGGGAGACTCCGTGATCCCTCCCTCCCTTCCTTCTCTGTGCTTTCTGTGAGACTCAACACACATTGCCTGACCTGCAAATCCTTGTCTGTGTTGTGAATTATTTTCCTGGGCACTAGCAGGATCCTAGGTCCCCCAGCCCCTTCTGTCTTTTCTTTTCACAGAGCAATGGGATGGTGGATTTCTATTCTTCTGTCCCATCATCTTGGCAGGGCCATGGCTGGAGCAAGTGCCTACAAAACCTGTGGCAGAGCCAGGACTGGCATCCAAGAGGTCCTCACTTCCAAGTGTGATTTTGTTGCTAGTTAGTGCTTGTTCTCTTTCCTGCAAAAAGAGAGTGGTGGTACATATCTAGCACAGTTTGGCTCTGTTAGGAGCATTGTTTTTCTTGTCAACAGAAGACTACTGTTTTTTGTTGGAGAAGTTGAAGGGTCGCCTTGTTTCATGTTAACGTTTTCCAAGCCAAAATGCCAGGAGGACATTACTTCTTTCTTGCCTCCCTACATCTTTGTTTAAAGTGCCTGAGCTGAAGTAGAGGCTAGGAAGCTTGCTTTCTGCTCCAGTGCAGTAATTGTCTCAGGGCACTGGTGCTTGTGGAAGACTCTCAGTTGGGATGGATGAATGCCAGGCAGGAGGAGGGCAGTTTCTGGCATGGAGGCTGTTGTTTGCTCCCCTTGTAAATGGAACCTGAACTGAGAATTCCAGGTATAAATATTGGAGTGACCCAGGTAGAATAAGGGAGGTGAGTTCACGGCGTTTGTATCTTACATGTAGGAGATGCTAAATTATTAAAACTTTAATAAACGTAATAATAAATATTTGATGTTGAATTATGGAAGGTTTCACAGATACAGTGAAAACTGAAAAGCTATCTATTATTTCTGCATTAGAACTTAAACACTTCTCAAATGGGGATCAGGCTGCAAGCTGGGGGCCTGAGCACCCGGGGGTGGGTGGAGACCAAGGTGATGGCACCTGAGAGGAGCACGATGGTGCGGAGGAGCTCATGCTGGGGCTGTTCAGGTCCACTGCAGTCCGTGAGCAGGGATGTTGATGGGTTTGGTGCTCACGAGCATCGTGTTGGACTGTCTCTAAGAACCTCCTGAGATTCTTGGATGCTTTCATGCAATGAGAAAGGTACTCCGAGAGCTGTTTATCTTGCAGCCTCTTTGTTTTGTCCCTCTGGACTGAGACAAGTGCTGGTAGCTTCTCAGGGGAGCAGTAAAGTTTTGGTGGTTCAGATATCCAGATGATGACCCATAGTGTCAGACCTACCATTGGAGATGAACACGTGCTGTCCATTGTGCAGGTGTTCAAACGGGGGGGGGAACACACACACGACACGTTCCCCGGGCTGTGGGACCACAGCAATGCTGCTGTCACTGCTGTCCCTCCACACTGGCAGCTCCCACAGGTGGTCCTGCAGATCTGGAGCTCTAATACAGTCTCATCCCCATGCCGAGGGGCAGATCCTGGGCTGTATGACACCAGCTGCAACACGGCTGCGTCTCAGCACCTGAGTGCCCTGTTTGCTGTCCTGTAGCATTGTGATGGTAGCTCAGTGCTGTATTTCTTCTGTGTCTTTAATAACAAGCATGCTGCATTCCTCCAGACCTTTCATTAGTCTGACACCTTTTGGCTCGGGGGTCGCTTGTCTTGAAGAGTTTAATGGAGGGAAATTGCAGAAAGCCTGGTTTGGAGAAAACAAGTGATGAAGCCTTTACAACTCAGAGTGTTAAAGGTTCAAACGTGGCCTTACGTTTTTATGAAGATGCTTGAGACTGTGGAAGAGACAGGTGTGGCTCTGCCTTTCAGCAGCTCTCCGGAGAAATGCTGGCTCCCTGGTGCTTCTCCGGAGGGATGCTGTTCTCCGTGCGTTTCACCGCTGAGCGGTGCAGCAAGCTGTACGCAGTGCTTTGGTGGATGGGAACGAAGGGCCCAAACCTCCTCCCGCTGCTGCAGCCGAGTCATTAGAGAAACTTCCTACAGACAGGAGCCAAAGGTCGATGTGCAAACATCCCACTGGGGATGCTCCTGTGTGTGCTGGCGCTTGAGTGGGGACAGGACTTTGCATGCAGAACTCGGTGGTGGAGGTTTTAGGGCTGTGCGTCATAAATTAAGCACGAGAGTGCTTAGAGTTAATGAAACTTATATGTATAATTTATCAGTAACCACACTGAGCGTCCCCTCCTCAACCCCCGAGTGTGATCCTCCGCGCGACGAGCACATCGGTCACGCGTCTGGGATCGTGGCAGCCACGCGAACGGCGATGCCTTTGTTCCCGTGAGGTTGGCCAGCAGCGCTGCGGGGCTCCTCTGGCCTGGACTGGAGGCCAGGTCCCGGGCTGGGCAGACTGTCCCAGCCACGCATCCCCTGCCAGGACAAGAAATACCTCCCAGTCCCACTTTGCCTCACCTGTTTGCAAGACCCCTCTTTGTTTCCCTCTCCCCACTGCTCCCACCCCTCTCTCTTATTTGTATTTCTCCCATAACCTGGTATTAAACACAGTAGTCTATATTTTTTTAAACAGATTACTGTTAGGTGTTTAATCCTTGTGCTGACCTTCCCTGGACACCTCGCCATCTCTTTTTGGCCCTTTAGGAGGTACTGCTTGTCCTGTGGGACCAGGAATCGCTGTAATTGTGGCAGCATATTCTGCTCTGCCCCATCGGCAGCTCACGGCAAGGACCCACACCCACGGCCCCCCGCAGCCCCCCACCATCAGCACCGAGTGTCCCTGCCGGGGATAACAAAAGCATCCCTTGGGGCACAGCCAGCTTCAGGGGACCAAGAGGAGAGATAATGCAGGGGACAGAGGGTGACACTGGCAAACGCCTGGTGGTCCTGGTTCACCGTGCCACCCACTCTGCAGAAAAGTTGATAATTTCTGGTGAGCGGCTATAAATCATAGGTGCGAGCCTCAGCTGCCGCCTGACATGACATATAGCTCTATCGTTATGGCAACCACAGAAACAAATAAAAGGCTTGCCTTCACTTGACAAGCCTTTGAGATGTCCTGATGGAGAGACAAGTGTTCAGCAGCAGAATGAATTCTCTTGAACTCGCTGTCGATTCATCTTCGTTTTGCTCCCAAGTGAGCCCCTTTGCTCTCTGCATTCTTTGCCAAAGTACAGTCAACTGGATTTTTTTTTTTTATTTGTTTGTTATTTTATTTGCAGTTCTCTCAGCAGCAGAGAGCTCTGCTCCCTATCTCTGCATCCACATGCATCCCATCTCGTGTTGAGGACAGGAGCTGGGCCTTTGCTCCGGGCCTGTGGCTTTCCCCAGCTCAGCCCTGCCGTGCCCTTGCGACACTACCTCTGACCCAGCCTTACAGGGGTTTTGGAGTGATGTTTTGCAGGGGTTTTACTATGATTTAGCCACTCATGGTTTTGCAAGTTGGTGCCTAGGACTGTGGTGTGAGGTTCCCTGGGAGCAGAGGAGGATGAAGAGCGAAGTTGATAATAAAGATGAAGCTAATCTGGTCTACGAGAGGGGGAATCAGCTTTGCTGTGGCCACACCATCACAGCAGAGCTCATCTGCCCTGTGCCTTCCCCTTGTGCCTTATCTGCAGGGGTGCAGGGAAATGGGTGCTGCTGCAGGGGAGCATCACTGAGGCTCAGGAGGTGGGCTGGACTGGTCCCCGTGGGCAGCATGCTGGTGGGGTACAGGCAGGCACAGGGCACCCTGCCAGCTCTTCTTGTCATTTGGTGCAGGAGGTGCCGTGGGAACTTGGTCTTTTTTTCCCCATTTTCTTTCTCTTGCCTTTCTGGAACAGTGGGCTGTGACTCCTGGATTCTCGATGCTGGAGGGACCCTCAGCCAGGAGGTCGAGGGACAGGGGAAGTCCCTTTTTTGGGCTGTTCCTCAGCGGGGACCTGGTGAGCTGCCTGCAGAGCCTCTCGCTCCGTTGGTGCCAATAAGGAGGCCACAGGGAGCTGGCAGTCAGTGCCTGTGATGAATGGATGGCTTCACATGATGGAGCAAATTGATCATTGCATCACCAGGCACAACTTACTCATTTCTGCAAAGAGGGCGATTCATTGCCGTGCACATCACAGAGACACTGTCATCCCCACAGATAACGTCCCTGCTGTTCTGGCCTGGGCTTCTTATCACCCCAACACACCGTCATCTCGCAAAAAGTGGTGGAGAAGCAGCTTACAGTGCTTAACACCGGGATAAAGGCAGCCTTTGGCCTCGTCCTCTGGAGGGAAAGGAGAGATGCTTTACATAGAGGCAGCTACCAGCCCCTGCCCTGCATCTGTCAACTTAGCATCGTCCTGGCTGTTTACTGGGGTTTTTGCTGCTCCCTGCCTCTCGTTTTGATTTATGAGAGCAGGTTAGTAGAGTCAGGTACATCTCACTTGGCTACAGGGTGACTAAATGGAGATGTAACCTTGTGGCAGCCACCAAAGGATGCAAGCAGCAAAATGAGAGAGGAATTACAGGTGTGATGTGATGGGGAAGTAGGGGCAGAGAAAAATAAAATAAAAAAAAAAAACAAAACAAAACCAAAAACTTGAGTTGAGCTTGCTCGGGAAGTACCTAGGGTAGGTCAGAATTGAAACGTGGGTCACTCAGCACCTCTGGGACAGCGCAGGGACCTCACTGCCCTCAGCCTGTCCTGTCTCTTCCCAGTCCATCTCCAGCTGTGAGTGATTTTTCATGCCCAGAATCCAAGGGACATTTCAGCCTCCCTCTTTGGGGGTTTTAATAATCCCTGCTATGGTAATGCTGATTTTCACTCTCTCTGTGCTTTGGTCCTGTGTGCAAACCTGCTGCATTTTTGAGGTCTTGATGCTGGGCCGTAAAATGGCAAAGAAAATGATCAAACCTCTTAGGGATAGTGGATGTAAATTGGGACCTGACTCGTAGGCAAATCCATCGTAGGGAACATCAGAAACAGCTACAAGTTTGGCAGCTGAGTGATTGCTGTTTTTCTCATCCGTGGTGCCGCAGAGCCCAGGAGGGAAAACCAACCCAACGAGCGAACAGATTTTGTTTATATATTTATTGAAACAATTAAAAAAAATCCCAACACCCGCCAAATATGCAAATGCCGTCTCACACCCAGAATTATTCCTTCTAATGTGTCTGGGATCTCCCAGCACAGAGCAGGATTTGGCATTGGAGTCCGTATCTGCCCCTTACACCAGATCTGCTGCTGGAGCTGTGTCTGTCCGTCCAACAGCCTGGAGCAGGGTCCTGCCAGCGCTGGGACAAGCAGCTGGTTTGGAGGGGGAGGCAGGGGATCTACAGCACCGTGCTGGTGTGCGTGCTTCACAAGAGGGTGATGCAAAGCGGCGAAATCAGGCCGTGGGGTTCTTCAGTGAGAGGAGTTCTCCGGTCTTTGTTTGATGGTGTTATTTATTTTCACATCCCTGCCTTTGCTTTCTGTTGAACATCGGCCGGAGCGTGCTTTGTAGCTGCCTGTTTAAAGTGCAGCCCCATGGCCTCTCTGTTTATCCAGCCTGTCTGTACTATTTTTCCTGAATTACTTTTTCCCCCTATTTGAGTTTTATTACCTTTGCCTTTGTGTGCATCTCCTGCCTGGAAAGTCCACAGGCAGGAGAGGGACCAGACAGCTCATCCCCTGGCCCAGACAGGGCTGGCTGCGTGGCACCACGGTGCTGGGCCAGGGGGGACCTGCGCCAGGCTGGGGACAGGGAACCTCTCCTCTCCTCCTCTTCCTCTTCTTCCTCCTGTGCTGGGGAGGGAGCTGAGGTGTTTTTTGGAAAGAGTGAGGCCGCTGGGGATGGACACAGCACTGCGGGGCCGTTTTGTAGCACAGGGACTTGAGCCCCAGCAAGCGCAGAATATTTGGGGTCAGCTGTGCCCTCTCCCATTTCAGAGCAAGCCGACCCACGTTGCCCTAACCCAGTGCCAGCCCAGAGTGTGGGGCTGCCCAGCTGACGGGCTGGGGCTGGGAGCTGCACTTGTGGGTCGTTGGGGACAGGAGAGGGACAGCGGAGGAACAAGGACAGTGGCAGCGGCAGGAGGGACAGGATTTCCTGGGCACCTGGGGAAGGATGCTCTGAATCGCTGCCCTCTCTCCCAGGGCTGTCCTCAGCAATTTTGTCATTAAGTCCCCGAGATGCTCCAGGACGGGCTGGGACGATGGCTCTGGTCCAGTCTGGATGTGCAGCTGTGCTTTGGCTTAGCTGTGTCACTGGGGGATACAGTCCTGGGTGGGGCAGTGACATTGGGAAAAGGTTAATACCTTTTCTTCAGCTATTTCTTAATGCAACTTAGTAGAAAGAGCTGGCACCACCCACCAACCAGTTCTGCTGAGATTTCGGTTGCCCTTAAACTTGCCCAATGTAGGACCGCGTCTGCTCCTCCTTTCTCAGTTTTATCTCCCGTAACTACTGTTGGATCACTTCATCCAGAGGACAAAACTCGTAAAATTCAGCCGAGCTGAAACATTCCCGGGTGTGCGCCAGGGACCTGCGACGGGCTCCATAGCTGGTGCAGGGAGGAGAAATTGTCTCGGTGAAGATGGTGGGAACAGAGGTGGATGTGAACAGGGGAGCTTTGTCCTTCTGCTTTAAGGGCACCATGAGAAGACACTGTCTCTTGCAGGCTTGGAAAGGACTCTTGGAGAAGATGCACCCCTAGGATTATTTTTACAGGTGTTTTTTGATTACTGAAAGGAAGGGGGGATGCACGTGTTGCTGCAGAGGAACATAGTTTTCCCCCTGGAGGGACAAGGGAAGGCGTCTCTGCAATCCAGACAAAACTGGGGGGGAAAGCTCCCATTCAGCTTTCACCCTGCTGCAGGCAGTGACCGTGCAGGCAGCGCGGCTGCCGAACCCCGCAGCGCGGGCAGAAAACTGGGATGGCTAACGCTTTCCAAAGACAAATGAAGTTAATTAGTTTTGGCTTCTGCTCCTGAGCAGCCAGGACTGGGGTGATGCTGCCGTCGGCTATGGTGGACTCAGTACAGTGCCCCACCACTGCAGCTGCTGTCCCGAGGGGTTTGCTCCGCTCTGGGGTGTCACCCCAGCTCTCGGAGTGATTTATTAGAGCAAAATGCCCTCCGTTCCTCCTGCTGGCATTGGGGCAGTCGAGGGAGGCATGGGCACAGCACTTTCCAGGCAGCTCAGAGTAGCTTTACTCATGCCGTGCTGGTCCTTCTCATTCCATGCAGTTTCCAGATGCAGCAGAGGTGCTCTGCAGGCTCTCCCTGGACGCCAGGCAAAGGAACAAAAGTTAGAAAGTGGGGTTAGAAGCACCAAAAAGCTCAGTGCGTGGTTTAGAGACAGCGTCAGCATTGCACAGGACAGGGGACAGTGTATCCTGTCTGGCATCGCTCATCGGCTCGGAAAATCTTTCCGTGCTTTTCCACAGCCAGACTGGACTATGCTGCAGCTGCAAATCATCTGCCCTTTGCCACTGCTCTGCCCAGGTTTTATATCATCGCTGCTTTTTGCCTGTTTGTTTGCTGTTTACTCAGCTTCTCCTTTTCTGATTTAAATATTTCTAAGTACCAGCTAGGTCTTTTTCTGGTCTTCCCAAATCAGGCTGCTGGCTGAAGAGTGGAGAAACAAAAGCTTTCTTGATTTTTTCCTGCTGCTACATGTTTAAAACCCGGAGGCCTAGTGTGTGGTGGTGCTTTTCTGGGCACTATGCTAGAGTCTATTAAGCTGTATATTGTTTTGAGGGACTAAATCAAAGAGCAGTGCAAAGCTGGAGAGGTTTGGAAAGAGGCCTGGGGAGTGAGCAAGGAGGAAAAAAAACAATCGAGAAAATTAGGTGAAGCCTTGCAAAAAAATAATCCCGTCTTGGGAATTGCCCTGCTTTTACTGCCTGAAGAATTACTGTGCCATAATCAATTCAGCCCGAGACGTTTCCTGCAGTGTTTTTGATATAATGAGGTGCTGTTGGCTGCAACCAAGCGCCTTTTATCATAACGCAGATGGGTGCAGTTAGGGACCCGCCGGCTGCGCCGCGCTCGGGGCTCTGGTGGGGCTGAGCAGCCCTGGCCACGGCCGGAGGGCGGGCAGGGAAGGACGTGCTGGGAGGGAGGGATGGGGCTGAGGGTGCCGGTGGACCACACGGTCTGTACATCATTTACCTAACGCATGGTTCTGCTCTGCCAGGGGAAGCGAAGGCGGCTGGTGTTGAGCGGGCTTTGAGGGGGGGAGGCCGGTGCGGGGCGAGGAGCCCCCACGCTGCGTCTAGGGCACGTTTGGGTTTTGGAGGAGAACGTATTCATGTCTCCTGCAAACAGGAGTTGCACGTGGGGGGGTTGTCCCAGGCAGCCCATAGCCAGGTCATGCAGTGCCGGCTGATGTTGCGTCACCTTATACATAAGGCACAAGTGGCTCAGGCCGGGGTAGTGTCCCCGCTGCTGCTCACCCTCCTGGCTGGTGGCTCTGCCGTGGGCTGTCCCCCTGTCACGGCCTCGCCACGTCCACCCCAGCCCTGCCCTGCCACGGGGCTCTCTCCCAGCAGCAGCTCATCAGGGGCTGCGCTGAACCCAGCAGCACACAATTAAACACCGGCTAATACTTCCCTGCTACTGCAGAGGGCTTAAAATGACATAAATGAAGAAGCTGAGAATTAAGGCAGGGTACTGTGTAAATATGCACTGAGCTTTTGCAGTGAGAAGTTTCTTTATTCAGTTCAGTCCACATTTCCTGTTTTTTTTTTTTTTTTTTTTTTTTTTAAATCTGTGCGTATCAAACATCAGTGGGCCAGGGCTGTAGGTGTTGGCTCTGAAATGTGGGTCCTCTGGATTTGGACCCAGGTGGGTGCCATAGCTGCGTAGTTTATAAAGGTTTAATGACAAAGTTGTGGGTGGTTTAATAAAGGGCTCCTTGACCGATCGTGTCCAAGGGGTGAATGTGTTGCTTATAACCAGCCATACCAGACGGGATCCATATGTGTAACAGGTCCCTGGCGTGTGTTAGGGCTCGTCCACCTGAGTAAACGCTGTGCGGCAGCTATTCTGCGCTTCCTCCCTGGGGGGATGCCCTGAAAACCCTGTGGGAACAGATGGGGTTAACCCACCACGAGGCTCTTGATCTCAGCCACCCCCCCCCCCCCCCCCCTTTATTCTATGTGTGCCCCTGCTGACAGCCCGTATTCTGCCATTAACCATTTATTAACTCCAAGCCTGCCCTTATTTTGAACCCGCCCTTTCAGCTCCATAGCACCGAGGCTGGTTACCCGGAGCAGCTGAGTGTTCAGTGGTGGTACCCGATTTCCTCCTCGTGTTCCCTGGCAATGCCTTCCTTCAGGGAAGCCGTGGGTTTCTGCTTGCCTCCTGCCCCCAGCCAGTCTTGGTGGTGGCATTTTACCTGTAAGCTGGTAGTTGGCTTCTCTTTGGTTCCAAAGGACATTAACTGTTGTTTTACTGACAGCTAAAATGAGCTCTCTTAGACCCTCTCCGGGTAGTTGGGATGGGCCTCACTGTAAGCCAGGACTGTTTATTATGGATTGACTACTCTGGGATATCCATCACCTCAGTTATTCCTGCATAGGCAGCTCACATTCCCAGTTCCTGCAGGGAGCTATTGATGGCTCTGGTTATCATCCTGTATCTCCCTGCGGGAAAGGAGACCTGGGGGAGGCAGGGTGTGGAACTCGGCTTATTTGGGCCAAGAAGCCAGTTCTAGGTGTGTTAGGAGACCTGGCTGCTGCTTTTTTCCCTTACAGGAGCTTCTCAGGGATTTAAGGTAGGAGCAGATCATCGCTCGCTGATGTGACCATAGGCCAACCTGAGCTTGCCCTTCCCGCCCTCCTGGTTGGTGGGTGCTGGGTGCAGGTGAAGGGGCCCTCGTGGGTTTGTGTTAGCTTGACCTGTTGTCAGACCAGGGCGATGACATGCTTTTTTGGGGGGATGAAAGCCAGAATTTGTACCCAAGCATAGCTGATACGTGATCTTGATAGAGGAGGGTCAGAGTCAAGTGTGGCTGCCATTGACCTGTAGGGCTTTTCATGGCACTTTTGGAGCTCAGGGAGAGATACAGACTCCCCTTTTCCCAGTAAAACCAGGATATGCTGCATCACAGGCAATTAATTATAATGGAAACCTCTTCTTTTATTGAATCCTGGTTTATTAAAAGGAAAAAAAAAAAAAAAGGAGCTTTTAGTCTGAAAAACTTCATTGCAGTAAAAATAGTGCCTGGCTCACGTATGAAGCACAGGTGGGCAGCAGATGGGCTTGGAAGCAGCAGGAGTGACTGGATCGAGGGGACACTGCCTGTGTTTGGGGAGCAGCCGTGCTAATCTGCTGCCTGGCTCCAGGGTGGAAAAGAAACCACAGAAATCCCTGTCATCCCCTCGCCCGGCCTCGAAAGGGGCCAAGAAACCGGTGGGATTGAGTGAAAATGGGGCGAGTGGTGCAGGGGGAAGCCCTGGTTGTTGTGTGCCTTTTGGATTCAGAGCTGGGGCTCTGCAGGGATTTAAGGGAGCATGAAAGGATTTCCTGCTAAACATCTGGCTCCCCAGTCTTTTGGCAGCACCGTGTGTGCTCAGGTTGCAGGCAGAGGTGGGGAGGCAGCAGCAGCTTTGCTGTCCCTCTGCTGTGGGGATGGTGGTCCCGACCCCACCACCGCTTCCAGCACGGATGTTGTCCGTCTGTCCCTGTCTCTTGGTGTCGTTCCAGCTGTGCAGCTGAGGCTGACAGGGCATGCAGAGCTTTGGGAGCATCCCTACAGATGCTCCAAACCCCTCCCCAGATGCTCCAACCCCCCCCGCCCCAACCTTCCCCTGCGGCACCTGGTCAGGCAGATGGAGGGTGTTCCCAGAACAGCCCAAAATAATCTCATTTTTGGGGAGTGTGTGGGTTTGGGTGTGCAAAGCCCAACTGGAGTAGCTGTAGCTGAAGTCCCTAAGCTCTGGCTTCTCCGCGGCCGCTGTGACAGTCTGACCTATGTCGGCACGACGCCTGCTCTAACGGGTTTTCTGAGCTTTGCAACATTCATTTGGTCTCTCCTGGCTTTCCCAGTGGGAGTGGGACTGTGGGGGAGGTTCGGGCCGGGAAGACTCGAACGGTTTAGAGGGAGCTGAGCTGGTTTGCAGGACCAGCACGGCGTCTCTGTGCAGCATTGATCCTGTTGGTCTCTGGGTCAGGCGCCCACACAGGCGCTTCCTCAGAGCAAAGCTGCAGAAATAAACCCCAGCGCCAAGTGCTGGGCGACCTATTTAAGAAATCCACGTCCCTGCTCTGACTTGGTGCCACAGAGTCCCGGCGAAGCCAGACCCACAACCTCTGCTGCAGCCCCGATGCTGCTCCACCACGCAGCCTGCCGGAGTCTTTGCCCCGTGTCTCGCAGCGAGGGATTTTTTTACCTGCAGCGGTAGAAATGCTGCTGCTCTGGGAAGGGCTGCGATTTCTTGCAGGAGATGATGTGGCCGCAGAAGGCAGAGGAGGACACGCCTGTCGCACTTGAACAGCCTCCATGGCTCACGTGGAACTGCTTCTGTGTGTGCTCGTCCTTGTTTTGGGGGGCTGAAGCAGGGATCCATGTGGCATCTTTTAATTTTATGTATGTGCATTCAGCCTCTCACTCAAGGAAGCGCAGGTCCCTGCCTGCCCAGGGGAGATGGCATTAACAGAGCTGGGACGTTGGTGACAGAGCTCCAGACCTCCTGGGTGGCTGCTGCCTGCCTCTGTCTTGGTTCCCCTGTTAGAAAATCAGGACTTTTTAAAGTAAGATTACCTCTGGCTTGGCCAAGACACTGCTTGCAGGGAGATGGCTTTGGCATTGGGGATTGCACAAGACTTGCTCTTGCTCTCTGGGCTGGGCAATGGGAGCCTGGGTGAGAAGAATATTCAAGGTCTGTGACTTTGCCAGTGGCAGACTTTGCTGCCAAACTCCTCCATCCTCTGATGAGAGCACTAGTGCAAGTATCAAATATGATCAATCCCCAAAAGGCTTGAGAAACGGTGCTGAAAGCTCCCTGTTACATCTTCCAGCACAACTCAAAGTCTGCTTTTGTACGGTGTCTAAGCCACCTCGCAGTTCCATGTCAGTCCTTATCCACGCTTGCTTTGCTAATAATTTCCCTGCATCACTCTATCTAAAGTTATCTGTTGAAGTCCAGACAGATCAGGTATTTCCCTTTCCTTAAGAAAACTAGTACAAATTCCCTTATCACCGAAAGATAAGGGGTGAATCTGATACACTTCATAGTCAACAGGTACACACAGAGGGAGGGGACGGGGACCAGTGTGACACCCCCCCCTCTGCCTCTCCGGGCTGTTGTGCATCCACGCCTGTCTGTGGGGTGACCCTGTGGGGATGTGCCAGCTCCCCCACCGGGTCCCTGAGCTCTGCAAGATGCCATTGACACACCCAAGAGCTTCCCGAGCTTCAACCAGCTCCAAGCCCTCCTTGGCTCAGCCCATCCCAAAGGTCTCTGGCCCATTCTGTGTCCTCTCCCAGTGCAGAGCCCCCCCTGCCCTCCCTGGGGCCACCCGAAAAGGAGGCGTTCCTGACTTCCCCCGGTGACAAAATCAATACCAACGGCTTCCATTAATATTCTAGGAATGGCAGAGAAGATTGACTGCCTCATTAGCAGGCATCGTGTGAAACTCTGACAATAATTAACAACTCAACGGTCTTATTTGCTGGCCTATCACAGAAGTATTCAATCAAAAATGTAATTTGCTCGACGCTCCCATTTACCATAAAGAGAATATTCCTTCAAAGTTTTAAATAGACTAATTAAGAGGGAAGAAATACAGGGAAAAAATTATTAACAGTATAGTTTTAATGGGAAATTACTGGAGCGTATTAATAATGCAATAACCATTTTTAACAGCTGTCTGTCAGTTTGTGGGCCGAGATAATTAAATTAGTCACTAAAGGGTTAGTCAAATTAGGTGTCGGAGAGCTGTGCCGGGGCTAACGAAGGCGTGTCAGGCTTAATGCTCTGGCACACGAAGGAGGATGAGATGCTGAAGGAGGATGAGCTGCTGATGTTGATGGCGGGAGCCCCTGAGGTCCCCGGGGGCCGTGCAGAGGCGCGGAGCCCCCGGTCACCCCAGGCACCGGCACCTCGCGCCTCCTCGCTCAGCTGAACCCCTGGAGCTGGGTGGTGCGAGGAGCAGGGCAGAGCTAGGTGTTGGCAAAGGCTGGGTTGTCTCTGGGAAAATAGTAATAAGAGAGTCTTATCTGAGCATGAGCATGGCCCAGGGTGGCCTCCGTGACGTCTGCTTCAGCCTGAGGCTGCTCAGGTTTTTCATCTCTTTCCGAGAGCCAGAAGGCAGCTATGCAGGGGCTTTTGGCAGTTTCTTTCAAGGCTTTTATATTCTGCGGGTTTTAGGCTTGCATTCCCCTTTCCTCCACCCCTTTGCCCCTTTTGAAATGAATCACACTTAATTTTGGATGTTTTCAAGCCTGAAAATACGTCTTTCTTGCCGCCAGCCTATTAAAAAATATATTTACAGCTCTGTAAAGCAAAGCCAGCTGTCAAGGTAACATCCTGCTGGCTCTTGTGTGTTTGGGGTGGAGGGTAAGGATTCGGAGAGGTGCTTGTTTGTGTGATCACAGTGAAGATTTTAAGCCCAACTGAGAGGTTTCTGTCTGAGAAAATCACTGTGTCCAGCCCAGGGAGGTGTTCGTGGGAAGCACGGTGCCCAAGGGACCTGGGGTGCATGGGTTCCTGGCCAGGGGATGCTGCTGCAATTCCCTTTCCTTCTCCCCTCCGTAAATCAGGATGGGGATGCTGGCCTCTGGGTTTGAGTGGGAAAGGATCTCCTTCCAATATGCTTTTTTGAGATTTTGGACATTTTTTCCATTTTACATTGAAGTAGGACCTTTTCTATAGTATGTCTGTGTGGAAAAACAAACTGAGACAGAGCAGTAACCAAATCCCAGTGAAAAACCCTCACCCATCAAGAGGTACCAAACAATGTGGTGTTTGGAGGGTGTAGAGCTCTTTGAAACCATGGCCTAAAAATCATGCAGAGCAATGACATAAATTTCCATATATTGCCTAAAATGTCTGGGCTTTTCTGGGTGATTTTCTTACTCCTATTTTCCATTTTTTTGCTCTCAAGATTTGTAAGTGATCAAGGTGATGGCAAAGCATGTGCATTCCCCTAAGAAGTTTCAATTTTCATGAATCAGTGGGAGGTTTTTTGCATAATTCTTTCTCCCATCACCCCAATTTGAAATTTAAATTAACTACAGACACACCCCTACCTGCCTGAAGTGCTTGGGACTTTCTGTTGCTCTTTTTATATCATTAAGATAGATGTAAAGCTAGCAGTTGCTTTAACTGGGTGATGTGGGGGGGAAATGTGCCCCACATGGCATGCAGGAGTCAAATAAATACCCAGTGGAAGCAGCTCTGGCTCAGCTGTCGGCTCCTCACATTGCTTCAAGAGGAGAATCCCGGGAAAAGGGAAATGGTAAAACCCACCAAAACACCTCAATATCCCAGCAACTGCAAAAAACCTGTTCCCACCCGTATTGCAGCCCGGATGGGCACTCAGGCAAAGGCAGGCCCTCCTCTTTCTCACATGTCGAAGAATTACAAGCCGTATAGATTATTTTAATGGCTGTATTACTTCCAACTGTGCCTCTACCATCTGTTCTTTCCCAATTACGGATGCAAAAACCCAGCATGTTTCTCCATTCTGGCAGTATAGAATGAAATATAAGCGTTGTAAAAGGGTGTATATTCTTTCAACAACATAGTTGGCACCTGCGATGTTTTGCTCACGCTTCTGACCCACCTTGATCAGGATGCTCCGCCTGGTCCCTCCGCAGCGCTCCTGGCCGGTGCCCGGATCCGCGGTGGCAGGGGGGGCCGTCGATAAAAGGGAAGAGGCTGGTGTGCTACATGATTTGTCCAAGCCGTGCGGGGCAGCTGAATTATTAACGCTGACCAAGCGTCTAAGTGCTACAAAATTCGACAAGCACCTCTTACCTCCGGCGCAGCGATAAACGGGCTTGAGGCACGGTGGGAGGGAGTGAATTAAGACAGGACATCAAAGACTGGATTCCATCAAGTAAATCATGCCATTGCTTCAGTAAAAGAGCTCCTAAATGTTTTATTAGGGATTTTCAACAACTACCAAAATTAAGATGGAAGGGATGAATTATTAAAAAATAGATTAACTAAACTAGCCTTTGAATTAAACATAAAAGGTACCTATCGGGAGTGGTGTGGCCACCGTGCGCTGCAGGGATCCGAGTCCTTCAGCCAGGCACGGTGGAGGTGGCCTGGAGAGGGGGAGCAGCGATGCTGGGGGGATGGAGAGCTGCAAGCTGCTCCGCCGGGTTGGGGTTGCATTGCCAGGGCACGGAGAGGCTGGCTGTGGGGTCAGGAAGGCAGGGTGCCAGGTGCTGCACAGGAATCAAAAGAGCTTCTGGCTCGGTGAGATGCAGGCTAACGAGGAGCGAGGTGGAGCAAAGGAAATAACGTTGGCCCTCTGTTTAATAATATGGGAAATGCAGGTACAAAAAGGTGACTTGCCTGAAGTAATTGAGCCAGGAACTGAACTTCCTTCTGCTGTGTGCTTGTCTGCTGTTACCAACTCAGAACCGTCCGAGGCAGGGGAGGGACTGAGCCTGTGCACGGCTCAGGGGTTGTGGTTGGTACTGGGAACTCTAGACCTGCTCCACTGGACTTGATGCTTGTGGCAGGGTATCGTGGTTTCAGCTCGGAGGGCAACTGAGCACCACACAGCCCCTCACTCCCTCCTTGCCCCCCAGCGCTGAGAAGGAGAAAATAAGCAAAGGCTTGGCGTTTGAGATAGTACAGGGAGGGATGGTCATGGGCAAAAGACAGACTCATTAGGGGGATTTTAAAATAGCATAAGTTTAATAGAGACACTAACAACAACACTTAACAGACAGAATAGGACAGTGAGAAGCATTATCATATCTTGAAAACACCTTCCCCCCATCCCTCCCTTCTTCCCAGGCTCAGCTTTGCTTCCAATATCTCCCATATCTTGCAGGGTTGGAGAGCCCCCGGGGCTGCTCCTGTGGTCCCTGCTGCCAGCGCACCTGGGAGGACAGGGGATGCGGTTTGGGTGGTGCCAACAGCTGGGCACAGCTGGCGTTGCCCCAGCTGGAGCGGGGGGTCTGGCCGTACCTCTGAGTGGCTCAGGCATGTTGTTCTGTCCCCAGCTTGCTGTGGGCAACTTCGGTGTATTATGCTACATTTCTCCCACCTGTCAAATAGAGACGATACATTAATCCCTTCCTAAAGTGGCCACGTGATCTGAATTTGCTGTTGAAGTGCCCTTTTAGTACTCTCTGTCCTGATGTTATGCATGCAGGGCTACGGCAGCCTGTGAAGGTGAAACACAGGCAAGAATGGGAGGTAAAGAGGTGCTGTTGTTGTCTCTGGTTTGTTTTATTCCAGCCCCA
This sequence comes from Tyto alba, assembly GCF_018691265.1. Lineage (NCBI taxonomy): Eukaryota > Metazoa > Chordata > Aves > Strigiformes > Tytonidae > Tyto > Tyto alba. Next base: position 9,152,071 of record NW_024881273.1, read on the forward strand.
GGGAGGGTGGGCACAAAATGTGGTGGTATTTCTATTTGTTTGTTCTCCCTCTCTTTCTTCTTCCCCAACATGTTCAAAGTTGACTTTTGCAAGTCTACAGTCAAACTCCTGCGAATGCCCTGGTAGTTCAGCTGCTGGGAGCAATTCACAGTGGCTACAGTAGCACCGCTTTAAGGTGCACTCTGATGGAACAAGTGGAAGCTTCATTCATAATAATATTAAACCACTATTTTGCAGTTATATGCAGCTTTTCATCTTCACAACTCAAAGGAGCATTAATTAACTGCACGGCATGGTGGGAGGTAGGTAGCTTTTGTTGTCCCCGTTTTACAGATGAGGAGTCTGGAGCGTTGACACATCCTGTGAGTTGCCCGCGGTCGTGTGGTAATTCACCATCCGAATCTGCAGCCGATCCAAAATGCCAGCTCCCGCTCGGGGCTTTAGTCCCGATGATGCTCTCTCCTCATCTCTGGTGGCAGAGCAGCCCCTCGGGAGTTTTGAGGTCATCTTCATTTCCTTAAACTGAGTTTAAGTTTGGATATATAAAGGTGAATATTGCTGAAGTCAAATTTGAGTCTTCTAATGTGAATTAGACCAAATGCTGAAAGCAAGTTCATTGCCCTCGGGCCAGTGATTGGGCAGCGTTTCAGCTTTGTGGTGCTCCTTCCATCAAGAGAAAAACTCGGAGAAACCAGTTAAGTTCAGTCTTTGCTATAATCCCCACGTTTTGCAAATATGTACGGAGAAGCCTGTGTGGGTGAAATGGTAAAAATACAACAACCTACTGTTTTCTTGCTTATAAATCCACAGGTTTGCCTCTCCGATGAGCTCTACCCCCAAAAACCTCCTACTTGACACTTTTTCTGAGGGTCGCATTCGCAGAGGCTTGCTTATGGGCTGAAAAATCAGTATTTTGGCCCTCGTGTGTGTAATCAAAGAGAGGTCTTGGCCTGTGTTTTGGGAGAGCGTTTGTCTGAGAGGCTTTGGGTAACCCTCATCTCTCCTTGGTCGTGGCGTCGGGTTGGCGTTGCTCTCTGCAGGGCTGCGGTGTGAAGCGAGTCAGGCGGCGGGGTCACCCCGTGAAGGGGAGCGGGGTGCACGCTGCCGGGGGTGTCAGGGTGGGCTCAGCCCTCCCTCGCCCCCCCCCCGCCTCCTCCGAGAGCCCACGCGATGCTCCTGGCACCCACCAGAAGATCCTCACCCATTGCTCCCCGCCCTGGCAGAGGTGGTGTGTGGGGTTCGTGGTGGGACCATGCAGGGACACGTCTCTGTACGTCTGTCTCTGGTGCCTTTCAGAGGAAGCAAATTATTCTGGGCATCCTCCTTGGCCCCCCTCGGATTAGCGTGGAAGCCTTTCCATTTAGTCTTTTTAATTAAGATAGACACTAAAATAAAGGTGGCGAGTGAAATGTGATGGGCAGGAGAAGGAGGGTGGTCCTGCAGTGTGCAAATGTTCTTCTTGTCTTTTCTTTTTCCCACTCCTCCTTTTCTCCTGTCATCAATCTCCTGTTGCTAAATGTGCAGCCAGAGAGCGGGTTCCCAGGCAAGCTTCCCCCGATAGGTTTTGACAGGTCTAATCAGGCAGGAATAGTGACGACCACATCCCGCACGGCTGTGAATTGCAGTTCAAACTGAATATCCTTCACTGTGACACTGGCAACTGAAAGGAATCTGATGGCTGAGATCTGGCTGGCCCAAGGGGAGGGATGCTCCCATCCCGTGCTCACCTGCCTGCAGCTGCCATCGCTGCCCCCGATACATCCCTTGCAACCTCTGCCATAGTGCAGCAATTCTAAACGCCTTTGATGGGGGACACTTAGTGCCTGTAATTGATCTCAGGGAAGAATCTGCCGGGAGGTGTAATCTCTTCTGCCATTAATGAATGCATATATTCTTTATGTTCTGCTTAATAATGGAATAGCACAAAGGTTTACAGGTAAAGGGAGGATGGCTGCTCTGGGATGCTTGCTATCGGAGAGAGGCTGGAGGAGCTCTGGGTTAAACTTCAGAATCAGGGTGTGTTTGTGTGTAAGCACAGTGCTGCTGTTGGTTTAATGCCATCGTCTGTTCTTCAGAGGTGCTTCGGGTCATGGGATGTTGTTGAGAGGGGGTAGACTTGTGAATAAAAAAAATAATCCAACAAAATAAGCAGGTAGATATTCCAAAGTGATGTCTCCTTTGGAAACCTGAGCCTGGGACTAGTGAGCAACCTGGGGAGTCCACTCAACCCACTGCATTTCCACCCACACGCCCCACTGAGAGCCCTGCTTGGCAGATCTAAACTAGGGTAGCTACAATGTCAAGAAGCTGCAAAACAGGACAGCACAGCAAGGGCAGTGAATCCTCTTGTGGGCACTGTGATTTTGACATCTTACAGGTTTGTGTCTCACAGTAGATGTGTGGTGTCTAAGATAGCACAAAGTGCAAGGAGTTCTTTCTGTAATTGAGGCTTTCTGTCTGTCTTCCAGATGGTGTTTTAGCTATTGAATGGTACAGGTAAACTCGAGGCCTTTCCACAGGAAGGCAAATGACAGGCTCCTTCTTCTCTCCCCGGCATCTGTTGCAACTGGTTCCAAGGGCCGTAGGCTGGGACTGTTTTGACTGCATTTAGGAGCAGCTTAGATCATCCCTAGATCTGTATCTAAGCTAGTCCCTCAAGCCACCTTTTCTGATCAGCAGAGATCTGGCCCGTAGAGCTCAGGTCACTGATCAGCTCTTGCTGCAGTCCTTAATCACCTTCGGGCAGAGGGATCATCCCCAAAGTGAGCCAATCACCCCTGGTGAGTTTGGAGGAGCCCAGAGTGACCAGTCCTATATGTATTTCGGGTTACCTTGGGATGGGTGAACCCTATCCTCGGCATCTCTGACTCCTGGGGCAGTGTTGGTCTGGCCACTTCTGCCCCAGCATCAGTCAGGTCTTGGCCCTGCACAGGCTGCACACCCGCTCCAGAAAAATGCCACTGGCATCAGCAGATGCTCAGCTGGAGGAGTGCAATTCCCTGTCGTCTTATCTCTCAGGATTTGGGTCTGGGATCTTCTGTTCTAAGCACATCAGACTCAGTCCCACAGCCCAGCCCCAAGCTTTGGCGGAGCCAGCATGGATTCTGCCTCCCAGTGCTGAGCTCCCAAGTGAAACCGTACGGCAGTATGCCCTCCTTCAGCCTCTCTGCCTTTAACCCTCTCTCTTCCTCAGGTAAATGATGATGTTCCCTGTTCCACGTTCAACTCCCCGCTCAATTTATCTTGTTTATTGACCCAAGCAGAAAGTCAATGTTTTCTTCATCTGCCATTTGCTTCGATGGCAACCAATTTGGTGCAGTAGGAACAAAAATGGATGCAACAGAGTTCAGTGCCAGATTTTTCTTCTTTTTATTTTTTTTGTTTGTTTGTTTGTTTGTTTTTGTTTTTTTTTTTTTTTTAAATGCTGATTATCCTTTTTTTCTGAACACACCTGGCCCTGGACACAGCTTGGCAGCCTTCGCTATACGATATGGCTTCAGGCAAGGCTAAAAATGTACAGCAATTACCCCATGAGTTGGAGAGCCGGGAGGAAGCCTGCGGGTCAGCTCATTACAGGCAGGCGATGCTGCAGCCAGGGCCGTCCGCTCCCTCCCGGTGGGTGCTGTTTGTTTGTGAAGCGTTGGCCTCTGAGGGTTTCATGTGCATTTGAAGCTCTGTTTCTTCCTCAGAAGTCTGAAGGTGATGCTTTGCAGCTGTCGCCTGGATCAGAGATTTTCAGGCGCCGCACCGGGGGCTCCCAGGGGCTGTGGTTTGCCATGTAGGTGTGAAAGGGGATGGGGAAAGGCTCGCTCGCCTCTCCACTGGGTTATTTGTGAGACTGAAAATCAGGAAAGGTTCCTTGAACTGCATTGAAGAGAGCTAGCCCAAGAGCAGATCTAAATACAGCCTCTGTCCCAAAGAGTTTGCAAGTTGGGCACAGTGTGCGGCTGGCGCGCTGTCACATCTCTGCAGGGGAGATAGAAGACAGACCCTCCTGGCAGTGTGCGTGCGGTTTTAGGACATAGCCAAGGTGATTTAATGGGACGTGGCTACTGCACAGTGGTCCTGGCCTTCCCCCAGCCACCGACGTCCATCGCTTCCCCCATGCCGGCAGTGGCATCTCTCTGATCCTGTGCTGAACTTGTTCAGGGGTTTAAACTAACAGAAAACACTCCTTTTCTCCGTGGTAGGAAATTACTTGCTCTGAGGTGCCCACATCTCCAGGCAGGGGTGAGATGGCTCCCTACCAAAGGCAGCAGCTGACTGGGGTGCTCCTCACCTTTGGAGACCAGACTCATGGAGGTGGTGTCCTTGGAAGGGCTGGGTGACTGGTGGCTTACCAGGGAGGGTGCTGCCCTTGTGACAAACCCAGCTGCACTCTGAGGAGCTGCTAATAGATGCTGGGCACTTTGGAAAACACAATCTGCATTGGGTGCCTAGATAAGAACCAACTCCTTTTGAAAAATCTGCCCATATGGACAGAAAATCCCTATGCAAATCTCTCCCCAGGTATAAAATTAATTGGATTCCAACTTCAAAGAGTACTTCTGGAAACAAACTGTAAATAATCTAGTTGTGCCTCAGTTCCTCTGTCTGCGGACATTCACCTGGCTTTTTCAAAGCCAGTGAGCGTTGCTGATAGAAGGTGCTATATATAGCAGCAAGGCTATGCATATATGTATAGGTGTGCGTAAATGCATCCCTAGTAACTGACCTAGGTGTGTGATGTTTTCTAAAATACAGCCCATGGGTTTGGTTCTTCGAAAAGCTCTAGTTTTGCTTCTCCTGGGCGGTTACCCCTCTCTCGGTGCAGCCGTACGCGCGCCCACGCTCACCCGGTGCTGCGGCCGGGAGCAACGCGCCCATCTCCGCAGGGCTGTGGGGAGCTGGCGGGGTGGATGTGGTGGGGCGATCCCTGGGATGGGGAGAGGTTGCTGAAGGTCACCCAGCTGTGAGGCTTTCCGGGGGGTTCAGCTGGATGGAGCTTTACTGCAGCGCTTGGCATCACCCCTGGAGCCGCGCGAGGGTGCTGAGGTGCTGCGGTGCTCAGGGGCTCGCTCCTCCGTGGGCTGTCCTGCCTGCAGCGAGCATCTCATCGGGGCAGGGATCTGCGGTCCCAACGCTGCCTGGGTGGAGATGGCTCATCCCCAGCACCCAGTTTCCCAGGGGCTCAACGCTCTCTGTTCCCAGCGGATCGATAGGAGCATCTGTGAAAAATCAGGGAATGGCTGTCTGATCATGCAGCCCTGGCTGTTTCCTATTTATCTGATCTAATTCTATCAGCATTTCTGAAGTGCTTATCACCAGCACACCTAAGCACTTTATACGTATCTTGAGAAAAAAATCCCTGTCGCTGTGTAATGAGAGTGGTCGAGTCTGGGATGTGGCTGGTGCTGGAGCCTGGGTGCAGGCAAACAACAGGCTAAAGGGTAACCCCCTCCCTCTCCCAGTTACCCTGCAAAGTCCAGCTTTTCCTGGTTGACCCTCATGAATTGCTACAAAGTCAGATCCAGAAGAGTGTATTAGAACAGAAAACTTGCCCAAAATACCCTTGAAGGCTATAAAAGGGAAAGAAAACCCCAGTGACTCCTTTGTGCCTAAACAGATGCTTGAGCCCCAAGCTGGGATTTTCAACCTTGCCGTTACAAAATGCTCATGATGACCAAAGGCAGACACAGCTGTCCCCCCATGCCGGGTGTCCCTTGCACCAGTGGGACACTGTAGGACATTTCTGCCTCCGTGGGGCTGGGGGGCAAGCTGTGGCACTGGGGGGGTTGTGCAGCCCCGGGCTGGGGCACAGGAGCCAGGGGATGGAGCTGGCACGTGGGCTGGGGTCCTTCCAGCTCCTCTGTCTTTCTGTCCCCTCCAAGTTCCCACCAGCAAGCAAATTCCCAATTTCTAGGCTGGGAAGGTGGGATGGAGAGATGGGAACTGCCATAGCCAAGCTTTCTTTTGGGCTAGAGTATGTCTGTTTTAAACAGGAAAATCCTGTAGCTCATCCCAGGTTCATCGCTTTGTGATGGTGAATGAACATTGACCTGAAATCTTGGTTTGCTGATGGCTGATTATTTTGAAGGGCAAGGACAAGGGGAAGGTGGCCGGATGATCAGTTCCTCTCTGGTGTCTGATCAGGTCTGTGTCAGGAGTGGATACAGGTGAGATAGTGAGGAGATGCCCAGTGCTCATCACAGCTGTGAGATGAATGGCTTTTTTCTCCATGCCACATACAGTCTATATGAATCTATGTTTTATTTGAACCAGCCCAGGCAGGGCTGCAATCACTGCCTGGTACTGGAGTGGCCTGAGCCATCTCATGATGTTTTCAGCCTTTAATAATTTAGGATGAGAGATCCCAGGCCTTCTGTCTAGGCTTTTGCTCGATTGCTTGTTTTTCTAAGATTTATTTTTCTCCCCTAGGCAAAACTGTTGCAGAGGATTGAGGCAGATGTTTTGTGGAGGGTCTCTCTTTTACAGGTGAAGAACCGCCTTCATTTGGACAGCTCAAAAGCGCTTTTGAAAAACTCAGATCGCTGCACACGGCATGAAGTCTTGTTTGATTTTAGCAGCAAGAGTCAGCAGCTGCCCTCCGTGCCTGAGCATGGCTGAGCATCCCTGCTCCACAACGCTGGCCGAGGGCATGAGGGAGGACAAAAATACCTACTGTGGGTCTAACAGGAAAGGGAAACCAGGGGAATGAGGGAGAGGAATGGGCTATCTGGGACAAGAGGGGAAGAGGACAGTGAGCAGGCAGGTAGGAGCCTGCCCAGGCAATTTTGCCCTGGGAAGAGCTCTGCCCACCAAAGGCAGTGCGATGCTGCCTCCTGCACTGCTGCTGAAAATGTCCTCTTCGTCCAGACTGAATGCTTTCCCTTTCCTCCCTGCCCAGAATAAAACCCTGATTAGTCTTCTCTTTAGCAAACATTATCAAGTTTGCAAAACTCCAAAGCCGGGAGGTGCCAGGGTCAGTTTGCTCTGCAGCCTTCAGGCAGCCCCTCTGTGCATATGCATTATGAAACCATCTTTAATGGCATGATCCCATCCTAGATTTTCACCTTTGCGTTGCTCAGCACAGCCGATGAACCTGCTCTGGGAATGATCTGCATTAATGTGGAGCTGTAAAAACTTCAACTGAAGTCAATGAAAGCTGTGCTTTGAGCAGAGGAAGTGTCATTTAATGCTAAGCACTCTGAAAAATCAAGTCTAAATGTCTCAAATTTGGTGCATGTAATGTAGTGCATGTTTTTTACATTACCATGCCTGGGCCTTAGCTCCCCGTCTGTAAAATGGGGATGATAACAGGGAGACTGGGAACTTAATCACTTCATTGGTTGTGAAATACTGCTGCTTTTTGGCATTGAGTAAAGCATAAGCAACCCATGAGGAGCCTAGTAATTGTGCATGCAGCACAGCATCTGAATAGAGTACAGTAAAGTAGGAGCTATGTGTCCTCCAATGAAGAGAAAACAAGATACTGAGAAGCTGCAAATGAAGTTGTTTGTAGGGTGCTGAGAAGCCTGCAGAGGTTCATAGGTACCTGGGGTACTTTTTGGGATGCCTAAATGCCAAGCTTCAGGCTGTTTCAGGCACACAGAGGCACCTAGCTGCAGCTCAGCACCATCACCTTTGGCATTTGGGGAGAGATAGGTCCTTCAGATAACCCTCCTGTATGTGGTCTTGCAATCAACACCTTCATCAAAGTGCATAATTACCAGAGACTGCATTAAGGTTGCCTTGGCAACCTTAGTTCACACGTTTTCTTAGGTTTTGAGTATGTGACACTGCAACCTTTACGATTTCCTTTACCACAGTTTTCCTGCGTGCACAGAGCCGCGCGTACCGGCGTTGCGTGGCCGTGGCTCCTGTCCGTGGGATGCCTGATGGCCCTCGGTGTCTCACCGGCTCTGCAGTGCCCCTGGTCTCTGCAGCCCTGCTCACGTGGGCTTTCCTTGGAGACTTGGTCTGGGTCTGTGCTGCGGAGCAGATGCTCTGCAGGATCCCTTTGCCCGGGGAGATCTCACCATCCAGGTGGAGATAGCCCCCCACTCCTGTAGCAGCGTGATCCCCATGGAGGGTCTGGCGCCAGGCTGGCCTCTCTTGTCCTCCTGGGTCCCTGCCCTTGGTCACAACACACAGTTCTTGGGGGCAGAAGCGAAGGTTTAATCAACGACAAACCACCTTTCTCCCCACCTTTCTCTGCCACCCCTCTCTTCTCCTACGACATGGTGTGGTTTTGCTCCATCCGTCCGGATCAGCCCACAGGGCTCCGGACTGCCGCCTGCACGGTGCCGGAGTCACTGCTTAGTTGGTAGGGGTGCTAGAAATATTTTTGGATGCCTGCTTTCACGGCAGCCTGCAGAAGGTCTTGCCAGCAGCATCATCCAGGTCCGCTCAGCTCAGAGCAGCTCGGCCGTGGCGAGCCACGAGCCCTCCCTGTGATCTTGCATTTCCCCTTCTGCGCAGATTTTTTCCTTCCTTGTTATCACCATGTTGTCTCTGAGCATAAAAAATACCTCTAGTTGCTTTTTATTTCTAAATTGAAGCCAGAAAAGTATTTACAAGTTCACTATTTTGAAAATGATGTTTTGAGAAGATGTGATGGAAGGAATTGCTGGGCAAACTGAGCTAGTAAAAATATTAATTAGCATAGAGAAATCATTAAATAATTTTCATTTACTTTTTTTTTTAATTAGGCATTGCTGCCTTTACTGATAACCCCCATGCCAATAGCGTGATCCATTTTGCTAGATAAACAAATCACTTTGTGAGTTAATTAGTGTGCAATAGCTATCAATTAATACATACTACTACTACTACTACTACTGATTCTGTGTTGAATAAGCAGATTCCACTACTATTAACTGCTTAAATTACTAATATTTGGAGCTGCCTAGAACCCCTTAGCAAAAGGTATTTATTGGTAATTGCAGTGGTGTGAGAGGCCAGGTGGCTCCTCACTGAGCCTCAAGCTTTCTGTTCCTGGTGGTCTAAATGCTATAATTTTATTATTCAGTTCCTTAAGATGCTGAAACTGTGCTTTTCTCCTGCTTCTGGTTTGCTGCCATTTTTTGAACTTTTAGATTTCACATTAAAAGGTTTTTCTGCGCACCTGGAGTTTGGAGAAGCAGTGTAGAGAAATGGACGGGTCAGGCTCATCTTGGATAACTTTGCGTGCTTCACAACTTAATAACTAAAGGTAATAAAACTGAATTAGGTATGTCTGGATCTGGCTGGTGATACAGTCAACAGAGAGAAATGGATTCATTTGCAGCTGAAAACATTAGCTGGGGTGTTAGGAGCGGTTGTGGTAATAGCAGCAGGGAGCCCGGGCTCTGCAGTTGCATGGGAGGAAGGGAGGTAGTTTTGTCAGTGCTGGACACCTTGGAAACGGGGAGAGTCACATCCTGGCCTCGAAGAATTAGCTCCTGGTGAAGCTTGTGAGGAGCAGGAGGAAAATGAGCAGAGTGGGGACACTTGCCTGGTATGGCGTGGTGGGGCTGAGCCCCTGCGACCCGCTGGGACGTGGCTGCCGAGGCTCCAGAAAGGTACAAAACAGGAGGACAAAGCCTGGGACCTTGCCAGTGGCTGGGAAAGCTATCTCTTAAATAAATGCAGAATGGGATGGTGGGGATCTAGGGCAAGGCCCCATCCCTTTTGCCGGGGTGGGACATGATGCCTGGCAGTGCTGTTTCTCCTCCCGGCTGGTGTGTCCAGGCGCTGGGTTTTCTGTCCCACCATGGGCACTTGCTGTGCCCCGAGCCCTGTCCTGTCCAAACCCGTCCCATCCCATCTCGCATTTTGCTGTCGAGGTGCCTGACACACAGGAGCATCCTGACGGGGCTGCCACCGCCCGGGAAATGCAACGCGAAGAATTTGGGATTAATCACAAGCCACAGCAAAGCGGGTGCTGACACATGTAATTTCCAGTGCGCTTACTGACCGTGCTTTATCATCCCTAGTAAGGCTCGTGCACCTTTTCTTAAACCTTCTGGCACTGAGGTTGCCTGGGAGACTGAGCCAGCACTGCCTGCGTTTGCCTTTGGCTCGCACAGGGTTGAAGCCACGACCACAATGCTGCCCCAAAAAAGGGGGAAAAATGCTCAGAATTAAAACTATCTTGTTTATCTCATCCGTGACATCCTGGTCCTTCATACAGCAGAGCCGCTCTGCCTCCGAGGGGGCTGCAGCGGGCTGGGGGGTCCTGGAGAGCCCTGGCATCTCTGCGATGGGCTTTCCGAAGCTCATTTTTATTCCGGTGTGTTTGGGTTTGCTTCCTTTTGCTGTAATTAAATTTCTGGCCCTTCTGGTTGCCAAGGTGAGCTTCGAAATGCTCCGGCAGAGCGATGGTTTTATTGAATCGCTAGCAAATTATTGAAGCGTGGTAGGGAATTTTTCACACTTTCAACCTCAAGGTTCTTGGGAGAGCGTTTCTGCAAGTGTTTATTATAGTATTATCACAAGAAGTGAGACTACCCGGAAAATTTATAGTAAGCAGCTCATCAACTGTGGTATGTCAGCGTAGCTCCATTGAAGTGCCTTCGCCAGTGTCACTCAAGTAAGGATGATTTCTCCCAGTTTAGGACCTGGATGGTGGTTTTTCTTCAAACCTCTCAGCACTGTTAGAGTGGCTGAAAAGCCTCTGTGGGGGCGCTGGGCAGAAACTCATTTTTTCTGCATAAAATTATAAATCTGCTGCACGCACATGCGTCTTCAGGCACTACGCAAAAGAAACGTGGTTGAAGACATGAGCTTCAGCGTGCCAGAGTGTCAGGCTGTGAAGTCCCCAAGTGAGAAGCTGCCACCACCTCATTGTGTCCTCCAGCGCCAGGGCTGAATATTAACTTTTCCAGAGCATCCCAGCTTGGTCAGCGTGCGGACGGATTGCTCGGGAGATAGCTCATGGTGCAGTGCTGTGGGAGATGGTGGCTGCATTCGCTACAGATGTGGTAAATGGTGTAGTGGGTGCAGGAGAGGCCTGCAGAGGGGATGGTCTCTTGCTGCAGGCAGAATAAAAAAGGAAAAGGTTGAAATCCTGAAAAAAAAAAAAAAATTATATTGCTTTTAAGTTAGAGACCTTTTTTCTCAGGTGACCATTTATTGCTTGTCCATCATAAGTTGGGTGTTTAACTGCATGGCCCTCTGTACAGAACAGCTGAGCCTGTGGTGCAGTCAAACCTGGTTGGAATTGTACTGTGAGCTCAGGAAGTGCTGAAAGTACTAAAGATAACTTTGAAAGCATCTCCAGTTGGACATCCAGCAGCAGAGAGCACCTTTAATCCTGATCTCTTGTTGCCTCAGCTCCCAATCTCAAGCGTGATGAAAGTAAATACCCAGTATATAGAAGCTGTGAGTGTAAACTAACACTGGTGAGGTGCTGGGGGTCCTGGGTGGTGAGTCCCTGGGACAGAGAAGCCCCAGGGAAAGGATGGCTCTGCCTTTGTGGGCGAGAGGGAATCCCACGTCCTGGGAGTGGGGCTGGGGCTGCGGGTGGTGGTACCTCGGGGTCCCCAGGGGTCTACCTGCAGCCGGAGTCAAATCCTGACAATTCACTTTGGAATGCTGGGCGTGGCAGGTGCAGGTTTTTTTTTTTTTTATCAGTTATGTGTAATGCTTTTACAAAAAATGTGGTTATGAGTTTTGTAGTACACCCTCAGCTCGGGTTTGTGTGGCAGGCAGGCAGGCAGTCTCTTTGTGCCCATTTCTGTGGTAAATCTTGCTGGGCAGTGTGTGAACACGGTGAGCTCTTCCCAGCCTTAACAAGCCCAGGTGCTGCAGTGCAGGAAGCTGGGGACAAAGGGCTGGGGTAACTTTGCTTCTGCTATAGTCTATAATTCCCCCTCCGCCTCGATATTTCAATCTTGCAGTTGAGAGCACCCACCCTTCCCAGCTCACTGTCTTCCGCCCAACATTTGCAGTTCGTGGCTGGTAAAGAAGTTTCGAACCCACGTGGCTGCAGACAAAACAGAGGCAGAACCACTTGCACAGCAAAAAGGCTCGTGCAGGTCTCACTCCCACCAATCCCATTAATATCTCTGAGCGGATTACTCTGAAACTTGAGGAAGAGTTCGGCAACCTCACTAATGATTTCAGCGCTGGCTGGATTAGCAGAGGAAAGTGGAGGTTTAGTGGAGGAGAAAGATGTGAGGGAGAAAAGGAGCAGAGAAAGACAGGAGTGGAATAGGTGAGAGCACAGGTGATGCTCAGACAAAGTATTTGCTGCGGAGGAAATAACCTACCCACCATGTGGATGGGGACCTCAGTGGTTGCAGCTCTGGGGCTGTGTTTAGGGACTCCTCAGAGGTGTTTTCCCCCAGGGTGGGCATCCAGGTCCTCCTGGAAACTGCCCCGGAGGGATGGGTGCTTGGCTTGAGCTGCACCCGCAGCACATTTTGGGGTTGGATAGGGCTGTGATGGAGTCTGGAAGGGGGGAGCAGCCACGGCTCCCACATGAGCACCTGAGGGACAGAGGGTGAGTGTCCCTCCAGGGAAAGACAGCTCTAGGTGAGGTGACCTGGTGGGGCAGGGAAGAAGGCTGAAAGGCAGAGGACATCCAGGTTTAAGCCCTGGATGGGCATAATGAGAAAAGGGAGCAAAGTATGCCTGGAGAGATGCCTCTCTGGTGGGCTCTCAGCAGTAAGGAGACCAACCCTTTCTCAAATCTTTCAGCATAGCAGAAGTTTTGTGGCCAGAGCTGGTCAAAATTGCTCTGGGGAGCAGCTGTTGGGCTGAAAAATGCAGCATTGGGATGTAAATCCACAGAATCACAAAACGATTTGGATTGGAAGGGACCTTAAAGCTCATCCAGTTCCAACCCTCTGCCCCGGGCAGGGCCCCCTTCCCCCAGCCCAGGGTGCTCCCAGCCCCGTCCAACCTGGCCTTGAACCCTTCCAGGGAGGAGGCAGCCACAGCTGCTCTGGGGACCCTGGGCCAGCGCCTCACCACCCGCACAGTAGAGAATTTCTTCCTTACATCTAATCTAAATCTCCCCTCTGTCAGTTTAAAATGGTTACCCCTCGTCCTATCCCCACACCCCCTGATCCAGAGTCCCTCCCCACCTCTCCTGCCCCCCCTTTAAGCCCCGGGAGGCCGCTCGAAGGGCTCCCCGGAGCCTTCTCTTCTCCAGGCTGAACCCCCCCAACTCTCTCAGCCCGGCCTCCCAGGGGAGCTGCTCCAGCCCCCCCAGCATCTCCGTGGCCTCCTCTGGCCCCGCTCGAGCAGCTCCGGGTCCTTCTGCTGTTGGGGGCCCCCGAGCTGGCCCCAGCACTGCAGGGGGGTCTCCCCAGAGCGGAGCAGAGGGGGACAATCCCCTCCCTGGCCCTGCTGCCCCCCCTGCTCTGCCTGCAGCCCAGGGCACGGGTGGGTTCTGGGCTGCCAGCGCACGGTGCTGGCTCACAGGCAGTTTTCCCCCCACCAACCCCCCCAAAGTCCCTCTCCCTGGGGCTGCTCTCCAGCCACTCCTCACCCAGCCTGGGTTTGTGCTGGGGATTGCCCCAACCCACAGGCAGGACTTTGCCCTTGGCCTTGTTGAGCTCCATGAAGTTTGCCTGGACCCCCCTCTCCAGCCTGTCCAGGTCCCCCTGGATGCCATCCCTGCCGCCAGCGTGTCCCCGCACCACACAGCTCGGTGTTGTCGGTGAACTTGCTGAGGGTGCACTTGATCCACTGCCCGTGTCCCCAACAAAGATGTTAAATGGTGCCGATCCCAACACCGACCCCTGAGGAACGCCACTCGTCACTGCTCTCCACTTGGACATCAAGCTGCTGACTGCAACTCTTTGAGTGTGACCATCCAGCCAACTCCTTATCCTTCCAGTTTAGAGACAAGGATGTCGTGTGGGACAGTGTCAGATGCTTTGCACAAGTCCAGGTACATTGATCTGTCCTGGTTTGCAAGCGCATCAGCTCTTAAGTTCCGTGTTGAGAGGGCTCTTGCCAGTGGAAGTGGGAAGCCACGTGAGGTGCTGGACACAAGGCATCCTGGCTGGGCTGGGCTGGGTGATTTTGGGCCCTTGTCTCTGCTGGTTCCTCCTTCAGGATGAAGCTGCAGGTGACACAGCATTATGCCTTTTGCTGCTAGCGGGCCCTGTCTCTAGAAACTCATGAACCCCAAATCTCCCCCCGATCCCTCTCCAAACACAACTTGGGGAGCAGATGGTAGAACAGCACTGGCTTAGTCCCCAGCTTGCATCCTTTTCTTTGTTTTTCTCAGTGATGGTTAACTTAGTAAGACACCAAAGTCTTCAACCATTATCAGGCAATAAAAAGAGGCAGCTGAGTTGGATAACACCCACTAATCCCCTTCCAGGATGAGCAGGAGAGAAGAACCACTGGGAAGCTCAGGAGCTTATTCTGAGATGAGTGCTTTGGAGGCTTTGAGAATTGCATGGTGTTGGTATTTCATGAATAAATAACCCCCACAGATATTTGTCACTGAATCTGCTTCGTTAATGAGGGCCTGGAACAAAGGAGGAGGGTGGAGAAGAGTATTTTAGAGAGAGTCAAGGCAGATGCATGTGGTGGGTGGTGGCACGGGGCTGGGTGAGGATGGGTGCTGTGCCCAGCCTGCCCTGCTGTCGTGCATCGCACTGACCGTTGTGGCAATAGAAGCTGTTAGAAAAGGGGCTTTTACTGAGGTTGTGTATCACCAGTGGGTCCTAGTAGAGCGGGGAGTGCATTTCATTTATGAGCATATCAGTCTGCATGTGTCTTTGGGAGGACTGGAGAGGTAGAGAAAGAACGTGTGCATGTGGGGAGAATCTGGCACCAGAAATTGGGTCGCTCGCTCCAAAATGCCCTTTTTGATGGGACCTGGCATCTGCTTCAGGGCAGTGGGGAATTGCCCCATCCTCCCAGTACGGCGGGTTCTGAGCCCTGCCTGGTCCCTGTGGTTTCTGTGCCTGGGTCTGGCCAAGGCCACGGGCAGCTTCCCCCACCTCCGCGGTGTGCTCCGGGCACGGCACGAGCTGCAGAGCCCATCTTCTCCATCCTGCCTCATCAGAATGGATCCGGGGGTTACTGGGTGAAATTCCATACGGGTAGATGGAGAACAAGAGGAAAGAGCTGTTCTTCTGCAGGCAGCTCGTTACTTCAGGGAGAGTGATTCACCCGTCAGGACTGGTGTAATGTGGCGTGCCCGGGCACTGGGCACAGTGCAGCGGTGGCCGGGTGCTGCCATCGCTCCTCGAGTGTCCCCTGCCTGGGCACTGCCAGCTCTCTGGGACGGGGGGGCTGGGGGCTGCGCTCCCCTGCAGCGGGCAGGGCTCACCGCTGGAGCTGCGTGGGTGGAGAGTCATCTGCTCCGTGCCACGTGTCACCCATCCCATTGTCACTGCAGGAGGTGGGTAATTAATGATGGCTTTTGTCTCAGACAAAATTCAAAGGCGCCGTGGGGACTGGCAGTGCCAGAGGCTGGGCAGCGCCTGCCTGCGCTGCGCCTGGCTCCACCAGCCCCTCTGGAGGCAGACGAAAGCAAAATTTGCTCCCAGCTTGCTCCGAGCATCACGTCAGCCCTCTCATCTGCTGGCATCCCCCTTGTTAGGGTGACATGTTGAAGTGATGCTCCTCTAATCTAGCGACGGCCGACGCAGAAGCGATCGCCTCCGTCCGTCTGCAGGCAGCGCCGCCTCCCCGCTCCTCTCGCAGGTGACATTTGATCACTTCCCTCCGGCTCCGCTGCCCCACCTTCCAGCGAGGTTAATATTTTAATACACTTAATGGCTCATTCCAGCTTGGCAACCCCTGCCCGTGCTTTGTTGAGGATCATCCATTATGCCAGGCACGATTTTGGAGAGCGAGGCTCCTGTTCCCGTCCTCGGCCCTCCGGAGGGCAGAAGGTCGGTTTGCGCTTCCAGGTTTTAATTAAAGCATGACAAGCTGCCCCTGCCAGCCCCAGCCCTGGAGCATGGCACTGTGCGGGACAAGTTGGCTTCTCCCAGCAGCACCCCGGCTCTCCGGAGCTACCCAAGCCGAGGATCCAGCCCCAGGGTCTCCTTCCACCACCCAAGGCAGCTGTAGCTCCTCACCCTATCCCTCCAGGGACGTGGGAGCTGCAGGAGGGTCTGGTTGGTTGGTGACCAAATGGAAAAGCCAGGAGGGGGACAGGGACACGGTTCTTCTTGCAGTCTACCTATGAGGAGAAACCCCTTGGGAGGACCAGATGGGGCTCAGCCTTCCTGGTGGGTGGTAGAGGAGTTGTCATATTTTGTGTTTATTTTTTTCTTAAATAATTCTCTCTACATTAATAAACAGTGGTTTTGGTTAGTAAATAATATGCCCTTTCTCTTCCCTCATCTCTCCAGCAGAAATACATGCCCTGCTCTAATATATTCTGCCTTTCTCACTCCCTCACTTCAGAGGAGCTGCAAATTCTGCTGGGAACAGAGTGCTAATAGAAAAGGGCCTCTAAAGATATTTGAAACATGACCAAGAAAGGACAGAGGGAGATTCAGCTCCAAACATGTTGGAAAATCTAGGAGATGGGCCAAGAAAGGGGGAATATCGGAAGCGTGATCACCAAGAAGGAAAAGTTAATTGGAAAGCATTAACTGAAGTGGATTTGCTACGTGGGGTGGCGATGCCTCTGGAGGCACCGCGGTGGGCACAGCGCTACCCTGGTACTGGGGTAACTCATCTCCCCAGCTCACGGTAGCGAAGAAGCTGCCCTCCACCTCCACCTGAGCAGGGACATGCCAATGGACCTCTTCTTGTTGGTTTTATGGTGTTTTCCTTGTTGAAAGTCCCAGCTTCTGGAATCCTGCGATTGCCTGGAAATCGAGAATCTGCAAAATCATGACTTCAGTACTGCGTAGTGCTTTATTTCTTTGGGTTTGGTCTCTGAGTAGTTCCTAGCCCTCAAGTTTGCAGGGGAAAGCTCGATGATGCCCTAAAGGCTCAGAAAGCAGAAGGCAAATTTAGGGGAGGAAGAAAAACAACCACCCAGTGATTGATTTATTTTTAAAATCTCATCATTTTTATGCCAATCTTTTTTTTTTTTTTTTTTTTTTAAATGCCTGACTCATGATTTTTGCAAGTTTTGGGTGTTGGCAGGGATGTGTGCATGAGTGTGATGGTGTGTGCGCGGGCAGGGGCCCGCTGCTGATAGATAAGGCAGTGCTGGTTTGAGACAGCAGTGCTGTGGTCTTCAAGGGCTGCTGAATATTCCGCTACTGCTGTTTCGTTGCCAAGCACACGGTTTTCAAATTAAACCCCCCCCAAAAAAGCAAGACTAGAACTGGGTATTGAGTCATTGTGTGGTGTTTTAGGTGCTGATGGGAGAGCAGAGGAGATCCTAAAGGGGAATAAAACCCACTGGTGACTCCTGGCATTGCCTTAGGGGGTATTTTAAGGTCAGAGGGGTCAGTATTTATTTGTAGCCTCCTGTGTATAAAGATCTAATAAGTAGCCTGTGGAGGTCAAGTCCATCTCCATCACTGACTTGTTCTGTGACCTTGGGTAAATCACTTTGTCTCTATCCTGTCGGTAAGAGGGTGACGGGATCTGTCGCCCAAGATGGGTTGCAGGTACTTGGTTAATATATAAAATGTACTTTGAAGATGAAAAATGCCTTGGAGATGCTTAAAGCTCTCGACAAGCATCCGTGTTCCCTTTGCAGGAACCCAGCAGAAAGCAAAGTGCCTGAGTACTCTGTCACAGACAAAACGGGCTGCGTGCGCAGCTCGGGGAGGCAGGGCTGGGAGCTTCCCAAGGCTCTACACGCCCATTGAATTTGTCAGCATTTAAGCTTCCCCCTTCGCTTGCTGGAGCGAGGGGTGTCACAGCGGGGAGCTGGGCCCGCTCCCGTCACTGCGTGCCCTGCCCCAGGTGCCCCGTCCCCCCGGAGCCGGGCGCAGGGGTGAGCCTCTGCACCCACGGCCCACCAAGGGTGAAGCCAAGTTTGGGGTGGCTTTTCAGCTTCGGCAGCGTCCGCAGGCGATGGACGAGGTGTGGGTGCTCGGGGAGGCTCGGCCCAGCTGCGAAATGTTCGGGAGGAGTTTTGCTGTCGTGGATTCGCTGTTGTCTCGTATAGGGTTGGGTTCACACGCAACTCCAGGCTACTAATAAAGCGTCTCTTAGTTGCCAGTTTGCATGAGTTATCTTTGAAACCGCAGAACTGATTGGTTTTCGTCAAGGATCTCAGAATTATGCAACAAATTTATTTTATGTAGCGTAATCAGAAAGCCTTAATTTTCTTGGGAAACCCTCCTTTTACTCACTTTTGCTAATTAAAATGACGTGATTTTGCCAGAGCAGCTTTCCCTGTGGATTGCCCTGCCCACGCCACGTGCTGCCAGCTCCCTGCCAGCCCTAACGGTGCTTTTTCTCTCCAAGGGAAGAAGCGATGCTGTCCACCTACTTTGAAACCATCAATGATTTGCTCTCCTCCTTCGGGCCGGTCCGAGACTGCTCCCGCAACAACGGCGGCTGCACCCGCAACTTCAAGTGCGTTTCAGATCGCAAGGTGGACTCAACGGGCTGCGTGGTAGGTACCGCGGCTGCTGGCCCCCGGGGCTGCCCTCTGTTTTGGGGACAAAGCTGGAGGGGGACATTGCCTGCTCCCTCTCCGGGGATGTGGCCAAAGGGGTTGTGTGTGCTGCTCCCCCCCAACCCCTGGGGCCTTCAGGGCAAATCACATATGCCTTAGGGACCTCAGGGAAGGAGCCCAGGGACTCAGATGAGCAAAAGAAAAATGCTTGAGGCTGATGGTCGTTTTCCTGCTTGTCAGGAAATCACGAGCTGAAAACAGTCTTGCTTGTTCTCCTGCCTGTGCTTCCCAGCATGGGTGAAAGGTGAACCATCTCCCCATCCTCTCCCCTTCTGGACCTCTCTGACACCGTCAGAGGTTTGATTTGTTTCTGAATGTGCTCATGTCTTGCCAGACAATCTACTGACTCCCAGGTTTTACAGCCCCACCCCCAGAAGATCTCTTAGACCCTAGACCATTAGCTTTAGGCAGAGGCTCTGAATCATTCCCAGCTAGTGATGCGCAGATGGGTTTCACCATCCTTCCAGGTGGGAGTGGCAGAGCTCAGCACCTCTCCCAGCTCTAACCCATCTCCCCATCAGTGCGGTTGCCACTTCCCTGCGCGGGGTGCTTGTGTGAGTCCGGTATGACATGCAGAGATGCAGGAAACTTGGGGAAATCTGGAGCACCCCTTCTCCTCTGTCTGTCGTAGGAGCCCCTGCCTGCCCGGCAGCGGGTGGTGACCCCCGAGGGGTCCAGAGCTCGTCACCCTCTCCGTCTGCCTGCTGCCCCAAAGCCCCTCTGCTCCTTCCCCTCCCTCTCGCTGCAGGCAGATCCCCCATCACCCCACCCTTCCCATCTCAACAGAGGTGGGAGTTAAGTGTCTCTTTATTTATTGAAGATGTTTATACATGGCAGCCGGGAAAGGTCAGGCTGGAGCAGTGCTGTCCCCGGGGTGGCATTTTCATTATCCCCTTCTCCGGTTGCTTGTTAAGGCCATTTAGCACAACAGCCTGATGTGTCACCAGCAGTGCCTGGTGCCGTCTCCCCCTTACCACTCCTCACCCTTTCCTCCTTTCTTTTCCCACTGCCATTTTCTTTTGTTCCCTTTTCCAGGGAGTAGCTGCCTTTCTAGTCTTTCAGGGGAGTTCTCCCCTTTTTCTGGGTGTTACTTTGCTCTGAACGCCAATGTGCCTCCCAGACACTGTCAGAAGCAATTGGGACTCTGATCGCCCTGTGCCGCTGGGAAGAGATGCCTCTTTTTAAAAGTCAGGATATATTAAGATAGAAATTGTCAATAAATTACAGGCCTAGTGTTCACCACTCTGGCATGCGGAGAGGCAGAAATTGAAAACTGTATCACTCAGGGAAGATACCCCCCTGCTTCTGTAATGCCTAACTGAGGTTTTGTGCTGAGAGAACAAGGTGTGTACAGCAGACAGAGAGGGGGAGAAAGGAGAAGCAGTGGGGGCTGTTCTCCTAGAGTGCATCCCCTCCCCAAGAGCCATGGGTGAGAGGTGACACAGGGGGACCACGGGAACCCCCCCATGCCCCCCCATCACACCGGGCTCCCGGGGCCGTGCATCCCAGGGGGACAGGAGGTGGCTGTAGAGATGCCCATCTCCCCTCCCTCTGCTCTTTGCCCCTTTTTGTCCCCACTGCAGGAGCATGAGGCTGCTCTGCCCCTCTCCACAGCCCCTAGTTGTGGGGTAAAGCCCCCTCAGCTCCTCAGTCCCAGCTGCAGCCTGAGGACAGCAGAGCTGAGCTCCCCGGGGGCAGTTTGGAGACGGCTGCTGCATCCCTCCTCCCGTCCATGTCTCTCCTTGCTTCCCGTTGGAGTGACACCCGGGGCACAGTGCTCCTTCCCTCCCGGCTCTCCCAACCCCCTGCAACGTTTTACGCTCATCACCTGCCTGTAGGTCCCCAGCAACGGCAGGAGTGTGAGCAGTGGTCTGGAGGGCACTGTCCCATGTTTCTGACTGTGGTGCGTGGCCCTCGTCTGTAGAAAAGCCCAACTCGTGCTCGTGGTGCTGAGAGGGGTCACGGGTGATGGGAGCTGAGTTTCGGAGCTCACCACAGCCCTGGCGTGAGACCTTGTGGCGCCTTCTGCACCGGTCCCTGCACAGGGCAATACGTCCTCTCCTCATCCCACCGCTGCTCCCAGAGTCTGCCGGGTGGGAGCTGAGCTTCCCGTGCGAGCAGGGATGGGGTCATTTGCTGCAAAATCGCAGGGATGTCAGTTAGTTTTAAAGCTGAACTGCTGTGAACTCAATTTGCCAATTTGGTAAGTGCTATGGGCAATATCGGGATGTAATTTAATTAAGCTATCCCCTTTTTATAGAGTTCAGGGAGCATTCACGTACTAATTTTAGCACTAGGTTTGCTTCAGCTTTACTCTGGACAGTGTTTCGCAAATCATGACATGTTGTTAATCTTTAACAGTCAACAGTTTATTAATTTGCAGAGGACCACAGAACTATATAATCAGTGGTTCATCAATCAAGGTTAAATCCAACAAATGTTCCAGGCAGGTACTGAGCATAAAATATACATGCAACCTTGTAAGCAATTAATACACAGCAGAGCTGGAGCCCATCAGCTCAACCAGGGAACAGCACAAATCTCAAAGATTTCTTATTCCTTTTATATATAATCATCATCTGTTACCAGTTCCTTCATGCCCTTAATACAGCTTCCAGTAATTCTGAGAGGACTGGGGATGCATTTATCTTTGGGCTTTTTAGCGGTGTGGGCTCAGCCATTACCTAATTGTTTGGCCTTAAAAGGACTTGGTTCAAATGTTGAGAGCAGTTTGCTTGCAGCTCGTGGTGGAGTCTCTCTGAGGACAGTCTCCTTGGGCTTAATGAGGGAGAAAAGAGAGTGTTGCTTTGCTTAAATAAAATCCTGTGTGCAAGGTGTCACCTGGAAGACCCCAAAGGCTGCACAGTGTCACTCCGCCCTGGAGGGGTGACAGCTCCCCAGCTTCCATCCCACCCTTCCCATGGGGCCCTTTTTTCTCCTCATCTCATGGCTTTTCTGTTATTTTTACCTGTACCCAGTAGATGGCATTAGTGCCTAAAGGTTTTCTGCATTTCTTTTTTTTATCGGAGGCCTTTTTTGTTTGGGTAATTTTAAATACAAGCTACAACCTTGCTAAGACCTTGGCATTGCTAACTGGATCCTTGCCTTTCAGCCCTACCTTGCAACATAACAAAACAATCCCCAACCTCTAGAAAACCTGTTTCTGTTCTGATTTTCCTTGTTGCACCCTAGAGTTGCTGTTGGGTCTGGGGAAGCCAGGGGCATTTCTCAAGGAAATAAATTCCCAGTGAGCTTCTCTAAATCTAGTGGCTCTGCTCTGCGTGATGAGTCCAGCATGTGTTATATACCATCTTGCTGGGATCACAGGAAATACAGAGAAATTGTGCTGGAGGAGTAAGTCAGATTATTGCCAGTAAAGGAATATATATCACTGATCCCTTCTACCAGCTCAGTGGTAGCTGCTTAGCCCAGAGGGAGGATGCTGAAGGAGGGAAAGGGCTTAACCCTCATGTGTTGGTGATTTATAATTTGAGATGAAAACCTGTGAATTAGCCCTGAGGGACTGAAGGAAACACCTGTAATGTGGCTTAAATTCAGGTTTCTCCACCTGTCTCTTAGCTTAGCGTTGCTCACTGATGCCAGTCCTCTCATCTGCTCGGGGAGAAGAGGGGGATGCTTGCATCTGCTGCCCTATGGCTGTGCCTGTTTACAAGCCCCAGCAAGTCAAGATTGCAGCCCCAGGGGAATAGGGGTGAGGGTTTTTTTTTCCCCAAGGAGCATAAGCTTTGGTCTTAGCACATGAGCTGGGCGAGGAGATGGTTGGTTCCCCTCTGGTGCCCATGGGGCATCCTTGGCATCACAGCAGGAGGAGGCAGGGGCAGGTACAGGCGTGCAGTGAAGGTGTGTGTCTGAGCCTGTGGTGCCTCTTGGGATGGGCTCTCATCACCGTGAGGACCTCCTGGAGAAGCAGGAGCACGCGAGCTGCCCTCGTGGTGGTGAGGAAGGCAGCTCGGGGTGCTACACCGAGGTAGCAGCAGAATTAGGCCCCTTGTTTCCCTGCTGTGTGAGCAGCTTCACTGCAGTGGTGTGGGTGCAGGTGGTGTGGTCTGAGGGTTCCGCAACATCTGCGCTACCCAACTTGTGCCAGAAGAGAGTGGCTTGTGCCACGGAGGCCAAAGATGACGTGCAGGTGGATGTGGAAGGGCTCAGAGCGTGGTCGTGCTCCCGGATCCATCCCACCCTGGGAGAGGTGTCGGCAGGAGGTAGGAGAGCCCAGCGAGCCCGGGCAGTGGGCACTGCAGTTCTGAGCAGGCACGGAACCCCGCTGATCATCACCATCTCCCTGCTAGCACAGAATTATTTCTGATTTGAGTAAGGAAAAAAGTATGGTTTGCCTACAGGAATGATGTGAAGTGTTCATTTCCACGGTCGTGGGGTCGGGCAGGAGGGAGTTTGTCCAGCTCAGCGGTGTGCAGAAGGGAGAACAGCTACCAGAGAGTCTCTTAATGCATTTGGGTCCCATGGTGGAACCGGTGCAGTGTCAGTCCCAGCGATTTTAGACAGAGAAGAAAGAGAAATTTGGCATGGTCTAGGCTGGTGTATAAGCCTTAGCACAGCCGATCTGGAGCTAATTCTTCTCTTTTGCTCTGTTCCACATTGAAATGATGGGCTGCTCCTTAGCTGCCGCAAAGCGGGACAAAGAAACAGCTTAATTTAAGAGTGAAACCATTTTGGGGAGAAATGGGATTAGAAATGAAAGAAGAGGACAGTGGCTACCTCTGGTCCCCTTCTTCTGGCACAAATCACCCAGGGGTGGCTTGGGGACCCTGGGGAGCAGGGAGGTACTTTGAAATGAAGTGGATGATGCTGAGAACTGATATTCTTGAGGGGAAATTGGGTGTTTGGGATTTCAGCCCAAACCAAAACACTATGCAGAAATCCCCCATATATGTGAAAATTCTGAAATATTTTGGTTCAAAACATCTCCTTTCTGTGAAGGAGGGGGGAAATGTTTAATTCTAACATTATCATCTGGAGCTTTATGTTATATATAGAGTTATTCCAGTGTACAGCCTGAAATAAAAACAAAATTAGACAGTGGAAACCAAAACATTTCACCCTTGTCAAAATTAAATGCTCTCCTAATTTCCCAATGAATTTTGAGATGTAATTGATGGATCCCACAAAGCACTTAAGCTTCATCAAATCTGCATTTTTCTGACAGACAATTGTTCGTTGAAAAATAAAAACTCATCCGTCCCTGCCTTACGAGGCACCTAGCTAATTATGGTAGAGATGCACGTGCAAGGGAGGGAGATGGGAAGGAAACCATTCTCCTTGAAGCAGAATGCACATTATGGCTGGAAGCAGAAGCCCAGTGAGCAAAACAGCAAGCTGCCCCGCCTAAGGAGCCTGTGGTTTTGGATTCACCTCGTTAAGCTAGGTAAGTACCTGTGATGAGAATGGGATTTGAGGGAGAGAGAAGCAAAGGATGGCAAAAGCTGCTGGGGTCGGCAGGGAGCGGAGGGGCAGGTGGGGAGCCCACCGCCCGCCCGCCTTTGCTTTCAGTGCTGCAAAAGGGGTTTGCACCGTGTCGGCAAGCAGTGGCCAAATTTAAAAGCAAGTGGGATAGCTCAGGAAACACTGAGGTGAGCTGGAGGTCCTTGCTGGCAGGGGGAAGAGATCGTTTGGGTGATAAAAGCCCCCTTTTCTCCAGCATTGGCTTTTTCAGCAGCGTTCCTCGGAGGAGTTGTCTGGCACCAGCCTTGCCCCTCCGCTCCCCAGCAGACTGACACGCTTCGTGTGTTGTGGTCACAGCTGGCTGCAGTCTTTGGGTTGGGTTGTAGGGTTCAGTGTGTAGCGTTGTGACTGGGCTGTACCCCGGGTGTCAGGTAGGGCAGGAGTTGAATTTCTGGCCTCCCAAAGGTTTTTGGAGGTACCAGGCTCCAGCTGTGGCTAGGAAGGGAAATGCCCTGATGGGCAGGAGATGCCCGCGCACCCCAAAATGGGCTCTTGGTGAGGAAAAGAAGGGTCTGGAAAGGTGAGGTCCTGGAAGGAAAGCAGCTGGAGGGTTTCTTGCTAGCTTGAGTTCCTTGCTCCAGGAGCTCTGAGCACTTACGTCTCTGTACGTAGCGTCCCACCAGCTGCTTGAAACAAGTCCATCCCACTTTGAATTGAGATGCAAGCATACACACAGCGACTTGCCCGAGAGGGTCCCCGTGACAGCTGCGTGGTGGCCGGTGGGGAGGACGTGCTGCCTCATTGCCCGGAGCTTCGGTCTCCTCTGTGCAGCCCCCAGCTCGCTGTCCCGGGGGGGACCGAGCAGAGGAGCAGGAGGGATCACAGCGTGTGCTCGGGAGCCTGGAAGACAGATGGGTTTGATTTTCTGAGGCTAAAATAATGATTGATGATCTTGAAAGGGGAAAGGAAGCAGGGAGGAAGGAGGGGAGGGGAAAAAGAGTGGGAAGATAGATAATAACTGTTAGTTCAGAAAACAGTTGTAATGTTTCCCTCTGGGAAGGATGCTCCCCTGCAGCGGGTGCCGAGGAGGGGTCTGCCACAGCCGGGGTGCTGGCGAGGACATCGCTCCCCCGGGGAGGCAAGGCAGGGGTGGCCCTGGAGAGAGACTGGCTGGAGCTGACGGGCACTTTAGCAACCAGATTTTTGGCCTGTTTTACCAGTATGTTAGGAGAGGAGGAGTAAATCTCACCCGCAGAGGTTGGGCTGTGTACAGCCAGACTCTGGTCCTGCTGCTGCTGAGCGGCATCTCTTACCGGGGGCCTTCTGGGCTGAGAAAGTGAAGGCAGAGTAAGCCAAAGTCGTCTGAAAAAAAAAAAAAAAAAAAAAAAAATGTATACGTATATATATGGACACAGAGGAGTTTCCTGCATTTGTATCTTTTCTGAGCTCCAACAAGCAAATAAAATACATGCCAGTGAATGGTTTGGAGCTCATTAAAATGGTAGCACTTGCTCATACCTCAGCAGTGCTTCCAATTAATGCTTTTTGTCCCACACTGAAGAGGTTCCTCAGTGAGAAGTGAGGGTGCCTCTAAACAAAGTGGGGTCACTGAGGCCTTTAGTCAGTGCACTGGGCCACCAGCATTTTTTGCAGCCTCAGGGCAGCGGGGCTGGGGATGCAGCCTGGGGAAGCTGCACGGGGCCGGGGTCCTGGGTCTCGCCTCTGGATGCGTCCAGGGGTGGGTGTGCAGTACTCAGGGCAGCACCAGGAGCTGGAGGTTGGTGGCAGCTTCCCCGAGTGGTTTTGAAGAGCAGGGGAGGAGCCAGGCTCGTCCGTGCCCAGAGCATCACCTCCAACAACCAGTGTAGGAGAAGTCTCTGACGAAAAGGCTGTTATTGTTGAGAAAACAGAGCAGAATAATAAAAAGGGCAGTTTACTCTCTACAGAAACACTTTATTTAATTTTTTTTTTTTTTTTTTTAAAACTTAATAATGGAAGAGAGGAACTGAGCTGAGAAACCCTGGCAGGCAGCTCAGATGGAGAGCTGGTGTCCTTTTCTCTGGGGGATCCATGTCAGTAACAAGACTCTGATTTTTATTTCAAGTGACCCCCTCACCCATCTTGCTACTAATGATCTTTGTAAACAACAACGTGAGCAAAGGCCCCCTTTTTTTTTTTTTTTCCTAACACAAGCAGTGACTTATCCAAATACTTATTTTCCTAAGACACAATCTTGTACAGGTCTTGGTGGATGTTTGCTTTCTTTCCCCTTGATGATCCTCCTCCCACTGCGTGTGCTGAGGACGGTGGCAGTGGGCAGAGGAGCTGCGCCGAGTGCTGGTGACAGGAGGCCACGCAGTGTCCCACGCCGTGCCAGCTGTGGGCACGGGCATCCCGTTCCGCTCCAAACCCCCGTGCCTCAGCGGGGCCCGCTCTGGTGACTTCCCAGGGGTGTCAGCGGGAAGGTGGCCGCAGGTCCTGCCAGCTCTTGCCACTCCGTGTCACCTTGGAGATGTCATTTAAAAGGGGGGAGAAAAAAAAAAAAAAAAAAAAAAAAAAAAAAAAAAAAAAAAAAGGCCCGTTTCTCCAAAACCCGGATAAAAATAGCACTTTCTTATTCAGCATATCCACTCCCCGTGCGTACCTGGAGCCCGTTTGCTGACTGCAATCACAAAAATACCAGCGCGGGTGCTCTGCGCAGCGCGGCTGGGGGTGAGCCGGTTCCTGGCTGTGCTCAGCCCGACCCCGCCGAGCTGCCGGCGGTGCCTCCTTCGCAAACCCGTTGGCAGCAGCAGGGTCGGGGCGTCGCAGCTGTGGGTCACGTTTAGCTTGCAGGATCTGTATTATCAGTGCTGGTGCCCACGGAGGCAAGAAACTAAGTTTTCTTTTCCAATCCCAAGAGTGATTCTCCGGGCTGGCCGTCGTCACAGAGAAACCGATTCACTCCTGCATAGATGGGAGTGGATTTGCAAGGCGGTGGAATTACTTTTGTATGGTAATGGCTTCTCCCTGGGTTTTCAGAGCAGATCGTGAGCTGGAGTCTCCCCTACCTCCCTTTTCCTCTCTGTAGCATGGATCAAGTACCTCTTCCTGAACTTTGAGATATTTTTACTTGTCGGATCCATGGATGAAGCGTAGTCTGGGGGTTTGAAACCAGTTCCCGAGCAGTGTAGGTCTAACGTGGCAAACCACAAACAGCTTTTTCTTTTGAATAGCTGACTAACAGTCTGTAGGATCCTTTTGCCTCCCTGGATAAATGGATCCATCCCGTGTCTGGACAAGGGCTGCACAGAGGTGGTTGGCAGGGCTCTGCTGGGGCACCACGTCTCGCCAGCTTTCCTCCCATCGGGGAGGGACGTGTCACCCGTGATTGCCCAGACAGAGTTATTGACCGAGTTGCTTATTGATTTTCTAATCATTTTCCGACACAGCCCCCCATCCTGTGTCACTGCCAAAGAAGATCACAAATTGAACTGCAGCTGAATTGATGGGGGATTGATTAAAACTCGCCGTAATTATTGGTTCTCTGCTGTCCAAGACAGACAAATCAATGTCAGCAATAACAGATCTGGTCCTTTATAAAAACCCAGCAAACACAGAGGGAGTGCTGGTTTTGTAAGCATGCCCGAGAGCTCAGCACAGCCCATGGAGTTGGGATTAGCACAGGCCGGCTTTTCCCTGGGTCATTTCTGACTACTGTGGGCAAGAACATAGTTGCACCCAAACAAGCTTTAGCTTTCCCCCTGCTCTGATCTGTTGGTGGGACACCCCGATTTCAAATCCTCTGCTCCAGGGGTGGGGAAATCTGTAGTAAAGTGTTATTGTGCCCAGTAGTTGCTCCATCCACCTATTCCTCCCGGCAAAACCCTCCTCGCAGGGGGCTGGCATTGCCTGTTTTGCTGGCTGGCACTAATTGCAGAGCTCGCCGGTTCCCCTGGCTCGCTGTCCCTGGCATCTTTGTCCCCCCCAAGCCGGGACACCTCCCATGTTTGTGTGGTGGCTACCAGAGCTTTCTGTCCCTGGAGAGCTTCTTGTGCAACACAGCAGCTGGCTGGGGAGCTGGCTCCACGCCGAGCCGGGGACGGATGCGGAGGGGAGGGGGTGCTTCCTTCTGCAAATTTTGTGCTGAGCTATTTGCCTGCCATAATTAATGCATATTAGGATGCATAATTACGAACAGAAAGGAAACACGATTCGTGGTGATTAAAAGCCAAAACTGGGGGAACATCCCAAAGGTGGCCTCGAGCAAAGTGGGGCTAAGGAAGGGAGGGCTTTGGTGACCTGCTCACCCAGTCCTGGGGAAAGAGCCCTCATCTTCCTCTGCGGGCTGGGGAAGATGCTGAGCTCAGCACGTGGATCAGTGCCAGGGTGGAGGCCCAAGTGACAGCTCAGAAAAACTGTGACTGATCCCCTGGCTGTGATCCTGTAGCTCCTGCTGACTTAAGGTCCCATCCAGTTGCCTTCAGCACCCTGGAAGGTCCCTTGGGAGCTCCAGAGGGGACTTGGGCAGAGTCCCAGACCTCCCCGTCGGCGTGGGGAGAGCAGCAGAGAGGCAGATGCGGTGCTGTGGAGTGGAAGATGCTGTTTGCAGTCAGCCCTCCGTGTCCTCCAGGGAGATGTGTTTCTGCCAATTTGCACAGCTCTTATTCTTACAGTGGGGCCGGCAGAGGCGGAGGAGACCGCAGGAGAGAAGTGTTGTATCTGCGGATTCACAAACACACTTACCCTGATCCTGTTTCCCAGGCAGCTCGGCGGTGGAAAGCACAGATTGTTCTAAGTGTCCTTTCCTCCTTCATATTTATTCTGTCTATGCAGCGAGAAAGCTTCCTGCTCCCATGTCTTCTGCTGCTTTGTGCCTAGGCAGAGCTGCTGCTGCCCGGGCTGCCTCTCGGGGCCCTGCCTGGGCTCTGCCTGCTCTGGAGAGTGGGGCAGCGTCCTAATCCAGAGCCCTTTGCTGCCAGTATAGAATCAGAGATAGACTGGTTTGGGTCAGAAGGGACCTTTAAGGTCCATCTGGTCCAACCCCCCTGCGGTGAGCTGATCTTCAACTAGATAAAGGTTGCTCAAAGCACCATCCAACCTGACCTTGAATGTTTCCAGGGGTGGACCATCCTCAACCTCTCTGGGCAACCCGTGCCAGCGTTTTACCACCCTCATAATGAAATTCTTCTTCCTTATATCTCGTATGAATCTACCCTCTCTTAGTTTAAAACTCTCACCCCTTGTTCTAACATCTTTTGGCTAGAAAAGCCACGTGCTTTTCAACCTTCCCTTGCCTCTTCTTCCCGCCTTACCTGGTGCCTGCAGGGAAGGTGCTGAGGTTTGCAAGGTCCACCCGAGCTGAGGGCACGGGAGCCAGCGAGGTGTCCGAGGGACGTCAGGCACGGGGGTGCCTGAGACATCGCGGTTGCTGCAGGTGGGGCAGGAGCAGCTTTGGTGCTGCTGCTGCCGTAGGGAAATGGCACAGGGTTTCTAGGAGGTGGAGAGAAACTTCTCATCGCTCGGATGGGGTGGGCCAGGTCTCCCTAAAGCGCCTTTCGGATGTCCCCTGTGAGCAAGTTGCTTCTTGAGTAGCCAAGAGTGAGTAAGGCTCAGCAGCCCATCTCCTGTCAGGATGCTGCCAGTGTCAGCGAGCACAGGGTCCAGGGTCTCCTGAACTTTTATTAATATGTACAGCATTTTGCTCACATGGAAAATTGATTTTCTTTTTTAAGCACAAAGTATAGCCGTTTTATAACCTTTCTTCTGCTTGACAGAGGCCATTTATAACCTGCCTTCATTGCTACCTGTGCAAGCTCCAGTCTAACTCATCTTCAAGAAATTCCATAATGCATTTTTAATTGCAAGCTGCTCCTAGGCAAGATTTATTTATTTTTTCAAGGACTGGCCTTTTTGTTGTTGTTTGTGTGCGTGCATGTTTGGTGAAAAGGGATAAATAACGCAAGTGGAATAGCAGAGAGCTTTAATCTGGGTGACAATTTATTGATGACATTTGCCGCCTGCTGGCTTTTATCTTTTGGGACAAGGAAAGCCAGCTGGGGAACTGGAATTAAAACCCAGAGCCAGATCTCCAGCTTATGTGAATCAGCATTGTTCCCTTGGCTGCAGAAAACTGATGAACTGGGGCTGTGATCCTGCCTTCCCCCAGTCCTGCCTCCGCCACGGGCTGGTCCTGCCCGCGGTGCCCCCACCCTTGGGGGCCAGCGAGGTACTTTTGGAGGTGATGCCAAGGCCCCATTCGCTGGTCTGCCTGGCATGGGTTGAGATGGGTTTCAGGGTCACTCTCAAGCATTCACAGATGGTTTTCTGGCTTGGTCCCAGGTGTTGAGATGTTTTTTTCTGGGTTGCCCCAGACTTTTCTGCATCTCAGAGGAACAGGTAAAGAACACAGAGGGTTTCTCCAGCATGTTACGGAGTGGGTTGTCACGCTTTGCCCCATGCTCGTTTGAGGCTTCGTTGCTCTATAATTTTTCTGCCTCGAGGGTTTCACCCTCCTCTGGAGGGAGGGTGGGGAGCAAGGCTTTCTCAGCAGACTGGGTCCTTGCCCCTTCCCCGAAGGCTGTGAGAGCTGATGGCAGGCCCTTGGGGCTGCTCTTTCCATCACTTGGGACAAACTCATCTCCTCTAGATGCAGCTGGAGTTGAGCAGCACTGGCTTTTGGGTGGGCACCCACCGGACTGTGCCTCCAGGGTAGCTGGGACCCACGGGTGACCGTACCACGTCCCATCTCTCGCTGCAGTGCCCCGAGGACCTCCGACCCATGAAGGATGGCACCGGTTGCTACGACTACTCCAAAGGGATCGACTGCTCCGATGGCTTCAACGGCGGCTGTGAGCAGCTCTGTCTCCAGCAGACCCTCCCTCTGCCCCACGACCCCTCGTCGAGCACCATCTTCATGTTCTGTGGGTGAGTCCCCTCCAGTGCTCCTGTATCTCCCACTAGCAGATAAATAACCCGTCCCCTTTTCCATCCCTGCCAGCCCTCCTGGGCCACCCATCCCCAGATTGGCATGCCCAGCGAGGCAAGCGGGTGCCCAAGAAAAAGACTGTTTATGGAGGTGAATTCCATCAGGGAATAGAGGCACCTGGTTTGCCTGCAGGAAAAAGCATACGGGAGTGTGAGAAGCAATGTGAGCAGATGCACCTTCCTCCTCTCCCCCACTGTGTGACGGTACAGTTTGATGTGTGACTCACCGTGAAGGGACCCAAAAATTGTACATTGTGTGTTGGAGGGGGAAGGTGGAGGATTTGTGTAAAAAATACTACTTTTTAATTTTTTTTTTTTTCCCCTCCCTTGTGCCTCCCTTAAAATAGAGTTTCATCCCTGATTTTGGCTGGGATCCTATAATCCTATACAATTTAGCATTTTCTCTCAGGAAAATCTCCCCGGCTGCAGTATGTTCTAAAAGGAGCTCAGTGATTATCTGGCTTTATGCTGCACAGCTGCAGCCAGCCAGCCATCGCCCGCCCCAGCGCTGCGGATTGCATCCCTTGGCTGGTTCATGCTCTCGGGCACACAAGGAGCCTACTTCACGTCCCTGTGGGAAGGATTAGGGCAAAGGAGGGGAAAAGGAGCCCTTTTGGGAAGGAAATGCCTGTGAGAGGGGGAGCAAATTCGTAACAGTTAGTCCAAGGAGTATCTGTTGAGACCCAATGCTGCAGGTGCAGCAGAGACCTCATGCAGCTCTGGCTGCTTCCCAGGCTGCTCTTGCCCGGGAAGCTCTGTCCCCATCAGCTTCTCTCTTTTTTTATCCCTTTCTGCTGGTTTGTTGATTTACCACCACCACCACCTTCTTTTTTTATTATTGTTTAGCAGTACGGAGTGGTTGAGTCATGAAGAGAGAGCACGTTGCCTGCACTGTGCCTGCAGAGGGGTTGGCAATCCATATAGGCACAAGCAACCTTCCTGGGGAGGGTCTGGAAAATCTCAGGACATTGCACGGTCTCCATCTGCACCCACACAGGGATCTGCATTTCAATCTTCCATCCCCAAGGGCAGAGACTGTTTCCCTTCTCTTTTTTTTTTTTTTTTTTTTTTTTTTAATAATCCCTTTTCAAGGCAGAGCTGCACTTTGGGAACAGGCAAGGAAAAGGGTGACAGACGGGTGGGAGTTTCACTTGCAGCAGTGAAACGTGGTAGAGGAATGGGAGAGGGGAGCAAGCCCAGAGAGCCGTGGACTGATGTTAGCAGAGTGCTGTGGGTATGGGAGGAAAGGGCAGGCAGGGAACGGAGGTTTCCCTGTCAGTTGGGGGACACAGTGCTGGGGAAAAAGCTGGAGGAAGGAGAAGAGGAAGGGAGGCAGGACAAGCACATATGCAGAAGATGCCCCTGATGTCTCCAGTGCCTGTCCTTAAATCACATCC
Source organism: Tyto alba (assembly GCF_018691265.1). NCBI lineage: Eukaryota > Metazoa > Chordata > Aves > Strigiformes > Tytonidae > Tyto > Tyto alba. The sequence goes on from NW_024881273.1 coordinate 9,184,393, forward strand.
CTGCTGCCTGCCTCAGTTTCCCTTAGTGTCTGCTGAAGATGGACACGTGCATCTCATGCACAACAAGCTCGAAAGCAAGACCAGGGAGCAAAGGAGCAGCCATGCTGGAGCTGCTTCCTTGCAGGAAGGCACTGCTGGGTGGAAAAAAAAAAGGGCAGGAGCTTGATTTCACTTTGCTTTTGCCTGGGGAATGTTTGTGCCTGCACGGCAGCAGCGTCAGAGGGCACTGGGCAGGCAGGGGTGAGGGCTGAGCAGAGGATGCGCAGTGGGCTCAGCTGCAGGAAGGATGGGTGCTGCTGCTGCGGGAAGGATGGGTGCTGCTGCTGCGGGAAGGATGGGTGCTGCTGCTGCGGGAAGGATGGGTGCTGCTGCTGCGGGAAGGATGGGTGCTGCTGCTGCGGGAAGGATGGGTGCTGCTGCTGCGGGAAGGATGGGTGCTGCTGCTGCGGGAAGGATGGGTGCTGCTGCTGTGGGAAGGATGGGTGCTGGGAGCCGAGTGCTCGGTTGCTGGTCGCAGAGCGTGTGGCCGCTGCAACCTCTGTGCCCGTGGCTGATGCCCGGCCGGGCTGGCAGAGGCTCGTCCCACGGCAGGGCGCCTGGCCCCGCTGACACAGCTCGTGGTGCTCCGCAGGTGCGTGGAGGAGTACAAGCTGGCCCCGGATGGGAAGTCCTGCCTGATGCTCTCTGACATCTGCGAGGGCCCCAAGTGCCTGAAGTCGGATGCCAAGTTCAACGACACCCTCTTTGGGGAGATGCTTCACGGCTATAACAACAGGAGCCAGCACGTCAACCAAGGGCAGGTGTTCCAGATGACTTTCAGGTATGGCCCGGTTCTGCTCCTAGTTTGGGGAACATCGGGATGGTGAGGTGGGACCAAGGTCCTTTGGTGCAGAGCCAGCACCTCTGACACGTTCACTAGGGGAAGAGAGCACAAGGATGACAAGCATCCATGGGTTTCCTACTTGCTCACCCTTTGTGCAGGCAGCAGTGTAGAACCCTCCTGGCCAGTGTCTGTCTCATCACATGAGTGTTTAAGCAGCTTCGATGGGCTTTTTCCGGTAGTGTTGCCTCATATCTTTCTGAACAGTGATGTCTTTTATCTCCATGATATCCTGCAACAATGATTCCCGCCGTTTAATTACGTGAAGTATGAAAAAGCATTTCCTTTGGCATGTTTTCAACCTATGCGAGCTGATTTTATTCAGTACCCCCAGTAACAATATGGGGAGGAGCTGTAGATACAACATGAGAAGGAATAACATATATAAGCTGAAGTTAAATACCCCACCAGAGTGCAAGCAGCAGAAGGCAGGGAGTGTCTCACGCTGCATCCCGGCTATGCCGGGCGTGCCGAGGGTCAGATGGGGGTGGGGAGGGCAGGGTCTCACTGCCCAGATCTTCACCCTGCAGTGCTCACCGGGGAGAGCTTGCTGGTAGTTGCTGAATTTAGGGCTGGAAAATGAGTTTGTTTATTTTTCTTCAGTTTTCCTGAAGACAGCTGCATTTTGATTGGGTGTAAACCGAGATGGGCCTATGAGTTTCAAAGAAGCAGCACTGATCGTGGGCAGGAGAGGACCAGCCCACATCCCACCCAGACACGACTCTTCCTTGCTCAGCATCTGCCAGAGCACTACGTGTTTCTTTCCTATTAAGGCACTGAGACCTCGTTGCTGCCTCCAGTTTTAGCTGCAGTTGTGGGTGCTCCTCACTGCTGGCCACAGTGGGGTTTTGGGGAGCTTTTTCCCCAGCTGAGTGCAAACCCTTCCTAGCTATGAATTCACACTGAACTCTGGCCTTTTGCTTTCTTGATGGCAGATGAATTACAAGCTCCACCAGCACAAAGGTGCTCGGAAAGCTGCAGCCAGCAGAGTGCTTGGAGCCAGCAGAGCCACAGCCTTTGCTGGAAGTGAGAATTGACAGTACACGAAGGCAATTTTCCCAGTGGGCTCCTCTTTGCTATCTCTCCCTCCCACATTACAAGTGTCAGTGGGTCCATCAGAGCAGAGCCAGGGCTGCAGAGCTGAAATTTTCCATGAACTGGTGGGTTGAGCAGGTCTGGGAGCTTCAGAAACTCCCAAGCCCATCTCCTGGAAATGGCAGACCTGGACGGGCTCCCCCTGAATGAGATCCAGCCTCAGCTTGTGCCGTCAGACCCTAGACACCAAAACTTCTTTTGCAGAGGCTTAAATTTTCTCTGCAGCTCATCCGTAGCCTGCCCTTTGCTTGCACTGCAGAGCGGGAGGGTTGGAAAGCCATCGTTCCCCTGCCTCAGCCAGGGCTGGGGCTAAGGGCTGCTTTGTTGCTGCAGGGAAGCAAACACATCCCTTGTCCTCGGAGTGGAATTCCTGCTGGAAAGCACACGAGGTTGTCTGTGGTCTGGTTTGTCCTGAGAGATGTGGCTTCTCCTGGGCATGGCGGGTTTGGGTAATGCCAGGGACCAGGAGCGGTTCCCGCCGGGGCTGCCCTTGACACCTTTGCTCTGGGAATAAAACACCTGCGGGGTTGGGATTGCATCTTCCAGGGGTCAGAGCCCAAAGTGCACTCCTCTGGGGCTCTGGCTGGTGAGTTTTCAGGTTAAAAAAAAAGAGTGGTTGTTAGTGATCTGTCCTCCTTGGCACAGCTCCTGCCGTGCAGCGTGGGTGATGTCGGGGGTGCGTGTAGCGATGGGAGGATTTTCCCAGTGGGTTCTGCGCAGTGAGAGCCCGGTCCTCTGCATGGCCTCGCCATCACAAACAGGGTTTTCAGTGCCAGCATTGGACTAGTCTGGGGTCTAACAGCTCTGAGGGGCAGGAGAAAGCAGATCTGAAGCAAGAGCATCCTGCAAAGCGTGGCTGCGTGCTGCAGGCTGTAGCGTGCGACGCGCTGGCTCGGCAGAGCTCGGGGCCTGGTGGGGGGCAGCACGTCTTGCTCCAGAAATGCTTTCGGCAGCCTGGAAGGCCAGCACGGCCACCCTTTCCCATTTGCATGGAGCCTGTTGGCTCCGAAAGCGCCAGGCAGTGATGAGAAGGGCTCGCTTCCCCGCACGCAGCATCCTTCCCTGCGGCCGGGCTGCCCGGTGTGTCGGAGGGTTACGCCGTAGAAGCACCATTACATCATCTCCTAACAAGGGAAGAGAAGGAGGTTAATGGAGAAGAAATTATTAACTAAAAGATGTAATTTGCCTCTGATTTTCATAGATATTCAAGAACCTCTCTGAGCATTAAGACACCAGCTGTTAGAGAAGCCCTTAATTTGGTGCATTTGAAACATAGCAGGAAGCTGCCTAATACCAGGGATTAAAAGCCTGTTTCTGCAAAGTAGGAGCAAGAACCTGCTATCAGAACAAGGGGCTGAGTATTTTGGAGGGATTTATAACCGCTGGGATCCTTTAGCTATGCAGATGTGACAATCCTTTGAATGGTGTCTGCTTCCCATGTCGCCGCATCTTCAGTGTCTTCAATAAATAGGATATTCTCAATCCGCCAGGCATGTCAGCGTGGTGTTGGGAAGAAGCCTTTGTGCTGGGGAAAGCTGCTTCTCGCACCCTGGACTGGGCAATACCTATCAGTCACAGCAGTATTTCCATCCTGTTGGGCCCGGCGTGGTCTCTTTGCCACCCAACGATCCGCAATGTGGATTAGAGCCTCTGCCCCTCGGATGCCTGCGTGGCCTTCCCGACCGCGCCGGGATGCAGCTGGGGAAGGATGGCTGGCTTGTGTCCGGCCAGCTCGGAAGGATGGGGATGTGCAGCGGGTACCTTTAGGACACAGAGTTGGGGTGGTGTTCGATGTGAGCACGCGGCACAGCAGGCTGGTAATGAAATGGGAGAGCTGCACGGCGTGGAGGTCCCAGACCAGAGACCGGCCCGCGGCTCCGGTCAGCGCTGCTTCAGATTTTGGGTTTCCTCTTTAACCCGCCTTGTTTTGCCCAGAGGAGTCAGGCAGGACCCAAACACTTGGCTGGCGTGACTGAGGAGACGGTGACACCCCTAAGGGAAGGATGGAGGAAGCAAATACTGGCTGCTGCAACCAGTGTACCTGTAACAGGGATGGGCAGCAGCCAGAATGGTTCATACTGGTGCACACTATATGTGCTCCAGCACACATACACCGGCCCTGGTGCAACACCTTGTTGCGTTGCACAGAGCCTGTCCCTGCTCACACGTCCCTTCGTGCTGGTGCCAAGGACCCTTTCCCCATCGGTCAGTGACGGGGCGGTCACAGCCCGGCAGGATGCGAGCACCGCAGCATCCCTGCAGCTCAGCTCGAGCTGTCGTGAGTTAGGAGCGCTGTGGACAGCTTTTTCTCTCCTGAGGTGGCTTAATAACCGCTAATTATCGCTGTGGAGGTTGGGGTGTTTGACCGACCTGTTGGACAAGCTTGGAGGAGTGCACCACTGTTGTTTTATTGCAAGGATTTAAATCAAAGCGCTCCTCTGGTGATGCTCCTCCTGCACGGTCCCTCACGGGCGCTTTGGTGGGGAGACAGAGGAGGGATCTTTCATCACACACCAGAAACCCACCTCGCTCCTTCTACTGCTGAGCCTAAAGCACATTCAGAGCTGCTTTCTTCTGGGCATCCCTCTCTTTTTAAAAAAAAAAAAAAAACAGTTCTTTTTCACAAAATGCTGTGCAGTGTTAATAAATAGATGGTACTGGAGCTGATCTATTCCAGTCACACCTCTCGGTCTAGCCAGGAGGCTCAGCAGTGGATCCAGCTCACTAAAGACTAGATTAGAGCGATTTTCCCCCCGTTGCCTCATGGTGGGGCAGAGCCCAAACTCCACGCTGTCCCCAAATCACCAAGGGGATTATTTTCCAAATGGGCTGTTTCTTCGTTCCTTATCTGTTTTGTGCCGTCTCTTTGCCACGAGGGAATAGAGGTTTTTGTTTAAGAGCTGTTTGCAGCTTCAGACTGTTGCTTTTATGCCATTAATATGGAGAAAACCCAAATTACTACCCGTGGAGCCAGCTTTCCTCACTGGATTATTACTGCACGGCAAACGGGATGGCAGAGCGATGCATGGCAGAGCGCTCCCCGGGGAGCAGCCTTCTGCCCTAACGGGGGTCCCTTCCCATCCCTACCTCTGGAATCAGCTCTAAGTCTCATCCCAGCTCTTGCTCTGGCTTGGCATAGCCCCCGGACACGGGGAGCACCTCGCTCACCCACCCAGCCCCTGTTTGATTCCCCCCACCCAGCAGCGATGCAGCGAGTCCGGAAAGTTTCTGGGTGTTGGGGGCAGATAAGCAGCCAAAATGATTCAGTGGCCGGAGGGGGGAGAGGATTTGTGTCAGCACTCACCTCCCTGCCACAAACCTGCTAAGCACCGAGTGTTTTCCCCTCTCCATAAGCAGGGAGGATGGCTCTGGAGGATGCAGGGCTGCCGCGCCGTGCCAGACGCCTTCCTGCAAATTGGAAGCACCCTTCCCTCGGCAAATCAATCCTGGGAGGATGCTGTTCCTCGCATCCCCCACCTCTAAAGCAGGGCTGCTACTTCTTTTCCAGCCTTGGGGAAGGGAAAGGTTGGATTGGAGGTGGTGCTGAGGGCCGAGCACCCGCTGGCCCCGAGAGCTGCCAGCCCGGCGGCAGGCTCTGCCTCCACACAGCTCCGTTAATGCTGTCAGGCGGCGCGCCGGGTCGCTGAACCGATGCGGGGAATTGTCATAATATTGATGGGGAGTTTGGCAAGTTAATTTTAAATCTGTCACTCCTTCCCCTTGCTGCTTCTCAGCCCTTAATAAACCGGCGCAGCAACGGCGGGGCGTGCTGACAGCTCGGTGCCATCCCTGATGATGGGGGGGCGGGGGGGGGGGCTGCTTTGGGAAACGTCCCCACCCCCGTTGCTCCCCCCTGCACCGGGGGGGGGCCTCGTGCAAGCTGCACCCAGTGCCCCCACAGCCACGGGTGCTGCCCAGGGCTGGGGTGGGTGCTCCGCCGGGGCAGCATTGCAGGTGGGTGCAGGAGGTTGGGTGGGGGCTTGGCTGGTGCCGCCCAGCTTGGAGCTGGTGGGCCAGCCCCCACGGGGACGTCCTGCCTCCCCCCGCCGCATCACAAATGTAACACCTGTAACTAGTTAAATTAACGCTATTGATTTTTTCCTATTTTTTTCCCTCTCTTTGAAACCTCCAAGCACAGAAGTTATAATTGCACTGTTTATTATTCCTGTGCTGGCGAGCTCGGCCCCAGCCAGTACCCCAACGCCTTGTTTACCTATTACCCTTCAGGCCGGGATAACGGATGGATCTCTTTTCCAGTGGCTGCCTTCCATTTCATTCCTCTTTTTATTATTTGTTGCTGCAATTCTATTACCTGTTCACAACTCTGAAGCCTCAGACACACTAGTTGGAAGCAATGATGTCTTTCCAAGCCAGGCTAATGCCTCAGGCCGTGGTCCTCAGTAGCAGGGAAGGGGGTTGTTAGCAGTTTAGCAGCTCTGTGGAGCTGTTGCGAGATGCGATGCTCCGCTCTCTGCCCCGCTCCAGTGTGTGCCGTGCCGGAGCGCTGCCGGCTCCCAGCCGGGGATGCTGCCAGCAGAGCTGAGCTGTCCTGCTGCTCGCTTGCCTTGCCACACGCAGTGGCTTTGCAGCCCCTGAAGGGCCCCCATCTCCCCCCCATATTTCCTCAATCCCATTTTTCCCACCTCTCAACCTAACATCGAGGGCATCCTGGCTGCTTCCTTGAGTCCATCCAGCCCTTTTCAGAGACCACAACGGGTTGCACATGTACACATGCCATGCATTTTGAGCGCATCTTCACTGGCCAGGCTAAGCACTGACATTTTATCAATCCAGTCTATAAATGACTAATGCAATTAGCACAACACCCCATCAGTTAGGTTACTATTGCATCCTGTGTGCATCAGCCCTGCTCCGTTTCAAAGTTAGCATCCCACCAAGAAGGAGAACAGATTGTGTGGCTTTGAGCTGGTATTTCCGACAGTCTGCAGCCACATGCTCTTTCACTGGATTGGTAGAGTTTTTTTATTGTTGTACCAAAACAAAAGCAAGTCAAGTGCCAGTGATATCCTGAAGGCAACGCAGGGGTGCGGGGTGGAAGAGATGTTTTTTTAAAACTTACTGATGGAGATGTTAGTAATAGTGGTATTTTATGCACTAGAGGTTTTCAGGCTCGTTCTGTGCCTGGTGTGGGTAGGATTTTAGGAGCAGGCCAGCACATCCTCAGAGAGCATGGGCATAGCTGTTGCAGCCTCCTCCTGCTCCTGCTGCCCCGTCCCTGCTCCGGCTGCACCCCTGAGCTGCTCCAGTTCGTTCCAGTCTGTGCAGGCAGTGGGACGACCTAGCACGGGGTGGGTCTCTGCCCACGACAGCCCCACTGCTCCCAGCGTGTGCCTGAGCCCTGGGGGGTTGAAGGAATGGCCAGGGTGGAAGCTGCAGCCGGAGTCCGAAACCAGTTGCACATCCATAACTTGGGGCTTGGGCTCCTTCCCAGGCGGCGTGTGAAGACGTGCTGCTACAAAGAAATAGGTGGGTGTTAAAAAATGCGACTAAACACCCCATCCTTTATCATGAGGCTGAGGGAGAGCCAAGCAGCTTTCGCATCAGTCCGTGTCCTGAAAGCAGGCTTTGCAGCCATGCAGATTGGTGAGGTGACGTTTCGATGGGCAGAGCTGGGGCTGTGCCCTGGGAGGTGTGGGTGCCATGGGTACCCCAAACCCACTGTCGCAGACACAGGCGCAGTCCAGAGCAGAGGCACCGCTGCCGGAGGTGGTACCAGCACCCACCAAAGGTGATGGAGAGTTGCCCACAGGCTTTTGCTGGGCTCGGGGACCAGCCGGCAGTGGCACAGCTTTCCTTCCCTCCGGCAGCAGAGCTGCTGCCCCCGCAGCGAGGGATGCCGGGGAGCTGCTCCCCCACCCCGCACCCCTGCTCCCCCCCGGCCCTGGCAGCGCGTTTGTGTCTGCGCAGATGTTTGTATTCTCTGCAGCTGATGAAAATATTCATTATCTTGTTAGCTGCTGTGGCGGAGGAAGTTCGGATTTGCATTTCCACAGCTAATCACGCAGCGCAAACAGAGCCTGTCACCCAGCAGCGCTAATTGGGCAGAGCAGTGCTGCGCCCAGGAGGGGAGCCCTCCCTCCTGCCCTCCCCACCGCCAGCGCTGCCGTGCCGGCGGGCTGCCAGGGGAGAAGTGCCGGGGCTGTGGGGGCACACCGTGGAGGAGAGGAGGATGAGGGGCTTTCCAGGAGCAGGGGGTGGAGGAAGGCAGCGGGCACGGGGGGCTTGGGCTCTGCGTGTTAGCTGGGTTGGTCAAGCAGTGAGGAGGAGTGCTGATCCCTGGGCAGGATGGGAGCAGGCAGTGGGATCCCAGTCTGGGAACGCTGCTGGGCAAGACGTGTTGCGTGTGCATATGGGAACGTTGTGTCTCCTAGCCCTGGGGCTGGGAGCTTCTTGTGGGACGGGAGGTGAAGGGTCCAGGGGATGCTCATCCCTTGGGGAGCTGGTCTGTGACACGGGCTCCTCCTGCAAGGAGCCTCCCGTGCTGTCATCAGCTCTCAGGGGACACCCACGTCCCCCCACGCAGCTGTTTGAGGGGCTCAGTGAGGTCTTCAATGTCCTCTCTGTGAAAAGCTGATGGTGACACCTTTGTCTCGAGTCCTGAGCGTGAGGAGAGGATAAAGGTTTGAGAGAAGGTACATGGACCTCCTCAAGAGAGGAGGGACTGGACGTTGGCACCGGGCACTTCCAGAGTGAGAGCGGGGCTCTGCTCCCCTCCTGAATTTGGCAGAGGCATGGTGATTCGTGTGCCATCCCCTCCTTGTCCCCGCTCCCTTCATGGTGCCCGGCACTCCCCAGCCTGCCTTCACTTTTCCGAGCTCCCAGGGCACCCAAGAGGTTTCCCCCTTCCCCCGTGCTGTGGGGAGCAGTCCGTGGGATGGACTCACTGACCTGCTAGCCTTTCCTATCTCTGACTTTTATGATACTAATTATAGCTGGCGTTATGGCGTAGTTAATGTGCATTATTAAGAGATGCGGTGGAGATTGGTTTTAGAATAATAACAGCTCAGATTTATAGAGTACTGTTCATCCCAGGGGGTCCTTACTGGCTTCATAGCCTTGCAGTGGTGCACAGGCTTGCAGGGAGGAATTGCTTCTCCTTCTTTCCTCATCCCATGTAGGGTGCAGCCACCCCTGGCGCATGGGGGCTTTGCACCCCCTCAGGACACATGAAAACAGGGGTTATGTTCAGCTGAAAAGAAAGAAGAGAGTGAGACAGAAAGGTTTGAAACAGTAAATTGTAATCACCTGACTTTAAGCTGTGATAGTAGGGTTTTTCCATCATGCTGTGAGCACTTTGGTGGTCACCATTAGCATGCTTCAGCGGCACCTCTGGGGACAAGGCTGACACTTGCCAGCCCGTCACTGCTCTTCCTCACTAGTGCCAGCGCTGGTTGAGGGAGATTCCCCATCCAAGGACTAAATCAGCTTGACATTGACTTAGCAATGCGAATCCTTGCTCCAGGCAATGCAGTCACGAGCAGGCACCAGCATGGGGATATCTGAGCACTCCGCAGCTATGCCAGCTGTCGAGCCATACCTGCTTCCGAGTTAGCAGCAGGGCTTGGATGCAGTCCTCAGTGCAGCAGAAAATCTTGTCTTGCTCTTTCCCATCCCGAGTGATCTCTCCAGAGATGGAGGATTTGCCCTTCTGCGTGTTGCAGTGTAACTCGTGACTGCGTAAATGTGAAGGCAAGTGCCGGGTTTGGGCTTGGGCCCCATTAGTGAAACCCACTGTCCACTAATGGTGGTGGACAGGCTATGCTGGGAGCCCTCTCGTCCCCTGCTGCATCCTATCCCGAGGGCACGTGGGATAACCCAGGACATCTCCTCAATCTTCCACTGTGCCCGGGTCCTGGGCAATGTGACCTGACTCAGATGCTCAGCCGTGGCTCAGTGCAGGGGAATGCAGGGGCAGGCGGTGGGGACCGACCCAGCATCACTCGCCCTCATCCCCGTCCCCCGCCAGGCTCCCTTGCTCTCGTGCTCTCACCCTCCCCACATCGCAGCCAGGTACGGAGGAGGCTCCCGCGGGCTGTTGCCTTCAATAACCATTTTCTTGAGATGAAAGCTCGGGGGTGTTTGTGCTTCAGCAGGGGCTGAAGGAGCTGTTCCTGCGCCCCGGCTTTTCGGGGGACGGTGCCACTCGCCAGCTGTGCCCATACCCACGGGCAGCAGCCCAACATCTGGAAGGCGTGATGGCGCTGCCGCTTGTCATCAGGCAGCCGCGCCGCCCGGGTGCGATGGCCCGCGGAGCTGGGAGGAGGGACGCAAAGTGGAAGGTGCTCCAAGGCACCTCGCTGAGCCCCGGAGCGGGGCTTGGCACTCAGCACCCGCCTTTCCCTGGGAGGATGGCAAGGGGTGAGATCGCTGCAGGTGCCGTCACCCTGCCCCGGCTCGCCGCACGCATCGTTTCGTGGCTTCCTTTAATTAACTTCGCACACAGAAACACGACTTTGCAGATGCGGTCGCAAATCCCAGCTAATTCACCATATGCTCTGGCTGCCTGACAGCGCCGGGGAGCTGCTGCTTCTGGATGAGCCCCCGAGCTCTGCCCTGCCCGGGCACTGCCTGCGCCTTCCCTGCCCGTCCCCGGCCCCTGGGGACACGGGGCTCTGCACAGCAGCTCTGCGGAGCGCCTGCGATGGTCCACGCTGGCAGGTTTGCTGGGGGGCAGAGCCACGAGCTGGCCCTGCATCCTGCACGGGCACCTTGGGCAGGCGCTGGGCTCCCCCCGGGCTCGGTCCCTCCTGGCACAGGGACACTGGTGCAGCTGAAGCCCGTGCTGGTGTACGGCAGGCCCTGCGCGGAGGGGAAGCGGGAGCATTAACTGCGTTGAAATGACTTTGTCGGAGTGCCAGCATATGAAATGTGTGGTGATATTGCAGCCCTGCCACTGCCTGTGGCTGTTTTTCCTCTGCTTCTAATGACTAATAGAGAGAAGACAAAACAATTTCTATTAGTTTCTCCCACGCCGCAGTGGGTTTCTTATTTTCCAAACCTCATTAGAGTTTGTAATACCATGGTGGTAGTCAAGAGCAGTCCGAATCACCCTGGGGGAAAGAAGAACCGAAGAGATATGATGTGCAGCCCAGTATTAACACTGCTCCTGGCTCATTTCCAAGGTCCCTCCTGATTCCTTTCCAAACTCTTGCACCTTATCTCTATCTTAAAGGTTAACAATGAAGCTTAGGAGAGAAAAAAAAAAAATGCCTGAGATCCCAGATTGTTAAAGAGAATGGGTGTGTGTGCTGAGCAGAGACCTGGGTCTGCATTTACATTGGAAAGTCAAATATTATTTAAAAGGCAGCGCTTGCGCTTCGCAGGGCGTTGCAGATGGGGTGTGGGTTTCCCTGCAAGAGCTGCTGGTCCGAGGGGCTGCTGGTGTGCGGAGAGGCCACCAGCTTCACACCGCCGTGCCCATATTCCCCAGGAACTGGATGCAAGTCAGGCACCAGCCTCAAACCAGTTCCTTGGGAAGTCCCAGTGTGCAGTCCTGGCTCCTGTGAAGTCAGTGGGAGTTTTGCATTTGTTGCCTCGTTAGAAATAATAATAATGAAAGCGCCAGGCAGGGAGCTGCTTGAGCAATGCTCGGGAAATGATTGCAAACAGCACCCAAAGAACCTGCGCAAGAGGACCCGCAGCCTTGGCTCAGCTCATCACTGAAATAATCATTCAGAGGAGGTGTCCAGCCCGGCTCTGGGTCACTCAGGCATAGAAAAACCATCCACATAGAGAAGCCGTCCCCAGATCATCTCACAGTGGCTGCAGCCCGGTGGGCAGAAGCTCCGTGAGATGCTGCAGGAGGTCTGTCTGTCTTCTTCATCCGAATCGTTAAAAAGCTGAAAGCTGCTGAGCTCATGGAAGCCGACAAGGTGAGACCCTCCGGCTGTCAGCGATGGCGAAGCTAATGGAGGGAGACACCTTGAAGAGCAGATACGTGGAACAAGACACGGATCCTCCTGGAAAACACTAAGCAGCGCCAGCCCCTTGCAAACAGATTTCTCATCAGCTGTTGGGCATTTCCCAGACCTTCCAGTTAAGGAGGGATGGCACACGGCTCAGACATGTCCTCCTGGCCCTGCAGGCTCGAGACAAGGCTGCTGAGGCCAAAACCCAACCAGATGTGGGCAGTGGTGGAGGCACTGCCCAGCTCACTGCTGAGATCAGCCAAACAACGCAGAGCCATGTGGGGACAGAGGTTTTGGCTACTGGCTTCTTTGCTTTGCCCCTGCAGAAGGAGGAGAGGAGCAGAGAGGTGTGTGTGCGAGGGCTCATTCTGGGTGATGATGCACCTAATTGACGTGATGCATTTAGGTGACATGACTCGAGCAGGCCGGTAGTGAGGAGATAGCAACTTCAAGATGCAAAGTGTTGGGTCGGATGTACGCCGGGTTGTATTTCATCAGCTCCCTTGCTGCTTCTCCACACAAGCAGTCCATCAAACGCAGAGGTCTCCAGCAGTAAATACAAAGATCTTGGAACCTGCTCCATCAGAAAGAAGAGACTTGGTGGACCATTTCGGGCTCTGGTCCTGACACAGCTAGAGGATCTTACCCATGTTCGAGTGTGAATGATGGCAGCTTCTGCCCCAAGTCGTGTCTCCCAGCTCATACGCGCTGCCCTCCCCGGAGAGTCACTCTCTGCCAGTGTGGGCTTCCAGGAGCAACTTGTGCCAGAGTTACAGGCAAACAAGACACAGGTTGCCACTTTTTTCCCTTCCTCCAGCCATGGGCATGTCTGCTTTTTGTTTTTCCTTCTCTCTCTCTCACTCAAACATGGGGATTTTTTGACTTTTCTTAAAACTTCTTGCAGAAAATCACGTTTAAGATTAGGTTAAGCATAGGAAATTTCAATCCCAAAGGGAATAATCCATATATTTGCAAAGTTCTGTAAGGGGCTGAAAACTAGAGCTTTGCATGGGATTCCTCTTGCAGCCCTGACTCTGTAATTAAGGCATAAATCCAGCTTTGCGTGCCTGCGTGCTGCCTGCTGCACAGGCGCCAGGCGTTGCTGTGGGAACCGTAACTTTCCAAATTTGTTTTTACTCGGCGCTCCGTTTCAGCCTGTTCCCAACAGACACTCCGGAGGAAGAAAGATCCACAGCCTACCGCAGGATTTCACCCACAGGAGACGTGCTTTACTGGAATAAATAAATAGCTGTATAATGGGGAGTGGGGTGGGGGGGGATAATAAAAGGTGATAAATGGGCCCTGAAGGTGTCACTGGGACCTGGCAGCGTGAGAGCCAGCAGCTGGGAGAGGCTGGGGAGCCTCTCGGGGTCCCTCCGCGTGGCCTCGAGCACTCCACCCGAGCTGCGTCGCTTTGGGGGGGCCAGAGCCACGTGCCGGTGGTGGACCTCCTCCAGCAGCACGGCCCCCCACCATCTGCCTGCTCCGGGGCTCACCGGGGTGCGGGAGGGAGATCCCATTGCTCACAGCTTCTCCATCTCCCCACCTCAAAGAAGATTCCTGTGCGTTTCCTTTAGAAATGGCTTCAGGAGAGGATGCGCTTTTTCTTCCACGATGGTGAACGTGATGTTCATCATCAGTGCCACGGTGATGGGCACCGCTGGCAGGGTTTCCCTGAGTTCTCAGTGGTGTCACCGGAGCTGTGGGGACCAGAGGAGGGTTTTAGCGTTTGGGGGATGTTTGGAGATGACCTGTAGGAAAATCAAGTTGGAATGGTCCAGCGTTGTCGGAGCACGATGCTGATGGGCATGGGCGCGTGGCCCCAGGGGTGCCGGAGGGAGGGTCCTGCTGGTGGCCGGGCTCGGGCACGAGCGATGCGGAGAGCCGAGTTCTTGGTTCAGCAGCTGAAGTAAAACACCAGCAGCGGCATGCTCTGGATTACTGTGAAATGAGCCTGACGTTCCAGTGCGCTAACGGAGAATGGGAAGGCAGTCGCAGTCTCTGTCGAGGCTTGCCTTTAGCTACCGGGGAGGCACAGGACCCCCCCCGGGAGGCGCGGGGGTGGTGGCAGCGCGGTGGTGGCAACTATGCATCTTCCTCCATCTATTTTGTACTTAAAACAAACAACAGCCGAAAAAAAAAAAATTAAAAAAAAATCTCTGCACAGGAGGTTCTGCAACAGGTTCAAGCGCGGTTGAGGAATAGCTTTGGATGAACTGAATTCCTGTTTTACAGTGAATAAACTATTGATCGGGAAGGAGTCCCCTTCCCTGCCTCTGCTAGCTCCCGGGGAGCAGCACTGCTCCCACCGCTCACATCCTTCCGTCTGGCTGTCCCAGGTCTTAAAGTCCCATGTCCGGATGGCATTTGCTGGCTGTCACCATCATCGTGCCACGGCTGGGGTCCCTGCACGACACCACCTGCCCGGTGGCACAGGCACTAGTGGGGCTTGCAGCTCCAGCTCCCAGCCACGGTTCCTGGTGACAGCCACCACCCTTTTCCAGGTCCTGTGGCTCTCGCTGTCCCCTCCCATCCTTCAGTGTCCCCAAATCGGGTGTGAGGAGGGAAGAGGAGCCCCGGCAGTGCCGCTGAGGGCCTCTCGCAGCCGTATCGGCACGGCGCTGCGATTAATATTCCAGTGCCGGGATGAAAGAGCCACTGAGACGGAGCCCCCGGCGTTTCGCCGGCACTGGCTGAGCCCATTTCAACACCTCCCCGTGACAGAGCAGGAGACTTCGCCGCCGCGCAGCCCCAGCCCCACGGGAGACAGGGAGCAGGGGTGCGGGACGGGGGTCCTGGTCTGTCCCAGCCCCACGGAGGGTTTGGGGGCTCAGTCGGAGGGCACGTGGAGGGGATGGTGCTGAGCACTGTGCTTGTAGCACATCGTGCCGGCACCGAGGAGCACCGTGCGTGCCCGCAGGCACCGCAGCCCCAGCGCTGGCATGATTTACCTCCCCGAAACACCTCAATTTAAATGCTAATTCTCCTTGAACCGAGGGGGTAAGGCAGCTGCTGAATATTGTCAGGCTGTTTATTGCTGGCGCTGAAGTGGGGACGAGGCGGGGAGGAACGGGCAGCGTGGGGACAGGTCTTAGCAGCAGCATCGGGGCCGATGGAGGGATGGGGGCGGTGGCTGTGGCCACACTGGTGAGATTCGGGGGGCATGGGAAGCTCTGGGTTAGTGCTCTCCTCTCTCCCTGCACCCCCATCTGGCCACACATCGTTGCAAAACAGTGCTTAGGGCTGAAAGTTGGGGAGCTGGAGGGGGCTCCAGGGCCTGGCAAGACCTGACCGGTCTCTCCTTCTTTATCCTGGCTCATTATACAGGAGTGGGGCCTCAGTAAAATTAATGACCAGTAAATTTGGAGTAAGTAACTGCTGCTTTAGAGGGTTTGCATTAAGCCTTTATAATTCACCAGTGCCTGAGGTCATGGAGACACGTGGGGGGAGATTTACGGTGTGATTACCTTCTCCAAAGTGGCTGTGGAAACAGGACACCCTCTTTTCTGTCTCCCAGGGACTGTAGATCAATTTTTTTTGGTGACGACAAGCTAAAAAGAAGCTATTTCTGAATGTCCCTGTGTCAGATGCAGGCTGGGCTCCTGTGAGCTTACAGCCACCCCAGCAGGAAAGCTTCTCAGAAGGAAGGTTGGGTCAGAAGCTGGGACTGAATAGCTTCAAATCCATCGTGTTCTCCCCAAGCCATTGCGGGATAGAAAGAAGTAAGATTAGTAAATTCTTTTTGCCAGAGAAGGCGTCCTCTCAGACTTGCGTAGCAGAAAGCGCAGTCCTTGCATAGACACTTTGCTGAACATAAGCACACTGGATGATAATGTGATTAACATTTGTAGCTGTGCCAGCTCAGATAAGGGTAATTAAATCTCACACTTCAGGGCATCAGCTAATCACTTGTGGGGTCATTTTATACTTTTTTTTTATTACCCCTTCATGAATATATTTGCCCGGTTGCTGCGATGCAGGGTGTGCATCTGCTGTCAGTGGCGGATGGAGGCAGGGAGTCCTGTGCCAGCTGGTGCTTGGATTTGTGGTGGGAGTTGTACAGGAGTGAGGAGGGTCTCCAAAAGGGGCAGAGTCTGGCCCCGAGGCCGTGTCCTTCCGGAGCAAAGTGCGAAGGGAGGATGCCACAGCTGGCTGAGCCAAGGAGGAGAAGCTGCTCCTTCACCCAACGACGTTGATAACAGGAAAGTGAAAGGAATGTGAGTCACCAGCTGAGCTTTCACTACTGCGGGCCAAAATCCCCCCTGCGAGCTTGGCTTTCAACACCTCTGCAAGGGGACGAGGTGCCCCAGGGCTCAGCAGAGCCGTGCTATGGACCAGGACCTGGTGGCTGTCGTCCCATCCAGGAGGACCACAGCCCTCCGGCTGCTCCCCAGCACCTGCATCAGGCTCTCCTGCTCCCCCTAAACCCCCCTTTCACCCAGGGATGTCGTCCTTTTGGAGGCTTCCGTCGGCTGCGTGAGGGGATACCAGCACTGCGGAGCGCAGCGATGCGGCCCTACGCTGCACCACGCCATGGCTGTATTGCATGACCTTGGGTGTATTATTTAAGGTCAAATTCCCCGCAAACATATCTGGTTTGTGTATCTAGTTTCACAAAGACAGGAGAACATCGGCACAGCGGGCTCTGGCTGGCTGAGCCCTCCTGGTGCCTGAGCAGCCTCTAATTGCCTTTACCCCACCAGCACCCCAAGACGGAGGAAGCTGCTGTCTGTTAATTATGTCACCCGAGGCAACGGGTGCATTTTATGACTTGTCCAAGGTTACATGAGGGGTCCATCAAAGCCAGGATTTTCAACTCAGTTTAATCCAGGCGACTGCCTTTCCCCCCTTAGCCCACCCTGCCAGTATGAGAGCTCAGTAAAGCCTTTGGCTGTTTGACCTTTCCCAGCATCAAGACTCGTTTATCTGGAAGTCAGCTCCCTCCCAAGGCAGGGACGTACTCTGAGTCAGATGCTACTGGGGGACCAGGGCTGCAAAGGAGAAACAGCATTTCCTTGTATAATGACTCAGTATCTGCAGAATGCCCCGAGAGACGTTCAGATCCCTACCAGGAGAGCTCTGCGAGTCGACGAGTGCATTCAGTGTGCATTGTGCTGGAGAGAGAGGATGCTCGCTGCTCCTGCGAGTAGCAGGCATCTGCTCCACGAGGGCTGGGGAGATGCTGTGGGACAGAACAAGGGATGGAAGAGGATGCTGTGGGGCTAGCAGGTGCTGTTCCCATTGGAATCAACCTGGCTCCATGGCTGGTAGGAGCCCCGAGGTCAGGAAGGCATCTCCCTGCCTCTTGGAAACAGCTTGGGCCCCCACGTGTGGGCCCGTGGGGAGGTGCCGGTGGCTCAGCCGTGCCCCGGGTGGAGGAGACACGTGTGGCAGCACATGCACAGGGATGTAACATCCCTCCCCCCGTCTGTGTCCCTGCCCCTCGCACAGAGCCCAGCGGCTTTGATCAGAGCTTCCAGAGAGCACAAAAGCCTGGCAGAAACTCTGTTTTTTTGTGCCTCAACGGCGAGCAGGGCTGCGAGCCGCAGGGTTATTAATAAGGCGCCATGGAAGAGGAGCAGCAGCCCTCTGCCAGCTGCGGCTCCGTGGCACGCTGCCCTCCGCGCCGGCCCCACGGGCAGCACCCACCTGGCACGATTAGATTTGGGGGTTCCCATCGTCTTTCCCTCCCCGTTTGCCTTCGTGCGCCCGCGCGCGCAGCGAGGGCTCGACTCTGCAGGGGGGCTGCGCCCTGCCCGGGCCCTGCACCCAGCGGGGGCTTCCCCCCCGCGCAGCTTCGGCTCATCCCCGCTTTGGGGTGGCGGGGAGGTGGCTGGAGGTGGGGAGGGAGGAGGTGCAGGAAGAGTTCGGTAGCAAAAACGCATCATGGAAGCGCTCCTGGAGTCTTGCCTTGTGCCGCTGCTCCCTCCCGTTACGGGAGCACGTTGTGGGCACCCGCCGGGGTGGACGCCCACGCCTCCACTCGCTCTCGCCCCTTGTTTCCCCTCGACCTTTCGACTGTGGAGCAGTGAAAGCGAATGGCATTGCAGCCAGCGGCTCCGCAGAGCGCGGCTTCTCAGTAAATACCTTTTCAGAGAGGCGTCAGCTCCGAGCAGCAGCCGCAGCGTGCAGGTTCCCCTCGCACCACCGGTGTGCTTCTCCTCCAGCTTCTCCCTCCTTAGCTGCCCATGCATGGGCCACCAGCCCCCGGGGGCTCTCCCGTGCTGGTCCGTGGGCTCGTGGCGTGGGTGGGTGTTGGTGAGATGGTCCGGGTGGGTTTGCGTGGGGGGAGGAGGGGTGGCTGCTTCCTTGTGTCTTCTCCGCCCCATGCTCAGGTGCAGGGCGCTGGGTTAACAGAGTCTTCTGGTGTCTGCCGAGCCACGTGTTTCTGTCCCCCATGACAGAGCTCTCCTGGCCCTGCCAGGCCCGTCCCCTCCCACGAGGTGGTGGGAGAGGGCTTGGGAAGGTGCCACCAGCCAGTGTCGTTGTCCTCCAGGGCAGCCCCTCCTGGCCCTCTCGGAGGTGGGACGCGGGGCTGGGCAGGGCTCCGGAGTGACCCGCCTGTCCCCTGTGCTCACCCCCCGGGTGCAGGATGAGGGGCTGACCCGTCAAGGAGGGGATGGTCCCCATGCTCCGGGGTGACAGGCGGGCTCAGCTTTCCCAGTGCAGCATCACGCCTCTCCAGGGCTTTGGGATTTGGTAGCGCTGATGCTTTTCCCACTTTTCTGCTGAGGCAGAGCAGCAGAGACACCGACACGCTCCTTCCCGTGTTCCCTACCGACTAGCCTAATTTTGCAGCCCCTGCTTCCCACCACCCACACCGCTCCCGGCTCCGGCAGTAATTGCAGTTCCCCCTTTGCATCACTAAGACAGCAAAAGGCTCAGAACAGCAAAGCACCGCTCCGCCACGGGGATCCCGCGCCCAGCGTGATCAATAGGAGATTTGTGAGCACATGTGTGAGCGGGAGGCTTTTTCCCTCAGACATATAAACCACTTTTTCTCCAGCAGTGCCTAAAGGGAAGCTCCTGAGGCACAATCAGGTGCCGTCGGCTTTGAGACAGGGGTGCAGCGTGACGGCAGGCTGCTGCCTGGTGGCAGGGCTGCCTGCGCAGCCGTACTCGGCCCCACTCGTGTGTCCCCACTTGCAGCAGCTCATCCCACTATTCCTCACCTGTCTCGGGGCCAGGACCATCCCCGGGCTGGTTGAACGGGGCTACAGCCTCCTGCTCACCGCTGGTGCAGGTTACACCAGCCATATCCTGGCCCTGGAGCAGCGGGAGGGCCGTGGGGAAGTGCTCCACCAGCTCGGCATCTCACCGCAGAGGGACCCTTGGAGGTGGCCACGGTGTCCCCACTTGTGAGACAATCATGGGATGATGGAGGATTCCCCCCAGGGATGGGCTGTAGAGGGTAAAACCAGGGAAGGGGAGTGAAACCAGCCGCTGTTTAAAGGGAAATCTATTCAGAAAAATGCAGCTGGGGCAGGCGGTGCCAGCCTGAGCCTCCCCCCAGCTCCTGGGGCTGACCTGATTTTGCAGGAACCTCCCTTTTTTCTGCTCTGCTGCCCTTTTGTCTCTGCACCCGGAGGACGCAGAGCCTCGTGGCCTATATTTTGGCTCTAAGATCAATATTTAAAATCCCCCCTCCCGTTTCCTTTGCGCAGGCGTGAGGCATTTCACTTGCCAGGGGAGGCTTGTCTCCTGGAGAACTGTCTGTTCACCATTTCAAATAATTTCCCTGGTATCGTTGTTCTAGAAACAATTCATTAGGGGCCTATTATACAATGTTATACCTGCCAAGGTTAGAAAAGATCCCGCATGTGTGGTAAAATTGCACTGTGAGCTGCACGCACTGGGTTTTTTTTTGGTGTCTGTCTATAAATGTACCTTTTCCTCCTTTTGGAGAGCTAGTCATGAGGAGCAAAGCCACGGGGGTGATGATGTTGTCTGGGGTGGAGAGCCCCAGTAAGGCTTGGTCTGGTGCTTGGTCACAGTCGCGTGCTGGGAAGATGTTGCAGGTGGTAGAAAAGGTCAGTTTTGGGGGGTAGCAGCCGTTCCTCTCTCCTCGCTGCTGTCTGACCCCTCTCCAGGGGCATACTTTGAAAATCTGGGCCAAAACCAGTGGCTGGGTCCCCAGGCTGAGAGCAGGTCCCGTGTTAACGGAGAGCTCATGGAGCCACGGTCCCTGGAGAGCTCATTAAGCATCACCTCGGAGTGCTGCGCAGCCGGGGGGGCGGCTGGCGGCGGGGGCTGCAGACCCCACCCCCTGTTAGGTCTCTGTCTCACCGGAGATGTCCCTCGCCCTCCGGAGCCGTCCGTCCCCGTGCCGCCGGAGCGGCTCAGCCCCCCTGCCCGGCCGTGGCCTGCATCGTTGCTTTGCAGTCGTCTTTTTCTCTCTGCAGGGAGAACAACTTCATCAAGGACTTTCCCCAGCTGGCCGACGGCCTCATGGTGATCCCACTGCCCGTGGAGGAGCAGTGCCGCGGCGTTCTCTCGGAGCCCCTTCCCGACCTCCAGCTTCTCACCGGTACGAGCTGCCCCCCAGGCTCCTGAGCGCAGGAGCAAGACCCCCTTCTCCCACCCCGGCTGGTCCACCAGCACGGTCCCCCAAGGTGCATCAGCACCCCCGGCAGCTCGGGGTCCTTTGTGGCATCCCTCCTGCGTCCCCAGGGCAGAAACAGCGTACGGGCTGTGCGCGGCCGCCCTGGCACGGGCGAGGCAGCATCTCCGTCCCCACGAGCTCCAGGCAGCCGCAGCCACCACAGCGCTGGTCCTGCCAGCAGCCCGGGGACCCCACGGCGTGACCGCGGGGGGGAGGTCACCATCCCTGCTGCCGTCCCGTTTCCCAGCCCCGTGGCGTGGAGCGAGTGCTCCGTGTGAGCGTTCAAGCATCCCCCGGATCGCGGCTGCCCCGTCGGCGGGGGCTGAGCACCGGCTCTTCCTTTTGCAGGGGACATCAAATACGACGAGGCGATGGGCTACCCCATGGTGCAGCACTGGCGGGTCAGGAGCAACCTCTACAGGGTGAAGCTCAGCTCCATCACCCTCTCTTCAGGTGAGGGCTTCCAGCGGCAGGGAGACCTGTGTCTACATGGGCGGGCGGGCAGTGGTGGTCTGCCCCGAGACCCAGTCGTGCGGAGCATCTCGCCAGCGTTTCCCACCTCCAGGCTTTGCTCAGGCAGTAACTCGCGCTCCCAGCGCTGCTGCAGAGGCAGGCAGGGAGATTTTCCTCCTTTTTACAGGGGGGAAACTGAGGCGGGGAGTTTGCGCAGCTGGGTCAAACAAACCAAGAGCTGGGATGAAGCTAATAAGCAACACTGCGGCGAGGGTTCATGTTGGGGTGGCTGCGTACGTATGAAAAAACAATACATTCTCAAAAAAATGTGGTTTCAGAGCGACCCAAGCGCTTGTAAATGCAGGTCATATAAAGCAGGGAGTCGCAGATGAAGAAAGGGTGGGCGGGAGAATCCTGCAAACGTCAAAACATTTCACTTCCACGTTTTTATAGCTACACATTTTGTTTCAGAAATGCTGAAACATTTTGTTGCGACCTGAAATGTTTTGCCTTTTCATTTCAAAACAGCATTTTTTATTTAAAAATCAACCTGTTTTTAAATGGAGGAGGAAAAAAAAAAAAAAAGATTTAGCGCAGACAGGCTGCACAGCCCCAGAACAAAATAACCTGCTTAGAGCCGAACAAAATATTTGGGTTCAGCTCGAAATGAATTCTTCTAGCTTTTTTATTAAACCAACCTTCTCTTTCAATAAACCAACCAACCGACCAGCCAGATAACCTCATTTTGGTGACAGTTATGACATATTTTCTCGCAGTATGTTTTCAGTTCCACTACTGGACCAAAACGATGGTATCAGCCAGCTCTAAATGATGCTGAGGTGCTGTGTAGTCACCAATGCCTCCACGGTGTTTCATCTCCACAGAGCAGTGAGGGTCCCTGTCCTTCTCCCATGCCAGCAGTCCCCGCTGTCTGCACAGGTGCTGCAGGGCGTTGCTCAAGAGGTGCCCTGACCCTTTCCCACCACGGAGCTGCACCTCTGGGCTGTCTCCAGCTTTCCTAAAAATAGTTATCGGTTGTGAAGGGTACTAGGGATGGCCTGCAGTGCAATCTGTAATGAAGTCGTCCTTGCACCAGGAGAACATCTCTGGTTATGGTTACTGCGAAAGCAAAGGCCAAGCCCGTCCTCTGGGGAGAGCGTTGATGATGTCCCAGCAGCCTGAAAAAGAGACCAGAGCTGGCAGGAGGGTGTCTGTGTGTGTGTGCATGTGTGTGTGTGCACACGTGTTCATGCACACATCCCTGCAAAATGACTGGGGAAATCTCTTAGGGAGAGGAATCATAGAAGGGTGACAGAGCCACAGCCTGGGGTAAAGAGCGCGTCGTGGATTCCAAAGGATCCTGTAGATTGTGGAGGCAAGAGAGGAGGAACTGCGCTTTGCACTCATGTGGGGACTTGTATGCCTTGAGCAGGGGATCCTGTGGGTCTCCCTCCCCACAGGCTGCGGCTGGCAGCCCGGCCTGGCCAACCTCCTGATCCCTGCCTCCCTCCCACAGGCTTCGCAAACATCCTGAAGATCCTGAACAAGGACAGCAGCCGGGAGGAGCTGCTCTCCTTCATCCAGCAGTTTGGCTCCCACTACATCGCGGAGGCACTGTACGGCTCCGAGTTCAGCTGCACCATCCACTTCCCCAGCAAGAAGGTCCAGCAGCAGCTCTGGCTCCAGTACCAGAAAGGTGAGGCGGGCGGCGGGAACGGGCAGTGGCACAAATGCTGGTTATTCCATCCGTCACCCTCTCTTCCCCGTGCATACACCATCACCGTGCCGGTTAGCGGGCGCAGACAGGAGGCTTGTACCAAACCGAGCGCCCAGCAGCAGCAGCAGACGGTGGCACGTGTCCATGGGCAGCATCCCTGAGCCAGGGAACCTCCCTCCTTCCCCGGGGTGACCCACTTCACCGCCTGCCCCCCGGCCCCACCGCGGTGGCCCCCGCACGCCGGGGGTGCTCGGGGTCGGGTGATGGAGATGTGACATAATTGAACCGTCTCAGAATGGCTTCGTTTTATTGCTTGTGACAATGACGGTCTTTAAGGAAGTGTATTAAATCAATAGCAGACTCATTGTGCTACACCATAAATAACGAGACACATCATTAAACAGGGCAATAAACTTCAGGACTTTGAAGTAATACAATTAGGTTATGTTTATAAAAACTCCCTTATCGCTGTAGCCTTCCATTTGCCAATTCATCTCTCTCCTCCAGGGAGCTGGGGATATTCCCCAGGTCTGATATTTTTCCGTTGAAAAACATCTGTGGTGTTTCACAGGGCCTGTCGCAGGGCTGATGGTAAGGGAGGCTGTCGAGGCACTTGCCTCCTTGCCCCGCGGGCGCTGCCGAGAGCGGCCTCGCTCCCTGCAAGCCAGCGGACGGAGTTGTGCTCCCGCCCGCCGCCTCCCGCGCTTTCTGCTCATTTTTTTCCACTGTCTTCCCAGCTCAGCTCGTCTTGTAAGCGTATTTATAACACCCTGTGCTCGTTTGTTTGGGTTTTAAATAGTGATAAATGAGGTTTGCTATAGCAATGGCCCTGTTTAGCAGGAGAAAGCGTGGTGGAGATGTGTTGCTTACATACTTGCGGTGCTATTAATCCTTGGGGCGCGCTCCCTGCGATCCCTGGGCACACGTGTCAGTGGGGAGCAGACCCGGAGCGGCTCCACGGTCCCAGCACCATCGCTGCACACGCAGGGTTTCTCTGGAGATGCCGGGTGGGAATGAGAAGCGGATGCTGCAGTCTGAGCCCGGCGTGAGCGTCGCTGCTGTCTCACAGTCTCGGGGCCAGAGACAAGATGAACGATGGCAACGCTTGATCCAGTGGTGAAATATCTGCCATTTCTGAGCCCCCTACCTTCCCTCTGGCCGGGGACAGCAGTGCTTCGCAGGGTTCAACCGCAGAGTCCCGCTCTGGCACGGAGCCTGAAGGCGAGCAGTGCCTCGCTGACAAAATAATTTCCTTTTTAGTCCATGCTATGCAGCTGGCCGAGGCGGGCTCCCTCGCTCCCCACCCGGCTCCCGCACGCGCCCCTGGAGCCGTGCCCACGGCATCCTTCCCCACCACCCACTGAGCACCAAAGTGCTCGTGGGACCCCAGGAATCCCCGGGGGCTTTGCATGTAATGCCTGGAACATTAGCATTGAATTTCTGACCGTGCAGCATTTGGGCATGGGGTGCTGGCTCCGACCTTGTCGTTTGTGCGCGGCTCCGTCGGTGGTTTCGGTAGCTGGTGGGGTCAGTGAGGTTGAACTTTGGGGCTGTCGGTACTGCAGAGAGGACAAGTGTTGTACTTAGCTCTTTGATGGCCAGAAAATGCTCTTGGAAGGACAACAAGGATGTTCAGGGCTCTACTGATATCAGGGGAGATCGACTCTGTGGACAGAGAAGAAGGTGTCACGGGAAACCCAGGGCTCTCTCCTGGAGAAACCCCTGTTAGCTAAGAGAAAGAGCTTGCTGGTTATGGTAGACAGATTTTATTCCCAGCTCCTCCACTGATTTACCCTCATTTTGCCAGTGACATAAGGAGGATCGGAATAAATAGCTCCAGCTAGACTGTTCTGGATGCCTTCTCCACTCAGAAACAGCTCTGGCCTGCCGGGCTCCCCACTGCTAGCCAGCCCGTTTCCGAACTGCTCAGAGAGCACACATATGCATCATCTCTAATAAATACAAAAGCAAGGCCAGGATAACTATGATTTGTTAGTGAACGAAGCAGGTCAGAAGAGGAGGGGGAGAGGAGAGTCTTGAGCTAATTGGAACGGCACCAAATATGATAAAAATGCACATTGCGGTGTGTTTGCAGCATCGCCCAGAATTATTTTAATATTTTAATCAACTCCATAAATCAATCGGCAGGCCTCGGGAGGAGGCCTCCACCAATAAAGCGCACAATCTGCGTGTCGAGCCCTAATTGAAAACATGGTCTCGAGGAGGAGGCAGCGCCGCTGGCAGCCGGGCTCCTGGTAAAGCGCCGGGCCAGGCGCTGGCTCTCTGCCGAGGCGGGAGCAGCCCCAACGCCGCGCTCGCAGCCGGCCCAGCAGCCCGTGACGTGGGTTGGTGTCTGCAGAGCGCTTCCTTCAGCCAAACGGAGGAGAAAGCCGTGCAGCTCTCACCAGGGACGGCAGAAGTTGGTGTCTTCTCACTGCCTGGAGCCACCCACCCTGCCGGGACGGGCTTTTGGAGGCTGCTCTGCCCGTAGAAATGCGAAGTGTTCCCCTTCCTCCTGCCAGCAGATGGGCTGTGTGCTGGGGGGGGGGGGAGGCGAGGGAGCCTCCTGCCCTTGTTCCTAAGGATTTGCAGGAGTTAATCCTGCAAAGGAGAGCAGCAGAGAGGCACGGCTGCCTGTCCACGCGGCTGCAGCACGCCGAGCTCCCTACTCCTTCCAGGGCAGATGTGGAAACATCCCCCAGGCTCTCCCTCCAGGGACCACATTAGCCCGTGAGCAAACCAAATCAAACCCCAATTTTATGTCATGCAGAGTGATTAAAAGCCCATGTTTTGGGCTCCTTGCTCTGCCTCTGTGCAGCCAAACAGTGCTTTAACTCATCGGAGTGGCCTCCGAGCAGGGACCTTGAGATCGACGGGGCCATTGATCTGTGCCACGGGAGCTCGCATCAGTTTTTTTCCCCCCTTGAAGTCAGCATTTAATGCTGAAGGCACCTCATTAAGTTCGTACCAACGGTGTGAGCATCTTCGTTTGGCAGCTGGGGCAAACGTGACACCCCCAGCCACCTCCTGTTGTGTGTAAGAATGTGCTGGGTCTGGCTGAGATGGAGTGAACTGGCTTTGTTGCAGCCCCTGGGGTGCTGTGCTTTGGATTTGTGGCTAAACCAGTGTTGATAACACCCCAGCATGTTGGCTGCTGCTGAGCAGTGCTTGCACAGCATCCAGGCTTCTTCTCTTTCAAGCTCTGTCCCCGCAGTGAGTAGGCTGGGGTGGGCAAGATGTTGGGAGAGGACACAGCCAGGACTGCTGACCCAAACGGGGCTATTCCACACCGTTTATCAGCGATAAATCTGGAGGTAGAGGCTGGAGCTGAACCCACCATGAAGACACTCATAAAATGTACAAGAAGAAAGAGAGTGATCCCTCCGTCCAGCTAATCCACCTGCCAGGGACTGCTTCAGTCCCTGCTAAAGGGCTGTCAGAGACTTGGTTGCTCTGTGGCCCCTCAAGTCTGGTTGGACGAGGAGGAGGAGGAGAGCTTGGTTAGGGAAAGGGAAGAGCTGCTCTGATAGCAAAATCCAACAGCCCCCGTGGGATTTCACCAAGAGCTGTTCTAGCTTGCTCATTCCCACTGCGATACACAATATGCAGAACAAATGTCTGTAAGTGCTCCCTCACTTAGAGAAAATGGAGACATTGTCAGCAGTGATGCAGAGGGTCTCCGCTTGTCAAGCATTTGAGTGACAACTCCTCTCCTTCGCGTGGTGCAGACTGGCTCAGCCTCAGCGTGGGAGACTTCTGTTCTTCAGCTGGGAGAAGTTGGAAAAAGAAACAGCATGCTGGTGGTGTGCTGCCGTGGAGCCGCATGCAGGCTCGCGGGAGATCCTCTCGCTTGCCACCGAGGACCCAGAGGTGTGCAGCTGGGGGAGCTGGAAGGGTGCTGGAGGAGATTCAGAGGGTTTCGCTGCCCGACTGTTAGGTTGCAGTAGTGCTTCCTGTCTGCAGTGAGTGAAATGTTTGTTTTTCTTGCATTTCCTGTGATCTCTAGAGGTTCCTTGGCTGAGGTTACCCGGCCACGTTGGGTGCTCAGCAAGCTGAGCTTTGAAAGTGGCTGCTACAGTTGTGAAAGATGTTCCCTCTTGCTAACAGATCATTTATTAAAATAGTCCATGGAGGGGCTGTGCCCTGACACGTCCTATCACACTCCCTAAATCTTTCTGCCCACCAGCCTCTCCAGTACGTGCTTCTCTTCTCTTGGACCATATGTCAGTGGTTGTAGTTACCTTTAAGAGGTTACAGTTTTCATGCTTTCTTGTGAAGTCAGCAGTTTCGACAAAAGATCTTCAAAAAATACAAGCCATCTCAAGGATACAGCCCCAAGCTCTGATAAAATAGCAGTCCTCATTCTTCTGAGTAGGGTCTGTGGTCTCAAGGCCTCATTCGTCCGATTCTCTTCAGGTCTGATACTGCTGTAACACGATTAAGATTGAACTAGTCCATGGGAACCTTTAGTTTTCATTTCCTAGACACAATCAGGTGCATTAAGAAAGACGTAAGGCAAGCTTTGCATCCGTTAAAGAAGATAATGTCTTTCCCTTATACCTGCTTGGTCAGAAGTAAAGCGTATGGAATTTCCCTGTCCTAGAGATCTGATCCTATAAACAACCACTCTATTACCTTTGTAACACTCTTACTTGCTTGTGGTCTATGTCATTATATTTATTCCAAAACCTCAGATTTTGCCATTTTGTTTGGAGGAGGAAAAAACAATCTAGCTGGTTGCCATGAAATTCAGTTTAGACTGAAATATGTGCTGTGACTCAGTCTGCTAAATGACCTTATGCACTGCTCATTGTAATCCAAAATTGCCAGGCAAGGAGAGTAATTAGTTGTGCAAAATGAAATAACTTTAAATCCTCTCATTGAGTAATGACCCAGAAAAATCACTTAAGCTATACAATAGAAGAGACCCAAAGCATCTGGCTTTATTTTTACTTTTGTAGTTCTGCCCCCTTTGATTAAGAAACAGGCTCTCCCCCTCATCCCTTTAAAAACCCTGGCTGTCGGTTGTTGCCCAGAACAAATGTTCGCAGCTTAGTTGCTGCTGCCCTAAGAACTCATAACTTCTCATAAAACGGCAGGGTAAGTCTAACAGCACCAGCACGGCAGTTGTTCTTGCAAGGATCGTATACGTTTGATAAACCAGCAACTCGTATCTGTTTAAAGAGCTGCTTCATATCATCTGAGATGAGCCCAAGTGGTAAAAACCTTCACCCAGATCCGCAAACCCAGCTGGGCAGCAGGACCAGGGCAGGACCTGCCTGTGCTGCTGACATACGGATGCCTTTGACTGCTGAGTGGCAAACTGCTTAGCTCTCCTTTGGCTCCACCTAAATTCACTGTTTCTAATATGAGGTTTTTTGCAGCATTTAACAAAATTACCCAGAATAATAGGTGAACCCTCGCAGCAGCCCTCCCACCAGCCCCAGCAAATGTGTCACCTCTGCAGCAGGGCAGAGCTGAGCCAGAAAGCCCCGCGATGTGCCAGGGCCGTGGGTGCTGAAGCCTTCAGCCAGGCTTCCACGTCCCGTTACCGAGCGCTCCGTGCCAGGGAGTTTGGACCAGCCCTTTAAAACATCAGGTATCAGCCACAGGGAAAAGTAAGATACTGCCCTTGTGGGACTATTGGCGTGACTTAAGGTACGAAACTCTAGTATTTGTTTATGAGGTGGGTAGGGAAGTGTCAGATAAAGTTACACGAGACTACCAAGGAGATCAGATTTATCCTCTGCAAAACTGACGGCATAAAAGGGGTCTCGTAGCCATGGTGTTCCCAAGTCTAATCCCCACTGGTCATAAAAACCAATCTGCCACCAAAGGGAGGAGATGTAGTGTTTTTAATAAGAAAATGAGCCGTGTGCTGCAATGTGCTTTTAATTGGATCAATTTTTCCTTTATTACACAATCTTTGAAAACCAAACACATACGTATAACCAGACAAGCTCTTTCTCCAGGTAGAGAGCAGAAGCCAAACTATTTCATCACAATCCTTAATTACTCCATTTCATCTCATTTGGCAGACGATCACAACATTGTGTGGGGGCACCGTGGCAAGAAATAGAGCTCTGCAAAATGATCTTGCAGTCACTGTCGAGTTTTGTCAGGGGACGTGCATACCCCAGGCGAGGGACAGCAGATTTTCTTTTTCCCTTTTCTGCCTGAAACCGAAGACTAGAAGAGCTGCAGGCGACACACACCCCCAGGCGCCGATCGCAGTGTCCTGGCCCACCAGTGCATCGCAGGGTAGTGTTATTTTTCTTGAATCCGAGTGAGAAACAGATGACAGACGCTTTGTTTGAACTGTGTAACCAGGAACAGGCTGGGGTAACCAACTGCTCAGTTTACTGGACTGGCTTTTATGTCCCTTCAAGCACTCCAGGAAATGTTATTGCTAGTAGTGTGATGTTTATTACAAAAAAAAAAAAATAAATCCATTGGAACAGAAAATGACAGAGGTACATATTATCATAGATAATATTGCTTCAATTATTCAGGTCCACGGTAGCTTCCTGCTTGGAGCAGTTCTTGGAAACAGCAGATACGTTTAAAAAAGATCAGTAGGAGAGGAACTGCCATTACCATAATACTAGAAAAAATGCCTTGAGTTACAATGTAATTAACTGCAGAAGGGCCCCAGTAATAGTCGTCATCTCCCAAAAACATACATGCAAGATGAGATCGGCTCCCCAAATTGCTGTTACATACCTTAGGCAACTGCCCCCTCCTACCCAAAAAAGAGAAGCAGAGAATGTAAATAATTATGGTAGCCTTGGCAAACACGGAGCAGCTCAGGAGGAAGGGGGGTTCAATTCCCTTGGGCTCCCTTAGTGGAGTGTCTTAGCTCCAACTCCCTTCTCCACAAGCATTTTCCAGTGAATTATAGCAAGAGAAATAGGAAGCTGCCCCGATGGAGGGGCACCTCCATCACACAGCTGGGTGTTTGTTGTGCCGGCCCTCTTCAGTGCTTTGGCTGAGCAGAACAGGGAGAGGGAAAAAAAAAAAAGCAAAATCCCACCAAAATCTGCTCCCAGCCCTTCTTCTGCAGACCCTGTAACAGCCAAACAACTGTCCGGAGCAGCAGTGGCTCTGAAGCCTGTTTTACTTTGCTGTTTCACTAAGGGAAAGTATATGGGAACTTAAATTCACCTGTTGCATACATGTTGTAGCACAAGTAGCAAACAATTTGCTGTAGCATGGCAGCCACCATAAAATCAGCTTTTATATTGTCTGTCGTGCCCCAAAATTTGCAACTACGTTGATGATAGCAACAAATAAATGCACTGCAGTGTAACTATTATCTGTGGCAGATTAACATGCTACCACTGTGCCCTATTTAAATGCATCTTTCCTTCAATAAACTATTCTAGGCGAGCAGCACCACACTGAGGTACACATTTATCAGTCAGGAGAGTAGCACTGTGGGGGCCTTGGTTCACACAGCTGCAGTTTTGTGCTTCATTTGGCCTAAAGCCGTGATGAACATGAACTCTGGTGCCTGCTGGTGCTGTGAAAAAAAATCTGAGCAACGTAGCCTTTTGCTGTGCAAGGGAAAAAAAGGGAATGCACCAGTGGACGTGTTTCCAGGTATTAAAAAAATAAAAAGTGAAACAGTCTCCCCCTCGCCCCCATCTCAGCAGTGAGGAGCTTGCACATATGAGGTGCAGATGAGTGGAAAACCTATTGCTAAATGCAATGGTCTGGAATGCAGAATAGTGAAGTACAGGTGAACATACAATATGCTGCATTTAATCTCATTTACTACAGTCTCCCAGTCTTATTACCCCAGCCCTTCCCCCTCCCCCACCATGAAGCTTTAGATACCAGACATACTTTCCAAAGACAGTTTCCAGGATACATTTAATAATAAAACAACAGCAAATATCAACCATAGGTTTCTTTTTTTTTTTTTTTTTTCCCTCTAGCCCCCTCCCTTTTTACCCCCTTCTACCTAGCAGAACTCTTAGTAGTAATAAAAACCCTGTTGCCATCAGAAGGCAGTTTTCTGGCTCAGCTCAGTCTCCCATGATTGCACAGTACTCACTTCACATCGAACAGACACGGTTCACAAATGGCACGACAGGGGCGATCTCCTGAATACCGGAACGGAGAGGGAAAACCCTCCCTCGTCAGTTTGAAAGTAAAGCTCCATCTCCGCGCAGTTTAAGAGGGCTATTTCGTTTTATGCAGTGCTGCAATCAAAAATTGCTTTCTCTAGTAGTTGCCCAGACAACTGCTACCCAGTTCCTTGAGTACCACAGTGAGAAGAGGATTGCCTCTCTAGTCCTCCAAGGGAAGGTGATTTAGAGCAGTCAGTCAGTGTTTATGGCACAAAGAAAGACACGATGGTTGAAGCTGGAAGTGCAGATGTGGCGAGAGGAGGTGAGAAGGTTTATTGAGTGACCAGTCATTTAGCAAGGAACCAATACTCCTGAAGGATGGATCCTTTACCTCACTCTTGCTCTTTTTTATTGTAAGGATTTTATATAAAAAAAGAAGAAGAAAAAGCAGACCACCACCACCACGTAAGCTATTTTGTTTCTAAACACAAAACATGATGGCCTCTGTGCCAAACCCCCTTCGGTTACGGCACAGTCTTCCTGAACGCTTGACACCGGTTCCCATCAGATTGCCATGAGGCTGGAAGAATCTCTGCTGCCAAAAGGGGTTTTACCTCGAGACATGCCTTTAAGGGGTGGAATATCTTCTCAGATGGTAACTGTAGATCTTAATGCAATGATCCCAACAGTCCAGCACCAGCAGCTGCCCTTTGGGAGTAATGGCGATACCGACAGGACAGGTGAGTCCTTCCCGGATTAAGATATTATAGCCACCTCCTTTAGGAAAATGCAGGATTTCTTTACGGCTGCTGTCAGCAACAATGAGGTCTCCCCTGGCATCGACACACATCCCGGCAATGCACCTGAAATCCTCGTTCTCGGAGAAGAAGTGGCTAATCTGGCGTCCCAGCTGCCCATCTGGGCCGACGGAGCCAATTGAGAAGCCTCCTTCTAAATGGTGTTCGTACTGCCGGTTTTCCAGGTTAAGCCCCAGCCCTTGAGTGAAGTATATGGTCCCTTCAGCATCACAGGTGACAAACTTCGGGCGCACTGCGCTACATAGGCAACTGTACTTCACTACCCCCATGCCGCGGTCTACTGTGAAACACCAGAGCTTGCCCCCTTCCACGTCGGTCACTACAAACTGCCCAGAAGGCAGTGCGGCGATGCCCCAGGGCTTGCTCAGCTGGCTGCGGTGACATGCCACGCAATGGCCATCCATGGTGTAGACCTTGACAGAGTTATCGTAGCTGTCAGTCACACCTATCAGGCCATGGCAGTTCATGGTGACAGAAAGGGGAGTCAAATTGGGCAAGTCTGCTCCGAGGAAACTCAATACGAAACTATCGATTCCGCTAGGGCTCCGGCGGATCTCCTTCAGAAAGCCCTTGCGGGTGAAAACCTGGATTCGGAAGTTGCCTCGGTCTGCCACAAGCACCTCGCCTTGCAGGGTGACGTGGAGGCTGACGGGGAGATTAAACATCCCTGGCAGGCTGCCCTTGGAGCCCATCTTCTTGATGAAGTGACACTGCTGGATGCTGGTGGCTGCTTCAGGCATCCTCGGCTTGGCTGGTGAGGAATTCGGTGTGCAGCTGGCCTCTTCTTGCACCAAGTCGGGCTCCCTAAACGATGCCGATGAGGATGCTGCAGTTTCCATGAGCGATTCCTCTATGTTAACAGTCCGGGGTTTCTTCACCACCTGCCCGATCTGCAGCGGTCCGACGTGGCTCACCTTGAGGAGTTCAACCTCCTGAAGAGTCAGCTCCCTTGGGAGACTGTTTGTCAGCTCTGGTTCTTCCTCATCTGCTGCCTCCTCCAGGAGAGCTATATCTCCCTGCTTTATTTTGGCAAGGAAATAGTCACAGCGAGACATTATCTGCACTTCCGCTAAGTTCAGCAGATAAGCTTGCTCCTCCATGACCTGATTATTTACCTTCTCCACTTCAGACAAAGAGGTGGTGAAGAACTTGCGTGACCTGGCCAGTTCTTCCTGGATCTTGCGCTCTTCTTTGCTGTAATCTTGCAGAACTGCTTTGTATCTAGATTGCAGGTCTCTTGAAACACCCTCCAGAGATGCTTTTCTTTTCTGCAGATCACCCATGAGCTCCCGAAGTCTGCCAAGCCTTGTCCCAAATTCCCTCCTACGCTCTTCAGCAGCCTCTTTGATAGCAATGACTCTATGCCCTTGGGGCATGTGTGATGTCTCCTTGCACGGCTCACATAAAACCAAGCTACAGCTCTTGCAAAAGTGTCTTGGCAACCTTCTCCCACAGACCTTGCACATGAGAAGACCCACCATTTCCCCCAGTCCCGTGGTGTCTATGATCTTCAGCACAGTAAGATTGTCAGTCAGCTGAGCTAAGCTTGTGATCCGCGTGATTTTGCTGCAAAAAGGGCACCGTATCCCATTAATGCTGTTTGCTAGGAGTTTCTCCAAGCACTGTTTGCAGATGGTGTGCCCGCAGTGTAAGAGCTTGGGTCTCAGGTGCTCCTCAGTGAAGGACTCCATGCAAATGGGGCACTCCAGGACCTCTCGGAGTGCATCCGAGTTGAGGTGAGGGGCGGCAGCCATGGCTTTCCAAGGCAGCTTCAGCCGGCGCAGAGTCTTGTACTCGCATCTATTCCAAGGTGCTCCAATTCTGTCCAGAAAGAAAAAAGGAAATGTGATTTATGTCATCACCAGCAGTTACATATACATGCAATTTATTTCTGATTTATCACCCAACCCTGGAAAAAAAGAAGCCCAGTTAGCTTTTCCACGTTTGGAAAGGATGGATTAGTCATAGCTAATGTCAGAGTGGGCAAATTCCAAAACTAACTTGCAGCTCCTAGTGAGATGAATTATTCACTTGCAAAATTTATAAGTAGAACTGAAAGAAGTGTAATGGCAGCAATAAGGAAGCCCAATAGATATTGATGACTGAATCATCTCCTCATGGTGCCCATCTCCCGCTGCCAAGCCTCCGAGTTTACATAATTTACTGAAACCCAGGGAGATTAAACCAAGCATTCAAAATGTTGCGCATCAAAAGAGGAACCAGATGGTGCAACGCTTTAGGACATTAATATATCACCTCTGGAGACCTGCATTCAGATGTGACATCAGATACGAATGAACTAAATGTGGTTGTTTTACTCTGCTTTTCTAGATAGCCAAAATAAATTTTCAGTGTTTCATACATTTGCCAGGAAGTGAAACTAGAAGGAATGATTTGTCAGCTTTCACTCGTTCTGGGAATGACTGTACATACTGAAAACACACAGCAAAGATTTTACGCCAGTGTATTTAATTAACCTCTGCCATGCTGCATCATGCTTCAGCATGCAAATTAAACACAGCTCGACGCAGCAGTGTTCAAGCAGGTATTTGCAATAATGGAGGTAACAGACAACTC
This sequence comes from Tyto alba, assembly GCF_018691265.1. Lineage (NCBI taxonomy): Eukaryota > Metazoa > Chordata > Aves > Strigiformes > Tytonidae > Tyto > Tyto alba. Next base: position 9,218,539 of record NW_024881273.1, read on the forward strand.
GAAACATTCATTAATATAAACTACAAGTGTTCACTGTTAGTTCTTGAACTTAGCTTAATTGCATATAATTTCTCTTTATTTTGCAATCTTGCAGCGTTCCTGTGTTCTGGTTCAGTTTTACACCACTGTGGTTGCCGTTCAGCTTCAATACAGGTTTCTCCATCCTCACATCCCTCACAGCAGGGAGCAGATCCCAGCAGCTCTCTTGCTAAAGCAGCCATCCATTCAAAAGGAACAGAACAGGGTTCACATCATTAAGTTATTATTCAGTAGACTGGGTTTCAATACCTTTGCTATTGCATTGCTTAGCCATTAAAAGAAATGGGGAAGAAAACATTTCTTCTAGGGGGAGAGGAGGAGAAGGAAGTAGTTAGTCTTTAAAATGAAGAGACAGTCGCAGAGGGATGTGAACAGACAGCTTTTTCTGAATAATGGCTGCATGCATGCTTGCAGCACTCTCGCTTCCCTGCTGGGTTTGCCTGCTTCATCCTCGGGAGCGTTTCAGACAGAAAGGTTCACTGTCTTTCAGTTTGCCGTTTGCTCAAGTGGAAGAAGACAACTGCAGTGAAGAAAAGTTCTGTATGTTCGTACAGAGAAGAAAAAAAAAAATCATTTTAATTTATCAGCTGCAGTTCACAGTCCTTTAAAGCCCACATTTCAGGAAGGGATTTGGTGGCGTAGCAGAATCTCCAAGTACTAAGCTGGAATCTGATCCTTGGCTCGACGGTGGCACGATGAGCACCACATCCCCAGCACCCGGGGAGCAGTCCAGGCGCTTGCTGCCGCTGGCACTTAATACACTTCCCTTTTATTCTTAGCATCTATCTCAGCTGGGGAAGCAGCAGCAGCCTGGGCACTGCCATGTAGATGAGAAGCCTCCCTCTGAGGGATGAAAAATCTGTATTTTAAAACAATTTTAAAAAATGAAACACAGGATACCAGCTCCATTATTATTTTCCTTGGAAATATGTCAAAAGACTTGCTTAGGGAAGGATGAGGGAGCAGTACAGACACCAGATACACCGGAGACTTACATAAGAAACCACCTTTACAACAAGTATTTTCATTAAAGAACAGTGGCAGAAGGGATTTTGTTTAGTTTTAAGTTAGGTTTGGTTTTTAGAGAGAGGATTTGTACGGCATTCTTTTCATATATAAACCACTTTTATCAGAATGCCAGCATGCGCCTTAGCAACGTGAAATTATTTTTACTGCTGCACTTTTATCTTTATCTCACACTTGGCTGTGCCTTCATGGAAGTTTCCTTAACAGCAAATTGTTCTTGTGTATCAGTCCCTCCCAAGGCAGTTCCTCTGACGCAGAGCAGGGTATTGGAGAAAGCCTCAGCTGAGGATCAAGCTATAAAACTCTGTGAATTATGTGAGTTTGGTTTCCTTATATTCAAAAAAATTTCCTGCCACAGTTTCTCTTCTCACTCTGTAGTTTTTAGTTGGCGTGTGGGGCGAGTCGACTACTCGCACCTGTAATTCATAGCTCATGTCATTAAGAAGTTAAAATAACAGGGCAGAGCTGCACGGACCGCGCTGTGACTTCTCCCCACGGCGTTTGTGACAGTCCCTGCGCGCAGCCCGCCGAGCCGCCCCGCCAACAGGCGGGTTTGGGCGGGGGGGGGGGGGGTGTGTGTTTGCTGGAAGCCAGCGCCCCCCGCCCCGCCGCCCGACCCCCCGCGCCGGCCGCGGGGCCCTGGGGAAGGGGGAAGGCCGGCAGGACGCTCGGCCCGGTGCAAACCGCCGTTCCCCTCGCAGGACGGGCCCCCTCCGGCCTTCCCCCCCACACCCCCCCCCTCCGCCGCCGCGTTCGCGCCGGTGCCCGGGCCAGGCCTGAGCGGGCTCGGCGGGGCGCGGCGGCCGCGCAGGGGCTCACCCCGCCGGGGAGTGCGGAGGTGGGTCCCCGCCGCCCCCCTCCCCAGCCCGCCGGGCCGATGGCTGTGGGAGGTCTTGCGGGGCTTTAGGTGAGTTGGGGTTTTTTGCTTGTTTGGTTTTTTTTTTTTTTTTTTTTTTTTTGGGGGGGGGAGGTCCCGCCCGCCGCTCCCCGCGCCCCCGCCCCGCCGGCAGGGGGCGCCGCCGCCGCGGGGCCCAGGGGGTTGCGCCCTACCTGCCCGCCGCTCCCCGGGACGCGCGCCGCTCCCCCGGCATGCCCCGCGCCGCCGCGCCGCCGCCGTCACGCGTGTGCGCGCTGGGGGCGCGGAGCATGCCGGGAGATGGAGTCCCGGCGGGCAGGGGGGGGGTCGGTCATGGCGGAGGGGCCGAGGGCTGGGGCAGGGACCCCAGCTTCTGCGGCGGCCGTTTGTCCTGAGGAACGTTAAAAAAAGGAAACAGAAACGTGTTTTGTTCCTCTTTTTTTTTTTTTTTTTTTTCCTTGTTTTTAAATTACTGCAGCTTGTAATTAAAGGTTGGGCCATGCCCTTTCCCTAGCCCCCGCTGCTGCCCCTTCCCTCAGGGCGTGCCGGGTTTCTGGTCGCCTAAGGCAAATTTGACTTTCTTACTCCATTTCATAAACCGCACGGGAGCAGCCCGTGGCCTCCCAGGACAAAAAGGGACTATTTTTAGGTAGAGAATAGCAAATGCAATCAGTTGATCAGGTAATGTGCATAAATACCGTCAGGCGGCTGCAGTTGCTTATGCAAGGGCTTGCTCAGGGCAACTCCCGATTAATATTCTTTTCCCACAGTGGCCCCGATTCTGACACCGGTGGCCAGCGGCTGGTGCAGCTGTCACGGCACAGGCAGGGAATTGTCGCTTCTGGGGGGAACCAGGCAGTTTTGGGGCTTGCCCTCAATCGGGGTAGAGCTCGCTTTCCCTGGTCGCTCAACTCATCGGCTCGCACCGGGGAGGTGGCGAGGGGTGGCACCTCCGTTACACCACACAGGGCTAATGACCAGAGTCGTTAATCATAGCATCGGTCGTTCCCCTCCTCCCCGCCATCCCTCCAGCCTTTATTTCTGACCTCTCCACCCGCCAGACGGGCTCTCCCGCTGCCCGCGGGCTGCCCCAGTGTTTCTTGGGGTCGTGCTGGTGCAAGGGCCGTCACTAACACGGATCCCCTTCCAGCTCGGCTGTCGCTCAGCCATCATGAGGCTGCTTTACAGAGGGCAGAGACCGGTTTTACTGTCACCCCGTGAGGCTGCACAGCAGGAAACACCAAGACTTGATGATTCCTCTGCGGGAGCAGGGAGAAGTCCAGGCCTGGGCGGGCAGGTCCAGGGGAACCGTGTCCTTTACTGGTCCCAGTTCCCCATAGCCAGCCCCGCTCGCGGGCGGAGGTGCAGGTGGAGGTTCAGAGGGGTTTGCTGCCTGGGGAGGAGACGAGCCCATGGTTTAACCACTTCCTGCAAAGCCGGCGTGTGGCCCCTCCGGAGCGCAGTGCAGCCAGTGCTGTGCTGGCAGCTGTGGGGCCGTGCCCAGACCTTTCAGCAAAAGCTGCAGCACGTTTCCAGTGCTGCTTGCTTGCCCGCTCCAGCAGCTACCAGCCAGCACTGAAGAAAGCACTACCATAACGCAGCACTTCTTGCCACCTTCTGTTTTTGGTATTTTTTCTACTTTTTTCTATTTAGAATAGAACAGTTCAGTCGGAAGGGACCTATATCCGAGCGGTGATCAGGAGCAGCAGGGATCAGCAACGTGGGCAGCATATGCACTCAGAGACAGAGCAGATGCAAAGCCTGACCAGGGTTGCAAAAGAAAACGAGGGAGATTTACAGTCTCTTGTTTCATGCTGTGCTTCAGGCCCTGAGCAGCAAGCCTCAGCAGGGCCCCCCAAGCACCAGCGGTTTTCTGGGGGTGTTTCTGTGCCCAGGGAGGGGACATGGGGCTCAGTCCCGGTTCCCAGCATCACCAGAGGCATGCCCTTTCAGCCCCTGATGTATTTTCCAGTGAATAAAAGTGGATTTAAGCATTGAAGCAGGGTGGTCTGGCAGATTTTGTGAGGGCAGCCACACCTGAAAGCGAACAGTGTAAGGAAAAAATAATGGTAGGGATAAGGAAATAAGCTTTTAGTGCATCCTGGGGAGAAAACAAAGGGCTCTCTGGATTTGGTTAGAGGCGATACGATGAGCCAGTGATGTTACCCAGCATGTCAGAGCATGTGCCGTGACGAGGAAGGATGGGGAGGCTGTTCGGCTCGGGACCCCGATCACCCTGACCCCTGTCAGGGTGGTGTGTCCCCAGGGGCTGTCCCACGCTGGTAGCTGGCTGTCCAGGCTTGGTAGATTTTGGACATCCCATGGGAAATGGGCATCCGGGTGCATTGGAGCAGGGAGGGAGGCAGCTGCCGATGTGGGGGTGCTTACACAGCAGCCTGGTGGGGGGTGGCCACAGAAATTTGGGGGGGTCCTGGAGCCATCCTTGCAGGGACATAGTGGTTCAGAGGCGGGGAGGCGACCACTGAGATGCTTCCAGGGTTCAGATGAGCAGGGCAGGGCTTTGGTTGCTGTTCCTGGGAGGCCGTGCAAGCAGGAGGGTGGCAGAGGGGACCGTGCAGGGCACTGCAGAGCTAGTTCCTTTGACAAAGCGAGCTCATCGGTGACGCTCGCACCGTCCCCTTTTACAGAGGTTTATCTGTGGTCTCTAAAAATTCTCCTGGCTTTTCTTCTTAATACCACAGGTTTGCAAGTCTGTATCTGAGGCTGAGGTTAGTGCAGAGCCTGCCAGTCCCAGCTGCAGGCAGAGGAGATGGTCTGCCTCTGGATTTTCCCAGCCAGTACCTTTGGGATCGGCCCTGCAGGCAGGCGGGGGTCCCCCGTGCTGCTGAGCCACGAGCACTGTGGAGATGAGGGATCACAAACTGATCACGTTCAGGAGTTTTATCACATGTTGGCACGCAGGGATGTTGCGCGTTTGGGTTGCCAGACTCGCCTTTCCGAGGCGTGAGGCTCCCCGGTGTAGGGGCCGTGGGGTGACAGCGACAGAGCGAGTGGTGGCGGGATCTCCAGCCTGAGAGCCATCCTCCCGCGATGCCACGAGAGGGCAGCAGGGCCTCACGGACCGCCGTGGCCACAACTGCCCCGCATCCCACCGTGTCCATGCCCCACGCCGTCCCCCGGCTGCCGTGGGGCAAAGGACATCCCACGGGCGATGGTTTGCAGGCTCCAGCGTGGATGCTCCCAGGGTCTGCACTGGCATGCAGCGTCCCTCCAGGACGAGTTGTAGTCACGACTTCGCCCAGGCTTCCCACGGGGGACACCGTGCCACGGGATGGCCACTATCCCCAAAAGAACCCTCCCTCGCCCTGGCCCACGCATGAGCCACGGGCGTTGCTGGCTGCGTGGCTGTTTGCCCCTCCGGCATTTCCTGGGCAGCAGCCGGGGCTGGCACCACGCTCCTTGCACGGATCCGTGTGACAGGGGCACTGCTGCTCCCCCGGCCATCGTGCCCACACCTTCCTCACAGCCCCAGGCACCGTTTGCCCATCACTAGCTGCAGGCAACATTAAATCTCTCCAGGCTCTTCACAGACCTGTTGGTTACCTCACTGACAATATCTCACTGTGAGAGAAATTCCCGGGCAAACACTATTGATTTTCTTTCTAACTCCCTTTCGATGGATTTGTCAACAAATGGGGTATTATTCCACCAGGTAATAAATGTGCAGCTTGTGCCAGTGGATGTGTATTGGCCATAAATCCCCACTGCCCTGCCCGTGGTGGCACCAGGTCTGGCCAGCCAGAGGGTGGTAAAAAGGGGAGGTGGACCAGAATTACCTCTTCTTTGCATGAAATGCAAAACCCAGGTCCTAAATCAGGCCCAGCTGAGCAGCCCATCGATGTCGGTGGGGTTAACCTCCTGAGCCTGGAGGAATCCCTACCTGGGCCTGTTCCTGACGTTCCCTCTACGGCTTCAGCTGGAGAGCCTTCTTCTCTCCTTGTTCCAAGCATTTCTGCTGTTGAAGAGCTACCACATCCTACGCCTGATGTGGCTGCATACTTGTGGTAAGTGGAGTGGTTCCCAGTTTTGGAATGACCTGGGATCTTTTGGAAGAGATGCTTGATAAAACGCTGGACCACTAGCAAACCCATCATCTCCTGGGAGCTCTCAAGACAAAGCAGCACTCCAATACAAAAAAATTAGGTATTATGCTTTTGTATTGTTATAGTAGTGGTGTTATCATGCTTCACTCTTGGTCAAGCACTAGGAGGTGCTGCTGGTAATGCTGGAAGCGTTCCCCCACGTCTGCAACTGCTGCACCCCGAGCAGGGACCCCTGCGTGCTCTGTAGGCAGGCACCTCGTGCTGCGGAGTTATTAAATCCTGGTGGAGCACAGAGACAGAGCCAGGCACCCCAACAGGCGAGTGGTACCTCTGCACACTCTGCGCTGCTCGTCCTCCTGTTCTTACACAAGGCTTGACGCTTGGTGGAAGGCTGTTATTGTATTTGTTTTGCTGTGTTGTGTTTTTTTGTTTTTTTTTTTTTTTTTTTTCTAAAATACGTATTTCAGACAAACAAACAAACTAATAACTCCCACAAGTTGCCGTGATGCGTCTAACCACATCCGCGGCACTGTGCTTCCAAACAGATGTTGCCAGGATTCAACTGAGTCTCCAGCAGCATTAGCAAAAGCATGTTCAGATGCAGGGGCTGATAAGGAAACCCTCTATCCTCGCTGCTGCTGCGCCGCAGCTCCTGCAGCCAAGCCTCATCCTCCTGCCAGAACGGGACCTTTGGAGCACCCCGGCAGCAGTCACCTGCAAAGCCCTTCGCTAGGAGCAAAGCAGAGGCTTTGCAAAAGCAATCTAAGTGCCCTGGGAGGTCATCCAGTTCTGCACAGGGCTTGTGCAATGCGGACCTGAACGGTAAAGCTGGATTTATTTACTCTGGACTGGACCCAGCTTGCAGCGAAGACAACAGGAGCGTTTCTGTTGGCTTCCCTGGCAAGTGAAGATGGCATTGCAATGGTATGTTGCAGGGTCTGGTTCTGATTCTCTCCGATCCAACAGCAAAAACTTCCTTTGACTTCATCAGGAATAGGGTTGGGCCGTCCGTATTTTTGTTCAAGGAGCAGGCCTCAGCACTGACGAACAACTAGGTAATAAAAGCCAGATCGAGCCTCCAGGAATAAGTGGGGTTTCTCCAGTTCACTGTCGGGTTTGCTGTGGGGAGAGCGGGCTGGCCCCCGAGCCCCCTCCTTGCATGCAGGCAGCTGAGCAGGTCACCAAAACTCAGCTCAGAGGTAGGAGAGAGGGAGATGGAGGGACCCCGATCCCTTCTCCCTCAGCTACAGTTGCAATGGCAGGTCCAGGAATAAAGGAGTGTGTTTTGGGGAAAAATACCTCCCAGATCTGAATAACTCCTCTGTGAGATGCCGTGCGTGGTGAGTGTTGTGGGTCAGAAGAGAAGGAAGCACAGTCTCCGTCAAGGAAATTGCCAACTTTCTAGGGATGAGGCACCTGGAGCTGATGCTTTCCATCCCCTGAGCAAGCAGATGAGCAGCAGCAGTTCCTCCTCACTGCCTCTCCCCGGCTCTGGAGGAGCTGGCTCACAAGCAAGGTGTGCACCTCGCACTCTCAGATGGGTTTTAATAGCAGAAATGAGGTGATTATTTTGTTAGGACTGTACTTAAGCCTCCAAAGCCTGTTCCACAAAAGCTACCAGGAATTGCTATCCAGTGCTGATGACTTCCAAGTGCTTGTCTGGGTGAGAGCTGGCAATTTGGCAGTGGAGCCCGTCTCCCCCTGCTGAGCCACGTCCTATTTCTTTTTCCTCCTTTGGAGTGGGACCCAGAGCCTTTTTGGTACAAGGGAACACCGTGGATCCCTTCCCAGCACACTGAACCAGTAAGCTCAGCTACAGTAACCCCTTACATCCCCAAGAAACCAGTCTGCAAAGAAATCCTTTTCCCCAAAGTGACTGGGGCTTCAACTGTTAGAAAGAGGATTACATGCAGACAGCTGTTTCTACCTTACCTATGAAATTTTCTCTGCTGACAGCTCTACTATGAGTAGGCTCCATGGTTAATCTTCTGTTGCTGAGCGCATGGCTGCTACGGAAGGGTAGCTGTGCTATTCACACAGTTTTCTACCTTACTTTATTTGCAGACCTCTACACTTTCTCATGTTCAGCTCCATTTGATGACTGCTGCTCCTGGGATGGCTTTGCTCCATCTGAGTTTCCTTCAGGAGAAAGGAGGAACCCTCACCTTCATGCCAGTCCCTTTGGAGAGCTCTTGAAACCTCCACCACCTCCGGCTACAGTCCCCTTTTCTGGGAGTGGCGGACGAAGGAGGTGGCAGGTGGTGCAGGATATGTTGGATGAGCTCACATTAATTTTCTTTTCTTGCTAAAGGGGCTGGGTTGTCAGGGTGGATGCTGAAGGACGTCTCTCCATGTCTAGCCCGCCGTGTGCAGGCCAGCCATGTCCTCTCCTTCCCCGTGGTGAGGTATCTGGTGGAGCACCGCTGCACGGAGTTCCACCTGTATTCTCCAGTGGGGCAGCTCCTGAAAACACTTGAGTCTAAGCTCTTACAGCTGTGTCAGTCGGGGGGGTCCCTCAGCATGGGGCAATGTGGGGAGACTGGAGTTAGCACTGTCCTGCAGAGGGAAATTCTTGCTCAGAGGTTTGTTTTGCTCCTTGCTTGCCTCGGCTTGCTCCTTGCAAACACAGACCGTAAGTGAGGAGGACCAGGGGAGGTTGCTGCTCTTCTGCTTATTCATCCTGCTTGTTTGTACTCGAAGAGCACCTGAGCCCACAAGCACTGTGTGCATATGCACCGTGTGCCCTGTGCTCCGATGCAGAGAGGACGGGTGACACGGGGGGAGAAGCACAGAGCAGATAACTGGGAATGGAGCCTCCAGTGAGGCATTCCCAGAGCGGTGCTCTAGCAGCTGGACCATGCTGGCTTGGGCTGTCTCCAGGTATTCTTTCAGGTGTTGGTGGAAGCCTATATGAGCGGTTTGAGCAATGATTTTCAGAAAGCCTTTTAGAAAGGCTTAAAACTCTGTGCCACATCTCCAGACAAGCCTTAGCTAAGCTTAGCCTAAGCCATAGCCTGTGTTAAGGACTCATCCAGACATTTGATGCTAGTGGTCTATAATTCTTAGCTGTAAAGCCAGTCATTCAGGAAAGAAGGTTGGATATCCTATTGCAAATCATGAGATAACTGATTCCGCTTTCTCGGCAGCTCTCTCTGTTCATGTTCTCCCCTAAAGCATGGCTCCAAAACTTCCTTCCCCACGGAAGAACTCTGAAACCACTGCTTCAGCTCTGGGGAAGAAGCTTTGCAGCCTGAAAGTGTTATTGCCATCTTCTTTCTCTTCTACATGTAGTTCAGTAGCAATGTTAAAAAAAAAATGTTACTCTTACCCAGAAGCGGGAAGAGGCTTATGGTATCGCCTTGTAGCTTCCCTCTTTCTGAGACAGTTTATCATGGCTTCATGGCTTTCCCTTACGAGGCTTGAAGTTGCCTGGAGCTGCTCTTCTAGAAAATAATCTCTCCAAGAACCAGCTCCAACTCTCATTTTCCATGTCCATGTACACCACTGTCTCCCTAGATGTTGAGACATCTCGCAGCCTTGTTTTAATTTATCTTAGCAACTGCCCCCCTTTTATTCCATTGAAAGACGGGTTGGTTGGAATTTGCTTATTCTTCCTGTGACAGCTTTGATCCTGCACGCAGAAGTGTTCCCTGACAGCCAGACAGCAGGGAAGGGCTGTCCCTAGCCTGGAGGGCTTCGGGAGTCATGAATGAATACTGTGTTTACTTGTGTTTCTAATTGACTAGTGCCTTGCCAGATCAGCTGCATGTCACTGCAAGCACTGAGGCAATCCTCGTTCCTCTGCAGCTTCTTGGGACTGGGACGTTGTTGCTGGAAGCAACAGCCATCCAGCTCATGGTGTTGGGAGCCTCACTGGGGCCCAGGATGGAGAAAGGCTTTTCTTCTGTAGGTCAATCACCAGGTTATGGAAGTTGGGTTTTCCTTCTTGGATCAACCCAAGAGGAGTGTTTATAAAGAAGGAGTCTAAATAGAAGTCTACAGGACAGAGAGTCCTCTCTCCTTTGCTCAGGGTATCACCAGGTACAATACTTACCTTGTCCTTAGCGAGCGTTTGGACGAAGGTAGAACAAAGTAAGGCTCTCCGGGTTTATCACCTTGTGGTTAAGACCATCAGGAAGTTTCACAATGGGTTTCAAAGGCCTGAATACTTCCTGAAAGAGTGTTGACAGTTTGGTTTTGGTAATGCCTCTGTTTATTCCCCGTGTGGTGAGTTTGTTCTGGTACCCACTTACCCCCTCTGCCAAGGGGCTTCATCCCCCAACGCAGTCTCTTTGCAGCCTCCTTTGGGTCCATTCCATGCCCTGGGTAATGTGTCACCCAAAAGAGAGAACTAAGGGGTTGGGTGGGTGCTGGTGTTGGGTGGGGGTGAAGGCACTCAGCTCTTTGACCTGGCCCGTTTGGAGAGGTTTCTCTTTGGCAGGGCAGATACACTTGGGTGGTTTTGTTTCATTTTGAATTGTAGAAAGTGAATATGCAAGTTACAAAAAAGAAGGAGGAGAACACAGTCGGTTCCATCACTCTAGAAGTGCTTGTCTGGAAATGTTCACACTTTCTACCCACTCCCAAGCAGTGACCTGCAAGTCCCATTTTTCTCCTTCTCTCCTTGACCCTTTGGTTTCCCGCTCCCACCTGGCCTACACCTTCAGCAGCTGCATTTATCCTGGCTGCAGCAAAGTTTGGGTTTGGGAAGATGACTCTGCTGAGATTTAATGTTGTTTGATTTCTTCCCTCTCCCTAAACCAGAAACAACTGAGCTCGGGAACAAGAAGGAGTTGAAATCCATGCCCTTCATCACCTATCTCTCAGGCCTGCTGACAGCACAGATGCTGTCTGATGACCACCTCATCTCAGGTGTGGAGATTCACTGCGAGGAGAAAGGGCGCTGCCCCTCCACTTGCCATTTGTGCCGGCGCCCCGGCAAGGAGCAGCTCAGCCCTACGCCGGTTCTGCTGGAGATCAACCGAGTGGTGCCTCTGTACGCTCTGATCCAGGACAACGACACCAGGGAGGTGAGTGAGACGATGAGGGACCAGCTCCACCACTATGATCCCGCTTTAGTCACCTCTCAAGTCTGCCTTCCTCAGTCTCTGCATAAATGCTGGGTTCCCCAGAGCAGGGCAGAGTTTCCATGTGCATGTTTGGTGGGGACTGCTTCAGGATGGGGTGAGCGATGGAGCTGGCAGATCCCGCTGCCCACCACCTCCAGCCCTAGAGGACCTTGTCTCCCTGCCTTCAGCATGGTGAAGGCAATGCTGTAAGCACCCAGGGCCACGGTTATTCCTGGTGTCCACCCGCGGCAGACACCGATGTGGGGGGTGCATCCTGCGGAGGGGTCTTAGGAGCCCAGCATCAGATCAGTCTTTCACTCCTGGCTCTGAGATCCCCACCGTAGCAGTGCCAGGGGTGGCCAGAGCCCTGCAGGGCTCCAGCCTGGCTTTGCAAAGCACTGCTGCAGAGGGAAGGAATAATTAGGCCCTTGGGACAGTCCCGCAGCCACAGGAGGTCACTGTTACTCCAGGAGGGACCAGCCAAGCTGGAGGTCACCCTTCCCTAGGGCTGGGCTTCTCTGCCTTCTGCAAGAACTTAATCCTATGGAGACTGATTTCCCATTTTCTCGGTTCGCTGCTGACCCCCGCCCCCCTCTGCAGCCCTCTAACCCCAATCTCAAATCCAAAAATGACAGACCTGCTTAAAGTCACTTATTAGCACTGAGCCTGCACTTGATTAAGATGCCTGGAGTGAGCCAGTGAGCAGCAGCTGTGGGTGGGAAGCAGGGGGCTGCAGGTTGGGAAGCAGTCTGAGCACATGGAGGTGTGACCACCAGGGATGATGCTTCATCCCCTCCCCAGATCCAGGGGCAAAAGAACCGCCCTGCTTCTCCTGGCACCCAAGTCCTTTATATCTCTCCTTGCCTACCTCTTGATCTTGTTCCTGCTTTTCCACCTGTCAGCCCTCCTGGTTCTTCCATGCAGCCATGCCTGACTTCCATACCTTGGTTCCTCTCTTTCCAGCTTTTTTCCCCAAACTCCCTTTCTCCTGCTGTTTTCTCCTCTTGCATCCTTTCCCCACCCACACTTGCTCTTCCTGCTGGGCAATTCTCATGTAGTCGTTGACCTGCTGGTACCAGCATGTCCAAGGCAGTGCTGGGTTGGGGCATTACAGGAACAGGGAGAGCAGTGGGAAAACTGGTTTCCTTCAGGCAAGAAAGATGCGTTTCCCAGCAGCAACCTGCAAGAAGGCAGTTCCTTTTGGGGTACAAGAGGTAGGTTAGCCAGCAGGGAAAGGGTAACAGCGAAAGCAAGCAGAGCCCAGCAGGATCTGAGGGATCTCCAGAGACGCTGTGCTCAGGTGGCAATGTCACCCTGCCTCTCTGGCCCTGCGAAATCCCCTCCTCCTCCTCAGCTGTCCCCCCCCTCCAGCCCTGCCGCCGCTGCCTGCCGTGCCGGGCTCGCTTGGGGCACCTCCTTGTCCTGGGGAGCTGGAGCCTGTGTTTTACCAGCAGCAGCCTCCTTCCTTCCCTCTCTGCCTGCCCTGGTTCATGTGGAGGGCTGGCCCCATCAGCTGCAGCTGGAGGACAGCCCACATTGTGCTTTCTGCTGAGGCGCTGGGAAAACCAGCAAACAAAACACGCAAACAAAACCCCAATGAAGCAACCGAACTAGAGAAGCCCCAGCTGTCTTGCAGAGGGCTGCGTTCAATGCATCCCCCCTCCTTCCACCTGCTCACCCAGAGGTGGAGGGGCACACCCGGGGAGCTGGTCTGTGCAAGGGTACCGTGTGTGAGTCTGCTCCCCCTTCGCCCCAGGGTGCTCTCAATTAGCAGTGCCGGGGTTAGAGGCGGCAGGGCGAGGGATTCGGGCAGCTGCAGGACGGAAGATGCTGCCAGAGCACGGCTTTAGGGGACACGAGGAGCTGGCAGCGAGCAGCGCAGGCCAGGACGGGTCACCTTGTGCCATCCACTGCAGAGGGTCCTGGGGTGGGGGGAGGTTGGTGCACACTATCCTCTCTGACACACACACACACACACACAAAGCTGGACTGCATCTTGTTGTTTTGGCTGAGGGCTCCTCTTGATGGCAGCCCCTCTTATCCCCTGGTCACTGCAGCTCATCCTTGTCACAGCAGGACACAGGGAGTGCTTTTTGCCTTCCTTGTCCCTGCTTCTCTTTCCTGGCCATTCCCATTCCCTCAGCATGAATCCCCCATCTCACATCAGCTCCAGTACTTTCCCCTTCTTGCTCGCTTAAACCTTCGTCTGATCTGCTGTCCTGCTCCCTCCATCCCTTCCTCCCCAGCTTCTCACCCTGCTCTCCATCAGCCTCTCTCTTGCAGGATATTTATTTGTCTCCCTCTCCCCCAGCTGCGGCCCCTTGGCCCCACGGGTGGGGATGAGTCCCGGTGCCTGGGGGCTGTAATCCACGGGGCTCGCTGCCACCGCAGCCCAAACCTCAGCTCTGAAGGTTCTGCTGAGTGGCTTAGGCTGGACAAAGCTGCACCCACCTGTCTGGAGGAGATGGAGTCATCTCTGAAGGAGATGGTGGCCATGCCCGTGCCCTAGAGATGATGATTTCATGCGAGGTTAGCTCTGCCTCTGTGAGTGTGAGAATGTGTCCCCATGCCTCTTGTGGCATCATGAGCTTGGGGATAAGGGGTGCCCACGGGAGCAGGGACATGGGCTTTCCCTTGCCTTCCCCCGTGAGCAGGGTGGGAGGGTGACCACGAAAGGGAAAAAGGAGTCTAGGGGTGGTGAGAAGCTGCCACCACAGTGGGAGCATCACCCTGTCACCAAGACCCAGCGGTGTGCCCTGGTTCACTGTAAGCATGCTGAAAAGCCGCTGGTTTAAACCGCCACCTCTCTCTGTGCACTGGCTCCCAAAGGGCAGGTGCCATCAGGAGCGTCTCATGTACCGTCTGGGTCATGAAATGTCCTTTTTCAGCGTCAGGTAGGAGGCCTGGGGGGAGGTCCCCAGCACTAGCCTGTGGCAGTTTTGCAGACGCCTGGGCTGAGTCAAGTCCTGCACCTCCAAGCACAGCGTCTGCAGCCGAGCGCCCTCCTGCCTGCTTTTCCCTCTTCGTGTGGGTAATACTCAGTCGATACAGCAAATGCTGACCTTATGGGAACTGCAAGCAGATCCCAATTCCCCCACAGTATTAAAAAAATAATAATTGTAAATAATGAAGATCTTTCTCTTTGCATGTATGTCCACATAGATAATTATATACATGTAGAGAGAGAAAGCAAGGTCATTACTAAGGTGGATGCTAACATCTATAAAGTTTCCTGAAAGTTTTCCTATATCAGCCTAGCAGCAGAGATGAGGCAAGATGTGGGTAAAGACATTTCAGTAAAGCCCACTTCAGTATGTGTAGTTTTTTAAGGAAGTTTGTCTTTTCGTCTGACTCAGTGCAGTGAGTTACTCTTTAAATTTACAACTACCGCATGGTACAAGGCTGTGCTTTCTGTTACTGATGACCTTGCCAGACTCCTAAATGCTGGGGTTTAAGTTTCCAAGCTGAGTGTCTGCCTTGGGCTGATTTGTGATTTTTGTATGCGTGCATGTTTGATTTCAGCTAAAACTGACCATTTCCAAGAGGAAGATTAGGTGAAAATATATTGCTTTGCCCATGTGAAATAAGTTGGAAAACTCTTTCACTGGGAACTGCTGTTTTCTTCTTGCTTTGAAGCAAGGGCTTGAAATTAGAAGGGCTCTGGAAGTCAAGTTTTGTCTTTTGCTGCCTGGGAAGCATTTGTCCAGAGACATTTGTGCTGTGAGCTTAAGGAAACTCTCAGCTGTGTGTGATCAGCAGGGACTCGGCCTGTCTCCCCAGTCCTGCTCAAGCATCGCTCCCAGCAGCAGGGAGGAGCGGTGTATCAGGGCACTGCCAGTTATTGGTGGCCCCTCTTTTACTTCTTGTGAGCAAACAAAACTACAGATTGAGTCCCAGCTGGGACATGTTTCTTTTTCCCCCTGTGATTTAACAGTGTTGGTCAGAGAACTTGCAGTCAGCGATAGCTGCAGCCTGGTTGGGGACTTTGGCAGTGCTGGGCAAGGACGTGTTTTAAAGCCCAAGCACCTTTTGAAGGGTTTTGTTGAATGGCTTTTTCATAGCCATCACGGCTGATGTGGCTGTGGTTGGATGGTTTCACAGAGGGAAGACTGCTTGCTGGAACAGAGGCAATGCTTGGAGTCCTCTCTCCACCAGTCCCGGTCAGCTGGTGAGGTTAAACTAGTCCAAAGAGGTTTATAGCACCATTGCTGTTATAGTTCCATTGCTCTTCAGTCTAAATGCTCACAACATGAGTTCAAAAGATGTAAAGAGACAGAGAAGCTGTGACCTTGCCAGTGACTTCTCTGGATGACTCTGAAACCTGCACCATATTTTGATCAACACTGTCTGCCCACATCTCTCTTCTGCTTCTCTCAGGCTTTGCAGCAGCACAGACACCAAAGTGGTCCCTCCGTTGTCACATCCAGATGAAGCTGGAGGACATGCCCCGCTGCAGGACTGTGGCATAAACCTCCAGCACTGTCAGTAGCTGGCCAGGCCCAACTGCTTCTGTCTGTTGTGGGGCTTTCTGCTGGCAAAATGCTCCTGACTCCTCGAGGGCAGGATGCTGTTGAGTGGATGTGATGGGAGAGAAATGTGGTGACCCTGGCTGGTTTCCCTCTAGTGAACATCCTGGAGCCAGAGGAGAGGAGCGCCGCACATCACCCCAGCGAGAGTGCCAGGCTGTGGTGGCCTTCCTCCTCCAGCGTCATCATAGTCCTGCCTGCTCTCACACCATGGGATGGGCAACATTCTTCTTACTGCCCAGCATAGCCCTGGAGTCCACCAAGAGGCATGGGCTGAGAGAGTGAGACCCCAGGTTCGCGTGTTCTGCAAACCTCCGCGTCCCCTGGCTGGGCGGCAGGAAGGCGAGCCAGGCAGCTAACCCTGAGCGGCACTGGGAGGAGTGGGAATGCCCTGCTTCCCCCATCCCTCCCACTGCCAGCACCGGCCCGGAGAGCGGCACCGAGACCTGGAATATTTGGGGCATCCAGGAACACCTTTGAGAGGGATGCACATGTGCATAGCCGGAGCCACAGGGCAGAGGTGGTCAGTGGTGGGGAGGAAAGGGGCAGACATACTCGGCAGCGTGGTCTCTCCTGTTCCTTTTCACCCCAAAATCCCCAAACACAGAGCAGCTTGGCCAGCTGCAGAAGTGCTTAGGGGGTGGTGTGGCGAGGGGGGTGTGGGGAAGAGGCACAGAAGAGACCAATCTCGCTCCTAGTGGGAAATGAACTCAAACCCCAGTTGTTTCTATTTAAGGAGACAAATGGACATGGAGCCCGGATTATTAGAAGACCCTTAGGACCTTGGTTTAATTCAGAAATGGAGCAATCTCATCATTTGCCTGCAGCCACGGGCTCCTCTCAGCACATACATGACCCAGCCCATGGTGTGGAGGCTTGCTGGGGGGCACATCCCCGCGCTGCCAGCCCTGTCAGCCTCGCCAGGAGCCCGGCACGTGGCTGGGACCCTGGCAGGGCTCTCGGTGAGAGCTCCTTCACTGCCTGTGCATGGACCACAGTGTGCTTGTGCAAGCAGTGCTGCGCGCCGGGGGCCTGCAGAGCCCCCCCCCAGGGATGCTCACCGGCTGGGACAGCCTCTCCGGAGGTTGGAGCAAAATTCCCCATCGCTCCTTCTCACCCCTTGGTTGCGAGCACCCGCTGGCCCCAAGGAGCCATCTCACTGAGCAGAGCACGGCCACCACTGACCACTTTGGTGTCCCCAGGGTGGCCGTGGCCGGGGTGCTGGGAGTGAGGAATGGGGGGAGCCGCAGGCAGCGCGTGTGCCCAGCCCGTGCTCCTGTCCCCGGGGAATGCTGCGCCGCTCCAGCGACTGCCCCAGCCCAGCCAGACGGGCAGCTGAGTTATCATGGACCAGAAGGCAAATGGGGGCAAGGAGAGGGGAAAGCACCTCTTTCACCCATCCCATCCTTCAAACTGCTTACCCACCTCGCTCTGAGGATGCGCTGATGGCGATAGAGCATTGTCCTTCCCCCCGCCCCAGAGCAGGCTACCTGCTCGCACAGATGATGGTGAAGTGGTGGTGGCGATTTCAGAGGGAGCTGCGCAAACTGCTGTCCCTTTTCCTCCTGGGTCCACAAGATCCCCGTGCCCTTGCTGCTCGCTTGCTCCAACGGCGGTATTTCAGCAGAATTGTGGAGTGTAGCTGGTTTTGATGTCTTGGTGGTTCTTGGTCAGGTCTTGAGGGTCAAGGTTGTCTTGCACTTGCTGTTGTAAGGCACAGTGTGATGGAGCCATGCCCTGACTGTGTACTTAGAGCCATTCTGTGCATTTATACCAACCCTGAATTATGAGGATAGGTGGTCTAAAGGGCCCACAATGGGGTGAAACATGCCCATCGTACCTCCATTGCTGCCTGTCCATCAGAGCAGCGGGGAGCCCACCCTCCATTGTGTGGTCTGGGCTTGCCATTGCGACTCTCCAACCCCTGGGCAAGGAGCTGGAGTATCCAAGTGTATTGCTGGTGCTGTGATCCCCCCCACTTTGGTGTTGCCGTTGCCCTGAAAGGGCAGAGCAGATGAAAAAGAGCACACCTGAGAAATCCAGTACACCGGGAGCCCAGCACTGGGTGGCCTGAGACCCCATGCTCCCACAGCAGGAAATTGGACATTGTCTGGGTTCTGCTGCTGGCTTTGAAATGGTGGCTGCGCCTTGGAGGAGAGCCCTTGACTCTGCTGAGTAAATGTTGTCCATGCAGCCATCCTGATTCAGCCCGTAGGGAAGCAAACCTCCAAAAGCGGAGACCAGAGACGTGCCTGGAAGAGATCAGTCCTAGGCTTGAGCAGGACTAGGAGAGACATGAGCTTGAGGAGGAGGGACAGAGAGTTTGAGGCAGAGGCTGGAGAAGTTCAAAGTGGGACTCATTTCTCAGGGAGGAAATTGTCCATACCCCTTGAATCCCATTCAGGAGGGCAGATATCTGGGCCCTTCCCGTTGCCCTGTATCTCCGGGCTGGCTCTCCTGCTGCCCTCTGCCCATCTGGGCCTGGCAGGAGGAGGGTGAGGTTTTGCAGGATGCTGTGGGGGACAGGGTGAGAGGTGTCCCCGGGGCTTTGGGCTCGCTTTAGCCCCCATACAGCACCCGGTGGCAGAGCCGCTGGAGGACGACGATCCTCCCTGCACATACGCAGCTTCCCTGAAGCAGCCCCTGAAGACGTGGAGAGCCGGTGCCAGGGATTTCTTTTTCCACTGCCAAAGCTGAAAGGGAGGCAGGGCGAATGGGGACAGCGTTTGTATTGTTGAGGTGAATTTTTTGTTTTCATCTGGGGTGTGGGGGTTTTTTGTTTGCTTTTGCTTTGTTTTAATATCTGCTAATTGGCCCTTGTCCTCCTCCTTGTGCACTTGAGCATCCTGCTGCAGCTCTAGCCCACATCCGACTCGCGTTACCAGGGGAAGAATAGCCGCATTGTAACCGCCCCGATCGTGCTATAATGGGGAGCTTTGTAGCCGAGGTGTGAAAGCGGAGCCGGCTCCCCGGGACGGGACTCTCACTGCAGCGTGAAGTCTTTTATTTCCCCTGCTGCCAGGTTTTGCAGTGTCCTCTGCTGCTCCCTCAGATCCCATAAATAACAGAAACCAGGATGCTGCCCACCCTGGGTCCCTTCCAGCACCCTGACCTTTCCGACAAACCGCTGATGTGCCTTCCCAGGATGAAGTGCTGGTGATCCTGCTCCCCGGGGACAGGCAGCCGGAGGCAGGGAGGGTGTGAGCAGCACAAGATGAGATCACCTGCCAACAGCAGTAGGGAAACTTCATCCTCCTTTGCTGTGAACCTGGAGCAGACTTCCAGACGCGAACTGCATGATCCTGGAAAGAGTCTCTGGCCTGGGAAATCCTTAGTTTTCCTCCTCCTCTGTTCTTTTTTTGCCCCTGCTCCTCCCAGAAATGTCTAGACTGAAGGAGCAGCATTTATCTCCTATGAACAGCATTGAGCATTACTGTAAGGGTATGGAAAGCTTTTTCTCCAGCAACCCTATCATCATGGTAGCATTCCGTTCAGGCTGTGAAACCCCTGCTTGAGCCTGCATCTCACAGTCTTCTCTCCCTTGATGACCAGTCAGTATTTGTATTGCTACCTACAGCCTGCTTGGAGCACAGCAGTGTCCGGGAGCTCCAGTCAGGGGCCCTGTTGTGTCAGGGGTGGCATCACTGGGTGATTGGATTTACTGGTAAGCAGGACAGGGCTGCACCTCGGCAGGCAGCCCTCTGCCTCCTCCGGCAGCACCTGCCTGCCCACGAGGGAGGGTGGTGGTGAGGTGCGGGCACCGTCTCCATCCTGCAGACAGGAGGGGACAGAATGTCTCAGTTGGTTGCAGTGTCCCTGGACTGATGGCTGAGCCCATCGGCTGGCATGACCCAGCCTGCTTCCACTCTTCTTCCTTTCCTTCTACACTGAGAAGAAGAACAAACAAGTCAGCAAAGACCAGGGAAACCAGTGGGAAACTGCAAATGTACCAAATTTCCAGCTTCTACATCATTTCCACTATCTCCAGCATGTCTCTGTCCAGCCTGCATGTTCATTTGTGGTTGTTTATTTATCTCTCTGTATTTCCTTTTTAATTTTTCCAGAAACTGAGGTGTGCATAACCAACCACAAAGACACTTAGACTCAAAGAAACAATTGATTCAGATTTTCATATCCCTGTCAGCCATGGAGAAGACCAGATGTTCACAGATAAGCACCCAATACATGCCCTTTCCAGTCCCCCATCTGGAAACACCAGCCCCTGTGGTGTGTGCTGAGTCCTGCAAATGCTGATCTGAAAGGTTCCTTCATGTCCTATAATTTACCTCTCCAGGGATGTCAACAGAAAACCCACAGTCAGAAATAACTTAATGCTTCTCCCTCCATCAGCCAGGTCTAACAGAGGACAAAGGAAATGTTCTTCTATATTCTTTTGCAGAGTGTCTAAGCTATAAAACGGGGCCAAATGGCCTCCCCCTGAGCACAAATAACAACAGGAAAAAGATCCATATGCAATTGAGTGTAGGATAAATGTGCTTAGCTGATCATTCGTTTCCCTAATATTTTTTTTATGAATAGACTTAACTTATGGTAAGATGGGACTTTATGGTCCTGTAAGTCTTGCTTGTGTCAAAACAAATGAACTAGCCATCCTATGGGGGAACTATCAATCCAATATATGTGTGTGTATGGGTGTGGGGAGTCAGACCTATTATACCTTTAAGAGCAAATTAGATGCTGTTCCTATGATTCATAATGCTATATATCTAATGGCATGACTCGTCATCTAGAAAATAAACGTTTCGAGCCAGTTTCTCATCTCATAAATTTCCCCTCTGGCACTGAAGGACATAAACTAAATGGGCTGACTCACAGGGAAACAATACAATTTGGATACTTTTAAATGAAAGATAAAATTGCCTTAGGGCACAGAGGGGCGTTGAGATCCCGGGGAGTGGTTGGCAAGCACAGGACGGCGTGTCGGGAGCGACTCTGCCATCTCCGGCTTGCAGAGCCAGTTGGGGTTTTGCAGCTTGGTAGCTTGGCGTAACCACCATGGCGAAGCATCCGACACGGAGATTGTTGTGTTGGAGATGGTCTTGTTGTACGTGCTGTCTCCTGGTAGGGAGTAAAACATTTGCTTCATGCTCCTGAGCAGGTGTGGAGGAGCCCACTCCCAGGCAGGAGGGGAAGGTGGTCCTCAGCCACCAGAGACCAGGGAGGTCCCTGGGCATTCCCACCTTCAGCTCTCCCAAAGACTGCAGTTGCCCATGGGACGGGTCTCAGCACCTTCACTGCATCCTTTGGCCATTGCTCTTGGTCTTCCTGTGCCGCTGGGCTCCTGGTTTGGGTGGCAATTGCTGTTCCCTTGGGTTTGTGTGAGCAGTCCTCTACCTTCTGGGCTGTGCTGCCAGAAGGAGAAAGGGAAGGAGAGGTTTTCATGTGGTTGCCACCTACGAGGAGCATGTGCTTGCAGCATGCCTTTGGGGTTGGGGTGGTTAAAGCTGTCACCTTTGCAGGGGAAGGTGACTTCAGCTGCTGATCTCTGCCAGGGCCTGAAAGCAGCCTCTGCCACTGCAGCCAGAGCCTGGAGTGGGCTGGGGGAGGCGAGGGATGGAAGGGTGGGCTCTGTGTGAACTACAGCAAAAGCTGTGCCTGGCTTCAGGGCTGGGGGTACCACAGAGTCCTCGAAGCTCACAGAGACCCTCCATTTCTCCTGAAGTTTCTGTGGAGCAACTGCATGCCCCACAGAGCAGGCTGGTGTTCCCACGGAAGGTGTAGAGCCTCCCAGAGCAACGGCGAACATTTTCACAAAGGGGGAGCTTCACCCCTTTTTTCTGCACGATCCTACCCGTTTCCCTCCCATCAGTTCACTCTCGCCACTTCCCCACCCTTCAGCGCGCACTCCCCGGCACTGCTGGGAAAACCCCGGAAACCACTGCTTCAAAATCCGACTGGAAAGCGAGGGAGGGTGGGTGCTGGCTGCCCGGCCACCCCAGCCTGGGCCTGATGTCAGCCGGGTGCTGGAGATGGGCGCCAGGCCGGGGGCTAGCCGTGCTCCCCGTAACCCGGTTAGTGCGCGTAGGTGCGCTCGCCTTAATGAGTGCAATTGAAGGACGCATCGATTAGCTAACCTCGTTTGTGCGAAGGTTGACACAAGGCAGATGACGGCTGGGTACCTGCAGGATCTAATTAAAATGTATGCGAGGCTGGGCAGGCAGAGCAGAGGGGATTGCTCATCCAGCCTTGCACTTACCAGCTGAAAAAAAAGAAAATAGAAGGAAGGAATTGACTATTGGATTTGGCTAAAGGGCATGGACGGGGCGGGTGGGATTTCTTCCCAGGGTTGGGGATGTGCAGGGAGGAGCTGGGTTAGGGGCCGGGGAGGGAGCACACAGAGCAGTGGGGGTCAGGGCTGGGGCTGGGGTGACGGTGCCGCTCTTCCAGGGATCACCCAACATCTGTCTTTGCCCACAGTGCACGTCTGTAAACACGTGCACCCACAACATACATACACAGTGCATGTCTGTGCACACGTGTACCCACAACTTAGGTATTTATCTTGCTTCCTAGGGAGAGCAGACTTTCCCAGCCATCTATGTGCATCATTTTGTGTTTCGATCCTGCACAGGCCTGCTGCTCTCTACAGAAGTGTATCTGCACCCATTTATCCATGTGTCGGATAAACTCCTTTCTTGTCTTCCCTGCTCTCCAGTTACTTTGCGATGCCCTTTCCAGCCCAGCGCTTCAATTACATTCCAAAGAACAAAGTAAAATAACATCACCTTTTCTCTCTTTCACATATTTTTTCCTTCTTTTTTTTTTTTCTTTCTTTTTTTTTTTTTTTTTTGTTCCCTTCTGGAACAGTCCCATTTTTTAAATGCCTGGAAGCAGAAAATGTTTCAGACGCGAGAGCCTTGAGGCGCCTGTTAAAGGTGCTCGGGGCGTTTGGGGAGAGCGACAAAACCCCGGACAATGGGAGCCCTGACGTCAGGCTCTATTTATACCTTCTCTTTTCAGAAACCTCCCCGGGAAGGCGCTTTTCCTAGAGTTTTGTGCTAAATGCCGCAGCCGCTGGAGCCATCCCTGTCCTCCTCAAAGGGCACGTTTTTATCTTTAAGGCGTAACCTGGCAGCTCGGGCGGTATCGCCAGGGCCAGGCATCCGCAGGCAGCTTTGAATGGGCGGAATAGTGCTGCTGCGCGGGGCTGGCAGCGAGGCTGCTCTACGTGGATGAGGACCCGTGAAGGCATTTCAACCCCAAAATGTGCCTTTTGAAAGGTCAAAAGCATTACAAAGAGATTTGTTTTAGTGGATGAAGTTTTGGTGTTGTGATTATTCTAGCAGGGTGTTGCGGCTTCGCATTGAGCATTGGCCATGTGTGTGTGCAGGGAGAGACACTGTCTTCCAAGCTGGAGGTATAATTAGGCAAAACAGGCACAAGATAACGGGAGGAACCACCCTAAATCCATTCAGTCTGAACTGCAGCATGGTACAGAGTGAGGGGTGCCCCGTCCTGCAGCATGGGGACTGATGCCAAGCACCCCAAGCTGCAGGATGACCACAGGGAAGACACAGTGGGGTTAGACGTGGAGGGCTTTGGGAATTCAAAGTGTTTCAGCCTCAGACCCCAGCAGATGAATGGCAGTTACGCCAGGGATCCACTGGCATCATTAGGAGTGGTCGGGAAGGCTCCTGGTCAGGCTGAGGACAGCTTGTGGAGGGGAAACTGCCTGGCTGGGGAACACTCTGCAAGTATTTTACATGATTTTATTTTTTTCTTCCGGATACTGCTATTTTGCTTGTGAGTATTCCTTACGGAAGTGAACAAAGCAGCAGTTTGCTTGCAGGAGGGCAGCTCGTGTGAATAACAAATGTATGAGAAGGATGGAAGTGGTCTGTGTTGTTGGGGATGTAGGAATTACTTTATTCTTAGCGGGGACAGAAGCAGGTTCAGGATGGGCACGTGGAAGAGTTTCATTGTGCACAGCAGCGGTGTAAAGGTACCAAACATTGGTGTTTCTTCAGACAACTCGGTCCTCTATCACAGGAGATCCCCTCTGTAGAACTGTGCAGACACTCCCTGTCCCCACCCCAGAAGCAGCACCCAGGGATGAACCAGCAGCTCTTGACACATGGGAGCTAAAGCCCAGGGAGGGGAAGGGGCTTGCCCAGGGCCATGCAGAGAGTCTGTGGCAGAGCTGGGGGGGGGACACCCCTGTATTTCACCATCCCAGGGCTCTGCACACACGCACCCCTGATGCTCAGCAGCTTGCGGCCAAGCCACTGGCTGGATTTCACCAGGTCCTTAGCACACATGTTCATGCTTTTTGTTCTCACGGCAGGCTTTCAAGGGAGCCCTGATGAGCTCATACTGGTGCTCGGGGAAAGGTGATGTTATCGAAGACTGGTGCAGGTGTGACCTCAACGCCTTCGATGAGAACGGACTCCCGAACTGCAGCCCTCTCCCTCCTCCTGTGTACGTATCGGAGCGAGCCCCTCCCGTGGGTCACGGCCCCCCGGCATCAGCCCCTTTCTCTCAAGCTCAGCCCACGGGCACCTCCTTCCTCTCACCTTTGAGCCCCGGGGCCGCAGTCCAGCACTCCTCACTGTGTGACTGATGCCTTTAGGATATCCTGGCTCCGGCTGTGGCCCTGGAAGGTTTCCTTATAGATTTTCATCACCTGATTAGCAGGGCTTGTAGAATGGGATTTCAAATGCTGAAAGAAATGGAATTACGGTGCAATTCATTGTGGCTTGTCAGAGCAAGAGCAAATCAGGAGCAAACTGATGGGGAATTAGCTGAGAAAGCAGGAAGACTGGCTCCAGTGAGGCAGAAGGAGCAGAACACCTTCTTAGTGAGCCAATATCCTCAGAGGGGATTAATTTCCCATCCCGAGTTCAACAAACACGCTTGTATGTTTAGAGCCAGACTCTCTGTAGCCCCACATTTCGTGTTGTCATTTACCCCGGTGCAAAGACAGCGGATGCCTTTGCACTAGCCCGGCCAGGAGCACAAAGCTGCTCTGCCCTCACCCCCAGCCACGCGGTCCCTGAGCTGGGCAGGAGCTCTGGCACAGCTGCCCTGCTCCGGCTCGCCCTCACCCTTCAGAGCCTTGCTCCTCTGCAGCTGGGTGAATGCACAGCCACATCTGTCCCTTCTCTCCCTGCCGTGCCTTTGCTCGCTGGCGATGCAAACCAGACCCTCTCCTCCCATAGATTCAACCCTGCTGGGTTGCAGGAAGGTTAAGCTGGATCCTCCCTTTCTCTTTTGCTCCTGGGCTGCTGGTACTTGGTTCCATGTGGGGCTGCTGAAGTTCAGCAGTTCTCCCAGGAGACGAAGGCCCCTTTGGATGGGATATTTGGGGTTGCGTGGTTGCAGTTGCATGGCCTAGGCTTTTCCAGGAGCAGAGGAAGTTAAGGGCACACATTGCAGTAGGCTAGACCCAACTGACCTTCAACTGGAAGTTCTTCCATTCTCACCTACCTGCTCCTTGTCCTTGTGGGTCTGTGTGTGCATCCCTGTGTATGAGTGTGAGCCCTGCTTGGGGTTGTGCTGCTTGTAGAGGTGGATTCCTCCCCAGAAAGCGAGCCAATGTCTTATTTGGTTTCTTTCCTGTCTCCTGCCCAGCCTGCGGCTCTCCCCCAACGTGGAGCCCTCCAGCACCGTGGTCTCTCTGGAGTGGTTGGATGTGCAGCCTGCCATTGGCACGAAGGTGTCTGACTATGTCCTGCAGCACAAGAAGGTGGATGAGTACACGGACACGGACCTCTACACAGGTGGGTGCAGCTGCCGAGGGCAGGCTCCTCTTGATGCAGAGGGTGCACGGTGGTGCCTCCCGTGCCCCGTCTGCCTGGGAGCTGCTGCCAGTGTGGAGAACAATGCATAGAGCCAAGGTGTTAGATGAGGTACCAAATGTGCTCCATTCAGGAGAGATTTCTGAAGGCTTCTGCAGATGGGGGTGTTTGAGGGGAAAGGGAAATACAAAAACAGTGTGGCAGAAGGAAGTTATTTGTCCTTTCTGGGTAGGAGAGCTGTGACTTGGAGTTTCTCACTGAAGTGACTGTTTGATCTGATCAGTCCGAAATGCAAGAGGATGGTGGGTGCAGGAGGAAAGTCAGCCCTCAAAAACTCAAGGGCTTCACTGGTCCATTCCAGTGAGTACTGCATTGCATGCCAGCCTTTGAAAAGTCACTTAACCTTTGAAAAGCCTCGCACACCTATCAAAGTAACTCGAAGCCTGCAATAAATATTTAAGGAGATCATTTAAGCAGCACAAAACTTCTCCAGGGGAACCTGCAACTTCCCTGAATTGGAGTTTGGTTCCCAGCTCAGGCTTGGGCTGAACGCTATGTGCCTTGCAAATGCTTTGTCAGCAATTTAAGCCATGCTCCAGGAGCTGCTGGGCAAGGTGGAGGGGTGTGAAGGAGGGAGTTTGATTTCGGTGAATTGATGTATTTAAGAAAAAAGCACTTGAGACATTGAGTGTTGCTACTGCTGCACAGAAAGCCAGGCAAAACCTCCTGCTGCTTTTTGCTTGAGGATTTTGGATGTGGTCTGTTAAAGAAGCTCATGTGACAGGTCAGGGGCAGACAGTGTTGTTGACCAAAGCAGAGATTTACCTTTGTGTGAAGGCTCCTTCTCCCACACGCTGGCAGTACCTAATTTCAGCCCCCCTGGTCAGCTTATGTGGGGTGTGCATGTCTGGGCTGCCTGCGAGGACAAGGGACCAGACTGAAGGTGGGGACAGGGCTGGCACTGGAGCGGAGAACCTTGCTGTGCTCATGCAGTCTTGCAGGGGCTTCCAGACACCCTGGCAAGATGTTTGTCTGTGTTTCTCTTACAGGAAGGCAATCTCAGCAAGATCAGGAGTTGCACACAGGCAGTCCTTAGGTTGTGGTCGGAAACTTTATCAGCTTGTGATGGTGGCTTTCTTCTTCTCCTCACTAACTTTGTCAGACCCCCTGAGCCAAGCCCTTTGCTGCCATGAGCTACCACAGAGCAAACTGCTCCAGCTCACAGCCACAGGGAAGTTTTCACCTTCTCTGTTCATCTCAGGCCCATCTATTCTGTGTCTGCAGTCTCTCATACCACCATATCCAAAATATTTGTGCTGCCAGAGCTGGACTTTTCCTGCTGGAGGGAGCCAGAGCCCCACATCCTGGAGGGCCCCGGCTGTTTGTGGAGACCCCTGTGAGAAGGAACTCTGGTTCCTGGCTCATAAACCGGTCCTGTCCCACAGGAACTTTCTCCTGCACCTTGCCAGCATCCATTTCCAGAGCTGCCTGATGTGGCCATGGCCCCTGGGTTACATTTCTAGTTTCCCGGCATGGAAGAAGGCTTGTTCTTTATCTTGGAGGGGCACTCTCCAGTAACAGAGAAAGAAAACAAGCCACCAAAGGAGGGGCTTTGTTTTGGATGGGGATTCCAGATTGCTCACACATCGGTCAGGTGAGACTAGACCAGGGAAACATGGGGTTTCTCTTTTGAAGTGGCTGGATCTCTGCCTGGCAGCCAGAGTAGGAAATACAGATTATTATTATTATTTTCCTTTTATGACTGCCATGTGTTTGACAGGTGATTGAATTCATTGTGGGGAGCTGCCCTCCCCTCTCCCTGCTCTGGGGGACTGTTTGGGACAGAATGACCCCATTAACAATTAAAGAGAAAAGCCAATACTAAATCTCTCCTTTTTTTCTATGTTGTTTATAACCAAACAACATTCCTGCCTTCATTCCTTTCTTACCCTACAGGCCTCTAATGCCAGATGACTTCATTCTTGCAAATACCTTGTGTAGGTTTGCAGAGGTGCTGACAGCTACAGCTCTCAAAGGCTTCACCCAGCCAAAAAGCCTACCATGGGTGTCCCCTCACCACCATCACCCCCCCATCATGCTGCACCACATCTCCATCACATCTGAGCAGCACCTACAAAAACAATAACTCAACCGCAGATGGGGGAAGCCTTGGAAAGGTGGAGTGGGCTAGGAAATTTGGATGGCTTTTGACAGATGTTGTCAGATCTTCCTTCCCCGTTGGTCTCCCAGCTCCTGGCAGGTAGGAGCAGGTTGCTCCCGTTGTGGGGAGGTGCACGGGTGTTTGCAGTGCTGGGCTGGGAGGGTCCTGCAAGGTTTGAGGGCTCTTGAGGCTTCTGCCATTCATCCCTTGGATCTCTTGAGTTTAAATGTGTAGGTTATTTGTGCTTGTGTGGGGGGTTTGTTTTATTGAAGTTGTAGCCATTTCTTATTGGGATTCCTGGCACTGGCTGGGACTAGAGCTGTGCTGACCTGTTCTTCAGCCCCATGGCAAGCTAGGTGGTACCTGGCACCTGCCTAACCTACCTTCTGCATTCCTCCTGCTCCCCAAAAGCCTTCAGTCTCTCACCCTTGCAAAATTCCTTGGCATCCCCCTTGCTTTGCAACTGGAAGATGTAGTCTTTCCCTTGAGGCAGAAAATATTTGCTCCTCTTCTTCTTGGATCAGAGTCAGGAGGGAGTTTTGAGGTTGGTCTAACATGCATCTCTGCTCCCTGCCGGGCTCTGTGTGGGGCAGCAGTGCTGTGGGACGGGGCGGAAAGAGCCGGGAGCTCGCATGGGTCAGCTGCCCCTGGCTGTACATGCTTTTTAAAGAGGCTTATTACTGGTTCTTAGAAAAACACAGCCCTTGGACCATCTGAGGCTAATAGGAGGTGAACTTGTGTGCGAAACAAACCACGCTTTCAACACCAGCGCGCGGGGAGCGAGCGGCTCTCCGCTCAGGAGCCAGCGGAGAAGACGGAGAGCAATTACATCCCAAACTGTTTATTAAAACTTGTGGAAATTACTCATAACTCCATGTGTGCGACAGCTTTGTAGTTGAGTGATGCTCTTTGTTTGAACATGGGGCTCTCGAAGAGGGCACGAGCGTGTGTGTGTGTGTGTGTGTGTGTGTGTGCGCGCGGCCGAGCCCGCCAGCACATTATGTCATGGACGAAGCAGGCGCTGCACTTGAGAGAGGGAGAGGGAGAAATGTGTTTTACAGGGTGAGGTACAAACTGAAATGGCTGTGAACATCTGGAACTGATATTAGGCTTGGAAAATGTTTTCTGTCACTCCAGCACTCCTCTGGAGGAAGGTTTCTGAAGTTAAGAAGCTCCGAAGGGGATGAGGGGGAGGGACAAGGGGATAACACGACCGTGGTGCGAAGTGCTTTTTATGTCTCAGTTCTGGTTGCCACAGCCAGGCCATGTCCCTGCTTGTGCCAGACAGGGGACCTGGGGTATCACTGTTGCTCATTATGCTGGCCCTGGCTTAGAAGGTCCCCTGGCCGAGCAGAACCCCACTGCCTGAGATGGTCCTGCCTGGGGAGCGCTGTGTCCTCCGCTCCATGATGGGTGGGAAGGACAGAAGGATCCTTGCCCTGGTTTTAGGGTTGGGAGCTGAGAAGCTGAGGTGAGAATCCTCATCTGAAAGATGAAGGGTGCAGTCCTCGGGAGGGGACAAGCAGACCTGTGCCTGGTTAAACATCACCTGGGCCGTCTCTGGGGCCCACCTGGGAGGTCGGACCCACCTGGGGGCTGCTGCAGGTTGGGGTAGCCACTGTGAGCATACTAAATGCAAGGTTTAAAAATAAAAAAGTGCTGTGAATGTGTTCCTAGCACACACACAGCAGGCCCAGGGATGGCTGGGGGAGGATGAGGGGCTGGGCTTTCGCTGTGTGATGGATTGGGGTCTGTGGGCTGGACAGGGAGCTGTGTCACTCCTGTGGCCATGTCACTGCTGTGATGCTTTGTCACTCTGGGAGCTCCTCGGTCCCTTTCTCAGTATTGCTCTCCGTGGTGCACTTTCCTTCTTCTCCTGCTCATGTCTCTGCTGCTGGGTATCTGAACACACATTTGGGGGGGGGGGGGGGGGGAAGAGGGCTTAGGGGTGGCCACCACACACCTGCACAGGGGACAGTGAGTAGGCCTGGGGTGGTTTGAGTGTGTGAACCATGACAGTATCTCGAAGCACATTGCTAGTGATAAGTCAGACCTTGCATGCTCTGAGGTAGGAATGAGCTATCCCTTGGAGGAAGAAAATAAGACACAGAGATAAAATGTCTTCCCTGAGGTCACAGTAGCTGGAAAGTGAATTAATCTCAGCACAAGACCCTCAGCATCTAGTGGTACTCGCCTCCGAGGGCAGAGAGGGGTACAGGTCCTGGATGCCCCCAGCTTTCTGCCCTGCCCTGCACTTACTCCTCTGTCAGGACCCACAAGCTGACCTGTTTGCTACACTGAACCTCCCAATCATTCCCCACCACCACGGTGGTCAGCCCTGTACCCATGCAGTAGCACATGCAATAGCTGTGCTCCTTGAGTGTGAAGCCATCTTCTCCTGCTTGTGCTTCAGTATCAGAGTGGGTAGAACTGGGGAGATGCAGAGAAATGAACCGTCACTTGCTGTCACTGAGCTTGAAGATGACAGCGAGTGCAGATGCGACACTGCCATAATGCACTGCTTGCTCTGTGTTGCTGCTGGAAGATCATGAAAGGATTGTGAGGCTCTTGCCTCTCTCCCAGCCCATTGTCTTCTGTCCTGCTCTGCATAAGCTCCTACGCTGTGGTTTTCTCCCTTTTCTGTGGTACCACTTCTACAGCTCAGTGTTTGTTGACAGCTGGGCCAACGTGGTTGGGGATATTGTGTGGTATTGGCTGAATAAAGTATACAACAAAGTAGAACACCGCTCATTCGCTTTTATACAGCAGTGCTGCTGGTGGTCACGAGATACCATGTCCCAGAAGAAGAGGTGAAGTCTAAGCAGAGTCTCCCAAGCTTTATTATTTCTCATAACATCAAGGGATCCTGGCTGCTCCTGGGTCTCTTTGGGTAGTGATCACATTCATAAGAAGAGGTAGCCCCCACCCAGAAAAGCTTATAATCCTCAAAGTAAGGGGGAGAACAGAAACACAGCCTGCTGAATGAGCTTGTTGGAGATCACGTAGACCTCAGAGCAGGAGAATGCAGATTCTGGCAGCTTGGTCAGAGTTCTCTAGTATAGAGGGCCCTCTATATACAGGACCGTGGTGTGGAGAAGAGCTAGCGGGTAATCTGGGAGGGTGTCTGGAGAATAGACTGGGTAGAAGAATGTACAGAAGTCGAGGGTATGGTTATATAAAACCCGTGCACATCACCTCACCGGCGTTTCAGGCTTCTCTGAAGCAATGCTGTTCTGCAGAGGAGTCTCTGAATATGCATCGTGTCTATAAAAGAAGGTGAAAGAGGTCAAACCAGAAGGCTTAGTGTTTTGTACACTTGCAAGTTTTGCTCCAAATTGAGGCTTGAGAGTATCTTATTTATAACTTTGTTCTGTAGAGCATTGTTCTGATGTGTCTGGATGGCCAGGGCTGTATAGGTATAGCTATGGCAACTGTCACTTCCAGTACACCCTCTTGTGTGCAAGCTGCGCTGCTGCTGTCATGTGAAAAGCAGTGATGGGCTGGAAGAAGAAGAGAAAAAACTCTCTGGCCAGAACAAATACTGTGCCTGTCAGTAAGGAGTCAGTGCAATCTCCATACAACACTCTCGTTACATGCCTTAAAATCATCTGTAGAGTCCTGACTTCCAAACAGGCTGGGCAGTACAGAGAGTAGTATGAGCTGACACTGCCCTCAAAAAGCTGTACGAGCTTGAGGTTCAGCCAAGAGTTGGGTAAATAAGTGAATGTCTGGAGTTTTAATTCATGCCAACAAAGTGTGGAGGGTATTAAAGCATGAGTGTTTAAGCCAGTTATTGTTAAAGATGCTAACGATCTTAAGTGTGGGTGATGATATTGATAACCTCTGTAAAGCCCTGTGGAGGCCAAGCTCTGCCTGTGGGGAAATGCAGATGGTTTTTGATTTGTAAGTTGGCCCAGGGGACGTAGGCTCTGCAGCTGGTGGATCACAAACTGAGACTTGGAAAAGAGATCACAGTCTCCATTGGTTTCTGCGATACCAGACCACTACTCTCAGTGCAGTGGTGCTGGTGATTGGGAAGGTTAGTGCTCAGGGAGCCGACACCTCTTTCAAGGGGCATCTGTGTGCTTGACTCGTGTTCAGAAGAGGTCCCTGAACATCACTGAGGTAGAGGAGGACCTGATGGTGGTCAGAAACTGCTTGGTTATCTCTACCTGCTTGTTCCTTGGTATCTGCCTGGTGGATCTCAGCAGGTCTCTCAGCAGGCAGGTGCTTGGCAGGTCACAACCACCACTCAGTGAGGTCTAGCTCGCTTCTGTGCTGGGGATGGAAATGCAGCAGAGCTTCATCTGTGAACGCCTGTGTGCGGGGAGCCTGGCCAGGGCAGGGCTTGCTGTGTGGAAGCTGTCATTGCTGCTGCCTCTCCTGTAACTAGCACGTGGGTAAAGATGTTTTCAACACCCAGAGTATCCTTCTTGAGTGCTGAATCCACTTCATTTGTTAGCAAAAGGAAAGATGATTGGAAAGAAGCCTTTGAAGAGAAGGTCAAGTTTTTGGAAGCTGTTTCTTGGGATGTGTTGTGTAATAGCACCAAGCAAGTGCTTAATTTTGGCCATTACACTCGCTGTGAAGCACTGATTTCTCTCCCACTGGAACAGCTGTAGTTATTTCCACCTACCAGTGTCATTTTTTTGTATCCTGGAAAGCAGAAGGGAGGTGGAGGGTTCTCAGCTCTCAATTAATGTTGAGTCAGTTGCTGAAATATTTCATTAATTCACATTTCCATATGGTTGTTCCAGGTTTTTTATTTTTATCTGCACAGACACCTTTTGGACAGAACTGGACATTATCTTTGCTTCCTCCCAAATCACTTCATAGGTGGAGAGCTGGGACTATCTGCCCGTTCCCCGCTGACTGCGGAGGATGGAGCAGCCTGGATGGTGCCACGAGTATGTCATGCACTTTAAGAGCACAGTGTTTGCCAAGGGCTTTGTGCTGTCTGTTCAGAGCTACCTCTCCCTCAAGGCAAAGGACAGCTGTAGATGCTCCCTTCTAGCTAAGAAGGCTCTGAGCTTCTTACATGGCAGTTAATGAGGCCAGTCATGGAGGGTTTTTTTACTGGCTTGTAATTTTATCCTCTAGGATTAAGTTTCTCCTGATCTGGAAGAGTCAAGGCCACAAATCCATCTTGTCAGAAAGCATCAAAAGCAAAGGCTGCTAACACAGTCGGACGGATCATGGCATGTGTGAGTGCAGTTCAGTGGAACTTTTTCATAAGAGCCTTTATGGACTAGACAAGCTTTTCCAATCAATAAACTGTGGCTGGAATTTGGAGGGAAGCTCAGTCTGTGTTTGCAAAGCTGGCACTTGGTGGTGTAGCCATGAGGCTGTGGGGCAACACAGCCCTGCTCTGGAGGGAAACATGGGCATGTTTGCTGAGCAAAGTACACGGGTCTTCCCTTTGGATGGGCTCTGGGTGACACCCAGACTGGAATTCCCTGCCAGGTTAGGATCTTCCTGGAGATTTTGTGTGTTCCTCACATTCTAGCCAAGGTCTGAGATGAGATCCTGAACAGGATGGGGAATCTGCTTTCCAGTCCGCTGGCTGCTGTTGAGGTTTCCCATGTGTTCAACTTTGTCAGGTGGCTGAAATACAATCCAAAAAGTTAGACGGCGTCCCTTCATGCTTCTCTGAAAGGAAATAAGGATAGGAAGGAGATCCAAGGAGGCCCAAAGGCTGCTCTGGGACAGCCTATTCTGTCCTGTCTGAAGCCTCTCAACCCCAGTGCAGGAGATACTCTGGAGACGTTGCAGTTGTTCTGGGCTGTGATCCTGTCCGTTGCCTGCTCTGCCCTGCCAGCATCAAGGCTGCTCTAACCCACACCATTCCTCAGGTGCATCTGTGCTAGATGACCCATGGTGGTACCAGCCCTTCATCCCTCCATCTCCCGAGCTGGGCTGTGTACACTGTGTGTCCTGAGGACCATCGTCCCCTGCCTCCCACTTCACCAACGTGATGGGGACTCCTCTTGTTGGGCAGTGGTTCAAGGTGGGGCAGGTCATCTATTCCCCATGTTGCTTTGGTGTGAGGGAAATTAAATAAAAATGGAGAGGGATTAAGCCTTGGTCCAGGGGATTTGCCAATTAAAATAGCTGCTGCTCCTGCAGGTTTCATGTGATACAAGAGCAGGGAGAGACGCTCCCCATCTTCCCCATGACCCCTTCCCAGTTTGTTCAGCTTGCTAGGGATTGAGATCTGGCTCTTAGGATTGAGAGGGCAGCTGGGTCTAGGTTACATTTCATGCTGTTTAGATAGAATAAACCTTTCCTCCCTGTAATTGGGTGATTGGACTTGTGAGCTTTCTCAGATATTAATCTGGAGACCCTAGAGGGGGTCAGATTAGGTTATGGAGACATAATAGGAAATACTGCTGTGGCTAGTTTGGGTTATGGGGGATAGAGTGGATATTCTGCAGCATTCCCCTGATGGGTTTCCACTGATGGGGCCTGTGTGGTGGGGTCAAGGAGTGGTCTTATCTCAGCATCGGGTTGACTTGGTCTTTGCTGGGAGCGACTGTCTCTGAACTCTTTCCAACCCTGTAATCCTGCTCTTCCAGAGAACAGGTCCATGACCTCTCCTTTGACGGAGGGAGGGCTGGGTGGTGCTGCATTGGGGCTTGTTTGCAGAGGAGGGAACATCTTTTTTCAAATAGGCATCATGTCTCCAGGAACCCTGGGATAGAAAAAGTTTCATATTCTGCACTGGTGGTGTTTCGATGGCGTAAGATCTTCCCCCTTGCTAACCCACGTCGTGCCAGTCATGGGGATGGGGTTGATACATCCCATAAGGGATCATTTAGAGCAATGTGCATTTAAATACATGCTTTCTTCTGTCCCGTGTGAGAGGTGTATCTGAGAAAGGATGTCATGTTGGTCCAGTCAGTGCCAGTGAGATGAGTTTGTCCCTGTGGCCAAAGGAGTATTTCAGAGCTATACTGATTAGGGTCGCTGCACTTGAAGCAGCATCCCGAGGGGTACTGGAGAAGGGAAACCCACCATGTTTACGCCACAGACCTGTTTGGTGTGTGGGTTAAGACCTCCTCCTGTTCCTCTGTTCTGTGTCTGGGAGCAGCTCTGCAGCGTTGTTGGACACAAGTTCTGCTGATACAAGCCTGGCTCCAGGCACGGGTCTGCAGCACTCCTTCCAGCCCTCATTTCTTTTTATTAACAGTGAGATGACAGATAGAGGATGGTCATTAATTTAATAAAGGAAGTTTCTGATCACGAATACAGAAGCAAGGTCCTGAGTTTTTTTCATGGTGGTCTGATGACTCACTCTGATGAAATAGGGTGACACTGGGGTAGGAAATACCTCACTGGAGCTCGGAGCATGGCAATGGCTCTTCCTACATGATAGCCAAGCTCCTACAGTCACTCTGCCATCTTTGGCTGGGTCCTTGGGACTGGCCTCACCAACAGGAGCATTACCCCCAGTTAGACGACCTGAATTTCAACTCCAGAGAGGTCCGTGATCCTATGCAGCTAGGTCAATTTGCTGGTTTTAATGAGGCTCACCCTTTGTTTTCCTGGTGCTGGCCCTGAACACTTGCCTGGGGTAACAGTGGAGTCAGGCAGGTTGAGGTGTGGCTGAGGGACCCCACTCTTCATCTCCCCCTTTGTGGCACACTCAAGGGGGCACGGAGGGCAGGAGTGCCTGGCTATGCTGTAACAGGAAAACTTGAACGTGATCACACATGATACTCAGCTTTCTTTTATCCTGTGCTGTCATCTGTGGAGATCAATAAATATCACCAACTTCATTGTGTGGCCTGGGACATAGAGGCACTCAGCAGTAACGGCCAAAAATTGTGCGTGCACTCTAAATCCAGAAGAGCCACTTAAGAGCAAGGGGTCTAAATTCATGTGCAGTTAATATTTACAGTGCTTGCTGCTCTCAAGCCTTAAAAGTTCACACCTGGGTGCAGATTATTTTCAGATCTCAGTTTCCAGTTCCTCTTGAAAACCTTGGTGTTGTCCTGGTAGATGGAGAGTGTCAAACCCAGGTGAACGTGCCTGTCCTGCTAGGGACCGGGGTGAGCAGGAGCAGTAGCTACCCCAGGCATCAAAGAAGCCATTGGGTCTGCTCTGTCCTGGTGCACAGCTCTCATGGATAGGGAGGTGGCCATCCCTTCCAGGAGCCCCGGAGTGTGCCAGACCCTCTGGGGACAACGTGCAGTGGACGTTATAGCCCTGGGTTATATACCTGGGGACTGTACCCCCTTGGCATCCTGACTTTCTGGGGGGGTCCTCCCGCAGCGCTGCAGCTGATGGAGCTTCATCTGCCGGACCCCCCCAGGATGGTGTGATGGTGCCCGGCAGCACAGCCCCACCTCAGCACCCTGCTTTCTGAAGACAAAGGCACGAGACCATTGTCTCCTTATTTAAGGTGTTTTCTTTGAAAGCTCCCCGACCTTTTCCCGTGCTCAGGTATGAGCTCAGAGAAGCAGCAATAGCTGCTTAAAACTGGGCGCTGGGGCCACAAGACCTGGCGAGAGGCTGCACGTTCCCCTCCCGGGGGGGCTGAGAGGACTTTTGGCGCCGGCTCTGCCTGGCCCCAGCTCCCAGCCTCCCCGCTGCCTCCTCGTCCCGAAAGCGGGCGGCTGCGGAGAGCCACGCCGGGGCTTGTTGGGCGCGGGGCTGGAGAAAGGGAGCGTGTGAGCCCGGGGAGATGGCCCTGTGATGGGAGGGGACGTGGGAAAAGCCACCCGGCTCGCCCGGGCACGGCTGGGCCGGCGCGGGAGGTGGGTGGCTGGACAGGGCTCGCCCCAGCTGTGCGCCGCGAGGCTCGGCCGCTCGGCGTGCGTCCTCCAGCTGCCAACAGCTGGCGCGTTTGGCGGGAACAGGCCGGGCTGCACCGGCACCCACCCCGCTTCGGCACGCCGGGTCAGCCAGCTCCCTTCGGCGCTCGGCCGCGGGCCGCTCCTGCTCCCGCGTGCTGGCGGTGCCGGCGGGCAGGGGCCTCTCCCCCGGGGTCCCCCGCGAGCAGGGTGCTGGGGTGAACCTCTGCCCTCCCCCCTGCGTGTACGGCGGGGACATCAAAGGCGGGCAGCGGGGATGGGGATGGGAAATGCCTTCCTCCCTGCCCCCTGTGCTCATCAGCTGACCTCCTCGAGCACGTGATAGATTCCCTTTATCTGCTAATATTAGTCATAAAACAATACAGATCTGCCCATAATCCTGTTAGAGCCTTTGACTCTTGCTTCTGTGACTCCCAGGAGCTCTAATTATGGATACTCATGCTGGTGATTAATGACTTGACTCATCTTCTGTGGCACCAGTTTTACATGTGAAGTCCTCTTTCCCCCCGCAAAGATTTGTGCAAAGGGGAAATAATCCCTTTTAAAAAAACAAGAGCACAGAAATGTGGCGCTGGCGTTTTGCCTTCATCTGGCCCTTCTGCATCCTGTCCATCCTTTCACTCGTCTCCCCCCCGGCTTTTCATCTCTGAGAGAACGACCCTAATTGCCGCGCGCTCTAATTTTGCTGCACTGTAACCCATAAATCACTCCGACGCATGGAGCATTTTCATGCTCTTTAACAAAAGGAGTGGGATTTTCTCCTCTGCTGCGTGTTTTACAAGTGACTAATTGCATCAAGGCACCTTTGAAGCAATGACTTCATCAATTGCTCATCCTGCAGACGCACTGCTGGTTATGTGTGCCTGATCAGAATCCTACATTTGTTAGGATTAATTTATTCTCCAATCATTTTTCTTCTACCACAAGGACGGGAAAGTTGAGTGATGTTACTTGCTCAGCTACGTAAGCACGATTTCTTGCCTCATTACTGAGCCTGAGATATTTTTGTTACATGCTGAAACTTCTCCAAATGAAAATGAGTAATGTTACGTCGCAGACAGAAGTGCTCCTGAGATGCTAAAGAAATCAAGTTATTTCAGGGTGCCTACAAATTGGCTTTATATCTTCATCATCTTCCTTTCTAATTTTGCCCCCCTCCCCCCATTTGTCATGGGGCACATGTCTATGTGAGCAATAGCACGTCTTGGGGCTTCATGTAAAGGGGGCCAGTAGTGGGTAAGAGTATATATTTTTCCCAGCTAGAGACAATCCAAAACGGGGGGTTCTTGCTCTAGGTTAGCAAATCCTTACAAGGCTGCTGGCAAATGCGCTGAGTGTATGGCTGAGCAGGAGGAGTGTGGAAGGGCTAGCCATATAAAAAAAGGCTGTAGTGAACACAGGCTGAGCACCTCCAAGGAGGAGGCACTGTAACTGGTGAGGACAGAGCAATAAACACAGGCAAATTCACACATTTTCTTAAAAGATGTGGTCAAACTGTTTCATAGGAGTAGTGACTGATAACAAGTGCCAGAAGCCCTTGACTCAGCTGCTAACCTCCGAAACCCTGAAAGACTCCTCTTTCGGGAAGGACAGAGCTTTTTTGCATCCAGGCAGGAATTTTACCTCAGCTACCTCCAGTCTGGTGTTCATCTGCCCTTAATTCACTGCTGGCCCCAGCAAGTGCCTGGAGGGGAGGATTTTGCAGCATATCTAATGGACCAAATGGGGTCATTTTGAACGAGAGCTGGGTTTAAGGCTGTGGTCTGGGGGAGCTGTGGCAATGCTGGAGAGCCTCACCTGGATGCTGTGCAATGCTGGGATGAGGAGGTGTGGGAGAGAGGATGGAGAAGGAGCACTGGGAGTGGATGGTTTCCTGCTGTTGTACTGTGAAGGAGTGCACCAAGGCCCTTGTACCGCGGGCTGGGAAAGTGCTCGTGCAGCACTGGGGAGCTCAGGTTTGGCAAGGGACCACAGAGAAGTAGGTGACTACTTTGGAGAGGTTGGAGAGAGGGCAGCTCTGGACCTAGGAGACGTACCAATGCCCAGAGCTATGCAGAGGTGGGCTTGTTTAATTTTGCCAACAGCAAGCTGGCAAGACATCAGCTGTTTTGATGGAAAATCTGTTGTCCTGCTGGGTGTCCAGCCTTGGCTCGTGTCATGCGTAATGGGGCCAGCTATTAATGAGCAGTAGAGCAGAGACCTGATCCCCGGCTGGCATGGAGCCCCTCAGCCCCTCTCTCCCTTGGGGCTTGGGTTGGGGTGAACGAAGAGGGGTGTTGCTGAAAAAACAAGACAAGAAGCAAGGGATGCTGGTAAATATGGGCCTTTGCCTACAGAGGGGGCTCCTGCACTGCCCAAGGCTGTCTGGGCTGGGAAGGCAGGAGAAGGGATGCAGCGGCTGCCAGCTGACCTTTCTCAAACAGTTCATGGGTTTCCAGAGCAGCCGAGGTGTCAGCGGTGTAGAGCAGTCACAGCTTCCCAGTCGCTGGAGGAGGAAGGCAGGGGGCACTCGAAAGGGGAGGAAAAGGCTCCGTCCTGGAAGGGTGGAAACCTTGCAACCTATTAACTGTTTCTCAGCGGAGAGAGATGGAAAGCAAACAAGGGTCTGCTTTTCTCCTGCGCCGTGCTCACCCGCTCCCATCCTTTCTGCCCTTGTCTCTTCTGCCCCTGCTTGCCTTTCCCTCCTGGCTCCTGTGAAGGCAGGACCTAGGACACTGAGGATTTAGGTGAAAAATCAGTTCAGTCCCACCAAATTGAGCAGACCTAAACAGAGCAGCGTGCTGGAAAGCAAAGCGTGCCTCCGCGCCCAGAGCCCCGGCCATGCCCATGGTTGTGTCTCTGTGCAGAGCCCTCTGCTTTAATGAAGTCTCTGCAATCAGACTTAATTAGTAGCCAGGGACCCACAGAAAAACCTCTTCCAGTCCCTTTTTAGCCAGCATGTAACAGGGTACTCCGTGTTGTCAGATACTCACTTGCTGAAAGTGCATTTGTCTCAAGCAAGGGAATGGGCTGAGTTGATCCACGACAGCCTAAAACTAAGACACTTTGGTTTATGGATGACAAAGCTTGGGAGTAAATTAGCAGGCAGAGTCTGTGAAAAAGGAAATGTTTCCTTAAACGTTTCCATAAAAGCTAATTGGCCTGTAAGAGCAGTGTACCTGTGGGCGCACTGCCTCCTGGGGTTCAGGGCTTGGGAAATCTATTCCTGGCTTGACTAATAATTTTCAGAGTGACTTTGAGCAGGTCATTTCAGTTCTTTGTGCCTTGGTTTCCCTCTCTCTGAAATTAGAAGAATACTCCCTTCCAGAGCACTGATAAGGTTTAAGTACTAAAATTTTATTACTCAGTTGAAGATCCTTGGCAAAGGGATATTATGCAGATAGAAGGTTAATGATGATGATAGGGAGAGAATAAAAAAAGAAATTGCTGTTTTATTTTTATTTTGTTCTTTAAATGATGTTTAATAGCTGGTTTTCAATTCAGGAATAAAACCCAGTCCTCTGTGACCACCAAATTATCTCACAAATACTGTTCTGTGTGCACTTAAAGCTTGCAGGGAAAGTGAGGAGCATATCCCTTCCCTCTGCTCATAGGAGCAATCAGCAAAACATGTCTTCAGCAGCTGATCTCCAGCAAGAGTTTTTCTTTTCCCAATTAGGAAGCTTGTCTTGATTCATGAATAATTAAGAGAGCACTTCCCAAGAGTCTTCCACCCAGTTTAATGGGTCTGTTGGGGGCTGATGGTCCCCGTTGGGGTGACAGCCCCATTGCACCAGGCATGGTGGGTGCTGGGGCAGCTCCTTGCCCACGGTGTGAGCAGATGGAGGGACCTGCCCAAGGTCGGGTGGGAAGTCAGGCAGACTGGACAAACAGAACCTCAGCTCTGCCAGAGGGAATTAAAGGCTGAAGCAAACCATTATCCCCACAAACTAACATGGTGCTTTTCCAGAAGTATCTCTAGGCCAGCACGTCCCACCACTGTGATGACCTGGAGAGCAAAGGTGCCCCTTCCAGGAAAAGAGCCTGTTAGTGTTTGCAGCAATGCTGCGGGCTGGGAGGGGTACCCACAGGGTGGGTGCCCACCCAGACCCTCACTGGCCCCCGCGGCCCTGCCCGGCTGGCCACCCCAGCAGCACCACTGGCCACCCCAGTTTGTCATCCTTACCACAGCCACCGTAGGCTGTAAATGTCAACCACAGCGAAACCAAGCGCAGTCTGCGGCTGGCTGTTTGCTTACTTACTTCTTTTTTCATTTGTTTTTTTCACAAACATTAGCTACGTCAAGAATGCCATGTTCGTCACCCCCAAACTATTACAAAAGTTAAGGTCAAATTCACAGAATAGTTTTGGCTGGAGAAAAGAACAATATAGGCGAGTTGGTCCCTGGTGAGTGAAGTACGTGGGCTGGAGGATGCTGTCTCCTCTTTTTCCGCCAGTTGTGGACGAGGGTTTCCCGTCCCGGCGGCAGTGTCCAGCCATGGGGTGGAGGCTGCATCTGTGAAGATGCACTCTTGGTGCTTGTGCTCTTTTTCCTGCTGAATCCCACTTTGGAGAAATACTTAATGAGATGTGGTTTGTTAGGGGAGGTAATATCTCTTGTTAGGCCAATTGATATACATGGAGAAGGAAACAGGAGAAAAAGGACCAGTTTTTGAACACACAGTCCTCCATTAGTCACCTGCTAATCCCAAACACCGTCCCTTCACCCTCCTCATGGCTCATTTGAGAGGTGTGAGACCTCTACCCATTTTGCCTGTCTCCTTACACACTGTCATACCCCTCTGGTTGAGGGGTACCACACAACCTTCCTCCCATCCCTCCTTCTGCAGGTCCCCATCACCTCCCAGTGAACTCATTGTCCTGTTTTCTTTCCGCATAAATTTCCACTTCTGAGGTTCTTTTCCCTCCACTTGAATCTTCGTGTTCTCTCACAGTGAGCTCCCCCACCTCATCCCACATGCACAGCAACAGCCTTGTGTCTTCTTGGGGATCCCCCACGACACTCCTGAGTATGAATAGCTCCAGCCGGGATCCTGCAAGCCTTCTGTGGGTGACACTGCAAAATACACTTGAGGCATTGCTTTTTGTTTCCCTGTACAGTTGCGTTTGATTGCAGACAGTTTCTCCCCTGGCTTGTCTTTCATAGAATGATAGAATGGTTTGGGTTGGAAGGGACTTTAAAGATCACCCAGTTCCACCCCCCTGCCCCGGGCAGGGCCCCCTTCCCCCAGCCCAGGGGGCTCCCAGCCCCGTCCAACCTGGCCTTGAACCCTTCCAGGGAGGGGGCAGCCACAGCTGCTCTGGGCACCCTGGGCCAGCGCCTCACCCCCCGCACAGGGAAGAATTTCTTCCTTACATCTAATCTAAATCTCCCCTCTTTCAGTTTAAAGCCATTACCCCTTGTCCTACCCCCATCCCCTGATCCAGAGTCCCTCCCCACCTCTCCTGTCCCCCCTTTAAGCCCTGGGAGGCCGCTCGAAGGTCTCCCCAGAGCCTTCTCTTCTCCAGGCTGAACCCCCCCAACTCTCTCAGCCCGGCCTCCCAGGGGAGCTGCTCCAGCCCCCCCAGCATCTTCGTGGCCTCCTCTGGCCCGGCTCGAGCAGCTCCGTGTCCTTCTGCTGTTGGGGGCCCCCGAGCTGGCCCCAGCACTGCAGGGGGGTCTCCCCAGAGCGGAGCAGAGGGGGAGAATCCCCTCCCTGGCCCTGCTGCCCCCCCTGCTCTGCCTGCAGCCCAGGATATGATTTGCTGTCTCCCTGCTTGGGAGGCTACATGACACAACTGCATTTGTCCATTTTTTTGTGAAGCAGCTCATCCCTCAAGCAGACAACAACCTTTAGCCATGGCTTTCTAGGAGAGTGTTTCTCCATGCCGGTTTTGGCACTGAGCACAAGCCCTGCAGGTAGCTGGGTTGCAGAATATGGTGCTGCTTTCTGCTGACTGGCCAAAGCTTCCAGCAGATACCAGCCAGAACCTTGAAGGCTGAAGACCTTACTGGCCCTTATTGGAAAATAATCTTCAATTATTAGAAAATAATCTTCTGTGGCCCTTACTGGAAAATAATCTTCAATGGATCTAAATGCTTTCCCAGTGAGACAGTTCAAGCTCTCTGTTTGCACTGGCAAGCAAACCAACACCAAAATTACCACAGCCACACCAGCTGCAAGGCATTGGTGATTCATGACCCCTTAATCCAACTTGAGCATGAAGTGTCAGCACAATGGGAAAGATCAGTGTGGGAGATGAAGGAAGAAGCCAAATGGTCTGTCTTTATCCTTTTCAGCCCTGTGATGCAGGGCTCTCCTGGCATGTGTCTCCCTGTGGAGGGTCTCTCTGGCAGAGTTCGGGTTCCTGCTCACTCTCTGCCCATGCCAGGAACTGAGGACTTGGGAACATGAGGGCTTGGGGCTTTGTACAGGCTCTTCTCTGGGGCAAGAATCCCACCCCAGAACCTGTATTCTACACTAAAGGGTTGGTCCATCACTTTTTCCCTTTGCTGTTGACCTCTTGAATATCTCTCAGTTTCTTCCCAGCACTTTAAATTTCATCACCTATATAACAGGGTTCTAAACAAGGATCCTTGCCCTGTTCCCATCCCCTCCTCATGGTTACTCAAAGCTTTCCCAAAAAGCTGCCATATGTATGGACAACCGGTTTTCTTTTCATCCCCATGCTCCTCTCCCTCATTACTCCATCTCCATCTGGATTTTCCTGGCCATGTCTGGGAAGGATTCAGCTCTAGGTGCAGAGTCTGCACTGGGGAAGGGGCCGTGATCCCATTAACCCTCCCACCTCGTTAAACACAGTCATGATGAATTTGTTGAAGACTTGAGTTGATTTGGGGTATTTTTTGCCATCTGTGTCTATACAGAGCCAGTGTGGCACTATGATGGTGACAGTATTCCATAGAATCATAGGATGGCTTGAGTTGGAAGGGACCCGTAAGGATCACTGAGTCCAACTCCCTGAAGTGGGAGTTGTGTGCTCATATGTATGTGTATAAAATGTCTCCCAGCAAGATGCTGATCTCTCTTGGGATGTTGAGGTGCTACTGCAAGATGAAATGATTTGTCCAGCAAAAGGTCACGCTGCATCAGTAAAACTCATCTTTGTAAAGAAGAGGAGCTCTGTCTATCTCTGTTTAAGAGCCAGGCTGCAAGTTGTTGCCAGACGAGCTGTTTGGGTGGTTGGTTTGTGCAATGGAGGATGGGGAAGTGCTGCAAAAGGCTGGAGAGGAGATCCTGCAAGGTGTGGGTTTGCCTCCTGCAGCCTCCCTGCCCGTGCTCTGGGTTCTGCCACTCGCTCGGTGCTTATTCATACCAGGAAGAAACCCAACCCCTTTTTGACCTTAAATGACGTTTTAGGATTTCTTTTATTTGTGGACCTTGGCTTGGCCTTCTGCCGCTATTTGTCTCTCCAAAAAAAGGGATTCTGCTCTTTCAATTTCTGCGTCCAGTTTGGAGGGGTTGTATTACCTATCGGGATCAGTAAATAGCTCATCTGACTTCGTAATACTTAGCATTTAGATAGTGCTTTCCACCATCAGAGCCCTTTGCAAACTCTCAGTAATCCTCCCAGCACCCCTCAAGTTAGGTAAGTATAACTAATCCCAAACAAATAGCTTCAGTGTGGAACTAATGTAGAGAATGCCTAAGAGTAATTTAAGGTTTAAAAGAAAACTAGTGGGTAATCTCGCAACAAAATTAGAAAAAAAGGGCAGAGAAAAAGGAAAAGCCTAAGTTATTGAATGTGAAAGTGAAATCCGTCTTGAACATGTTCTTAATTTGCATTTCAAGTAGACAGGATAGGCTGTAGATAGTACAATTACTTCATGTAGGTCCTGATATTTGGAGGTATGAAATACATCAAAGCTTCAATAATATGTAAAATAATTAAACTTAAAATGCTCTCAAGTTTAGCCTTTCTGTACATGTTAAACTTTATCAGGTTTTTCATACATTTTTTTTTTTTTTTGGTCTTGCAAACAGTGCTGAATGCCATCTTTTCTGTGTGTTTGTATCTAATAACTGTATTTACTTATTAGTTTCTAAATTTCATCTCCCTCCTGCCTTTCATCTCTGGTGACTGGGAACTCAAGGAGATTTGCACACCTTCATTAGTAGCTTTGTTCAAGTGTCTTGTAGTTTGTGTGTCTTGGTTCACTTTTTTCCAAGTCCGTTTGAATAGTTGCATTCAGTCACCAACAGAATTTACTAATCCATGTTCCATTTGGGATGAATTTCTGAAAGGGCTCAAAATCAGATTTCCTTTGGAAGCTGA
This sequence comes from Tyto alba, assembly GCF_018691265.1. NCBI lineage: Eukaryota > Metazoa > Chordata > Aves > Strigiformes > Tytonidae > Tyto > Tyto alba. The sequence continues at coordinate 9,263,131 of NW_024881273.1, forward strand.
GTACCTGATCTTTGTTCTAGATGATGATCTGCCTTCTTGTGCTTCCCGCACCACGTGCTGGAGACCACATCCGAGTGGCTTGTAAGGAGGAAAGCTGCATTTAGAGGCTAACATTTCCAATTCTGATGGCTCATCAAGTCACCTCCCATCTGCTTTCCAGTGTCAGCTGTGGTTGCTGGACCAGACCTAGGGCTCCAGCAGACCAAAGGCTCCTGTGAAAACGCATTCGCTTGTGCAAGCATTTGCCCATCCAGGAAATCTCCTTGCAGAACTGAGTGACTCTGAGTGGGCTGTTTCCTTGTGCGGATCCTCTGAATGGATCTTCACATTTAGAAGATGAGCCCTGTTTAGAGGCATCTCCTTGGTTTTCTTGCACACCTGCATTGCATTGCGTTGCGTAAGATGCTGCATGATAAATTGAAGCTTTACAGAGTGATTTTGCTGCAGATGCTATTGCAGATCGCAAGTATCTATAGGCCATTAAAAGGACTTTTGCAGCATTTTTATTGCTCCTGAGCATTGCCCACTGCTCCAGGTCCCTGCCACAAAACCAGCACTCGCAGCAGTGGTGTGTGCCGAAGCCCTGAGTGTCCCTGCTTGGATTGGAGGGGGTTGGGGTGACCGGGTGTGACAATGCTGATGTGTGACCCTGGAGGAGAGCTGGCAAGGCTGCAGGCAGTGCAGGGCAGGACCAAAGTGTGCTGGGAGGTGCTAGCATGGGAGAGGCCTTAGACCTGTGCAGGGGGCAGGGGGTGTTGGGGAACTGGGAGTCCCAACTGGGGCATCTCAGGAGTGGAGACTAAGAGTGGGACAAACTGGTCCAGGCCAGGCTAAGCTATGTTAGCAGAACAGCAGAGGATGCTCTCCAGGTGCTTTTCTCCCTTACACTCGCTTAAATCCAAAATCCACTGCCTCCTGCCCCAGGTATTTATAAGCAATTACGTATTTGCCTCAGACTTTTCTTCCCTGTCATCCTCAGTGCCGTGTTTTGAAAGGAGAGTAATGAAACATGCCTGAAGAGCACCAAGCATGACCATTTATTGCAGAGATCGGGCTCAGGAGAGGTAGGAGGGAGCCCACCCCTCCCTTGTGCCCCCCACGCTCCCTTCTGCCCGCCGTACCCCTCTCCTGCTAACTTCTCAAGAAGAAAGAATAATAAAGGTTTGGCAGGTCTATTCACACAGCGTAAAATTGAATTAGTGGAGGTATGTGAGGAACATGGTTCAATTTCCATGGGGATGAGGAGATCTTTATCACCATTCCCCCAGGATTATTCCATGCAGCACAAAGCCGCTTTTGGTGCTGGCAGGTGGGCATCCCCCCGTGAGCCTTGTCAGGGTAAAATCAAGGTGATGTCCAAGTTGGGCTGGCCTTGCTGGGCTGGGGCTTAGCCAGGGCAGGGAAGTGAAAGGGGAGAACCGAGCTTAGGGGAAGCTGAGATGAGTGTCTGCAAAGGTGCAGGCTGGAGATCGGGTGAGCAATAGAGCCGGGAACGCCCCTGTTGCTTTCTGCCCCCTCTGCTTTGACAAGGTTCAGCACCTTTTGATGCCCTTTGACAAACCCATGGGGTTTGAGGAGACCCTGAGTGGCTGGGCCAGGAGGGACTGTGGCAGAGGCAGGGGAAGGCAATTGGAGAGGATTGCATCCTAATCCTCAAAATAACAGCACCACTTCCCCTATCCACTGCTGGCGAGCTCCACCTCCCCCTGTGTTCAGTCACAGCTGAGAAAACGTCCAGGACACGACCTGTGGAGGTGTTAGCCCTATTGCAAAGGGATTATCATCTGTCTGCCCCAGAAAGATCCCTGCAGCCCGTCCAAAATCTCATCCAGCCCGGCGTATCCCCGTGAAACCTCAGGGAAGGGCTGAGGCTTCAGCCTGAGCGTGGGTGGCAGCACCACAGGACGGATGTGACGGTGCTAATGACAGGGGAGTGATGGGAAAGCAAATCCCAGCTTTCTGGGCTGACGGGCTCCCCGTTCGCCGCCCTGGACGGCGAAGTGCAAAATGGAAAGGAAAAGCGAGAGGGAAGAGCCCCGTTTGCACACACGCCCCTGCGCAGACAAGCCAAGCTCGGGGGCCAGGCGGCTGGGAGCGAGCGGCCTCGTTGCTTCCTCCCTCTCCACCCTGGAGGGACGGGGCTGGGTGGAGATCTGGCCAAACCTCTTCTCCTCTTGCTCGCCAGTGCAGCTGAGCCGGGGCAGCTGGTATCTAGCACTGGTGCGGTTCTGGCACCTGCAGGAGGGAGAAGCGCTGTGCATCCCTATAATGTGATGAGGGTCAAGGAGAAAGTCCTTGAATGGGATGGGAGAGTGTATGGGATGGGTGTGCTGTGGCTTTAGGGTGTGCAGGGCAGGGTTTAAAGCAGAGTCCCACCATGTCAGGTGGGAATTTTCCTTCTCGTTGCATGGACAGCATGGGAAATGGTAAAGGACAAGGGCTAGGGGCTGCTCGGGGCAGAAGGGCACCCAGAAAGAGGAGAGGGGGGCTGTGCAGCATCTCCCAGGAGAGCAAGCCTGCCAGGGGGTGAGGAGCAGTGGGGTCCCACGTGGGCAGCCGGTGGAGCCGGGAGGCTGGAGGAGCTGCCCAGCCCTTTGGTCCTCCCGCCTCCATCAGCCGGATCTGCCATTTGCCGCGTCTCTTTCCCACCTCAGAGCGATTTGTCTTCTGCTTCCTGCAGGAGGGCAGCGGCCCAGTTCTCATGAGCAGCCCTGCCAGATCTGCTCGCCGAGACCTGCCCATCCCAGGCTGGGAAAACCGGGCCCAAAATACCATGCGATGAGCAGATGTTCCCTTTGGGTTACTGCCCATCCTGAGTATCGCAGGCCAGACTCCATCAGCACTGACCCATGTGCTGCACGCTGACAAGCTTCATTTTTATAATTCGGAAAAGCCTGTTTCCTTTAGGTGTGACCCTTCAACGTCTTAAAAGTTAGATTTCTTATTTTCCAGAGACTTGGACACAATCTCTATGGATGGGACCCTTCTTGATCGAGCCTGGCCCCTTAGGGACTATTTCACACCTCTGTTGTTCCCCAAAATGGCAACCAATGACTCTAAACGCTAATGTTTTACTTTTGTAGAGAGGATCTGCTCCCTTTCCAGCATGTATAGTTGCTGGTAACCATCCGCTACTCCTATACAGCACCCATGTGCAAGGATCATGCAAAACTTGACATCCAAGCATCCTGCAGAATGGGTGGGAGGGCTGCAAGGGGCATTTGGGGAGCTGCTAGGGACCTCACGCTGTGGCAATTCACCCCTCGACCCCCTTCAGCAAGATGGGGTTACAGCAAATCGGGTTGGCACTGCGCGCTTGGGGAAGGGGTGCTGGGGAAAGGCAGAGCAGCATTTCAGCCTGCTCACTGGTTTGCACAGCACTGCGATCTGCATCTGCAGAAACAAAACCCAAAACAAAAGCTGCCTTTGGGTACCGCTGGCTGCTCCCTCTCCCCATCCAGGGCAGCCCCCCCCGCCATATCCCACATCATCGCAGGACCCCTGTTTGATGCCAACACGCTGCGTCAGGTAGTGAAATGAGCTTCAGTTAAAGGGGTTAAAAACAACCTGGTGCATGGGCATGGTGCTGCTGCCCAGAGGCCCCCAGTGCTGAGCCCCTCGATGCTGAGCTGGGCAGGATGGGGAGCACAGGGGCTGTCCGGCCACAGTGCCAGCTCAAGCCCTTGGCATTTCCCCACCACACGCCTTCCCTTGTCCCTGGGAAGCAGAGCCCACAGCCTTTTTGCTTGTTTGGTTTCGTCCTGTAACCAGCCTGTTTATTGTTCTGAAAAGGTTAAATTGGTCAGGGGAAAAAAAAAAAAAAGGATAGATTTTTTTTTTTTTCTTCCCCTTTCTAATGAGAGTCTGGGGACCTTTTCCCTGCTGACGTCAGAGTCATATCCAATAGCCTTTGCAGTGAGGCCTGATTTGCAAAGGACACCCTAGGGAAAAGCAAAAAACTTGGTGAAACCTTTAAAAAGAAAAAGCACCCTTTGAGATGATTTTCTGATTCTTTTATGTCCCAATTTCACCTTCTTATTACTAATCTCGTATTTCTTTTTTTTTTTTCCCCCAGTCGAGGGAAGGCGGGAGGGGAGGGCGTTTGCAGCCCCCCGTGCACGCACACGATCCCCGTCTCTCCCTGCACTTGGCTCTCCCCCCCAGCTGCCATGCAAGGAGAAGCCAAGCCCGAGCAGCTGGGCTGCTCCGTCCTGCCTTGGCCGGGAAGCCGAGGGGGCCCTGTCTGGGTCGCTCAGTGCTCAGGCAGCCCCAGCCCTGCCATTCGCTGTGCGCACCCTGCCTTCTTTGCCTGCCTTTCCCTGCCTTGCCCTGCCTTTCCTTGCCCTGCCCTGCCCTGCCCTGCCTTGCCTTGCCTTGCCTTGCCTTCCCTTGCCTTGCCTTGCCTTGCCTTCCCTTGCCTTCCCTTGTCTTGCCTTGTCTTGCCTTGTCTTGCCTTGTCTTGCCTTGCCTTGCCTTGCCTTCCCTTGCCTTCCCTTGCCTTTCCTTGCCCTGCCCTGCCTTGCCCTACCCTGCCCTGCCTTGCCCTTCCTTCCCTTCCCTTCCCTTCCCTTCCCTTCCCTTCCCTTCCCTTCCCTTCCCTTCCCTTCCCTTCCCTTCCCTTCCCTTCCCTTCCCTTCCCTTCCCTTCCCTTCCCTTCCCTTCCCTTCCCTTCCCTTCCCTTCCCTTCCCTTCCCTTCCCTTCCCTTCCCTTCCCTTCCCTTCCCTTCCCTTCCCTTCCCTTCCCTTCCCTTCCCTTCCCTTCCCTTCCCTTCCCTTCCCTTCCCTTCCCTTCCCTTCCCTTCCCTTCCCTTCCCTTCCCTTCCCTTCCCTTCCCTTCCCTTCCCTTCCCTTCCCTTCCCTTCCCTTCCCTTCCCTTCCCTTCCCTTCCCTTCCCTTCCCTTCCCTTCCCTTCCCTTCCCTTCCCTTCCCTTCCCTCCCCTTCCCTCCCCTTCCCTCCCCTTCCCCTCCCCTTGCAGAGCAGCATCTCCCGTGTCGTGCCCACCCCATTTCCTGCGCCCCCCACCCACCCCCCACAGCCGTGCCCTGTCCCCGCAGCAGCACCGGCGAGGGTGTATGTGGCAGGGACGTCAGTTTAGCTCGCCGAACACCACGCTGGGGAAGGATGCCAGAACATCCTCCCTGGAGACCGAGGTCCGGGGTTTACAGCGAGGCTGCGGGAGATGCCCACGCGCTGGCCGGGCGCTGGGGGGGGGTCAGGGGGGAGCTCTTGGCCGGAGGTGGCGTTTCTGAGATGCTGCTGTGGGCACCGTGGCTCCCCCCGAGCCTCAGCCCGCGGGCAGTTGTGGCCATGGGCAGGAATTTGACTCAATGCTCTAAATTACCACCCCGTCACAAATGGTGACTTGTGATCCCGGGCTGGCCTGAGACACCCTTCCCAGGGCCGAAGGGCTCCTTAGGCACAGCTGAGTCCTTTGACACCCCCTGGACGGAGGTTCTGTTTTAGCAGAATTATTTTACACTTACCATTAAAAGTTCAGCTGCCTCTCCCCTCCCCACCCCTGCTGCCCCCGGGGTAGAGGATCCCAGCTGCCTTGCAGCACCGGAGCTGCTCTTCAGATCTCTGCCCACCATGCCTGCATGGCACCGTGGTCAAGAGTTGGTCTCGGGGTGTTTGTCTCCCCTCCTGCTTGAGCGAGGGAGGCTGGGATGTGTGGGCACACCCCAGTCTCCTGGATATGCTTCTCCAGTGGTTTTCTGGGTGGCTTGTTTGCTGTTTTTGAGGACGTTCAGAGGAAGATGTGTCTCACCCTCCCCATAGCCGGACTCGATGAGGTTTGCCAGGCTCATAGGTTGCTTGTTTGGCGAACGCAGAGCACGGCTGGGTGCAGGGCGATGGCATTCGATTGTGCTCCTGTGTCCTGGAGGAGAAGACCATCTCTTTGTCCCGTGTGCCGAGGTGGCCGTGGTTCGGGGGGGCTGCAGTGCGGGTACAGAGGACGCAGCTGCCCGGGGGTCCCGCCTGTGGGCGGCAGTGGTGCTTCCTCAGAGGACAGGGACAGCAGCGTTTACGAGTCCAACAAAAAACCTGAATTTCAAACGGTACAAACTCAGCAGAAGTTTAGTTCTGGGTCCAAATTTCATGGCCATTCTCTACCCAAGGAGTTGAATCTTTTCCCGGTCTGAATACATCCAAACCTTGAGCAAGCTCAGCTTCTGCTCTGGCTCTTACGCCAAGCTTTGCCGATTCTATCTCTCCCCTTCTTTCTCCTGCTTTGCTCTGGACACATTTCAACACTAAGTAGAAAATCAGGGTCCGACAGCCATGCTTTCCTCATCCTCCCCAAAGCTTTTCCTGCCCGGCAGCAGTCAAACCACTCGGGTTTTGTGTGAACTCCCTTGCTCTGCTCTGGTGTGCAGGGCTCTGGGCACACCGGGCTCTGGGCACACCAGGCTGCAGGACGAGGTGCCCAGGTGTCTGCACAGACACCAGTGCAACGGGACAACTGCACCTCACCGATGAAATTAGCGGGACTTGCGATGAACCTCTCTAATTAGTGTCTTACTGCCTACTAAGCACAGGCTACGACCATGTACTCAACCAGCTGCAAACGTTACTGGTTTGACAAACCTGCTTGTTCCTCTACTGAGTGCTGGCAGTGGGGAAATCCTGCTGGGAAAAGATATCTCCTGGGACAAAAAGCCCCTCCATGCCCTGATATTGGGAGGATCTGCATACAGGACTCTGCATGTTGCTCTCTGGTAGTATGGAGGACTGTCTCTGCTCTGCAGACCAGATACCTCTGCAATAAAGCAGGAATCTGTGAAGGGTGGAAAGAGGCTTCACAGGACACAGAGGACAGGGCTTTATAATGACAAAAAAATCTCAGGATCTTGTGTGTCTATCTTAGGGCAAGATTTCTTTCATCACTCTTTGGAGTGATTGAAATAAGTGACTGGCTGGGGGTAGGCGTGTGATGGTGAAGGACCCAGGAGTGATTTCTGCATTTTTCATGCTGTGTGCCGTCCTGAGGATGCTCCTTTGGGAGGGAGCCACGGCCCAAGAGCGTGACCTGTGGGGAAGGGGCAGGTGGGGAAAGGCAGTGCAGCCCTGCCATGGCTTCGGTGCACGCCGCGCTTTGCCGCGGCAGAGCTCGGCAGCTGGTGGCAGGGCTGGGGACAGCCCCACTTGTACAAGGGAGCCGAGGGCTCTTGTGACACAACCCCTGGCACCAGCCCCCCGGCACTGAGCCACCCTCCGTGACACCCCCAGCCACCGGCAGCGCAGCCTGGACCCGAAAAACTCCAAAAAACCATCCCGGCTGCCGTGGCCGTTAAACAAGAGGCTGGAGGGGCCGAGCGTGGCGGTGTGACACAGGCACGGCGAGGAGGTCGCAGCGATGGCTCGCACCGGGCTGCAGCCCCAGCTGTCCTCATCGCTGAGCTGCTTGCTGGAAACCTGCTGTCCAGCCAAGTTTGTCTCAGAACAGACGCAACACATTGGGAAGGTTGGGAGCACCCTCCAGCTGCCTCTCCTTCTCATTTTCCCTCATCTCCCTTTTTTTAATTCCTACCCCCCGCCCCCCCCCCCCCCCCCCCCCCCCCCAGCCCATCATTGCTTTTTGCTGCTGCTTCTCACTTTAGAGTTACCTTCAGCAAACACTGCTACATCCTACCCGAGCCAGGCAAAGAAGCAGCTCTGGCCCCGTGGCCAAATGTAGGCTTAGAGGCACAGCACAGACACAGCTCCATTAAGCCAGGCTGAGCCTTACGGGAATCGTTCCTGGCCCGGGCTTGAAAAACAAATATAGCACGTTGGTTTGCTTTGGCTGCGCCAGGAGGGTCACACAGGGACATAGGTTTTCTGTTCTGATGGGAGGCAAGGTCCAAAGAGCAGCGTAATAGGCTGGAAAGCCGTGGAAATGATATGTCATTATTTACATGTCAGGGACGGAGCCAGCAGAGGCTGAGGACGGGCTCGTAGGAACGGTCCGGGTTTGTGCTCGTGCTCGTCGCGTGCGGGAGAGACGCAGGGCACGGCGGAGGCTGGCGGGGTCTCAGCCACCTCTCCAACCAGAGCAGGTCCTGCAGAGCAGGGGCGGGCGGGAGCCCAGCCCCGTCCTGCCGAGGGAAGGCAGGGTCCCATCCCTCCGCGCTCGCACCGCTGCTCCGCACCCGCTCGGCCGTCTCAAAGCGCGGCAGCTCCGCGCCGAGTCGAAGCATCCAAAAGCTTGCTGGGTTCTAGCAGGGGTTTGAGCATCACGAGCCTGCCCCGGGCACGGCTCCTGCCTTGGGTCCAGCAAGGGGTAGGTGCGGAGGTGCTGGCAGCGGCCTTTCAGTCCAGGAAACTTTCCGAGCTGCCCCAGGGACGGGATTTATTCTGCCCCTTGCCACACAGCCCGGGCAACAAGACTTTCCTCTCAGTTTTGCTGCATCTAAACGGTTTAAATTGCCAGTTCTTTGGGACAGAAATTATTCATCCGTAAAGCATCCAGCATGTGTTGGTTATTATTTGGATATGTTATTATGAGTCAAATAGGCAGTAATAATTTATGCTGGAGCTGGAGCTGACCTTTGTACACCAGGGAAACCAACCTGAAAAGGGAAAACAGTGACGACATCCACTGTGTTTACTGACATTTTGGCTTTTTTCTGGCACGTTTTCAAACACCAAAAAAAGTCAGTGTAAGTATATTCTCTATAAGTACACATAGATATAGTGTATAAACATGATGTATAAGCCTGAGGTTTAATTCTATATCTGTTGTGTGTGTGTATATATATATTTATATACATATAAAAATGCAGGCATCAGGCTTGCAAAATTAATATCTAAATGATTTTCTGTTTGTGTGCTTTCTGTTTATGACCAAAACATGACTTCCTGTTCTTTCATAACCCTGCATTTAACTGAAAAACAAAAAAGCCATAAATCTAGATTATATATAAAAACTTCTCATATCATCTGAAGCTTACACTAGACTAAGAGGGAAAAAAAAAAAATCCTTAAAGTTAATTTACCATTTTTATTGCTGTGTTTGGGGCGGGAGGGAGGGAGAAATACAGACAAGTACCAAGATTCGGTCTTTGATTTTATTTCTGTTCTTTACACCTCCTCTCAGTAATTTCAGTGCTAGTTGCTAGCCCCGTCCAGGAGGTGGGCATAGACGTGCCTGCGGGCATGCACGCGTGCACACACAATCTCTCTCCTCTCTTTCATGCTCACATCCAACCCAGCCCATGTAGACGGCTCTTCGACTGTTCAGTCATCACCTTATAAATAGCTTTTCCTACACGTACTTGGCCAAGCGCATAATGCAGTGAGTGATACCCAGAGCTCCTCGGATTCTGGTTGCAGGTTTGCCGCTGACCCATTGGGGGAGTTTAAACTGTCGCTTCGCCCTTTAGATCCTAATTCATCCTTTGGTTTGCTCTTTTGGGATTGGAAATTATCCAGGACAGGGATCATGTCTCCATGCCCAGCACAACCAGGTATTAATTAAAACTGGAGAGGTCCTGGATATTCAGTCTGAAGGGAAAAGAGGTGTGTATGCATATATACATGTATATATATACCCAATATGTATGTATTTAATTATGGCCAAAGGGAACAGTTCCCCTTATTTCCCTCCTATAATCATTTGAAATATTCCCCTAAATAAAATCTCCCCTTTACACACCCCTCCTCTCCCAGCCCCCTCATAAAACCCACCTAGGGTTACTTTATAGGCTTTGTTGTGCAAATGTGAAAAGTTTTTTCTCTTCTTGACCTTTTAAAAACTTAATATTTTTAACTACTGGTGACTGTCTTTAAAAAAGTCACTTTGAAAGCTAAAATTGCATTGTTCCATTCCAAAAATGTCATAATGGGGCAGTTTCAACACTACCAAAGGGACTGCCTCACTTGTTTCCCCCAACCCAAAATTTCTTTGACTTGTACGCCTGTTTCTAAGCCTGTTATTTTTAACCAGAAGGACTTTTTTTGCTCAACAACTGCTTTTGACCTATTATTCCTAACCAGTCTTGCTCATAACTGCAGCCTGGTCTCTTGGGAGATCCTGTAGTTCACTGAGGGTGGCCCAAGCCTTTCTCTGCAAGGTGGGGGGGAACCAATTGTAGGCCCCTTTGCATTCCCCACCGAAGCTGCAGAGGTGAGCAGGGGAGGCTCTCGGGCTCGGGCACGTCCCCTGGCCAGGTCCCACCGCCCGCTGCCCCACGCACGTGGAGCTTCGCTGCGCTGGGCTCTGCCAACTCAAGGCAGAGGTGGGGCAAACACCACCGAGAGCTGGTGCCCCCCCGGCACAAACTGGGAGCCCCCCACGCTGTGTCAGACACGAGCACATGTGTGCAGGTACATGCTCGTAGCCTCAATTAATTATTGTATGTTTTTGCAAGCCCTTAGCTTCCCCAGGTCAGCCAAGAACATGTCCTTCTCCTTCTGTACCACAGCTCCCCGTTGGCTTGGCTCACCGGAGGGTTTTCATGTTTGCTCCTGTGGTCTCTCAAGACAAAAGGGCTGGGATTTCTCCAAGCCCAGGATGTTTTCATTTCGTTTTGCTGTCATTTGAATTTGGTTTTGTTTTTTTTTTTTTTTTTGCATCATCCTTGCAAGGTGAGCCGCTCCAGCTGACATGACATGCCTTCGGACCTCTCTTCCTTCCCTCACCCATTCCTCATGTGGAAAACCTGACATCCCTCCCCGGGTGTCTGCAAGCCGCAGGAGCCCCTCTTGGCTGCCCTGAACCCTGTATCATGAACGTGCTCGGAAATAGCTCCAGCAGCACCTTTCTTAAATCATGTGTATTACATGCAGCCTCGATGTTCGTTGGGAGGCCACTGGAATGGCTGGGAGGGATTTACCAGGTCCAAATTCACTTGACAGAAAAACAAAATTCCAGCGTAATTTTAACCAGCTGTGGTGGGAGAGTGAAAGAGAGAGAGAGGCAAGGAGAAGGAAAGCTGGGTGTGGGGGGGAGCGCGGGAGGGGAGGTGGGAGAGGGGCGGTGCTGCGGCCAGGCTGCTTTGAGCAGCGTTTGTGCGGAGAGGAGCCCTGGGAGGCCACCGCATCACGGGCTGGCAACGACGGGCACTCGGAGCCTGCCCTTCCCCGCCGTGGCCGTTGCCTCTTCGCTGCCGTAGGGGACGATGCCGATGGCCAGGAGGCAGCGCTGGGGCCGCTTCGTCCTGCTGAGCCCTCGTGGCATCGCTGGTGTTTGCCCAACTGGGCAGAGGGGTGATGCGCCTTCCCCCGGCGGACAGGGCAAATCCATACTGCCCTCGTATCAGCTCTGGTACCTCAGTGGAGAGTGCGTGCATAATGTCAGAAAGATTGCCTAAGAATTCAGTTGATGTTTAAGCAGAGAAAAAAAAGTTTAAAGACAAAAGAGCTACATGAGTTCAATATCTAGCTTTTATTTTTATATTCTTTGGTATTACAGAGTGAGCGTAACATGTCCCCCAAAGACATATGGCAAACAAATACATTTAGTTTCAGTATGATTTTAATTTTAAATTTAATTTAAATAATGTAAATATATATTTTATTGTGTAGTAATGTATTTTATACGTGTATATGTTGTATGTTTTTTGTAGGTATAATTGGAACAATGCAATCTTAAATCTGAACTACTTTTAAGTCTAACTTTGTGAGAATACATGTTCATGATTTCAAAAGGTAGAGAACTTACAAAAAGAGATTTTTTTCAATAACCTGAAATGTTAAAGGACATTTTTATTACATTTTATTATGTTTCCCATCCCCTGTTTCCATTTTAGAATGCATGTACCAAGTGAGTCAAACATCTGATGAATTTGGGGACTCCTATTTGAACTCTATTGCTACGTAATAATTTTTCCACATACATAAAACATAAGTACAGTGTCAGCTTCTTCAGCAAGCTGCTGATGAATAGCTCATTGAAACTAGGGAGCATACACAAAGCTGTGCCCGTGTCAAGATTTTACAGGATCAGGGCTATGTGTTATGATGCATAAATGTTGGTAAAAATGAGTTCTTGTAGGACATAAATAGAGGAGGACATTCACAGCATTTACAAGAAGACACTGCAGTGTTCGTGCTGGTAGAAGTACCCAACTGAATGCTGTCCTCTGGGGAGGGACAGCCTGCTCAATTGAGAAGGAATTCCTTGGAGATAAACGAACTGAGCATCCTGAGCTTCACAGTGATCATTTCCATGAAAGTATAACAAGTATTTTTATTTTATTTTGTTTTACTTTTAAAAAAGGAGTAGCACAGCATTGTAGCTCTGCGCTGGGTTTTGCGAGGGCTTCTGTGTGCACCAAACTGAATGCAGGCAAGAAATACGGTGTGGTGGGGTTGGGCTGGAGCAGGAGTGCCATGCAGCGAGGGCAGAAGGTTGGAGAAATCTGCTTAATCTCTGGTGCAGAAGAGGCTTTTTGAGGGCAGCTGTTCTAGATGTTCTGCAACACATGAGGGTGGCTGAGAGTCCTTGCTGCTCCTGTCTGCCCCCACAACAGTGGTCTCCTGCTCCCCCGGTGCTGTTAGGGGACATGAGGTCCGAGACAGTTGCATGTGACCATCTGCAAGCGTGGTAGTTGTGGCTGATGTTCTTGGAGCTTCTGAAAACCCCAGAAGACACTGCCTGTCCCATTGATTATGTCCCCATAGTCCCCTTGATGATGTGCCTGCCCTACTTCCTCTCTCAAGTCCTTTCTCCCTAGATGTTACAGCTTTGTGAAGGTAATTGCGTGAGACTGGGTTTTACATCTTCAGGAGATGGACACCCCTTCCTACCCAGGTGCAGCCTGCACATCAGCTCTGTCCAAGCCATAACCCTGACCAGTGGTAGAAACTTGACAAAAGGCACCTGTGTGAAAGAGAAACCCTGCTAGGTGGAAGGCAACCGGTTGGGGTATTGTTAGACAACCTTCAGTGTTGGTATCGCTCCCCATTTGTGTATTTATATGTTGAGTGGTTTTTGAGAGCCTAATTCAAGAGCAGCAAGCATTTAAAGGAGCTGTGTGACTGCTCCAATGTCATCCAGGTAAAAGTGGTACCTCCTCTTCCTGGGAGCCCAAAGGCTGCTCGTTCAGTGTGGCTTGAGATCCCTGGGAAAAACATTTCTGCGTTAAAGAGCCAGCAGTGCCAGGTGGCATTTAGCACACAGCCCAAACGGTGACCTCTGGACCCACTTTCCACAACAGCTCTGCTGACCAGGTAACATCCAGCTGCCTCTTGACTGTCACTTGTTCCCCTGGATCCCAGCACTCTCACTGCTCTTTGCGATGCGCTTTGTCGTTTCTGTAAGATCAAATGGTCAAATCAGGCTTCATACGACTATTTTTTACCTCAGTCAGCATGACTGACTTTGTTTCTATCCGCTCCTTCACAGCTGGGGAAGTCATGAGTGAACTTGGGGGGCCTGGGAGGGCAGCTTGCTCATACACCCGAATATGTTTTACCTACAGCAGCATCTATTTGACTCAATTCGATTTTGTACCCAACAGCAGGGAAACTGAGAAATGGCAGCAAACTAGTTGGGAAATTGATTTCCCATTGATTTCTGAGGTGCCCCTTTTCTCCGGCTGTCCTGGGGATGTTGACATCACCACTTCTGGAGATGCTGCTGACTTAAGTATGATTTAGCGTGAAACGACTGAGCTTAGATGTAACATGTGTCTAAAAGGATCTACCTTCCCCTGGGAGCCCGGAGGTGTTGACTCCCTCTGATCACTCAGTTCTGGGCTCTCACCCATGGATAATTACGTTCTTCCATGGATGATCCTGAAGGCCAAGTTCTGCTGGAGCGGGAGGACTTGCAGGTGGGCAGTGGTCAGCTCTTCACCTCATGCTTCGTACAGCTGTTGCTGCAGCCACTCTTCAGTCTTCTATCTAGGGAGGGTTAGAGACAGGGAAAAGAGAACCTTGACGTAACTGTTCCTCCCTTCCCCATTCGGTAGCAGCAGTGAAATTCATGATCCATTCTTGTTGGCGCTGAGCTACCCTTGGTGGCTTCTCACAGCAGCACTCAGGACTTTGACTTGGTCCAAGGGGTGATATTAAGCAAAACACTTCGTACCTCAGCCCATAGTGATCCCTGGACTTGGAGCTGGGCTGCTATGGTGACAGTCTCTCTTGAGATGCCTAAATCAAATAGACAGGGACACATCATCTCTGGTCTCTCAACTTTTTCCCTGTTGCCCTCCCCCATCCCATCTAGCTGCATGTTCTGTGCGAGATACCTACCACTCCCAGCCGGTAATGACTTCCACATGGGGCTGGACCTTGTGGACAAATCCCCTGTAACAATAGGAAATGTTCCTTGGTCTCTCATTGTGTCTGTCTTTGGGAAGGAGGAGAAGGCGTTGACGACAAGCCGAAGAGCTCTAATATTCCTCCCGGACAGCTGATTAATTCCATCCTCTGCATCCGCTCTGGACCATCCCGCCCCGCCCCGCGCCTTCTGCTTTTTATTGTTCTCTCCACCTGGCTCCCTCTGGCAAGGAAACCGATGGGATTTCGTGCCACGTGGAGCTCCAAATGGAAAACCCTGACAGCGAGAGCCTCTGCTCCCCCCACGGTCCAGGCCCAGTGGCTCTTGCTGGAGGAGGAGAGGCTGCACCTTCCTCGCAGCCAAGACTGAGCGCTGGAACGGGGACGCAGCATTCCTCCCCGGCACGTCTGCTCCCGCCTGGGAGAGACAAGACCCTGCCTTTTCCCACTCCTTCCCCCACCATCGGGATAGCTCTTCTCTTCACAGATAGCTCCAGGCTCGGTCTCCCACTCGGACCTTCTTCCTACACGTGTGGGCACATTCCTGCTTGGGAATGGTCCGGGCCTCTGCAGGGATGTGCCCGCCCTTGCCCTGAAAATTGCCTGCCCGTTGCCTGCTGCAAAGCCCCCCGTGCTCGTTCCTTCCCCTGCTCATGTCAGTTGTTCACCCACACACTGATGAGGGCTCCCACGCCCAGCTGTGGTCACACGTGCACGCAGAGGCACGCCGGTTTGCACGCTCGCTTGCACGCGTCCCCTCGCTCTTTCGCCGCAGTCTGGTTTTGTCTCGAGTCCTTGCCATTCCCTCGCCAGACGCACGCTCCAGCCTCGTTGCTCAGCTGTGATCCATGGAAGAGGGGGGGAAAAGGAGAGACAAGGGCATTTTGATTATGATTATGGAGTTGATTTATTAGAATCATTTTAAAACACAAAGCCATCTGTGTGCCTCTTCCCCATCCAAGATTTATAAAAGACGAAACCATCCATCTGACCCCCAGCTCTCCCTCCCCTCCTCTTCCCCCGCCTCATCCTCGCCTTCCATTCTCCTCTGTGGCTCTCTTGCCAAAACACTTGCCCATACTTAATTCTCCTCCCAGAGAGACAATGCTTTGCATTCTTGTATTGGAAGCCAAAAAAAAGACAATTCTATTCTGTCTCTGCTTTGCAGCTTGGTCTGCTAAGTTGCTTTCCTGAGAGTCTGTGCTTAAAACAAAACAAAAAAAAAAGATAAAGGAAAAGTCAAGTTGGTGCTGAAAGGTGCTGGAACATCATCGCGTGGGGGTAACATTTTCATTCACTCCACATATCAAACAGCCACTGGCAAGCCATCCCCAGGCAGAGCGAGTGGGACTCGAGCCTGTTCCAAAGGGCTCACCTTTAGGGCGGAAAGACACTTTTGGACTCTGTCTCCCATCCTTCCTTTGCTCCCTTTTGAGGGCCTTGGCTCAAGCCCCAGTTTTTGAGGGTTGAGGTGTGCTGACGGATTCTCCGAGCAGGATGAGCCGGTGGCTGAAGTCCAGAGCAGGAGGAGAGCTGAGGTCCGAGTTTCCTGGAATCGCGTTGTGACAAGGAGGAAGAGGCTCAGCCCTCCTCTTCCTCACTGTTCCACTTGATACGGGTCCAGCCTCCCTGGGGTGCTGACATCAGAAGAGCTGCAATTATTTACTCCTCTTGAGGATTTGCCTCTCTCTGCCGTGACCAAGTCTTTTCACCTCTTCATGCCTCCATTTTTTTCCAGATCTGTGGTGCTTTAGGTATTTCTGTGGTCACCAGATAAGCTAAACCAGCATCACCAACTGACAGTTAAGGATTTTGACATTATAATGCTGTCGTCCTTCTCGCAAGGCTGGAAGGTAGGGAGCAGATCTAAAGCTCTGGAGCTCCTGTCTTAGATGAAAGGAGAGCTAGAGGGAGTATTAGCATGCAGTTTCTGTAAACTAGAAGTTCGGGATTACATAATGCATGTTTAGCCTTTTCTTATTTACACATCAGGGAAGCATTTTCCTCAGTTTCAGCAAATTAATTTGTAGCCAATGTCCAGCATTGAAAATCACAGTGATGGTGGGAGAAGGTCATGGGTGATGGTGATCGCAATCCTGAACATCAGTGTTTTGACTTGTGTGTGCTTGGGTACAAACAAAACTTTTCTGGGTTTTGTAACTGTTCTTTTGAACTTCATCTTTCCATATAAATCTTATTTTTATGTTGTTAGTGATTCCCATATGAGATCTGACATTTGTTATTTGATACTGGCAGAGGAGAATGAAACCTATTAGAGAAGGCACATGGGTTCAACAGGATCCTGGGGAATAAGAGCAGAACTTGTGAAAAGACCTGAGGATTTAGTGTCACTGTCATCTGCTCTAGCTCTTGAATCTCTTTACTGACCCCTTTCTGTCCACAAAATTGTCTGTCTTCAGTTTCTCTGGTTCCAGGTGTATATTCATCGAAGTTAATGACTTATCCACTTTGTTGTACACTAAATCACCCAAGTGCTGAGTGTCCTCTAGGACCTCTTCACAATTCCCTTATGTCTGCTTAGAAAAGATAGGTATAACCTCATACATTTCTTTTGGAAAGAAGGAAAAAGAAGTTTTACTTAGAGCACAGAACTGCTGTGGTTTACGTGGAACCTCCTTGCACTGAAGTCCCTCTCACTCCTCTTCAGGAAAGACATCTTGTAGAGGAAAGAGATTACTCAGCTGGCCTAAAATCTATCAGGAATCCTAGGAAAGGGCTGGAAGCGATGGTCTTCCAGGCCTAGAGCCAAATAACCCTGCTTAAACCGGCCATGACGAGGGTCTGACCAGCAGCCTTCCCCAAGCATCCACATCTGCACTGAAATACCCGGCCATGAGAAGGCCTTAAAGGTGACCCTTCAGTTTATGTATCCCAAAATGAGTGAGGGCAGTGAACACCCACATCTCACAGACTCTTCTCCTTGGATGAGAGTGCAAAGATCCCCGATTGCTCCACAAATGCCGACTGAAGAAAGGGAATTTCCAGCCCGTATTCCCAGCACTCTCAGCTTCTCCCTTTTGATTTCTCTTGAACGTGCCGTCCGTCTCCGCTTCCCGTCCAACGCTGCTGTATCATGGTCTAAACAGCTGCCACGTCCCACCCTTCGAGGCAGCTGCGTCTCGGGGCTGCGTGGGGAGCGCGGGGCTCCGCACCCCAACGCTGGTGCCCCTGCCCGGGCGTGATGCTGCCCTACAGCACTGCGGGCCGTGGGGCGCAGATCCGGCGGGAGGGACGGGGCAGGAGCGCGCCAGGCCATTGCCCAATCTTCCTTCACACTTTGCAGTCTAGTGCAGAGATGCCTTTTCTCATTTTTTTTCCTTCCCATTTTTTTTTTTTTCTTTTTTTTGCCTTTTTTTTTTTTTTTCTTTCCATTGGTTGTTTGGATTAAGGGGCCTTAAAGGGGCCAGACATTTTTTGTGTTCTCTCATACCCTATAAATAACCGGCACCTCTCCAGTGCTCCAACTCCACCCTGCAGTTGCAGATTCCACTGTCTAGCTGCCACCACTCCGCATGGCCTTTCACACTCTTCCTTTCTATTTAATATGGAAATATTAGTGAAAAAACTTGCTGTCACCAATTCTCCAAGAGGAGGAGGGAGGGAGGGAGAGAGAGGTGGGAGGCGGGAGGGGAGGACACAACCAGCCAAAAAAAGTATCCGAAGGAATGTTCTTCTCCCTCCCAGGTTTACAGCAGTGCCTTTCCATCCAGAGTCATCTGTTTTGTTTTCCTTCTCCTTCAGCCTGAAAGTGCGGCAGCATTATCATGTAATGTTGCCTAATGTGACCAAAGGCTTCGTCCAGTCGCCTCACGGACTGCGAGCATAGCCCAAATTCCAAGGCAGCAATGCCTGCGGCATCTCATTAAAGCCGAGGACTTGCAGCCCTCTGTGTGTCCCATGAATGGTTGTTTGGGGTTTTGTTTTTTTCCTTTTATTTTTTTCTTCCCTCCCTCTCCCCCCCTCCCCCCCCCCCCCTTTTTTTTTTTTCCCAACTGCATGCCACCACCCCAAGTGCCGGGCAGGGATTTTGTAACTGTGCCGGCATATCTGGGAGGTATGTGTGGAATCTTTCAAGTGCTTGGTCAGTCCTCTGTGGTTTCCTTTGAGCAATTGCCCACCCTGCCAGCTCCCACCATCCCTTCCCAAGCCCCCTGACATGCAACCGGTTGCGCCATTCACGACGGAGTTTCACATGACAGTTGTCTCTCCCAAGTTTCTTTCTGTTCCTTCCTCCTGGCACATTTCCTGTTGCTGGTGAAGGATCAGTGGGTAGTAGCCCTGAAGGCTGAAGCAGTCTTGAAGACCACAGAGCAGGCAGAGATAAAGAACAAGCTCTTGCCTACCAAATGTACCAATCCAATTTAGGGAGTGAGGTGTAAGCCCCAGTCGGTGCTAGATGAAGTTAAGAATTTGAGTGAGGAAAGTGGGACACTCTAGCAGATGAAGGTCTGACTTTTTTCTCTACCCGAGATGTTATTCCATCAGTGTTTTATAATGTCTTGTGATTTTTTTTTTTCTCATCAACCATCTCTGGTTCAGGGAATTCCTGTTATTCCCATTTCGGGAAGGTAGAGTTGAAACACGCCGCCCTGGAAATAAGGATTGCCTTGAGCATCACTAGTTGCCTGGGCTTTCCAGCCCAGCTGGTGCCCACTGGCCTGGGTGATGGGCTCTCAGCCTGTGGGTGCAAGTTCCCGTGTACCCATGTCCATGTGGCTCTGCACAGATGTGCTGGCGGGTTGTGCTGGCTGTGATTTTGGTCAGGGTAGTTGAGACTACATGGATGGAAATGTGAACCTGTGGGATGGCGTCTCACAGTCCTCCTTTCTGAAGCTCAACCTGCATCCACATTTCAGTTGTGCTTCCTTGGTGGTGTGTACAGTAGAAGAGTCTGACTATGAGTCTGGTTGTTTCCATGATGGTGAAGGCCTAGACACATCCTCATTAAACATCATCTGCCTAACCTGCCTGGCCAGACCCCCACAGTGGCCAGTGGAGCTGCACAGGTTTCCTCTATGGGAAATCCCTCTTGTATGTCTTCACAAACATCCTCTGGGTGTGTGGAATCACCTTAAGAAGATACCCGTACCTTTCTGTTGACTAAAAGAAGAACCTAACGAGATGCCTGGTTTGGAGAGGGCTAAAGGGAAGTAAATCCCAGCCAAAGTGATTTACTTGGCAGCCTAAGAGCTGTCCTGCTTTCTACTTGTGCTCTATACCAGCACGTTTACCTGCTGAGCAAATGGCAGTGTGTGGTTATTGTTACCGCATGCAATTTTTAAAATTAATAGAAGAGAAACCCAGTGCACTAAAACAAGCAAAGCAGTGAGGCCTGTTCATGCAGACTAGGTCATAATTTGCCAAGAAGCTTCTATATTGCTTTGTTACTGGATTTTATTGTTTTATTTTATCTGTTTTTCCTTTGTATGAGCTGAATCCCACCCCACAGAAGTCACTGATGTTCCCCGGTGCAATTCCTCAGGAGATGGGTGAATCCCTTTAATTCAGGCCCTTCTCCACACAGTGAGACCTCTCTGTTCACCTGTGGTGGTCTTGCAGAGCCCTCTTCAAGACCCAGAACAGCATCATCTGCAGCCCCTGCACAGACCTCTGCCCTTTCCACATTACTCTTGCATTAGTGCTTAGGGCATGCGTTGCCTCTCCGCTGGGCTGCAGCAGGCACCAGGCAGTTGAGAAGCGTTAATCAATGCTTTTCACTCCCTGAATAAGTAGTGATGAAGCTATGGGCTGCCTTCTGGCTGAAGCACACTCACCCACCCTTCAGAAGGGATGTGTACATGGTATGGTCCAGTGCAGGAGCTGTGAGGGGCTGAAGCATCTCGGGGAACTCAGGAGAAGCCAAACAACCTCTCTGTGGAGTATGTGCAAACCAAGTCCTGCTGGCCTTGCAATGCTGCCAATTTGAATGAAATTTCTAACGACAAAGTTGTGTCGCTAACACAGTGACCACCCTGTCTGCCAAGTGCCAAGTCCCTGCTCTGAACACTGGGACTTCACAACAGAAGTTGTAAGTTGGTTTTTGTTTTTTGAAATTTTTTTTTTTTTTTTTAACATGAGGAAAACTGTATTTTTTCCCGAGCTGCCTTGTTGGAATTGGCTGGACTTGTTTTATCTGAAACTTTCCAAAAAAAATTCAGCCTGAGGCACATACCCAGTGTGGAAAATTTCAACCCAAACAGTTAAAGTTTGGCAGTGTTGTAGGAGCTGAGCGTATGGAAAGTGCTAGGCCACCGTGCCGAGGCCATGCTACCTGCTCTGCCTGGGGGGCTGTTTTCAGGGGTGTCCTCTTCTCAGGTCTGGCCTCACACAGAGATGCAGTGAGGGATAGAAACTTCTATATTGGGTTTTGGGGGTCTGCATGCTAACCATATATAATCACTTGGTGATGGGACCCTGCCCAGTCACCTTCGTAGGTGCTGCAGTGAGATGAGCCGGGGATCTGGATCGCACCGCGCTGGCGTCAGGGCCGGCCCGCGGGCTGGGATGGTCAGTGGGAAGGATGGGGAGAGGAATCCTCTCCGCCTGTAGTCCCTCTTATCAAACTGAAGGTGACACCACCCAGGCTGCTGGCTGGTGGTATTAACCCTTCAGAGCTCGCATCCGAGATGCGTGCTCATATCCCAGTTGCACTGGTACGTGTCTGCTGCGCTGGCAAGAGGCTTCCAGCATGGGCACCACCCAAAAGGGGAGCAGTTGTTTACGTTCCCTCCATGGCATCAGCATCAAACAGAGCCGTGTTTTTGGCCTGGGGCCCAAGCAGGGCCGGCACTGGGGGGCAAGCACTGGGGAGCCCCACTTCTGTGTGAGCTGCTTCCCAAAACCCTGTGGCCTTCCACCTCCGTGAGCCCCAAGATTCCTCTTACTCCACTCATGCTGTTGGGTTCGGAACGGAGTTTGGTTGAGCCTGGGGTTGTTTTTTCTTCTTGTTGTTGTGTTTCTAATGAAGCATGCAACCTTTCTGAGAAAGAGACTAATCATCTAAGAGCCTGTTTGGATTTCTCAGCAAGGCAGCATGCGCCGGGCATTTATTTCCTGCAGATCACCTGTGGTGGGGCAGGATGAGGGGCTCAGCTCTCTCAACACCCCTGTCTCAAAAACCCCAAACATAACCTGGAACCAAGTGCCAAGCCAAGCCTTCAGCTTTTCTTGTCCCTGCCCACTTGCATCCTCGCCCAGATGGACACTGTCCCTGTCACCTCCTGGTGACCACCAGGCACCTGCCAGCCATGTGGGGATGGCCACACGCACATGATAATGTGCTACTGCCAGATGACCTGGGTGATGACTTTTCTTAATTAATCTGGCTTTCCTTCCCACTCATTCTTTTTCATTTCCATCCCCAAAGTGTGGCAGATGCTGTCAGACGTGTTGTGCAGGCAGGGTGACACCAGATCCTTTCTTTTGGGACAATGCTTTACAGACTGGCTGAAATTTTTAGAACGAGTTTTCATTAAAAGTGGCTTTTGAAAATGGGTAAGTAATAATTTGCTAAATCAGGCCCTGAACTGCTCAGTTTAACAAATTCTTACTTTTTTTTTTAAAAAAAAAAAAAAAAATACATGTAAAGGGAAGCTCAGTTTAATGAAAAATGGCCAGGTTGGATCAGGCTTGGATGTTAATTCCAGTTCAGTGTCACCACCATCTTAATTGTCATGGTTTAGTCATGTCCTCATTTACATGTTAATTAAACTGATGTGTCAGTGAGTGTTATAAGTACAAACTTGGGTAGTGTTTGTTTTTTTGCTTTTGCACTGTTGCTTTTGCAACATTTGTTTAGTTTTCATTCAATGCATAAAATATGAAGGGAACAAAAAACTCATGCACATTGTATCATGTAATTAGATGAGTAACCAGATGTTAATTAATATATGAATATCATTTTTATTTCCAATCGTCTGGCTGTGGTTTGAACAAACCTATGTCCCCCAGCTGTTGCTAGACGAGACAGAGTCAGAGCAAAAACAGAGCTAGAGTTCAGCTGCTCTATTCCCAGAGCACAGACTATTACCCCAGCTGAAAGAGGAGATGCTTTTAGGATGTGCTGTCCCCAGACATGACACAGCAGTGTGACATTCTCCTTCTAACCAGTGGAGGGCAACAGGGGACACGCTCACAGCCCTGTACGTCCGACCAGTTTGGTGACCCAGCGTGCTGGGGCTTTGAAGAGCTGCAGAAATGCGTCCAGGTCTTTCCTCCCAGGCACCACAGTCCAGTGGGATTTCTGCTACCAGGCAGTGATTATTTATACACCAGTTATGTGGCCCTTGGAGGAGTCCCTGGAGATTTTCAAAACTCAACTGGATAAAGCCCCGAGTGACCATGGCCTGGCTTTGAAGTTGGCCCCAATTTGAAGCAGTTGGACTGGAGTCTTTCTGTGATACTCTGATGGCAAGGCAGGTAGTGGGCCACCACATTCAGCCTTTTGCTATCAAAGGATTTGGTTCTTCTCTGTTTCAACTGGAAGACCCTTTCTAAGCTGAGTCAAAAATCTCCTTTCCTTTTCTTCAGGTCTCATCCAGCAACAACATGTGGTTGTACTGTGACCAGCCAGTGCATCCAGGTGCTTCTCCTCCTCCTTTGTTTCTATCTGCAGAGGTTCCTGCTGCAAAGGAACTACCTTAATGTCCATCTTTAAGTTAATTTTCATTTTTAAATATTAAAATTAATTCCACTTGTATTACTATAGCCCTCAAGATCTTTTAATTTCTTCTGTCTGATCCTCTGATCTCCTGTGCACTAATAATACATCCTACTTCATCAGTGCTAAAATCATTGCTGTATTTCCAGTGAGAAATAAGATTGATTACAAGCCTGATTATTGAGGAACTCGGCTGGTTATAACTCAGTTCCCATCACTCTTTTCACAGCATACCCCCTTTTCATTTGTCCATTACTTAGTTCCTTACCTGCTATTTAATTCTCTGCTAATTCCCATCTTTTCAAGCTTACCTAATAATTACCCATGTCGTGTCATGGCTGGTGCCTCTTGATACCCAGATAAATTAGACTGTGCCATGCTTCTCGTGTCTAGGGAATGAACTGTCTCATTGAAGAAATACATCAGGTTCATCTCAGACAATTTACTAAACCTGGGGTTGCAGTTTATTCTCCTTGTCTTCATGTCATTAAGGATTCCTTACTTTAAAAGGCAAAAAAAAAAAAAAAAAAAAAAGAGGGCTTTATAATGAGATCATTTTCTCTCTCAAAGCTACACCTGTGCCTTGAATATCAGCAAGGAAGGCCAAGCTATTCAACCACTTTGACCCATCACATCGTCCATAGATGCATTAACTTTCTAAAGGCATCCCATCCTCTGCTAAGTCAAGATGAAAGCCTGTGACTTTCTCTAAATTGCTTGTGAACTCCCTGACACTCTCTTTGTCTCTGTTTTTCCTTCTCTCCTTCCTCCCCACCAGTATCTGGCACGAGGAGAGTAGCAGTGGAATCTCCCACATTGCTGTGGTCTGAGCAGGTTTCCCTTACATTATGTCTAAACAAATATTAATAAGAAAAATGGAATAAGAGCTCATTGACAAATTCGGCAAATATTTGCTTCTGCCTTCCCTTTCCAGCCACCTGGCTCATGGAGGAGAGTTTTGCCCTTTCTCAGACCAGAGCATTCAGGAAATAAACACTCAGTTTATTTTCTTGGAGGAGGAGGAAAATGAAAACAGCATGATGGGGCCTGAAACCCACATCTCACATTTTGTGTGGCTGGAAGCAACTCTAAACTTCTAGCTTGAGCAATGGCTTTTGTCTGTATCTTCAAGTGACAAGTTACCACTAAACTGTCCAGGATGGATTTGAATCATATCACAAGCAGCCTGGTGTGCTTAGGTTGAGAATGGTTTGGGTTGGAAGGGACCTAAAAGACCATCCAGTTCCAACCCCCCTGTCCTGGGCAGGGCCCCCTTCCCCCAGCCCAGGGGGCTCCCAGCCCCGTCCAACCTGGCCTTGAACCCTTCCAGGGGGGGGGCAGCCACAGCTGCTCTGGGCACCCGGGGCCAGCGCCTCACCCCCCGCACAGGGAAGAATTTCTTCCTTACATCTAATCTAAATCTGTCCTCTTTCAAGCTTAAAACCATTGCCCCTCGTCCTATGCCTACACCCCCTTATAAAGAGTCCCTCCCCATCTTCCCTGTAGCCTCCTTTTAGTATTGGAAGGCCACTATAAGATCTCCCCAGAGACTTATTTATTTTATTATATATATATTATATATAATGATGCACATAATTTCACCTAGATGACCCGGAGTGCTTTTCCACACCCTCTGAGGGATTGTGTATAAAAACAGCTCCCAGAAAAAAAGCGACTGATTCTTTAAGACAATCTTAGCACTTGAAAAATTGAAACCTGCAACAATGGGCAGAAGGAATAAAGAGAGAGAAAAGCAGGGATGGTGACAATGCTAGCTCCCCTGGGGATGTGGTTCAGGCAGCCATAGCCGTGGTTGCTAGCAGGGACCTGGAGCATGGTCTGTGGAGACAAACTTGCACCTGGGAGGCGGCTTTTGTGCAAGGCTGCTTGAGGACTTAAAGGATGCAGGAGCACCCTGACTTAAAAGAATTACTTCAAGGGTCAACTCATCTTTGCTTGCTGGGATTTGGCTTACTGACAACTTGAGTGGAGGCTGTGCTGGAGGGTGAGAAGACAAAGTTGAGGAGATTAAGACCAGGCAGTTTTGTTGTTGCAGTGCACGTTTCCACTTGATCCTGGCCTTTTGGCAGGGGTTGTATTTGTTCCTGCTTTTTCTTTGGTTTCTGAATAGAAGAGGGGTTGGGGATGGGGTAAACAAGCAGGGATAGGAAAAACAAGATGATGGGTAGTATGCCAGTGAGTCAGGAAATGAAAATAAGTTAATTGTCACTCTGACTTCTCTGCTGGTTAATTGAATGCCCTCTGGGAGAGGAGAGCTCATTGGGTATACATGGGGTTCAGGACAGTGGATATCATAAATCAAACAAATGCTGCAAAAAGTCTTTTCTGGAGAACCACACAATCCACTGTCTGGGACATTTTCTGGATGTTTCTGTTGTCTTCTTATCTTCCTGCTCAGAGTTGCTGCACCGCAGCAAGCATGATTTAGAGCCAGGCTCTTGGCTGGCACAAATTGCTCCATTCCCACCGGTGTCAGTGGAGCTGCTGCAGCTTGTATCGGCAGAAGCTTTGGCTGTGTCACTGGCACAGTTCTCTCTGTGTCTCTGTTTCTCTTTCCTCTGAGGTCTTGCTTAGGTATAAAAGAAACACTTTGATCACTTACAATTATTCTTTATGGCAGAAGTATCGTACGGTACGAGATGCTCAGTTTAATTTAATAGCAAACTGCTGGGGGAAAAAAGCAGGAAAACCCAAAACACAAAAGCTCAAGAGAAGCCACCTTCCTCAGAGCAATGGTAGAGAGAATTCCTTAGTCAATAGTCATAAAGATCTCCTACCTTCAGGTCACAGCCAAGTTCAAAGCCACTGGCAAGCAGCTCAAAAGGTTTATAAGGTTACCCCTGTGCAGAGTTCGGGAGTGCTGCTGATGAGTTTTTGGCCTGATGTGCACAGCTCTTCACCTTGGGGATACTTGGGAGTACTAGAGCTGCACAGATGCTCATCAGAAATGGTAAGGTAGACTTGCTTGTGGACTGCTGGGGCTTGCTGTTGTTCACAAGTTCTCTGTATGAGATGTCAGTGTTTTTCCTGGGTGTAATTAGCTGATTGCTAACAGTTGGTCAAGAGGACTCCATCTCCGCTGCTCACAGAGGGTTAAAAGGCTGAAGGAGCAGAGGGACCTGAAGCAGAGCCCAGGTCTAACTGGATGAATCAGTCAGCTCTGCCTCTGGGAAGGTAAAGGCAGGAGACTGGTTCTCAAACAGCTGGAGTGGAAGATTGAGGTTCAGGTAACTCTTTGGCATTAGTGGCATCCACAACACATTGCGACTGGCCTCCACGGTCCCCAGCAAAGGTGAAGGGTGCAGTTTCACTGTAGAGGAGGAACTACTTCTCCTGCAGCAAGGGCAAGCCCTCTGCAACGCCCCATCAGGGCTGACCCTACCCCGCAGCTAGCTGGAGGAGTTTGGTGTGAGGGCTGCCTGCCTTCCTCCGGAGCAGCAACTGGTGGTGTTCACACCATAGGCCGTCTTCTGAGGGAGTGCCCACCTTTGGGTTTTCTCTCATCGCTGCCAGCAGAAAGCTGCCTTTCAGACAGACGCATCCTTGCCCGGCACCTGGCCACGGCCTCAAGGTAGCCAAGCTCCCCACGGCTCCTCCAGCCCAGCCTGGGCTGCCTCCCTGCCATGGGGCTTCGCTCCAGGTGCTTGCTAAGCAGAAAGTGGGCAAAAATTGTTCCTGGGATACCAAGTGGTGGTGTTCCTTAGCCCTCCAAGGATGGAGTGGTGGACCCATTAGACTGACTAATTATTTATTACAAAGGAGGTTGCAGGAATCTGGAGCGGAAACTACTCCCTGGGCCAGCTAACTCACACCTAAGCATGCCAGGCTGCTTTCTTAGCAAAGCACATGCCGGAGCAATCAGACCTGCTGCTGGGAGGCTCGTAGGAGTGGGACCAAGGCTATTTTATGCATATGTGTGAGTGTGTGTGTGTGTATATATATATATACGTATAAAAAGTGTGCGTATGTGTGTGTATATTTTACTATGTTAAGCTATAAACTGTATGGGTTAGGTATGAATTAGAACCTTATAAAATGTGTTTACTCATTCTGTGTAACTCAAAGCGGGGATTAAACAGTAGGAAAAACTGACTGGGAGAATTTTCCAAGCAGAAAAAGTTTTACAGCTCTCATTGTGAACTTGAGAGGCAGGATTTTTTTTTTTTTTTTTTTTGTATTTAGGGTTTTTTCAGAGCAAGTGTTTTGTGTTTGAATTTTTATGGCTGTTAAGTAAAAGTGTGGGGGGGTGGCTGAGGAGAAAGGATGAATGGAGAAATGGCAGGAGAGCATTCTGTCAGGCAGAGTTCTCCCCAGGCACCTCAGCCCCATCCTCCTCTCCATCTCTTCTGACAATGTGATTTCTGTGCCAGTGGCATCCAGGAGGGCCTCCCTATGGCATGCCATTCTCCTGAGCAGGCCCTGCTTTTCTCATCTCCTTGAAGGCATCTTTTATGAGTCCCATAATGCTGCTGTGGTTAAAGGGAATGGGTGCAGGAAAGGAGCAATGGAAGCAGAGGCAGAAGGGACGTGAGGCTCCGTTCAGCATCTAAGAAAGGGGAAGAAGAGAGGGAAGAGCAGGGGATGGGGATGGACTGAGGTCTTACAGCCTGTTTGCCCTCCTTCTCATAAAGAAAGGCTGGACAAAGAACCAAGGGAATAACCTCACCACTATCAAGCAAGTCATCCTGGGTCAGCTCCAGTTGAGTGGTGTTTGATAAAGAGCAAGGTGTATGCAACCTGGAACCATTTAATTTCTTATGTCCTTCTCTTCTTGGTTACAGCTTTCTTTCCACACCCTCCTGTTGGTCTCTTCTACCTTCTAATTCTTGCTGCCTTGGTGAATCATCTCCGCTTTCAGGACTGGTGACCTGTGTGCAGTTAGCAGAGCCTGACTCACTCTTCTCCTCTACATGTTATTTCCACAGCCTTGGGAAGGTTGGGGTTTGGTTGATGGGGTTTGTGTTGTTTTTTTTTTGTTTTGTTTTGCTTTTTTTTTTTTTTCCACTTCACTTTATGAACATTTTCCAGGGGACCAGGGGAAGGGAGGGGAGAAGAGAGACCTGAGAGGTTTCATTATTTGGGTAATTTTCCCTACTGCTAAATGTCAACATCCTACGCTTGATGCTTAGGGTAGGGAGGAGCAGGGCTTCTATTTCAGGCTTTGCAAGGGATGGGAGAGACTCACCTTATCTCTCTAACAAGGCCCAAGCAATGTTTGGGTTCTATTTACGGATCTGAAGGAAAGAGGGAAGTGATAACCTTGCCAGACGAGCTCTGAGTTGGCTACCTGGCACTGGCTTCCCTCATCAGCACAGATCATGGAACGACCCTGGCATCCATTTACCACTTGGCTTAATCCTGCTCTGCTCCTTCTGGGAATCTGTCTTTCATCGTCTGAGTGGTAAGATGTTGCACAGTTGCTGGCGATGACATGTCTCCAGCTAACCATCCTAGAGTGATCGGTGATCCTGGGGATGGGAAGCGTGCCCAGATACGTTGCTTTGCCAAGGACATCTAGGAGTCAAACAAGTGTTCCCACCATAGAGAGCCTTTGGTGAGATGGGTTCCCAGGGGACATCATCCATCAGAGATGTCGGTGATACTAACAGCTCCCCTTTCCTGCAGATGTCAGGATCGATTTGTCTTGGTTTCTGGGAAGCATGACTTAAAATTCAGAGCAGAAGGCATTCCTCCATGCCAGCGTCCTGCTGTGCGCTCATGGCAGGTATCCTCAGTGCCTGGAGTTTGCTCACTTGTAAAAAAGGGTTAATAATCTTTCAGAGATGAAAGTCAGCTATTAGTGGTTAGAGATCTGGACTGAGGCTCTGGGCTATAGCCTCAAATTTGCCTTTTTCCTGCTATCTTGAAAAAGTAATTTCCTTTCTTTGCATCCCTGCTCCTTTGGCTGCCACCTCTCCCAACGCCGCAGCCTTCTGCACCGCAGGTGTGTATTGTAACGGAGCTCATGTCTTGGCTGAGGGATGTAAATGCTGCCATGTTGTCAGAGGTATTAATGGCCTTTGTGAAGTGCATTGAAGTCTCTGTGTCAGGCACCTTGTTGATACGTGTTTGTCCTCAAGGAAGCAAAATCGGCTCAGTTTAAGAAATTAGAGATTGTTTTCTGTCCTTGTGAGCAGCAGCACGGTGCAGTAGTGCGGGAGATCCTGTCTCACCTTGTAGTCTTGGTTGAAAAGATGGAGTGAGTGCTGGTATGGTGATGGATGCTGAAGCATACTCCTCATGGCCAAGAGATTCCCAGCACTTTTTCCTCTTCACTGACTTGTGTCTTCTAATGAATCAAAACTGTGAAGAAAAATGTTAACTTCATTATGGAGAAATCGATAAGTGAATGATTCATTAACTGTGTTAAGAAAGCTGTTGTGAATATACTCTAATAACATAGGTAATTCCTTGTTCAAGGACTGATGTCAACTCTTGCATATGTTAGTCCTGATCGAGTGGGTGTTTTCTAGCTTCTGAGTTTGGCCAGATAATTGCTTCTTTCCTCCTGATACCACGTTTGGCTTCTCTTTTGATACCTGCTTGGATAAATGGAGAGTTATGAAAAGAGGCACAGTTAAATGACGTGCTTTCTAGTCTGAATCTGAGGTAACTGAACATATCTACAAAAATATTAGAACTCGTTGTGTTTGGACAAGTTTTAACCCTGGTCCTGAGAGCATGTACATTAGTTTATCTGGCACCCAAGTGTAATGCAACAACTCACATGAATAAAGCTAAACATGTGTAAATATTTGCAAGATATGGGTCAATAATTCTTTGGAAATCATAGCAAACTAACTCTCTATTTTCTTATGCAGTGGTATTCTCCTATTCATCTTAGACAAGTGATCTGAAATGTCTGTAATAATCATTATAGTACAGTTGTTCCAAATAGCTCACAGCCAGGATGCAGAAACTCAGCGAGTGTAAATTGTTATTGTTCCATTGACTTCAAGGGAGCTACAGGAGATTTTATGAACTGAGGATCTGCCCCCACATTCTCAAATGTCCAAAACTCCATGTTAGGGCCAAATAAGAGGTCTGCTTCCATGCAGGTCCTTCCATCAAGACCAATTTTTTAAGTGTTTGTTGGCTAACAGGCTGCAGATCTGGCTGCACTTGTGTATGCTGAACCCTTCCGAATATAGTGGTCCAAGGTCTTGTCACTAATTCATCAGCATCTATGCATATTACTTCTGTTTAGAATAAGTGGGACCAAACAAATAATATTTTCTTCAAACTGGTAGCCTCTACAGGTAGTGGTTTGGTCCACTTTCCAAGCACTGAGCCATGAAGTATAAGAAGGGACCGGGAGCAGGACCAGGCAGCAGTGGCTATAGAGAAGAAATTGGCTGATCTAAGAAGTCCAAAAATTCTACTTTCCTGGTAAAGTGAAGTGGAAAGCAAGGAGAAGTGAAGCACAGACCAGCTGATGACTTTTCATCGGATTTACATTAATTTGATTTGACAAATCACCCAAGATAATTATGTTTTTAGCAATTAATTTCACACTGAGATTCTTTCTAGGAAATGTTCTTTCCCCCTCCTGCTAGTCTGATATTTTCATATGTGTGTAAGTCTTGATCTCTAGTGGGTGCAAGTCAGCCAGTGAGGTTCTGCGGGGTGTTAAACTACTGGAGTATTTGGTCATAAAGAGCTGAAATTAAAGGTAAGAGACTGCTCAGCAGAGCTGGAAATGAAGGATCTGACCCTGCTGTTTGGCAGGTCTCCCCTGCTTTCTTCATAGACCATCACGTACCAGGCAGGTTAGGAAGTTTGTGCACTAGGCAGGTTTGTATGTCAGATGCATTGTAGGTGTGTCACCAGGGCCCTCTTGGCCTGGCCAGAATCACCTTGTCATTGACCTCTCTCTAGCAGGATCCCAGGATTTGTCCTCTGACATACCTCACAGTGAAAGCTGCTCCCCTTCAAGTTTAGTCATCTTAATCCCAGCAGAAGGTGGAACTTCCCAGTGCTCTGGACTTGTGAAGCCCGGGTCCTTGGTGCAATACTTGCATCCAAAATTTGGGAATAATTTTCAGACAGCAGCTCCTTCCCCTAGGAACCGCAAGAGTGCAGTAGCTTTGTACATTTAAGACAAAAGAGATTAAGATACAGCTTTTTCTGCTGTCTCTGAAGTATCTGACACTTCGGTTAATGCTGTAGAAAAGTGGCTCTGGGGCTGTAGCAGGACTGCTGGGATTCCTGGTGAACATAAGGCGCTGTGTACTCCCTGGGTCTGCTACAGATTGCTGACTATGGGCCTTGGGGACCACCAAGTGGTCTGGACCACTGGACGATTGTTTATAAATTTCTAATTAAAAAGAAAGGAAAAATGAAAGGAAGGCAAGAATGAGGGTGGAAACTAGATCTGTGGTGATGAGAGTGAGAACCAGATCTGTGGTGATGGACAGAATCTTCTTCCAGACAAGAAGTATCTGAGGACAAAGCTCATGTCTTTGCTTTGTGTCTGCACAATTCCCAACAATGGGTTCCTACTTTGCCTTGAAATAAGTAACTATTTAACATGCTGTCGAGCCCAAAACAAACTCCAAGGGAATACATAAATTCACTTGGACTCTTCACCATGTTAATGTGAATACGTGGCTTTGAGATTGGAACTGGCTTATGCCTGGATGACTCCAAGCATAGCAGAATCAGCTTGTGTCTGGCTGTGGTTGACCCTTAGCAACCCAGTGAACCTTGAGAAATACTGGAGGGCTCACAGCACAGAATGAAATGCATTAATTCTCACTCTCCTCCAGCAGCATACTGCCTTGGGGGAGATGGAGGAGGTGATGCGTTTTTACATGAGTTGAAGCAGTTTTTCTGAGGTCTTAGATACTGACTGTGAAAGAACTGTGATAAGCAGCCTGTGGAGAGCTCAGGTGAAGGAACAGTGAGTCCTACTGATGACCCTAAAAGAAGAATACACTCATGATTAGCCTTATGCATCATGTTTTTAGAACATTGCAGCTCATCCAATTTAAGACCATTTCCTTCTGTTTGACTGTCTGCTTTGGATAAGAACAGTACAAGACAGCACATCCTTCAGTTCCACGTGGTCACTCCATATGCAGCAAGTTTTAGCCCCGGAGAGCACCAGTGAAGCCATTTGAGGGCCTTTTGTGGCACTGGGATGCAGCTTTTGCTCTTGGCTCAGCTAAAGCATTGCTCCTTAAATTTAGTCATTTACAAATGCAGTCTTCCATCAGCATAGGAACTAGGAAGCCCAGAGGAGAGCTATTCATCATTAGTAATGTGTCTAGTAGCATATAGACATAGGAAGTAAATTCCCCCAAAATCTGTAACTTGGGCAAGGTGAAGTCGTTCAGAAAAGCACTGCAATTTGCACCTTTGTGCAAGTTGGCAAGTGAGGCACAAACCGTTGCCAGAGTTGCACAGAATAGTCACTGGCTTTTCTGTTTCAGCCTAGCCAACCTGTGCCCGGCCAGAGGGATTCCAAATGGATGTGTCTTTGAGAAAAGTCACAACAAAGAAATTAGTTCAGAGGCTGCAGGCTTTTTGGGCGTGGGGCTTAGGCTTCCATCTAACACAAGAGGCTGGCATGCATGGATGCTCCCAGACTGTGGGCAGAAGATTTTTTTTTTTAGTAATAACTAGACCTTTTTATTTCTTTTATAGACTGGCAAGCCATGTAGGGAAGGAGGTTTTGACATCCTTCCACCAGGATCAGTGGGGACAGTTTGCTTTTAATGATCTTCTAGGCAGCGAGACAGACCATCTGCTGATGTAAATCAGAACAGCTCCATCGCCTACAGTTATGTTACACTAATTTAAAGCAGTCCGTCATCTCCAAGACAAATTACCTTTCACTGTTTTACCCCACCAAGCACCAGATCCGAAGCACATTAAACCCAGGTACACCCTCATTGTGGAGGAACCGCCCTGCAAGCCTGCGCTCCCCATCTACCCGTCCAAAAACCCAGTCCAAGCCTTCTGCTCACAGCCCTTCTCTGAACCTCCCCTCCTCTTCTGCAGAGCCCTGGAGGAAGAGGAGGGTGGGACGAGGACCCCCAAAAGGTGACAGACTTGGAGAGCTGAGCGTGCCATTTGTTTCCTCGTTTCAGGAACCAAAATCTGGCAAGAGCAAAGTGGAGGAAGGTCTCTTTTTCCATCTGCTTCACTGGCATTGCTCTGGAGGTCACTGCTGGGGACAGAGGGCCTCGCTGGGCCCCATCTGCCTTCCCCGTGCTCCCTCGTTTATGCCCACTTGGGCCTCTGACATTCTACTCTGTTTTTCTTTCCTTGAAAATGGATCGGGAATTGGGAGCCGCTGCGCAGGAACGCGCCTGTTCCCCATTACAGCTCCACCGGGGCTGTAACACGATCGTGCCTGCTCCATACCCACACAGATATTTATTTATCCATACAGGCTTTCTCCTTGTTTTCATTAAGTTAGGCAGAAAAGGTTAATCTTTCTTCTGCTAAGGCTTCAAAACCAACCAAGCTAAATAAAATATGATTTCTTTCATTTCTTTTTTAAAGGACACTCTCTTTCTTTTATTTCCACCCCCCCACCCCCCCTTTAAGTACCAGAATGAGGTCACAGTCAGAGATGCCACAAGAGTAAATTGAAAACAGGTTGAAAAAAAAGCAAAAGGGAGAAAGACGGAGAGAGAAAACCACAATCAGAAAAAAGTGTCTGGTAACGTTGCAGGGTTGGTTTCATCCAGTCTAGTAAAGAAGCTGTCAAGACACAGACATTGGTGCCTTCCTACTTTCCCCTTTGTGCTCTTTCTAGGAATCTCAAAGGTGAATTGCAGCAAGGATGTCTATCATCTTCAATTCCACTTTGGTTTGCACCGCCTGGGTTTTGTCCGTGCTGCTCTCGGCACAGGGACATGGGCTGAAGGTGTGGGAACATCCATGAGGGTCCCAGAGCTTCTTTTTGCTCCTCTCGCCTCCTGGAGGCTCCTGGCCTCGCTCTCTTGTTTAGTCTGGTTGAGCTCAAGGCGGTGACTCTTGTTGTCCTCGGTGGGATGGTTGATAGGTGATTCATCCTGCCTGCCGTCCGCAGCTGCTGGGCGCTGGCATGGGCCGCGGTGGAAGGACTGAGGCAGACTAAGACCGCTGGATGCTGCGAGCGAGCTGTCTGAGCCTGTTCCCATCCATTTTCGTTCCTCAGTCCCCATTCCTGACCATCTGAGCCTCCTGCCACTAGAAATGTGCTCGCTCGAGAGCAGATTGCCAGCTCAGTCTTGCAGACAGGCAGCTGAGTCGGGGGTGTCCTCCTCCTCCAGACCAGACATGAAGTTGAGTTCCCAGGTGGCTATCCCAGAGCCATCACTGGTGGCTTGACCTGTATGCCTTGGTGTAGCCAGGAGAAGTTTGCAAAGCTTCACAAAACGGGGATAACCCCCCTGCAAGCTCCAAGCATTATTCTCTGTTTTAGGGAAAGCTCTGACTCACCACACCACCAGAATCAGTATAAGAGACATGTTTACAAAACCAAAAAGAGGAGATTTGCCAAACTCCCCGGCAGTGTCTGCAGAAGTGGACAAGGCAGTAGCAAGGGGTTGTGCTGGAGAGAGAGAAGGCAAATGCCACCTGGAGAGAGCTGCATCAACAGACATTAGTGGAACAGAGATTGATTTTCAGAAGCTGCCTGGGGAATTGGATGGTTTGGGGCAGACCAGTCCTGGGAAGGCAGTGGCATGGAAATGAGGGGAAGAGAGTCTTGCAGGGATTTAGTGTACAGTTAGCAGTGTCAGCATCCCATTGCTGAGCACAGTTGCTCTGTTACTTGCAATCAGTGTGCAGCAAGTAGCAACTTTTGCTCTGTGCACAGCACTTATCATAGTAATGTTGAGCTCTGGTCTGGATTTTTCACTACTGAGGAGTGAACACAGGTGAGGCATCCTCACAGGAGCTGGCCATTTGTCCTTGATATCTGTAACAGCTTATTGCTTTATTTAGTGTGACATCAATTATTTATTACTATTAATGAAGGACACAGATGGTTGTCTGGTCAATAAAGTATCTCCTACTCCACAGAGATGATCTACTTAGCTATCATTTACTCTACAGAGAACCTTTGGATTCTTTCTGAAATTTAATAACGGGAGCAAAGATACTACAGCAATCTAGAAGGTTTGTGCTTCAGGGTTGCTTTGGGAGGCTGAAATCCTTCTTTATATTTGCTGGCGGGGTGTGCGAGAACACAAGTCCAGATGGGAAAGAGAAACCCCTTTGCTTTCCATCACAAGCTACTTATCCATATAATCCCTTTTATAAAGTGATCAAACTCCTTCTTAAAAGACAGTTAGGTTATTTGCCCTTCTCAGGAGGAGACCGTTTATTCATATCCAATTTACTTTCTATTGCCATTACTGCCCATTAGCCTAAATATTTCTTTTCCATCTGAGTGCCTGCCCTGTTGATGTATTCACAGTCACGTGTCTCTACTTGGCCTTTTTCTGTCCCTGCTTGTATGGTAAACTTGTGCTTTTTGTTATTTCCCTGTGAAGCCTTCTCTCCTGCTTTCCCTGTGCCTTGTTCATAAGCACAGATGAGCAATACCATGCACTGAGTTCTCACCGTGGCCTTGTGCAGTTAGGTCATAATTCCTCTATTGCTACAACATCCCAAGACCCCCTTGCCTTGGAAAGGCAACGTTAGTGGTCCATCACGCATTACAAAGCCAGAAAATGCACCTGTTGCATTCCACTGACAAGGTCCCAGTCTAAATTTAGGCTACAACTTATTTTCTGGTCCTAGGGAAGGCTTAGGAAATTTCATTTCAGCTGCTCTCAGAGCACTGTGGCCTGAACAAAGAGAGACTTCTCTTGTGTGAGATAAACAAATAAAATTGCCATGTGCTCTGCTTCACCCTGGGGAGAGCACAGAAAAGCAGCTCCCTGTGTTTGCTGCGGATTGACAGCTCTGGGTAGTCGGTTTGTCCCTGGGGCATCCCTTACCCCACCCTGTCTTTGCTCCATGGTCCGTGCAGTCTGGCACCGCCGGCGATCTCACTGCTGCTTATACAGGTGCAGAAAGACTCCCAGCCTTGGGGCTGAGGTTTCAGCACCTTTGCTAGCATCTGTTTTGCTATTTTCATAACAGCCTCTTTGCTTTTGTTTGATTGTAGCGGGGCCAACGTGAGGGAAAAGTTCCCCAGAGGTTCAGCACTGAACACAAAGCACCCTCTTGCTGTAGGGATTTTATTGCAAGGGGTTTGGCTTAACCCAAGTTGACACTGCGTTGGCAGACCCTGAGGACTTCATTTCCTTCTGTGCAGGGGAACAGAAACACACTCCACAACTTAGGCAGGTCTGATCGGACTCCGTGGCAGACCAGACCGCTGTGTGACACAGCCTCCGCTGTGTTTTGAGGCACTGCTCACTGCCAGCCTGCTCCTCTCCCCTCACAGCTACAGAGAAACACCATGAATGATGTTGCAAAGACGAGGACTCTTAAGATAGATATCTCTCTTAAGGAGAGATATCTGTGCAATTTTAATATACATTTTTCAGTGGTTGCACCTGATACTTTCCAACCCATTTCCAGTCTCCTGCAAGTCTGGGTGCACCTTCTGCACTCCCTGTCTCAGCCCTGTGTTTTTCTCTCTCATCCCATCTCTTGTGCTCCCTGGCACTGGTGCCCTGACCGATGTTCCCTGTATCCGTGGACTGCCAGTCCAGATCTCCCCTTGGTCTTGCCCAGCTGCTCATCAGAGCCTCTCTGCCCAGCTAATTTCTTTGCTACCCTGCATCAGCTGCCTCTCAACCCCGAGTGCTCTGGAGGAAGGAGTGAGATCCCACAGCAGGCACCCATGGGATGATCTGTCCCCCCGTGAAGTTTCTTCCTGGTCAGAAGGGGTGTTGTTTCAGATCTGAAGAGGCTTAAAAGCTCTTGCTCTAGTTCAGCAACACAATCTGGTCCTGCTTCTTCGCTACGAGTTTGTGATTCATCCACTTTGTAAGTCATGGCACTGTCTGTTCAGAATGACTTCTGGTGACAGGGATTTCCCCAATCCAGCTCAATGTCATATGAAAAGAGACAGAAATGAAAGTTGGAAATGAGCAATAGGGTTTTGTTTGTTTGTTTAAACTATAAACCCAGAGCTAAGGGGCTTGCTCAAGGCCATTCGGCGCTAGTGACTTCCAAGCAATGATTTTAGCACTGCCAACCCAACCTGCCTGTTGAGTTGACTTGGGGTTTGGTACAGACCCGGGGCTGGGAACTGGGTTAAACTACACAGACTGGTGACAGAGCTGCCTGAAAAAAGTTTGGAAAGAACAAGTCGTGCTGGGAGCATTAAAATGAATAATTAAGGCTTGGATTCCTTTAGGGAGGAAAAGAATTTATTGCAGCTCTTTTCTCTAGCCAAGGGGGACATTTGTTACTGACTTGTATATTTTGAGACAAGACGCAAATGCGGTTTGGGGGGGCTGGGGAGGAGGGGATTTTTCCTTCTACCTGGGTAATCCAGCTGCACAGTGAGACATTCTGGGCTGGTTATACCCCTGGGTTATTTCTTATGGTCTGTACCAAGAACCTAGACTTGTGCTTCATTTCAGTAATCCTCAGTCACTTTTACTTTTAGAAAAATAAAGAAATTGCTGAGAAGGGAATTTTCCTCCTCCCTCTGCTGCGGTGTCTTGACATTTACACATGCACAAGGTACCCAGCACGGCAATCTGGGCCCAGGTTTGCTTATTCCAGCATAACTCTATCAGCGGCAGCAGCCCCTTCTCTGATTCCCATCAGTGGGAATGGGGGCGCAACCAGGGCAGCTGCTCTAATTTTTTTACTGCTTGGTACCTTGGGCTTTCAGTCACACTGATGTAAAATGGGAATTGAATGCAATGAGCTCTAACTGATAGACAGCCTGCCCACTGCAAGGAGACAGGTTGCACGGCAGTGGATAATCAGGCCCAAAAAGCTTAATAAATGAAGCGTTTTCAGTTTCAGCTGGGTCATGATCTAAGTGTTAAATAAGCTTTATAAACCAGAAGACAAAAAAAAAAAAAAAAAAAGTTTTTCAGCATTTTTAATTAGTATTTTTTTTATTTTGAATGCTTGTAAAGGGGCAAGTGTTCTTCAGCATAGCTGAAGGAGCTCCGGTCAGAACTCCAGGAGCTGGTAGAGTGCACATGAAAGGGAATGCAAAGCTACTGATTTTCACTGAATAAAAAAACCCACCACACAAAAAACCCAGCACTTTGAGAAAAATTCCATCCAAGCTCTAAAAATGTCTCCTTTCCTGATAATCTAACATAGCAGAAACACATTTCACTGTGACAGGTGCTTTTGGAAAAAGACCATGCCCCTCTTTAGGAACTGACTGTGCGGCTGGGGCAGGAGATCCCTATTTATTTAGCCAGGATCCCAGCTCTCCCGGGGACCTGGCACCCGTCCTTGGGTGGTGGTCCCACATCTGGTGTTTGCAGTGAGTCCGTGCGTTGCCTGTACGCTCCCTGAGTGCACCCTTCCACTCTCCAGGTGATGACTTAGCACCGGCCCCCGTTTCTGCAGTGGGTCCCTACTACAGCTGTGGCCCAGCTGTGCTTTCTACTTGCTTTGTCTGTAGGCCACATTCTCCATAGAGACTTGGGGCCATTCCTACCCGCCACAGCCAGTTAGAGTTTGTTGATTGCCTGTCCTGTGTAGAGGCGTTCCTGCAGTGGTTTTTAAATGGTCAGCAATAATTTTGCACCTGTATTGATGTGTCGGTCTTGCTCATCTCTTTGCTCTCCAGGAGAATCCTTGAGCTTTGCGGATGATTTGCTTTCTGGCCTTGCAACATCCTGTGTGGCAGCGGGTAGGAGCCATGGAGATGTCCCTGAAACCAGCCTCTATTCAGTCATTTTCAAGTGCCTGGAACCAGATGGTCTCTACAAGTAAGGAGAGGCGTGTGGGGAGGTGCTGGGGGCAAGGAGGGATCTCCAACGCTATTATTTAATTGTTACTGACCTTTTTGGTCAGCACTATGTTACATCAGACACTGGGAAAATTATGAGACTGTTTCTGTTGCTTTGGGTGTTAGGCTCAACTAGTGAAGTGGAAAGCCAGTGTCTGCCAGTACGGTGCAGGAGTGGAGTGGCTACAGTGGGAGTCTGTGGGAGAGCCCACTGGAATAACTCACATTTTCAGTATTCTGGGCCTTCAGGTCCGTGCCTGGTGGGTAGGGTTGTTTCTCACACATGAACTGAGCTAATGTGGTCAGACTGAAGCAAGTTGCCAAATGCCTGGTGGACTGAAATAACCAGATGTCAAAAGTGTGATAGGTGTTGTTTATATAAGTTGCTGTTTGTATTAGTAGATCAGAGAGACACTAAATGCATCTGCCCGCTACCCGTTTACTTCTGCAGGGATGGCTGGACACTCCTGTGCTCAAGTCCTTGCTAACTTGACTCTTCTGAGATATTCTTTGAGCACATGGGATTGGGTTTTCTGTTTGAATCCTGTGGAGTAATTAATGTCCAAAGCAAAGGGATAATTTCAGGATCTGAATATTAACTTCTTCTTTGGTATCATTTGGAGGGGGTCTGGGCTTTTCAACCTGGATCGTTAGCCAGGACATCATCTACCTTGAGGGCGATATCAGGAGTCAGGACAGTAAGAGAGAAAAAAATAAGAGAAAAAAGGCAAGGAGATGGAGGAGAGACAGAGTAAGCAGCAGAGAAACACCCAGGGCTTAATGTCAGAGTGACTGTAATAATTAAAACACATTTTGTAGTGAGTAATGAAACTTTTTATGGGACCACAAAAGCATTTAAAGCAAGAGCTGGCAAATGGTCTGTCAGCGAGAACTTTTTAAGATCTTGATTAATACTTTCCCTTTGCCTCCCCCTCCACTGCCCCCCAGTTAAGTATGTTGACAGCCTCCGAAGGAGGAGAAGCTTTTATTGCACATCTCTTGAGCAGGGCTGTGTCCAGGAGCGGGCTCCAAGTGATACCTCTTGCCATTTAATACATTTAAAGGTTTTCTTGTTAAATATATATAATGCATAAATATAATTATTAATATATCTTGGAACTGGGCTGCTCTGAAAAGGTGCCAGGGAGAGGCTGGAGCAACTGCAGAGCTTGCTAATAACTTGCCGCCCATAAAATCAGCCGGTTGTGAGCTCCCAGCCGTTCGGCTTACGGCTGCCGGGGGCACCCAGTGAGGGAAGAGCTGCTGGGTTGGATGGGGAGGGTGCTGCTGAGGTGAACGCATGGAGCCAGGAGCCAGAAGGTCTGGCTCTTGGGCAGCCTGGGCTGCCAGATCATCTTCCCCATCTGCTGGGCAGGGATAATTGCACTCACCCATTGCTTTAGGGGCTCTGTGATCTAATTCCTGATGTCTGCAAAGGGCTGGGAGAGCCTTGGGTGGAAGGTTTTGTCCAGGGTTTTGTCATCCCTTTGGTCAAAGCCAGGTTTCTGCTTCACAGTCGTGAGGCACATTGCTGTGGAGGGGGTAAGCAGAGTCGGCAATGCCCTGTGTCCTGGGGGAGGCTCTGGGCAGCTCCTGCTCTCTGCGGGTGCCCCCGGGTGAGGGACAATAGCTTTTTGTGGGGAGCCAGCAGACAGCAGTCCCCTGGCATCAAGGAGCTTTGGACCATGTCCTTCTGCGGGGACAGGCCCCGGGGTGACGCACAGTGTTGGCTCTGTCCCACAGCTAATGCTCAGCAGGGCTTGGCACGCCGTTCCCAGGGCGGTGCACGCTTACGCGCAGATGTGTGGACACGTGGGCACGTTGGCACCCGTGGGACATGGACCCACACTCCTGGGCATCAAAAAAAATGTGCCCGCACCCACACTACAGCACACCCTCCTCGTTATCTGCTGCTTCCCCGGCACACCTGCGTGGGCTGGTGCACCTACTGCTCCGCGTGTTTGCATGCCCTGCCGTGGATGCATGCATATCCAGCACACACACGCACACGCGTTTGCTCCAACCTGGGACCTAACCAGCATGTGTTTACTTAGCATCTGTGCGTCCTCAGATACATAAGCTCACACATTAAATATTCCTCTGTTCAGATGTCCATACAGTTGCAACACAGCATGAAGAAAGCCAGAACAGTGAAATGTGAGGCTAACACTCTGTTCTGAGCCCGCACAGACGTAACAACAACAGAAACACGGGCATGGGGTCATTTCTTAAATTGAATTTCTTCTGCTGGTTTCATTTGTTTCTGTGGAAAAATAGCTATCTTGGAAGGCTCTGGCCTGGGTATAATCCTGATTATAGCCACTCGGCAGGGACCTGTGCTTTTCTCTAGGCTGTTAGGTGAGCAGAGAGTCTGCAGCATCAGAGCTCTTCAAAAACAAATGCTTTTGTTTGTTCAGTAGTCTGAGGGTATCACGTAAACCGAGAGAGGGGACTGTGAGATTGTGGAAGTCTCTTTGGCTCTGTAAATGTGTCAGATATCCTGTCCCTTTTCTTCTGTAATACCTAAGGCAATTACACTCTGCTGTTGACCATTCATTTGGAGTATTACCAGCCTGAGATCAAAGCTGGGCTTAAGTATGAAAAACAAACCCAAAAAATGCTCTACAAGCAAACAAATAAACAAAGTCTGATTGATTCCTCTGCTTTTGAGACTTCTGTAATTTCAAAACATAAACTAACAAAAGGAGAACAGATTTCTTTGTCCATTGCAATTGCAGTCTGACGAAAACATGTTGCCTGTCATCCCTCTTCTTCCCCTTGCCTGTAGTACATTGGAGTTGAGATGTCCTGTGAGTCCCTGCACAAAGGGTATTCAGAGGGAAAATAGTTCATGTCAGCAAAGATGCATGAGCTCCACAGGCTCCTGCCGGTCTGTCAGACATGGGTGCCCATGCGTGGGGATCCGTGCTGCAGTCATGTGAATGCACTTGTGTGCACGCACGCAGGGACACTGAGGATGGTCCTTGAAAACTTTCAAGTTTGGTCTAAGCTCTTAAAAAAAAAGTCTTGTATTTCTTGCAAAATGCATCACAGGAGAGGGGATTTTCTCCCTCGAGATCAGCTAGACCAGAGCAGTCTGTTAAGCTTCCTCCCAGTTGGATATGGAAGAGGATGGGGTGAGGAAGGCAGAGGGAGAGATGTCTACGTGTCTGTTATGTGCTCATCTTGCATGGACCAGCCAGCCCAGGCAGCAGTTAACGCCAATCAGACTGATGGTTTGGGAGCCTGGGAGCACCATGCTGTCACAGGCAACTTGTGATGCATCAAGCACCAAACACCAGCCAAGAGAAAGGGCTCTGGCTTGTCTCAGAGGTCAAACTCAGCCTGGAGGACTGAGCTTACATTGCTCATGGCTCTCACATAGCTCAGCGTCCTTTAAAACCCAACCGATCTCTTCACTGTGGAGACAGGAGCTTCCCTCCTGCATCCCACAGCCTCCCTGAGCCTTCAGCCCAGCTCATCCATCTCAGCTTCTCAGCCCATTGTTCCTTGAGTGCCTCAGGATGCCTCTTCGCTGAGCTGTACCTGATCGGCTGCCGGAAAGCAGCTTTGCCAGCCCAGCACGTTCATTTTAGATACTTGGGGAGACACCAAGTGTTCCTCAGCCAAAAAGGGAAATTTTGGAAAGGGAAATGAAAACCCCCTCCAGCTCCTCAATGGAGTTGCAGTGCAAACACACCAACTTCTTCCCTGCACCACAGATACTATAATTATAGATTAGATTAAATCCCAATGTTTCACTTTATTTACATTCCTGACCTAGCCTATTCATTTCCGGTGTTTGTGCCAAGAATCAGCACAAAATTTACTGGAAATAATATGGAAGTCATCAGGATCCCTTCCAGAGCCTTTCCTTGGAGTGTGTTTATGTGCTGAGAAGGAGCCTCAACTTTGCATTCCCTTTGCTGGCTCA
Source organism: Tyto alba (assembly GCF_018691265.1). Taxonomy (NCBI): domain Eukaryota; kingdom Metazoa; phylum Chordata; class Aves; order Strigiformes; family Tytonidae; genus Tyto; species Tyto alba. The sequence continues at coordinate 9,305,867 of NW_024881273.1, forward strand.
GATAGGGTTTCCCCAGGGTGATCCTGAACAAGCCCAGAGGCTCTGGGAGAGCACATTTCAGGGGTGCCGGGAAGGTGGAAACCCCTTCCTAGGGGATGAAGATCGGGCACTGCTATTGGATGGAAGGGGGATTCAGTTAGACCTCAGAATGACAACACAAGGCTCCCACCCACTGCCAAGACCTAGCAAGACCTTTAGGGTCTGGAGGCCATTGCCAGCATGGCCAAGCTTAGCCTCTGTCATCTTATGCTGGCTAACAGTGAACATCGGGGGTTTTTGGCAAGCTTAAGGAGAAAGGCAAAGGTGTTGAGTAGGGGGAACCCATTATAGCATGGAGAGACAGCGATTGCAGTTCAACAAGCTGAATGCGCTAAAGGAGCTGGCCCAGAGCAAGGCTGATTAATGTTGACTGACCTCTGCCTTGTGCATAGCTGGGATAAAAAGTGGAATGGAAAACCCTTGGTGCTCAAGAGTGTGCTAACGCTGGCAACAGTCCGCTGCTCCTTATATGATACTAATTGTTATTGTTGGTCTTCCGTCAGGAAGACACGTGAATGAGCACTGGAGCAATCGGAGACAGATCCCAAATAGCTCAGTGGCATGGGTTAAAACACATCTGTTCAGCCCTTGGCTGAGTCCCCTGTGTGCACAGGAGCTGTGCTGCTTCACTGAATCCACCTCTTCTATTCCGCATGCTCTCCAGCTTCCTGAAGCCGAGTGGTGTATGGCTGTAGTTTCTTCTCAGGCATTCCTGGCTTGCGGAAGTTCAAGCAAGGCAAGTCAGGAGTTGAACAAGTGTTTGCTAAATCCCAGGCCTGTGCTCTAAATGCAGGCTCTTCCTTCCTCAGCAGTTTAGGGTTGCTTTAGAACCAGGCTGCCCAAATGCTGGTTCAGATATGTGGTTGTTTCTGCTGCAGTAAGTCCAGCACTGAGCTGTCTGGGCCCATCTGGGCTGCATGCGGATCGCTGGTGGAGGTGGATTGGCCCCATGAAAGGTGGTCTGTACAGGGAGGTCAGGGGCTCACCAGAAGAAGGAGATAATCTCTCTTTCTGCTGATACTAATGAAGTCCCATGCATGGAGGAAGGTTGGACTCCTGTTGAAGTTTTCAACATTAGGAGGGTACACTGGCCATAGAAAAGACATTCATGCTTTCTTCATGGCCAGTCAAGGTGCTGGAGGCTCTTCTCAACTTCGCCACTTGCTCTACTGAGTGATTTAAGCAGATCACTGTCTCTCATCTTCATCTGTTTGCATGTCCCTTTTATAAGCTCAGGTTTTAGTCTCTCACTCGCTACCTGTGTACAGCCCAGCTGGGTGAATCAGATCAGGGCCTCCAGGTGTTGCTGTAATGTTGGTATACCAACCATTTGCCATCGCGCTTCTAAAAGTTGGGTTTGTGCCTGAATCCTCCCTCTAATCTGTCTCTGCCACCAATATTCAGCCAACTGGGACAGATCTGGAGTCAGGAGGTGCCTTTCCACTGACCTCAGCGGAACCTTCTTCCCTAGTATCTGCCAAGCATATGAGCATCTCCCTCCTTTTTGCTGGAAAGACCAAGATATCCTCCCCAGATTCTCTGCTTCTGCTCATACCTCATGCCACAAACAGAAACAGAACAGCCTTTGTTGCCTCCCACGGCCAGCTCCTCCCCACCCCTCCCTCAGGACGTCCGGATTGAAATAACATTCTTGTTTTTGTCCTAAAAACTCCAGCATCCAAACCCCAAACCTGGCTGGGTCCAGGCCCATTCGCATTGCTCCTCTGGGGGTGGCTGGAGGAAGGCTGGCAGTAGGGGAGTGAGGAGGAGGAGGCACGGGCAGGTCACTGTATAGGGTATTGCAGCTGAGGGAGTGTGCGAATATAAGATTCTTCCTGGAAATGGTAACCGGGTGGAGAGGAGGAGTTTGGCTGCTCCTTCTGTTGGTAAACAAATGGACCTTTGCAATTTCACCTTTTCCCCATCACCAGTCCTGTATCACCAACTCTTTACAGTTACAGACTTGGGAAGTATTCTTACTTCTGAGTGTGTAGAAACCTAATGCCACTAACATAGATCTGTCCAAGTGTTATCTCATTGACTAATGGAGAGTGAGTACAAGAGATGTAATATAAATATCAACGCAGGCGTTGCTGGCTTTGATTTGCCTCTAAGACAGCAAAAGCTACATTGTGCTACTGCGTTGGAGTCATTTGTTTTGTTCGTCAATTCTCCATGGTATAGAGCACATTTTTCCTGATGGCTCTGAAACCAAGGGCCGTGTTCATTTGGTTCTTACAGTGGGGTTTGAGCCCTCTCCTCTTCCAGGACACAAGGAATTCACTACTTGGTGTGGTTGTTTCTCGTAGGGAAGGAATGGGTCAGGAGAAGTGCAAATGTTTTGTTCTTGTAGGCCATGTCCTAGCTAGGGAAACTGAGGCAGGGCAGTGTGATGTGACATGCCTAAAGCTCTTCAGTGGGCTCCAGCTGAGTCAGGGGATGCCCTTGCTCACACTTAACATAAGCCCCACTTCAGGAGAGCACTTAAGAGACTTGTTTTTTGGTCAGGGGTTAAGCCATGTGTCCTGTACAAAAATACAGTCTCCTCTTCCTAATTCCCTCATGCAGGCTGGGACCCACCTATCTGAGAGTTTGCATCGAGGAACCCGAGGCATGCCCTCGAAAATGCTGCTGGCTGGCTTGCCGTCTCACACTCTCCCCTCTCTCTTGTTCTTGTTCTCAGTGTGTTGGTGGTTTTGTTTTTCCCCGCAAAGCCAATCTGGCAGCAAAATGCCTTTTTTTTTTGCACAGTGCTAGAGACAGCGGGCGATGCCACTTTGCCAGCTGGAGTTTCCCCTCTGTTACCAGAGCGCAGACGAAGCTCCTGCCTTGCGGGGGGCAGCACCCGGGCTTTGACACCAAGAGGCACTGTTACATCACGTCTGCAGCTCCGGGTCCTGCTTGCAGTCTTGCCGGGGTGCACACAGCCCAAAACAAGCTCTGCCCATGCTGATCCTGGAATTTAAATTATGGGCAAGCATGGTGCAGCGGGATCCGTGCCTGCTGCGTGTGAGCCAGCCCAAGGCAGACACAGCACAGCCACGGTCTTTCTGGCAGCCCCGTGGCTTTACACTTGCTCTGTCAAGCCAAGAGCAGAGCAAGGGGATATCAGAAGGGGTGTAAGCCTGGGCTGGCAGGGCTGGTCTGCAGCAGGATTGGAGCTGCTGCCTTACATAGTATGGTGCTGGTGATGTTTTCCTGCTCAGCTCTCTGTTAGGGTGATTGTCCCTTCACCATGAGTTGTTTTGAGGCTGGATAGCTCTTGTACACCCTGGGCAGATTTTGTCTCTGCAAAATGATGGTCGGGTTTGCCACATGTGGGTTCATATGTCACTAGCCAGCACTTTGCTGCTTGGGCAGGAAGTTTCTGCCTCCTCCTCTGACTGCTTCCTTGCGCCCAGTAGCAGCTCAACCTGGTATTTGCAGACAACTTAAGTTTTTAATAGACTAATTCTAGCCTTAAGGAATGGCCAAAACCAGCTCAGCTGTATCCATAAATACATCCCAGGCAGGAGGTGACAAGCTGCTCTGGTGCCCAGGTGTTCAGATACTACTGCATCCACAGGTCTTGTCTGAACGTAGAGCCATACCCACAGCCCATGGGGTAAGTCAGCTCAGGCAGACTCTGGATGGGACCCCAGATCTCAAAAGCTGGAGATATTTGGCCCAAAAGATGATGCTTATCCAAATAAAAAGGTAAGTCACAAGCTAATCTTACCTGCCCATCTTTTCCTTCACACTCTAGAGGCAAAGTTTGGATGCCATTACCTACAAAATGTGTCCCAGGTCAGACTAGTAATGTGCATATATCTCATATATGGCCTGCAAGTCCATAAAACTAGTCAAACTTTTTTTTTGTTTCATTGTTTCACCTGCAGCATATACCCCATCCTTTTCTTGTAACAACAGCACAGTGTCCCTCACCATCCTTTTCTCCCAGAGACCTCTTTGTTATCTTCATTTTCCTTTTGTTTTTTTGGGGGGGTGAATTTAAAAAAAAAATAAAATGTCTTGCAGTCTTTGACTTGCACAGAACACTACATCTGTAAGCACCCACCTCCTGGTCATGCCACACTGGAGTTTATCAGCATACAGCAACCCCTCCAGTTCTGCCACCCTTCTCCCCCTCAAGGTCATGGGACAAAACTGTTTTCCAGGAGATCTTGAGTGACCTTTAACTTATTCCTTGGGTTTGGGGATTGTTTTCCCCCTGAAAAAGAAGTTTGCTTGTATTTTACTGGTTTGAGGATATTGAGTGTGTCTGGGCTTGTCCATGCTGGTCCCGTCTTCACCTGTGGGATCTGGCCCAGACCCCATTGCAGTTGATGGGAGCTGTTATTCCCCTAAACCTCAGGCACCCTTGGGTTCTGGTGATGGAGCAGGAGTGTGGTGGGGCACGGCCTGCAATTGCTCCGCTGCAACTGCTGCTGCTTATTTGCTTACAAGCAAACTTGTCAGGAATACCCACCTTTTGGGATCTTTCCCAGTTGTACATGCTGAGCCTGGAAATCCCTCAACTTCACAGGTTCACAGCCCTCATTCCCTATCTTGAGTTATGTTACTGCTTAGATGGCCAAGTCCCTGCTGCAGAACCTGTGTTTGCAGAAGTAGCCAGTGAATTCAGACATGTTCATTTTGGGAGTAACATCTTCAAGGCTTCACTGGCAGACCTACAGCTCCCATTGGCTTCAGCTGAATTTGCACCAGTGTAGGTCAGTGTAAAATGGAGACACTTGAGGTTAGCAAGTACCCTCAAAGTAGCTGCTTCCTCCTGAGTTTTCCCACCTGTAAAACAGATGTGTTAAAATTGAGCTACACCCTTTGCTAGGTTTGTTATACAGTGAGGAGAACAGCATAATAAAATGGGAGAGAAAGCTGAGAAGTAGCTGCTTGGTTGCAGAGGTGGCATCTACATGGTGAGGTGGGACCTGCCATGGGTAGTGCTCCCTTCTGGAGCAATGGCCCACTTGGCTTCTTCTTGGTCTCCCCAGTCTGATGCCACCTCGTACTGGCAAGGATATTTGCCTTGAGTACCTTTAGAGTGATTGCTCCCAGCACGCATGCTCTCATTGCTCCTGGGCACCTCACACACACACTCACTTCCCTCGTCAGGAATTAGATAAATTTGATTATACAGCAATATGGTTTCTGTTATGAAAAGGGGAAAGAAAATACCCTGGCTTTCACTGAAAACCCTTGGAGCCAAAGCTTATGTCATAATTTAAATGTTTCTAAAACAAGAAGTAGGATCTGAGGGTTGCTTTTTGTTCAGGGGGTGATGGATGGAAGGGGCAGTGGGGCAGGGTCCTGTCTTCACTAGATGAGCTGATGGAGCTGGGTGTGGAGACGTGCTGCCCTGGCAGGAAGGGGTGCGAAGGGAGCCCCAATTCAGGGAGCTCGGTGCCGGGTCACTGGGAGATGTTTGCCCAAATGCCTGGGGCCCCTGGCTGGGCAGCCGGGCAGCTCAGTGAGATGGGCTTGGGTGCTTACCTTGCCTCAGCTCTGGGCTGTCACACCCCTGAATCAGGGTCTGTCGCTTTTTTCCCATCATTTCTCCTCTTGATTTGTGCTGGTGAAGCTGCAGGGCAGCGCATGGCAGCAGCAATCTCAACTATGTCTGGAGCATGCCAGCCCCTGGCATCGTTTTCTCCTTCCTTCTGAGCATCTCCCACCACCCTGCAGTTATGGAAATAGCTCATTGCACAACCCCAGACAGAAGGGCCCGCCACTGGGCTGGGATACTTTCATATTTTCTTCCTATCTGGTTTGCACCATTGCAACATCTCAGTCTTCCAGCCTTTCTGTGACAGGATGTGGGGCGAGAACATACCCTCCACACGCGATGCTCTACACACGCCAGTGCCAGTTACTCTCATGGGGTGGGGGATGCTGGGGTGTTCTGCACCCCAAGCTGCTGGGGGAGCCTTTCAGAAGAAGCACCCCAACCCAAAATGCTGCCTCAGTGCCCCCACCATGTCACCGCTGATGTAAGGCAAAGGATTTCAAGCTATTACCGGTTGCCAGAAGCTGTGTTCTTGGCCCTACACTGCACCTCTCTTCTTGCAGAGCATTTGTCCTGCATGGGCAAGCATGTCCCTGGTGTGGGCAGCCTATTCTCCAGTGGAAGCTGCTGTCTTAATAACAGCATCTTCTTGCTTAATTGTGAGCTTAGTTGTCCCAGAACAAGTCTGGGATAATGCCCAAGAGTTACATCAATGCAGCTCTCCCTGCTTCATGCCCATAAAGTAGACCAAGATGGAAACAAGGACTCTGCCTCACCCCCACTCTCTGTCTTGCCTGCCCAGCTGGCCTCATCCCCATCAAGGCAGTATGTCGGGGACTGGTGGGGACCTGAAGCTGCCCAGGGTAATCCTATAAATCCAAACTTTGTGGCACTGCCACGGGCTGTGATGTATTTACCCGAGTGACAGGCTGCCTCTGGGGAGCATCAGCACTAGCAGTGTCACCCTTTCCATCCTCTCTGCCTCTTGTGTTTCTCCCCTCTGGGTTTGGGGGATTTGTTAGGTTTGTGTACATGTTGTGGTGCTGCATCCCTGTGGGTTCTGCCCCTTTTCCATCACCTGACCTGAGTGTGTGGCGATGGATGCACGAGGACTGGTGTGCATTTCTGTCCCTACTGTTTATGGGTTTGGATCCGGGGGGCTGGCACACCTCACTGGGGGTCTTTCCCATACCAGCAGCAGGAGCAGGTACCTTAGTACTGCGTAACAGCCCCATAAACCCACCATCCCATAACCCTTATCCCATAGCCTGCCTGAGGTAAAACCATGGCCAGATCCTGCTCTGAATGACCCCTGGGTGTGCCGGTGTATTTCAAGGTGTTTGATGAGGCGGCCTGTGGCTGTGCACGCGCGGAGCGGCGTGCGATCCGGTGGCCGGCTCGCCCCCACGCTCTGGCAGGTGAAGCAAACCCCTCACGCAGGGCTTTCCACGACGATGTTGCAACCAAGAGTGCAGCAGAGAACGGAGTATCCTAAATACTGCTGAAGCCCAAGCAGTGCTGCCCCTCGTGTTCCCGCAGCAGCGTACCCCGGACCATCCTCCCCAGGCGACAGCTCGCAGTGACAACCTCCTTCACTGCCTCTCCACACCCGCCTGCTCGCTGCTCCGGCAGAACTGTCCTGGCACAGCCCACCCCACGGTGTGAAGCCCACCTGCCTCACCCCACACAGCCCCCCAGCCCTTCCAGGCCACCTCCAGCTTTCGGTTTTGTCCCTGGCTTGTACCTGCTGCCCTGACGCACGCCGAATTGTTTTCCAAGTGGAAACATGAGTTCAAGTATTAACTCCACAAGGGCCTTTCTGTGCAATGCACCGGGATTAAATATTTATGTTGGCAAAAAGCATGTAATAGGCAGCTCAAGATCAGAGATAATGAAATTGAGGTGTGTGGAGAAAGGCGGGGGGAGGCAGGGGGCTTGCAGGAGCAGAAGGGAGAGGGACCCAAGTGGGTTGTAGTATGTATGCACGGGCGATTGCTTTTGGTTTTATTAATACCCCACCTGTTTGCGGGGGGACCCCAGCCCCATCGCTGGGAGCTCTGCAGTGCACGAGGGAGTGCAGAGATCAGCCATCGCCGTTCCCTGCGTGCGCACCAGCGTCAGGCAGGAGAAATTGTCATCCAGGTGACCTTAACTTAGAGCAACCTGAAGCGAGGGGCAGGGACTGTCCTGCAGAAGATGGCTGGGCAGGGGGTAGCAAGAGATGAGACCCTCTCTGTGTCATCTGCAAACGATGTACGATCCTAAATCATTAATAGCAGTGATACGGGATCCCTTGCTCCTCCAGACCGCTGCAGTCAAGGTTATTTACTGGTGACTGTATCCGATCGGGCAGCAATGTGGTTTGGATTATACGGAGGGTTCCCGATCGGGTCAGGAGGATGCTCATCACAGCGACCGCAGCACGCCAAGCGGGGAAGGCCCATGCAAGGCTCCACGGAGGGTGTTAACGAAGAGCCCCACAAGGATGGGGCAGCAGGGGAGCGCGAGGGGAGCGGGCAGAGGCGAGGTGCGTGGCGGGGAGGGTGCTGGGCGATGCGGGAGGGAGGACCCGCTCCTCCGCTGCCGGAGGAGAACAGGGAGCGCATGCAACGGCAAAGGGCGCTGCTCTTTCTCAATTCATTATGAGACAACAACATCTCTCTCTTTCCACCCAACAACAAATATCGTGGAAGGCGGTGCGGGGGGGGGGGGGTGTGCGCCGTGCTGTGGGACCGCGGCCAGTCGCGGAGCCTCCGGGGAGGTATGAAACGAGGCATGAATGGAGAGTTAGGAGAGAATGGAAACTCTCCACTAGCTCCCAGGCTGGCTCTCTTGCGGGGGGTCCCTCGCTCACGATGACAGCACTGCCTCTCATAAACACGCATTTCCTCATCCCCGTTTGTTTCTCTCTCTTGTGCAATCTCTTGTACCAGACGGGAATGGGAGTGAGTCCCAATGGTACGTGAATGTGTTACAAAAAACCTTCCCACCCTGCCACCAACGAAGTACTGAGAAATAACAACAGGGTTTAAAAGAAAGACAAAAAAAAAAAAAAAAAAAAAAAAGAAAGAAAGATGGGGGAGCTGGATGGATTTGCTACTGGCCATGAGTTATTATTCTGTGTGTAAGCTCGAGGGCATGGCTACGCTGATAGTTTGCAGCATCAACCAGCACTTGGAAGCCCCCACTGCACTCGGTGCTGTGCGTCCCTCTGGGAAAAGGAAGTTCCTTCCCCAGATTACTTTTCTGGGTGAAAAACATGAGACAAAAATAGGGGCAAAGTACTTTAGCTGAGATCACATAGCGCTCAAAACCAAGAGGTAGTCCCAGCTCCAGCCGGCCTGCCCAACAGCATCTTCTGTGCAGGGTTGTTTCTCCTGGGGGGCGTGAGGAGTGCGGGTGCGCCCCGCTGCAGCGGCCAGGCTGCCCCTTCTTCAACAACGCTGCGGGGATAGAGCACAGCCTGGGTGAGGCGTAGGAGCAAGGGCAAGTCCCACCATCGGACACAGAAAGTCTCCTGGACCAGCAGTAGAGGGAAGAAGGTCTCCAGGACCTGGGCTGGTGGAGCAGGGATGAAGAATCTGTGTGTAAGCTCTAGTTGCAGAGGAGGGAAAACCACTGGGAGTTGCAATCCTTCCATGCGGAGGGAAAAGCAAAGGAAGAAACCTGCAGGGAGCGATGGCTCCGGAGCAGCGTCTGCGGGAGAGCGGGGCTGGCTCCACACCTCCGGCTGCTCACAAGCACGGGCACCACAATGCCGAGATGCTCTCCCAAAATGCAGGGCAGCGGGTCCCCGGTCCCAGCAGAGGCCTGCTGGGGGTGGCAGGGCTCTCGCTCCGGGCTGCTTGGCTGTATAGCCATCATTTCAATAAAGAAATGATTAAAAGGGGGGCGGGGGGCTGAAAAACCCAAAACATCTGGTTTACTTCAAATCAGGGAAGATTCCTTTGCTTGCAAGGAATGTGTAAATCACGCCGGGCTGGGAGATGTACATAACCCTGCCTGAAAGCTCCTCTGCACTTCAAACGAATTCTAACGTGCTTACTGGGATTTTGTTTTTATTATTTGTTTCAGGCCCCCCCGCCTTGTCCTACCCTCCACCCTTCCCTGTCTGCCTGCCGGAGCTGTGAGAATCTCCCGCCCGCTGCCAGCCCCTCGCCCCGTTCCCCCTCAATTTGGGGGCCTCGAGGCACGGGGGGAGCAGCCAGGGGCGACCACGGACCTGGCTGGCACACAGCACCCCGGCCTTGCCACCCTCCTCCCCCCACGCCGTCCCCGTGCCGAGGTTGCGGGGCCGTTGCAGGGACCCGTTGGCTTCCTTGGCACTCCTGCAGCCCGGCGCAGGGTGCGGATGCCTCTCGCTCGGGGGCTGGCACATTTGGATCCTGCCTGGGATGCTGCAAGCGCGGCGAGCGGAGACATCCCAACTCCTCCAAGCCGTTCCCTTGTGTGCCGTTATTATTGTCGTGCTTTGTTTTGCTTTCTTTCATGTGGAGGGTGAAGCTAGAGCTGGCCAACGGTGCTGGGGAGAAACCCAACAGAGAGAGAGAGAGGGAGAGAGAGAGAGAGAGAGAGAGAGAGAGAGAGATAAATAGATGATAGATAGATAGATAGATAGATAGATAGATAGATAGATAGATAGATAGATAGATAGATAGATAGATAGATAGATAGATAGATAGATAGATAGACAGAGAGACAGACAGACAGCCTCTGCTTGTAGAGGGACATGTCCACCTCTCCATGCCGACATACTAAGGTGACTTGCCCTGTGCCAGAGGGACCACCCTTGGGGCCAAGGACAGGCTTTGCTCCCTGCAGTCGATGCAGCCCTTCGCCTTTCTTCTGAGGCTGTCGAGCAGGAGGCCCTATTGTGGTGGCTTATATAAGAACAGTCAGCCATCAACTCGCTTGACGTGGACCACCCACTACTCCTCAGATGACACTGTCTTTTGAAGTCGCTACCAGCCTGGGCTGGATTTCAACCAGCAGCCCAGATGGAAGCCAAGCCCGCAGGAGGATGAGAACAAGCCCTACTAAGGGGATCTCCAGGGGTAACAAACTGTGGAGTGTCTGGTTCTTGTTTAGAGTGACTGTGAGGTTGGGAGGGGCAAACATTTCTCAATTTGCCAAGGGTCACAACCTTCCTCTCCCCCCATCTCCCCAGGGCCAGCGATGGCCAAGCTTTGCAGAGCATTGGTAGGTTGAACGGCTGGTATGGTTAGCTGTGAACATTTCCATTGTGGAGCTCACTGCAGGGGTCCAGGGCCTCGCTTGTCTCTCCTTTCTCCCTGGCACAACTGGAGGAAGAGTTTGATTTATTCCCTCTCTCCTTCTGAGCAGCCTTCTTGTCTCCTGCAGCCGCAGCCTCCCCGAGCCCTGCTGTCTCTTCATGGAGGAGGACAGCAGCTGACCCAGGAGTAGCCCAGGGAAGGTACTAGAGTGACGTGTCTCTCTTGGGAGACCGACCCCATGCACAGAAGTAATGCTTTCGATAAAGTGGGAATCCACCCACCCATAGATCCGTGTGAAGAAGACAAGTGAAACCTCAGAGTAATGACTTATCCCTAAACACGTCACCTTCACAGGGCTGGGGCTGGAGGCTTCAGGGTGTCTGTGGCTGAGGGAAGAGGGGCAGGGTTGTCCCAGACCTAAGGGGAGAGGAGAAAATATTGCAATGGGAGGGAGAGAGGGTGCAGGTGCTGCCTGGGGGTCCCCCATCCCCGGGAGCAGAGGGGACATTGATGGGGGGGTTGTGAAGAGCTGGAGGGATCGATGGGCATTGCGGTGCCTGTTTGGAGGCTGCAGCAGGACCTGAGGGACATGTGGGATGCAGAGCCTGGGGACATCCCTCCTTGGCTGCGCTGTGCCCAGGACATCTCTATCCATCACCAGCTCTCGCTGACGCTCTGCAGCCAGAGCAGGATGAGCCCCTGTGGTTTGCAGCCTCGGGCGTTAATCTGAGCCGTGGAGTCGGGGGAGTTGTTCCAGCAGCATGGGGAGTCGGAGACAACTTGTTTGCCCTTTGTCCAAAGGCTTTGTTTGGGATCTCCTGGTGAGTCCCAGCAGAACAGGGACTTTGGCGCTCGACGGACTGACATGAGCTGCTTTTGCTTCACTGGAGACAAAAGCAACAGCCCATAGTGGCTCAGCACCACCTCCTTCTGGTTCTTCACTCCACCAAATGATGTTAGAATTCACATCCTGGGTGACCTGGGACCTTCTCTGGCCTTTCCAGGCAGAGAGGGGGGAACACCTTGCCCTAAGCCCTGACAGAGACAGTGGGGATTGTGAAGAGCTGGGCCAGTTCTTGCTGCGTTGCCTTTATAAGCACATTCTGCGAATGTTCATCCTCACAGCCAGCAGAACGAAAGCAAGCACATGACTGCCAAGAAATATGGACCTCAAACACCCTCTACCAATCCTTCCCAAAGCTGGTAATTCCGTAGTGATCCTGCTTTTTCTGCCATTGTCCTGTCCTCAGAGTCCAGGGACCATCCCAGTGGGACATCCTGAAGGGTCTACTGGGCATCTTCAGGCTAATAAAGACTTGTTATCTCAAGGCAGGGCAAATTTTTTGGGTGTGCTGTCCTGCTGCCACGCCAAGGAGCTGTTCTCTCATCCACATCTCATCTCTATCAGACGCTTTGTGTAAGGATGAGGGTTGAGGGAGTGATTACCTGCTCGTTGCCAGTGGTTGCAAGGAGCAGGCGTGACAAAGGGGGAAATCTGTAAGACAGCAGAAAGGTCAAGGGGGGAGAGGGGTCACTGATGGTGATCTCAGCCCTGGGATGGTGAAGCCCCTGGGGATGTAGCGGCCAGGAGGGCTGCACTGACCGTGAAACTGGGGCCCTGCTGAAACAGGCTGGCATCTTTCCCTCGGCTGCAGTGAAACACGCTTTCGCCCAAGGCACTCTTGGCACTGCCTCCTGCAAGGTGTCCCGCTGGCAAAGGGGCTCCTTGTGGGATCTTGGCCCTCTAACACAGGTATCATTCAGGAGCAGGGCTCCAGGGAACAGAAGGTGGCCTGTGTATCAAGGCCTTCTTTCACAGCCATGGCAGTACTGGGAATCGCTGCTCTGGTGGGGTTTATTGACAGGGTTTAGAGGGAAATCTCGGGAAATTGAGATGTTGCAGCTGGGGCTGGGAAGGTGAATGTCCTACTGGGGATTTCATTAGCAGAGAGGCAGTGGATCCAGGCAGTAGTAGGAAATGATCAGGAGTTTTAATTAATTTCTTTCTTTCCCTTTCATCCTTTTTTTGGATCTGATTCGACAGGGATCTGAAACAAAAAGAGGTTGATAAAGAGCGAGAGCTGAGCGAATCTGTCGTAGCTTGGCTCAGGCGTGCATCCCCTGACATGTGTGCAGGGGGAACTGGGGGGACCACCACTCACACCTTGCCCACTGTGGGTTTTGGCTGTCCCTGGCCTCGTAGCTCAGAGACAGAGAGCAAGCTGAGGAGACCTGGAGCAGCGTGGGATGCTGAGCCAGTGCCATGGGAAGACAGCATTTCAGTGCCAAAAGGCATGGAGCGACATTTCCCCATTCCTCTGCTCTCACGCTGATACGACTGTGGCCATGCTACCTCGTTTGTGCCACCTGGGGATCAACTTTATGTGTAGGCATACTCAGCAGTCTCCTATAAGGATCTCCTCCCTCTTGTCATCTCCCCAGTGCCACCCAGCTTCCAGGGGACGGCAGCCACTGCCTCAGACGAATCTGGCTGCCGGGTAAGAAGGCATCTGATACTGCTTTAGTTTCTGTGTCTCTTGTCGTGCAGGGGTGCTTGGCAGCTGTGGGGTTTGCGGTGCGTGGAGTGGGTGCTGCAGAACACCTCTACGAGCACAGTGGTGGGATGCCGTGACACCAAAGTGACACTGTCCCACCCTGCACCCCTGTAACGCGGCAGCACTAAATGGCCCTGCCCTCCTCCCTGGCAGCTCCCGTGAGAAGTACCGAGACCGAGAAGTCTCAGGTCACTGGGTTTGAGCGGGGACTGTGTGGATCTGCAGTGCAGATAACTCTGTGAGATGTCCCCAGGGTTGTCACAGAGCAGAGATGGACCAATGGCTGTGCAAGCCTCTGCCCAGCCCCACGGCTGCTCCACCTGCCCTCCCTGTCTCAGAAGTCAGGCATCCTCTGCCCTTTTCCAGAGGTCTCCTTGAACAAGCAGCCTCTTACTCTGCAGAGCAGCCTGTGCTCTTCCTCCTGCCAGGAGTATTTGATGGGCACTGTTTTATACGCTTCCAAAAGGCATCAGACACCTGAGGCATGTTGTGGCAGGTACATTTATTTCCTTCCATCTGACAACTGTGGACTGGTATTGTTGGGAGGCATCTGTTGAAGGATAACGATTAGTCTCGCAGCATTTGCTGTCCTGGAAAAAAAAGGTGTGAATTGTGAGAACAGTTTACTGACAGCCTCATGTATTCATGTAACAGCAAAGCTTCAATACTCTGGTGTGGCGCCAGCATCGCTGCTAACCTGTTCCTCCATCATGCTGATGGGAGCAAGGTCAGTTGTCACAGATGGTTAAAAGAAGCCCAGTTATAAAAGGTACTTTTCTTAGGTGGTAGAACTGTGAGGAGAACTTTCTGAAAGATGTTATTTTCAAGATGGCACTATCCACTCTTTCCTTATTGTAGCATAGGCTCTGCAGAAGGGCAGAGCCAAAAGTGGTGGCAATGCAAAACAGAAGTCCTTTTGCAGAAGAAGTATGATACACAGGCAGCAATTCTCCGGGTGGTGGTAGCAGGTTGGTGTCACCTCCCTCAGTGCTTCTCCCCAGCGTGCAGCGGGCACTGAGCTGCTCAGAAACTCCTCTCCAAGCTGCCCCCTCAGCTGGCACAGCCTGAGGTCCCCGCACAACCCTTTGTCCCCAGCCCTGCCCCGCATTCCTGCCAGGCTTCAAATGCCCCAACAGGAGCATCTGATTGCTGTGGTACTTGTCACAGTGCCAGCCCTGGGGACACAGCTCGAGGACGTCCACTGCCCTGTAAAGCTTAGCCCAAATCCAAAGCCTCTGGTAGGGCCTTGGTAGGGATGCAGCGTGGTCAGTCCTGCGCCAGGGTACCAGCTCACCGAGCTATCTGGCACCATGGATGTGGGCATGGCATGAGCCATCAGCTCCAAGTCAGGGCCCAACAAATAGACCAAGAAATCCTCTCCTTCCAAAAAACACTCCCTGCTCATTGTCTGTTTGGTATTTGCCACAGAGACTGGGGGAGGTTGTTCTCATTTACCTTTCCTAATTATTTCAAATCACAGAGTTGCCAATAATCTAAGCTGCATTCTTGTGGCTTGTGTGGATGGGCTGCTTTTTATTCGATTTATTTTTAAATTGTAATGGTTTCTGAATTGGGAATGCTTGCATTAAACACACACCCCTCTCCGTGCTTGCCCAGATTGCTGCTGGCAGACGAGCCCCACTTCTGCTCCGTGGCCATCAATGAAAGCGGCTGGGAGGCTTGGCAGGAGATGTACAAGCCCACGGTGGGGGGACTGGGGTAGGTGGTTGGGCAGTGGCCCCACGGACCACTCACACCCCATGGCATGTGGCTGGGGGTAAAGCACCCACAGCTCTGCTCCACCCCGCAGCACCCCTGGGCTCCCCCACCCCGCAAGAATAATCTCCCAGGGAAACTGTTTGTGTGAATTTATTGATGTTTTTAGCAGCCAGGCGATGCTGAGGTGAAGCTCTGTTGCTGCTCCCCAGATTGATGTTGTGCTGTGAGTATTGGAACAAAGAAACACACGCACCCTCTCAGCCTCCCCACCTCTGGGCTGCCTCCAGCGAGCCCCTCACCTTGGTGCCTGGGAGCTGAATGTACTAGAAGACTGGGAGAGGACAGTGTTTGCGCGTGGGTTGCCCGGTGCGCGCAGTGCTGGGTGCAGGGAGTGCATTCACACCTGCGTGTGTTTGTGGCACCGTTCCCGGCCGCTCCGCTCTGCACGGGCCCGAGTCCAGGCACAGCCCCAGCCTGGCTGGCCCCGGCTCCCTCGTGCCCAGTCCCTGGGTTGAGATCACCAGGGAGGGGGGAGGCAGGAATTGCCAAGAGCTGGTCCATGGAGGGCTTTTAAACAGAGGCCTCCGAATTGTTTTTCAGTTGGAACGGGAAGCGAGAAGGGCTGGCAAAGCCGGAGTGTGATGTGTGTGTGTCAGCACGCTGGACCAGCGTCAGCAGCACGGTGCTGGCTGCGTGCGAGCCCAGAGACCCCGGGCTGTGCAGAAGGCACGGGTAAGCCGTGACCGACCGGAGGGTGATGGCAGGACATGCACGTAACACGGAGGGGCTGCAACCTCAGCCAGGTCGGGGTTTGTGTTTTCATGCTCAGCATCACGGGTGGTGGTTCCCACGCTGCCAGGGGAGAGGGAACCCATTGCAACGGGGGTGGGACACCGGCCAGCCCTGCCCCGCGCTGAGCTCCTGGAGCCAGCAGCAAAACAGAGTCTCGTGGCCGCAGGAGCAAGGCACCAAGGCCAGGCTTACCAGCCAAGCTCAAGCCAAGCTCTACTGGCAAGAGCATCTTGTGGTTGCACAAGTCTGGAAGGCATGAGACCCTCTTTCTGCACGACGCGGGTCGCTGGAGCAGCGTCTGTGCCCTGCTGCCCGTTTACGCGGTGCAGGGGGCTCCTTAGCACAGCCCGGCTTTGCCACACAGCCGTTGCTTTTGGTTGCTTAGCCTGGGTGTCCAGCAGCTGCAGCAGTGCCCGTTGGACTCCCTGTCAGACCTTTTTCTCTGCAGCCCAGGCAGCCCGTTTGTGGTACGGCAGCTCACCGAGCAGCTGCACAAGCCCCAAGGCTTCAGGAAGAGCAGCACACAGGACGGAACAGAAATGCCTGCGGTATCTCTGTAGGATATAAAGAAAGCAGCCGCCGAGCTAAGGAAGGTCAGACACAGAAGTCCTTATCTCCCTTCCCACAAATAAGGATCATGAGTAAAGCACTCAAACATCATGAGCAACATGAGCAGGAGTTAAAAAAACATGCGGACGTTGTTGTCTATAAATAAATAACATGTTCTGGGGTTTCATTCTCAGCCTTACAGTTTCATGCCTTTAGAATTTTTATATTTTGGGTTCTTTGTTTCTCTGCATTGAGAAAGGATAGAAACATTTAAAAAAAAAAAAAAAAAATGTAATTTTCAATCTTCCACAATCATTGGATTCCAGGAACTGAAGCTTTAACACCCCCCTTCTGCTTTCTCTTCCTCCCCCAAGAAGCATCCTGAGCCTAGTGATAAAATCCAGGCTTCAGCCAACGTTGGGTGGGGTATCTACAAGGAAGGTGTTACTGACGTTTCATGAGGCCACATGTTAGTTGCTTTCTATCTCTCTGTAAAAGTTCCTTCAAGTCCCAATAGATTTGAATTTAGTAGTAAACATTTAAGTAGCATTACTTTATAAGACTTCATATGCTGTGTTTTGCTGCAGAAGTGGCAGCATTTCCAGGCATGGAGGGTCTGATCTCTGCCAAGACCATATGTGCTTCCAGTGGTGAAATGCTCTTTGGAACCTCTTTGGACAAAATATAATTTCTAGAAAAACAAGTGTTCATGTATGATCTTACTGAAGGCACGGGTAAAAAAGAGGATCATTTGTGAGACAGTAGCAGGTAGCCTCAAGCTCCTTTGGAAAGCACAAGGAGAACATGAGAAAACATTATGCGGAAAGTTTATTGCTAAACAAACCACCCCCAGGTTATGAGGGAGGTTCTGCCAGATTGTAGCTACCATATGGCATTCCAGGTTGTCTGACATGGTTTCATGCACTGAGTGTGGGTCTGGGACCTTTTTGTTTCTGGCTTTGACTTTACCTCAGAGATGCCCTGCCATGGGCAAAATGCTCAGAACTACTCTTCGGCTTCATTTTTTTTTAAACAAATTATCAGGTTTGGCAGAATCAGGTGCAGCTCCTTCATCATCGGTGGGGATGCTGCCTGTTTTGGTCCTTGGCCCAAAACTCTGTATGTAGTTGTAAGGATGGCAGGAGGATCTCCACGTAGCGTTGCAGAGCTGGACTCCAGCCTGCCACGTGCTCTGCTAACTCCCTCTCTCAGTCGTGCTCACTTTGGTTTTCCCATCATTTTCTGTGCAGGCATCCCCATTCCTCCCATACAGTGGTGGTCCCTCTCCTCCCACCAGCTGCCCTCTTCGTGTCCTGTTGGGTCCCAGACGGGTCCCGTCCCTGCCAGCGGCTCCTCTCCTGCATCTGCCAGAAGTTTCTCTTAGATACAGCAAGCAAGATCTGCCTGTTAATGCTGGGTTTACACTGAGCCGCAGATCTTTGCACTCTCTTCTCTTAATTGTCTATTTCCGGGAATAAAAGAAGAAAATAAACCCCAGCACTCTGCACAGTGCCATTAACTGGCCATAAAAGTGTTTTGCTGCAGAGAGGCTGGGTGGTCAAGTGGTTTGAGAACAAGATTGGAAACCATCATCTCTCAAGTTTTCAAACTGTTCATGTCACTGAGCCTCTCTGGGGCACGATGCTTCACCCCATATGTCTCTGTTTACCATCGATAAAACAGAGCTATTAATACTGCTGTGCTTCAGGGTGATCTTTTGGACCGTAATTAATGTTAAAACCTACTGAGATCACTAGAGAGGTGCAGAGGGCTGCATACTGCCAGGGCTGCCAGCTTCCACCAGAGCTGAATTTATTGGTGCTGATTCCAAAACATCTCGTTCAGAGTGAATGGAAATGAAAAGCTTTCCTCTAAGGTTCTTGAAAGAGGATTGGTTTCAGGTGAGGTAAAGCAATTATTTTTTCTCTCAAAAAAGAATTTTTGACCAGATCAAAACCACTTTGATTCTGATGTTTTTCCATTTACATTTTGGTTTTGTGTTGTTTTTTTTTTTTTTTTTTTTTCCTTCTATCATCTGAAAAAAAAAGATTAAATGAAGGGCTTGTTTGTTGATACATATTTTTTAACCCAGGCCTGGCCAATACAGATGTTCTTTCTCTTGGCAGCTGAGTGACTTTGTTTCTGTGTGCACTGGGCAGAGGGGAAAAGTGCAGGGAAAAGGCTAACACAGGTCTGTAACATTGCCCAAAGGGGTGGATGTTCTTTAACACCCTGCCAAGCAGAGATGCTTCCTCCTGACCCCACTGGCAATGGAATAGGTGATGTGGGCACTAATTGCCAAATATTACAATTGTGTTTTGATAAAAGTCTGCCGTTTTTCAAGGAAAGTGCTCTGGCAGTGATTGCCTCAGAGCTAATGGAGCCTTACTGACTGAGCCGCTACGGGCAGAGCAGAGGTTACACATTAGCTGTGCTCACCCACTTAAAACCAGAAACAACACAGCCACTGTGGCTAAGCGAGTGACCCCAGGATGGGGATGGAGATCAGCTCGCAGCAGTAACCTGCTTGTTAAGCCCTCCCACTGCTTGTTGTGCTTATGCCGATGAGCAAGAGCAGCGTTGCCCGCTGCCGAGCTCCTGGCCAGGCAGCAGGACTCCTGGGGTCTCTGCCCAGCTCTCCCGCTGCAGAGTCCCTCGTCTGGCTGGGGCTGAGGGCCCCCCACCCAACACTGGGGTCCCCTGTTGCTGTTGCTTTCTGGGCCTGGAAAGAGGGTCCATGCTGCCAAGATGCAGAGACACGTCCCTTACCTGCTCACAGCAGGAGGCTCCTTACTCACCTCGAACCCCTCGCCTACTGAAGGGAGGAGGAGGAGGGACGGTGGCACCTCCGGGATGGGATGCAAGGTCCCCAAGTTAGACTCCTGCCCTGAATTCGATATAACCCTATTGCTCTGTTGCAGTCCCTTAATTATAGCGGGAGAACAGCCTGTGTGTGGTACTTGTGAAGTAGCACAGTGCGGACATCCTTCCTGAGATGCTCCCACTCTGAGCAACGTTCCTTGTAAATTAAGGAAAATGATGTCATGCCAAAGAATTAAATAGCATCTCCTTGGCTGAGCTCAGTGTGTGCATCCCCTGCATGCCCCAGCTTTGTGAAAATGGGAGTTGTCCCTACACACAAGTGGGTTCCTTGGCAGTCTGCTGGCATCCTTTCAGACACCAAGTATTGTTAAGGAGCTGATGCTAATTGCTTGGGGAGAATATCTCCTGTGCTGGGAATTGCTACTGTGCAAATGTCAGCTCTTATCAGCCGCATGTGGGGTGCACGGGGCCAGCAGGGAGGAGAGAGGGGGGCTGGCGGTGCTCGTGTGTGGGGTGAGGAAAAGGGAGGCATTGCTTTCTGTCCCCATTAAGGATTCGAAGGAGTTAGGACCATTCCTTAAGTAAACATACCTCAGGGTCTCAATCCCATTTAAGCTTCAGCTGCTTTTATGGTACTCTTTGTGCTCACTTGCAAGAGCTGCTTGGTTTTACCTTAGGATAAGGAGTGGGACTGTGTTATTTCTCAGGAGCTGGGTACCCCACCACTAGTCATCTCAAACCTCCGAGGGGTTCAAGCCAGCTCCTGCACTTTGTCAAAGCCAGCTCGGATTTCTGTGCTTGGCGCAAAATGAATAAATACGAACCAATGCCTTTTGGGAGAGTGGATGGAAGATTGTCACCCCTGCTGTGAAGAAGCATTCGCATTTTGGAGCTTTGATACTCTGACCAGGACTCTGAGCTCAGCATCCTGGGATGTCCCATGCAGCCACAGCCTGTTTATTCAATGCTTCATCCGGCACTAAAGCCATATTTCACTGTCAGATGCTCTCCATTAGCTTCAAGTGTGAAATTATCATTCCCACCCTTTTACCAACCCCACCCTGGTGAGGAAATGAGGGAGAAAACAACCTCAAGGGCCGTTCAGAGGATGTGTACGAGCTGTCACTTGTCAGCACAGAGCCCACTTATGACAGGAATTACTGCTCCGCTCTCAGGAGGGCCGGAGAGGAGCCGGGCTCGCAAACCCCACAGCGTTATAATGTTCCCATCGGTGCCTGGCGAAGCAGCCCCAGAGGTGTTTGCATCCTTTCGCAGTCAGGCGGCTGCAGGGTGCAGCCCCGCAGGGCTCCCCAGGGGTGGAGGGGGGCAAGGAAATGCAGCTCCTCTGAAGCTGCGTGGGGACGTGGTGGCCTGTCTCCCTGGCTCCTTTCCCTCGGTGCTCTCCTCGTCTAAGCCCGAGATCGTCTCATGTCTCCTTGTGATGCCAAAATTGACTGATAGGAGCCTGGACCACATTTTTCCTTTCTCTTGTGAAGGCCGGTTCCCATAACAACCTGACAGTGTGGGACTGAGGGATAAAGACATTATTCTCTTCTTCCTTCCTGCCTTCCAGATTTACCCTCTACGCGGTAGATACACGAGGGAGACACTCAGAACTGAGCACAGTCACCCTGAGGACAGCTTGCCCGCTGGTAGACGACAGCAAGGCAGAAGGTCAGTGTTCAGGCACCTCATTCTCCACGACAGAAGACATTTCCTGCTAATTTTGCGTTTCCTCTATTCATTGTACTCCTGCAAGCCCCTCCAGTCCTCCTCTCTCAGTGTGAAGGCTCCTGTAAATTCACCCACAGGCACAGGGACATTAATCTGGGGAAGGGTGACAAATTGCAAGAGTGTCCAGTAGCAAAGTCCCCTCAGCCGGGCAGCTGGTGGCTCCTGTGGTCCTTCGCCACGCAGCGCCACGGCATCCTTCCCTGTGCCTGGCCATGGGAGCTGATAATGTGCGTTTGAACACATGTCCCCTGGCAAAAGAGCAATTTCTCCTTGCAGATGCGGGAGGCAGCCCTTGCCGGGCTGGGGCAGTGAGCAGTGCGGGACACTGTCAGCTCCAGGGTGCTGGTGGCAGCTGGTTCGGTTCTGAAACAGAAACGCCGATAAAAGCCCAGCCGCTTTTGCACATTTGCATTCTCCAGTTTTGAAACCAATCCCATTTGTTCTTATGTCCAGAGCACTTGGCTGCTTTCAAATTTAAAAAGATTCCTCTAAGTGAAAGGCAGGTTACCTGTTTTCTTGCTTGCTTGCTTTCTATTTTGAAAAGCACACAAAAGAAAGTTTTGGTTAATGCTTTGTTCCACACTATTGATAAGCATCCCCAGGAAAAAATGAGCAAACAGGTGAGTAAAGAAAAGGAAATGGGGTTTTGTGCATTTTTCATTTCAAAAAAAAAGATCCTTTTCTACAGCAGAGGGTACATCCTCTTGTTTAATATATCTGAGCTGCTCCAGTAGATACCCACAACGATGATGTGCTGTATTTCTGTCTCAGTTACTATCTTGTTATCAACAGTGCTGTATTCTTCCTACCCTTTAGCATCACAGCTGTGCAATTGCTTTTGGTTTGGTGAATTTGGGAAGAGCTTGCTTGCCCTACACATGAGGATAAGGCAGTGTCTGCTGATGCTGGCAGCCTTCCTCCTCTCCTTGTCCTGTTCCTTCACGGACTATTGCTGGAGCCCGTGGGGCTGCTCCACTCATGGAGGGCACTCGCTCCAGGAGGAATTGTTAAATGCTCCCCAGGTCGTTAAACCCTGCTGCAGGCAGCCCCCAGGGACAGGCAGCCACCCTGCCAGTCCTGCCAAGGGCTTCACTCCTCCTCCTCCAGTGTTCGCACTTTCTGGCTGGTCATTAATCCCGTCCCCCTGGTCCTTTCCAGAGATAGCTGACAAAATCTACAACCTCTACAACGGCTACACCAGTGGGAAGGAGCAGCAGACGGCCTATAACACGCTGATGGAGGTCTCTGCTTCCATGCTCTTCCGAGTCCAGCACCACTACAACTCCCACTACGAAAAATTTGGAGACTTCGTCTGGCGCAGTGAGGATGAGCTGGGGCCCAGGTACCTGTCCCCTCCCTGCGTCCTGCCCTGTCCCTCTGCTTGGCCACTCTGCGTGTGACCCTCACTGCCTTCTCCTCGTAGCTAAGTCCTCTTCTGGTGTTCACCAACCTGTCCTGGCATCCCCTAGGACCACCAGGTCCCACTCAGTCTTTGGATGAATACCTGTGGGACGTGTAGCAGCTGGGTAGTCTTTGGATGAATGTTTGTAGAACACCTAGCAGCTCGCCTGAAGCAGGCAGATGAGCTGGGTGCGTTGGAAAAGCTGGGGAGTGGTGGGCAAAGGGTGTAAATTAGACCTGGGACGGAGTGTAAACTGGGACCGATTCGGATCCTCTTCAGTTGTAGAGCCATGGTAGGTGAGACCATGGCTGCCCTAGGGTTCAAAGATGCCCTGGTTAGTTGCAAGGTGGATGGCTGGAGAGGGTGACTGAGGGAATGAGGTGAAAATGCAGCAGGTACATATGAGCTGAGTGGGGTGTACAGTGACAAGCATTAGGTATCGAGAGCTCCAGTACAGAGGCAGCTGTATACCTCAGAGGTATTTGAGGAGTACAGGGCAAGTCCATCCCTATATTGTAGCATTTGTGCATGTCAAATAGCCAGGTAATGAGCAGCAGCAGAATTCCTCCTAGGCATTTTTTGGTGGAGCCCACTGGTGTCAAGTGATGTGACCTCCAGGATTGGCCCCCTCAGAGTGAGATGGATTCTGCACCCAGGACAGATCTGTTCTGCCATCCTGCATTCAGACTAGCTTCCTTCACACCTGGACAATATTCCCTGTGGACAGTCAAGTGTCTTTGGGCACCTGCTGCCTCCTGGTGTGGTTGGGGACATGTGTGGCTTTGCAGACACCCTGCTGCTGAGGGATTATGTGTATGTGAAAACAGTTTTGAGCCCCTGGAAGGGCAGAGCTGAGGTGCTGGTGAACAGATTATTACTTTTGTCTGTAGATTGACTATTTGGTACCATCAGAGGTGTCAATGATTGAGCAACCTATATGCAGTAAACCTGGCTCTTCTAAATAGTATATGTTATGGACATTTCCTTCTATTTATTTCTCTATCTATCTGACTTGACATATTTTTATTCTTACAGTGGTATATGGTTGCTGTACAAACTGTAAATATTTCCCAAATTCCCTTTTCCGCCTTCCTTCCCTCCCAAAAGAATAATTCAGCTTGCTGATATAGGCACTAGAAAGCTCCTCCTAAATTTTAGCCCTGTGGTGCCCCTGACACCATGCAAGAATGCCAGCAAGCGCACAGCACCTCATCTGTTACCTATATACATCTTTATGCTAGAAATATTTTTTCTTTACTGTGCAATCCATGCTCTGAGGAGGGCTGGGAGAGGATTGTTTCTGGGGATATAAAGAGCAACCTTTCCAGAGGGACTGCATCTGCAAACCCCAGTGTACAATGAAAGGGATGGTATGACTCTCAGAGATCACAGGTACATGAACTACTTTGCATCCAGGGAGCTGGCAGTGTCCCAGCAGTGTCCCAGCAAAGGCCGGGCTGCTCCCAGCCCCTTGGGGAACACTCAGCAAGAAATGCTCAGAAGTAGCTGTACCCCTCTAGCCATCTTGACATCTCTTTCAGGATTCAAATAGCCTTGACCTGTTTTGAAGCTTTTAGAGACACAGTTCATCCCGTGTCCTCATCTAACATGTTCTCTGAGAAGCTGGAGCAGAGGAAGATGGACAAATGGGGTACTGCAGTCCATGAATAACTGAAAAAGATTTTCCTTCTTTCACCCCCTGCTCCTATCCGCCTGTTGGATGCGTCAGAGGAGCCATCCATAATACCAGGATGACAGCTCCTCACAACAGTTTGCACCACTTGTGGACATGAATCCAAGCTGGCCTGGGGCTTTCCCTCCTCCTTGGTCATAGTTTCTTTGGTAGTTCATTAGCCTCTGGCACAGAGCCATTCTCATCCTTCCCACTGCCTTCCTCCTCCTTTGATCACACTGCAGACTTGTTTGTCCTTTTCAATTGTTCCTCTCTCTCTAAATCCCTGGGAACCATCAGCCTCTTCTTAGGCATCCTTATTTCCTCTGTTACTTGAGATCCAGCACACTTACTGAAGGATGTTACCTGACCTGATACCTGCATCAAGCCATGAGAGTTACAAGTTGACATTTAAATTGCCTGTATTGCCCAACTGTGCCAAGCTACATCTGGAGTCAGTGGTCAGTTTGGGTGCTGTCTGTCTTCCTCACCAAGCCAGATGAGCTCCTAGCAGTGCTCCTATGCCCCTGTTCTGTACTTGAGAAATATGTGACTTGCAGCCAAGGGGAAGCATCTATAAACACCGCAGCAGCCGGTGCCAGGCTCTTGACAGGAGCGAAGCTCTGCTGTCCAGCTTTGCTTCTTGGGGAGCTTGGACAGAAACAGAGGCACTGACATAGAGGGAAGTGAGTGAGGATTTGCCACGGGAGACCATCTCATAACACGATTTTAATTGACAGATTGTTCCCCTTCTCAGGGGGACATTCATTTTCATACCTTGAAATGTTTATCAGATGAGCCTCAGCTTCACAGTAAATGTTCGCTCATAA